>NC_137459.1:262312005-263651380 GCF_964235325.1 Thermobia domestica
GTACTAGCTTTTATAATTGTGCTTAGATTCTTCTGCGCGTCTATTAAACTGCTAAATTTAAAAAAGTTTTGTAGTTATAAAAAGGAAAACGCCTACCTAATAGCGTGTAACGCTACCTTTCGCTTTGATAACGGAGGCTACCCCCGCGGCATGAACTCCACGAGGCGCCTGAAGTGTTATTGTGGAATCTCAATCCATATCTGCTGCAAAGTCTCCCACAGAGCTTGCAGGTTAGTTGGAAGAGGGTCCACAGCCGAAGGCGTCATTCCATGGCGTCCCAGATAGGTTAGTTTGGATTGAGGTCCGATGATCGTGTTGCCAGATCAGAGGAGTGCTTTTCAAACCAGTTTGCTGCAATTCTGGAGCGGTGGGTAGGCGCATTGTCCTGCTGCAAGATGAAGTCACCGCCTGTATGTAGTACCCGAGCAAATGACATGGCACGGTCGTTCAGAATATCGCGGTAGCCTTTACCTATGAAGGACTGTGTTACATGTTAGGGTACCCATTTGACTCCACGTAAACATGCCCCAGATGAGAATACCACCACCCCCGCACAGTTTCCTGCTGTCACGATGGATCAATTTCCTCTTGCGGTTGGCGACGCACCCTTACCGGTTGATCAGTATGTACCAATGTGAAACTGTCCAAGAAACATTTTTCCAAATTTCCACGGTCCAGAGGCAGGTGTTTCTTTGCCCATGCTAGACGTTATTTCCTATATTGTGCTGCTAGAAGGGATACTCACGCGGGTCGATTGCTTCTGTACCCAATGGCGAGCAGGTGGTTGCTAATTGTGTGGTTGCTGACACGGCGTTGTTGTCTTGCATTGAACCTCTCCGCGATTTGACGTACTGTGGCCCGCCTATCGGCTGTTACGATGCGGGCCACTAAGCGTCTATACGCCCTTGGCTGCGGCAGTTTGCCCGAGTGGGTGCGGTTTTATCGGAAGCCAGGTACTCACGATATACTCTTGACATTGTTGCCTTTGAATATCCGAGTGCCGGAGCTACTTCCGAAATTGAGCCACCCCGTCGTGTGACCCCTGCGATTTGACCACGGTCAAATGCACTTAGGTCCTTCGTCTTGCCCATCACACACTGCACTGACACGGACACCGAGAGAGGAAGTACACAGCAATAGTACCCTCGCAATGCATTCCACTGCACTGGTGGAGCATCTGAAGAGGGTTTCTGCAACTTTCGTGCTTTATCTAATTCCACTCTTGATCAGTATATATGGCAAAGTAAAAAGCCTTGCAACGATAAATGAACTTAAGCAAAAGTCCTAAATGTACCAGTTTACTTTGAGTCTTACTTTTCCCGATGGCGTTTTGCAGTTGAATGGATGTTTCGTTATCTTCCTTCTCAAAGAAGTTGGTTTTGGTGACAGCTTCATCATCACTTCTTTCATCCGCATCTTCAATTAAAGTAGTGCTATTGCCGCATCCGTGTCCACTACTCTGCCCACAAAATGATGTACAATCTAAGCTCTCTTCTTTTGCACTCATAAATGTTTCCACAATTCGCCTGTCAGTTGCGTGCTATAAACTTTAACAAACCTTCTGGAAGATGTCGGTCAAATGTTGTTACAGAAAGAAGGCAATCACCACAAATTCTCCAGCCCCATTCAATTGGAGTCATCTTTTGTTTTTTTTTCCACTGCTAAACTTGATAGAACACATGGAGACTATGGTGATTTGCAGCAGCTGGAGATGTACTGCTAAGTTAAAAGTGTCACTAATGCGTTGTTAGGATACAATATTTCTTTACATGCAGAATCTTGTACAGTCCAGATTTTCTTTCTCTGCACATCTAAATAACGCTAAGAACATTTTTCTACAGGAGCTGCCACGTCATCAGCAGATGATGTTGGATTGTTGAAAACATCCATTGCTTGACACAGTTCTTCATTTTTCTCCAGCATTTTGTACGCAACTTTCTTCCCTTTATTGTGTGGAGCAGAAGTTTTATCACAACCAGTGAAGATATGGAGGAATAACATGCAGTTCACCATATCGCCTAATGCTCTCTGAAGTTTGGAACTGCTGTATATCTTATGTGGTGGCTTTGACCCAGAAATAAACATGTAAGCCTCAGCTGTTGCGAGTGCTACTATGAGAACCAAAGTATCTTAATCGTCTCCCACTATTACTAACGAACCAGATTTTGCAAGATTTATTGCAATTAACATAACTAATGTGTGTGCATCTCCAGCTGATTGATGTACGGCACAACCAGATTTCTCGATATATTTCGTCGAAAGCGATATCAATTCGGATTTGTTCTTTGTGTTAGAAAGAAATTCGTGTTGTGATAAACGAAAAACGTGGATGTTATTCTCAACGAATATGTGCATTCTGAATATGGTTTCTTTTTTCATGTCCACTATTTTATATCCTTTATGCTAGGTCGTCCATCATAAGCATCAAATACAATAATTTATTTACCATAGTGTTTTGTGATAAACCTCACGTATTGATCACATAATTGACCCCCAAAAAGTATGGAAAACCAAGAACTAGAGTTTTGTGACTGTTTTAGTATACTAATACATATAACATATTCTTACAGGTACATATTTTAAATCGTTAAGTTTGATCGATTTTTGTCGTAATTGCACTGGAGTAGAGCTATTTATTCAAAAAGCCTGAAAACCCGCAACTGGATTTTTTGCAGGATAACAACATCAGTAAAACGTATTTCAATAGATTTCATCTTCCTTTTGGAACGTTTATCTCAACACTTTCAAAGTTCTTGCGCACCCTCTGCCAACGCCACTCTTTACGAACTATTTATTAAACTAGCCGGATTTCCAAACCTGTTGATACTTAAAGGAAATTGCAACGAAAAGTGTCTCAAATCACTAAATAGTCTCTCTTTTCCTTGATGTTAAATGATTCATTCATATGTTTCAACATAAATTGTGCGTAGTTCGATGACGTTTGAAGCTTTATTGCGCATATCTGACATTGCATATAGTGACAATATATACATCGTTTTAAAGCTTATGAAATTTCCAACAACTTTTATTCGAGCACTTTTTTTTAATATTTATATTCTGTTAATTTGTTTGAGGCAATGAAATGAATATGTCCCCTAAAACAGATGACAATTTTTTTTATTTTATCCTAACGTTATGTAAAAACGGTTATTTTGATAAAAGTGATAATAACTTGTTCCATTGCCTATAATATTAGAAGTATAATAAAGAAAGAATGACCCTTCTCCGTTAATTAGTTTAGAAGTTATGTGGCTTAAACGAAGTGCATATGCAAAATCCAAGATGGCAGACTATTTATACAAAATGGCAGGAAACCCGCAACTGGATTTTTTGGGATTTCTGGACGTTAATGAGGAAGAGATCAGGAACAAATTCGAGAAGGTCTCATCTTTTTATTCTAAATGTCTAGGTTTGACGTGTTTTTGATGTAATTTGACTAGACTATTTAGTCTCATATCTAATGTAGCAAAAATTTTGCTTCGAATTCTAAACAGAAAGTTGTGTGGAAGAACAAATGAAAAGTTGAAGAGGAACAGTTCAGGTTGGGGAAAGGTAAAGACACAAAAGATGCAATTGGATTATTAACGGTGATATGTGAAAGATTTACAGAAAAAGGGAAAGATGTGTATGTTTTATTTAATAATCTAGAAGAGGCTTTTGACCGCATGAATTGGAAATTGTTGTTCGGAGTTCTAAAGAAGGTTGGATTGGAAGAGAAAAATCGAAGACTCACAGGAAACTTACATTACGAATATGAACGAACAAGTAAGTGTTAGAACAGGGGATGAAATGACAGTCGAAAGTGCAACTGGAAGGAAGTTCGAGAGAGATGTTGCCTCTGGCCAACATTATTTAATGTTTATCTTGAATAGAGAGTGCAATACAGCCTACATAACGAAGACGTCATTTCTGTAGGAGTTAGAAGTGGCGCTTGTTACGAAATTTGAAAATAAAAAGTAGTCAATACTATGTCAGAAAACGTGAAAACAGGCCTATGAAGAATACATAAGTCTTTTGAAGGCAAAACCACTGCGATTGAAAGAAAGCGGTCTCTGTCAAATACAGAAATATGAGGGGATAAAATAGAACAGGTTATTAGTTTTTTTTTTAATATCTGGGTAGTATTATTAATGATACGAAGTGCGAGAGTGAAATAAAAGCAAGAATATAATGGTGAAAGAAGCCTTTAGGAGGAAGAAAAGTCTGCATTGTGACACTTTGAGTAAAGAGTTTAGATAAAGTCATAAAATGCTTCGTGTGGAATATTGTATTGTATGGAGCAGAAACATGAACATTATACAAAAATGATGAAAAACAACCGAAGCTTTCGAAGTATGTGGGTGGAGAAGAATGGAGAGAATTAGCTGGTTCGAGCGTAAACGCATGAGAGGGTGTTAGAAATGCTCGGGGAGTAAATAATTAATATTACGAACAACGATGTTTCACTTATAAATATTGTACATGTTATCATGAATAAACGTTGATCTACGGGGAGATTTGAGGGAAGCCACACTGATAAAATTACTATTGTATCGCTAAATTTAAGAGTAGAAAATTTACGTAATTATCAAATTATTGTATACGAGAATTAGTACATTAAGTAAATTCTATTGTCTTATATATATATATATATATATATATATATATATATATATATATATATATATATATATATATATATATATATATATATATATATCTGGGGTGGGTGTGCAAAACATGTTAAGTCCAAAATGGTCAAAAATGAGGTTTTCACGGTATCCGAATAAGAAAATTTTTATCTACAACTGTGTATACTCGGCTAACTCCTATCAGGTTTTTCAATGATGTTACAAACCCGTGCGTTTTCAGTCATGTTTGACATACTGATTCTATTTCGTGCAAACCAAGTTAAGTCCGTAGCAAGTGGACTTAACATGTTTTCCCAACTTTTTGCATTCATATATGAGTGTGAAAAGAAAGGTAAGTCCTCTAAAATGTGACTTAACATGTTTTGCACTGCACTTAATTGTTGGAAACATTTCCATCGTGTGAATGAAACGAATGCATGCAATAAAGTTATGTGAAATATGTTAAGGAGAAACGAGCTTGTAAATTATGTCTTAGTTACTTTTTGAATTATATTGGTTTTTCATATTATTCAGAGGTTAAGTAGTATTTGTTTGAAACAAATACAATCATTTTACTCTGTTTCTGTTATCTATCTCTATATGAATATTTTAATGAACAACACAAATGTGCAACAATAGAAATAGACCCGGATTTTGATGGGAATGATTCTGCATCCAAATCAACAGAATCCGAAGCAGAAGAGAAGCTTAAAAGTCATAGGACGAGACGCAAGAAACAGACTGGTAAGAGAAAATGGATGAAAGAAGATAGTAGTGAGAGAGAGAGAGGGGGAAACATCTATTACTGTGCTCGGCCAGTGTACAGATCTGCACAATTTATGAGAGAAACCAGGAACATCTGACATCGAACGCGAGGTACTTGTGGAAGATAGGTCCCGTGAAAATAGAGGACGGAAGGATTCACGAGGTTTGAAACGCGATACACAAAAAATTTGTGAAACGAGAAAAGTCTCAGAAATACAGGACAATCATATGTTACTTCGAAAGGGAAATGCGTTCTAGCTCGTACATTTCAGCTTCCCGGAGAGTGTAGAAAAAAATGTAAAATGTTGTGTTCAGAAATGTTGTATATATTAGACAATTACTGGGCCCTTGGTGATTATAATCGAAGAGTCATGTATATCTCTAGTTTGCTGAATATTGCTAATAAGCAGAGAACCAGAATGAGATAGAAAGATTTGGAAAAGCAGCACTATCGCCAAGCGACAGTTTTGTATCACATCGAAGTGTCGGGTAAAAGACATGAAGTGTGTAAAAGTTGCTTCTTGTGTATTTTTGTGAAAGGAAAAGCTTCATAGTCTGTAATTCAAAAGAAGCGTGCTTCTCTCTCTAGTGTTATAGACATTAGTAGCCGAGGAACCCACAAACCTTCCAACTCCAAGTCCGAAAATGAACTGGAAGAGGTTCGCAAACACATTCAATCAGTTCCCTCACATGAAAGTCATTATTCCCGACGAGACTCCAGTGAAAAGTATTTCCCGCCATACGTGACACTTTCGGGACTATATGAGGAGTATAAGAGAATATGCAATGGGATTCCCGTAAGTAGACGTCTGTATGAGAGTGAATTCCACAAAATGAACTTGAAAATAAAGAAACCGCACGTAGATACGTTTCAAGTCTGTGATAAGTTATTTCTTCAACTTGAAGTGTCCGGAGATCCTTCCATAAAAGCACAGTTGGATAAACATCATGAAGAGGTTGAAGTGGCATATAACTCTAATGCTTCCGACAAAGAACTGTCTAGGAATGATATTACACGCAAGACCATCACATTCGACTTACAGCAATGTATTCTCCAACTCTCTTTTTACAGAAATCAATATCATTTTACAAAAGACAGTTATGGACATTTAATCTTACAGTACACGATTGTAAGAATCAAACTGTTTTTTGTTTTGTGTGTCATGAGGGAATCGGTGGAAGAGGGGCAAATGATATTGCATCATGTGTTTATCATTTTCTATTAGAAAATATGAATCCAGAAGTGAAACAAGTAGTTATGTACTTCGATTCATGTGCTGGACAGAATCGCAATTCCCACTTTGCAGCTATGTGCTTCATAGTTTTACATAAGTCTACGAACATTGAAACTATTGACCACGAATTTTTAATACCAGGTCATACACATATTTAATGTGATACAGATCATAGTCTTATAGAGAAAGAAGAAAAAGTTGAATGGTAACGTCGAGCATCCCCACGACTGAGCTCAATTAATTCGTCATAAAAGGAAGAAAAACCAATTTGTAGTACGTGAAATGTTTGAAGATGATTTCTACGACTTTTCCTCTGTGTTAACAGAATCCATTCAATTTCGCAAGAGTAACAGTGCTGGTGAACGTTTTGTGTGAAGACATATTAAGTGGTTACGCTATGAGAAACAAAAGCCAGGTGTATTATTTGACAATACACAATAGTTGTGAAAATTTCAAAACTATGGATGTTTCAAGAAGGGGAAAGCCAAGTGTTTTGATGTCAAAACGTTTCTACAATGGACCGATAGCAATCAGCAATGAAAAGAAGGATCTTTTGGACCAGCTTCCGTTTGTATCCACTGTATTTCATGAGTTTTACAGATCAATAAAAACTGCATCCTCTGTTCGAAATGTATTTCCTGATGAAACAGAAAGCAGTCCAAATGAAGACGATTAGTAAACTGACATTAACCATATTATAGAATTAATCTGAGCAAAACACACAGAGATTAATGTTGGTAAAAATATATTACATTTCTGTTACAGTTTCGACAGATTAGTTCTGTCTTCTACAGTCAAACATTACATGCTTACTTGAACATATTTTTAACAAAATTAATCTCTGTGTGCTTTGCTAAGATTACATCTATATTTGCTAAACTTACAAAGACGACTTTGTGACATTAACCATAATTACTTCCTTTAATTATTAATTACAATTTGGTAATATTTTTCCATTAAAATAATGTTATAGCTTTATGCACAATATAACATAAGTATATACATTCAGTGCAAAAACAGATAAGTCCACAAGTGCTGTAAGTTGTATTAAGTGCAAAGTCAGATAAGTCCACAAGTTCTGAAACATAGTCTTAAAAACACATCTATAACTTCTTTATTATAAGGTGTTAAACACTAAAAACTGAGTATAATCAGCACGAAAGAATATTGATTGAAATAAAATATATAAAAAATCATATATTGTAGTTTCTGATTTTTGTCGAATTTTCAAACTTTCAAATTGAGTTTTCTCAAAAGTACCATTTTGTGACTTAACATCTTTTGCACACCCACCCGATATATATATATATATATATATATATATATATATATATATATATATATATATATATATATATATATATATATTACCGATTTGACCTTCATAGAGCCCTCAGTTAGAGCAAAATATCTGGTAATATTGTAAAGGAGAAAGTCATGCCTACAAATAAATTTTTCTAAAGGTATTGTCAGACTAGTTTCATGAACTATTTTCAATAGTACTCACTTTCACACATCATCCGTCTGCTTCACTTGTTTCGTTTGGACTTCAATGTTCCAGGTCAGCACAAAAAATGTACTATCAAATGTAGATGTACACCTTGTCTCAAAAAGGTTGAGCTCATTCTTTATTGGTGTTTTGAGGCAAAAAATTTCTAAGTCCAACTTCCGGTATCTTCGGAAAATAGTAAACCAGGTTCGAACCACCAAGCCAGCCTTTGCAATCGAGAAAAAGTTTGCAGATGTGTTTTTCTTCTTTTAAATATAATAAGACTTATTATCAAGTGTTGAAAAAAGCAACATTGATTGAAATACTTAATGATACAATATTTCCAAACCTTGTATTAATGTCAGCACACGCTTGTTTGTCATTTAGCTCTCCATACGTGAGGGAGCATTTAGATATGTAAACGAATCTTTCCATATGTAAAATAATGAAAGAATGCTCAATGTTAAGACATAGAACATAATTATCGCCTGAGTACTAAAATAATAGTCAAACTAGAATAAAAAGAGCGTTTGTAGTGGATATGAATGTCATAATTTTCTTGAGAACTGTTATACATCGCTAGAAGCATATTTCCAGAAGCCCTTGTGGTAGCTCACTGGTAATTTGTCGGATTTCAAATCGTAAGGTTGTGAGTTCGATTCCCATGTGGGTCAATGCTTTTTTAAAAATTATATTTTCCTCAATGCATGAAAAATTATTTAAAATAATTACATTAAAATACATCAGTTGTATATATATAACATAATCATTGCAGAATATAGTAATTATTATGTTTAAAATATAACATCTGAAATAGGTAGGTGTTCACAGTAGGTCGGTATTATATATATGAGAATGTTAAATACAAGTTAAGAAACTCGTTCAATAGCAATAAATAAATCATGTAGTGTGTTTATTTGCAGCTATTTGTCATATAGAGGGTAATTCTCCACATTCATAATACAGCATGTCATTTATGTTCTTGAAAAATTATTCGATGCATAAACAGAGGGTTTAAACAGAGAATCCAAAGTGGCAACGCTCACAAGAAATTCATGAACCCCAAAGGTCACATGAGCAGACTGGAATTGTCCTTATGAAGCATCAAGATTGCTTGAAATGACAGGTTGCCTCACACGAGGTAAACAAACGTCACACGTGACGTCACTGAAGGCCGGTTGACCGGCGCGAATATTGTGTTGGAAGAGTAGTTTCTCCCGTGATTTTGGATGCTTTTTAAAATTAATTGAGCGGGTTAGTATAAAATGAATTGAGAAGACGGGTCAGTCGTTAATCAACAGCCTCTAAAAGCTCTGATAGAATTGACATCGAGTGAAATAAATGTTTGCCCTAAGATTAACAATCTCCATATGGAATGTAAGGGTACTCAAAGGCAAAATGTGAAATTAGCTTCACAGTCGCTGTCCCAAACGGTTGATACAGCTCTAATACATTATAAACCAGGAAATAACAACGAAGTAACAATCAAGATGGCACATTTTATCAAACTAGTGAACGACTGGTTCGATATACTGAATGTTTCGTCCAATAAAGAAGCGATAAATCCAAATAAATCTCCTTTTGGTAGACACAAAGACGTACAGAAACAGAAACTACAAGATTTTTATGATGTTGTGAGCTCTATAAAAAACAAAACAAGTGCTATTTCAGAGAGGCATTTAATGTCTATTAACGCAATTTGAATGCTCCTCCAAGATTTGAGAGATTATGACTTAAAGTATATTCTCACAGCCAAAGTTAACCAGGACGTGCTTGAAAGCTTATTTTCTCAAATAAGATATCGAGAAGTTTTTGATGACCGCCCGTCACCTTTCGAATGCTCTATACAGGCTCCGGGTGGTAGTTTTAGGGAAAAGCCCAAATGTTTAAGACAAACACGTGTACTACTGATGTTAGAGATAAAGAATTTGTTGTTTCATCAGCTCTAAAAACTCTTGCGGGAGACAAAGACAACGTAGATGAAATGGAAGGCGAATAACTACAATGGATTCTCATCTAACTGTAAGTAGTGATACTGACACAGCTAGCAAGATTGGATCACCAACAAAAGACCTTCACATAGGTGATACTTCTGAAGACAGCTTGAAATATCTTGCTGGATGGATAACCACAAAGCATAAGAAAACATATCAAAATTTGGGACTAAGAACACGAGACCAAACACGATCATGCCATTATTACATAATACCAGACTGAGTCTGACATTTATCATACGGATATTTGACTGTTCCAATTGATACTTTCCTCAAGCAAGTTAAGAAAATAGAAGTAGTATTTTTAGGAATTGTTGAAGGGGGCATTCCCAAAGGCAAAGGTATAAATATCTCTAACAGAATGGCACGTAGGCTGTATGGAGAGGTCATTGATTCAAGTGTCATGAAAACTGCTATCAAGCAGTGTATAATCATTCGTAGAAGTCATATTAATCAAAAATCGAATGAGAAAAAGAAATCTTAGAAAACGAAGACACATAAAATGTTAGGTAAAGTGTGATTCGCATACTTTTCTTTTTTTCAAAATGGTTCAAAGGCCTCCAGGGGAATCTTCCATTAAAAAAAAAGTAACGCTTCATACACAGCACTTCAAGGTGGGGTGGAAATCTCTGTGTTTAATAATAATAATAATAATAATAATAATAATAATAATAATAATAATAATAATAATAATAATAATAATAATAATAATAATAATAATAGACCCCTATTATTATTATTATTATTATTATTATTATTGAAGTCACAGGTTCAAACACCACTGATGGAAATTCTGAAAAAAAATCAGCATTTCTCCTCAATCTCACCGGGATATACGGGAATGGTACTCTTTAAAAATAGGCGCCTGCCACGTGCTTCAATCGCAATATGAGCAACACATGCCTGAAAGTCTTAATAAATTATATTAATTAACTAATAATTATAAAAACAAGAAATCCATTCTGGCATGGACCTGTATGCGGTAGGTAGATATCGAAGTATTGTAGATTTTAAAGAAACTCATTAATTTCCAATGTACAAAGTTTGTTTGTTTCGGATAAAAACGTGCGTAGTCGCTAACGCTCTCGCCTTCGGCGCGAGCGGTCCCGGATTCGATTCCAGGTGGGGGTTCTCGGTCTAAAAAGTGTAACAGCTTTTTCAGGCTAGCGACCTCGAATGAGGTTTTCCTGGGTTTTCCTCATTCAACTCCATAAATTATAACTCCCAGGTCGCTTCCTTCCTTCCGTTTCCCCGAATTGTGTGCTCGGCGAGGGACGTCATCCCTCAAACGTGACGGGCTAAATGGCAATAAGATGCCGAGAGCCAAGAAATCTAAATCCTAAATCGGATAAAAACTCAACTGCTAGCTTAAGTTAACATAACTGATTTTGGGGGAGGGGCGGAGGAGCCTAGACTCCCAACCCCTACAACGATTTGACCTATCTTTGTGACCAATATTTTACTCCATACTAATTATATGTACAAAGTTTGATTTGATTCAGTTGACAAACGCGACCGCTATCGTGTACAAAAAAAACGTTTATATATATGCTGAAGTACTGAGTGGTATGTTTGAATTCGTAACCTGCATTTCTGAGCACTTCATTGACTTCACAAATATGTTAGAATGATACTTGAGTTTAGTTGTATATTATTATTATTATTATTATTATTATTATTATTATTATTATTATTATTATTATTATTATTATTATTATTATTATTATTATTATTTACGAAATTTTGCATTCCTTTCCCACTTGTAGGGGTATATACGCGTCGAAGGAAGAAGAAAATGAAGGAAGTTCGTCGCGTACTTCAATTTCTCTTTTCAATTTCTTTACCTGACATTTCATTTTTTTTCAATTTCTTTACCAGACACAGCAATGTGTACTAATATTTTACAATATTTTACAGTAGTGAAATATTTTACAATAAAGAATAACAATGTTACTAACTTCAGTAAAAATGCAACGTTCGTAGGCAAAAGTAGTTGATTTTTGCCTGGACTTCAGCCTTCGCAGGGAGGAAGCGGGCCTTCAGTGACGTCACGCCGCGATGTTTATCCCGTGTGAGGCAACCTGTCATTTCAAGCAACCTTGATGAAGCATGCCACAGCAGAAAGTCTTTACATAGATTTTCAATTCAATTCCTGATATGCTTTATGTGTGTATTTCAACATAATTCTGATATATCTAGAGCAATTTTAACTATATTTCTTACAGCCTGGAAAAGAGTACTGTCAGGATACATATAAAAAATGCTAGGAACGCGTCGATATTAGTACCGAATCAATAGCTTCGTGGTCGCTTTGGCGAATAGTTCTACTTTCAATTCAAGTCCAATTAAGCTCCCATTAGCACCCGGGGTGGTTACGTAGCGACAAAAAAATATCGAAATCAACCGATATTAGAATCGAATCGTAAGTTTTCAGCGCCGCTAACAGTGCCGCATTTCCCATTAGTCCACATTAGTCCACATTTCACATTAGTCCCATTGCCTAGAGGGCAACATATTTGCAGCGTGCGAAGTTTAAAACTTGAATAATATCTTATTTTTTTCCGTATGAAAAAGTTAAAAATCAAGAGCAAATATACTATTTCATGAACATCCTCTTTTACTATTCTAATATGTTTAATAATAGCGTAAGAAATCTAAAAATAATTCAGAACATGTTTCACATTTGTTATTTTTTGTTACGTAGTTCTAGCTGTAGCATGTAGTGAGTGGTATTTAACTCTAATAAATTAAGCATATTCAAATTAAGTTTTATTTTTAAGTTACAGATGAAGGGGGAGGGGGTTTGTAGTTATTGGGGGCGAGCAAAAGTGCGTAAGGGCGCCGAGCTTTTAAATGCAACTCTGGTCGCTAAATTAATTGGTAGAAATTTTAATGTCATTTAAGACCAAATTTAGTCCTAACGGTGGCAGTATCCTCCTCCTAGGAGAAATGAAACGGGCTGACATCAAAATTATAAAAAAGACCGACATTAGTATCGAATCCATAATTTTTGGGGTGTATTAGATAAATATTGGCAATCCAGGTGCTTAATTATAAAGAAAATTAGTTTTTCTTTCTTTTTTTACGTTGGTCTACTTTTCCTTGATTTGAGACTTTCAAATTTCATCCTATTTTCTACTGAAATGCGTCTGTAAGGCAACAAAGAAATAATAGTATATGATAAATTTAAATTCATCTTAATTTGAAAGATGAGAAACACTTTACCATTGTATATCGTAAAGGTTAGATTCACCGGTGTTGTAACAAAGCGGTGCTTGAGCGATTGACAGTAGGAATTCAAACTCTGATAAGTGATAATTTCACAGTCTTGTTTTATTTCAAGTGTAAGCTCTTTAGTCAACGGAGAAGAGGACGTGGATCATGGGTCAGAGTTGATGTCGATGGGTGTTGGTGGGTCGGAGTTGGTCGCAGTGGTTCAGAGTGGTTCATAGTTGGTAGTGGGTGAGAGTGGATCATAATGGATGATGGGTCAGAGTGAGTCAGTGAGTCATTTGGGTGATAGTGGTTGACAGTGGGTCATGGTGGGTCGTGTATCAAATTTTCATTGACCCACACCATCTCTGGTTAAAATTGTACTAAAGGTAAGAGGTACCGAAGTTGCATGTCAGCTATTATGCTCAAATTTTGCACATAGATAATACCCCACCAGAAAGCAATAAATCTGAAACGGTTCACGGTATCACGTCCTAGAACTCGAGATGTAGGGGTTTGTCTGATTGGCTAAATTAAGACGTCAATGATTTATACCTCAACAAGCAAGCTTTTTATGATCGTTTCCGTGGGGAAGTCAGAATAACACGTGCCTAGTAATCGTAATATTGATAGTTCGCGTCCACCCCAGGGTATTTGTTTTGTGTTTTTTTTTACTCACCTAAATATAAACAAATTACACATATAGGCATTTTAACATATTTTGGGAGAGTAATTTTGTGGTTCGTTGTCGTTTCATCGCGTCTCTGCCGCTGGTAGTAATGTTTTCAAAATGGAACTGGGTTACCGCGGATTGTCGCTGCGGGGCCACCAATTTTTGGCGAGAGGTCAATAGTTGACCATCTGTAGTCCACCGACTCTTACAGCTTAGGGTAATGAACGATGTCTTTGCCTTGTAGACTTCATGACTACCGACGTCGGCAGTCAACTAGCTTTTAGTATTCCTTTACTAACCATCTATCGTTCATGTTTATACACGGTGTTGTAATAATAATAATAATTATTATAATTATAATTATTATTATTTGTAGTAATAGTAGTATAATTGATACTAGAATAATTATATTGTCTATGTATTGTCTAGGTAGAACTACACACAGGTTTTGGCTCGTTTTGGTTCGACTCGGCTCTAATCCGAATCGAGTTGGATGATATTTTTCGCGCCGAGTCCTAGAGTAGACCTCAAAGATGTCTGTTTCGAGTCGAGTCGAGTTTCAAAGAAAAGTCGCTCGTGCCCATCCCTACTAATGAGAGCTTAATCGGAGTTAAGCGAAATTGAAAGTCACACTATTTATATAAGCGACCCCGAAAACTATGAATTCGACACTAATACCGATCATTTTCTAGTTTTTTTATATGTATTCCCCTCCCATTCAGCATAGGTAACCCGACAGCACTCTTTTTCAGACTATAAGAAATGTGGTAAAAATTACTCTAGGCCAGTGGTTCTCAATCTAATTCCTATCACGATCTCATTTTATCACATCCTCTTGCCAGCGAACCTTTTATAATTTGTGTTTTATAATAAGCTTGTGTGGGATTTTTAACACACCTACTTTTATAATAGTAGAATCCATTTCTTATTTATAGTGATCAGTGTCGTGGCATGGAAAATCAGCGCTCAGGGCGAGAGTATACGACGATGTTTCCGTACATATGAGTGATGTCGACAGACTAGCTGCGAAGCGCCACCATGGTTGGCACGAAGCTCAATTACATTTTCAAAAGTAAACCCTGCCTTTCCTTGATTTTGAGCACATTTTATTACGTTTTTCCTTCTATTTTATACATGTTCACATACACTTTCCTAACATGAGTAACACACTTCCTTTGAAATTTGTGCCCCCTTTTTTCGGCGCCCGGCATTGACAGTGGATACAGTAACTGTAATATCTATATTCCCAACGACGAAGGTGCTGGTTCAAGATGGATGTTAAACTCCTTCATTGAAGAGGTCATTAACGTACCTGATCTAAGCCCACAATTTCCTGACCAAATAATAGAATGACCATTTTACAAGTCTTTGCAACTGGTTTTCTGTAACGAAGACTTGGACAAGTTCTGCCTGATGAGGAGAGAAGAATATCCTGGTCTGGTATTTGCTGCTTTAAAAGTAATAATTCCATTTTCTACATCGTACTTGTGCGAATTTTTTTTTCCATGGTAAACATTAAAACAAATACAAGAAATCGCTTATCAGTTGAAAATGGATTCATAATATTCGTCACGAAGATTGAACCGGGCATTGCTTCACTAGTGAAATTACTCCATGCTTAGGTATCTCATTAGGTTTCAATTTTAATTGTATTTCAATGTACAGGTTTTGTTGCATGTGTATTTTTCTAGTATTTCTATATACAGTTCTCATTAGTTTCATATCATCCCTCTTTCACTTAAATTCATTTTTAAACAACTCTGCATCCTTTGAAAATGTTCAGTAGACTTAGTTTTTATTGTTCTTTACAGTATGTATAAAAATAAAACTATGCCTATTAGAACAAAATGCAAAATAGAATTTGAAAATAATTTCCGGTATTAGATTCTAACTATATTTACCTCTTCCGCTTATCTTCGCGACCCCCAGGGGCCACGACTCCCAGGTTGAGAAACCCTGCTCTAGGCATACATGAGTTATGTTGGAACATATATACACTTTTATATGTATAAATGCAGATAAGAGAGAGTTGAGAGAGAGCGATTAAGGTATTACCGCTCTCAATTTATTCACTTTACTTTTGCGATTCGTGAATTTCTTACGTGACAGTTTGGGGCTAGCTAGTTTTTTTTGTCTTGAACCATGATCCGATTTTCGATATGCTCTACCTAAATGCTGTAATGCGAATATTGAGAAGTTACATGCGTATGAAAATAGCTGCAAATAAACAAATTACATAACTTATTTATTGCTATTACACGATTTTCTTAATTTGTATTTAATATTCACATATACCGACGTTCTGTAAATACTTCAAATGTTATATTTTAAAGATAAGAATTGCTTATGTCGTGAAATGATATGAATATATACATTCAACTGATATATACAACTGATGAATTGTAATGTAACTATTTTACATAATTTTCATGCATTGAGGAAAGTAGAATATCATAAAAGAATCTCACCTGAACGGGTATGGAACTCACGATTTAAACGTTCGGGGGTGTACCACTGAGCTAACATGACCTCTTTTCGGAAGCTGCTTCTGAAATATAACTGAGCTCATACGTAAATGCTCTTTTCCATATGGAAATCATAATGAAAAAACGAGAGTATGAATATATAATTTCGAAATATTGTATAATTAAGTATTTCAATCGATTTTACTTTTTTTCTACATTTAATACCATTTCAACATGTCTTATTATATTTAACAGAATGAAAAAACATATCTGAACATTTTTTTCCCGATTGCTAATGTTGGCTTGGACGTTCGAACCAGCAGCTTTAGTTTACTGTTTTGCGGAGATACCCGAAGTTGGACTTCGAAAGTGTTCGTCTCAATACAGCTGTTATCATATCACTCAATCTTTTTGGTATATGGTATATGTTTTTGTACGTGTAAAGTCAGTATAATAATTCATTCTTTAAACAGCTTTTCGTATGTATTAATATTCCTTTATAAAAAATGTTTTTAATATTATTATTACGGCGCACTATTTTCAGATTTCTTTCGCGAGTCGTTCACCAAGTCGTTCCCCACAATAGGTGTGTCGTGCAAGGGGAACCACACATCAGGTACTAGCTTTTACCTATTGCTTCCTCCTCATAGCTCAGAACATTGGTAACTATGGATAGACGTACAGCAGTAATTACTTTATGGGAGTTGGAAGGCTATTCTGCAACTGCAGTTAGCAGGCAAATAGGTGTTCCGGCCTCTACAGGAAGGCGATGGGTTCGGAAATATGGTGCTACACGTCAGACTGGTAATTTACGATCTCCTGGTGTCAGCATGTGTCAACCGAAGCCGAAGATGCGAGATTAGTAAACGAAGCCCGGTTAGACCCACTAAGGACGTCTAGACAGCTAAGGGAAGCTTCTCTCTTTCCTGGTGGTAAACATGCAGCTCTGCGAAGGCTTCGTTATGCTGGGTTACGTGGCCGTGTTGCTGCCGTGAAGGAAAAACTCTCAGACGACCACAAAATTTACCGTATCGCTTTTGCACAGGCGAATGTGGGTCGCAATTGGGAAAACGTAGTTTTATCAGATGAATCCATATTCACATCAAATGAGGGACGCCGTTTTGTGTATCGTCCGAGAGGCACCCGATATGACCCTGGATATGTGGCTGCTTGAAATCGCAATGGCCATGTATCTATTTCATGTTGGGGTTGGATTTCCAGTCGCGGAGCAGGACAGCTTCACGGAATTGAAGGACATCTGGACAGTGCTCAGTACTTAAACATTATAAGTAATATCATGGTGCCATCTGTACGAGTATTTCAGCCTGATGGTGCAATTCAGTTCCACCAAGACCAGTCGCCAATACATACTTCCCGTGTAGTTCAGGAATGGTTCCCAGGGCAGCCTGAGATTGATTTAATTGACTGGCCGCCTCGTGGAGCAGACCTCAATCCCAGGGAAAATATGTGGGCAGAAGTGAAGCGTACTCTAAGGGACAGTTGGCCTGAGGCAGATCCACCAAGAACTCAGGATGACCTGTGGCATCTTGTTTCCGAAGCATGGCTGGAGGTAGGGGAACGAGATAGATTTGTTACCCATTTAATAGATTCCATGCCCAGAAAAATGGGGCGTGTAATACCTTCAGAAGGGTCTTGGACACAATATTAATGTCCCCTCCTTAACTCCCGAAAACAGCCCTTTTCAGGTCTACCTAAACGCTTGTGAAAATATTTCTAGAAGTAAACCACTCCTTGTATCCGATTTCTGTGCAATTCTACTAACAAAAAAAGATAGGTCTCTGCAGGCTTTGAACTAAAGACGACCTCATTAACAAGCCCGTACTCTACCAGTGAGCTAACATGAACACGCAAATCCAACCTGAAGAAACACGACTTTCAATTTCCGGTATTCCATGACACTGATGCTCATATACTTTAGAAATGTTGTATTCAACTTGGGATATTCCGCAACACACACACACACATAAACAAGGCGAAAAAGAGAGAGAGAGAGAGAGAGAGAGAGAGAAAGATCAATATACAAAAGCATATTCAACGTATTCGAATGAGACTCTAAGTAACGACATTCCGTTCTAAAGAGAAATTATGTTTCTTCCCGTGACGTTAAGGGGATCGGGGAAAGTTATGTGTCTTGAAGCAGGATCCGACTTTGGTTACTCTGTTTATACACTTCCTATATCCGTAGGAATATACTGTATTTCACGAATGTAAATGACATGCTGTAATGAGAATATTGAGAAGTTACATCTGTATGACAAATAGCTGCAAATAAATACACTACATAGTTTATTTATTGCTATTAAACGATTTTCCTAACTTGCATTTAACATTATTATATATAATACCGACCTACTGTGAAAATTATCTCAGATTTTATACTTCAAACATAATAATTACTATGTTCTGCAATGATTATGTTATATATATATATATATATATATATATATATATATATATATATATATATATATATACAACTGGTGTATTTGAATGTAATTATTTTATATAATTTTTCATGCATTGAGGAAAATATAATTTTTAAAAGAGCATTGACCCAAATGGGAATTGAACTCATAACCTTATGATTTGAAATCCGACAACTTACCAGTGAGCTACCTCAAGGACTTCTGCTAACATGCTTTTAGCGATATATAATGGTTCTCAAGATAATTATGACATTCATATCCACTGCAAACGCTGTTTCTGTTCTACTTTGACTTTTATTTTAGTACTCAGGCGATAATTATATTGTATGTCTTAACTTTGAGCATTATTTTACATATGGAAAGATTCGTTTACGTATCTAAATGTTCCATCACGTATGGAGAGCTAAATGACAAACAAGCATGTGCTGACATTAATACAAGGTTTGGAAATATTGTATCATTAAGTATTTCAATCAATGTTGCTTCTTTATACACTTGGTAACAAGTCTTATTATATTTAAAAGAAGAAAAACACATCTGCAAACTTTTTTCCGATTGCAAAGGCTGGCTTGGAGGTTCGAACCTGGTTTACTTTTTTCCGAAGATACCCGAAGTTGGACTTAGAAAATGTTTGCCTCAAAACACCAATAAAGAGTGCGCTCAACCATTTTGAGACAAGGTGTACAATCTAAGCTCGAGTAATGTGCACCTACAAATGTAATAATAATAATAATAATAATAATAATAATAATAATAATAATAATAATAATAATAATAATAATAATAATAATAATAATCTTAATAATAATAATAAAAATAATAATAATAATAATAATAATAATAATAATAATAATAATAATAATAATGCACTTCCCTAAAAGTGAAGTCGAGAATGAAATATAAGTAATAGTTCAAACCCGTAGAACATAATTTTGAGCAACTGAAATAAATAGTCAAGCGTTTAAGTGCAAAGCTAGGTGTCCTCTTTGCTGTTGTGACGTGTATTATGCGTTCGTTCCATAAACGCAGTTCTGGGTTCGATCGCCACTAGCTGAGTATGAAAAGTACTACAGTGGTCCTGATCCAGTAGCGTAGCAAGGAATTTTGTTTTGGGGGTCCTTAGTGTTGGGGTATATATATATATATATATATATATGTGTGTGTGTGTGTGTGTGTGTGTGTGCGTCTGTGTGTTTGCTGAGGCAGTATGTTTAGTAATAATAATAAAACACTTAATTCTTCTGTGAAGTGCCGGCTTCTTTAGATATTTCTTCTTTCATTATCGGTTGCTACTTTTGGACATTTTCTTCGCCAAAATTAACATCAATAATTAACTAACTAACTACCTCTATGGCCTATGGAACCTGGAGGTTCAACGCCGCGTTCAAAAAAGCTCTCCACTGACTTCTATCCTTAGCTAACTGCATCCAGTTTCTACTTTGGATTCCAATATCTGCGAGATCCATCTTAACATTATCCTCCTACCTGCACCTAGGTCTTCCTAATGGTCGTTTTCCGATCGGTCTTCCAGCCAAGACTTTGAAAACGTTTCTACTTTCTTCCATTCTAGCTACAGGACCTGCCCACCTAAGCCTCCTAGACTTGGCGACCCTAACAATGTTGGGTAAACCTTATAATTTATGTAGTTCCTCGTTATGAAGTTTCCGCCATTTTCTATTCCTGTTCCTCTTGGTTCCGAATATTCGTCTCAAGATCTTGTCTCAAATACTTTCAGTCTATGTTCTTCCGTCAGAGTAAGCGACCATATTTCGCAACCATACAGTACAACAGACATGATTATAGTTTTGTATTTTTTAAGCTTCAAATTCCTCGACAGAATTAGCGATAACAAGAGATTTTGAACCGAATAGTAACACGGATTTTCTGCTTTTATTCGACATTTAATTTCTTCGTGAATATGATTTTCGTCTGTTAGTATTGATCCTAGATATTTGAAGCTATCCAGTTTATCAAAAGTTTTATTTAATATCTTAACACATCCATTATGTGCTGTATTACGGCCCGAGGCACTTCCATGTATTTAGTTTTCTCTGCATTTACTTCTAAACCCATGTCCCTGCAACCGTTTAATAAGATATCTGCATTTATTTCTATTGTTCTCATGTCATCCCCTATTAAATTTACATCATCAGCATATGCCATAACCTGGTGAATACGTATTCCAGAACAAAGTTAAATAATAATGGCGACAACGCATCTCCTTATTTCAGGTCATTTTCGACGTGAAAGCTCGTGGAAAAAAATTTCCTACCCGGACTCCCTTTGGGATTCATTTAAACATATCTTAATCTTATTAGCTTTCTCGGTATTCTAAGTTCTGTAAGAATGTTGTATAGTGTCTCTCTCCTAACTGAGTCGTACGCCTTTCTAAAATCAGTAAATAGTTGATATACCGGGGTATTGTATTCCCACTTTTTTTGAGTATTTGGCGAATGGTAAACATTTGGTCGATAGTTGATCAATTTCGTCTAAATCCGCACTGATAATCTCCAATAATTTCATCTGCGTATGGGGTCAATCTTGCTAATAGAATATTTGAAAGGATTTTATAGGATGTTGACAGAAGAGAAATGCCTCGATAATTATTACAGTCAGTTTTGTCGCCTTTCTTGTGAATCGGAACAATAATTGATTCTTTCCACTGTTGTGGCAATTCTTCCTTGAAATTAAGGCGACAAAATTAACATCACTACTGTGTTCTTTTTCGTTCTAGCCACTTTTCTACAGCGTTTTACGTGTCTTTGTCTGAATTAATATCGTGTGTAGGTTTTTCTCCGTTGCTCTTTTTCTTTGGGGAGGGGGTATTTGTTTGCACATTTTGCTTACCAAAATTAATACAATTGTATGTTTTTCTACTTAACGACTATTGTAAAACGTTTTCAAACATTTTTCAATTGCAAAGTATGCAAAGTAAGTTCTTATTTCGATACTCTAAACGCATTCACTCAAGCAAATCTTCTGAGCTGTTCTAATTCATCAAACATCAGAGACTGCTGTTAGATAGTCACATGGTACAAGTCTTTACTATTGTTTTCCACCCTCTCCTCTTCACAATTTTTCCACAAATATTTTTCATCTGAATGAAACTAAAACAACAACAACAAAACTTTACTTTTAGCCCTCCTTTCTTTCTTTCTTTTTTTTATTTCTTGTAGGTTAAGTAAACTAAATTAGCTTCTGAGCATTTACCGATGTTCCTTGTGGTTAATCCTATTGGGAACGGTGGCGAATGATTCAAAATAGACAATGACAGGTCAGATGTTTTGTAATTTTCATCGAGGTAAATGATTTCTTGGGTTCAAATATGTCCAATCTCTCCTAACTCTTCAACTAAGTTTTTTTTTATTTTCTTTTAAGATCAGAAAGAAACTGATTCTTTCCACTATAGTCTGGCTCAGTCTGCAAAGGCTTTGAATCAAAGAAGATACGTGAAAACTGTGGTCATTGCTATGTCAAAAAGTAGAACAATAATTTCAAGGTCACCATATACATATAGGTCATCACTCTCTTTCCTTCCATTTCTGTGAATTGCAGGAATACCTGGAAAACTCGATTTCCATACCTCCGAAAATGCAAACAGTTTTAAAGAATAAGGACGACGTTGGCGAACACAGCTTCTCGAGGAACTATTTAGTGATATATTTTGTTTTCAAATAGTACATTGTCGGAACCCTTTGGGAGGATGACCCAACTGGACCCACCCCTACCCTACGCCACTGTCGTGATCTGACTTTACATTGCTGACATATAGCTTTGCTACTCGTAAATGACATAAACATAAGCCAATCCTTTGAGAACTATGTACTTAAATTTCAATCAACATAGTTTTAAGATGAAAACATTTCCAGATGTCGCAAAATCTGAGGTAATAAAAAGTAACTTGATTTTATATATGTATTACAGTATAACAATTGAAAGAGTTACATTTTTAACAAAGAAAGAGGGATAAACAATTGAACAAAGTTGTGCGTCGTAGTTTTCTTCCTTTTGTTGAAAATGTTCATGTGTCAAGGGGCACTGTATCATATTAATTGAACTGTGGCTTCTTGAACACTAGAAAAGTTTCGTTTGCTTCCACCAACAGAAGTTGCTAATTTATTTCCTGGAAAAGGAAGAAAACAAGTTGAAATATATAAAACAAAAACAAAAAAAAAGAAAAAAAGAAAAGCCCAATACCCGCTAAAGTGTGGCACGTCAGGCATTCATTGAACAGGAAAAACGAATAAGATAGTTTTTGTTTGGTTTTAATAACCGTGGTAGTGAATGTGGCCATGCTATTACGTGGAGTTTGAATCTGACGCTGGGCGTCTGGAATGCAAAAAAGAAATGTGAGTTTCTTTTCCTCGCGCGTACGAATACAAGCAAAAAACCTGCGAGGAGAATCTGTTCGAGAATTGGAAGGTTGAAATGAATATGTGCGCAGGCGCACAGGAAATGAGGATTACAACCAAGCTGGAGGCAAGCTTTGATTAGAATTCCATGGGAGCTGACATTTCAATTCCTCCTCACGCAATGCTCCGAAACTTCGTTCTCAATTCAAATTTTCATTTCTGTATTGAATTTGTAGATCACTTATACCTGCCCTCCATCAATACGTAAAACCAACTCGTTCAGACCAAGAGCGGTACAGGGGGTGGGGGAATCATATGAAGTACTTATTTACGAAAGGTTGAATATTAATAGATGATGCAATATCAATAGCCCCGAAGCAACGCAGAAATAATAAGTCACTAGTCTTACAAACATCAATATCAAGTGAAGTTTAGTATTTTCGCTTTTTTTTAGTTATGTCGATTTTAAATTTATTAAGAACGATTTTTTTTAAATGAATAGCCTTTGGCTGAAAAGCAGCGAGTTTATATTCAAATCCCTTCTTCTCTCACATCATATCGGAACTTTATTTGGAAATGTTATTTCTCTAACTACCTATTCATGAGCTATTTGCATTCACAAAAGTAACTTTACAACAGGAAAGGAAATTCCCACCTAGTAGTTTGAGTAAATATGTTTGAGACGTCTGCCATTCCTGTCCAACATCAAACATTAATATACATACTTGTAAAGATATTAGACACTAAAATGCTTTATAAGACATGCTAAAACCTATTAAATATATTCAGTTAAAAATGCGTATCTGTTTGTCCTTAGTATTTATTGTATCTAATTACTAAAATTATGTATTTGAATAGCGCATCTCACATTGTTTTGTCATAATACAGTGAAACCTCCGTTAGCGGGCAACTCTCAATAGCGACACACCCATAACATGGAGGAATTGACGCACGTGTTTGTCCTGGCAATAATAATAATAATAATAATAATAATAATAATAATAATAATAATAATAATAAAGAGGAAAAACATATATTATAACCAGGGTTGGAAAAACACGTTTAAAATGTTTATTTTGTTTAAAACAATAATCTAAATAGGCATATATATATATATATATATATATATATATATATATATATATATATATATATATATATACCATTTTTACACGTTCACAGGTATTGCTTGCCAACTATATTCAACCGTTAGATCAAATTTCTGGAACCTCCCTAATCTCGACCCGTCCAAATGTTCAACTCCGGAGAAAGAAATCGGGATTTACCCAATTTCTGGTCACTGAATATGAAGTTTCTTTGTGTTACGTTCTACTGGTCGTCTGCATTCTTAATCTTTAAACGCCCATTGACCCAACTGCTGTACCAGGGTTTTAAACCTCAATGGTTCAGTCCCTAATTAAGGCTGGAAGATGGTTTTGAAACCAATTTATTCCTGAAGGATGCAGCTTTCCGCTGGTGTGCATCTTTTCTATGTGGGGGTACCATATGGAGGTGGGAGGAGGGTAAATATCGTGTTCTTTTGTTTATTTTTAAATGTTTTTTTTTAGCTATTCCCCCTCTCGGGGATAGATTCATAAAAAATGGTACATGAAGCAATGAAGTAGGCCACTACATGATAATATCGTGTATTTGTACTTCTTCCTTATATGGGGAAGCAGGGAGGGGCAAAATTAGACAATTTTTGGAGTTTCAGTATTTTGACGTAAATTACATTTATTTTTACAACAAACATCAATAGCTCAGCCCCTAATTAAGCTAGAAAATGATTTGGTACCAAAGTATTCCTGAGGAATGAAGCCTTCCGCTAGTATGCATTTTATTAGGGATGAGCACCCAGTCGACTCGAAACACGAAGCAAATTCGAGTCGAGTTTCGAATCGAGTCAAAGGTAATTTTCTCGAGTCGAGTTTCGAGTCGAGTCGAGTTTGATAAACGACTCGCTGGTTTAGCTCGATTTAACTCGTTTTGAAATCATGGCCTGATTAGACTGGAAAGTGAAAGTCATAGGAAATGTAAGCAGTAATATGGAACATCGTTAGCGTTGCTCAGGAGATGGGACACTCCTCGCATCTCGTCTCGTCTCGATTAACAGGACTACTAAAAAGACAGCCTCAAATGTGTGCACCAATGTAAACACCGGTATATACTGTAGTCCTTACCACCAAGGTTGAGACCTGCACGATCTAACTTTTGAGCCGAAGCAGAAGCCCAACCCAGGTAGTGATGTTAACTGGCTCAGTTCGGTTCAACTGAGGACCAGCTCGAGCCGGCTCGACTGGGTGAGCTATTGGGTCGGTTCGATAGAGAATGAGCTATGAGCCGAGCCGCTAGAGCCTTTGAGAGCCCGAGCCGAGCAGATTTGAACATGTTTGACCGATGCAGTCTAACGTTTAACGATTTTTAGTTCGAGCCTGGACACTTGCTCCTCCAGAAATGAAACCCAGAACCTCGTGAACTATGTCGTTGCCTCCTTGACTGCGCCTTTTCCGAGGTCACCTGTCAACTAGTTTTTAGTATTCAGATACAAACCGCCTATAATTTATGTTTATACACGCTGGTGTTGTTATAATAATAATAATAATAATAATAATAATAATAATAATAATAATAATAATAATAATAATAATAATAATAATAATAATAAGTTGTAGCAATAGTAAGTATTATTGATAATAATTATATTGTTTACTCGCATGTAGGATACTTGAAGAAAGCACTTGAAACTACACACAGCATTTGGCTCGATTTGGCTCGACTCGATTCGAAACTCGAGTTGAGTTGGAGGTAATTTTTCGAGTCGAGTTCTCGAGTCGAGCTCAATGATGTCGGTTTCGAGTCGAGTCGAGTTTCAATGAAAACTCGCTTGAACTCGCTCGTGCCCATCCCTACATTTTATGTATGTAGGGGAGATTAATGTACTGCCGAGAGAGGGAGGATGAAGTTCGTTTTTTTTTTTAATTTTTCATCAATTCTTTCATCATATTTTGAAGGCCATTCCAAAGGGGGCACATCCACAAAAATTAGTATGTGAAGCAATGAAGTAGTCCCCTACATGATAGTTACCTGTATATGTACTTGTATTTATAGAGGAAGAGGGGTCAAGTTTGGCTCATTTACATTTATTTTCCGAACGGTTCCATATAAGGCAAGATATATTTTACTGAAGTGGTCTAGAAGCATAAGTTTTGTTCGTATACATGATGTGTGCAGCAAAAATGATTTGCATATGGACGTGGTACTGTCGAGGGGGACGGGAGAGAATGTCTAATTCAATGAATGCTTTTCTGCACAATTTTAATACTTTCTACATAAAACGAATTCGTTACGCAATGACAGCACTTGCTACAATTTCTTATAATATTTTCACAAGTATGTGGCCTACACATTAGGGTCATTTTGTTAGCGCAAAAGCACGCATTTTGCACATTTTAGCAGCGTTTTGTCACAGCATTTTGCGGTGACTGCAAGAGTTGCCATGGCTCCGTAAAGTCAATATTTTCATATTTTTTAATGATTTTTGTGTCTGTTCGTTTCTAGAAATACGGCGGGAATTTCACGAATGTTACCTCGTTGGAATTTGTGGTTTATAAGTTTTCCAACTGTGTATAATTCATGACTCTGTGATAATTAGGGGGTCACCAGACCCCGAACGTGAGAGTCTACCATTTTGTTAAAATCCCTGGCGGGCGTCTAAAGGTTAATTGTGTTGATATGCCGTAGACACTAACCATTGTTAGTTATCCATGTTTCAGATAGAGATGTATCCTGAAAACTGTTTAGTTAAAAGATGTCATTTGTTCCTTGTAGGATAGCCACTGCTCTTTTCTATGAGTTGTTTTGTATTTGTTAGAGTATTTCTTCTAGCTTATGATGTGAGAACTGTTCATTATTATGGAAATGATAGTGACCGAAAATACTCAAGTTTTGAATTTGTGAATTTGGATCTTAGAATAGTGTATAGTGTGTTTAACCTCAATTATTCTTGGAAATTAAGAAATGTTCAAATACTTCACTTGAATTTATGTTGGTTTACTTATACGCACACTGCTGTACAGCATTTCGTTCAGTGATTGCTGTTATAATAAGAATATAACTCTGCATGTAATTTACTTCATGCACAAATCCTGCGGAGGATGGGTTGTTTGTAAGAAAATTAAAAATGAAATGAAATGAAATCTTTTATTTAACGTCCAACGGTTACGCCGGTTAGACTAAAGGAGACGGTGTTAATGAGAGATGAATGAAATGGTGGAATGAATAAAGTGGGAGGAAACGGAAGAACTCCGAGAAAACCCACGAGCACGGTGTTTGTCCACCACAAAAGTCCACACGGCGCGAGCTGGGGTCGAACCAGGGACCCAAAGCACCGGAGTTGAACGCTCTATCACTGAGCCATCGCGCCCCCCGTTAGAAAATTAAATTAGCTTCTTCAATCTGATATTTTAGTTGTTTTAAACATGTCCAACCACCACCGAAAAAAACACGTTTAAAACAATTTGTTTAAAACGTTTAAAACAAAGTGAATAAAGCAACAGCCTTCGTTTAAAACATGTTTTAAACACTTGTTTTAAACATTTTGTTTTAAACATATCAACCCTAACGTAACAGAACAATTTCTTTTGCAGACACTCAGATACGAACACAGACAATTCTCTCTTTCTCTTGACGTTTTACTAACCTCTTCGGGCGTATTTAGTTCATAAAATACTTTCTGCAATCTGAAAATAAACCTTCAATGCAACCCTTGAACGGAGACATGACAGTCATATAGAGGAAAAGTTCGTAGTATAACGTTTCTGTGCAAGATCTATGTCTAGGTAAGTTTGTTCTACTGTAATTTAATATGAGTCCTAACTAATAGTGGAAGCAAAATATAACTCACAATGTCCTTCGTAGATGTTAATTAGTAGACTAGACACTGCAATGATAAGAAAACACATACGTCAATGTTATACATTAACACAACGAACACTCAAGGTTTGTCTGGTTGTGGGAGAATTGGTAACTGGCGCAATTCCAACCAGCACACTTGCACCATTAGGTTCGAATGGCAGCTTGTATAGTTCACACGTGACGAACAGAAAGAACAAAACAAAACAGAATGAAGCACACACAGCACCTCTTGATGTGGTTTCCTATCTATTGACCTTGAAGTCTAAGACCTTATGTATCTGTATCGAACACCTTTTTTCAGCGAAAACGTGGGTCTCGTTCGGAACACATATAGATTTGACTGCCTTCCAAGTGAGAATTCTGTTCTTCATTCCGGGATAATTTTTGTCGTTTTTGATTAGAAATAACATCGCTAAACTTAAACCCTTTTGTTTGATGCTGGAGAAAATCGATTTCAAGGGGTTCAAGGGTTTCTTCCAGTTTATCTTCCTGGACCCTCCTATCCTCAACTGGTGATGGGTTTGTTTCAACCTCCATGGTATGTGAGTGGGTATGCTGCTCAACTCCGGTGTAAAGGCACTCGTTTACCTTGAAGTTGGGTATTGTCCTTCTCTTCCTCAACTGACTTCATTATAAGTGCAGGGAACTCCTCTGGGATGTGCACATGGAGTCGACGCTCAAGATCATCTACTTGCTCAATAGGTTTCGTAGAATTAACCAGTGGGATTAATTTAAAGGATGTCATAGGAGTCACATTTCTGAGTTCTATCATGCGAGGAATTGGCGGGGAAGAGGTCGGAATGCCGCTCTCTCCCCCAGGGTTGAGCCCCTCGTTTCAGTCCACAGTACCCTACTGTGTGCGTAGAGCTTTTGCAGCGAAAACATGTAATGTTTGTCCACTGTATGATACTCCTACTTTGTAACCATGCACTAGAAGTCGGGATGTCATACGAGATGACTGTTTAATGTGAACGTGATGAGTTCCAGTTTTAATGCCAGGTGGATAAAGAGGGTCCCATTCTTGATCTTTAATTTTAATCACTGTATCATATGCACCAAGAGCCTCACTCGATAATTTATTTGGGGCCTCGATAGGAAACCTAAACACACGAAAGAGGATAGTCGGATCTGCTGCGGAAATAATTAGGACTAAACTCGCTACCTTATTTGAATGGGTGAACGGGACCTCATTAGGGGCTTGAGCTGCAAAGTCATCGTATTATTGTTGCGTTTTGAATTTTAGAAAAATACAAAAAAAATCACTATTTAACTGCATGGCGCTGACGTGATTAAAAACACCTGGGAACGTAGAGTTCATCCAAAGGTAGATTCCCAGTGGGACAGGTCACACTGCACGAAACTTCTTGTCAAATTACAATTTAAATTGAAGATCGTTTTTACATTCCATATTCACTTCTGCACTTATACACTGAGACATTACGCCTAAACGACAGTAATTTATATTACGGTGTATAACTCCTAATTCAGTAAAATTGCTTCGATATAGAGCTGGCAGCAGAGAAATACACCAAACGTATAGACGGTCCACTATACAATAGGCTGTAGTACACTACTTAAGCACCAGAGCACAACCGTATTGTCTCGCTGGCGGTTTGATGCGAACTGACCACTCATGTAAAGCGTCAGTTATTCTGGCTTGCCTAAATAAAGAGCCTTTTCAGTTCGTTCAAAACAGTTACTTGTTAATAGTCAAATTGATTGGCAAACAACAGGAGTATGTAATTTCGGACTCGGAGGGTATTCAGTAAATTATCAACATTACAGATTAAAAAAAAAGAAACAGAATACAGAATTCCTTTGTTTTGCATTAAATACAGCGCGTCTATTATACTCGTACCAAATTTCACATAAGTAAGTTCCCACGTTAAGCGGGTTTGCATATCCAGACACATAACTATGAAAACATTTATGATCACTCCAACCCCAATCATATCAGAGATTCAATCTGTTGTATATAAGTTATTAAGACGTAAAATCTAATGTAATGTATACGAAAAATACTTTTGTACATTACAAGGCTTGTAACGTCCAAATACTCACAACAAACTCATAAAAAGTTGCGTCGACATAAACAAAAGCGAGTGTGAAGTAGAAAATCTGTCTGTGAATTAAAATACAATGTGTTCAAACCCTGTAAGAAGTATTTGCTTTTTTTAAAGTGTTCCTATTTTCATCACAGGAATGAGAACATTTCTTTGAATTAGTCTTTGGCAACTACTTTTCTTTCAAATTCGACTACAACGGAACATTGTATGAATTGCAATCTAAAATCCATATCTGAAAACAAAATATTAAGTATGTTCAATGTTTCATTATTATCATTTGATTTGTAATGAAAAAGTATTTATAAGCATTGGTGATTTGAGAAGATTCCTCCCGGGGAATAGTCAATGTATCGAGGACGGAAACTGATAAAACACTGTTAGTCCACTTTGAACATGAGCGAAGATATGGCCCCGAAGGGGGAAATACTTTAGGTCGACAGTGTCTCAAATTCTCCCTCAGGCCATCTATGAAATCATCACTGTTTCAAAGGTTTTCTTAACACATAGATTATTACATTCACATATCGTTCCACGTTTTGAAATGGCAAAATCGTAACTTAAAGAGAATTATAATACGTATAGAATAAAGAATTATAGAAGTAATGAAGTAACTTTTATGGTGTAAGTTATCGATTTCTAGTCGAATATTCGTGTGGATTGCACTTTAAAGTAAATTCTATCTATATAAAATTCTTACTGGAAAGGCATATTTAACTCAAATTACATTATATTTTTAATAATATATTTTTATTATAACATATTACTATTCAATATAGTATACACTTCATTTCCCCAAGCAAACTTTCGCAAATGTATGGTGGAGTAGTAATATTATCTAATAAATTATCATTTAGTTTACGTAAATGCTGCATCGCCTCAATTGAAACTTCGTATTTTAAGTAATAATAATAATAATAATAATAATAATAATAATAATAATAATAATAATAATATATTTATTGTTAGTGCCATGAACAGCCAGATAGCAAAAATACAACACTTAGTCATAGAACTAAGGGTTATAACACACATCTTATATTCCTTTTAATATTAACAGTACATTTGTTTCGACGATAGGAGGTCATTGTCTATCTTAAAATATATACATAATTTTATGACTTGTATCTTGTCTGGATAAACATAATTACTTCATTATTCATTAAAATAGTTAGTCAATTTTCTTAAAATTGTCCTTAAAACAAGGATACCGTCAAACATACAAATATACTATAAAAATATACATACCTATTAAAATCTATACGTCTGTACAATAAATACAATTATCCCGATAATAGATTAAAAGAACTTGTCAGTTTTCTTAATATTATAGAATTTTTATTCATGGGAACCACTTCCGATGCTTTTCTAAGATTATATGTTGGTACTCTTATACTTATATTATGTAGGCAGTATTCACTACTATATATATTATCTAAAATTTTCTGAATAAAGTTTTTCTCTATCATTTTTCTTCTTACTTGTAATTCTTGCAACCCCCAGTATTCGTTCCAGTAATCATAACTACGAGAGTAGTAATCTTTTTTCTTATTTCTACACAATAGCCTAATGAAACATTTTTGAACCGATTCAATTTTGCTTCATAATGTTGTGGATATATTATTCCATATAATTGCACCAAATTCTAATCTGGGTCTTACAAGTACCTTAAATATATATGCATATGTGTTTGCATTTTTAAACTCAGGCCACTGTCTAAATACAAACCCTATAGTCTTTCGTGTTATATGTACTATGTCATTAATATGATAATTGAATTCCATATGCATGTCAAATGTTATGCCTAAATATTTAATCGTTTCAACTTTCTGCAGTATTATTCCATCTATGACATATTTGCTAACATAGTATTGCGTCTTATTGGTATATGAAATGAACTTAGTTTTATTACAGTTTATTTTCAATAGATTATTTTTACACCACATATTAATACTATCCAAGTCTTTTTGGAGTAAGTAGTTATCGTATTCGCTATTCACTATTCTAAATAACTTCAAATCATCAGCATATAATAATATATTTGAGAATTTAACCTTTTCCGTCAGGTCATTAATGAATAATGGAAAAAAAAGTGGTCCTAAAGGAGATTCCTGAGGTATACCATTCTTTATACAGCCAATACTGGAAGTTACATGACTAATTTTTACTCTATATTCTCTGTTTGATAAATAACTTTGGAACCATCGAATATACTGTTAAGATAGACCAACATGGGATAATTTACGAACTAGAAGTCCATGTTCTATAGAATCGAAAGCCTTTGACATATCAATATATATATAGTGTCAACCTGTAGTCTATTTTTAAGAGCTAAGTACGTAAAATCTGTAAAGTGTACAAGATTCGTAACAATTGATCTGCCTTTATAAAACCCATGCTGAAATTCAGTTAGTTTGTTTTTTACATTAAAGTATATATGGTTGTGTATTATTATTTCAAATATCTTACTAAATGCATTAACTAATGTGATTGGCCTATAATTTTTCATATTATTTTTATCTTCTGTTTTATGTACAGGTACAATATATACTTGTTTCCATGTCGATGGAAACTCTCCACATCTGAGTGATTCATTGAATATATTTGCTAGAATTGATGATAACTCAGTACCACATGCTTTTATTATATAGTACGGTATGTTATCTGGACCAGGAGGGGTACTTCCATTAATATGTTTAATTGCACTACGGACATCCAATTCAGAAATATTAGGTATATTAATTATATCTCCGCTACAAATAGGTAATGTAGAATACATGTTGTGGCCATTTACATGACATAGTCCCAAATTAAAATTTTCACTGAACATGTCTTTAAACAACTCCACAACATCAGTCTGTGCAGTAGCTACTGTATCATTATATTTCATTTCATTAGGTAATTTTTTGTCATCTGAGTTTTTAAATTCTTTCCAGAAGACCTTATTGTCACTAACAATGCTGTTTTCTAAACTAAGATAATAGGCCTTTCTCGCTTCTAGATATTTCTTTTTTTACAATTTTACGTAATGTAGAATACCTTTGGTACCACATACTGTCATTGGTTTGTCTTGTTTGATGAAACATTTACTTTTCTTATAGGGAAGTTTTCAGTTCCCTATTCATCCATGGGTCTTTAAACTTAGGTTTATTAATGACTACTTTCTTAGGTACATAAATATCTAGAACATTACATATACTATCATAGGAACTGTTATTCATAGTATTAATATCACTTGTATCTACATTCAATTCATTCATTGCCTAGATACCCTGATATACACCTAAGAAGTCAGCATTCTTAAAATCAAAAACTTTTGTTTGGTTAGAGATATTGTCTTGATTGTTATTATTACTTTTAATTATTTCCCATTCAAAAACAAAAGGTGGATGGAAGCGGTCAATTTTTATTAAAGGTGGGACATCATACACAATGGAACTATTATCCATGTTGGTTAGCAACAGGTCTAGAACTTTATCTTTCCTATTAGGATCATACGACCTATTCAATTGTTTTAGATTAAGTATATTACTTAGTTCAATTACTTATTCAGCTTTTTTCATAGTGTAATAGTTATATGTGGTTATAGCTACAGTAGCCCAATCTATTCCACCTACGTTAAAATCACCTAAAATTATGAGGTTACAATTTCTTGTTATTAGAAAAGGGTTAACCATTCACAATAGTTAATAAAATTCTTTAATGGTAAGTCAGGGGGAATATAATGCAAGCACAATAATAATGGCTTGTTGTCAGGGATTAAAACTTTAACTATAATAATATCAATAATATCATCTGGGGGAGTTATAATTTCATATGCATATTCCTTTTTTATGATAACCATACAGCCCCCACCCTTAGTCTTGTTTACTAGTGCCAAGTTTCTATCTTTACGTATAGTATTGTAATTATTTGATAGTTGTACAAAGTGTTGATTCGTTTCTTTCAACCAAGTTTCAGTGATACAATAAATATCAAAGTCATTACAATTTACTTCATCTATAAATACCTTCTTTTTCGTATTAATTCCATTAGCATTTTGATAATATAATCACAAGTACGTCAATCTTATTTTATACTAGTTTATGCTATTTATTTACCTTTACTATCCACCTTTTCAGCTCTAACTTCATGGCACACAATTTCTTCCTTTAGTCGACCCATAAATTTAGTAAATAAGACACCATCTGACCAGACATTCGGATTATAGACACAATCAGAATCGGTTTCTTCTACAGCTACATAAAACGAAGAATAACTAATGTGTCTTGTTTTTAACTGTACACATTTTGTAACATTAACATCACAAATTCAGAAAGATCTTTACACGAAACACACTTGCACTTTTTTTTTTTTTTTTTTTTTTGATGAGAGGGTATTGAACTACTTATCACTTCAGCAAATGTACGAGCTTTATTATTAGCTGATAGCAACTCATTTAATTTTATATTTTCTTGTTTCATCGATATCAGTTCAGCCTTCAAGGAATCATATTTTTCACTAATATCACTTAACATAGCTAAAACCTCATATAGCTTATTTTTCACTTCGACACAACAAGTAGAGCAATTCTGTTCTTGATGGCTTAAAATCGAATCTGATTTCTCTTCTATATCTTCAGCTTCACTTATCTCTGCATCGGAATTCACATTTTGATCTTTTCGAGATCCAAACTGCTTCGTTGTGGTCGGAGTAATGGTCACATTCTCATCTCTATTCCTAATGCAATTCTGACATTTATACGTTGATTTCCCATTGAAGAAATACATGTCATATTCAATACGTCCAAATTTTAGACAGTTCTTTACATGAAATCTAATTTTACACAAACAACATGCTAATATTAGTTGTTTACCGAAAAATGGTCTACGGCATAGACCACATGTTTCTCCAGTTGGCGCCATCTTGAATGATAATAATAATAATAATAATAATAATAATAATAATAATAATAATAATAATAATAATAATAATAATAATAATAACAATAATAATAATAAAATCATAATCGTATCTTTATCATAATTTCTGGCTTAGTCAATAAATGAATTTCACGTGGTCTCTATTCGAAGTACTATTTAATCGAATAAGGAAGATAATCCAACAGCTAGGAGAGTCCTGTTGGAAGTTTGAGAGCCAGAATGTTTGTTTCTTTTACCAAGTTCTACTGTCTTTAATGTTTTTTAAGAAAAAGTTCGTCACATGTTCTGAATCATGGTCATTATTGGGCAATGGTCGCCATCTTGAATAGTCATTTTGTGTTTCCTAGATTGTTCTGTGATCGTTTTGAATACATGTATCTCAAGCTGTAATTGCCACAAAGTTATCAATTATACTTCGTTAGATTTGAAATAGTATTGGCTTTTAGCTGTCATCATTTGCTTTTCAGTAGTACGCACAAGAGGGAAGTAAGCGAGGTAAATTTTGAAATGTTTTCTCAACATTTCACTCTTACAGATTTTTTTCCATTGTTAGATGGCAACGTTGGGTTCTAGGCGAGAAAAAAAAATTACGGACATTTTGTGTAATGTGCTAAATATATACGGAGAGGTTTGTTTTCATTGATTCACTAGCTAAAGAGTAATCAGAGATTTTGTATTTTATGATTGTGGTCGTTCTATCAATCTTTGGTTTTAAATGAAGCACTTTTGTCACATAGAAAGACCTCCAGCTCAGACTGTAACTGCCGCACAGATACAAATAAATATAATTTTATAATTTGTTTGATTAGATGTAATATATGGTGTGAACTAATCTAACATATGTGTTATTATAACTTATGACAAGGAAATGTAAGGCAAAAAATATAAAATTCACATAAAATAGTTCCCTGGATATTTTCCATTAATGATGTCGGAACATTAAAAGATAGCTAAACATTAATAACCAATATCTAATTCACAAATGAGGACATAAATAAAAACATTAATATTTCATATTTTATAACTCTGAAATGTGCTAAAAAATTGATATTAAGTGATATACCCAAACAACAATATGTTATCCTTCTTACATAACAAGGAACAAATGTCTGATAAATAGAAATTTTCATCCCACGTTTACACAAATATTATTCACTTTACATTTACAGAATGCGCAACATGGTATTTACTTCACTCTGCAAGAACAAACAATAACTTTTGCACATGTCGTGCCCGTACAAGGGAAGACAAATTCTGTAAGTCTCAAATATTCAGTCGTTATTATACGCTTAAATACCCAGCTTCTTCTGTATAAACGTACCTTAATGGATTCAATGGTTGGGTTTCATCCAGCACAGTCATCCATATGTAGTACTGAAGATATGCACGCTGTATATGAAAGACTATATTTGATGATGGTGGACACAGTTGAGAAAAGATGATAGCTTTTGTTTTGTGGTATTGTTCAAATAGTACCATATCACAGTTTGTTTTTGATAAACCAAGTATTTTTGTTATAAAAAGCTCGGCATTTTGTATCATTCCTTCATCCAAGGGAGCAAGCCCAAAATTGCTGAACAGTGTTCCCGTTATCATTGCTGTTTTTAGTGCCATAAGTTTTGTGCCAACCTTACTTGTGGTATCACAACCAGTTACACTGTGAACAGCAAGAAGAATATATAAAAGAGTGTCGTCCATGTTCTTCGTCATTTTGTGAAGTGGTATGTACCTCATAGATGGTCGTGTTTCTTTAAAAATTCACAGTTCTTTCAGGCGACAGTTTTGATAACTCTTTTTAAAATGGTATAGGGCAGAAATCTAACATGTGTATCTACTGAGGCAATCTCTTTCAATGGAATCAGTTTCGACCATGTGTTGGATGTGTTTTATGATTCTATTATCAGTTTCGTTACGCTCACAGTAAAACTAACAGATCCTTCCGTTAATCTCAGGTACAGCTTTGGGTTGTTTGTGGCCTCCTCCCAAATACAAAGATTCTGCGCAGTTTCCTTCATCGACAGTCCACTCAATGAATAGTTCTTGCAAACTGCTTTGTTCTGGCTTAAAGCCCCAAAACTATCCATGTTGACAGGACAATAAGATCAACATTTCCTTGTCGCCTCAGCCGCTCCCAATTTTTTATACTTTTCTCTTGATACAAATCAAACACGTTGTCAGTACGCAAACAACCTTCGGAAAGTTTTAAAAGCATATTTTATAAGTAGCCAAATTAGTCTCCAAACGTGTTACGCATAAGCCGTTTGACGTAGGCTTTTCGCGCTTACACCACGAAGGCAATCACAATTGCTACTCTCGTTTTCTGCTTTGGTAGATAAGTAACTATATCATTCTTATTTTTTTAAAAAAAATATGGTTTTAAAGTTCTTTGAGTTGTGCTTTATCTGTTTTCTTTAAGAACCCATCATCTGTTAAATAATACTAGGCAGACGTAAGCTCGTATTTTGGTAGTGCCTCAATATAAAAACTTCTTGAACATGCTATTTTTAAAAATCGAATTTTATTATTTGTTTCTTGGTGCGCCGGCTCAGTTACAGATAAATGTTTGTTTGTCTTTGGAAATGATCTATGTATGGGATCTAGAATTCCTTTGGATTTCTCAATCAGCCTCTCTTGAATGAAGTTTTTTGTATCTCCTTTTTCTTGCATACAGAATAAGTACTCAATTATTACTTGATCACTTTTTGTTCTAGTTAAAATGTTAGAAATTCCACAACTATCAACTTTCGAGAATGGATTTTCTCGCTCAAGTAAAAGGGTGAACATATCTGAAATATTCTGCTGCTCTCTACTTGTTACACACTTTGAAAATTCGTGATGTGGAGCATATTCATCATCTTCATTAAGGTCACAAAACTGTCTTATAAAGTATTTTATGTTTTATTTCTCATGTTTGAAAATATCGTGTTTTGCAGTGGTTTCTTTGCGTCTGGTTACTCCGATTATACCTCCATATCTCTTGGCTGGCTTATTGTAGTGTTGCTCTAATGATTGAATCAATACAACACTGCTAAATCTATTGTTATTATGATGAACTGTCAAATGACTGTTCTTAAACTCATTATAAATCAGAGGATATTCTTGTTTTAGTTTAAAGCAAATCTTGATAATATGGAGTACACCACCATGGACAACTTGTTCTTTCAAATGAGAAGAAAAGTGGCAAACACTCTCTTAGGCTGCATACATGCAAATTCCAGTTATTTTCTCTGTCCGCTTCAATTAAGTCTCGGTGAAGAAGAGCCAATGTGGAGACAAACTGCTCCGAATAAGCAAACATTTCACTTATTTTTGCTGAACTTTCTCTAAATGTCTTAAAGTGCATTTTGATGTTGATGACATTCAAGTTTTCCATTTAAATAAACTTTGTTCTTCACTCACGGGTAACTATATGCGTTTAACAGTAGAGAACAATTCGGAATACTTAGTTATATTAATTTGTTCAGTGAACGCCTTCCACTGCAATTTCTTCATTATTTCACTAAGCATTTTTATTGCTTTAACTTCCCTGCTATGATGGTTTCTTTTTAAACCGCTATCAACAAAATATGGATACCCATGGTTTCTGTTTGAGCAAGAATTTCCAATGCTCTACTGCCCTTGAGATATAGACCAATACATGCAAGCTCAACTTTTTGAAGACGAAATCCTCCAAGACTAAGAAATACGTTGGAAATTTTTTTTCAGGTTGAAGGAGCTGGATTTCTTTAGTTATATGATATAGTCCTTCATCACACCACAGTGAACTTTCTTCAGCATTTAACTGGTGCAAGGTATCTTGGAAATTACACATTGTTGTATAAATAGAGTCATACTGAGTTGCAGGATAGAGTAGAATTGCAATATATCCCATAATGATCCTTTGAGATGGATGTTCAGACAGTACACTCTGAAAAGCGTTTCTGGATATAATCTCTACTTTCTGAGGGAAATCTGCTTGAATGATGTTGGTTCTTTTTAAGAAATCATATGAAATCCAAATGTCTGCCTGGCTGTTTTATTTAATGTGTTGTTATTAGGTCACTGCTACGAACAAAGTACTGAGGATACTGCACTTTGTATTGGCTTTGTGTAGTACAATAGTTTTTGGGTATCTATATCTTTAGTGAGAATTCGTGACGTGTCATTAATGCCAAACGTTCCCAGGCATCTTTCTAGACTATCAGGTTCTTCTAATGAGACATTAAGTTAATCATTCAGATGATGATCTTGAAACAAGACAAGTACTGTCATGAGTTCCATCCATTGCAGAAAATGTAGCCCCTTCCCATAACACCTAGAATAGGAATGTCGGATTTTATTGATAGTGGTATGGAAATACGGTCTCCTTCAGTCCTAATAATAGTCCTGTTTACTAGCATTTGATCTTGTCGTAGTACATAATCACAACTGCGGCATACTCCATGACGGTTGAATGTGGTGATGAGAGTTCTGGATCTACTTAAATGGTGTATTGCTTGAGCATTAGCGATATGTAACGGTGTTCTTTCAGCCATTGTGCATTAAGAAATAAGCTATCTGAAATGAGATATCACATCTTGTTGAGTACTTGGTGATGTCTTGTATAATCCTACCTTGTAATCAAAAGCAAGCACTTCGAGATATAAACCGCATTTAATCTATCTTTTGTAAATTTTAAACTATTCGATCAATATGTTATATTCAATAGATTTAGAGTAACAACCAGTAATTTATAAGCAAGAAAATTCTATATCAATTATCTTTAAATCATTAATCTTCGTTTTATTGACGGCTTCGACGTTAACCTTGACTTTTGGTCATAGCCAAGACTCCAACAGTGCTGCCAACCTATGCGCCAAGAAATTTCTTCATGTACTCAATGTGCTAAAAGGAAAAATGAAAATTTTCAAGCGTTTTTTTTCTCCACACTGTTTCATTCCTTCCCGTACGTACTACTACAAGCCACCTAAAAGCTTATATTATTACAAGTAGATCGATATATTATTTGTATCTCTACAGCAGTTACAGTCTGAGCTGGAGGTCTTTCTATGTGGCAAAAATACTTCCATTAAATCCAAAGATTGTCAGTGTGTCCAAAACCATAAAATAAAAAAAAATATATATGTTATTACTCTTCTGTTATTCAATCAATCAAGACAAGACTTTCAGTATATATTTGTCATATAGCAGAAAATTTCCGTACTTTTTCTTTCTCGCCTAGATCCCTGCGTTGCCACCTGAAAATGGGAAAATCTCTGTAAGAGAGAAAATTTATAGAAAAATTTCCAAAATTCCCCTCGTTTACTTTCCTCTTGTGAACAGTACTTTCAAGCGAGTGATGTCAGCTAAAAGTCTATATTATTCCAAATCAAACAAGGTATAATTGATAACTTTGTGACAATTACAGCTTGAGCGACATCTATTTAAGCGATCACAGAAAAAAATAGGAAACGCGAAATGACGATTCAAGATGGCGGCCATTGCACAATAATGAGCATGATTCAGAACATGTGACCAACTTTTTTTAAAACAATAAACATATTAGAACTCGGTAAACAAACAAACTTTCTGGCTCTCAAACTTGCAACAGGACTCTCCCAGCTGCTAGTCTAAGAAACACAAAGATAAACTTCGAGAACAGGTAAAAGAAATATCTTACTTTGATGGGACTCGAACTAATCTTTAGGAGTGATCTCTACGCGCAAGTGCTTTAGACCACTTTGTTTTTCTTTAAGCTAACTGATTCACCGAACGTATCTCAGTAACTTGTCTCTATTTTCTACTTGGTATACACATTTTGTAGTTATTTCCAGCAAACTTGAACGACAGGGACAGTAACACAAACACATGAAAGACATTTAAAATTCCGAATTTTCTCCCAGCGGGAATCGAATCCGTACACCAAAGGTACACGTGCTAGCCACTACGCGCTGGGGAGAGCAAACGAAAAGCATTTTGTAGTATCTGAAGTTTAAGAGTATTTCGCACTGACGTTATATGTCTATGATCGTATTTTTATGTTCACCGTATTTGCTACTTTGAGGAATGATGTATGTTATTGATATAGGTTCTATTACACATTCGTCCATAAATATTATATAAAGTGAAAGAATTATTCATGATTTGTCATGCTAATTCAAAGTAGACAAAGAATGAAATTTGAAGGATAGTTCGTCGAGGATGATATATTTCGCCGATAGATATTAAACTATCTAAAAGAGATAGCGAAGAGAAGTCTACATAATGGAGATATTTTTTTCGTTAGGAGCTAAAATGATTAGTTGTATACGGTTTGGGGTTGATATGGCTGTTGTTGCAGAATCTAAAAAAGAAAATCAATAAGTTGTTGAAAACTTGAGTAGAGTTTGTGAAGAATATAGGATGAAAATAAATGTTAGAAATACAAAATCCATTGGTGATTGAAATGAAGTGATAGGTGTCAAATATAGAAGTAGGAGCGGAGAAAAATACAACAGACGACTAGTTTTGTCTGATACGTAACGCTTGCTAAGTATAACACTCCGATTGTGATAAAATTTGGCAGGTAGATACTACACATAAAATATATGAATATGTGTTTTTCTTATTTTCTGCGGAGAAACGGTTTTAGGGGCAAGGGCCACACAAAATCTTTTAGAATTTGACGCCCGAAAGGTAAAAACAAGTAGACCGAAGTGAACGAAATTGTGCACAGATATTGTAGGTGTAAAATGAGTGAATGCAGGTTTCGTATTTTTATTTAAAAAAAAAAGTTAGACAGGGCACGGCCCTCCACAAAGCTTTTAATAACAGCATGTCAGTTGTGCTGAAAGAACATGAAAATTTGCCACGAAACTTAGTGTAGGGACACTACGCAAAATATAAAGGAATACTGTTTTTTTCTGCGGAAAACCCGTTTTAGGGGCAAAAGCACCTATCTAAATTTTGGAAGTTTTCACCCGGAAATCAAGAAGAAGTGCACCGAAGTGAATGAAGTTGTGCACAGTTATTGTAGACCTAAAATGAGGGAATACGTGTTTGGAATTCTCCTGAAAAAAAAACGGTTGGGTGCGGCACGGTCCCCTCCAAAGCTTTGACCATGAAATATCAGAAGTGCTAGTAACAGTATGTCAGAAGTGCTTAAAGGACATGAAGAACTGGAACGAAGCTTTGTGTAGTGACAATACGCAAAAATAGCGAATACGGATTTTTTTTTTATTTTCTGCGGAAAAACGGTTTTAGGGGCAAAAGCTCCCATTCAAAATTTTGAAACTTGAAACACGAAAATCAAGAACAAGTGTACCAAAGGGAATGAAATTGTGCACAGATATTGTAATCATAAAATTAGGAAACACGTGTTTCGTATTTTCCTCGAAAGAACAGTTGGGTGGATCCCTCCAAACCTTTGATCATGAAATACCAAAAGTGCTAAAAACAGTATGTCAGAAGTGCCTAAATGACATGAAGAATTGAAACGAAACTTTCTGTAGGGATAATACGCAAAAATAAATAAATACTTTTTTTTTATTTTCTGGGGAGAAACGGTTTTACGGGCAAAAGCCCCGACCAGAACTTTGAAAGTTGATGCCCGAAAGTCAAGAAGAAGTTAACCAAAGTCCATAAAGCTGTGTACAGATACTGTAGTTGTAAAATGAGGGAAAAATGCTTCGTACTTTCCTGAAAGAAAAAAAAAACGGGTGGGTGGGCCATAGACCTTCTAAACCGTTGATTACGAAGTATCAAAAGTGCAAATAAGTATACGTCATAAGTTCCTAAAGGATATGGAGAATTGCAACGGAACTTAGTGTAGGGACAATTTGCAAAACAATAAACGTGTTTCAATTCGTGCAGAAAAACAGTGTTGGGGTCTACGCACCCTCCGAAAAAAAGTAAATATTACGGTAATATCGCAGGAAGGAGTGGGTCAAAGAAAATGGAATTGGGTGTAGATATTGTATATGTAAAATAAGGCCTTTCGTGTTTCTCAAGTGTCCCTATCCGATTTGCTTCAAATTTGGCACATCAACAGCAAACAGAAAATAAATCGACACGCGCTTTTATTTATTCGGGAAAACATTGTAATGGGTAAAGGAGCCTCCTGGAATACTATAAAATACGCTATACTGTTTGTGCTTACTGCTAATCTGTCAAATTCGAATAAATCGAATGGGGGCACTTGTGAAACACAAAAGGCTTTAAATTATATATACAAAATCTACACAGAATTTCGTTTGCTTCGGTCCACTCCTTCCACTACCTAACGCCTCGGTCCACTGGACAGTTTTTTTCTTTATTTGTATTATTATTTTTTTTTACAGGAAAAGACGAAACACGTATTCCTTCATCTTACCTCTACAATATCTGTGCACAATTTCATTCACTTCGGAGTCAAATTTCAAAATTTTGGATGTTGGCTTTTGCCAGTAAAACAATTTTTCCGCAGGAAATAGAAAAAAAATATTCGTTTATTTTTGCGTATTGTCTCTACACAAACTTTCATTGCAATTCTTCATGTACTTTAGACATATCTGACAGTCTTATTACCACTTTCGATATTTCGTAATCAAAGGTTTCGAGGGATCCGTACCCCACCTAACCGTTCTTTTTTTTTTTTTCAGGAAAATACGAAACACGTATTCCCTCGTTTTGCGCCCACAATATCTGTACACAATTTCGTTCATTTCGGGACACTTGTTTTTGTCTTTCGGGAGTCAAATTTCAAAATTTTGGGTGGGTACTTTGGCTACTCTAAAACCGTTTTTCCGCAGAAAATAAAGAAAAATACATATTCGTTTATTTCATGTGTATAACCTACCTCCCAAATTTTATCAAAATAGAGTGTCACACTTGGGAAGTGTTACTTGTGAGTAGTGTAATTAGTGAAGATATGACATGCAAACGTGAAATGAAAGCAAGGATAGTAATGGAGAAAGATGGCAATAGGGCGAAGAAAATACAATTTTATGAGACAATGAATAAAGAGATGAAAAAAGACTCAAAAAATGCTGCGTGTACTGTATTTTACTGTATTGTATAGAGCGGAAACATTGACATTACGCAAAAATGATGAAAAATATTTGAAGATTTTCGAAATATCGTTGTGGAGGAGATTGGAGAGAATTAGCAGGGTTGAGAGTAAAACGAATGTGAGGGTGTTAGAAATGTTAGGAAAATATTTTTAAGAAGAGGAAGATAAACCGGTTGGGATATTGGTTAAGATTCAACTGTATCGTGTTGGACGTGCTAGAGATTATGTCGACAGGAAAGACAGGGAGGGGACGAATTTGGATATATCGAAACCGAATCAGGCTATATGCGATATCAAAACAGAAAAATCGTATGTGAAGATGAAGTGGTTAAAAGATTATGGAGCATGGCAGCTTCTCTGCTGGGCAAGTGACCCGCTAATAATGGCGAAATACTTCTGATGATAATGATGCTGATTATGCACAGTAGAAACAGAAAGATCCACTTTACTTACATTTTTAATACGAATCACAATGCAAGTTTCTACAGGCTGTCAAAATACCTTGCTATAAAGGCTTTAGAGAACTATCTGTTACTCGGCGATGGGAAATTATAGGTCGAGTAACAGTGGAACAAACTCTCATTCATATTACTTGGGTTTTGGGTGTGACGAGAGAACAATGATGAATTTGATTTGGAGGTATGAAGAATGTGGTGTATATTTCACATTTCGGCCAAGAGGTGGGAGACGAATAATAATACTGTGGTGGATACATTAAGAATTGGCAGGTCAGACAGTATAAAAGAATACGGAAATTAACTTAAGAATCTCTTACATTGTTTAAGCCAGACTTCCGTGTAAAGAAAGTCTGTGTATTCACATTATTCCATAGACTCCACAATCAAGGAAATATGTAAAAACATTTCTAAAAAACCAGAGTCAGGTATAAGGAAGTCTTACTACAAGGAAGACAATTGAGCCATCTGTGAAGTAATTGTAACGGTAGGAATTTTAAGTATTGCAAGAAACACGGAAGGTAGTTTTCAACCTGCATGTAGAACACAAGGAGAGCAATATCAATTAAATTCTTGTTTCGGAAAGATCCCGCGATTCGGCACCTAAGTATTTATGTCTCTAGTGATTGTAATTTCAACACTTCGATACCAGAACTTTAATAGATCAACAGCAACCAGGTCAGTAGTTTTTCTTGAGATGTCTAAGTTAAGCAATCATTAACAAAACCAATCGATCATTAGCTTCAACTTAAACCAATTAAATTGAGTTCAAACTGTAAATTTAAGACTTTATGAAATAAATAGGAAAGTAGTTATTAGTCACACTGCCCATGCAAGGCCCTAAGTCATTATTAATTCAAATGTCATGAGAATTAAGAATAAACTATTTAATAACATACGTTAAGTGTGGTTATTTAGTCGGTTGTCTAGTTCGCTACCATTGAACCCAGATTGACCAGATTATGGTAATATTAGCAGCAAATGAGTAACCTTGATTATAAATCATCAACACAGAACCAGACACCACAATACTAATCGAAGGAATTTATATTATTTTCAGCAAGACTTTTGCATACCCTCTTACTGCAGTATTATTTTTAAATGGTCATTATAAAACCGTCTAGCTAAATTGTAAAGGGTCATTATAAGTGGTGCTTTATTCATTTCACAATTCATTTCTGCAAATAGCTTTAGCCCTCTTTCTCGCTGTTCAAGCGTACCCAAGAGGAAGTTGCGCACCCCAAGGTTGGGAACCGCTGCTTTCCATTGAGGCAATCTGACAGTCTGTTAAAAATGTTCATTCTGACTACTATCAGTAAATTGGGTCCTCTTGTTTCTACTGCGCACGCACTAGTGACTTTTTGTGAGACAAAATGAATAATTCTGAAAATGTGTGTAGTATTTATGGACGAATAATTTATATAGTATCAATAACATGCATTATTCCTCAAAGTGACAAATACGGTGAACATAAACAAACGATCAATAGAAATATTACATCAGGGTGAAGTAGTCTTAAACTTCAGGTACTACAAAATGCATTTCATTAGCTCTCCCTGCCGGTCTAGTGGCGAGTACGTGTTGCTGTGGCGTACAGGGTCCCGAGCTCGATTCGCGTTGGGACAAAATTCGGAATTTTAACTGTAACATGTGTAAACCGAGTAGAAAATAGAGGCAAGTTATTGAGGTACGTTCGGTGAATCACTTACCTTAAATAAAAAGAAAAAAACGGTCTAAAGTGCTTGCGCGTAGATCACCCTTAAAGGTTAGTTCGAGTCCCATCAAAGTAAGGTTATTCTTTTACCTTTTCTAGAAGTTTCTCTTTGTGTTTCTCTCGGATTCGATTAAATAGAAGATCGAATAGAGACCACGTGAAATTCATTTATTGACGAAGCCAGAAATTCTGATAAAGATATGACTATGATTTATTATTATTATTATTATTATTATTATTATTATTATTATTATTATTATTATTATTATTATTATTAGTTAAAGTACGAAGTTTAAAATGAGGGGATGCAGCATTTACGTAAACTAAATGATAATTTATTTGATAATATACAGTAGTCCACCATACATTTGGGAGAGTTTGCTTGGGGAAATAAAGTGTATAATACATTGAATAGTAAAAATATTATAATAACGATATACTATTATAAATATTGGTTAAGAATTTGACGTTGAACATGCTTTTCCAGTAAGAATTATATATAGAGAGGATTTACTTTAAAGTGCAATCCACAATAATAGTCGAATTTTAATCCGACTAGAAATCGATAACTTACACGATAATAGTTACTTCATTATTACTATAATTCTTTATTCTTTTACATATTAAATATTATAATTCTCTTTTAAGTTATGATTTTGCCAATTCTAAACGTGGAACTAGAAATGAATGTAATATTATGTTTGTTAATTGAACCTTTGATGCAGTAATTATTTTAAGGGGTGACCTGAGGGAGAATTTGAGACACTGTTAAACTAAAAGAATTACCCCTTCGGGGCCTTATCTTCGATCATGCTCAAATTGTACTAATAGTGTTTTAGCAGTTTTCCTCCTTGATATATTGACAATACAAATCACCAATGCTTATAAATAGTTTTTTCATTGCAAATCAAAGGATAATAACGAAATATTGAACATACTTAATATTTTGTTTTCAGATATGGATTTTAGATTGCAATTCACATAACGTTCAGTTCTAATTGAATTTTAAAGAAAAGTAGTTACCAAAGATTTATTCAAAGAAATGATCCCAGTCCTCTGATGAAAATAGTAACACATAAAACGAATATTTCTTACAGGGTTTGAGCATATATACTTCTAATTGACAGAATATTCACTCAAAAAACTTGACCATATCGCATACCCTCAGAGCCCCTCTTCTTACTTTTGAATAAAGTGTTTTTTTTTTTTTTTGCTCCACCTTGATTTTTGTTTATGTTTGTACGACTATGAGTTTGTGTTTGATATTTGGACATTACATTTCTTGCAACGTATAAAAGACTTTTTCTTATAAATTACAGTCGATTTTAAGTCCTAATAATTTATATACAACAGGTTGGATCTCTGAAATGATTGAGACTGGAGTGATCATAAATGTTTTCATAGTTATGAGTCTGAATATGCACATACGCTTAACGTGGAGTTTTACTTATGTGAAATTTGGAACGAGTATATTAGACGTCCCGTATTTGATTCAAAATAAAGACGTTCTCTATTTGGTTTTCAAAAATCTGTAATGTTGATAATTTAGTGAATACCATTCGAGTCCTAAATTACATATTCCTGTTGTTTGCCTATCAATTGACTATTAACAAGCAACTGTCTTGAACGAACTGAAAAGGATCTTTATTTAGGTAAACCAGAATAAGTGACGCTTTAGATGAGTTGTAAGAGTTGTGCTTTCCTAATCACGCAGTTTGGGTTCGCTTCTCCTCGTCGACCTTTATACTTTTTACAATATTTCGTTTACAAGACTGAGCTCCAGTTGGATGAAAGATAGTTTCCAATGGAGAAATTTTGTAACGATGCAATCTTGAAAACGAAGGAAGAAAAATGAATGAAAAAAAAACAGTTGCAGTGTTAATTATGTTAATGGTTCTATATTTCATATTATCCGTTAATTTCGTGCATTTTTAAGTTGCTGTTTATTTACACTATATTCTCCCTTTTTCCCTTTGTCTCAATGTGTAAATTTTCAGAAATATTATACGAATAATGAATCCTCAGTTATATTTGCAACCTAAAGGGAAATACTTTAATACGAATAAGTTCTCAACTTACTCGTCTGGGTGTTATCGAATTTTGCATTTTTAATATTTACAAATAAATTACCAATAGTCTGGTAATTTCAAATTCATTTGATGGATAATGAAATCAACAATTCCTTCTTTCGAAGAAGTATTACGTATCAATCAGTAGCACCGGAACCTAGGAGCTCACGCCCTGTTAGACCCCCAAAATTTTCATTTGGGGGTTTTGTTCTTCCCCCCAAATGATTCATCCATACTTTTAACTTATTTCCAGGTATGATTTCTGTTAATAGTTTCAAAACTCAGATCAAAACTTTGAGTTTTTTTTAAATAACCTACTATATATACCACATAATCTATCCGATTATTATTTGATACGCAAATATGTATAGTTATTTGAACTAAGAAAACTTATATATATATATATATATATATATATATATATATATATATATATATATATATATGTGTGTGTGTGTGTGTGTGTGTGTGTGTGTGTATGTATGTATATGTATATGTATAATCCTCATTTGAGTTAATAATAAGACTAACTAAATCCCCCGACTGTTATCTTATCATCGGCTTCTCTGTTATCAGTATATTTTAAGTGACTGTGTATAATTTTACATGTGTATCATACAAACAAGAATTATTGTGAGTACAAGTATCCAAAATCTCCGTTTTGCTGTTCCGTCAACCAGCGTTTCGCTCCACTTCTGCACAAAAACACTGTTTACGATTTGTTTCTTTAAGAGGTGGGGACAACTTCATGCTGTTGTTCTAGATACTCTACAGGCGTAATTCATCTTGGAGATGGAGTAATTTGGGTTGCCTAACTCACGGATTTCGTTCCTCAAGAATTTATGTGGCCCGCTGTACAAAGTCAAAAGTTAGGAATCGAGTGCGTTGATGAAGATGATCTACCCAGTAGCCGATTGTTTTCCATGTGGGTTATTGTATGCTGATGACTTTCCCCTTGATACTATACAACCCAATCTACGTAAATTCACGGTGGTTGCATATGCTTGAGTCAATTACATTATTCTTCCATAACCGGAAGTGCGAGAAACCTACTACCACTTCCAGTTTAAATACCAATTGAGAAAATATCACGTCATGCAAACCAAACTGCTTCACATGGTGTACACATAACACTACTACTTGTTATTTTTCCAGAGCCATAATTTTGCTTCCTTTGCTTTGCCTCTTAGTAGATTCCTCCTTCGAACGGCACCGGAGTTGTCATTTGCAGCAATACCCGAAATTCTCAAATTTACGCAGAGTAGAATTGATTTTTAAATCGCCTAAGTACTTCTAACAATTCTAGTAGAATTTATATTCTAGATAAATGACTACATTATATATATATATATATATATATATCGCAACAATCTTGGTACTACGAATCCTATTGCTTAAAAAAAGCAAGAGCAGATTTCAACATAAAATCCTGCAACAGATGCGATTGTGCCAGCGCAACCCATACATGTTATCAACTGCCCAACAGGGTTCAGATTTATTTAAAGCTATTTACAATTTACTGCATGGATTCACTTAGATTAGTGCAACAAAGAAGAAAACACACAATAAATGAAGTTAACAGCAGGCATAGGATTTCTTATAGTGTGGACGTACTAGGATTCGAAGTAGAAGTAGTTGGTATAAAGCTGACTTGAGCCTCATTTGATGCAGAATCCATCCAAGATTGACACATTACAAGACCAAAGCTTTCCAAGTTGGGATAATGTATACAGGGAGTCCAAAGTTCCCGAAATTATCATATAAAGTTGAGTTGAGTTGAGTTGATTTCGATTTCAACATCCTGTTCAGCAGCGAGGCTATATGAGACGTGGGTCTACTGATTAACGTGGAATCCGAACCACATTAGTTTCCGCTGGGAACCGAACCCGGGATTCCCACGCCAAAGGCGCGAACGCTAACCGCTTAGCACGAAGGAGCTCATCATATAAAGTGCATAAAATGATATAGGGTAAGTTTATGTTTTTTTTTAAAAAAAATGACTTATATATGGTATTTAATCCCTTCAAAGTGGAAGACTGCAGTGGAAGGGTGACAACAAAAATGACATTGTTCTTTGAATGAAAACTGCCACTAACACCTCGAACGCTCTGTGTCCACTTATCATGTCTAATTGAGGGAAGCTAATGGTATGTATATATGTAATGTGTGTATGTGTGTGTGTGTCGTTTGCAAAACCTCTTTAAAATCATACCATATGTATATATTTTGAAGCTTAACCATATTCAGACTTTATCCTGCATGTGTACATACGTCTCATAAGTTGCAGTCTAGATACCAACAAAATTTGCGGGTTTCAGATAGTGTGTGCACAGGACTTAAAACTTTTAACATTTGACGTAAATCGGAATTATCATGGTACTCGGAATAGAATCATTGCTACTCAGGAACTTAATGGTGTTATGAAAATACACAGTCATCGTGACTACAACATCAGTAGAAGACTAGAACCATCCTGTAAAAACAAACGCCTGCGATCTGTGTCAGAGTTCAACTGGAACACGATTTTTTTTATCCTGTTGTGACTTTCATAACGCAGAGCGTCAAAAGTTTTATAAAGCTGAACTTCTACAAATTCGCGAAAGCATTCTTTCCCACTGCAGCAGCTGAAATGACCAGTGGGGTGGAAGTCGCAGAGAGGCTTCATACTTGTGCTGCAGCTGAAGCTGTTTATCACAAGGATTGCCATGATCGATTCCGCTTGAACAATGTCATGTGCAAACGTATACAGAAAGTAAGAAAACGAGCAATCCAATGCAGCGTATACCTGCTCGGAAATTGAGTAACGAAAAAGACGTAGCATTTATTTTGTTGTGTGAGGGGTTTCAAAATAAATTACACTGGAAGGTTATGATAATAACAGAGCTACATGATTAAATGAAAAATCTCGCTGGGAAATAATAAATATTTTTCGTGAAGTGATTAAGGCAAAAACCCATTGAACGCTATGGTATAATCTGTATTTTAGTACTGTTCCTGGTACGCCAGAGGTTGTATGTTTGCGTGACATGGTGAGGTATTTGATCCAAAGAACTGGTACAAAAATTCACATAAAAATATAACGATCAGAAAATTAGGATAGTGACATTTACAGCAAAGATTATAAATGCGGAGATATGTGAGCGCATGTATTTAGGTACAATGTTAATACTCAGAAATGGAAGAGATGCGAGATTCAAATTTAGGCAAATCATGGCTACCTACATCATTGCAAACGTTGATGCAGCACCTAATTCCTTCTGCGACAAAACAGGCGTTACCTGGTCATGCGATCATCTATGCCTGCAGACTGAGATCAACGGTTCGGTTAGCAATGCTCGGCATCGAAGTACAAAAGAAGCATGCATTTGGAACTCGTTCACTGATAGAAGAACTGTACCAATCGGATATTGAGTGCCTTATAGCGAAGTCATGCGTTAAAAGCAATCGTTAGTAGCTTCTGGTAGTGGCGACAACACCTTGAAAGAGTTGTATCCTGGAGAATTCGTTCAGTAGGCTACAGACAACATTGATCATAACATCAATACCGTTTCGTATGAGCTTACTCCTACGCCAACATCATTGTTCCTAGAAGGATTCATGCACAAACCAGAAAAAGAAAACCTTGCCATGTGATTACAAAGGTTGTTACACAGCGCCCCATTCAAAATGTATGATCAAGTTCTTTCTGGACAGTGGAGCAGTGCTTCATCGAGTTCGTTGGACAGACAAAAATTCAGAGATGAGAGTGGATGATATTGTCATCAATATCGCTTCTTCGTATTGTCGACATCCAAACGTGGAATTTCATTGTATTTGATGGATATTATACTCCAAGTGCGAAGAGTTATGAATACGACATACGTAAATGTTACAGTTATGGACCAGATGCATTTTTGACTACCCCATAGACATCTGCATTAGCCAGGAAAGATTTTCATTTAATACTTAAAACAAAGACAAATGTATCTCTCTTCTTTTTCAGCACTTACATTAGACGGTCAGTATTTTCCAGCCCACTGGAAATGCCAACTTCCTAATTGTCCAAACGGCTCTGAAACGTGCTGCCTCGGGTAATTTCGATATTGTCATTGTGGTTTCTGATTACATACATATCATTATTCTGCTAGTATACCCCTTCAGACCTGAAATGTGTGGTATCAATATTTCAAAAAAGGTGGAATCAAGATCAGTGAGCGAACACATGTGAATTTCTGTGAAATATATAGTAATATAACACCGACTATGTCATCACATTTACTGATGATTCATGCCATCAGTGGATGCGATACCATATCTACGCCTTTTGATATTGGTATACTTAATACATATAACAAATTCCGGAGTTCACAGAAGGCAAAGCAAATAAGTAGTTCACTCCTGTCTTGCCCAGTAAACCTTGCAGATGTCACAGGAATCGGCATATCAATACTGTCGATTCTTTATGATGGAGAGCCTGACACATCTTTAAATAAACTTCGAACCTTGAGTTACATACGAGCAATCGCCTGACCAAAGAACGTAATTATTCCTGAAAAAGACTGCCTCCTACGGAGAATGATGTGTATTTCCATATTTTGTGAACAAAGCTGCAAATAGTATGATAGAAATCATTTATCTGCAAACGTCCTCGGTTCAGCTAAATGGGGCTGGATATTTGACAATAACACTTATATCTCAATTCAAACCGATCTGACACCATTGCAAAAGGCTCTCCTGAAGGTAATCCACGACAAATGCAAATATTCATCCAGAAACCCGTTCAACACAAATATCTGTTCTTGTCGAAAGTGTTGACTCTACTTTTGAGGTGGTGCACCTACACTATATTGACTTGCCTAGGAAAAATATTTGACAATGAAGATCCATGTGCTCCTGTCACAGTGGATCATGTTGCAATACTGATATTCTTGATTTGTATGACAGAGACCACAAAGATCTTGACAACAAAACGTAAATGTGTACATTACGTTTAGTATGTGGTAAGATCTATTTGAAAGGAACGTTGTTCCCAATTTGAATTGCAATTCAAACACCCTACTTATTTATAAAGAGTCATATATTAGTTTCTCGTTATTTGTTTTGGTTCTATCTGATTCAGCTCGTATGGTAGTAGCTCTTACACATAATTATACATTGAGAAGTGTGCATTTCCTCATACTGCAAAATATTTCAGACATGATATTTCACGGAAATTATAATGTTTAGAATCATTTTATATCTTCAGCAGGATCTAATTTGTGCATTTTTTCTTAACATTTTGTACCACCCTGTATGATCACATAGTCCTGTGACTAAAAGAGGATGTATATATGTATAACTGTGCATTCTTCCACTTTGAAGAGATTAAATTCCTCCTATGAGTCATTTTTTTAAAAACATAGTTATTCTGTACAATATCATTTTATGTACTTTATATGTTAATTTCACCAACTTTGCACCAGCCTGTATACATTATGCCAACTTGGATAACGGTGGGCTTTTAATGTGTGTGAGTGTCAATCTTGGATGAATTCTACATCGAATGAGGCACCAAATGAGACTAAAGTCAGCTTTATACCAATTACTTCTAGGTTGACCCTAATTTTGAACTGGTGCGCCTACACTATTAGATTTATGGTCATAATAAGAGCCACAGTGAAGCTAAACGTAACATCTCCAGATGGTAGTTGTCACGAAACACCACATTCAGTAGTGAAAAGGCACGTTTGAACTTCCTATGACTCGGTATTTACTGATTGGGTGAGTCTGTGGTGATTGTGCAACTCAGATTTCGTCGTGAATTTGAAGAAGAAACACGTACGAAGTAAATTATTTGTGCATGGTTTACTAAATTCATAGATAATTTATGGTTCATGCAGTCGTGGATAGTGGCCACCAAATATTGGGGTGTAAAATGAAAAAAAATGAAAAGAAATCTTTGAGTTTTACGTCCCACGTTTATGCCGGTTAGGCTAAAGGAGGCGGTGATGATGAGTAATGAATGAAATGGTGGAATGAAGGAAGTGGGAGGAAACGGGAGAACCCCGAGAAAACCCACGCACACGGTGTTTGCCCACCACAAAGTTCACGTGGCGGGGGCGGGGATCGAACCCGGAACCCCAAGCACCAGAGGTGAACGCTCTACCACCGCGGGCCTCAATATTGGTGTGTATACCACAAGAGCTACAGTACAGTCTTGATGCGTACCGAGCCACTAGAGTTGGACATATTGAAAGCTGTTAGGTGCACTTGCATAAAAAAGCGACAGCAAACGCCGTGGCAGATAGGCCATCCATATGACACATTATTATCACATAATTGCGTATTGTAAAGATATCCCCTCTCTCTTCTTCCTTCGTCTAGTCCATAATAAAATCAGAAAACAACATTACCACTATTTCAATTTCGAAATATGCATGTACTAATGTCGATAAAATGAAAGAATAAAAGCCAGACGAAACAAGGCTTATAAGTTGATGAAGAGAAAAATTGAAACACGCCCCATGAAAACTTGAAACCGATGGGTTTCTGTTAGACAGAGGTGCAGATGTGAAACAGAGAGAGAAGAGTGGAGAGAAGAAGAACAAAATAAAGCATAGAATAAAATATGGAATTTAAACTTAGTAAAAAAGAAAAACATTATAAAGATTCGTTTCCAGAAATCCAACAGGAATATAGAAGTAACATTTGGATTATATATTTTTTCATGGCTATTCGAATATAAAGATGATGCTTGAAAAATTCGTTTAGTGCTTTCAAAGTGAAGACCAAACTTGGTGATCAAATTAAATACACAATTTGCAGTGGAACTGCAGAATTCTGAGACACGTTTAGGATAATGTCAAAAGTGTAACACCCATGCTTTGTGCGTGGTTCGGTTGTAAATATGGTGGGTTTATTGAATGTACTGATTTGAAATACATCATAATAAACTTAGGTCGTTCCTTCTATTCCAGACTACTAATGTAGACCGAACAAAAATAATAGTGAATGAGTGGAATTTTTCTGCTAAATTTCTATCAGAAAGATCCGATGTTAGAAATCAAAACTGTACCATGATGGAAAGTTGCAAATGTTAAAAAGCAAAATTAAATGTTCCTTATAGGCGTACCAGACTTTGCATGTTTCACATTGAGTAATAGGATGTTGAGATAAATTGTAGGATGGAAACGTACTTTGTGCCAAACTAATATAAATAAAAGCTTTTCTTGAAATAACAAAAGAAAAAGTACCTCTGAAGATTTACCTGTTCCAACCACCCATTCATGATATCATGTATTGTGAATATAACATCGTAATTTGCACACATAAAATGAACAATCCAGAGCTGAAACGAGTCATGTCAGTCGCGTGATGTGGTTAGGCTATGGAATCACTGGATCAAGGATTCGGACCTGTACTGAAGCGGTGATTCCATTGAGACTCGGTAACCCAGAGAACAAAGAATATATTTTTCATAATTCCTTGCGTTTAAACAATATTTCTCTCAGAGGTGACCAGGACAAGAGATATCCAGAGAGCACCACAAATATGACATCTAAATTCCCATTATTTAGATTTTCCACATCGAGTTGATCGGATCATTCGAGTCAAGTTTTGAACCGCTTCTGTTTGGGTTAGAACTGGTCACCAAGCCATCAAAAGTAGCTCGGTTTTAACACTAGAACACATACATGCACAAAACGTGTTTGTGTGTGCAAGAGAAGGAAAGAAAGAAAGGGAAAGAGAGAGAGAGAGAGAATTTATTAGTAAGTATTTGTTACCTCTCAGATGCTTCACAATTTTGGGTTAGCAGCAAGTGTACTAACCTACCGTCAAATCGGCGACGATAGTCATTAAAGACATGTAAGCTAGTCGTTTGACTTCACGGAAGCACTATAAATAATCCTAATCAGGTTGATTCCTAATGTGAAAATATATATGTGGCATAGTGGGATCAAACATGGTTGAAGATATTCATGAGGTAACTCACTGTGTTCTATATGGTATGAACATTTACTTCTTTTCGATGCCAGGCTACAAATACAAGACAACATTCAGGAGTCCAAGCAACTTGTACGCACACGTTAACAAATATGTGAAATGCACATAAGGGTATCATGACCTTAACGTGTTTTTGTGTTGAAACCTAAAACTGGGTATTACGGCTTCATTAAGAGTGTTACTTGAGACCCATTTCTGATTCTCATACGATTAATATATTACAATGCAATTTGGTAACTAAATAAGAAGTTGAAATATGTAATCCTCTTGTATACACTATAAATTTAATGTAAACTATGCAAGAAACCATACATTTAGTACTTTCTTCTTGTTTCAAAATTCGACATTTTTAACTGGGCAGTGAATTTACTTCGGCCATTTGTTCCTATTCAGAAAAAAAATCAAACTACAAACTCTGATTGACCTATACGGATGCTCACGAAATGCATTCCTTTCGGTGTCGAAATTTCTGTCATATATACAGGGTGGCCCATTAGTCTAGATAAATTATTATTCAACTTCAAATTTAATTTATTAAGAAAACAATGTAATTATATACCATGTAACTATCGGCAAGGGGACATTGTTTAGCATACAGTAGTAGGCCTCCGCGTATGGCTCGCCGAGTCAGCAAAAAAATTCTCGATTCTGATTGGCTGAGAGAGGTCACGTGACTTTAGGCCTCGCCCACGCGGGAAAATTAAATTTCCAGGTCACGTGGTATGACGTCATGAGTCACCCCGCGGAGAAATCCCTCATTGTCCTTTATAACCGGGATTTTTGAAATTCGTTCCCTTTTACGGGTAAGATGAGTGCTCTGATACCTGATTCTGATTGGCTGACAGATGTCACGTAATTTTAGGTCGTGGAATATTTTAAATTTGTTCCCTTTTATGGGTAACGTGAATGGTTTGGTACCGCGATGCTGATTGGCTGATAGAGGTCATGTGATCTTAGGCTCTGGGATTTTTGTTTTAAATTCGTTCCCTTTTACGGGGAAGATGAGTGTTTTGATACCTCATTCTGATTGGTTGATAGAGGTCACGTGATTTTAAGCTCTGGGATTTTTTTTAAATTCGTTCCATTTTACGTGTAAGATGAGTGCTTTTGCTTTGATACCTGATTCTTATTGGCTAGTAGAGGTCACGTGATCTTAGACCTTGGGATTTTTGAAATTCGGTATCTTCTTTCATGAGTACTTTGGTACCTCGATTCTGATTGATGGATAGGAGTCACATGATCTTAGACCCGCCACACGGTAAACAGGTTACATAGTATAACGTGGGAGAAATCCCTCACTCATTTGTTTCCTTTTACGGGTAAGATGAATGTTTTGGTACCTCAATTTTGATTGGTTGATATAAGTCACATAATCTTAGCCCCCAAACCATGAGGGAAATTGAGAGTGATATGACGGTGATCACCCTAGACCGGGATTTTAGAATTTTTTTCCTTTTTGTGGTTATCCTTTTTGGTACCTTAAAGTTCCCATGGAGGGTTCAACCTCTCCTTAAATAACCCTTTTTGGTATCATGATATTGTACTGAAGTTTACATTAAATATTATCGTTTTCTTTGACCGATAAGATGATTACCAGCTTTCTTCCATTGATGGAGAGACAGCCTGACTTACATGTTTATGTATGGAGATCATGTCCTTGAGTTAGTAACCTATATCTCTGAAAGGATACATTTATTTTAACAATGGTGAAAGAGGGGTCCATCCTTGTTGCATGTAGATTTCTTATAAAGCGTTGTTGTGAGTTTAAGCGATTTTTTAAACGCTCAGTAAAAGCTTCATTAATGGAAACAGTGCTGCCAGATTTTGTTACCTAAACTGCTCCGATTCTTTTCGAAACTGTTCCGCAGAGTGCAAGAATTTTTAAACTATTTTTTTTTGAAAACAAAAAAAATCAAAACGAAAAAATTCGAACATGAAAATTGAAGCAAAATATTTTCGAAACAAAAAAAATGAAACAGGAAATTTCAAACAAAAAAAAATTCGAACTAAAAAATTTGAAATTAAAAAAATCAAAAAAAAAATCGAACTAAAAAATTGAAACAAAATTTTGTCGAACTAAAACATTTTTAAAAATAAAAGTTTCAAACTAAAGATGTAAATCAAATTAAAAATTTTCAAATCAAACTTTTTATCGAACTAAATTTTTAAAATTTTCGAACTAGAAATTTAAACCAAATTTTAGAAAAATAAAAATAAAAATCCTAATAAATGTTTTCCAGGAACCGAGCTCAGGTCTTTCAAACCAAAGATGTGTATGCTAACCGCTTAAATGAGATCGGATTTAATCATGCTTGGTGGATTTCGAACCATGGTCCTTGAAAAGGATACACTTATACTTTAAGAAAATAAATCTGGCAGTGTAACGCTTCCGTTCTTGGATTAAAATAAATGCTGATGGACTTCATTTTGTGTTGACATAGAAGCACATATAATTGAATGCAAACGTCAGCGGATGTTGTATCGTATTACTTTAGTTTTACTACGAACGTGTCAGCATGATTCATGAAAAAAAAAAACATTAACTTTTTCGTATGGAATATGAGGAGAATGAAATGTCACAATTTACGACAGGTAGTGACATGATCCTGACAGAAAGCATTTGGGATGATGTCATGATCCGAATTGCGATACTAGATGTTGTAACTATTGAGAAACATGAATGACGTCACGATCGATTGTTACACATCATTTTGGTTCGTGATTCATGACGAAAGCAGCGCTTTGATTGGATCGTTGTTATGTCATTTTATAAATATTCTCGTTTCTGATTGGTTGATGATGACATCGTTTTCACAGCGACCTAAATACAAATCTAAATTTCATTTTTCAAATCGTACACCGCTCTCAACTGTCAAGTGAAGAAGGTCTGCTTTTTAAAAGTGTCTACATTAAGCTTTACTGCCCCAATTTTTTGTTCATCGAATTGAGGTAAGTTCAGTGAGATTTTATTTTTCACATAAGATTCGAAGATCATTTTTATTTCATATTTTTGGGAACTACATATGCGGATCACGAATACAATGTTTTACTTTTAGTGCGAAATATTTAGGCTATGTGGAATTAGTGGAATGGGAAAGCGGGAGTACCCCGAATAAACTCATAAGATCGAATCAGGAAGCCCACACATTAAAAAATAAGCACGAGAAATGATATGGTTTAGCGTCCCTTCAGCTTAATGTTGAATCTGAGCGCCCGTCGGGAATTGAACCATGGCCAAAAATGTGTATACTTGGTTTTCAAAAAAAGAATGCATTACAAAATTTCGAAAACTACGCCTGAGAATAATATTGTTCGATATCCTTTGAAAGCATTCTTTTAGTTTAGCGTCTCTTCAGTTTAACGTGATATTCGAGCAACCACCCAGGATTGAACCAATGCCAGAGGTGTGGACGTCAAGCAGGGCCTTCCACGTTAGAAGCATGTACACTAACTGCATAGCCACAATAACAAAAAAGAGTGCATGAATATTTGATTAAAAGTTTCACGCTATACAGATTTTGTTTTGACAATTAACATATACGTAACGTTAATGTTTGATGAATCTCTCAACTTGCAAACGCTTTGTTTTAGTTTAGCGTCCCTTCAGCTTAACGTGATATTCGAGCAACGACCCGGGATTGAACCAGGGCCAGAGGTGTGTACGCCAACCACTTAGCTTAGTTTTGAAAAGAATGCATTACAAAATTTTGAAAATTACGCATGAGAATAATACATTTCAGAAAAGGCTTGACAGCGACCCGACGTGGAAAGCAAAGCTACCGAGGATTGAACCAGGCCCTTCCACGTCAGAACCATGTACTCTAACCACTTAGCCAAAATGAAAAAAAAAAGAGAGAGCATGAATATTTGGTTAACAGTTTTACGCTATTCAGATTTTGTTTTGACAATTACATATGAGTAACGTTAATGCTTGGTGAATCTCGTCAACTTGCAAACGCATCATTTACTTAACGCATTTACGTAACGCGAGTAGTCGCGCGCGGTCAAAAGGACCGCACGAACATAATGTGTTGCAAATATCGTTTTAAACATTTTTCTTGTATTAGAAACGTAATTTTGTATATTTTCTGATTAAGAGGGATTAAAATATTTATTATTATAATAAGTTTTACAGTAGTAACAATTAGTGGAACCTACTATTAGACATGTACTGTTTCTTTTTTATTTCTTATTTGGAATAAAATGTTTTTTTTTTTCGTTACACATTTCTTTAGATAGGCAACTACGCACTGGTTTTATTGAAAATTCTAATTCTGATGACGATCTTTTGTTTTTGTCAACTCTCTGGTTCGTCTAAAACTAGAAATGCAATAGTAAATTAGTAAAATTAATACCATATACGCATAACAATAAAACAAAGCTTCAAAGCGCATTTTACATTCAATTATAGCTCACTCGTAGCTAAGCGGTTAGCATACACCCCTTTGGCGTGGGACTTCCGGGTTCAATTCCCGGTGGGAGCTCATGTGGTTCGGACCCCACGTTAAGCAGTAGGTCTAAGTCTTATATAGCTTTGATGCGGAAAGGGGCGCTAAATTGAAATCAAATCAAATCAAATCAAATTTACATTGAATTATTTTACGGTCCTATTATTTTGAAACTTCACCTATACAACACTACATTGAACTATTCTAGGTTATATTCAATTTTACAGTGTTTTACATTTCGTCGTCGCTTATTTCGGCCTCTGCTGCGCTGTCTACACTCGGGGAATCGCTGGTCATTTCCGGGTTTAAGATCTTCAGAATGGCTTGCAGACTCCTCACTTCCACTTTCGTGTTCACTCACTTCTACATTATCTTTTTTTGTTGTGATCTTTCTCAGACAAAGCTTCCACGAGATCATCATGGCTGATTATCCGAATAGTCCATTCCTAACATTTCCCTCCTTTCTTTTAAGCTGCTCATTTCTAATTTTCTTTGTTTCCACACTTGATGTCAGTTTGTTAACTTTGTCGAAATCTCTTCTATCCATTAAAATATTATTTATGTTTATAAAGCTTAAAACAACTCCAAAGCAAAGGTCACGTGCAGATCGAAACACTGAGAAAAAACATTTCACGGTTAGTCGCGCGCGGTGGAAAGCACCGCAGAGTCACTAAACAATCACTAGTAGCTAAACTAAACAACGGATAACGGAGTCATTGAGCAGGAATGTTCGGGAAGGTGAGGAGTAAGATTAGGTAGATGGTGGAGTCTGTTGGACAAACAGGGTGGGCACACGATAAAAAATAATTTCCCTGCGGTGCTTTTGACCGCGGCGCGACTACTCGAGGGTTACAGTCGATGATAAAAATGCTTACGCGTACTTTGTCACATCTCAGCACTGTTGAAACATTCATTCATGTGATGCATTCTTTTTATCACTATAGAATGGTAGGTCAGTTACATGCTGATGTAATGGTCTCGAGTTTGATTTCCAGTATGACAGCATTAAAACACACATTTCAGTAACATACTTATTTAAAAAGAAACAGCTATAATTTCTAGTAGGCGTGCTTTAATAATGGGACTCTGAGCGCGCCGCCAGAAATCAAATTCAGGACCTTTACATGAATTACTTAGTTAAGAATTTATCATGAATGTTATGATTTCTTGTTTATCAGGTGATTAAGATTTTTCTTTTTTTTTCTTTGTAGTAAATTCACGTTGCTCAATTCCTTTTTCCCCATTACATATTTCTTTTACCGTAATTGTAACTTTTTTGTTTGTTTCTTCTTTTTTAACCATGGCCGAATCAGGTTGTACTGTTCGTAATGAAATCACTCGTCATTATAGATGATTTAACATTGAAGGTAGAATGGCGGAAGTACAATTTAACGCACCACCCGTAGGAACCAATATTATCCAATATGTGCATAACAGTTTCCAAGCAATGCTTAACCATTTATTAGCCAAGGTCGACGATGAGGTGATGGTTGATTTATCGGTAATATCGCCACGCAACACCAATCAGACATTTTGGGTGAGTTTTCGCCAAGCACAAAATCTGACACTGGAGACGATGTGGGCCTCGTTCGAAAGTGTTTTACAAAGTAACAATTCATTTTTCCTGCACGAACCATTCACCGTTTATTTTCATCGTGTGGATATTCCACGTGGCTATGGCGGTGGTTTGCGGCAAGGAGTACTTCAAAATGAAGAATTGTTACATTGGAAGCGAGGGATTGTACGCGTAAAAAGTCAAGATTCAAGGTGCCTGGCGTACGCCCTTGTTATTGCTATTGGCCTGAAGACATACAAGAATGCAGATATGAAACGACATAAGCAGTATCAAAATCAGAGAAAATGTGTTGTGGACGATGAAGTGAATACGTTATGTGCAAATGCAGGAGTGAATTTGGATCATGGTGCCAGTGTAAATGAAATTCAGCAATTCTGGTCATACCTCAAAGAATATAAAATTACAGTGTATACTAATTTCACAGGTCATGACATTATGTACGAGGGACCCAACGATGAAAATCGCATGAATTTGATTTGTTTGGCTGGACATTTTGACAGCATCCAATTTTTAACTGCTTGTTTTGCAACCAAGTTCTATTGTGAAGCGTGCCATAAAAAGTACAGTAAACGTAACGAACATGTGAAAAATTGTCCTGTAACGTGCTCCAAATGTTTACAAACACCTGTATGCGACAAGAACCAAACGTCGATATTGTGCAACGACTGCAATCGTCAATTTTACGGCGAAGAATGTTTTAATAAGCATGGTAATATTGTATATCATCAAGGTGTATGTAAAATGGTGAATCAATGAACTAAATGTTACAGAGTATATTGTTTTGTACGAAGTGGACAACGCATTCATGACTGTAATGAGATCTTTTGTAATGTTTGTAAGAAGATTGTTCCGGGATCACATAAATGTTTCATGCTTCCCGATCGACAATGTTTGAAACCTGGTGTTCCTTCACTCATGTATGAAAAGAAAGCCTTATTGATTTTCTACGATATAGAATCCATGCAGGACAAGAATATTGACGATAATATGTTTGTACACGTCCCGAATTTATTGGTTGCACAAAAAGTATGTTATGTGTGTATTGAAAACGATAATATCCAACAGTCTTGCAGTACGTGTGGTCAGCGCCAGCATATTTTCAAAGGAGACGATCCAGTTTATGATTTTCTCCAGTACTTGCGGGAACGTCGTCCCAATATAAATAGGATTTTCTGTCTCGCTCACAATTCGAAGGGCTACGATGTATATTTTATTCTAAAGGCTATGGTAGAACAATGTCAATGGAGACCTGACGTCATATTAAATGAGACCAAGATACTGAGTTTAATCTTGAATAATCTAACGTCCATTGACTCTTTGAACTTCCTGCCTATGGCATTATGCAAATTGTCGAAAGCGTTCAGTTTACCTGCAACCAAAGGCTACTTCCCGCATTTCTTCAACACCAAAGAAAATCAATCTTATATTGGACCACTTCCAGAAACGAAGTATTATGGTGCAGATGTAATGTCCGTCGAAGACAGGAACAAGTTCATGCAGTGGTTCAACGATCATCGTAATGACACGTTTGATTTCCAGAATGAAATTATCAACTATTGTGTTCAAGATGTCAATGTACTGCGACAAGCATCCGTATCGTTTATGACGTCGTTTGAAGCAGAAACCAAAGTGAATCCCTTCTTGGAGACAATAACGATTGCAAGTGCTTCCAATTTAGTATTCCGCCGGAATTTCCTCAAACCCAATACTATTGGAATTCTACCGGCACATGGTTATCGATGGAGAAGTACGCAATCGATCGCTGCAATGCAATGGCTGGCCTACATTGAAGAAACCGAAGGGAAACAAATCTTACATGCGGCCCGACAAAAAAGAAGTGTTTATTGCGGGATTTCATGTGGATGGCTACTACCAAGATCCCGAGACGTTAGAGGAGCACGTCTACGAGCATGTAGGCTGTTTTTATCACGGCTGTAAAGAGTGTGTTACTACAGGCCGTAATCAGCCCATCTACGGCAATCCTGAAGACACCATGGAATCCCGTTATGAACGAACGCAACGAAAAAATGCAAGACTGCGTGAATTGGGGTACATTGTACATGAAATGTGGGAGTGCGAATTCAAACAGTTCCTGAAACAAAATCCAGCAATGGCGGCATATCTCAAGAATCATCCGTACACGAACCGCAGACCCTTAAATCCAAGAGATAGTTTTTTTTGGCGGTAGGACCAATTGTGTGAAATTGTACCACAAATTTGACGAAGAAGCAGGAGAAAAAATAAAATATTTCGATATTGTTACGCTTTATCCGTACATAAATAACTGTGCTAAATACCCTGTAGGACATCCTAGAATTTATCCACAGGGTGATGAAAATATGCCACCAATAAATAAAGTCAACGGTTTGATCAAAATGACGATATTGCCAAATCAACATCTTTATCATGGTCTCCTACCATACCGATGTAACAAGAAACTACTGTTTCCACTGTGTGCTGCTTCTGCCGAAGAAATGAACCCAGACCCTACAGCAACGTGTACGCACAAAGATCAGGAGCGATGCCTCACTGGAACATGGGTATCATATGAAATACAAAAGGCAATAGAATTAGGATATCAACCGGTGGAAATCTTTGAAATTTGGGATTATGACATTGAACAATATGACCCCATCACGAAAACAGGTAGCTTGTTCCCGGAATACATCAATACGTTTTTGAAATCGAAAATGGAAGCTTATGGCTGGCCAAGTTCCTGTGTCACCGAAGAAGATAAAACAAAATTTATACAAACCGTCCTGGAGCGTGAAGGTATTGCATTGGATCCGACCAAAATTGAAAATAATCCTGCACGAAGAAGTTTATCTAAGCTTTGTTTTAACGCTTTATGGAGAAAGCTTTCATAGCATTCAAACTTTAGCCAGACCACAATTATTGATCGGCCGGAAGAATTTTATGAAAAACTAACTTCCCCCGACATTAAACTCCATCAAATTGTGCCCATGAATGATACCAAGTTGAATGCGTTCTGGGAGTATAATGAACATGTGCCTGTTGAAAACCGAAACACCAATGTCGTTCTAGGAGCATTTACAACATGTCAGGCACGTCAGGAACTGTACAATTACCTGGAAGTGTTGCAGGAACGTGTTTTATATTTCGACAGGGATTCTGTGAGTTTTACAGAAAAGCCCTGGGAGCCAACTATTGAACATTCCACATACTTGGGATGCTTATCGGATAAGATGGAGTCTTATGGACAACGAGCGTACATCAAGACATTTGTCAGTGGAGGGCCGCTTAGAAATATACAATCCAGACACCAACGTCACCAGCTACATATGTAAAATTAGAGGATTTACATTAAACTATGATGCAGGACAGCAATTAAATTTCAACACACTAAACCAAATGATTACAAATCAATGCCGTGGACAAGTCACAATTTCCATCCCCCATAAAGTATGCAGGACCAAAGATCATACCATCGTCACTCGCAAAGAAGAAAAAATATACAGCATCCAGTACACAAAACGTCGATTTAAAGAACTCAATTCTTATGATACGGTTCCGTATGGGTACGTTAAAAAAACGGAAGTTGGAACTGGACAAAGAAGATGAAGAAAAAACTGTAAATACCCAATGAGGCCACCATTTTTTTTTTCCTTTTCCTTCCTCCCTGACCATAAAGCAGCAACATCAAGAAAAAAAATGAAGTACCCAGAAGAGTTCATAAAACACCAACATCACCATCAGAGAAAGAAATGCAGTCATCTCGTACCCAAGGATGAATATCTTTTACGAGTATGTTTTATTTCTCTCTTGTCAATATTTACTCGATTTTATTGTTTTAGGAAAAAGGAAATTCATAAAGTCATCCATTGTTTCTTCTTTCTCTTTACAGGATACGTCTACAAGATTCGAAGATGATGAAACGTCCAAAATATTCATTAACTAGATTCTGTATTTATTGTGTTAATAAAAATTGTATGAGAAAAGCACATACCCTTCGTTAAAATACAACAAACTGAAAAAAGAATGTTTTATTATTTCTTCAAACCTTGAACACTTGTTTTCAAATAATAGTATTATTTTTTTTTTAAATTTAAGGTGGAAAATATATCCATGATTTGATTTAAATGATTAGTTTGAAAATATTTTGCTCGAAAAATTAGTTAAAGAATTTTCAGTGTCCAAAATTTGGTTTTTAATTTTTAGTTCGAAAAAAAGATTTGATTTGAAAAAATTTAGTTCGAGACTTGTTTTTAAAAAATGGTTTAGTTCCAATTATTTTTTGAATTTTTTTTGGGTTCGAAAATTTATTCATTTTTTAGTTCGAAAAAAATTTGATTTGAAAATTTAGTTCGAAAGTTTTTAGTTTAAAATATTTTTTAGTTCGAAACAATTTTGTTTCAATATTCTAGTTCGATTTTTTTTTGAAATTTTTTAGTTTCAAAATTTTAAGTTCGATTTTTTTTAAATTTTTGTTTCATTTTTTTGGTTCGAAAATATTTTGTGTCAATTTTTTAGTTCGAAAAATTTTTAGTTTTGAAATTTCTTTTAGCCGATTCTTTTTTCAGTTTTTTAGTTCGAAAAATTTTAGTTTCAAAATTCTTACACTCTGCGGAACAGTTTCGAAAAGAATCGGAGCAGTTTAGTTAAGAAAAAATCTGGCAACACTGTTTCAATTAATGAAGCGCGTACTGAGCGTTTAAAAACATCGCTAAAACTCACAACAGTGCGTTATAAGAAATCTACAAGCAACAAGGATGGACCCCTCTTTCACCATTGTTAAAATAAATGTATCCTTTCAGAGACATAGATTACTAATTCAAGGACATGATTTCCACACATAAACATATAAGTAAAGCTGTCTCTTCATCAATGGAAGAAAGCTGGTAATCATCTTATCATGCTATAGAAGTGTATGATATAAGATGACCCGGCATTTGGGACGCGGTGTAAAAGAAAAGAAAAAAAGAAAAAAAAGAATAAGAAAAAGTAAAAAAGGACGAAAGCATATTTAAAAGAAGTAAGTGAATTACACCTGCTCTTGTTGGTTCACCTGATTACTGTTGGTTGGGTACAGCATTGCTAGGTTTACATATTTATGTATAGATCTACATATTTTCCGTACAAATTCGGAAAATAAGAACTGATTGTGTGATATACGGTTTCCTTTTATGAGCTCTTCCGTGGCTAAGCGGTTAGTGTAAGCGCCTTTGGCATGGGAGACCCGGGTTTGACTCCCGAGGGGAGCTCATGGGTTCGGATTCTACGTTAATCAGTAGGTCCACATCTCGTATAGCCTCAATGCCGAAAAGTACGTTAAACTCAAAATCAACTCAACGTATTTTTTTTTATATTTTTGTTAATAAATGATTCATTCTATATATATGTTAAATTTCTAATTTGTTGTTTTAACAATTATTGTAATTTAATAATGCGTAGATTTAACAGAGAATTGTGTAACATATTATGCAATTTACAAGCCTCATTAGCTTTTATTATTATACATTTACATTTGTAAGGATTTTGTGGACAATATTATGTTTATTAAGAATTCGTCTGCTTCAGCAGGTTTGACAACCACCGCACGCCATGTGTATGTATCAATTTATTATTATTATTATTATTATTATTATTATTATTATTATTATTATTATTATTATTATTATTATTATTATTATTATTATTATTATTATTTTACAAAATAACTTAACAATTTTAAATTGCAGAAATAAGTGCGGCATCATTATTAATTGTTTTCCACTTCTTGAATTTTTTGAGCTAAGTAAAATGTTTATAAAATTAAGTTCAATTTCGTATGTAAGGCATATACTGACGTATGTATACATTATTATGCATTGACAAATTTGTTATTGTTCCTGTTCTGTTTGTGCTTCGTATCAGGCCTCTAAACCAGGGAAGCAAACTCGGTTTCACTACTACTGTCAATTATGGAACTCTAGAGCCGCCACTGATTTGAACAAAGTTCTTGAACATTACTGCTCACAAATGTTTTATACTGAAACAGGAACGGATCCAGGGGGGCGATCGGGGCGATTCCCCCCAGAAGAGGAAACTTTCTTATTTTATATATAAATAAACCCATCCATAAAAAGTTTGGAGCTCTTAAAAGTAGCTCCACGTAGCGGTATTACTACCGCCCCCCCAGAAGTCCGTCCTGGATCCGCCCCTGTACTGAACCAATAATTTATTTACAGTACATGATTAGTATGACAATACCCTCTTGTTTTGAGATATGGGCATGTGATTTCTAAAAGTCAAATTCAGTTTGTCGTTTTGCAGAAGGAAAATGTTGATATTAGCTCCAGGTGTCATAGTCAAACCACCTCAAGGCTAAGTTAGCGAGTGTAGGACGCATCACTAATGATCTGAGTCTCTTCAAGCCAGTGGTTTCGCTATTATTTCACTGTTCATTTCATAATTTAACACAATGATGATGATTATTATGATGATGATTAATAATAATAATAATAATAATAATAATAATAATAATAATAATAATAATAATAATAATAATTACAGCACTAATAGTAAAGAATATTATAAATGTATTATATTGTATTATATGAATACTTAAACCGTTAGCTACATTGTGATTTAAAAAGACTTAGTAGTATCAACTTCACCACTTGAATCAGCTTTATATTGTCTACTCTAGCATTGTGTATACGCACATTGCGTGTGTTCATAACTTAGATACAATATCGCATGAATCTTTCGAGATACTTAGAAATCACACTAAATCAATTGTATATATAAATTATCATGTTCGGAAAGAATTAGCAGCGAATTCTCACGCAAATCCACGTGGCTTTAGGCACAGATTTTCACAGGCATAGAACAATTTTTGGAGAAGAAACTTAAATTATTGGTACGTTGAGACTAGAAACGGATTGTATGTAATGGAGCAGTAGAGAGAACCATAGCAATTTAGATCGTTGATCAAACAAGGCGCTAATTGACATTGCCTATTGCACACAGATATGTGGTTAGAAGTCTTCTGTTGAAGGGTAAACACCGTGAGCGTTTAGCACCGAAACTGGGTTATTGAAACTGCTCGCAGTTTGTGGTTGTTTGCTTGACCGTTCAATGTTTTATAATATAACGTGGAGTCCTGCTCGCTAGCTTATGTAGCGGGGTTTCAGTAATTATTGAAGGGAATGTCTGGAGCAAAATGAGAGTAGTTAATGGTTCTCCTAGGTAAGGGCTAAAAGCATATAATATTTCACAACTTGTAATCACGAATCTCACAAAAGAATAATAAAATAAAATAAAATTCTTGCAGGTCGCGTAATCGAGCTCTACAGCACTATGCTTGCTAGAGCAGGGAATGTAAGTCGCGGCTTCAGGTATTTTCATTTCTAATTGTTTACTATCATATTAGGAATACTCGTATAACTAACGTCTGCTGAAATATACGACACATCCATGAAATTTATACTTCAAAGAATTAATGAGATTTTCACAGAAAATGAAATGTATAATTTTGTGTAGACAGTAATGAAACTATTATACTGAAGTGTGGGAAAATATGGATGGATATCAAAATATACAGAGTGTCTGAAATGGGACTGACGGAGTTTAAAAATATAGTCTTAATCAGGGGCGTCATTTCAGACTTTGCTTGGGGGGGGGGGCAAGAGCACCACCGACATAAGAATTTCACGTTTTGTACTAGTATATTAGTAGGCATCGACTAAAGTATATGCATTCCTCAAACTCTTGGGGGGGCAATTGCCCCCTCCTGCCCTCCCTAAATGACGCCCCTGGTCTTAATATGGTCAAAGATACAGAAAAAAAAAACATTCATATTGAAGGAAAACTCAGAAGGTTTTGTTCGGCAAATTTCCATATTTGAACAACTACCGGTGACGCCGATAAGCAGAAATGGCGTTGGCAGTCGAAAAGCGCGATGCGTGTGGTGATTTTGCAGAGACAAAAATTATTGTTCAAGTTCAACGAAACTTTCGACGTGTTCACCAAAGGATCTTTCATCACTCAACAGTAACCAGGCATGGAAGGATCGATTTTTATCAAAGGGGAGTGTAGTGAAATAACACAGCGGTGGTAAATCAGGTGTGTCAGAAGAAAATGTGTAAGCAATAAGAGAGTGTTTCACATGTAGCCCAAGGAAGTCAATTCGGGAGCAGGCAATTGGCAATTCCAAAGTCAACAATGCATTATGTGGTACATAGACGATTACGTTTGCGCGAGTATAAGTTGCATTTGTTGCAAGAAATTATGCTCTACAATAAGCCACACAGAGCAGCATTCGCTGTTGAAATTCTGCACAGGATTCATTACGACCATAATTTCCTATTGAACGTTGTTTTCTCTGATGAGGCAACTTTTCGCTTGTCTGGCAGTGTTAACAGACACAATGTTGGGATATTTGGATCTGAGAGTCCGCATGCGTACATAGAACATTCTAGGAACAGTCTCAAATTGAATGTTTGGGGAATGCAGTTATAGGCCCCTTCTTTTTCATAGAGCAAACCATAACGGGAAATGTGTTCTTAGACATGCTTCAACAGTTTTGCTGTACCCAGTTACAACATTTGCAACCTCAAGTGATATTCCAATTGGATGGGCCCCGCCACATTGGAGCCTACAAGTGAGGGAGTACCTTGATACTGAATTTTCTGGTCGTTAGATAGGCCGTGACTGGCCACTCAGGTGGCCTCCACGCCCTCCTGATATTACCTCCCTGGACTTTTTCCTGTGAGGGTATGTGAAAGACCTTGCACATTCTGGTGAAAAGGTGAGTAACCTTGATGAACTGAAGAACCGTATTAGAAATGCGATTGCTTCAGTAACACCTCAGATGTTACAGAATGCGTGGAGAGAGATTGAGTTCAGGCTAGATATTGTAAAGTTTACAAATGGAGCTCAGGTGGAGTTATGCTGAGTTAGAATGACTTGTAAGTAAGACCAAATAAACTTTTTGAGATCTCCTTTAAATGCATGTTTTTTTTTTTTTTTTTTTTTATTATTATTCTGTATCTCTGACCATATCAAAACTATACACTTTTAAAAACCGTCAGTCCAATTCCGGACACTATATTATATTAGATATAACATAATTTCAATTGATTGATATGAGGACCTAGGTTCAAAATATAACATGCCTAATTATAAAGAAAGAAGTTTGGAGAGACCGAGAAACTTGATTCTTCAAAAAAAAAAAAAAAGTTGAAATGTTTATCAAAGTCTAGGTGCACTATACTAATATTTCTAATCTGTGATGTACTTTCAGCACACTTACGTAGTATTTCTGCTTTGAAAGGCAATATTCTCATGTTTGGCGGTGGCTCAGTGGAACAGCGTTCACTTTCGGTGCTTGGGGTTTGTTGTTCGATTCCAGCTCACGCAGTGTGGGTTTTGTGGTGGACAAACACCGTGCTCGTGGGTTTTCTTGAAGTTCTCTCATTTCCTCCTACTTTCTTCATTCCACCTTTTCATTCATTTTTCATCATCACCGTCTCCTTTAGCCTAACGGCATAACTGAGAGACGTAAAATTTTAAGATTCCATTTCATTTTTTTCAATTTGTCGTTTCGAGAAATACGCACGAAGTGAGGCTCTCAATGAATCTTTTCGCCAAGTTTGCATAAGCGGAATATGGACTGATTCTTATATGTTAAAGACCGATACTCATGAAGAACTTTCTGAAACAATCGAAGACAAAAACAGAAACATTATCAGTAGAGACAGCCTCCGGAAAACAAACTCTACTAAAATACTTGTAGTATTTGCTTCGCAATGATAATTACATTAATAATTGGAAACTTCTCCAATACCATAAAACGACATACATTTTGAACTTTAATTAAATATAATGAGCGAGTCAAAAAGTCCCTTGCTATAGGCCAACTCAGTAACTATTGAAGATATGAAAAAGTGATAAGAGAGCATTTTATTGCCAAGTGTGGGTTGTCAATCTAAAATGGTGGAATTTTCGTAATCGGACCAACCGTTTAAGCTCGAGACTGGTATAGGAACCGATAACTAACTAACTCTAACTAACTCTATGGCCTATGAAACCTGGAGGTTCAATGCCGCGTTCACAAAAGCTCTCCACTGATTTCTATCCTTAGCTAACTGCATCCAATTTCTACTTTGTATTCCAATTTCTCCGAGATTCATCTTAATATTGTCCTCCCATCTGCGCCTAGGTCTTCATAATGGTCGTTTTCCGATTGGTCTTCCAGTCAAGACTTTGAAAGCGTTTCTACTTTCTTCCATTCTAGCTACATGACCCACCCACCTAAGCCTCCTAGACTTGACGACCCTAACAATGTAGGGTAAACCGTATAAATTATGTAGTTCCTCGTTATGAAGTTTTCGCCATTCCCCATTCCCGTTCCTCTTGGGTCCGAATATTCGTCTCAGGATCTTGTTCTCAAATACTTTCAGTCTATGTTCTTCCCTCAGAGTAAGCGACCATGTTTCGCAGCCATACAGAACAACATGCATGATTATCGTTTTGTATATTTTAAGCTTCAGATTCATCGACAGAATTCGCGACGACAAGAGATTTTGAACCGAATAGTGACACAATTCCCTGCTTTTAGTCGCCATTTAATTTCTTCGTGAATATGATTTTACCTCTGTTAATATTGATCCTAGAAATTTGAAACTATCCGCTTTATCAAAAGTATTATTTAATATTTTAATGCATCCAATAATAGGAACCAATAATAAAGAAATATGCAGCGTTTCCACGTCAGTGGAGGACAAGATGAAATGAAATTATCTGGAGCGTGAAGTACACTGGGCCAAGGAGAATAGAAAGGGGAGCAAATTAAAGAACAAAGGAGCAGACCTATTTGCAGGGCCCACGACAATCGCGTCAGCACCACAAGAGGGGAGAGTTAGGAGAGATGAGGTATACGAGGAAGACAAACAAATGAATATAAATCGTGTCGTTTTCTGACAGGTCTACTGTGAGAGGTAAGCGTGCGGAACCCAATATCCTAATGAAGTCACCTTCTTCTTTGGCCGGGCCCTACCCTTGATTTATTGATTAAGGTATACGTGGAAGAAAGGGCTAAGGAAATGATTCGGGCCACAAATACGGCACAGTGTGATAAATGAGAATTCTAGCGGGACGAAATTGTTAACGACCTAGTTTCGGAACCGATGTGCGTGAAATGTGACTGGTGAGCGATTTCTTGGTTGTAGAATATAAACCAGTAAGTATTTACATCAAGTGCGTCATGTGAGGTGGTAGGAGGAAGAGCATTGCTAACCCGAAACAGAACATGTTTTAATGAACGGGTTATGGCAATAAAAATGTATGAACTACATTTGTGAATACCAATATATTAGCATATACAGTTAAGATGTAAAACGTTAAAAAATATCAAACAATGTATAGATACAAAATATTTGGAAGAATTTAAGCTGCTGATATGAAGGGTTATCGTCATGTAACGTTTTAAGGGAATACAAAATAAGAAGATTGCCTTAGCCTATTAGCATGTGAAACAAAATTCCATACATAAATAAAGATAACTGCAACATTGGCATATCAATTATTGGCAAACAACATACTATGTATTCACAGCAAGGAATAAAAAGAAAAGCTCTAAAATGATTGTTTAGGAAATAATGAGAAACATAGTATGTTTGTGAGCCCTCAAAATCACATTCATCGTCATCTAAGAAAACGTCGTCTGTATTCAAAGCAGACAATGAAAGTAGCGAAATAACTTCACGCGTTATATGGACGGACTTCTTCCGAGGCTTGAGTCTTAAACTGCTACAAAATCACTTGTTTCTTTTGCAAAAATAAATTTTATCTGTCGGCAGTATCTAACTGACCAAGAACTTGGATTTTGACACATGATTTGCTTACTGAAACTATCTTTGAAATAAAGTTGCATTGGCACCATTGAAATGCTGAATGAATTATCATCACACGTACTTTCACTTTAAAACCTTTGCTTAATGCATTTGTTATTAACCATCACACCTCCACTTTACAATTAAGATCATTACAAGTTTCAGGTACTCTTGCTAATACTTCTTGCTGTGCTACACACACTCTTTGCACTGAATGATCGACTAACGACTGGACAAGAATTTGAGCTACGGTTTCGGTGGTTATAGCATTTGGGGGATAACATACAACCTTTGCTTGTTTCACTGCGTTATAAGAGGGATATGTATTAGGAGCCACACTATCGGCTTCCTCTCGTAACATAATGTATTGTTGATTTCAAAGATTTGCATCAATAATGAGTGCCAGAGGTTTATCTGCAGATATACTTTTTATTATTATTCTTATTATTTTCCTCATTAGACTCTGAACTGCGCATCTTTCTTATAATGGTCCCTCGATGAGATGACCCTTATGACAGTTCTTTCACTATGGTTACAAAATCCTTTTTGCTCTCTTCGCCAAGCTTCATGTCCGCAGCAGTGGACATCTGATGCAAGCGAGTTGCCAGGAGTCTGGCTAGTAAATAATCTAAAATCTAAAATAAAATTATGTAGGTCTACGTATGACATTGTACTATTATGGTGCCTAGGTTTGAGAATCGGCGTCTAGTCACAAGAAAACATTTCGAGCACCTTTCTTGTTTATGATGCTATTTCGACAAACTAACCATCTGTTTGCTTTTATTCGCTTTATCTTTCTTCAGTTGCAAACCCTCGCGGTGGCCACAAAAGCATTTCCCTTGTAGAAATATAGTAGAAAATTAAAACGCTATAGAATATGATTCTTATATCATTAAGATAAAAAATAGTTATAGCAATGGTGTGGGGATGAGAAATTGCAAATATGCAAGGTAAATAGTAGAAAAATGAAAGAATGTAATAGAATACCTTTTTAAGAGATTAAGACTTTTGGTGCAGATAGTGCTTATTTGTAGCCGTTGTATAATAGCATGTAGATTCACGATTAATCTTAATATGGTAGCCTAGATATTCTTAATCTGTGTATGACTTAGTTTGAACTGATATAGTACTTAGACTCATAATGTTTTTGGTGTAATACAACAGTAAAGTAATCCTGCTTAATTGTACAAGTATCAAAATATTTGTAATGACAGAACATTACAAAGGATTTTTCATGTATTTCAAGCTAGGAAAGTAGGTGTTATTAATACGTTTCGTTTATATACGGTAAAAGTATTATTTATTTTGTCATTTTTCGTTTCACTATTCTACTAAATTTATTTTTAGTTTGCAGTAAGGAATTGCAATATGAAAAGATTCCCTGAAGATTCCAATGCGACTCACAGACCAATGCCGATCTATGACATCACGCCCAAACCCCTGCTTTTCGTTCTCGTGACGTAAACACCTTATTTTTGCGTTGTTTGAATCTCCGTTTGTATCTCCGTAACGAATAAATATTTTTTTCTGAGATGTTTATTATGTGGTATATTGAAGACTAGTTATATACGATGATGTCTTTAAATTACAGTGTTTGGTCAAAAAGGAAATGTCAATTCTGCCAGTGATTCATTGAACACACCTGTACTATCATGCTGTTTCAGACATTAATACTGTTCACTGACGAAGCCACATTTGGAAGGGATAGTATCGTCGACATGCATAAGATACACAAGTGGACAGATGCACACCCTCACGGTACGGTTATCCGTCATCAATACCATTTTGGAGTCAATGTATGGTGTGGTGTTGTCCATTTTCGACTGATCGGCCTATATATGTTACATTGAAGACTGAATGAAGAACAGTATTTTAACTTCCTTCCCAAATTAATCGAAAATATTGCCCTAGCTAAACGCCGCATCATATGGTACATGCATGATAGACTCTCGCATTCTTCACTGTGAACGACCGCCGATAGTTGAACAACAACTTTCCAAAACGTTAGATCGGTCTATTGCATTATCCTGTCCGGTCTCCGGAGTTGAATCCACTGGACATTTATCAATGGAAACACATTAAAATGTGGTGTATACTACTCATCTCAACGATCTCAACGATCTGGAACAGCGTGTCCATAACATCTGTGCAACTGTTCGCCAAGAGCCAGATATCTTCGAACGGGTTCGAGAATCTATAGTCCGGTATTACCATGCATACATTGCTGTCCATGGGGTACACTTTGAACACCTGTGATGTGCCCGACGAACGTGCGTTTGTGTCTCTACACATCGGTATCTATTGCTTCGAACTTATGAACTTATGATTTTTTTTTGTTTAACTCGTTGTCAGGAATCACCTCCTGACATTTGTTACATTAATTAAGTTACATCTGATACATATATGCGTGTGTGTGTATCGTACGCATATACAGGGTGTCTCAAAAATCCACTGTTATAGGATAACTCTGTTATTATCCGAGTTACAACAAAAAGAATAGGCAAATCTCTCTCCAAATATGACGTTTCCAATCTACACTGAATGATTTTCTTTAAATCGGACGAGCCGTTTGAGCTGTAAACTCTTTACGCGCCCAATGTTAAATGAAAATGCAACGTTGCAATTTACCTGTAGCAACAATATAAGTGAATTAAGTAACTGTCTTTCACACTATCGTGTCGATGGACAGCCCCATTTCAAACATGCCCTCATTTACTTTATATTGTGGATCCAGGTAAATGACAACATTACATTTTCAATTAACATTGAGCTCTTAAAGAATGTACAGAACAAACGGCTCATCCGATTAAAAAAAAAATCCTTCACTTTAGATTGAAAACCTCATATTTAGAGACAGTTGTTCCTCTTACATGTTGTTGCAACTCTGATAATAGCACTTGCACTTTGTTAGGGGACTTTTGAGACACCCTGCATATCAGAGAACGTATACATATCACATTTATGAATTCTACTTGACTCAAAACTTTCCTGAAACCAAATTTTGCATTCAATACACCGAATTCGATTCTTACGACTCCTGAGGACACGGTAATATCTACCACATTTCCCGCAAAACAGGTTTCTTCTTCTTTTATATCGATTTACGATTTTCTGTGCTGGAAAAGTTGAAAGGACGAACTGTTCCAAACATAGTATGTGTTGAAAATAAACCATTGGTAGTTAAATGACTACCAGCGACAGATCTAGTTCTTTTAGGTGTCTTCAACAACTCGTGGATAGAGTGAGCATCAGGTAATGAAGGATATGTGCAAGTTGATTGTGTATTTGTAGATGTTTTTGCAGATTGCTCTTGCTCTAAAGCATTACTTGGGGTAAGAGCGACAATATGAATTGTATTTCTTTTGAAGTGGTGGATGATTGTAGCGTTGAGGCCTAAAATTAAGTGTTGCATTCTGAGGTATTACTAGACGGAACCAGACCTGTCAGAACAGTTTTGCAGAATGTAGCTTCCGAAGTGTTCTTTCGGCGTATATTCGGTAAGAGCTGTAAGTGCTTCACTTCAGTACACTCTTAAGATCTTAAAGAAACTTTAATTAAGCGGATGAAGCTCGTACGTGCAATATGCAGGCAAGCAGAATATTGAATGCCAACGCTTGCAGCATCATTCAAAATGATAATACCCAAATGACTTTCATGATTATCTATTATAAATTGTTCTTGGCTAAGGATTTGGTAAATGTTGAAATGTTCCAGGAATGTACCAAATTCCTGTTTTCTCATACAGCCTTTAGCTGCCATTGTGTAGGTTGTACCTGGAGAAACAAATCACCAAATTATTTCCTTCCATATTTTCCGTTGAATAAAACCATTGAAATAATCTAATTTAATACAATCCATAGGTACGCTCAACTGCACATACACTTACTCCTTTTACTCTTGTGTGGCATTAACCCAACAGGACTAAGTAGGAGGGGTGCTGTAAGACGTCCACATTTTTAACGGGATTCCCATCTTGAATTTTTGTGATTCCCTTTTCCACATTTTTATTTTGTCAACAGCTGTCTAAATTATTACTATCCATGAGATAAATATTTCTCCTATGTTTTCTATCTGAAGAATAAGTGAAAATCTGTATCAGTGGGCACAAATAGTTCATTGTTTTAATTACAGACCACTAATTTGAAGGGTTTTGTTTAGTTAAGTCTTTAGTTGGCAACTGAGTTTATATATAATTGAGAAATGACTGTCTACATTTTCACTATTAGGTGTAGAAGAGTAACACTCGGACCTCACAACAAGGCTGGCATAAAATAATACATTTTGGAGAGAAATATTATTTTATATGACAAATTAAACGGAGTGGCGTTATTTTCCGACAGGATGGGGACGTTACTTACCGGAGCAATTGCCTAATGTTTCGAATATCCTTTCTAAACCTAAACAGCGGTCATGCACATATCTATGTTCTACTGTTAAGTAAAGATCACATTATTGACACACACCGTGATAAATATTTAGTTACACACTTGCATCTTTTGACGCTATGAAAATCAGTACATTTTTCCCATTGATACATGCTTACCACACCTACATTTTATTTTTTTTTATTTTCCTTAACTAACGCCTGATTGGTCACTGGTTCTTGTATACTAAAGGTCAAGTTTCACTTCGTACCACACAACCAGGAGTGGTCAACGTAGGAAACATCTGTTCATGCAGGATGCAAGGTTTCTAATAAAGGTAATACACGACTGGCGTTATTTGCCGAAATTACATTATTATAAAATTTAGAAAACTTAATGCTGAGAGAAAGAGATGAAAGAATATACTGCATACTGATATTCGAGAACATAGTCATTAGAGGGCCGGCATTTTTCTTGTGATACGGTCGCAAAAACATACAACAATTTAAGGGTTTATGTATCAATTTTTACATCTCCAGCTTAAGCAAATCCTCAGAATGAATATTTTCTCAATAAAGAAAATAAAATGCGAGTATTATAATGATGGTGACCTAGTAAGTAGCAGAATTTTTAAAATTGTTGAAAAACGTGTATCATTATTTATATTTAAGAGTTTATATACCAATTTCACACCTCTAACTGAAACAAATCCACAAATATGTCAATTTGTGAATTAATAAAGAGAATTTTCAATATTATAGAAATATTTTCCCATTTTTCCTTAGGGGGCGAATTTGCGGAGAAACTGAAACATGTATTTCCTCTGTAGAAGGGAACTTCGGAAGCACTGAAACACGTATTCTCTTATTTTTATTCAAGATTTGAGATACCGAATTTTACATCTCCAACTTAAACGAATCCTCACATTAGACGTTTTGTTAATAAATGAAAGGAAATTTCAATATGATTGAAATTGCCCTTTTCTATTCCTTTGTTGCAGAATTATCAGGAACGTTGAAATACGTGTTTCCTTATTTTAATTTTGAAGTTTATATACCGAATTTCAGATTTCCAACTTAAGCAAATCCGCACTTCCGGCTCTTTCTGATTAAACAAGAATAAATTTTAGTATTTTATAAGTATCTCTTTTCTCCACTTCGAAGCGGAGTTACCGAAAACGCTGAAACACATATTTTATTTTTTAAAGAAGGAGTTCATATATCGAGTTTCTTTTCTTTGACGCTAGGGATTTACGAGATACATTACTATCAGGAAAAATTTTGAACCTTCTTTACCCTTAAAATAGGTATTTGTAAAAAAAAAATCCTTCGTTATCTGTTACGTTTTTGACAAAAGGGGTATTTTTTTTTCTTTCTAATTTAACATGTCTATGTATATTCGTATGGACTGATACATGTAAACCAAACAAATATGAATTTCAGATTTATGTTTTATCAGACTATGAATCACGACACTTACCGAACTGCAAGTGATATTATCTAGTCACTATTTGGCATGTGTTGTATATAAACAGATGCTATACTAATATTAATGTGTTTCTCAAATTATGGGAACATAAAACACTTGTTGTCGGGAAGGAGAAAGAACAAGTAGTTTAGTGTACGGATAAGTACTGCATTTGTTCTGAAATACAAAGGATGATACCTATATACAGCTTGAACCGGATGATACCTACATACAGCCTGTACGCTCCGTTTAAATACATGAGAAAGTGAAAAGAGTTGTCTTTATTTTCTTCTTTTTTCTTTCTTCTTACATTATTGTAGTTACTTACAATATCTGAATACAAATGTTAGGCACTGAAATTGGTTCAGGTAGAGCGCTTAATAGGGAGCTCAGGTAGTACACTTAGGTACTGATGGTCTCGCATCTTAAATCATCCGAACACTGGATTGTATTGTTCGTCGGACTTTTTCTAGATATATATATCATACATCATTATATAATACAACTAATATATATATATATATATATATATATATATATATATATATATATATATATATATATATATATATATATATATATATATATATATATGTGTGTGTGTGTGTGTGTGTGTGTGCAAGTAATTTGCATATAGTGCAATCTGCACTACTAGGTGTATATTGTATGAAATAGGTAGTACATTATGCAGAATTTGCTAGATATTGTATTACAAGAAGCGAAAAACATATTAAAATAGTCGAACTGAGAGGAAAAGAAATACAAGAAACGACCGGATTTGAATGTGTTAAACTATAGAGACAATTACATACACACACAGAATAATCTAGTTAAAGGTACAGAATAAATTGTCCGGAGATTGGCTATTCCAATACAGTTTGAAGTGCTCAAAACACGAAAACGTTTGAATGAAAGTAGCAATGAAACAGAAAAGTTGAAACTTTTGTTATTTAAGGTAGTTCTGAATTATGCAACAAACACATTGTATGAACGATTATTTAACAAGAACAGATAATAACATTTTTTTCTCTCTTTTGTGCCTGATTGTCGTAAATCTTTGACGATGAGTGAAAGTGATCTGTTAAGCGCGTGCACAAAATTAAGACTGTTCCTGAAAGGTAAAACAAACAAAAAAAAGAAAGAAAATAAAAGAAAAAAAACATACTGGACCTTGATTTATTCCATGAGTTTCAACATTTTAGAAATAGTTATTCCAACGATGGTTATCACTTAGGTAAATGCTGGATTATATTTACGATAAAAAAAAATACTGCGTCTGTACCGAATATGTTTGTAACATTGGGATTATTTGTAACACTTTCTGTGTCATTAGCAAGCGCAGCACAAACTTTCTCAATATTAATATTAACTAAAACGTATTTGCCAACTTCAATGACTCAGAACAGGTTAGACGGTTTAGCAACAACTTCCATTGAGCGCAATTTATTAAATGAAATTAACTAAACAAACTCGTTTGATATATTCACTAAGGTGAAAGCCCGAAAAATTGCATTTCTGTAATTGACCTTACTATAAAATGAAGTGTCATGGTTTATTGTTGTTCGTCTGAATAAATTGAACCAGCGAATAATTCCTGCGATAATTATAATGTAATCAATAACATACAAGAACCAATATTTTTTAGTCCTCAGTTTTAGGTCTCAAACTGAAGATGTGCTCTAAGGGCACTGTACGTCCTTGAGCCGGCTCTGGGTTATCATATTAACGTCAAAAAATATTTGTTTATTTTTCAGCGATATAGCTTTTAAGTGAAAATAAAAATAACAAAAATATATCATCGTTGCTATGGTTGGTACATTCTCACTAAATGATGCAATTTTACTCTGAATCAGAGGTAAATTCCAATGTGTTAATGATATAGCGCTTAATTTTGGTCTCATTAAGGTGTGTTGGACTTGAGATTTAAGTTTTGCAATATACTGACATTGTCACTTATTCAACATGAAATAGTGTTTTAATGTTCACTGAAGACAAATATGTATTCTCAGTGACAGCTCAACAGGGAATAATTACTGATTCACTAAACATTACCTAACTGTCACTTGAACTAGCGTCTGAACCCAAACTACACAACCTGGATATTCAGCACTTCATGTCTCGTACAATATGGACACTGTCGATCACGGCGTGGAAATTTTTAATTGTGATCGCGTTACTGAAGGGGATTGGGCTTATATTCGTCGCTTGTGACAATGTTTGTGGTTTGAAATTACTTTCATATCTAAATTGACATTTGTGGTTTCTACTCTGTTACATCTGCTTTAAACTTATCAGCATTAAACATGAGCGTACTGCATTCAGCAAACATTTCCCTTGCTTTCTATTTAACCTTGCAGGTAAGTGATCTTGTTTTAGACATCGGAAGTTAGTACATAGTAGAAACTACGTAGAAAATACAACACACGGAATATTTTATGAATATTGTCTTACCATATATTTACCTGATTTTGTATCCACAGAAGAACATGATTTTTGTGTGATAAGTGTACAAGTGGTAACATCTAAATATAGTGCAAATGAAGACGAAAAACATCTAAACTTTTGAAGTTTTGCCTGTTGATTAATTTTGTAATAATTAGTTTCTAACGTTTAGTTATATATTGGCACTTACAACTGGCAATTAAAGTAGTTTATTCCATTTTTGGAATTCAAAAGTTCCCGTTTTATATACCATAATTAGAGGTACAGAAAATAATCGGTTAGTCGAGAAGGTTCTGTTACCGAGTTCCACACAATATATTTTCTAGTCCGAAGAGTAGATATTACTGTTCTTAAAGACTTTCTTAGCAGTAATGTTACAAAAAATCTTCTCCGATTAAACTATTGCAGTCAGGATGGATTTTTTGGAATGCCACATTCTTGCATTTTCTCTTTTTCAATTATTTAGAACAACCAAATTATATGTTGGCATTCTGGCGTAACCTAAAAATATAATTTTCATTCAAATTATTTACTACCACAATTTAAATTCCTTAGGGAGCTGTTAAGTGCTTCTTTCGTAGTTTTATCGATATATTAAATGAACATTGCTCATCTACTGTCTATTAACACTTGAACTTACTCACATTACTTATGAAGTTAATATTAACCATTAAAAGTAATATAATTACAAATCCCTGATCACATGACGCAGATATTGTATGATGCGAGCTTGTTACATGCTTTTAAAATGAAATTACCAAGCTGGTCAAAGAGAGAGAATAATGTATATTGAAATGGAAGGAAGAAAGGAACAGATATAAGTTTACTGAACTCTTTAAGCTTGTAATCAAAGCTGCTGGGCACATTTGAAGTTTTGGAAAGAGAAAAGCATGTTTTCTCATGCGGGAGTATCATATTTTGTTTCCTCATAAAGTTTCTCCATATAACCCACCTACTTCTCAATTGAAGGTTTTACGACCACTACTGGAAATGTCCCTGGAGAATGCTTGAGCCGAAATTCATTAGTCGCTCGTGTGACGTCATTGGCTAGTGCAAAAGCAAGAGGACAAGTGAGGAAGAGTTTTATAAAACGAATAAAGCAAATCTCATCTGCCATACCTCTGTTTCCATACAAATAATAAAAAAAAAACAGCTATAGCATAAATCCATTTCTTGTTTGTTTTTAAGGTTTAGTAATTCATGACCAATTTAAAATGTGATTAATATAAGTTCTGAATATAATAAAAGAGAACAAACAAGACAAATTAATAATTAGTTAACTCCAATATGTGCAAGTATTATTTTCTTTATTTTACTTTGCTTTCAAATCACATTGATACAATGATACATTGACTTTATTGAACAGAACCTAAATCTTTAAAGCGAAGTTCTGAAGTTCTGTCTGAATTTTCAGAACTTTCCATTAAAAATAAACATGTGTTTAGCAGTGGTTAGAATAAGTCCTTTGATATATAACCTTAGTAATTTTCTGTTAAGTGTTGAATCGTGTTATATCCCGTACTTGAATTATTAATTGCAGTTATGATTATTGGGTTTAATTACGAACTGTGATTCAATTTGTGCGGGGGGGCCATCGTGGTGGAGCGCTTACCTCTGGTGCACGGGATCCATGGTTCGATTTATTGTCAAATAAGTTGATGGTGCACAATATCATGTCCGTGGGTTTTCTCGGAGTACACCCGTTTCCTCTCACTTTCTCATTCCACCAATTCTTCCATCGTTATTCATTTGCTTTCATGATCGTCTTCCTTAACCAACAGGGCATATTCGTGGGACGTTAAGCTCAACGATGTCTTTTATTTTGTAATTCTATTTGAAATGATAATAGCAAATCCCCACATGTATTCATACAGTAGGAATATGATAGCCCAGTGACAATACAGTCACATGTGGCCCAAAAACCACTGGTTTGATCCTAGGATAAGCGAGATTGTAAAGGAAAACACATTCATTGGGTCGAACGTTTCCTCTTCAATCCAATAATTCTTCCGAAATTGTTTAGCTGTATTTATTATCATTCATTCTCCTCACTCAACTAGGCATTTGAGCGAAAGATCTACCTTTAAAAAATCGAAAAGACTAAAACTTCAGAATTATTTTCTATGTGTTTCCATGAGTGAGGTTGCATATTTTCTACTCGCATACAGAGCAAACTATATGGACAAAATGTTCTGTATTTGATATATTTTTATTTTGGTTTTATTTAGTTTAACATCCCACGATTATACCTACTAGGTTAAAAGATATGTACACTTACTGATTATAGTGGAATCCGAACAACTTTGGCCGTTAAACTGTACCCCAAAGAGGAATCGAATCTACTTGATATATGAGTGCATAAGTGATATGATAGGTGCAATCAAGGCATAATATAATATTTATTTATTTATTTTCATGAGTTATTTCAACTTCTAATTGTATGTGTAAAAATCATAACCGTGAAAAAACACACACACACACACACACACACACACACATATATATATATATATATATATATATATATATATATATATATATATATATATATATATATATATATATATATATATTTTTTTTTTGAGATAAACGAGTTCCAAGTTGGCTTACCTCATAAAAGTACGTTTCTTAAAAGGAAAGTGTGATTATAAAATGTTTTGTATGTGGGAAATGATTTTATTTTGTTTAGATCTCTTTGGCATACACACTTCGTCGTGTGTAGTTGTCATATAAGATCTTTTCTCAATTTTGACCAAAATATTATTTATGTCATACTTTCCATCAATTCAATTAATAGTTTTTTTTTTTTTTAATCTCATAATTAGCTAGATTTTCCAATAAGATACTTCATTTTGAAACATTTCAAGTCAAGTTGGGGGGAGGACGACAATGGAAAATATAAAATGCACAAACAATCATACTGAATTAGTACAGTAACTGTGAACTAAGTCTTTCAATAGAACTCATTATCATACTAGAAGACGATAGGCCTTCCGAGGTGCCAAACGATGATAAATGCCTGTTTCCGAGATGCAGGATGCTCAAAACTTGGAATTTCTGATAAGAAAAGGCCAATATGATCTTTGCACTCGCCATGCCAGTAAATGTCGATCGCTTTGAAGTCTATATATAATGACAATACCTTACTCCTCTTGAGAGCAAGAAGGTCAGAAAAAGTAAAAGAAAAGAAAACTGTGTTTGTAATTCCCTAAGTGGCACGTCCCCTAAGATTCGGAAATTAATGAGAGAAAGTGAGTCACCTAATTTTTAGCGTGCTACCGGAGTAGGTTGATAATTATCAGCAACTAAGAGTCTGCATCTGAGAAGAATTATGTTATTTACAAGCACTTACTGACACAAGTGCATTCTGTGGAATAGAAACGCATTAAATAAGGTTGAAATTATTTCTCAAAACATTTTTATCCTGATACTTAGCGTCGAAATGATTTTACGTACATTAAGGAAATATTGTTGGTTTTGAAAATGTTTATTATTTTCTATTATTTTATGTTGTTTAATTCAAAAAGAAGCCATATATCGTCAGAGATAGTTACTAATATTTTCTTAGAAAAACAGTAACAACAATCTAAGGAACTAAAATCAGCACACTTTTTTGCTTGTTCCCATCCCATACTGAATAAAGATATAGGTTAGTTACCTTCGTGGAAACATCGACATTCATGGTCTTGCATATAATCAGGTTGAAATGAGCCCAACGTGATTCACAGCAGGTGAGCGCTTGATCCTATTTCTTCCAACGCTATTTGAGGCTATAAATTTGATTATTTAACTAACGTGATAGTAGATGAAAAATGAAATCTTTGAGTTTTACGTCCCACGGTTATGCCGGTTAGGCTAAAGGAGACGGTGATAATGAGAGATGAGTGAAATGGTGGAATGAAGAAAGTGGGAGGAAACGGGAGTACCCCGAGAAAACCCACGAGCACGGTGTTTGTCCACCACAAAGTTCACTTGGCGGGGGCTGGGATCGAACCCGGGACCCCAAGCACCAGAGGTGAACGCTCTACCACTGAGCCACCGCATGATAGTAGATGAGAACACGTAGTCTATTCAGATTGTAAAGTGCCATGTCAGTGGTTCACGCCAGAAAAAAAAACAAATAAAAAAGACAATGTATCTTAACATGGCACATAATTAGAAAATGTTGACGAGTTTTATGTGGAAATATTAAAGTTGATGTACCTTTTACGGTATACTTAGAGATGGCTGGTAATACTCATTTGAAAGCGAATTCATACACATGCCTAGTTGTTGAGAGCAATCACAAAATGTTCAGTAAAATGAGAGCTAGAAGTAGAGGAAAATAGTTCCTTAATCACTAAAAAATAATACAAAATGGTGACTAAAAGTAAATACGTATGAGGCATGCTGTATACAAAATGAAATAATGAATAATACTGTTGAGACGCAAATGTATTAGATACATCAAAAGTTCTGCAGGAGTTTGACCATGCAAAGTGGAAGGTGACAAAAGCTGAACTGTTTTCTACCACTAGTAATGAATTTAACGCTTAAGCAGACTATAGATTCTACAGCGATATAATTCAGCGGAGAAAAAACAAAAGTTGTCGTCCAATACTAAGTCACCTCATCGAAAGTTTGAAACCGTCGTCCCTGTGCATGGCTGTATAACGAAGAAAATAAATTATAATCCAATGCTATATTGTTCCAATAATATTGGGAATATATTAATATATTCTGGCCACGTCGTATAATAGAGTCAGTGGTTATCTTAGCTAACGTATGTTCTACCTTTGTGCTAAAGAAGAGTATTCACAATCATTTACTCCCGGTTCAGGTTTCCATACATACGTTCCAATCGTTGTGAATAGATAGTTACATTGATCGATGGCTAGGTGTCAACAGTTTTTGATAACTTCTACAGTATAATACACAAAGCGTGTCTCGTTGCCGCAGTGATAGTTTTGCTATTTGGAAATGGTTTCTGTAATATCTAGGAATGTTGATGCCACCGAGGAGTCAGAAAGAAGCAATTTCTCATCTCATGTCTGCAATATATCTGGAAATAGATCATTTTCTTGTAAAATAAGAAAAGAAATAGTGGGTTTCTACGCTTGGCTATGTTACCAGGACTCGACATTGTAAGATATATAGGTCTCTTGCATTGAGGTTACAGGATATGGTGATGGTGATGCAAACGGTGTGATAAATTCATTTGAAGGGTAAGGGGAAAAAACAAGGAATGTCCATATATGTGCTTTTTTCGGGTGCTTTATCCTATATGTTGGCGACTCTTGGTACTATTTGACTGTATAAACCATGCATACGTAGATGTAAAAATGTCTATGTAACAAGGGGCAAAAGATGTAACTAACCCTATTCTTCTTACGGGGTTTTCAATATTAAATCGCAATTTTCTCGAAAATGCAGTTATGTGACATTCCTTCTTTTTTCCCCTTACCCTTCATTTGATTTACCCATTGCAAATGATATGATGGAATTAAGAAAGCGAGGGGAAACGGGATAACTTCTAGAAAACCCACGTACCTGGCGTTTGTCCACTACAAAAACCCACTTGGCTCGAGTTGGAATCGAGTCAGAGACCCCACAAACTAGATGTGAACTCTCTACCACTGAGCGAACGCGGGATTTAACTTTATAATAAATCGTTTTGAAGTGTCAGTGAAAAATCCGACGTCAATGGCTCTTTAACACTCGCCCAGCGAAGATATTAGAAATAACGTATCCGACAAACATATTGTCATTTTTGGCCCATCAATATTTTTGTTTAATGAGAACATAGTATTGTTACTAGAATTCCAATTAATTTAAAGTTTTATATTAGTGGTGAGCATATTGGTCCTTAGTGGCGGATCTAGAAGGTAAAAATTAGATGGAGAGGGCAGCCAAAGGCCAGACTATGATAGCCTCAGCACTTTCTTTTTGCTGTCTAATGAGTTCACGAAATATATCTTCTGAAATTTTCAAAAACTTTTGCATGGACATTGTTACCGCACATAGAACAGAGTGCATAATTTATTTACATCCTTCGTCTGCATGAGCCAAATTGGACTAAAATGTTTGATACTTAGTCTGACAGGCAGTGTTACCAGTTCATGGAGGGAAATTTCCCGTCCGTATAAAGATGAAGTTTTCCAATATGATTCAATGTTTCCCGTAAATACATAACGCACACAAAAACACCCAGATACGCATATATAGTGCCATGCGTTTCCATTGGTACATATTTTGAGGCAAATTATCTCATATTCTAGATATAAGGAAGAAAATATCTAGCATTCCAATCACTGATACGAATCTTCCGTTTTGTTGATATTTTTGCAACCTGGCAACACTGCTGACATGTTGGAGCATGCTAAGAGAGTGAGAAAGTGATAATGAGTAGAAGTGATCATGCAGAGTGAGTAAGGTAGAGTAAAATGGCAACAACTCGCACAATGTAAGCTAGACAAGACAAATAAACTATTCTTCACATAAACAGCGAAGACCGGGTCATTCAAGAACCAGACAAAGAATTGTTTATTTGTGGTTGGCAAATACAGAATGTTAGGTTAATAGAAGTGGTACTGCATGGTACGTAGGTTGAAAGAAGCATACCTAGGCCGACGACCAGAAAAAAAGGAAAAAAGAAAAAAAGTTAAAATAAAACATTTATGGGTCAAAAATGACCCGATCTCCGTTGGGCAAGTGTTAATATAAAATAACGAGTTACAGCTTGATAGGACTTAACTTGAAAACAGTTAGGAATGTTTTATTCAAGTTTGGTGAGATTGCCGGTATGAGAAAGTGATTGAAGTAAAATTCGATTTTTATTTTTAAAAAGTCAATTTGGGGCTCTGTGGAGCTTAATTTGAGGATGTCAATCGTGAACAAGATTTCAAAAATTGTTGCTCCTTCTGTCACAAAACTGTCTTCGAGAGCTAAAAGCATTGCCATATCTAGGCCTTCAAATTCTATAAAGAACGGCAAAAAGAAGATAAAAAAGAAAACTCATATCGGAGCTCATAACAATTTTGATGAGACAGACTGAATCCAGCATTTCTTCATAATGTCCAAGATGAGAGTCAGTCGGTGGAGTTTTCTTTTTTTTTAAAAAAAAAAAAACTCATTATAAGAATGATGATTTCACGAAATAAAGTGACTACCATCTAAAATGAGAATAAAATTCATTGAGGAAAAACTATTTTCAGAACTAATGCAGAGTTTACATCAAGGATAATGACTCAGTCTTCCAGATATTACATAATATACTAGTATGTCTTGAACTCTAAAACGAGTAAATCCTGGTTGTAAACTTTATCCTGAAAACAATTCTGATTGTTTTTTTACGTTAATAGAAAAAAAGCGTTTCTGGCTCCTGCAAAGCAACTGTGTAAAGAACAAATGTCTCTCTAGACAGATCAAGAATGAAAACATTGAGGTTATATATAATGTTTTCTACACTTTAAAGTGAAATATGAATCCTTGACACCTTACTATATTAAACCCAACACGAGTTGCCGAGCACCAAACCTACGCATTCTACCCATTGCACTAGAGAAGATAGCTATGCTACTTGGAAATAAAATAGGTCTATAACGGTATAGTGAAATCAATCCTAGACTCCAGTAGATCTCCTCAGAAAAGTACATACATGGTAATGGCGGACTACCGTTATTTTTATTTTGGTTTCGGAGCTTTCTCTTGTAGTTGCATAATACCATGTTCTTTAGAGTGGGTCAGGATTTTACTTATTGCAACATATCCAGAGGCTTATGGATGTAATGACCTTTTCCCTGGAAGGTTGAATGACATTGGGTTTGGTTGTGACGTGTAGAGAATTGTTGTGATGTGCAGAATTTTATTTCTCTCGTATCATTTAATGTCTCCTATCTTTGAGGGATTGTATCATTTTAACCTCTCATAATTTAGTCGTTGTTAACTTTAGTTCGATCGTTTCCATTAAACAAAAGTCAGAAACATATATCCCGAAGCTACTAAAAATGTGAACGTATGAAGAGTTCATTGTTAAAATATGTTCCCTGGATTTCTGGGTTCGATTCTAGTTTATGCCCCTCATTCCTTTGCTCGTACAAGCATCATACAGATATCATAATATTTAATTCTTTCGTATTATTTATAATAATAATCCTTGCTAAATGAATTTAAGTAGACCTCGATGTTAAAAGTTCAATGATTAAAATGAATTTTTGTAGAATCAGAGAAAAGCTGGTCGAAAGAAATTAAAATTGGGATAGGATGGAACAGGGTAGATCCTCCGTCTGAGAAGACGTCATTCTTTTTATTTGTTTTGTATTAGTTTTATTCTGGATCGTATCTTTTTAACCTCTCATAATATTACTTTTTTCTTTCGAATCCTTTTAACCTTTTGTAATTTACTCGTTGTTAACTTTAGTTCGATCGTTTTCATTAAAGAAAGATAAGAGGAATTATATTCCGAAAATACTAAAAGAATTGTGATCATATTAGAAACACTGGAAGCATAAATTACTTACCCTGCAGGATTATTTGATTTTCTTACTTTACAAGTACGTTGTTTACTACTACTAGTATTCACTTTTGATACTGGCGTGCTAGTAGAAGTACCAATACATTCTTTTGAAATATTAAAATTTTCTAATAAAATTTAAATTCATGAATATCTATGTGATTTCTAGAATATTTTATTTGTACGTACAACATCATTTACTAAATCTATAATATTTGAACCTGCTAGTGTTTTTCATTGAATACGTACCATACCACACTTATCCCAATAAATTTGTCTTAACTGGTCAACTGTTTTAATAATAGATCTGTTTTCCTACGTAGTGTTTTCGGTACTGATTGTAAAATGTTTAATACAAATTGTAAAATAGAAGTATTGTTATCATGTTAGAAGGTGAATTATGATCAGGATCATTTTCGTTCTTGTTCTGCTTCTTCTTCAATAACAAGTAATGTAATAGGTTTATGTGCAGATGAAGTATACTATAAATAACGATGCAAAGTTTGTTGATATAATTTCCACTTTTGTGTACACTAAGATCCCGACGTTCCAAAATTTTATTCATTTCTTCATCTACACGTGATTCATGTGAATTCATTGATTTAGTACCGGCTTGCGTTTGATGTACGGCATTTTCAGATACTAAAATCATTTTACGTAATTCAGACATAGTTAACGACTAAAAATAGTACTTCCTACTGCTGCAAGAAGGGGTCCCACTATTAATGGTAGAAGGGCACTACCTTTTTGCAATAACAACTACTTTGTCTTCAATGCACTACGTTGTTGAGATAAAGCACGTAATATATGTTTATGTCTACGTAACAGTTGCTTCTGACGTGAATTTCAAGGACCGTTTTCTTTTATTGATTTTTAGGTACTTGAGAAATTGTTCTTATTAAACACCCTGAAGTATTGATAACATTTGTTTTCGTTTTGTACTCTTGCGTTTCCACAGAACACGTAGCGTGTTGTAGTTTTGTTTCACCTTCAACATCTTGACGCAGACTAAACAAAAATTTGTAAATATCCTTATTTTACGACAGAGTACATATACATTATTTCATTAAAAAAAAACATTTGCACGTGTTCGAAATGCATCATTTGTTTTCTGTGTAAGTCAAATAATAAATATGTGTGAGGCTCACGTATTACTTGTTCGAACACTTTCACCGTATTTTTACTATATCGAAACATAATTTGCCTACATAAATACTGTATTTGTAATTTACGACGAGGATTTTTAAATACCATAATATAAACTACAATACTATATGTACATTTCAACTAATGTTGCTTGCATGTTTTCCATTCGGAAATAAATTTTGAATAATAAATATTAGAGTTAACATTATATGATGTGCATAGTTTTTAAAGAAATGAGCAACATCACCATTTGTTTCCGACGTTAAATCATCAAATGTTAATAATGATTTTAAAAAAATCAAAATTATTCGTGTCAGGGATTCCGTCTAGAAAATGTATTTTTCACATGCACCTAATTTTGTTAATACTCCACCATAACACCAAACAATATCATTAAATTTTATAATAAACCTTTGATCACGTTCATTAAGTAAACGATTTACAAAACAAGTTCACCAGCCTTGAAGGACCAGCAATGCGGTATTGGGATGTTGAAACTTTAACATATTGTACTCAAATGAATATATACAATAGAAAATTTGCTTTATATGCACATTCACACATAACAACGAGCTAAATGTTGAAGCGAACCAACAAATATAGTATTCACTTGGTAATAGTAGCATTAATTAAAGCTTGAAATGACTAGTCTTAACAAATAAACAGTGAGTTTTATTTTAAGACTATGCATCAAAGATTGAAATAAATTAATAATACATACAAAAAATAAATTAAGAAATAAATTAAGAATAAATAAATAAATAACTTAAATGCTTCACAGCACAACTGTTCTACATGTAAATGGGCTACCATAGGAAGCGATTCATGAAAGACAGAAAAGAAGAAGACGGTAAAAGATGGGAAGCGATCCGAGAAAGAAAGGAGACATTCATACAAGTCACATTCACTCGTCCGTGGGCCTATAACCGTAAGGTACACTTGCCCGATTTCGTATGGGTTCACCGTCAATAACGTTATGTTGTTCTACTCGTTTTGTTTCTTTTTGTTTATCTTATGGTGTGTCTTTGCCTCTCTACAGCTAAAGATGCAGAATCCCGCTTTACGTACGATGCTATTTGGATTCTCCATTATTGTGGACACAATTTGTCCAGACACTAATTTATAGGAACTCTCAAAGTTAATTTTCTGAGAGGTCCTATCGTTTAGTATTATTCCGATATTTTTGAGAATATGTCGAACGTCTCCTTGGCCATTTTTAGCCTCCTACTAGAATATTTTAGGCCTAAACTGACAAAGGTAGTAAACTCCTAACCTTCCGTTATTTCATCTGTCAGATCATCCAAATGCTTTCCAAGCGGTAACAATGGTTCCTCACTTTTTCTGTAAGTACATAGTGCTGTCAGTGTCACAGTAGATTCCTCTGTTAAATCCTACAGTCGTCAGTAGTTTGTAGAGTCTTAGGCTAGCCCACGAAGTAATAAATGCGCCTAGTATCATGTTGGAAACTCTAACGGTACGTTTTCTGATTCAATATCTCTGTAATTGATAATTAGATGGTCAGCATCAATTGGAATCACACTGTGAAATTCATAAAGTGAAGTCGTTAAAAAATCTAACAAAGGTTGTTTTGTCACTAGCGATCACACTCTGTGACAAATCCGTGCGTTGCCCCCACTTACTATTATATTGTGGCAGAGCCCGTATTTTATGTATCAGAATTTTATTTTAATGATCAACTTTATTTATTTTAAGGATATTGGGTTTTGTTAAATGTTAGAAATTATGGGGTGAATTAAAACAACTGTTAAAAATTGAGGTTAACGCAAGCTGGTAAAATTGTATCATTTTATTGTCAGCAGATAAAGTAAACAAAATGCACAATGGATAGTCTGCGAATACAGGAAGGAAATTTATGAAATGCGTTAACTACAACATTTATAACATTCTGTAAAAATCATGAATCGTAATTGTAACATGTTTGTGAACATCAAACACATTCACGGATATGAGGAAATTGCCTAGAATCGGGAAATCAGAGCGTGTCGAGTGTTGCAGTTTTTGAGTCTTGACACGAGGAAAGAATTTGTTTTCCGAATGAAAGGAGGTCACACGTGCCTGACAGCGGACGACGCCGCAGAATTCCGGAAATCAAGATCCGAACAAAACCGAGATACAGGAGGTCTTTGGGAGAAGTGATCGTGCTTTGGGAGAGAAGTCATCGTGCTTTTGATGGAAGTTCTACGTTTTTGATAGAAACTCCAAGCTTTTGATGGACAAGTTCTACATTTTCGACGAAGTAGTTTGAGTTTATTGTTAGAAAAGATTGAATGTGATTCACCGTAAGAATTCAATAACAACATCGGTGATCCGATATAGGAAAGACTAACAGCCAACGTTAGTTCATCAGGAGCATTGATAGTGAAGCCATATTCAATGCAAATCATCAACTGACCAGCAACGCCTGTCCATAGCAGTATCAACCTGGCGATACTGAAATCAACATAGCAACACGACGAAAACGACGGAAAATACGAGATTTTAAGTGTAAAACAGAGTCTAGAGCTCATAAGTAACTAAGTTTTTACACACAGTTATAGTTTTAATGGTCTTTCACGAGTATTACTTTGAAAGTAGCAAGTGTGTTAGACAAAGTAGAGAACAGTATAAGCCTGCTTCAACAACACGCGAAATATAGTCGCAAAAGTGTAAGCAGACACAAGCTAGGAATAATAATTATTCAAATAATTATAGTAAATATAATTTTCTACAAATTTTAAGTAGGCCTATCCCGACTTTATCTATTTCTCGTCTATTTCAGATAAAATCCAAAACAAGGAAAATGGACATCGAAACAATTTTATTATTAACATCTACGATAGTTTTAGGGAGTATATTAGTTATAGTAGTGATTATTACATGTTATATTTTAATAAGATTACGTAAGCTAGAGAGAAAATACGTAAATAGAGATTGTAAAGATACTGTAAAATCGAATATAGAATTAGATATAAGTGGTAGAGATAAGTCTGAAACTTACGTACATTCACAAGTTTTTCCCCTCTATGCCACAATATTAAATAAGAATGAAACACAACTTAATAACACAACACAAAGCACTGATAACACAATTTTTCGTAATTTGCCAGATTGTAGTAAAGCATATCGTAGCACTAGCACTGATACTGAATTGAAGCTTACACAAATGAACCACACCACTAAAGAAGAAGAGGCACACCACGAAACACAGGAGGGACATATTAAAACCACGAAATCTAACGTTTTCGTTGTATATTCCGGATAACACGGAAAGCTGAATGCTCGACAGACATCAACAGGGGTAGAAATACTATAAAACATATTGTGACGTCATAATATTGTAAAACACGGAATTTTGGTGAAATTAGTGAAAATTTTGTAGTGCGTTTCGACAGCAAGTTAAAATGTAACCAAAGCGACGCGCAGAATGGAAGTGCCAACGTGGATGCAGATTAACCTTGGGTAAAAACTGCTGAATTTGCGGTTCCCGCCCAAAGTTATCACCAGTGTTGGAAATCAACTACAGAAGAATTTTATTCTTCTATAGTGAAAATTAAGTGTTTAGTTTTTTTTTTTTTTTAAATAAAAAGTGATTATATTGTGTGATATATTTCAAGTGCTAAAGTTTCACAATAAGTTAATATGATATAATTATTCGTGAAAAGTTTTATCTTTTTAGAAATGAAGAATAAAACAACAAGAATGGACAAAAAGTAACCTTTGCTAATACTGTCAACAAATGTCCAAGTTGGCGAGTATGGACAACTAAGCAATGGGAAATTCCAGTAATATGATACCAAGCTGAATTGCGAGACTAAAAGAGTGATTCGCAATTACCAATTCACAGAGTGATTTTGCTCATCTTATAGTTCTAGTACATCTCGCAAGATGGAGTGAGTGTACACTTTTTGAATGTATATTTTCCATGTTATTTTGCTATTTAATGGAGATGATTAAAGGATTAAATATATATATTATGTTAATGTTGAGGTGTCGGAAACGATTTATTGATTTAAAGATATTTATTTATGTAGATATATGATTTATTTATTTATTTTCAAGTTTTATGTTTACTTTCAGTTTCGTTTATTTCTCATATGTTGTTGTATATAGAGCTACAGGGTGTTCTGTTATTTTACGACCTCTAACGAGATCTAGTTTAAGGAGGGCCATGTTGCAGAGCCCGTATTTTATGTATCAGAATTTTATTTTAATGATCAATTTTATTTATTTTAAGGATATTGGGTTTTGTGAAATATTAGACATTATGTGGTGAATTAAAACAACTGTTAAAAATTGAGGTTAACGCAAGCTGGTAAAATTGTATCATTTTATTGTCAGCAGATAAAGTAAACAAAATGCACAATGGATAGTCTGCGAATGCAGGAAGGAAATTTATGAAATGCGTTAACTACAACATTTATAACATTCTGTAAAAATCATGAATCGTAATTGTAACATGTTTGTGAACATCAAACACATTCACGGATATGAGGAAATTGCCTAGAATCGGGAAATCAGAGCGTGTCGAGTGTTGCAGTTTTTGAGTCTTGACACGAGGTAAGAATTTGTTTTCCGAATGAAAGGAGGTCACATGAGCCTGACAGCAGACGACGCCGCAGAATTCCGGAAATCAAGATCCGAACAAAACCGAGATACAGGAGGTCTTTGGGAGAAGTGATCGTGCTTTGGGAGAGAAGTCATCGTGCTTTTGATGGAAGTTCTACGTTTTTGATAGAAGCTCCAAGCTTTTGATGGACAAGTTCTACATTTTCGACGAAGTAGTTTGAGTTTATTGTTATAAAAGATTGAATGTGATTCACCGTAAGAATTCAATAACAACATCGGTGATCCGATATAGGAAAGACTAACAGCCAACGTTAATTCATCAGAATCATTGATAGTGAGGCCATATTCAATGCAAATCATCAATTGACCAGCAACGCCTGTCCATAGCAGTATCAACCTGGCGATATTGAAATCAACATAGCAACACCGGAGGTGATCAGAGAACGTCGCTTGAAGACAACAGAAAGGTATGTGTTCCTCCAATTCAGGATACAATTGCTCAATGCTCGATACGCGCTACTCGTCTGGCAAAGTTTCCAAATATCCGTCCTAATTCACAACATTCAAACTAGTTACATACTTTTAATAAGAAATACAGTTGTTGTTTAATCATTGAAATTGATGTGTTATCATTTCGACTCAATCCCCAATTGTTATGTGCTAAAGTGGAAACCTCTCGCGTATGAACCAGATAATTTGCCCACTCATTCTAGATGTTGAGTGGAGGGTGATCTGCTCAATTCAATTTTGCATCCCCAAATTTAGACACGAATTGAGCGGGTTGCCAATATTGAATTGTGGTATAGATTCGCTCATTGCCTCAATCCTGCGTTCCTCCTAATGCTATTATAATGGAACTGTATGCCTTCATGGGCATAATATTTCTCGATATGTTTCTGTTTGTCTTCTTCAGTTTTATAATAAGTGGGGAAACCAGGGGTTCCTGCTTCATCTGAAGGAAGGAATTCACATAAGTCCCGCATAGACCATCTGAATTCCCCTTGTTTGGGGGGATCCATGAGTTGGCATTCCCATATTTCGTGTATAGCGAGTATTTTATAACTTTCTTGAAGAGCAAGGTGTAACTCTGGAGTACAAAATGTTCCTGTGAGAACATATAGAATTTAAATTATTAGTAAATTGATTTAACGGTAAAATAGGAAACATCCGATATTTTGTGACTTTTACGGAACGGACGAAATAACACGAACCATTACTTTTCGTGTGCATTCAGTATCGCAGGATAATTGCAATCTCATTTTTCATCTCATTGTTCAAGTCAGCAGTGATGAAAGTCTATAATTTCCAGTTTCATCCTGATCGCCATAGTGAAGAACAATAGGTAACTAGAAACTGTGTTATATTTATATATGTATAGATAGATAAATAGATAGATGTAGATGTAGATAAATGAATTGAATGCAACAAAAAGGGCTATGTTTATCCGAAAAATAGGTCCCATCTCTGACCCTAATCTTCAAACTGAAATGGTAGAAATTAACGATTTTTGATTTCAACGTTGATCACTAAAACGCCAAAGATGTTAATAAATAACAAAATAAAAGAAAAAAATAATTTACGGAAGTGGAGGGAGGGGAACAATTAACCGTCCCAAGAAGCTATTGTATCTCCATCCTTATCCATCAACTAAAACTAAAAATGCTAAATATCTACGACTAGTTTCCTTTCGATATCGATTTCCATAGATCAAAAACGGAAAAAAAGTGCAAGAAACTGTTTTTAATGTGGCTTCAGCACACCAAGAATAGGTTCCATCTCCCGAGACTGAGAATAATCTACGATTTCCGATTTCAGAATTACGATTTCCATAGTGAAATTAACAGAAACAGATAGCGAGAAGTAGTGCTTTTCTTAATATATTAGTTTAGCGCTGAAAAAGTTAATTCCGTGTACATTGTTCCTATTGTAAAAATAAAAGAGTTCAACCTCCAAAGAATTAGTGTTATCTCAACTTTTGTTGCTATGTTCAACTCAAAGCAGTGAAAATATGCAATTTCCGGTTTCAACTCCTATTACCATTGTGTAATAATAATAATAATAATAATAATAATAATAATAATAATAATAATAATAATAATAATAATAATAATAATAATAATAAATTACGAGAAGCAGTTTCCTGATGTGCACTCATTTCACAAGAATAAGTTCTACCTTCTTTATTCCTGTATTCTAACTGAAACTGGTAAAAACCTAGAATTCTCTCTTTCAACATCGATCACCATAGTGAACAGTTTTGTAATAAACAATAAGAAAAGCTTTTTGATGTGGTTTCATTATGGAAAGTATAGGGTCCATCTCCGACTTTATGTCTTAATTGTTATCAGATATGGTTCAAATCTTCCGGTTCCAATACGTATTCTCATAGAGTGAAAATGGTAATAAGAAGCGATTTTTTAAAGAATTCATGACTCCACAAATAGCCTATCTTTCGTCTCAGTTCTTATTCTTTTACTGGATCATTCCACGTCAACTGAAGCACCGAAAAACACCTGACCAACTTTGATCTCTTTCATTTCGGGTATACATGAACTACTGTTAGGGATAGAAGAAATAAAAAAGTTCTAGATTTGTATATGGCATAGTTGTTCAGTAGCATTCCTTCAAATGTCGATAAAAAGCACCATTTTCTCCCGACATGTATTCACAAAATTAACGATTTATCAGGCTAGAATAGAGACAGGAGGATGCAATTTGTACAAAATTGTTGATATTGAAATTTGCTTTCGTTTGATATGCAACGTGACTACTTTTGGAGAAGTTTTAATTTCAAGGTCATCAAGGACAAAATTTTATATTGAATTTTACAAAAATACTACCTTGAATTTCACTAAAACCTACCTCAAAAATTTTGAAAAAATAAAATCGTAGAAACATGTGAATTTCGGCATCATGTACAGAAAGTTTGATGATGGGGTCGCAATGGGATCATATTGATTGAATTTTTTGAGAAATGTAATATCATGGGAAACCGACATTTCTGACCTAGCAAATAAATTGGATAACTTTATGCAAGTAACTTACACAGCTGGTATGTACGGTCCTTGGAACATGTGGGTTCCATGACAGTAAGGATTGAGTCGACACGCACTTCCATGATAACTGTATAGTCACTTGGGCATATAAAGGAAGAATGGTCTGCAGGGCACAGGAACTTCACTTTCACCATCTGTGTTGATTTGTTTTTGTTCGAAACTACTCCCAGTCACCAATTACTGTTATGCGTGCATGTTACAAATCCATTCACGTCAGCAAAATTCATTCTCTGTTTTGAATCTTCCTATCCTGAGACGGTGAAAGTGTGAGATTGCTCACTGGTAGAAAATATTTTAGCTACTAATATTGTCTCAGATACAGGGATAAAGCTGTGGATCTTCTGGTATCTGGTATTGGCTTTGCGAGGATAAATCTGTCTTCAAGTAATTTCTCTGCTTTCTTATGCTATTCTGAATGGAAATAAAATACATGAATGGGGCCAATATTTGCCTCACACCATGCGAACAATTGTGATAGTGTCATTATCTGATCTTGAAATGGTCGCTGCAGACTTGCTTTTGCTGCAAGTCTTTTTACAGTTCCGTCAATCCCATCAGACACACTTTTGCCGTTTGCAGTAGAATAGAAATTCCATTCAGCTTCATGATGGCATATATTTGCGATTTTTTTTCTGTTTTTAAATTGCGCTGCAGAACCATCAGATAAATAATATATTTTTCCACATTTGGAATCAACTCTGATCTTAGGTAACATATAAGTTTTGTCTGGAAGAAATGAAACGCAACCGTATCATGTTGCAGACTTTCAGAGTTGCATACAATATTTTTGAATTTTATACCATTCAAATCTCTGTGGTAGACATCTATTGGGAAAATGATAGCTTGGTCATTGTTCCAGTCGAAAGATTGCACCTCATCTTGCAACACAAAAGAGTAGTTATCTGCAAAATCCATGCACACCACAGCCTCGTTAAATTTCATGTTCTCCTTTAAGTAGTTATAATATTCAACCTGTTTTCTAGAGATAAAGGAATGCCTTTTTAGCACCAATAACTATTTACACAGACATTCAACAAACTCATCAGTTGTTATCGATAATGTGACAAGATTACATCTGTCAACTGATACTCATTGTTTATAGATGATATTGTCCACCATTTCTTCATTTAACTGTAAGCTTAACTCAGCTTTGAAATGTTCCAAACTAGGACTTTAAGGTCATTCATTAAGGTGACATGTTGTACTTGGCTTGCCACATATGATCTTGGCCAAACACCAATTCCAATCAGTTATTATTGTGCCATCGCCAAGTGTAATATTTAGAGATTTCAGCACTTGCAGCATTATTTTTTTTGTTCTGATGTGCTGCACATACACAGACTGTGTGGGTTCCTCTGCCACCAGCCAAGGCACAGAGCTTTGGTTGTAAATAAGCAAATTTTGAAAAATCGATCTTTCCACTGGGATGATTCTTTTTGAACTGCTCATATAATTTCCTTAAGTTCTCCAATACAAACCTTTTCTACAGACGAATTTGAGCAACATCCTTTGTTTTCACTGACAGAAAGTCTTTTCTCCTGGCATTTGGCGCCTTATGTCATCACTATTGTAGAAGGCATGCACTTTTTCTATTACAGTCTGATCTAACATCGATCTAGGTTTTGGATTTGGTGTGGTTAATACGCCATCTTCATTCACCAACACTTTCACCTTTCTGGTCATTCTGTTTCTGATTTCAAATTCTTCCTGGAGTTTATTGCTCGTCCAACTTTGAGGTAACACTGTTAAAATTTGAACTTTAGCACTAGCACTTACATTCTGTTCTTTGAATTTTCTCTTTAGTTGCTGGATCATTTCGCATTCATATTTACTTTGAACATTTACTTCTGAATCGGCACTTGCAGTTGTAAGTACTTTTTTGTTAAACATTTACTTATTTTCATTTTTTATTACATTGTGATGTTTTTTTTTAATTTTTCCTTAGATACAGGTGACTCCTCAGGGGTGCCCAAAGGCTGATTTAGGTTCTGTAACATTTCATCCATATCTACAAACTGTTCATCTTCAACACTATAGCCTGGTACACTTCCACTGGCTTTAGGTGATGAGCATTCTGTTATTTCCATATGTTTCATCTTATTCAGTTGTTTCCTACAGCTATCGCATATTTTCATGCCATTCTTAATATAGTCATAACTATTACACTTCCAATCTGTAACGCACCGGAGACTTCTTTTCACTTTTGTATGTGTGTCTTTTTTCAGCGAGTTGCAACAGAAAATACAGTCGATTGTCTTCACTTCTTCTGCCATATTGGAAATGTATACTCATCACCTATATGTAACGATCATTAACATCACACTTTTGCGCTGAAAACAGTGAAGCTTCGTACAGCCTACACACAGCAGGTCAAGTACATAACTGAAGATTCCTCAATTTAGCAGTAAGCAGACTGGAGCAAGTTTAAACTAGTTCACACAAGCAGACGGCTCAGTACTACAGAGATATGATAACTCTAATGCTCCTAATCTGGAAAACAATGTATAATTTTAGTGGAATGTACCACACTGCGCAATATGAAGTCCCTTTTGAAAATAAAATGTATTTAGATTACAAAATAACAACTTTATAATTGCATTTTTATATGACAATTTCCTCTGTCAGAAATGTCGATTTCTCACCGTATCATATTTCTTAAAAAAATGAAACAGTATGATCCCATTGCGATCCCATCATGAAACTTTCTGTACATGATGCCGAAATTCTTATATCTCTATGATTTTTTTTTTCAAAATTTTACTGAGGTAGATTTCTGTAAAATTCAAGGTCAAATGTCCTTGATGACCTTGAAATTAACATTTCTCTAAAAGTAGTGATGTTGCATATCAAACGAAAGCCCGTTACAATACATACAATTTCGTACAAATTTCCTGCTTCTAACTCTATTCTAGTTTGTGATATCGTTAATTTTGTGAATACATCTCGGCAGGAAATGGTGCCTTTTCGAACTTCGAAGGACTGGTACTGGACAACAATGTCATACAAAAATCTGAAAGTTTGCTGTTTCTTCTGTCTCAAGGAGTACTTCATACACACCAAATATTGCAAAATTTGGAAATGGTCAGGTTCAGAATTGTCATAAATTTGGTTCACTTTACGTGGAATGACTCGTAGTGAAGCCTGAAATAGTAATACAAAAAATACTATTCTTTCAGTTTCAATATTTATTCTTATATAGTTTTACTGTAAACGATAGCTTTGATATGAATTCAATCCCGCAAGAATACAAATGCGATAAAAATGATTTTTAAAGCAAGAATTGCTGACGCTACTATCATTTGATACGATTTGTCTGATAGCCTGATCGCTTCAGCAGGCAGTGCCAAGTTAGAACACGTTGTGACTTGTCAGTCAGCAATCAGATTCAGTATTATTTATTCCAGGCAACCTGATAGTAAACTCCCTTCCCCCACCACTCTCCAGTACAGAGGGGAAAACAAGCCGTTGACCTTCACAGGGATGGAAGCTTTTCTAATAAACAGAATCGTGTACACTCTAAATTTGTACATCAATTTGCTCGCAACTGATGTTGAGAAAGCACTGCTATTTCTTTTACCTGTCAACCCCGAATAACAAACAATTATTGTTTTTATTTTTTGTTTTAAAGAAAAGTTTTCTTTCAATTCATGCGTTAAAGTTTTGGCTTTAGTCCTATTTATTAAATTGCATTTCTAGAAATAAGAACCAATTCGTTATAATTTCCATCATTGTTTCACCTAAGAATCGGGAGACGAAGCAAACCAATCCTTTCGACATTCTGTCTTTATTTACAATTTCAAGGAAGGTAATCTTCTGGTTGTCTAATTATCGAGTACGCAGACTATCGGCCTGTGCAAATATTGTATGAATTTAGCGTGTGCGACGATTACATTACATATAGTGTCGTGTGAAATTAATGCATATTAAATTTATTTTCTATCCATTATATTTTGTATAGTTTATATTATCAGAAACAAATTTTAGTCCATATGAAATTGTAAATAATTGCGTATTTAGTGCTTTGTGAAGCGACAATTCATGATGCTTGCAGTAGTTCTGTGATAAAACATAAGCCCGGGAAAGCGTTACGAAGTGGTGACATGCATTGCATTTTGAATGTCTTATATGCTTTAAGAGAACAACACCTTAATTTATCGGTTGGAGACTTAGCCGACATGATTGGGAAACAGACAAGTGTAGGAAAGGCAACTGGTTGTAGAATTAGGCGGGAGGCTAAAATCAATGAAAATAAATTTCAAAGTCCCAAAAATACGCATACAAGTATTTTCTTCTCGGAAAACTATGACTTCATGAAATCGGAATTCGATCAAAGATACACAATGAATTGCCAACGTTAAATAAAATTCTGGTAGCTGTAAATACCAATGATGAACTGCCTGCTTTTCTCGCACAACTCTCCACAGACTGTTGAAAATAATGAAATTCAGGTATGTATCGCGCAATAAAAGGTCTGTTGTAGTTGATAGAGATGGCATCGTAGTATGGAGGAGAAAATATCTTAGTTAAATTAAGAAGTAGAGAGCAGATAGTAGGAAAATCTACTATCTTGATTAGACATGGGTAAATGCTTCTCATACTGTGTCAAGGTAATGGTAGATGAAACTGTGAATTCTAGTTAACAAGCCTTTCTTTCTGGACTCTCCAATGGACTTAAGAACCCTACCGGTAAAGGTAAAATGTTACCTTTGTTTCAGAACATACTTCCACATCTAGAACCGAACTGTGTTATAGGCATGGATAACACATCTTATCACAGAGTAAAGGTAGACCGGATTCCCACAATGTCTTGGACAAAATATAAAGTAAAAGAACGGCTGCAAAATAAAAACATTTCTTATGAGGACTCGTTCGTTAAAACTGAGTTAATTAGTCTTATACCTCTTGCAGTCAAAAGTGAATGCTGCAAATACAAAGTGGACAAAATGGCGGCCTCTTTAGTTAGGGAAGTTCTCAGAATACCCCCCTACTACTGTAAACTTAATCCAATTGAACTGATTTAGAGTCAAGTAAAGGGACATGTGGCACGAAACAATAAACGTTTTACACTTAGTGAAGTGAAGACTCTTTTGGAGGAAGGGTTAGAAAGGTAAGGTGAAAAGTGGAAAGATTGTGTGCAACATGTAGTGGAGATGAAAGAAACGAAATACCGAGTACTTGACAGGATAACTGACGAAGTTGCAGACAAAAATCGTTAACCTTGGAGACAACAGTGACGCTAACAAGAGTGACCAAAATATGAATACAGAGCCTCTGGAGAGCAGCAACTGATACTAATGCCTTTTACTCACTTGTCAGTATAACTTTTCCTTTCGTGTGTATTTGTATTTGATTTTATAGAGGATTTGAAGTCAATGCAAGTAAGCACCCATTAATTGCATTGACCTCCAGACATGTGTTCTGTGAGAACTCCAAACTTTTGTTGGAGCTGTAGTGGCTCCGTGGTAGAGCATTCGCCTCTGGTGCATGAGGTCCTGGTTCAATCGCAGCTCGTGCCAAGTGGGCTTTGTGATAAGAAAGCACTGTTTTCGCAGATTTTCTCGGATTTTCCCCGTTTCCTCCTACTTTTTTCTTTCCACTGTTTCATTCATTCTCGTCATCACAGTCTCCTTTAGCTTACTCGGCATAACTGCGATATGTAAAACTCAAAGATTTCATTTCATTTCCAAACTTCTGTTACTCTCCCTCCCCCACAACGGTCGTCGGCACTATTGACAGATCCGCTTTTATTAAAATAGTCAAGTAACAATTCAAAAGTCAATTTCCCCTATTATCAATTGACTAGACTCAAGGCCGACGAAAGGGCTGGGCGAGGATTGCAACCGCACAAGGCGCCAAATTTTAGGGGATTTTAGGGTCGTCAAATTCACTATGATGGTTAAGCTCTAATAATTATAATTTTGCTTGCAAACGGCAGACTCAGACATGGTCCGTTCAAATTACGTGGTATCTGTAGTTACTACTTCGTGGCAGGCTTCAATCAATCTGAAATTGTTTTTTCTAAGTCAACCATAACAATGCTTCCTTTACTGTAAAGCCCCGTATTAATAAATAACAAACAAACAAACAAATAAAAAGATACTTTGCCACCATCAGATCAGGTGCACTTACGAAGATAAAAACGTAGGAAAATGATTTCATTGAAAAATAATCAATAGAAATCAGGGCATTCGCCTGAGTTGAGACGCTCGGGGCGAGAGTGTATTATTATTATTATTATTATTATTATTATTATTATTATTATTATTATTATTATTATTATTATTATTATTTCAGTTCTGTTGTTATCATCATAAAGCTCTGATAATTTACTCATAAATATTGTACTTGGTTTCCGATTGTATATTGTGAAATTATTGTATCAATGCAGTAAGTACCCATTCAATTACCAACCCTGCCATCCCTTGCCATTCCAACATTATGTCACAACTATGACCGCCAAAAAAAAAGAAGGAAAATAAACAATAAAATTTCCATCTGTACTTGAGCGTGGTGGGGGATAAAACTTCTTCTTTTTCCTATCAGCTTATGTGAAACAGAGATTATAGAAAGGTTGTGTTTATTATGTCTGGCGCGCATCATGTATTTCGAACAACGCTTGCACATAAAGTTCTGTTTCATGTTGCAAAAAAAGTGCTAAAGAAATTCATAAAATGTTGAAATTGGTGTATGGCGATAATGCTGTAACTCTAAAGACTGTTTACAAGTGGCATGGGCGATTTAAGTGCGGAAATGAGTCGGTAGAGGGCAAGCAACGTTCGGGACGTCCATTAAATTTAAAGATATAATAAAAATTGCAGAAAAAAAGTGGCAATAATTTTTCGCTCAAACACGTGAATAACTATTCAAGAGTTTTCCAAAGAACTAAACATCACGTATGGTTCCGCACAAAGCATTTTAATCACCTGTTTGGAAATGAGAAGAGCGCGAAATTCGTTCCCCAATTTTTGACTGACGAACAGTTTTTGGCAGCAAAAAACATTCCTGTCTGTCCGCGTCAACCATAATATCTAGATATAACATGATATGACTTCTGGAACTTCCAAAATTACACTGAGAAAAATCCATTATCCGGACAGCGGTATATTGTAAAAATTAAAGGATTCATTATGTTTACTAAGGAAATCTGTACGGAGCATTCTTTATCCATATACTACACAGGTACTGCCTATTACGTGCTTGGATGTTATATCATGTTGCTGAAGGATGTCTGACATCTAAAATATTCCTTATTTTACATACGTATATGTATTTTAAATACGTCAGCTATATGTTATATACATCCATCTGTATGTGAGATCCTGACCGCTTATAGACAGCTCTCTTGCACCATAGCTGACGTCATCGAACAATTGTCGTTTGCTTGCGAGTTGGTTTATAAAGGAAAAGAAGAGAGGAAGGAAACAAAAGCATGGGTAAGTACAATAGTAAACTTTAGTTAAATATTCCATTAATTATATATTCCTTTAGTACAACTTGCTTTAATATAGTACGAAATTGGTAATGTGGTTTATGACTACAATTCTTACTATTGTAACTCGTTAGTGGTTGAGGAGAAAGAAATGTCTGAATTTTGAGAAATCTTTGAATATTAATGTTTTGTAACTTTTTACATTTCAAAGTACGCAAAATGAATGTTACCTGGTTATTCATTCCTTTTAATATGTGACGGTTTATTACTTGGTGAAGAATTACTACAGGACTATTTAATATCATTGCTTAGAAACCGTTTTCAGCGCGAATATTTTCTTCTATAGTGAAGATTTAGGATTTAGATTTCTGGGCTGTTGGCATCAATGGCCTTCTTAGCCAGTCACATATGAGGGATGACGTCCCTCGGTGAGCACACTATCTTAGAAAAGGTAACGAAAAAATCCAAAGAGAATGAATTCCTACCGAAAAGTATCGTATACAATTTCAAGATTCAAATTCTATTTTACTTTATGTGGATGTCGTTGGAAACTGGACTGTTATTCTGCAAAGTCAAATTCAGAGTTATCACCGGAATATGAAACAACTGACAGTTTTGTTGTAATAAGCGACAACAAAACACACGATTAGGATAATGTATTCATAGCCATAGGCAAGATTCTAAAAGTACTCGAAGAAAAGCGAAAATATAGGTTATAGAAAAAGGTTCGAATACGTGAAAATAAATGAGCTTCCTTGTGACTAAGCGGTTGGCGTACGCGCCTTTGGCGTGGAAGACCCGGTTTTGCTTCCCGGTGGGAGCTCATGTGGTTCGGATTCCATGCTCATCAGTAAGTACACCTTTTGTATAGCCTCGCTGCTGAACAGGACGCTAAACTAAAATTGACTCAACAACGTGAAAATAATTGTCTACAATTTCTCAAACCGTCTCAGGTATTTCTGATGGTGCTGCATCCCACTTTAAAAATCGCTTTCAGATGTTCGAGATGCAGACAGGTCCGATACAGCAGTGTTCTTGCAGTGGAACCGGATATGCAAGGGTCTTTGCGACGGTGTTTTGGGTTACGGGGTTTTCAGATTGTGACAACGCGGCATAACCTTAGGCAAAAACAGTTACAGAGTATTAAAACCGCAGAAGAATTCGTGGGTATAGCGCAAGTACAAAGTCAAGGCATTACTTTCGTTTCGTTGCCTGGAACTGAATTCGACAACTTCCGAAAAAAAAAACAATTATGGGAAAGTGTGCGACCGGTAACAGGTATTCAACGAAGTCACCTTTGGCTTTCGGAAAATGGCAAAGTTTCTATGGCAGTAACGGGTCACCATGAACTAATTTTATGCTTCCCCCCAAATCGAGTTTCTACAATTCAAATTGTAGATTTAAGAAGCCTGAAAAAGGTAACATATGTTACACACATATACGTATGACAACCAGTGGTGCGTAGCAGAAATATCATGAATAAATCATGAATTACCTGAAGTTGAAGTGTTGTTTATGCTTCCACATGGATCTTCAACAGGGTACAGGTTTCCAGAAGAGGATAAGAGAAGTGAAGATAAGTGTTTGTGGCTATCGACAATGTTCTACGCAGGGGCGGATCCAGCTCGGACTTCTGGGGGGGGGTTGTAATACTGCTACTTAGAGCTACTTTTAAGAGCTAAAAACTCGGGGATGGGTTTTATTTATATATAAAAGAAGATTTTTTTCTGGGGGGCGATCATTCCCCTGGATCTACCTGGACGAGTTGTGAGTGCATCAACACCTATTGGGGCATCTGCACGGTTACATGCTATTAGCAAAGAAAACACCAAGCAAGCAAATGATTGGTACATGTGAAAAAAAAAATCAGTGAAATTTTGTTTCCGAAGAACAATTTAAGTAAGTGAACTTGAAATTTGTGTGTTTCGTAATCGTAATTTTCATCTCAGATTACTTCAGAATAAAAAAACGGAAGAGAAGGAGAAAGGCTCATTTTACTATTTCAGAGAGCCATTTTGATTAAAATAATAACGCAAAACATGTCAAGAAAACCATTTATTCTTCAGTTAATGAATGTGGATCACAAACATCATCAAATCATTGCACTTTTATTGTTTGCAGTGTTGCTAACTGTGACATAAAAATTAACGAAACTTCGCTAACTTCAAATGATGTAGTTAATTCATGAAGCATTGGTCGAGAACAGTATTCGGTGTGTTTATTATTCATGTAAAGTGGAACCATCTCACAAAATTTCACAATGTTAAAGATGGTGTTTTCGAGAAAATGGCGCCCAAAATGGCAACTTTTGAAAATTTTACAATTTACAAATTTTTTTGCGACAAAACGGTTGCACACAGAAGCGTTGTTTTTTTTTTCGGAAAGCGGGTAACTAGGTTTTACCAATTGTGTAAACAGAATTTTAAAATTCGAACTGGAAGTGCTCGAAAAAAAAATTCGCAAAACTTCTACTTTTCAGATAAACTGACGTTCATTTATTAATTTATGTACAAAAAACGATACGCATACGCAAAACAAAAAGATACGCAAAACAAACTATAATAAAATATAGTTTATGAATATTCCTATGTACATACCACAACAAGAATTACAACTCTACCTGTCTCCATAGCTGAATGGTGGGGCTCCGAAGTTGACAATTTTCCATGCCATCTACAACTCATAAATTGTACTCCCCGTCTTTGATGGCCCATCACTTGGCGGGAAAATTTTTAAACAAAAGATGGGTCTCCTAGGTTACGTTTATATCATGGCAGTCAAGGTGGAACAAAACGAGCTCAGCGGGGCTTCTAACCCGCTCCTCTTCCTCCTCCAACTACTACTTATACTGCGGATTCGTATAGCAAAACTGCACACGTAATATAATATTTTTTTGAGTATAATTTTCATTTTATTTTAATGAAAAAAGAGCTTTGAAAATTAAAAAATATAAGATAAAGAATCGAAAAAAAAGCTTTCCTTGCCCGGGTTTGAACACACATTAAGAGCAATTACAATTACTAGCCAATTACGCCAGTACTTTCGGCCACGAACACCACCAGTAACAGACACTTCATTTTTGCTATATTACTGCTCCGTGGCGAGAAACGGATAATTCCAACTTACCAGAACCGCGTATTTAGCTCCTATGAGTAGAGTCAAGCGTGATTTAAAAATACGCTTCTGAACTCTGGTGAATTTGTCTACAGTTTACTTTCAAGGCCTCCATTTCCCATTTTCACTTCTTTGTTTACTTACCTGAGATGAGTATCTCTAGGTGAAAAAAGAACTTGAGGCATTTTTTGATATTGATATTTGTAATTGTAATATTAGCAATAGGACTTACACTAACTACTACTTGGCTTTCGAGACACACAGCCTGTAAGTTTTTAGAGGAGCTAAGTACAGGAAGAAAATAAATTTTTGAATCACTGTAATATATAAATTATTATATAAAAATGAATGTAACTATGTGTGCCTAATCATCACACCCAAGTTTCAGTCAAATATAGTTAGGTATATAGTTAGGCCTTAATCCAAACTGTGATGTTATCATATTGCGTTCATTATAATAATATCCTAAGGGATAGTGGGAATCCGAATATTTTGGGAAAAAATGAGTATCTCACAAGCCGTTGAACTTACGAAGCTGAAATTCAGTATATTAACTCTTTATTGAAAATGAACAAAACGTCTCCTAGCATTTTCCTTTATGGGGAAGTGTACACTTTCTGCATATGGTAAATAGATAGTCGGTTAGTTTGTAAAATTATCGAAAACGATCGATATTGAGAAACAAGTTCAGAAAGAAGAAATAGAGCCGGGTTCGATTACCGGCGAGAACTCATGTTGCTCGGATTCACGTTAATCCGTACTTCATGCAGTAAGCGTCGGTGGACCACCGATGGACAACAAGCGACATCTAGCCTAAAATTGGCGACCCCGCAGCGACAACCCGAGGTGGCCCCTTTTCCGTTTTTAAAACTATACCACCAGCGGCCCACCAGTGGCAGAGACGCGACGAAACGCCAATGAACTACTCGCCAAACGCAGAATTACTGCCCCAAAATATGTTAAATCACTTATATGCGTAATTTGTTTGCATTATGGGGAGACTGAAAAACACTTAAAAAAAGTTTTAAAAAGTGTCCCTGGGTAGGCGTGAACCACCAACCTTTGGGTTACTAGGCGGGTGCTCTTCCGAGTTGGCCACGGAGGCGATTAAGAAATAGTCGCTTGTAGAGGCATAAATCCTTGAGGTATTTTTAATTTGGCTAATCACAGTGCTCCTTTAACCATGTATATCCGACGATAACCGTTTAAGGTCATATAAAGTCCATTCGCCATGTAATTGTATAAGAAAATGATGCGCGTCTATTTACTTTATTTCATGGTTCTCCCTTATTCACTTTTAAATGATCGGCTAAAGTTGTCATCTAAATTCATACAATTATACCCACTCAATTCAGGATTTTTCACTTCATGATGTAGAGCCAGGGATTACACTTGACCCCCGTAGGTCACCTTAGGAACAATTCGTCAGGAAAAAATAATATTTAATAATAACCGCATGCATATCACTGGCGATTGTTCGTGTTGGTCTCTTCGCGATTCTCCGCGACAAATCGAAGAAGCGCGGAACAAAATGAAGTCCTCGCTGCTACGCGGTGGTAACTTCAATACCCCGACTCTAGATATCTCTTTCGATTAGATGAAACCCTGCCGCCAGTGGCACACTGGCGGCAGTCCTTCAACGCGTCGCTATATGGACTATCGACATTTACCGGCGAGTGGGCCACTAGGTGTTGCCGACGTTTACGGCATAAGGTTTCTATGCGAAATTCAAAATTCACATTTTAATTTGAATTTTTCAATTGTGACTTTTCATTTTACAGTTTTTTTTCAATTTAATACAACTTGTAGAGCAATCTTTATGCTTTCTCACGGGATTTGTTCCACGTCTCTAGTGCACATATTAACCATTTGATTCAATTTTTAATAATCACTGTAAGTGAAAAATGCCCTTTTTGACATTTTTGAACACCCTGTATGAAGACACTTTCAGAAGGAGGAATTATATATATTGTATATAGATTATCTAGTTTCAGCTGAAATGACAAACTGCTCTTCCACAAATAACACACTGTATTCGGACGGTCCACATTATAGCTTTTACATATATATTTTTCTGCATACACTCTTTCGCATGAGCGCATTTTTTAAATGTCTTCATATATATTATTGTGTCTGCAAAATGTCGCAGCTTACAGTGTTGTAGATCCGGGTTATTCGTCGCTGCGCTTATGAAGCTTGGTGAGTTTTATGTCACACAGCATGTCAGGATGTGAAAGTCTACGCTGCCAGTTTCGTATCAACCTGTCAAGCTAGTCAGCAGGATGGAAAATGTTGCTTCCCAGAATTGCTGAAAACACCCGACCTCACAGTGCTTTAATATAGAAGAGGAACATACCTACGCTGAAAAAAGAGAACTGAGAGGGATTACATTATTAAATAGTTCTTTTCTCTGATTAAAAAGGAATAAAAAGAAAGAACGTGTAATGTTCCATAAGGCTATATTGCTATTTTTAAAATTTTATTTCAGACCACGGTACTTACCACAAACTTCAAACAGATTGATGATGGATTACAGTGTTTATATCATTACCTGAATGCTTCGGTCTGATCATAGATTCAAGTAAAAAGAAAAAAAAATAAAAAAGTCCTGCTGAAATGAAACTAAAAGAGAACCAAGTATATTATTATCAGCATTATTATTATTATTATTATTATTATTAGCTTTTTAGCATTTACTGAATATGGATTACGTGTATCATATTCCTACTACCCACACACACCTGTGCCTGTAAATGTTGTTTAGTACTCAATAAGTAAACAAATGCATTTATTATTAGACTTCAAAACTATGCTATGCATCAATGTCGAAATCTTTAGAACGTTCGTCCATCGGTCAATTTTTATGTCTGTTTATCTATCGGTGGGTATCAGAGAAAACACAGTAGGTTCAAGAAGTATATATGCAAAGCATTTAGGACCTAAAGAATAGGCTTCATGTTCTTCATTAACCTGGTATTTAAACAGGAATTTTTACAAATTAGCCATTTCCGAATTCAGCGTCTTTTTCTCGTAGAACATATAGCGACAAGTAGCTATTACAATCCATTCAGTGTCTCAAGGAAACACATCGTCACTATCTGGAACACTTTCAAAAAACCGGAAGTGGTTGAAATTTACTGCAATTTCCGGATTCAATAGTGGGTTTCATATAACAAAACGGTAAAATATGTCGAGGAGCATATTTTCTGTAAACAATTGAACATACTAATAATATATTTCATATCTTAGGCTAATTTAAACCAGGTTATCCATTTCCAGTTTAAATGTTTATTGCCATACAACAAAAACGATAATAGGGAGCGCCAAGCGATTTTTTTCTTTTTTGTAATCGATTCAGCGTGTGCAGAGAACATATTATCACCACAAGCAACACTCTTCCAAAACATGAAGTGTTTGACATTTACTAATATACCCGGTTTCAACGTGTATTTCAGTAGAGCAAAAAACTATTTTAATAGATATCGACAAAAGGTTTCTTGCAATCGATTCAGCGTCCCATGAAGAAATTTCATCTTCTGGTTTGACTCTCTGTTCAAAGCGAGTCAGGTAGAAATCAATCATGTCCGGTTCCAATATTTATTGTCATAGTACAAAAACTGTAATAGAAAGTAATCGGTTTAGTGTTTAAAGAGAACATGCCATCACCACCTGCAACACTTTACCAAAACCGGATGGTTGAAATTTACTAGTACTTCTGTTCTCAATATTGATTTTCACACAGCAAAAATGGCAAGAGGTGTGAAAAAAACGCTTTTTGACATAGCTTCAGTGCCCCAAGAATGAATTTTGTCTCGACTTTGATATATATCTATTGAAACCGGAACTAGTAAATTATGTTTATCCGGTTACAACATTGGTCGCATATTTTTAGCTTCATTTTTTTTGCAGCAGGAAATATTTAGCGGCAATCAGATTTTTATATATGAAATTAGAACCAGAATATGTTTCATGTCTGATTTTATTCTTTTTAACTCAACAAGACATAATATACATGAATCACCACTTCCGATTTTAATGTTAATTTTTCCTACTACATCCCTTAATCCATGGCTTTTTGACTTGGGTTCAGCATCCAAGGAACAGAGTTTTTGATCTTATTTCTATATTCCAACCAGTAGTTATATATATCAGTATCGACTCGTGGTCTGTAGAAACAGTGGTTGCAATATTTAAGGTATGTGCGTATGCGCGTGTGTTCCCCTCCCCGTAATTTCTTGATCTTATCCTAATAATATTCAGGAAATATGAAGACAAAAGTCTCTTCAATGTATATTTATAGATTTAAGTACATTTTCTAATACTGATTTAATATATTGGCCATTTCCTTTTTCTTAAAAACAGTGAACAACGACTGTCAATAGACGTTTATACACTATTTATTAAAAAAAAACTTATATACTGATGTAATTGGACTAGAGACAAATAGAATATGTAGCATGTGCTAATAAGACATGAGTGATGACATTACGAAAAAATAGAAGAAAATTGCGTATACTCGTGCACACAATTAAACAAAATTATTTGCTTAACTAAACTAGACACGTTAGTTAAAATCGAAGCTCATTCTTCATTCTTTTCGAATTGCATATATTTCTGTTACATTCTATTTGACATTTGGAAAACTACTCACAAAGTCTCTCTAAATAGAAAGCATCGCTACATCAAACATTTCATGATTTATTTTCTTTAGGATAGGAAAACGTCTCTCTCCTCTGACAATCGGCACTTTGTTGCCGTTTTTTATATGTATATAAGGGATAGAAATGAAATCTTCAGTGACCAGGTATTTTTGTCTGTTGCTTTACTGCAAATAAGCTTGAAATGTAAGATTTTTCCTTCTAAAATAAAAAAAAAATGATTATTTTTTAAAGTTTAAGGTTCCACGCTTATGAACTTTAGACTAAAGGAGACAGATGATTTTTAAAATGATTGTGAGACGCAATTTGAGGTCGTTTCTAAACGCCTTGTATGTATGCAACCAACAATGCATATTTCTCGTGTGGGCCTAGATAATAAAAGTGTATAAATTCACTGGCAGTGAAAAGGCTGGTTGTGGGACATTTCTTCAATGACAATATAATTTTATTGTTTTCATCCAATTTGTGAATCACAACCTTGCAATGACGTCGGGTTACAGTCGGTTTATTATAAATCGACTGCACATGAGAGCATTCTATTTGTTTTTCTTTTAGTTACGAATAAATGTAATTTATTTTTGAAAAATCATTGAAAGCTGTATCATTTGTACGATTTATTTCATTTATTTCTTATTAGTACGATTTATTTAAATCTTTAAGGAAAATATGTCTTCAATATTTTCTTTTTATTTTATTCACTTGAGATGCAAGTGTAAAGACTTGAAAGTCTTTGAAAAATGCAAGTGGGTTGACTTCTGCACTTAGAAATGTTTGGATGTTTCCATTAATCTCATTTTCTTAAACTTAATCGCCTTTACTACCTGATTTGGTATCATACTAATTCCAAAATCTTTCCCCTGGAGGGGTCGGTCGTAGATTTTTTTTCTGATAATCTTTGGATTATTTTTTCTGATAATTTTTCTGATAACCACAATCTACGAGAAAAAAAAAGGACTGGAATACATAAATCATAATTTCAATTTGTATCATATTGTACTACCCACACTATATATTTTAGCGACGTTCCTAAACTTCCACTCGAAATGCTATTGTGTATTGCATACAGTCATATTGTTGTACATCAGTCTGTAGTTTATAACGTACTGTAATATGATCTATCTTACCTGGTTTTAGAACATAAAGAAAATTGAACCAATATCTTACTTTGCAAAACCTTTGAGAGCAGTAGAAAAAAATCGCACCCACTCATGACCATATTTCATAACGGACTGCAACAGTGCTTTGTGTTGCTTTTCACAATAACAATGCTTCTCTAGGACATATTGATGACAAACTATAGCGATTCCTGTATTACAATCTTTTCCTATATTATCACCTTCTTCCCTATAGAATAGCAGTGACCACCAACGACAAAGGGACGTGGAAAGCTCACATTCATGTACCTAGTCAGGAAAAGAATGGATTTACGAAGACGATGGAAGATGGCCGATTTTTCATCTCATTGCGAAATATATACATGTGCCTTGTCGAGAGCCACTGCAATAACTTCCGTGGCGTAGCACGCGTGCTGTATTTAGCTAAGGAATTTGTTACCATAAACTTGTAACAACTTTATGTACTAGTAGTATTAGAAAGGAAATTAAACAAAGGGAATTCAGATAGAACAGGGAGGGAGCAACAAGGTTGGTCATTGGTTTACTAAGAATAATCACTGGAATGTTTATTGTAATAAAGAATGATGTTTGTTTATTTAAGAAAGACTTTCAATCGATAGATCTGAAAACCTTTGGTGCAAGTGGTATGGAATATTAGAATACAGTAGGAAGTTAAATCACTTATAATAAACTTACAATAAATATGAAAAATAGCAAAGTAATAGGAGAAAAATACAAATAAGTGTAAACGAAAAATGTGGTTGACAGGGATGATGGTTATGACAAACTTAATTTGTTGTCCACTTACAAGAAGTTAGACCTAGTTACTTTGTTATTTGTTCTTAATGTTTTTTTTTGTGCTTATTCGTTAAGCCCGGAACAGTCAAAGCAAATAAATATATAAGCTAGAATATTATGCTTGATCAACGCAAGGGTGTATACCTACTTTTGGGCCACCCTGTATATGTATTTAAAGCAATCCTATTTATAATACAAAAACATGCCAGTATGTGAGGACCACTATTTTTAAATAGTACACAGCCTATCAAATAGATGGCGACTATCCTATCTGACTACCTGACGTTAGTATAAACCACTTTCGTACAGACAATTTACAGATTGAAGACTATTATGGCGATTTTATTCGTCCTTAAAAATTGTATTTCTTCAATTTCATTATTTCAAAATAGGACAAGGACCGTAACCAAATTCAGATTTTGGCATTAATGTATTTGCATACTTCTGCAGTAATACATTGTGACTATTCATTTGCACGTTCAACTGCTTAGTTTCAATGTATTTATTTGAAAATGGATAATCATGATACCGAACTTGAACTTACTTTGCTCTTTACTATTAGGGTAAGTAAAGAATTCATGTTTTTAATTAAATACAATTTTAAAATAGCATACATAGTGCTTAAGACTGGGGAATAACAACTAGTAAAATTAAAGACCTGGAGATATTTTTACCAAATGTTTGTGTACGGTATTAATGTATCAAATTCACAATAAAGGCATAGAAACAACAATTCTTATATATTATTATAAGAATGCCGTGGATAATACGTTTTATTCTGGACGAAAAGGGTACCAAAACTGTCACAAATGAACTTATGGACCCCGAAAACTATGGATTCAACACTAATATCAATCATTTTCAATTATTTTTACATTTCACCATCCCCCGTTACGAGTAGGCCTACTAATGGGGCTGAATTTGGATTTAAACCGCATTGGAAGCGTCACTGTTCATCTAAGCGACCGCAAAAACTATGGATTCAACACTAATATCGGTCATTTCCATCATTTTTTATATACCTGCACCTCCTCCTCACTCTCCTCTAAGTTGGATCATCAAAGTAAAATGATGGAAACCATCTCAGGGCCGAACTTCATCTATGTTGAAAATTTGATCGAGATCAGTTGGGTGGTTAAAGAGTTATTAAGTCACAAACATATTCACTTTCATTTTAAATATATAGATTTGTGAATTTGACAAATGAGGAGTTTTGCTTATGAAAATCTAGAAGCCACTTTTGTTTAAAAAGCCCTGTCTCGTTAGTTTGCGGCTGACAACATTTTGTCCGTTGTTTTTTGTGAGTTCTCAATATTTCTTAACCAATTTCTTTCATTAACCACCCACCTCCTTTAATCTAAAGAAAATAATTGTGGACGTTAAATTCAAGATTTTGTTTAATTTTGGAAAGCTCTGTATCATCATGTATCAAACAAGTTAATTTATACAAATATACATTTTCATTGTCCAATAGTTATCCTTGAACAAGATGTCATGTTAAAATTAGTTAGGTCCAGTTGAGAAAATTACCGTTTAAATAGTGGTGAGTGAGTAGTTTCGCATTCTTTCTTTTATTTTCCTTCTTTTCCTTTGCTTTCTTTAAAGAAATATCCTATCAAATTGAATGGGTTGTCTAAAATAAATCTGGTTTGAAAGTAAGCTGGTACCGAAACACTAAGACAAAAACGACAAGGGTTTAAAATAGATGTCAAGTTTAGCTTCATGTTTTGATGGAAATATAACAAGGCGTGGGAAAAACGTTGTTTTCAATTTCCTTTTCCGTGATCTCTTACTGAAGCTATGATATTGACAAATTGGTTACAAAAGGATAGTTCCGTGTTCCTTCTGCGGTTCTCTTTGTTTCCGTTGTTTTGCAGTATTTCGCAGACACATCAAGGGATACAATACAATTTTGATCGCCCAAGTGAGATATATTTTGTTGATTTGTAGAACGACATATTCAGCTGAATCAGCCCTGGTTCATATTGTATCTTTGTTCTTAGAAGACATCAATTTCTACCTTCTATTCATTCTCTATTTTTCGTTTCTCTTATGTCCTGGAGGTAACAGACGTGTTTCTTCCTTCACAAAAAATGTTGAGAAAAGGGATAAAAGTACAGTCAGGTGGATCATTTTGTGAGATTCAAGTTAACTCTGACTGCTTTTAGGTCAGCAGTTTCTGGACATGTATGTTTTCAGTAACAAACTTAGAATATTGTGTTTCCGTGGAACAACTACGATAGAGCCTTAGTTCTCTACACATATGCACTAAAAGATACAGCTTTTACCTAATTAAACTACAATTTTGTATATGATTAAATATCTGTTTAACATGTATTTTGTTTATTTTCCTTTTTTTTAAAAAAAAAAAAGATGTATATACGTGCATATTTGGTAAGAAGAATATTCTGTAATCACCACTTAAAGAAGTACACACAAGTCTTAAACACGGTTTTCTGTTTGTTACTTTAAACTTAATGAACAATCTGAGTAAAATTTTCTTCAACGTAGGGAACATTCTGAATATTGTTGAGAAATGCAGTTTAGAAAATAGTTGCTTGAAAGTCAGGAAAAAAATGCCAAGTATTAGGAAGACGTAATTTTTTGCTAGCACTTTTGTGTGCTTCATCGATACTAACTGACATGCCTACGTAACTGAAATTTGTATGCGAGCTTACCCTTAAGTCGATTCCGTGGTAACGTGGAAAGTTTCAGCTGTTTTTCATTTCATTGACACATCATTATCACGATCACAGTATGGTTATACTGATTCCTTCAACCAAATTTAAGTTGCTAGGAAAATTAAAATATGTGGGTTTTTTACACAGTAAATCCATGTCCGGTGACAGTGATTTTAGAAAAACAATATTATAACCTATAAAAGATGTATGTGTGTTACGTTCAAGACTACAACCATTATTACATGCAATATGTAACATATGTAGCAGATTCTATACGTTACACCAACATTATACACAATGTAGTAATTATTCTGGCATTATACATGAAAGAAAATGTTATGCTATATGTATAGCAAACGTATTATCTACCTATTAAAATGCTGCAATAGCGATAAAATCGTCTGTTCTTCTCTTTGGAAAGTTTATATATTCGTACAGTTAGGCGTAAGAGAGTCGGAATTCTATGGACTTTGGAGAAGCGTACTCACTTTTGGTCATCTAGCATGCTGTTCAGCCCCACATAAATTATATAATAAACTCGAGATTCTAGATACACACGCCATTCGCTCACCATATCGTATCAAACTCTCATACCATAATACTGATCTATATGACAAAATTGACTTTCCTCCACTCGTTCACCACATCGCCCACTTGCGTCAAAAATTTATAGCCAAGAATATCCAGGATCGGAAGGATATCTTTTTAGATACAGTATTTCCAGACTTATAGCAAGAATCTCCATATAAATACTATTGTACACCACTCCGCGTCTTGCTTTCAATATATCTTCACAATATTTCAACAGATCATCATCATGCCGAATTATTCCATCATCACCTTATTCACCAGCATATTCCTCATCTTTTTCCGTTGTAACACTGTCACTCTACACCACCAATAATGGCTCTCCATACGTCTCTCATCAGTCCTGAGCCGCCCCAGGACAGAAGATTAGCATGCATTTGTCTCTTGAAACACCACTATAATGTGTTGTGGCGCCCTGAGTACCTCATTCGTCACTTACCATTAGTTGACAATTTCTAATGTAATATATTTCAACAATACTCCGTATATTCCTCAATATTTGTTTCTGCACTATATATTATCACTGTTTTTGCACCTAGGTTATTGCTTTGTATGTGTACCTTTGTTTACTAGTTTAATATTATTGTTGTAACATTTGTTTAATATGTTTATTATTATTATTATTATTATTATTGAGCTGAGCGAAGCGAAGCCCTTATACTCGGGTTAGCCGTTTGGTTGTCCGCGAACTCCTCCTAGCCCGTTTGGCCGATCTCAACCAAACTTAGCACGCTGATAGAGTATGTCGTGCTGAGTGACAACATAGGTCGAAATCAAAAATCCGATGTACCATCGAGGAATAATGACAAAAAACGCTTCCTCCTAGACCGTTTGGCCGATCTCAACCAAACTTATCACGCTGATAGAGTATGTCGTGTTGAGTGACAACATAGGTCGAAATCAAAAATCCGATGTACCATCGAGGAATAATGACCGAAAAACGCTTCCTCCTAGACCGTTTGGCCGATCTCAAGAAAACTTACCACGCTGATAGAGTATGTCGTGTTGAGTGACAACATAGGTCGAAATAAAAAATCCGATGTACCATCGAGGAATAATCACCGAAAAACGCTTGCATAGACTTAACATGGGGAAAAAGTTTTCACGCGATTTTTTTGTCAACAATTAAAAATGGCATTTATTATTGCATAATGGCCAGGAAAGATTACTTAGTTTAAGCTCGCTCAGCTCATTTCATTGCAATCGGGTACATGCATTGCATTCCTAGTTATTATTTATGTATATTTCTTTCAGAGCTCATTGACCACCTATAAATTAAAGAAAGAATAAATGATGATCACAAATCCCAGGCCAAGAGAGGTGGCGAAACCCTCTAGTGGCAGATTGTAATAACATCCTTGATACTTTGTTATACTACAAAGAGTTCTCTTCCACTAATTGATGCCCCTCAACTTCTGAATAAAGAAATACATTTTTAATTGCACCTACTCACCTAAAAAAAGAAAGCGATTTAATTGGTTTTGCAGCATTTTAATATATAGACAAGCTGAACCTGCGCTCTCTACGCAGCGCATCATTCACATATGAGCATGAATCTCCCTGTTATTTCTCACATCTGTACATGTCCCTTCACAAACACAAGTGAAAGACGTCTTGATAAAAATTGCCAAAGATACCATAAAGGGGAGATTTATTCGATTACTTTTTCAATATCTCGCACCGTTTGCAAGATTTAAGCTCACTTCCTGTTGCAGTTTTTAATTCATGTATGAGCAGTTTTTTTTCTTGCATGCAGTATGTAATAAACAAATACATTACGCACAATTAATCATTATATCAGTGATATATAGTGTTTATTGGGCAAACACTTCAAACAATATAGACTCAAGTTAGATTGGAGAAAAGGTTATCATTCGTTTTTCATTATCATTTGACCATGAAACAAACACACGAGAGATATGCAACTCCCCTATACAATTATGTGGTGTTGGAATGGATAACGGGTAGGATATGATGTTTTTTCTAATTTCAACACTTCCAGTGTACCCGTAAAAATGTAATAAAGAAATAATGGTCATGCTTTTTTTTAAATATTCAATTAGAACTGGACAGTCTATATAAAATTTGCAATCTATCATTGAAGACGTCATCTTTCTACAGCCTGTAGTTTCCGAGATTTCATTGTCGACAGGATAGGCCACAAAACATATAAACGCCCACAAAGGTATCGTTTAAAAGAACTCCGAAGATGGCAGCACAATTCATTTGCATTGATTTTGGACAAGGCTTATTAAAATTCAAAGGCTTTGAACAATATTATTTTTTTAAAAAATATATAAACTTTATGAAAAACGGATGTATTAAAATAATTTATTTAAATTACACATACTTTAAAATATTTGTCTATCACAAATAACCGTAAATCAAAGGGTTGAAATCCAAAGTTATAGGTTAGAACTCAGGTACCTTTGTTGCTATTGTACCATTTTAATAGATAGACTAGCTGAACCTGCGCTCTCTACACAGCGCATCATTCATATATAAACATGAATCTCCTTCTTATTCCTCACATCTCTACATCTCCCTTTACGGACACAAGTGAAAGACGTCTTGATAAAAATCAGCAAGATATACCGTAAAATGACAACTTTTTCTATAACTTTTTCGATGATAATATTTTTTCGATATTTTTTTAAAAATATATTTCACCGTTTAAAGATTTGAACCTACTTGCGGTTGGAGTTTTTAATTCATGTATGATAAGTGTTTTCTTTCTTCTTGCATGCAGTATGTAATAAGCAATTAATTATAATGTCACTGATATATTATATTATTTGGGCAAAACACTCCAAATAATAAATATTCAACTTAAATATTCAACACTGGTTATCCATCGTTTTTCATTATAATTTGTACATGAATTAACACCTGAGAGATATGAACTTCTGTATACAATTGTGTGGTGTTGTAATGTATAATTCGTAGGATATGATGCTTTAGTTTGTTTTTAATTTCAACACTTCCAGTGTACCCGTAAAAGTGTAGTAATGAAATAATGGTCATATTTCTTTTAAATATTAAATGAGAACTGGACAATCTACGCAAAATTTGCAATCAACCAGTGAAAATGTTATCTTTCTAGAGCCTGTAGTTTCGGAGATTTCATTGTCGAAATGATTGGCCACAAACATATAAACGTCCACAAACGTATAGTTTAAAAGAATTCCAAAGATGGCAGCATAATTCACTTACATTGATTTGAATTTAAAATACATAGGCTTTGAACAATAATTTAAAAAGATAAACTTTATAAAAAAATACTTAAATAATTTATTAAAAGTACACATACCTTATTAAACATTTGACCTTATTAAATGGAAAATCTCAAATAACTGTAAATCAAAGGGTTGAAATTAAAAGCTAGAGGTTGGAGTCCAGGCACTTTTACACATACATACTGAATCAAGAAGCCTAACCTCTCTTGTGCTAGTTAGTGTGCCGGCAAGGATCAAGTGTTGTAATACGCATTTGGGAGCAAAGCACGCATACAACACTTAGAGAGTTGACGGAAGTTATCACTTTCGGAGGGCGACTTGCTTTCTGAACTTCATCTCATCTCATCATCTTTTACTTCACTTTCATTTTCATTTGGGCTTCGGCCCTTGGCTACCTTATTACGATGGAGGACTCTGGTAACACTAACGGACAATCAATTCTAGGACGAGACTCCGGATTACCTGCTACACTTCTTGCAAACTCAAGCTCTGCACTTGCACAAACGGCAACCATTGTACCTTCTAATTGCACTCGGCACTTTTCTTGGGTAATTCAACCAATGCCGTCTACATTTAGAGAGAGACATCCATCAAATGATTCAATACAGTCAGCAAAATGGATACGGTCACGGTCTCCAATGGAATCTATGGACATTCAAGTCAATCCACAGCGTAACAATACTGTTACAGGGTTTCAAATTACTACCGCTACACAGTCAAATACCGATCCTCGTTATCATTTCATTCTTACAGACTACGACACAAAGTTCACCAATCCTAAAATGATTTGTCTACAAATCATGAAATACGTTCCGCGGGTACGGGATACTCTCGTTCAAATCGTCCCCACTAGGAACGGTTATATTCTGAAATCAAAAGTTCCAAATTTTGGAATTACTATTCGCAACAAAGCCTCCTACGAAATCTTCGGTAAGAGCGCCAAACTTACAAAATTAACAGATAAACGGCAGAAACAACCGCCACCACCTCGCAAACCACCATATCTATCGGTTATTATTAGGGATGTTTCCTCTGAAGTTACCGACGCTGAAATCCAAGAGGAGCTAAAACAGGAGGGGATTCCAATAGATAAGTGCATTCGCATTCGAAATAATAATGGTCCGACATACATGGTCCGGGTGCTTTGTGAGCAACAGGAGACAATTGATTATATTTTACGATTCGGTGCACCAATTTATAAGAAAATACATCGTGTAGAACCATCTAAAACTCAGGGACCTTTACCCATACGTTGCGAAAAATGTCAGGTGAACAATAACCACATTACAGCAAATTGCTCTAATCCATCTAAGTGTGGATACTGCTCGGGTCTACATGAAGCCAAAGCATGTCCAAACTTAAAAGGACCACCCAAGTGTAACACCTGTGGCAGTGGACTTCGCCCAACCTACAGTTATCGCTGTAAACCTAAACCAGAGCCAACTCCCGAGCATCCGGAGCTAACAGTACCTCTAAAAACGACTGACACGACACCTAAACCAAACCAATCCATCTTACCACCGCTAACAATCGAAGATTTTCTCCGCTACATCAATCTGGTGCTTCAAAATATATTTCCCTTTCAGCGAGGCAATATTCTTCATCACATCATTTCTGCCGCAAAATCCATCTTCCATATCCATCTGCATGCAACGTATTCTAACAACTATGTCAATTTTCATATTGGATCTCTGGAAACTGCTGTTTAGTACAATTTGCATAGTATCTTTCATTATGGGAATTACTTTCTTATTTGTCAATATTAGATCCTTTTCGCAGCATAAACTGTTATTAGAAGCAATCTCGTTGGAGGAACATATTAATTTCTTTGCGTTTAATGGAGATGCTTTAAAACCGAGCATGGTAGCCCGCATTCCTGGCTATCAAGTAGAACGTCATGACTATCATGATCACCTGGCTTGTGCGCAAGGTGGAGTTGCAATTGGCTTTTTTCCTAAGTATGCAGTTGGATCGTATAATCCTAAGCTTTTAGAACTTTCCTGGAATTCCTCCTTTGCTCTATATAATTTCCATCCATAGTCACTAATTTTAGTACGATCTATATTCGACCACGACAACCTATCCCGTTAGAGTATTTCGGATACATTGCCAATAACTATCGAAAAATTATTATCATGCCGGGCACTAATATTCATAGTCGAAGTGATCATGAAAAAGCAGCTTTTCAACAGTATTTAACTGACAATCTCCAGCTCCATCTTCATGTCATACCTTCGCACACCAGACCTATAAGTCAGATTAACCTGATGTTGTCATTACATCTCTGAATCTTCTTACTGACTGCCAGGTTGAAGTTCTAGACTCAATTGGGAGCGATCACCTTCCAGTGAAACTAACATTAACTCGAGGACAACGACCACACCAAGAACTCGCACCTCGCTATGTCCCGAGATATGATAAAGCAAACTGGTCTCTTTTCCGGCAAGAGCTTGAGCGCGCACTTCATAGTGAAACGCCCCCAACTAACGACACCGAGTTAGCTTACTGTCTTACAACTATCTCTACGGCAATACAAACTGTGCTAAACAACATATTCCAACCGAACAAGTGCATCCGCACAAACCAAAATTACCGCCGACATATGTTCCACTCATACAGCAAGCTCGCCGACATATTCAAGGATATTATAGAACTGATAACGAGGTATATTTACGCCTACATCACCAATGGCAAAAAGCGGTGCGTAATTATCTTGTTGCTTATAGACGTCGAAACTGGATAAAATCTTGTAGCAACTTATCCCAGGAAGCACATCCTTCTCGCTATTGGAAGCGGTTTCACCAACGTGTTGGCAAAGGCAGTAAAATCACCTATCCTCTAATAGCCGACGGCACTCCTCTCTTCTTTGACGCAGTCAAAGCAAATACATTTCCTTCTTAGTTACAGGCCGTTTTTACCCCTACAGCTGTTTCCAAAAGTTGTGAACGGAGAGATATCTCTTGTCTTTCTGCCTTGCAAACTTCCACGGAGCATATCATTGACCTAGACCATCCTCTTACTTCATCCATCACTGTCGATGAACTGCACTCTGCTCTAAAACGGAAAAGGAATACAGCACCTGGAATCGATACGATATCTTACCGACATATCAAAGAAGCCTCGCCATCTCTCTTGTTGCTTCTCGTCACAATATACAATTTCATCCTCAGAATCTGGCTTTACCCCTCAGATTGGAAAGTCTCTAAAATATGTATGTTCCATAAACCGAATAAACCTGTACATTCAGTAGCTTCTTACAGACCAATCCAACTCACCTCAGTTTTCAGTAAGTTCCTAAAAAAATTCTAGTGTACCGACTCCATAAGTACCTTAACACCACTTCTCTGCTATCTGTTCATGAAGCGTGATTTTGCCGTGTTTTTTTTTTCATAAAAGACCAGCTATTTCGTCTCAGGTCAATAATTACTAATCAATATAACAAAGCTTTTCCATCCTGTCTCAATCTCATGGATTTAGAGAAGGCATTCGATAAGGTTTGGTATTAGGCCTCATTAAAAAATTGCAGTCGTTTAATCTTCCTATATGGTATATCAGGCTAATATATTCTTTTAATTCAAATCGCATTGCTTATGTTACAGTTGGTACGGCATTCTCCTGGCCGATTTTTCCACTTACTGGAGTACCCCAAGGATCATCTCTCAGTCCTTAACTATATATACTGTATGCTTCCGATATCCCTTCTGTACCACGTAATGTGCTTATTTTTTAATATGCTTACAACACAGCTTTTCTTGCTCTCGGCAAAACTGTACATCAGCTTTACATTGCTTTACAAACAATAAACGATAAATTTATCAAGTGGTGCAAGAAATGGCAGTTAACGATCAACTCCGAGAAAACTCAAGCTCTGGAATTTCTACCACCTAAGCGTCGTTCCAAAGTCCGTAGAAACCCAACTCTCTTACAACTAACTATTGATGGGTATCATGTAAGCCCTTCCACCACTGCTACCTATGTAGGCGTGGTTTTCGATTCGAATCTCAGCTGGAATGCTCACTTGAAAAAACTAACGGACAAGGCCAATCTTAGATTAAATCTTTTGCGACATCTCACAGGAACATCTTGCGGACTAAAAGCCGATGTATTGTTTCATACATATAAAGCATTCCTCCGTCCGATTCTTACTTTTGGGCATACCGCTTGGTGCAATGCTTCTGTTTCTTCATATGAAAAACTCGGCTTAGTGAAACGATATGCTATTCGACTGGCGTATCGAATTAAACTTCCATACCCAACGTGGCTCACATACGAATATATAGACCTCCCAAAGATCACCGAGCATCTCGCACAACTTCGTCTGAGATACATCAGCTCTCGCATCCAAACAGGCCATCCACTTTTCTTGGACATCCTCCACACCAACGCTCTTACTGGCGTAGCCTCTCGATACAAACATTCACCTTTAAATATTTTTGTATCTCTATATGTAAAACACGAGCATCTTCCTGCGGCTGAAAGGGAAATATATGTTATATACGTCATTTATCATCATATACCGCATCTTTTTTTCCATTTCAGCACTAGAACCTCACCATTAACAAGGGCTTTCCCATGTGTTCATTAGTCCCGAGTCATTCCGGGACAGAAGATTTAACCCTGCATCTGTCTCACTCATCGAACTTTATTTGTGACGTGTTAGCACTTCACCTCATTCATCGTAATCATCATTGTTCTTTATTCTATGTATTTGAATTCCTATTTGCACCTTAACACCTCAATTATATATTTGCACTCAATTTTACATTATTCTTCAATATAAATTGTGATTTATTATGATTACTAATCGTTATGTTCATATTTTATGTACTTAGCCCGTCTTCATTTATCTTATCATCAATAGAAACCCTTCAATAATCTATGCCAAACAGAGGGTGTAACCCTCTAATGGCTGTGGGTAGAGGTCTCTTTGCTCCTATAAAATAATTGATGAGTAAAGAATTATGAAGTTAACTCTATTTCCGCACCCTTAAAAAAAGCCCTTTTACATACTATCCGACCAGCTTTATGTACAAAACGTCGTAAGTTATCTTTTGTATAAAGCCTAGCCTAGCCTAGCTGGGAAGTGTTAACGTGCCTTCGAGGACGTTGTGTAGCACACGTACAATCGAAACCAGCACGCATACGTACTCACTGGGATTGACAGCGCTTTTAAGTGCTGGGGGGTGAAACTATCATCATTACACCTTGTCTCATCAAATCAATCATCACTCATCTGTAGGCATAACACATCCTTACATTTGGGCATCAGCCCAGGGGCGGATTTTCGCTGGCGGACCCACGGTTAGGATCAGACAAAACGATGAATGGCAAACATACAGTGTTACCTCAAGTTCTACTTGAACTGTCCGAGAGTACCCCGAAGGACAGGACCCACAAGAATCGGAGTCACACTTCTTCCACTATTAGCAAATCTCAGCAGCGGCAAGATTCTCAAGCCTCAGTTGCCGCTGCAACTTCTGCCATCTCTTCTGGTTCTCCCCGCAGCAGATCGCCACATTCATCAGAGCATACAGACAGATATGCCGAACATCTTCAACAATCTCCAGTTCCGAAAAAGCAACATCTCGCTTCTAATTCAGCTCTAAGCCAAGTCCCAATGGACATAACTACATCTTCAAATCATTCTTACGGATCTACTCCACTTTCAGTTCATTCCATGTTGCTCACTAATTTCGACGTAAAATTCAGCGATGCGAAGTTTGTTGCTATACAACAGCTATTTCAGAAATCGTTCATACGAGGAATGGTATCATTTTAAAAACACCGGACCCAACTCTCCGTACTACAATAAAAAAACATAGTGCCTATTGACACTTTTGGTCCAAATGCGTTGATTCAATCACTGAACTCTTCCACACGTAAGCAACCTCCGCCACCGAAATGATCACCATTGCTATCTGTTGTTATTCGGGGGGTTGACCCCTCTTATACAGATGAAGAGGTCCAAGAGGAGCTCAAGCTAGAAGGCCATACTATTACGAAATTACTACGAATTCGAAACGACCAAGGCCCTACCCATATGGTTCTTGTTCTTACGAACCACCAAGATACCATCGATGAGATATTGGCATCAGGAACCTATATTTATAACCATAAACACCGAGTAGAGCCATCATGAACACCAGTTCCTATACCTATCCGCTGTGAGCGATGCCAGGTTTACAATGCTCATCAAACATCCCATTCTAAAAACACAAGTAAATGTGGCTACTGTGCTGGTCCGCATAACACCCGGACTTGTACCAACTTGCAATTGCAACTAAAATGCGCCACTTGTAATGAGAAGCACCCGGCCTACAGTTACAAGTGTAAGGCAAAGCCGGACCCTATTCAGGACCATCCTGAATTCGTTGTTCCTTTGCGACCACCGACGTCAGTTCAAACAACTCCACATCCAATCGTCGCTCCTGTTTCATTACACCAGCTACTAACGTTTCTAACACTAGCTCTGAAAAATATTCATCCATTCATTAGGCATCATATCCTACAACAAATCATTATAGCAGCAAAAACAACCTTCCATGTCAATTTTACTGCAAGATTTTCCGGCAATACTGTCCATTTCCATAAATCACATGCTACTACTATCGATTAATAACATGTCTTTAACTTTTCTCTTTCCCAACATTCGGTCATTACAAAAAAAAATATTTGAACAGCTTGTTCTTGAGGAGCATGCCACATTTTTTTTTTTTTGCTTAATGAAACATTCTTATCAAGCTATCGCTCTTATCGTTTACCACGATATACCATGCTCTATTCTGCAAATCCTCTACCTACACTTCGAGATAATGGGGGGTGGCCATAGGAATTTCTTCTCACATCCCTTATCTCCAGCGTCAGTATGCTGCAAAAGCTGTTCCCGAATACTTGATTACCACTGTTTATTTCAAAAAAATATAATCATATTGGCAACTATATATATAAGACCAAACCATCCATTACCTAAGCAGTTCGTGCAATATATCTCCAATACTTTCAATAGATATATCATTATGTCTGACTTTAATATGCTTAGCCGCAGCGACGGTGAACTGTCCAATTTTGTTAACTTTATAACTACTCACACTACTGGAAACATTATTGATCTTCCGCAAACTACACGCCCCATCTCAAACACCAAGCCTGACATAGTCATCAACCTCAGCAAACCTTATCTCACTTTGTAATGCCGAAATCCTTCATCTTCTGGGCAGCGATCATGCACCCATCAAGCTAGTCTATAAACCATATTTAACTACAACTAGTTCTTCGTTAACATTGTGAGTGAACTTGTGTTATGATAGAGCTAAATGGAATCAATGTCGTACACATATTTCATACCTTACCAGTAATCTAACCGAACCCACCACAAGCGACGATTTATATCAGACTATAGACAACATTACATCTGCAATCCAGGAAGCCAGCAACTTGTACATTTCAACCACGCAATCCGTTCCATATCAATCTAAGCATCCGCCTCAATATCCCACTATGATCAAACGTTCACGCCAGTTCTGTCTGGATTATCTCCACACTCGCAATCCAGAAGCACTCCGACATCACAAACAACTTCAATGTACAGTTCACAACTACGTCAAAGCATATAAACTTTGCTCCTGGGTGAAGACATGCAACAATCTTTCCGAAACATCACATTCTTCAAAATTCTGGATTCGCTTTGATGCGTTGTGTGGGAAGTTTACTACTACACCCTACCCTATTTTATTAGGCGACACACCTATTACTACTGAACGAGATAAAGCGAATGCATTTGCAGCCACTTACAATGAATTTTCACACCGTCAGCTGTCAACGCACCACACGCTGCAGACAGACTTAACACCTCATCGCTACAACTTCAACCAAATATTAATCATATCTTACCTACTAATGCTGCTGCCTCTGCTCCAATCACTGTTCACTAAATCTCACAAGTTCTTCATAATAAACGAAATACTGCACCAGGTCTCGATAATGTGGCATATCGCCATATAAAAGAATGTCCTATGTCGCTCCTGCTTCTTCTTGCGAATGTTTACACATTCATACTGTGCACTGGCTACTTTCCTTTAGCTTGTAAAACATCTAAGACGTTCATGTTTCCTAAACCACACAAACCGCCGCAGAATATTGTATGCTATAGACCTAAGCAACTTACCTCCACCTCCAGTAAGATCTTAGAGCGTATTCTGGTTAAACGATTACATCTTTTCATCGCAGATCATAACGTACTTCCAGTCACACAAGCAGGTTTTAGGCCAGCCTTCTCTATCAACGATCAGCTACTCCATCTCACAACGTTCATCACACATTATAATTCAGCTCAATCTTCTTCTTTAGTGTTATTTGACTTGGAGAAAGCATTCGACAAGGTCTGACATGTTGTGCTTATATATAAACTTTTCTAATTCCAGCTTCGTAATTCATACATTCGCCTCATATACAACTTCATTACCAATCGTATATCCTATATCTCCGTACAAGGCAGTTTATCACACCCTATTTTTCTTTTCACTGGAGTACCGCAAGGGTCGGCTTTATATCCTTTACTATATCTTCTGTACGTAGCTGACATGCCCCGATTACCAGATAAAGTATACCTCTTTCAATATTCGGATGACACAGCCCTTCTAGCAGTTGGAACAACTATCCAGCAGATCAACACTATCTCACAGACTGCTATGGAAAGCTTCTACACCTGGTGTACTCTCTGGAGTCTCACTATGTGCGCAGCGAAAACTCAGGCCAAAGTTTTCTTACCATCCAGACCAACTTCCAAATTCCGTAGAAATCCACGAAAACTCTCTCTCCAGGTTGATGAGGTGCCTATTCATCTCAGTAATAATATTACATATCTGGGAATTACATATGGCCGCCACTTTACCTGGTTGCAACACTTGAAAAATGTTACTACCAAAGCCTATAATAGACTTGATATCTTGAAACGATTAACTGGTACCCCTTGGGGCCTTAACGCACATACCATACTAAATACGTACAAAGTTTTCTTACGACCAGTCCTCACGTACGGATTCACTGATTGGTTACTGCCCCGACAAAGTTGTACATTAAACTCTTAATCCTAGAACGCCATGCTTTTCGTACAGCGTTCCGTATTACGCTACTTAATTCCACACAGGAACTGTACCGCCAAATTACCTTTCCAACCTTACAATACTACCTTCAAAAGCTGCGGCTAAAATATATCACCAGACGTTTCGAAACCCGACATACTTTACTTTAGGATACAATGCGTTATTTAACACTTCACGCAACACCTCACGGTTACTATCATTCTCCACTTTCGCTTCTCTTCCCCTTATATCACTATATTCTACCACCGTTAGATAACGCTTTACTTATCATCGCCGATTACGTAATTCATGAACATATTCCTCTCATTCACCCATCTTTTACAGCACAGTGATTACCATTATTTACTAACATGGACTTCATTCATCTTCATCATTACCTAGAGTATCCCTTAGGCTGAAGATAACCTCATTTGTCTAATTAATACCACCCACGTGTTGTCCTGTGTACTCCCCTCACCACATCTTTCATGCCCATTGCTATACTTGTAAATATCATGAATTCTATATCTAATCGTCGTTATCATTTTTTTGAGATTTATTTGTTTAAAATATAGTGTATGCTTATTTTCCTTTCTGTATATACATGCAACTAATGTTAAGGATTAATGCTTCTTAAGTGCCATCTCCAAAGTTACTTATTTATATACATGTTGTTGCTAATAAAGATTAAAATCACTTAGACCATCCATCATACCCATTCCCTACTTAACCTTCAAATCTCGTTCCTAAAAGAGGGCGTAGCCCTATGAAAGGTTGCTAACCCTACAGGCTAGCCTGTAAAGAACACTTTTATATGCATACTTTCTGAAGCGTCGTTGATTATATGGTGACGATTTTTGGAAAAAACCTTCCTGTTCCTCATCCTGGGCCTCACCTTCTGTCTCTTTCTCTCGAACCGTCTGTCAGACTTATCTAGCCAAGGGCAGCCGAATCCACAGATCTACCCAGGGGAGTTGCTCCACCTGGACAACTATCCAAACGGGTTGTCCCACCTTACTCATATCATTCATATCTCTCTTCATACATCACTGCTTCATTGTTTAGGCTCACAGCTCTCCATTATGGCTGATTCTCCTCTTACCGCTAGATCCAAGGTAGATGGACGCCATCCTACCCTTCATCCTGTGATTACCATTCTCTCTGATTCGTCTGAGAAAGTGGTCAAGCGGAAAGATTTGGGCAACAGACAGCGCACGCAATCAGGTAGTTCTACCAGAGAGGTCATTTTTCCTAACCCTATCTCACACTCACCCTCAATTACTTTATCGCCCTCACCCTCCAACGCCCCCACACTCAACTACTAAAATAAGGGTGAGGCGAGGGTTAGGGCGGCCCTCATGAGGGCAAAATGAGGGAGGAAGACCATCTCTGGTTATGAATATGTTTGTTGAAACCAGATATGGTCGACTCCTACCACTCCAAGATTGCTGAAAGAGATAGAACCTATTCTGGCAATGCAGAGTTGATTCCCGAAAACCGTTTGTTGATAGCTCCTACCCTTTTAAGTTTATGAAAATAAATATTGAAACCTGAAGTAGTATTGGATCCTACCACTTCCAGTTTTAGTAGAAATGCAGTAGTTAAAGTGATTTCTTTCATATCCACCTATTTCCGAAAACCGTTTGCCGACCGTTACTACTGTTTTGCTCGTGGTCTTTAATTTGAAACCGGAAATTTCCGATTTCTAACACTTCCGGTTTAACAGATTGACTGTCAAGGTGATTTGAGGGTACCTGTTAAGTAGGAGGTTGTTGAAGGAGATGCAACCTATTATTGGGATGGTGGATCGATTCCCGGAAACCGCTTGTCAATAGATCTTCCCATTTTTGATTTGATACCTGTTGACAGACACACAGAGACGGACACAGCCGTTCTATAAGACATCCCTTTCATATGCATAGCGTAATTTGGAAGTCTAAAAGTACGTATATAGCCAAAAGCAGGAAATATCTTTTTAATTGATAATTAAGTATAAAGTTATTTATTGCGGCTTGCAGCTTTGTACTTTTCTTATATATATACGTATATATATATATATATATATATATATATATATATATATATATATATTCTCTTACTTAGAAGAAGAAATTAAGCTTTTTGTTAGTTACAATTTCAGAATGAATGAATATTTATTAGTTTCTCTTCTGAACGAATATATGCAAAAAAAAAAACATTATTTCCTGATAACTTCTAGTATTTTCAATGGGTTACTTTCGTTAAACTTTTTAAATTTTCGGTAGCCAATACAAATTTTGACACAAAGTATAGTAACGAGAAATGCATAAGTATTCAGCTCCGAAAGTATCTGCCGAATGCCCCTCTGTCTCAAGTTATTAAAGCATGCAACTGCATGATAATAAAATCACCAGATTCTAACTTCGCGATCTTAGTTCGGAATAAAGCACCTTTTGAAATATTTGGGAAACAATCTAACCCCTTATTTTCATTAACTCTGTCAAACGGAAACAAGCGACTCCACCGAAGCGGACTCCACTACTTTCTGTTGTAATTCGTGGAGTTGACCGACGTATACCAATGAGGAAGTTCAAGAAGAGCTCTAGTTCGAAGGGCATACTATTCATAATGCAGTTCGCATAAAAACAATGCTGGTGCCACCTATATGGTGCGTATACTCACACCCTCTCAAGACACCATCAACAATTTGTTATCTCATGGAGCATATATTTTAAACGTAGACACCGTGTTGAGCCTTCCCGGTAGTCCGCATCTTTACCACTACGCTGTGAAAAATGCCAACAATGCAATTCATATCACACAACTGCCTGTAAAAATCCTACCGTTTGCGGCTTTTGTTCTGGGCCTCATCAAGCTCGTTCTTGCACAAGCATCACTCAGCCCCCGAAATGCCCTACTTGCAGCGAACTCCATTCAGCTTATAGTTATAAGTGTAAAGGCAAACCTTCTGCTCAACAATCACACCCCGAACTTGTTGTTCCTCTGCGAACCGCCGAATCATCCATTTGCACTGATCACTCTGTTGACGATCCCGTCACAGTTAGTAAGTTACTAGAATTTGTTCCTCTAACTTTGCAAAATATTCACCCTTTTCACCGCCATCATATCTTGCAACAAATTATTGCCTCAGCAAAATCTACGTCATGTATCATTATACGCAACCCACTCTAATAACTATGTTCACCACTGGCCTCGAAACAACAGTAGAATTGTACTCAATGTGGATATAGGTTTCTTATTTCTTAACATCCGATCTCTTCCTAAACACAAAGTAGTTCTCGAAACACTCTTACTAATAGAAAAAGCTACCGCTTTCCTCCTGAATGAAACCTTTCTCAAACCCACTTCATCCTGCTCCATATCATGTTACACATTACTTCGACACGATAGCCCTATGCGAGCCCTCAGAGCCAATGGTGGAGCTGCAATAAGTTTCCGTCACACCATTTCGTTCCGCTCTCACAAATGTCCCATCTTACATCTCCCTGAATATCTTATCACCACATTGTATTTCCGAAATATCGTCATCACTCTTGCCACTATCTATGTACGTCCCTGCCTTCCTATACCTCATGCGTTCTTCTCGCACATCTCAAATATGCATAAATACTTTTTTATTTTGGCCGATGTTAACTTTCGTAGCCGTTTAAATGCTGTCAATCCTCTTTTACTGACTATATCACAGTACATACCGTCTTCCCAACCTTTTTAGCTGTACTCGCCCTATCAGTAATACCACTCCCGATATAGCAATAGTCTCAAATACCATCGTTAATTGTTGCACTATTGTTGATTTAGACTTAATGGTCAGTGATCATGCATTAATCAAGCTAATCTGTCATTCAGGTCTGGCTTCTGTCATATCCTTACTTTCATCACGTATATCACTCTGTTACGATAAAGCCAACCGGCCACAATATCGTACGTATCTCGAAAACACTTTGGTCGATTCCGAAGCTCCTACTACACCAGACGCACTTTGACATCAGGTCAATATCATAACCACTTCCATTCAACAGGCATCTTCACTTTATACCTCTCAATCTGAATCAATCCCATACCGTCCAAAACTTACATCACAATATCTAGCATTAGTCCGTCGATCACGCTAATCTTACCGCGAATTTCTTCGCACCAGAAATCCAGAAGCTCTAAGACTTCATCGTCAACTTCAATGAACGGTCCGCCACTAAACTTCCGCTTACAAATTACGCCAATGTGTTAAAACTTGTAATCAACTCTCCGATACAACTCATCCTACTCGCTACTGGAAACGCTTCAATGCTCTTTGTGGCAAACAGTCGAAGACTCCATATCCGATTCTCTTGCACGATACACCATTATATTCCGACAGCGAGAAAGCAAATGCATTTGCTGATTATCTCCAAACTATCTTCACACCCTCAGAGTCCGACAACATTCATCGTCCAGTCAATCAAGTCGACCTTAACCGTCATTCACTTCAACCTCATATCTATCATACAGTTCCCAACCATGCTCTTACCAATCCCATCACAGTCTCAGAAATCACTAGTGTCATTCAGCACAAACGCAACACCTCACCAGGTTTCGACTCGATCACCTATTGGCATATTAAAGAAAGCCCCGCTATACTACTCACTATTCTGGCATTCATTTATACTTTTATCTTACGTACAGGGTTTTTTTCCCCACGGACTGGAGAGTATCGAAGACACTCATGTTTCCTAAACCTGGTCAAACTCAGTCCAATATTTCTTCATATCGACCTATCCAGTTGACATCTACACTGAGCAAAACATTCGTGCGCATTCTTGTGAAACGCCTCTATCCATATTTACAAGACCGCCAACTTCATCCGACTCATCAAGCAAGTTTTCGTCCCGGATTCTCCATTAATGATCAGATCCTTGGACGAACAACACTCATAACCAACCACTACAATTCCATTCAACCCTCGTGTTTCGTCCTTTTCGACCTTGAGAATGTATTTGACAAGGTTTGGCATCTGGCGCTAATCTATAAGCTTATCAAATTTCAGGTTCCGATATCATATATTCGACTCGTTTACCATTTTCTTGTCTGTCGTATATTTCCATTGACGAACAGTTCTTACATCCCATTTTTCCAATGTGCGGTGTTACTCAAGGTTCCGCCATTTCCCCACTATTATATATCCTTTTCGTTGCAGACCTTCCATATCTTCCTCCTGACGTCCATCGGTTTCACTACGCTGATGATACAGCTTTCCTCGCACTTGGCAAAACAATTCACAACATCAGTCATTCACTAAAAATAGCCATCAATCGCTTCACGCACTGGTGTTTTAAGTGGAAACTAAAGATTACTGCCACCAAAACCCAAGCTATTGTATTCATATCGCCCCGTAAACGTACCAAGGTCCACCGGAATCCATTTCTTTTGTCACCCCACATTCATAATACAACCATCGTTCCAACCCGAACCGTTACATATTTAGGCATACTATTCTATCATCTTTTAACGTGAAAACCACATGTCAGCCGTGTAAAAACTAAAGCTTACAATCGCCTCAACCTCCTGAAACGGCTAACAGGCACAACCTGGGGTCTCTCATCAAACATATTTCTCAACACATACAATGCCTTCCTTCGCCCAGTTCTTACCTACGGTTTTCCAGCGTGGATTTTCGCTCCTTACTCACACTATCAGAAATTAGCCAGTTTTGATGGACATGCTTTCCGCATCGCCTTCTTCATTTCTCTCCCGAGTCCAACTCGAGATCTATATTCTTTAATATCATTTCCTACACTTACCTAGCATCTCCAAACTCCCCGCTAAAAATTCATTACCTAACGCTGCACACATTACCATCCTCTATAGTTTGAAACTATGCATCATCTTGCACTCCAATCATCTCCTGCGCGGTACTATTATACTCCACTTCACCTTCTCTTTACTTTATATTGCTACACAGTCCCCCTCCCCCCGACCATCTCGATCTACAGATTCTCCAAGATTATCGTTTGCATATTCATTTCCTCATATATTTTCATCATCTGCACAGTGATTCCATATCAGTAATAGGGTTCACACGTTTCCATTAGCCTAGAGCAGCCCCTAGGAAGAAGATAACCCATTCGTCTTTCTAACAATTATTGTGTCTTGTTATGGCATCAAGTGTACCTCATCGCATCTCTCATTTTCATCATGATTTACATATTGCTTACCTATACCTTCACTTCACATTTCCTTGTCTGATTTCTCACGCTTGCCATGTTGTGTATGTTTTTCACCATTCTTGTTATATTATATATTATATGTAGTCTTATGTATCTTATATTCCGTATATATATATTATATGTAGTATTTTGTTCTCACGTATAATCCACGTATTTATATTCCAGTTCGCCTACAAGTATGTCTATGATCGGATAGATCATAATGTCCTTCCAATAATAAGTTTAATAATAAATATTGATAAATAAATAAATACCAGCCCATAGCCCAACCACCCATATCTTCTTCTCATAATGCTACTCTCAACTCCCTTCCCTAAAAGAGGATGTAGCCCTCTTAAAGGATGCTAGCCTCGGAGTAGCCTTAAGAAAACACTTTAACATACTTACATCATCAAGAAACCTAGCCTGTCTTTTGCTTGTTAATGTGTCAGCGAGGACCAAGTATTGCAATACGTACCTGAGAGCATCACACATATACTACAGTTATAGGATTGACGAAAGTTATCGCTTTCGAAGGGTTCATTGTCTTTTGAAGTTCAGCACACTCATTGTTGTTCATCTCTCGTTTCGACCAGTGGGCCTGGTTCCCATCACTGGTTGAACCGATATGGCGACTGGAGGTCAACATGTCGGATTTCCTACGGTAATAGCTCATCCTACCGTCTCTTCTATAGCTTCGGATATCAGACGTAGGCACCGAGACTCACACTGTACCGACAATAGCCCGGAAAGATCACGATCTCCAGTTATAGGGCATCATCACACACCATCTCCGAAACGTCATCGCCGAGGTAGCATCTCAGTCTCTGATAGTGAGCGACTTAGAATTGACGACACGGAGTTTCCATCGCTATCTGACAGTACAAAACAACCAATCTATTCGTTCTTACTTACAAATTTCGACACGAAATATCAGAACGGAAAGCACACCTATCTTCAGCTCACCAAATATTATCGCCGAGCTCAGATCTCACAAATTGTTCCCACCAGAAATGAGATTGTAATCAAATCTCCAGATTAGCATTTGTATACTACTATTCGCAACAAGTTCAGTTATGACATTTTTGGCAAGAATGCACAGTTCACTAAAGTGACTGACCGGAGAATCAAACAGCCTCCACCAGCACCTCGCACGCCTGCTTTCTCCGCGGTAATACGAGGTGTAAATCCTGACCTTACGGACGATAAGATCCTACAAGAACTCTCAGAAGAAGGGCACAAAGTTTCTAAGTTTATCCGCATTCGAAACAACCGCGGTCCCACTTAAATGGTCCGAGTGTCATCTCAATCACAGGACACTATCAATCAGCTACTTGATAACTTAGCTTATATATATCACAAACGGCATCGTGCCGAGCCATCACGCACTGCACGACCAGTACCAATTCGTTGCGAGCGTTGTCAAGAATATAGTACGCATACCACCGCCAACTGCAGGAATAACTTGAAATGTGGATACTGTGCTGACTCCATTCCACACGCACTTGCGTTAACCTGCAGCGTCCACCGCGGTGCTCAGCTTGTCCTGAACAACACCCGACTTATAGCTTTAAGTGTCAAGCTTGACCCGCACCTTCACCGGATAAAGCTCATTTAGTGGCACCACTTCGCACTCAAATGAACCAACTACCGACTCCACTCCTTCCCCCAAATTACAACAGTATTTTCAGCCTGTTACAGTATTTCAACTTCTTCAGTTCATCACATTAACGCTGCAAAACGTGCATCCTTTTCTACGGCCGCATGTACTACAACAAGTACAGTATGCTGCTCGCTGCATATTCCACGTTACCTTCAATGTCACCTACACAGGCGAACGAATTAACTTTCACACCACCCGCTTGGAAACATCTGTTTAAGATCATGAATGTCTTTATGGATATCGTTATTATCCTTCTCAACATTAATTCCCTCAATCAACATAAACCTCTCTTCGAACAACTTCTTCTGGAAAAACATGTATCAGCGTTTCTGCTAAACGAAACGCATCTCACACCTCGCATGTCTTAAGTTCTCAGAGTAACAGATCTTTCTCGCCGACAATCAAACACCGGCCCTCCGCGCCTTTGGCGGCGTACTCATTACATTTTCTTCTCAGTTACCTCATCGTACATTGCAAGTTTCTATTTATAACCTTCCAGAATATCTTATCACAACCGTCTATTTCAAGGCTTTATACATCACCTTAGCAACCATCTACTTTCTCCCTGGTCATGCAACACTATACTCCTTTCTTTAGTATTTCGCAAACAATTTTCACCACTTCATTATCATGGCCGATATCAATATTCTTAGTAGACGCGCTTTCTAGGAGGCACAATTCCAGGACTTTGTTACAACACGCATACGTTGCATTCTGCATAAACTTCCAAAATCAAAACGCCCTCTCTCAGATACCACACCGAATGTTGTCATTACCTCAACTACCCTTGCCGATAATGTCATATCGATGTCTTATACCCCCTTGGCAGTGACCACCTTCCAGTCAAGTTAACTATCAAACATTCCACCTATCGAGGTCCCTAGATTTGACCAAGCTAATTGGAATAACTACATACTTCATCTCACTTCTAAGCTTGAACATCTCGAGCCACCGAATACTGAGGATGAACTATACTCGGCGCTGGATGTTATCACCTTCCCTATCCATACAGCATCTGCCGAGAATATACCTACCACGCAATCGCATCCATGGCCTCCTCGATTACCACCTCAGTACCTTCACATGATCAGACATTCTCAACAATTTTACCGATATTGCGCACGTACAAAGAACGAAGAGGCTCTACGCCATCACCGACAACTCATTAAAGAGGATAATTCACTCACCTCAGATAGTGCCAAAGCTGATGCCTTCGAGAATCATCTCCAAACCATCTTCACGCTATTTCCTCCTGAAAGATCTGAACGACGCCATCCTGCATATACGTGTAATATTGATTCTCCTCATCTTCAACCCAGTACAGACCAGACCTTTCCAGCTCATCACCACACCTATCACAGTTCCAGAAATTCGTGAAATTACAGCTCGCAAACGTAACACTCCTCCAGGCATGGATCTTATCACCCACCGTCACATTGAAGAGAGTCCTTTCTCTTTACTGCTCCTATTAGCTCATATTTTCACTTGCATTTTACGTACCGGTATCATTCCCGAGGATTGGAAAACCTCCAAGACTTTAATGTTTCTGAAACCTAATAAGCCAGCTACCTCTGTATCACCTTACCGTCCAATGCAATTAACCACTGTTTTCTGCAAAATTCTTGTAACCAGAATTCATTCACATTTCCCTCGCCATCGTATCATCCCACTCCATCAAGCAGCTTTCTTCCTCGCATTGGTGTTCACGACCAGCTCTTACGCCTGGTGTCAAGCCATGTCAAGGGATGCCAATCTCATTACGAATCTCTTCAACCACTCACAGCCTTCATGCCTACTTCTATTCGACCTTGAGAAAGTTTTCGATAAGGTATGGCATCTTGCGCTCTTCTTTAAGCTTCTGTCCTATAAACTACCAATGTGCTACTTTCCATTCATTGTCAACTTTCTATCATATCGCATTGTATATATATATATATATATATATATATATATATATATATATATATATATATATATATATATATATATATATATATATTCCACTGACTTCTATCCTTAGCTAACTGCATCCAGTTTCTACTTTGTATTCCAATCTCTGCGAGATCCATCTTAATATTGTCCTCCCATATATATAAACAATTCCTTATCACATCCTGTCTTTATTCATTCCAGCTTTCCACAGGGCTCAGCATTATCTCCACTTCTGTATCTGCTCTTCGTTGCCGATCTTCTTCCACGGTCCGGCGTCCATAGGAACCCAACACACCTGCACCTACCTGTTCTTGATACTCCCATCAAGCCTACCAAACATGTTAAGTATCTAGGTGTTACATTTGATTCTCGCCTCACATGGCGACCTCACTTATCTCAGATTATCACTACAGCCTACAATAGACTGAATCTTCTTCGACTCATATGCACAACCTGGGTCCTACAACCAGATACCATTCTCACAACATATAAAGTGTTCCTACATTCGTCCTCACCTATAGGTTTGCAGCTTGGGTCGCTGCACATTCAGTCTTTTACAACAAGCTCAAGACCCTAGAACGACACGCCCTGCGTATTGCATATCGTATCAAGCTACCCATACCTATACAAGATCTGTATGATCGAATCTCCTTTCCTCACATGATTTAATATATCGAGAAACTTCGACTTTCCTACATCACGAACAGACTGGCTCAGAAGCATCTCCTTTCCTTGATATTCTACACAATGATACCGACTACACTCCACAACACCCTGTCCGCCACCTGCCGCTCTCCCTCCTCTTTACTTTATACCGTTATTCACTCCCACCAATCATCCTGATGAAGACATCGCATCAGCCTTTGCCATTCATTCAGATTCGCACTACATATTCCCATCATACGCACAGTAATCCATCTCTTCTAGCAGGGCTCATTGTGCCTATCGTCATGATCCTAAGCAGCCCCAGGATCGGAAGATAACATGCATTCGTCTAACTAACTTTCCCCTTACTGTGTTGTGGCGTTCAGTGCACCTCACCCTCATCTCCATCACATCACCCATCCTAATGATTATGGTTTAAGGCCATAATGAATGCTATGGTACTTCAATACTATATAATTTATTATCAATAAAGTTTATATAAATTGTTAAATCACTTAGACCATGTTTGCTGCCTCCTTTCCATACTAATATTCCTTCTCTTCCCGAGAAAAGGTCGTAACCCTTGTAAGGGGCTAGCACGCCTTTAGCATGCTAGCATTGTAAATGAAGAAAGCACTTTACATACTTACGTCAGTAGAGCTACCTTTTGAATACCTACCTGCTTCTCAACCTGTTTTATTTTTTCTCGCGTCGAACTTTAGAGTACTATCCCCCAGACTTATCTCAGCCAAGGACGAATAGAGGGTTTGATAGACGGACTACCTAACCTTGATTACTAAACAAACGAGTACTCTTACCTATTCATCTTTGCATCTACACTCATCATTCACATTTTGGGCTCTGGTCCCCCAGGATAAATCTTGCTATGCTTGACACACGCACCGCTAATAGCATTAAATTTAAGGGACGACATGAAGGATTACTGGCTACTGTTCCCGGACGGGCTGTGCGCTCCACGAAGGCAAGACCGCGGCCAACATCCAGGCAGCCATCTACAAGTTGCCATCACAAGCAACGCACAATTTCTGGAGACTCGACTGCATCAGCTTTGTCCACGAACTCCGTCCGATCCCAATCACCATATACGGGGCCAAGCTACACTGAACATATGATAGATTCACTACTCAAAAAGAAGCATCATCTTCACTCTACTACATCCACAGAATATATGAATGCCATCCAGGATACCAGCACCAAGAACACCGACATTCCTGATTCTAATATTTACTCGATGCTCCTGACGAACTACGATGCCAAATTCTCCACAGCCAAGTTTGTTTCACTCGAACTCCGAAAATATATTCCTCGAGCAGCAATAACTCAGATAGTGCATACCCGCAATGGAATCATCCTGAAGACCAACGACCCTAATCTGCTGAACACCATCAAGAACAAAGTCCTGATCGAAATTTATGACCAAATGCACAACTACAATCAGTCAACAACATCGAACCCCGCTTCTATCAGTGGTCATCCGCGGAGTGGAACCCAGTTACACCGAAGAAGAAATCCACGAAGAACTAATTCTCGAAGAACACACAGCTACAAATGTACTGCGGATTCACAATGACAAGGGACCAACTTATATGATGAGAGTGCTTACTACCTACCAAGCTACAATCGATGACCTACTGACGAACAAAGCTTACATCAACAACCGTAAACATTGAATTGAACCATCCCGTTCTAATGGTCCTCTTCCAATTCGATGTGAACAATACCAGAATTACAACACCCATCTCGCAGCAGACTGCAAGAACAACACCAAATGTGGATACTGCGCAGGACCGCACCCGCACGTACCTGTACGAATGTACACCAACCACCTACCTGCGCCACATGGCAAGACACACATCCAAGCGTACAGCTATAAATGTAAAGCCAAGCCTGAACCTCCAGTGGATCATCCCGAACTTGTCGCACTATTACGCAGTTCGACTACTGCTACTGACTCTCCTCACGATCATGATACTCCTATCACCATCAACCTGCTTCTCACCTTTCTCACGCTAATACTCCAAAACATTCGCCCATTCCAACGCCACCATATTCTCCATCAAATCATATACGCAGCCAAGCTAACCTTTAACGTCAATATCACTGCAACATACTCCTGTACAACAGCTTATTTCCATACCTCGCAACCAGATCACCAAGACTATAAAATCTGATAATGGACTTAACATTTTTCTTCCTGAATATTCGCCCCTACGAGCGAAACAAACTGCATTTCGAACAGCTGCTCTTAGAAGAACATGTAATGGTATTTATGTTAAATAAAATCCTCCGTTCTTCACGCCAAAATCATCCTGTCGTCTTCCAGGGTACACTATCATCCGTCATGACAATTTTTTTCCATCCCAACGTGCCAATTGCGGTGCAGCTATATGATTCCGCTCTCATTTGTCTTATCGTTAACATCATTATACCACTTATCCAATACCTGAACATGTTATCATCACCTTATATATCAACCACATCATCATCACCCTTGCTACCACATAAGTTCTTCCACGTCATGCTATTCCATTCCACTTCTTTCAATATCTATCCAATAATTACCCCATTACATCATCATGGTAGATTTAAATCTCCACAGTAGAAGTGCATCAGATTGTGACAATTTTCACAACTTTATTACCACTAATACCACTGGTATTCTTCACGCTCTCCCAAAAGCTACAAGGCCTATCTCCAATACCACTTCTGATGCTGTTATCACATCAGCCACTCTTGCATCCCATTATCACATTGATGTTCTCTACCCTCTGGGCAGTGATTATGCACCCATTAAACTTTCCTACCTTACACACCACCCATTAAACCTAGAACTCCCAGAACCTAGCCCTAGCCTGAGGTTCGACAAAGACAACTTGCCACAATATCGTTCTTATCTCTCACAATGTACAAAACACCTCACTGCTCCAACCACAGAGGACGAGTTAAACACCACAGTTGATTCAATCACCGCTACAATCCAAGCAGCAAGTACACTTACCATTCCAGTCAGTCATTCCACTCCTTACCAACCCCAACTTCCACCACAATATCTTCACTGCTCTCGTCAATTCATTTGCGATTATCATCACACCCGCAATCCTGAGTCACCTCGCCATCATCAACAACTCCATAGTAAGTTCACAATTATATCAAAGCCTTCAAACTTTGCTGTTGGGTCAAACCTGTAACACACTAGCTGACGTATATCATCCAACGAAATACTGGAAACGCTTCAGTGCCTTTTGCGGCAAACTTTCAAAAACCTCCTATCCTATTCTCATTAAAAACCAGCCAGCTCCCACTGACAGATATAAAGTTAATGCTTTCGCCAATTACCTACATCAGATCTTCACCCCAAATACTCTCGGAACTGCTCCACACGCAGCAGATCGCCTAAATCTTTCTGCTCCTCCATTATAGCCAAACTTTCAACATCCCTTACCTAAGGATACGCGCATATCGGCCCCATCACATTCATGACATTTGTTCCATTCTACAAAACAAACGCAACACTTCACCAGGTGCAGATGACTTCACATACCGCCCCACCAAAGAGTGCCCTCCCACATTAATTGTACTCTTAGCATCGATATATACATTCGTCTTACGAAATGGCTTCTTTCCAATGCCCAGGAAAATGTCCAAAACATTGATGTTTCTTAAACCAAATAAAGCTCAAGATATCAGCTCCTACAGGCCAATACAGCTTACCTCTACCTTTAGTAAGATATTTGAAAGCATCCTCGTCAGAAGGCTTCTTTCTCTATCTCACAGATAGGCACTTTCTTCCAGACATCCAAGCAGGATTTCTACTATTATTATCAATCAATGATCAATTATTACATCTCACCAGTATCATCACGCAACATTACAATTCCATCAAACCATCATGTCTAGTACTATTTGATCTGTAAAAGGTCTTTGATAAGATATGGCACCACGACCTTAGTTACAAATTACACAAACTCAGGTTCCCGATCGTATTCATCAGACTGGTCGTCCACTTCCTTGCAGGCCGAATCGCGTACATATCCATCCACTCCAGTCTCTCTCATCCAATTTTCTTACTCTCATGTGTCCCTCAAGGATTCAGTCTTTCGCCGTTACTTTATCTTCTCTACGTTGCCGAAGTGCCACAGCTTCCTGACCACGTCTACAGTTTTCAGTATGCCGACGACACAGCCCTCCTAGCATTAGGAACCACCATTCAAGAAAATCAACTTTAAACTTCAAACAGCTACAGCCAGGTGTACCCGCTGGTGCCTTACCATCAACGCCGCCAAAACTTAAAAAATCGTATTCATACCTCCCAAACAGACCACTCGTTTGAGATGCAGTACACGTCGCCTTTCATTAGATTCTGCACTACTTCATCCTAGCAAAACAGTTACTTATCTTGGCATTACTTTTAATCTACACCTAACCTCCAACAAGTCACTAAGAAAGCTTACAACCGTTTAAATTTACTTAAACGATTGACTGGCACAATATGGGGCCTAAATCCACACAGCATTTTAAATACATATAAGGTCTTTCTTCGCCCAGCATTAACGTATAGTTTCACCGCTTGGATGTCTGCACCACTCACGTATTACCAAAAATTACTCATCCTTGAAAGACACGCCTTTCACATAGCCCATCGCATAAAACTTCCAAGTCCGACCTAAAATCTCTATCGCCTCATCACCTTTCCAACCGTTGATTTTCACATTGAAAAACTCCGCCAGACGTACATCAGCAAGCATTTCCAAACCCTACATCACCTTCTACACGACGCCATGCACTATATTGCCCTTTATCCTTCCACTGTACGATACTATCAAACTCCCTTTTTACTACTACTTATTCTATATAAACTGTACTTATCGCCAAACGATCCACAACTTTTCTTTCTGAACGATTACATCACTCATGCATGCTCATCTTCCTCATATCTTTCAGTCATTTTCTGCACACTAACACCACATTGACATAACTTGGGCTTCATTAGTCCTTCATTACCGTCTAGAGTAGTCCCTACACCAGAAGTCTCATTCGTCTATTTAACATATTCCACGTGTTCACCCTATGCACCGCACTTCACCTCATACTGCATTCTCATTACATCTCCCTTTCTATGAATTTTGTGTTACATACCCACTTTGTGCTATAAATTTTACTATATTATTTTGAATTTTCTATCTCGCATATTTTTTTTTTATCATGCCACTTCTCTTGTATATGATAGTATTCTTTTAATGCTTTTAAGTGTAGCTCTCTGCTTCCTTTTCCTTTAACATGTTAAAGAACCCAAAGTTTATTAAGTCCTTTATTACAATAAAGATTATATAGCATCCCTTAGACTAACCATAATAATATCAAATCCCCCAATCCTTCGCATATCTCCTCCCTAAAGGAGTGCGTAACTCTCTCACAGGGTGCTAGCCTCCAGGCTAGAATAAAAAGTAACAATTTTACTGGTATTATAGCATTTTAATAGATAGATGTTTGTGGACGTTTATATGTTTGTGGCCAATCCTTTCGACAATGATATTTCGGAAAGTACAGGCTTTAGAAAGATGTCATTTTCACTGGTCGTTTGCAAATTTTGCATAGGTTATCCAGTTCTAATTCAATATTAAAAAAAAAGAACATGGATGCCATTTCTGTATTACATTTTTACGGGTGCGCTGAACGTGTTAGAAATAAAAAAAACTCATGCATCATATCCTACGCATTATACATTCCAACACCACATAATTGCATATAGGGGTTGTATATGTCTCAGGAGTTTGTTTCGTGGCCAAATAATAATGAAAAATGAAGGATAACCATTGACTCAGTTTAAGACGAATCTTTATTTTTGAAGTGTTTTTCCCAATGAACACCATACATAACTAACATTATAATTAATTGTGTATTTAACGTATTTGCTTCTTGCATACTGCGTGCAAGAAGAAAGAAAACACTGGTCATACATGAATTAAAAACTCCAAACGTAAGTAGCCTCAAATCTTTCAAACGGTGAGAGATATTAAAAAAAAAAATATATAATCGAAAAAGCTCCCCTTTATGATACCTCTTCTGATTTTTATCAAGACGTCTTTCACTTGTGTGTGTAAAGGGACATGTACTGATGTGGTGAGGAACGAGATGGAGATTTATGCTCATATGCGAATGATGCGCTGTGTACAGGTTCAGCTAGTGTATATATTAAAATGCTAGGTTTATATTTTTGTCTCTACAGAAAAGTTTATATCTTTGTCCCCAACACTTTCGACCATGAGATCTCAAAACCCAAAAGTGCTAAAAAAAAGTGCCGTTTTCACTGGTCGATTTTAAATTTTGTGTAGATTATCTAGTTCTGATTGAATATTAAAAAAAAAAAACATAGCCGTTATTTCTTTATTACATTTTTAGGGGTACGCTGGAAATGTTAAAATTAAAAAAAAAAAACTAAAGTATCATATCCTACTAGTTATTCATCTCAACACAATATAATTGTATGCAGTGGTTGCATATGTCTCAGGTGTTTGTTTTATAGCCAAATGATCATGAAAAACGAAGGATAACCATTTTTCCAGTCTAAGATGAATCTTTATTGTTTGGAGTATTTTGCCAAATGAACACAATATATCACTGGCATTATAATTAAATGTCTGTGTAATGCATTTGCTTCATGCGAGAAGAAAAAAAAAAAACACTGGTCATACATGAATTAGAAACTCTAACAAGAAGTAGGTTCAAATCTTGCAAAAGTGCGACATGTTGAAAAAAATAATCGAAAAAGTCTCTCCTCTATGGTACAATTTGCCAAATTTTAATCAAGACGTATTTTACCTGTAGGGATGGTATCGAGACGAGACGAGACGAGACTTTATACAGTCTCGGTCTTGTCTCGGTTGATAAGTAGCGGTCTCGCTCTCGATCTCGTCTCGAGTCAAAAATCGCCGTCTCGGTCTCCGTCTCGTCTCGGTCAACATATGCTTGTCTCGATCTCGGTCTCGGTCTCGAAGGCCAAGTCTCGGTCTCGTCTCGGGTCTCGTCTCGAAAGTCTCGAAATAAATAGTGTGAAGTTAAAATTGTGAAAGTATTATTATCGTACAGTCTGTCGTTTCCGCTTCTTCTTTTTTTTTTTTGCCTTCATTCTTGACTTAGAATTACGGTGTGATGTACCTCTTCGTAGGTAATTTCCTAGCGCTCATGTTGTCCATGTGTGTGTTCAAGCTTCAATCATCAGTGAGTATAACATACCTGGGATAAAGCAATTGTAGTAACCCATATTTCACTTTCAGCAATAGACTTTGTCTCAAATAGCCTCAGTACTGCCTATACAATTAAACTATTAAATTAACTCCCGTACTATATAGTAGTTTATTTCCTTTCTTTGAATTAAAACGGATAACGCAACACATAGGAGTACGAATGTATTTAATCGCGCCGAAATTGAAATTTACAATTTCTGAGTTATTATCCAATACATTCTGCTTTGACTGTCATTTTAAAACAGAATATAACGTTGATTATCCTAACAAATAGAGTAATACATTATATTTTGTTTCAAATTGACAAAATCCCTTATTACCGTTTCACATATCAGCTTTTAATTGACACTTTAAAACAGGAACTTATTTAACCTTGTGGTGGGAGCTACGGCACTCATCTTTGCTATCTGTGGTCTCGGATTGGATCACCAAACAAGTTAGATTCAAAGTCCGATGTTTCGTATAGTTCGCGTCTCACTTTAAATACATTCTGTTTCTTATACAAGTTCATAAGATCGTAATATATTACATAAGCATACAAGTATATCCAGTGCCGTAACATAGATTAAGTTTATTCCTGAGCTCTCAGCGGTGCATGTGGTATTTATTCGAGAAAACTAATCGTGCATTCATTATGTTGAAATTTTATATTGATTGAAAATTACTTGCGAAAAAACATGGACATACATATTATATAAGTATATAGGTAATTCGAGCTATATGTATATATTTTATCTGTCCCGGCAAAACAAGTGATTCTTAAATTTCTATCTTTCTTTTCTATTAATTTTCGTAGTTTTGCTTCAATATGAAGAATCAATTTTTTTTTTCGCTGTACGAATTTCGTTAAATTTTATATCCATTTTTACCCTACCTTACCTAGTAAAAGTGATATATATATATATATATATATATATATATATATATATATATATATATATATATATATATATATATATATATATGTGTGTGTGTGTGTGTGTGCGTGTGTGTGCAGGCCCGTATCCAGCCCAAAAATTTAGGGAGGCCGGTAGGAGTTAGAGGGGACCGGGCCAATCATATACTTCATCACTATATTATAGTTCATTTGCAAGCCTACCGTGAAACTCTTAGGGGGCCAGCCAAAGTTTAGGGGGGGGGGCTGTGTGTATGTATGTATGAACTTTAGAGATAGACTATGCTAAGTCACTTTTGGTCAAAATTGAGTTAACAATACTTCTTTATTCTAAAAGACTATGTTCTTTCTAGTGGTGTAATAATGTAAGTCTAAAAGCATCCTATTACTTTGTAACTACTTAGTATAGTTTGAAAAACAGTACTATAGGTCTTACTTAAGGAACCGGTTTTTCGCTTCTCCTGTAAAATTAGGAAATTATGGCTTGGTTTAGTTTATCACTGAGGTCCAGATATAACAAAATCATGACCATAATCATAATCAACCATTACCAACCCACTGCTGGATGAAGATCCTTCCAAGTCTTCACTCCAACTACATAATTATCTTGAGCATTTCTTTTTCAGGTTACTCCCCTGTTGTCTTTGATTTCGTCAAACCTTCTTGTACAAGGACGTTTTCTATGCTGTTTTTATCTCGTGATATCCTAACTAGAATTGTTTTCGGTATCCTGACTAGAAGTGGTATCCTGACTAGAAGTGTTCATCGATCACAATTTCTTGCAATATGTCCAGCACATTTTCCAGTCCATGTTAAAAATCATTTCATTAGTACTAGTCATTAGTTGCCAAATAATTTCTACTGTATATATTTGGCCTACAAATAGTTCAAATCCGCTATTTTTGGAGCACACGCTAGTTTTTGATCTTCGAATCTGACAACACTGACTCAATGATTTAAATCAACACAATGTGAGGACCTCCATTCGGTCTAGTGGCTAGCACGCTTGACTTCGGCTCGCGTGGTCCTGAGTTCGATTTCCGGTGGGGGTACAGTTGAACGACCGAAGTGGTTCGGATTCCATTATAATCATTAGCTCCACATATCCTTTAGACACCCTAGCATAATCGTGGGATATTAAACTGAAACAAACCAAACCAAAAATCAACACAATGTGTATTACTAACTGTAAGTCCTTGAATAACTGCATATAGCTATATGGTATGGATCGAGTTTGAGGTGGTTCGTGGTCAAACTAAAACAAGTGAAATGTAACTAGGGTGTAATTACAACTTTTAATTAATCATGGTTTTGTGTACATCAGGCCTAAGGCTTAGGAGAACAACTAAGGTTACTGAAAAGTTATCAGTTACATTTAATTTTAGTTACAATTTCCATGTACACACATTGCTGGAACCAAAACTTTGACATTAACATTATAAAGACTACGAAATAAATCGCCCTTTGAAAACATTCTTGCACCATAAAACAAATTACGAGTAATTTTAAAATATTTTACACTTTAGCTAAGTTATTTGCACTATAATTAGAATATTATTTAGCAATTTATTTAAGTTGGCAACACTGCTTAACATAATGGAACTGTGACCTAACTAAAACCACCAAAAACTATTGTTGTAATGTTATAGAAGCAAACTAAAGCAACAATCATTATAAAAGTTTAACACAAATACGTTATTTTAAGCAGTATAATAATCACTATCCATATGTTTTCTATCTCTGAAACTGTTTGAAATAAGAATTGTTATAAATCACATTATGATCACTTAAGTCTTTTGGAACCATCTACATGATGAGACATGATATGTCAGCGCGTTCTCGAAGTAAAGTCTTTAGAAAAAGTTAAATTATCCATTTCTGGTAACTTTGTTCCTTCATTCATTCGAAATACATTATACCACGATCATAGTATTTGACGCTAAGATACAAATGATGCGTATTGCACCGTCTATGCCATTTGAGTTATTAGAGATCTCCAAAATGTTGACGTCGGTGATACTGTATTGTCCATTGTCACACTGAATAATGTATGTGGTATTGTGGTTTTATTTAATATATAAATTAGAAACAGGTAATACCTTACATAGTGCAATTTGAAAAAAAAAACAACTTTATTATGCGTTGGCAAAACTGCTTGTTTATCTAGTGGTATTGCAGAGTATGTGAAAGAATTTTCCCTTCAATAGTTCACACAACATGGCACAAATTTTCAGCATTTTTAAGTATATATATATATATATATATATATATATATATATATATATATATATATATATAGGCGCGGATCCAAGGAAAGAGCAATATACCCCCTTAACGCTCAGGTATACACTGAATAAAATGAGCTTTAATCCTGTTTTACACTGGATAAAGAGGCAAAGTATGATTTAGCCCCTCTCTTGATCATATCCTGGATCGATCATATAAGTATATATAGGTCTATATATATATATATATATATATATATATATATATATATATATATATATATATATATATATAGAGAGAGAGAGAGAGAGAGAGAGAGAGAGAGAGAGAGACAGAGAGAGAGAGAGAGGATTATATACAACAGCAGTGGATTTTGTTTCGGGAGAGGTTTGAGGAACGGGTAAGAAACATTTGTGCTGTACGTGCAATGCGAAAAAATAATCAGAAATTTATTTCGGGAGGGGCTTGAGTCCAACACCTACCCCCTAAATACGCCATTGTACATTAGTCAACCATTCCCATATTATCTCACACAGCAACGAAACAAATTTTGAGTAAAGGCAAAATAGATGTCAATATTCGAGACGACACCAAGACGATACCGAGACCAGTCTCGGTCTCGGTACCATCCCTATTTACTTGTGTCTATAAAGGGACATGTACAAATGTTGTGAAGAATGACATGGGGATACATGCTCATATGTGAATGATGTGCTGTGTAGAGAGCGCAAGTTCAGCTGGTCTCTATATTAAGATGTTAGGTCTATATGTTTGTCTCCATCCTTTCGACAATGAGATCTCGAACCATAAGTGCTAGAAACGTACCGATTTCGCTAATTGATTCCAAATTTTGTGTAGATTGTCCAGTTCTAATTGAATATTAAAAAAGGACATGGCCGTTATTTCTTTATTACATTTTAAGGGCACACGGGAAGTGTTGAAGTTTAAGAAAGTGAACTATCATATCCTACGAGTTGCACATTCCAACATAACACATGTGTACATGGGGAAGCATATCTCTCAGGCATTTGTTTAATAGCCAAATGATAATGAAAAACGAAAGATAACCATACCTCCAGTCTAAGATGAATCTTTATTGTTTGGAGTGTTTTGCCCAATGAACACAATTTATCACTATTATAATTAACTAGTGTTAAATTAAGAAAAAAATAGTAATATGGTTAGTTAGTCGGACACTTTTTACTACTACTAAAGCGCTCCTTAATATTGTTCATTTTCAATTATTTTTATATATCCCCTCTCATCACTATGTTGCGGGCCTCGGTATCAGAAGTGTCATTGTTGATCTCAGCGACCCCGAAAAGTAGGAATTCGACACTCATATTGGTAATTTTGATTTTATATATATTATAGATTATATATCCTCTCCCATTTTGATTATATATATATATATATATATATATATATATATATATATATATATATATATATATATATATATATACAGGGTTTTCATAAAGTCTGGACGGAATTAATTCGCTTATAATTTACATAAAAATGCTCATATTGAAATCAAATAAAGTGCAAACGGTAGTGGAAGGATTAGATTTTTACCTGTAATCTGCACCAGCTCAGTTCATTCACCGCCACACCTCCAACTCGGCGCCATTTACGTCCACACATTCGCGTAGGCGGCGCTGGAATCCACTCACAGCGTTCCGCCGTGTTTGATCCGAAATGCCAGCCACATACGTCTTGAATTTGTTCTTTAAGTTATCGAAACCACTTGGCTTCTTTGCATAAACTTCCGTTTTCACATGACCCCAAAGCCAGAAATCGCAGGGGTAAGATCGGGTGATCTTGGCGGCCAAACGGTCGGGCCACCGCGGCCAATCCATCGGTTAGGGAATTTCTCGTCAATGAACTGTCTCACCTTGATTGCATAGTGAGAGGGTGTCCCGTGCTGTTGGAACACGATGTCGTTCTGGATTCCACGTGCCTCCATTTCCGAAATGAGGTATTTCTGCAACATATCAACGTACGAATCTCCATTCACGGTCTCCTCTTCAAAAAAGAACGGTCCAATCAGATAATCATAGGACACAGCGCACCAAAGGTTCACTTTAGGGCTATCTCTCTCATGTGTCTCAAATTCCTTTGGGTTTTCCGTGCCCCAAACGCGACAGTTGTGTCGGTTAACCTTCCCGGAGACATGGAAGGTTGCCTCATCTGAGAACATGATGGCTGAAAGGAGAACGTCGCCATGTTCCAACTGCTTCAGCATGGCGTCACAGAAGTTGAACCGGATGTCCAAATCTTCATCATGCAGATCCTGGACTATCTTGATTTTGTAACCTTTGGCCTTGATCGTCTTCTTGGCTATCTTAAACACGGTTGTCTGTGGAATACCGAGTTCCATGGACCGTCTAGGAATCGACTTCTGTGAGCTGTTGATGATGCTTTCCCTTACCCTGCTCACTGTTGCAGGCGATGTTGGCGGCCTCCCACTTCGAGGACGGTCCAGGACGCTTCCTGTCTCCAAGAACTTAGCATGCCACTTTTGGATTGCACTCTCAGTCGGTGCCGGATTTTTGAACTCTTTGGTGAACTTTCGACACACCAGAATTGGTGATTTTAGCTCTGCGTACCACAGAACACATTGCGCTTTCTCTTTCACCGACGCCATCTTTGATACGGTAAAAAAATATAGTTTTCTCAGAGGAGTTTTCATTTATTTGTTTATTTCTTTAAAAGACACACACACCAATACAGCTTACAACTTACTTTTAACAGTCAACATTGAAACAACAATGAAAACAACAATGGATGGAATTTGGTATGAAACTGACCCTTGCCCTCCCTCTCCCTCTCTCAACGTGTTCAGAGATGCCGCTTATATCGGGTGTTGCAAAATAAGTGTTACAACTCTTGGGAGGTGACTCCTGCCACTGAGACAAGAAAAAAAGTTCTCTTGAACTTTCTGCTATCGGACATAGTTTCGGATCTACAAGGTGCCGAAAGCGTGGGAAAATGACTTTCGGACGCCAATAGTTCGGAAACTATCCAATATAAAGAGGGCGGGTAAAAAATTCACTGAAGAAGTCATACCTGCTCTATTGAATTTTGTATGTTTCACAATCCTACCGTGCACGCGCAAGGGATTCCCCAAAGGAACGTAGGGAGTCCCGGATAACCTGCCGAATGAAACTTGGTCTAAATGGATATGAATTGATAGGCTTTCTACCAGGTAACAATAATTCGTTTTTATTAGGTTGATATCTGGAACAAATACAAAATGGCGGACACCTTCGTGCCCGTTGTGTGTGGTTGCATAATCGCCAGGTACGGATGCTGGCCAACAGTGACGTTCTGGGTATTAAGTGTAGCGAATTTGTACTCAAATGCTCTAGAAAGACATCTGGAGTGTCGGTAGAGCAATATACATGAAGCAGGGTGATTCACATGTGTGGAAGCACGTAACGAAAAATGCCCAGAAATTCACTCATACTCAGTAAACGTGAGTTCAAAGCGTCGGAAATGTAAGGATTAGCGACAAGAACATGAAAGCCATTGACAATTCACCAATAATATTCCCTCAAACCGATGCAATATGATGTGTACGGTTGCATACCAATAAGGATGCAACAACTGAGGCCAAGTTCAAATTGTGCAATTGGACTCAGTAAGAAACTGGGTAAACTAACTGAATGTCACTAGTGGGATCGCATGATCGATATTGAAATGTGGCCAGTGTGTGTGTTGATATCAACATGTAGCTAATGAACAAATGTCAACATGTTCCACTACTATGGGACATCGTCCCACGAACGAAAAATAGGAATATAACTACTCGGATCTTGAATCTGAGGCCGTGGGCTCCCAGTAGGATTGGAAACTGCGACCACACGAGCAAAAGCGAGCGCTCTAGCCCTGAGGTTCGAAGGAGCCTCACTTTCTCTGTATTCATTTCTTTGAGGAGTACCCACTTTGTTTGGCAAGCCCTCTTGTACAGCTTCCCGACATACTTGTGTGTTTCATTTTGTTACTCCTACTGCACAGTTGTAAACAATCGGAGCTTTAAGACGTTTCTTCCTATTTCTCATGTCGTTTTATTTCCCATATGTACGGTGTTCCAGCTTTAGTGTTAAATGTGCCAATCGGTTCATTTTCGTCTTTGTTTTGGCATGTGCACTGTGTGTAAGATACGAATTTTTGGAGGTATTTTCCTATGTTTCGAGTACGTCATATCTCTCAGAAGACGTGAGACATGACACAAGTTTGTTATTTTCACGCTCTATCAGAATTCGAACCATGCATTAAGAGATTCTTTTCATATGTGTCGAGTGTGGGACAATGTCCCAAACAAAGAGGGACACTGATACAATGTGTTCTAGTTACGTTCTACCAAAAGGTGCACCAGATGTAATAGCAGAATGCACAACGTTATTTTCCTAGTTTTCGCACGGGAGACGGTGTCCCACGTCCCAGCAGTAGTGCGACATGTTGACATTTGTCCATTAGCTACATGTTGATATCAACACACACATTGGCCACATTTCAATATCGATCATGTGATCCCACTAGTGACATTCATTTAGTTTAAGCAGTTTCTTACTGAGTCCAATTGCACAATTTGAACTTGGCCCCAGGTGTTTCATCCTTATTGGTATGCAACCGTACACATCATATTGCATCGGTTTGAGGGAATATTATTGGTGAATTGGCAATGACTTTCATGTTCTTGACGCTAACCCTTACATTTCCGACGCTTTGAACTCACGTTTACTGAGTATGAGTGCATTTCTGGGCATTTTTCGTTAAGTGTTTCCACACATGTGAATCACTCTGCTTCATATGTTATGCTCTACCGACACTCCAGATGTCTTTCTAGAGCATTTGAGTACAAATTCGCTACAATTAATACTCAGAACGTCACTGTTGGCCAGCATCCGTACCTGGCGAATATGCAACCACACACAACGGGAATGAAGGTGTCCGCCATTTTGTATTTGTTCCAGATATCGACTTAATACAAACGAATTATTGTTACTGGTAGAAAGCCTATCAATTCATATCCATTTAGACCAAGATTTATTTGGCAGATTACCCGGGACTCCCTACGTTCCTTTGGGGAATCCCTTGCGCGTGCGCGGTAGGATTGTGAAATATTCAAAATTCAATAGAGCAGGTATGACTTCTTCAGTGAATTTTTTTCCCGCCCTCTTTATGTTGGATAGTTTCCGAACTATTGGGGTCCGAAAGTCATTTTCCCACGCTTTCGGCACCTTGTAGATCCGAAACTATGTCCGATAGCCGAAAGTTCAAGAGAACTTTTTTTCTTGTCTCAGTGGCAGGAGTCACCTCCCAAGAGTTGTAACACTTATTTTGCAACACCCGATATAACAGTGTTGGCAACTAAATAGTTAGTCCTTCCGCTATCGTTTGCACTTTATTTGATTTCATTATGAGCATTTTTATGAAAATTATAAGCAAATTAAACTCGTCAAGACTTTATGAAAACCCTATATATATATATATATATATATATATATATATATATATATATATATATATATATATATATATATATATATATATATATATATATATACCCTTCCCCACCCACAATTTTTGCGGGGCTCAATTTGAATTTAATTTGCATTAGAATTGTCACTGTTCATCTCAGAGACCTCAAAAACTATAGATTAGACACTAATATCGGTCATTTTCCATCATTTGTAAATGTCCTTCCCCTCCTTTAAGTCCACCGTCAAAGTGATATGACAGAAATCATCGCATGTACGAACTTAATCTTGGTTGAAAATTTGATCGATATCGATCCGGTGGTTCAACAGCTATTACGTTTTATTTATTTTTATATATCTCCCCCTCCTACCTCCTCCCCTATGTTTTATCGTCAAAGTGAATAGATAAATACCATCCCAGGCCCAAACCTTGTATATGTTAAAAATATGATCAAGATCGGTCAGGTAGTTCAATTGTGAAGTCACATAGACACTCATTTTAATTTTTACTTTTTACATATATCTCCGCCTCTCCCTCCTCTACGTTGTACCGTCAAAGTGAAATGATAAAAATTATCCTAAGCGAGAACGCCATTTATGTTGAAAATTGATCGAGATGGGTTGGGTGGTTCAAGAGTTATTAAGTTTTATTTATTTTTATATATTTGTTCCCTCCCCTTAAGGACCCCTAAGGTCTATAGTCAAAGCGATATGATAAAAACCACCCCAGGTCTAAACTTAATCCATATTGAAAATTTTATTAAGATCGGTCCTGTGGTTAAAGCGTGACGAAGTCACAAACATGGTCACTTCTCTTTTTTATTCTTTTTACATTTATCTCTCTTCTCGCCCTCCCCTAGGTTCCACCGTAAAAGTGAAATAACGAAAGCATCCCAGGCTCGAACCTTATCTGTGTTGAAAGTTTGACCAAGATAGGTCTGGTGGCTCAATAGTTATTATGTTTAATTTATTTTTATAGATTTATAGTAGTAATCGCGGCACTTGAGGAAACTTTTTTGGCCCCTGGGTCCCTGGCTCAGGACCCATGGTCCCTGGTCGGGGTCAATGACCTAGGGGTACATAGGACCACCCCCTCTAAATTTTGGCAGGGGTACCAAGGCCCACCCCCTAAATTTTGGCAGGGGTACATAGGACCACCTCCCTTAAATTTTGGAAATTGCCAAATCTAAAAATTTGGTATGGTAGCCTAGGACCACAGTATGTACCTCTATCCGTATTGGGGGTCTATGTCGTTCCCTTTCATGGGTAAAAAATTGCCAAAAAGTCAAGTTTCGGGGGTTTTTGACCTAATTTATCCCCTTTGATGAGGTGTTATTACCCTATATGGTTATATGGGCGTATTCAGGGGTCCATTCCCTTTCATAGGACATGAGTATATTAATGCACCCCTTGAAAAATTTGGGAGGGGTACCTTGGCCCACCCCTTAAATTTTGGAAATTGACCAATTTAAACATTGGGTATTATAGTACAGGACCCTAATATGTATTATGATAAATTTGGGTGGTCCACCTCGTTCCCTTCTAGGGGTACAAAATTGCCAAAATATAAACGTAAGCAAGACGTAGTACCACGTGTTTGGTTTTTGGTCGATTTTATCCCCTTTGATGACGTGTTATTATCCTATATAGTTATATGGTCATGTGTCCATTACCTATCATAAGATATGGGTACATTTGTGCACCCCGAGAGGGGTACTTTGGCCCACCCCTTAAATTTTGGAAATTGCTCATTTTATATATTTGGTATTATAGTACTGGACCCAAACATGTATTATAATAAATTTGGGTGGTCCACTTCGTTCCCTTCTAGGGGTACAAAATTGCCAAAATATAAACGTAAGTAATACGTTGTACCACGTGTTTGTTCTTTCGGCCCATTTTATTTCTTTGGATGAGGTCCTATTACCTTATATGGTTATATGGTTATGTATAGGGGCCTATTTCCTATCATAAGACATAGGTACATTTGTGCACCCCTTTAAAAATTTGGGAGGGGTACCTAGGACCATCCCCCTTAAATTTTAGAAATTGCCTATTTTACACATTTGGTATAATAGTATAGGACCCTAATAGAGACTACTATAAATTTGGGTGGTTCACCTCGTTCCCTTTCATGGGTACGAAATTGCCAAATTTTAGTACAACCACATGTTTCGTTTTTGACATAATTTATTCCCTTGGATGAGGTCCTATTACCTTATATGGTTATATGGTTATGTATTGGGGTCTATTCCCTATCATAAGACATAGGTACATTTGTGCCCCCTTTAAAAAATTTGGGAGGGGTACCTTGGCCCACCCCTTAAATTTTAGAAATTACCTATTCTACACATTTGGTATAATAGTATAGGACCCTAATAGAGATTACTATAAATTTGGTTGGTTCACCTCGTTCCCTTTCATGGGTACGAAATTGCCAAATTTTAGTACAACCACGTGTTTGGTTTGGCTCAATTTATCCCCTTGGATGAGGTCCTATTACCTTATATGGTTATATGGTTATGTATACTGTTCCATTTCCTATCATAAGACATAGGTACATTTGTGCACCCCGGGAGGGGTACCTTGACCCACCCCTTAAATTTTGGAAATTGACCAATTTAAACATTTGGTATTATAGTACTGGATCCTAACATGTATTATGATAAATTTGGGTGGTCCACCTCGTTCCCTTCTAGGGGTACAAATTTGCCAAAATATAAACGTAAGCAATACGTTGTACCGCGTGTTTGTTCCTTTGGCCCAATTTATTTTCTTGGATGAGGTCCTATTACCTTATATGGTTATATGGTTATGTATAGGGGTCTATTCCCTATCATAAGACATAGGTACATTCGTGCACCCTTTAAAAAATTTGGGAGGGGTACCTTGGCCCACCCCTTAAATTTTAGAAATTGCTCAATTTAAACATTTGGTATTATAGTACTGGATCCGAACATGTATTATGATAAATTTGGGTGGTCCACCTCGTTCCCTTTCATGGGTACGAAATTGCCAAATTTTAGTACAACCACGTGTTTCGTTTTTGACCTAATTTATCCTCTTGGATGAGGTCCTATTACCTTATATGGTTATATGGTTATGTATTGGGGTCTATTCCCTATCATAAGACATAGATACATTTGTGCCCCCTTTAAAAAATTTGGGAGGGGTACCTTGGCCCACCCCTTAAATTTTAGAAATTGACCATTTTACATATTTGGTATAATAGTATAGGACCCTAATATATATTACTATACATTTGGATGGTCCACCTCGTTCCCTTTCATGGGTACGAAATTGCCAAATTTTAGTACAACCACGTGTTTCGTTTTTGACCTAATTTATTCCCTTGGATGAGGTCCTATTACCTTATATGGTTATATGGTCATGTATATAGGTTCATTTCATATCATAAGACATAAGTACATTGATGCACCCTTTAAAATTTGGGAAAGGTATCTTCACTCATCCACTCAGTTTTAGAAATTGTTTAATATAAGCATTTGGTATCTTCGTACAGGTCTTCAATATGTACGACTATAAATTTGGATGGTCCACATCGTTCCCTTTCATGGGTAAAGAACTACCAAAAATCAAATTTCGGAGGTTATTGACTCCTATTTAGCACGTTATATGGTTTATTACCTCTATATGTTTATGTTCTCTTTTAAATTTGGGAATTATAAAATAACATAATTTGGTAAACGTTTTCTAGGACCCATTGGTGTTCCTCTTATGGCCAAATATTCAAAATTTAAAGGTTATTAACCGGCTTTATTATTAAATGAGTACAGGATTTATTACTTTTCCATAAGACACAGGTGTATTTGTGTATCAATCTTAAATTTTGGGAGGGGTACATTTCTTATTGTCATATCAATAATTGGTAAATGTTCTTTGGGTAAATCATTGTGAAATATTAGTATGATCACGTGATCAGTTATTGACCTATGATGGGATTAGGAGTCCAGGACATTGGTACATTTAAACTTTGTAGGATAATTTGAGAATGCGTCATTGGAATTGATTATTACAACCAAATATAAACGTAAGCAATACGATGTACCACGTGATTGACCTTGAGGTAGTGTACAGGGATACATAGCTGACCTTATTGAATCTTATGACTCATAGTCTTAAGGGAATACATGCTACAACACTGGCAAAGTTATTGTTGATGCAATTTGATTGGTTGATCACTATCTTTCGTGCAATCTGATTGGCTGATCACTATCTTTCGTGCAATCTGATTGGTTGCTGATTTTCAAATCTTTGCTGCATTCAGTTTTAAGTTTTGTTTAACATTTAAAAATCTTGGTTTCGTTCAACATTTTGCACTCACTGATAAATATGATCAAAACCGTTTATTTGTTAATCGAATAGTTAAAAACCGGATAAAGTTTGACGGTTAACCGTAAAACGTAAATTTTTTTTCACTTTGAAAATTTTTTGTTTGAAATTTTTTGCTTGAAAACTCTTGTTTCAAATTTGTGTTTGAATTTTTTTGTTTCAGAATTTTGTTTGAAATTTGTTTCAATTTTTTTGAATTTTTTTTCATTTTTTTTTTGTTGCAAAATTTTGTTTGAAATTTTTTTTACAATTTTTTTGTTCGAAATTTTTGTTTTGGAATTTTTCGTTTCCAATTTTTTTGTTTAAATTTTTTTGTTTCGAATTTTTTTGTTTTGAAATTTTTCGTTTCCAATTTTTTTTGTTTTGATTTTTTTTTTTTTCAAAATTTTGTTTGAAAATTTTTTCGTTTGAAAATTTTGTTTCCAAATTTTTCGTTTCAAAAATTTTGTTTCAAAGTTTGGTTTGACATTTTTTTAAAGATTGTGCACTCATTAGTAAAGAACCGGAACTGTTTAGAACAAAAACCTTTGTCAATATTTTTGTTTCATGATGCAATAGTACACGTCAGAACATGGGGCTTTACTTGAAATGAAAAAAACACAAATCATTGAAATGGATCATTTTATTACACTCCACATACATCCATACCAGATATATGATCTGGATATTGTCGATACAATGTATTTTGAACTTCTTGCACTAGTTTGTCTTTAGCATATAATTTTAATTCCAGTTGAAGTCTTTTAAGGTCTATTGCAATATCAATTGGTGGAAACTCAATGTCCATTTGATCACAAATAAACTGTTCATCAATACAGGTATGCACCCAAGAACGATGTTGACAACCATCACAATATCTAGATACATGTTGTACAATATGCATCACACATTTTTCAAAATAGTACTTTTTCAGGAATATACTTGTTTTGTTGCACAATTCCACTGCATGTTTCACACACTGAAATACGCTGATGAATTTGTTCCATTCCGTTTGCGTTAGATACACCATGTTGCGAGGGACATGGAATGTACTCTTTTTACGTAACAGCACCATCTTCTCTTCGAGGACTGTACGCATCACCACTTCATGATTTGAGCCTAATGATTTGACTATGGTCACATTTAGCTCATCATGAAAATAATCGTTCATTTGGTCGATTTGTGAACATAATATTTGCCATTCTTCAGAGGTCAGTTGTACACCAAATTGTTCTGCTTTGCCCAATCGAATCACAGGTTCAAATGTTCTAGCACTGATACCAATCATCACATGTTTTGTTTGAAATATATTTATTGGATAATAGCTTGCGAAGATGAACTCTTTATCGTTAGAAGTACACATCTTTCCTCCTGAAAAGCACTTGCTCAAATGATTTCGTGGGATGACAGTGTATTGGTTGATTTATAGAACTACGGCTGACGTCATAGGAAAGGAATGTGCTGACATTTGAATTCATGATTTCATCACAGTTACTGACGTCATGCTGACCAACCAAATTCATACAACTACTTCTGATGTCAAAGGAATGTGCTGACGTTTGAATTCATGATTTCATCACAATTGCTGACGAATTCGGCTGTGTACTAAATTCAAATTGATGACTTCGACCCAAGAATCCTTTGTAACATAAAGATACAGATCCAGTATTTAAGAAACGTAACAGTTCTTCTTGTTTTGATGCTTCCATGGGTAAATATCTTGCTGGTAAAATTATATTCTTATCATTTTCAAGTTTCACTACGATTCTTAATCCAAACTTTGTAGGGATTTTTTGGCTAGCTAAGATTCTATAAGATACATTCTGTTGTAAATCAGTAATCTTGGTAAATGATTTCATCACGTCACGTGTGTCTAGAAACTGCAGACAAGTAGCCATGATGACGTTATGATGAATACTAACTCGAACGATACTTATATATGATGCAGAACTGATGACGTTGCATTATCATGTTCTGACGTGTACTATTGCATCATGAAAAAAATATTGACAAAGGTTTTTGTTCTAAACAGTTCCGGTTCTTTACTAATGAGTGCACAATCTTTAAAAAAATGTCATACCAAACTTTGAAACAAAATTTTTTGAAACGAAAAATTTGGAAACAAAATTTTCAAACGAAAAAAAAAATTTCAAACAAAATTTAAAAAAAAAAATCAAAACAAAAAAATTTGGAAACGAAAAATTTCAAAACAAAAATTTCGAAACAAAAAATTTTAAACAAAAAAAAATGGAAACCAAAAATTTCAAAACAAAAATTTCGAACAAAAAAATTGTAAACAAAAAAAATTCAAACAAAATTTTGCAACAAAAAAATTGAAAAAAAATAAAAAAATTGAAACAAATTTTGAACAAAATTCTGAAACAAAAAAAATCAAACACAAATTTGAAACAAGAGTTTTCAAACAAAAACTTTCAAACAAAAAATTTTCAAAGTGAAAAAAAATTTACGTTTCACGGTTAACCGTCAAACTTTATCCGGTTTTTAACTATTCGATTAACAAATAAACGGTTTTGATCATATTCATCAGTGAGTGCAAAATGTTGAACGAAACCAAGATTTTTAAATGTTAAACAAAACTTAAAACTGAATGCAGCAAAGATTTGAAAATCAGCAACCAATCAGATTGCACGAAAGATAGTGATCAGCCAATCAGATTGCACGAAAGATAGTGATCAACCAATCAAATTGCATCAACAATAACTTTGCCAGTGTTGTAGCATGTATTCCCTTAAGACTATGAGTCATAAGATTCAATAAGGTCAGCTATGTATCCCTGTACACTACCTCAAGGTCAATCACGTGGTACATCGTATTGCTTACGTTTATATTTGGCTGTAATAATCAATTCCAATGACGCATTCTCAAATTATCCTACAAAGATTAAATGTACCAATGTCCTGGACTCCTAATCCCATCATAGGTCAATAACTGATCACGTGATCATACTAATATTTCACAATGATTTACCCAAAGAACATTTACCAATTATTGATATGACAATAAGAAATGTACCCCTCCCAAAATTTAAGATTGATACACAAATACACCTGTGTCTTATGGAAAAGTAATAAATCCTGTACTCATTTAATAATAAAGCCGGTTAATAACCTTTAAATTTTGAATATTTGGCCATAAGAGGAACACCAATGGGTCCTAGAAAACGTTTACCAAATTATGTTATTTTATAATTCCCAAATTTAAAAGAGAACATAAACATATAGAGGTAATAAACCATATAACGTGCTAAATAGGAGTCAATAACCTCCGAAATTTGATTTTTGGTAGTTCTTTACCCATGAAAGGGAACGATGTGGACCATCCAAATTTATAGTCGTACATATTGAAGACCTGTACGAAGATACCAAATGCTTATATTAAACAATTTCTAAAACTGAGTGGATGAGTCAAGATACCCCTCCCAAATTTTAAAGGGTGCATCAATGTACTTATGTCTTATGATATGAAATGAACCTATATACATGACCATATAACCATATAAGGTAATAGGACCTCATCCAAGGGAATAAATTAGGTCAAAAACGAAACACGTGGTTGTACTAAAATTTGGCAATTTCGTACCCATGAAAGGGAACGAGGTGGACCATCCAAATGTATAGTAATATATATTAGGGTCCTATACTATTATACCAAATATGTAAAATGGTCAATTTCTAAAATTTAAGGGGTGGGCCAAGGTATCCCTCCCAAATTTTTTAAAGGGGGCACAAATGTACCTATGTCTTATGATAGGGAATAGACCCCAATACATAACCATATAACCATATAAGGTAATAGGACCTCATCCAAGAGGATAAATTAGGTCAAAAACGAAACACGTGGTTGTACTAAAATTTGGCATTTCGTACCCATGAAAGGGGACGAGGTGGACCACCCAAATTTATCATAATACATGTTCGGATCCAGTACTATAATACCAAATGTTTAAATTGAGCAATTTCTAAAATTTAAGGGGTGGGCCAAGGTACCCCTCCCAAATTTTTTAAAGGGTGCACAAATGTACCTATGTCTTATGATAGGGAATAGACCCCTATACATAACCATATAACCATATAAGGTAATAGGACCTCATCCAAGAAAATAAATTGGGCCAAAGGAACAAACACGTGGTACAACGTATTGCTTACGTTTATATTTTGGCAAATTTGTACCCCTAGAAGGGAACGAGGTGGGCCACCCAAATTTATCATAATACATATTAGGGTCCTGTACTATAATACCCAATGTTTAAATTGGTCAATTTCCAAAATTTAAGGGGTGGGCCAAGGTACCCCTCCCAAATTTTTCAAGAGGTACATTAATATACCCATGTCTTATGAAAGGGAATGAACCCCTGTATACGCCCATATAATCATATAGGGTAATAACACCTCATCAAAGGGGATAAATTAGGTCAAAAACCCCCGAAATTTGACTTTTTGGCAATTTTTACCCATGAAAGGGAACGACATAGACCCCCAATACGGATAGAGGTACATACTGTGGTCCTAGGCTACCATACCAAATTTTTTGATTTGGCAATTTCCAAAATTTAAGGGGGGTGGTCCTATGTACCCCTGCCAAAATTTAGGGGTGGGCCTTGGTACCCCTGCCAAAATTTAGAGGGGGTGGTCCTATGTACCCCTAGGTCATTGACCCCGGCCAGGGACCATGGGTCCTGAGGCAGGGACCCAGGGGCCAAAAAGTTTCCTCAAGTGCCGCGATTACTACTTTTATCCCTCCCCTTCCCCTCCTCTAAATTCTACCGTTAAAGTAATATGATAAAAACCACCTCAGGTCCGAAAATCATGTATGTTGAAAATTTTTAAACATCGGTCGGGTATTTTAAGCGTGATAAAGTCAGAAAGACAGTCACTTTTGTTTTTACTTTTTTTACATGTATCTCCCCCTCCCCTTGGCTGCATTGTAAACGTGAAACGAAGAAAACATCCCAGGCTTGTACCTTATCTATGTTGAAAGTTTCATCGAGATCAGTCTGACGGTTCAAGAGTTATTAAGTTTTATTCATTTTCATATATTTCCTGTCCTCCCCAACCCTCTCCTAAGATCTACTGTTAAAATGAAATGATGAGAAACTTCCAAGGTTTAAATTTCATATATGTTAAAAATTTGATTGAAATCGATCCGGTGGTTCAAACGGAATTAATTCACGAACATAGTCACTTTTATTTTTATATTTATTGATTTTTAAATGTCCCCCTCCACCCCCTCCCCTACGTTCCTCCGTCAAAGTGAAATGATAAAAACCATCCCAGTCCCAAATCTCATCTACATTGAAAATTTGATCAAGATCGGTGGGGTGGTTCAAGAGTTATTAAATTGTAATTTTTCTATGACCCATCCTCCCCTCATCTAAGTTGTACCGTCAAATTAAATAGATGAAAACTCTCCCAGGCCAGAACCGCATATACGTTGAAAATTGAATCGAGATCGGTTGGGCGGTTCAAGAGATGAAGAGTCACAAACATAGTCACTTTCAATTTTATAATATAGATTGTGTGTGTAATGTATTTGCTTATTACACACTGCATGCAAGAAGAAAGAAAACATTGGTCATACATGAATTAGAAACTCCAACTGGAAGTAGGTTGAAATCTTGCAGACGGTAGAAGATGTTGACAAAAATGATAATAAAAACATCTCCCTTTTATGGTACTCCTTGCCGATTTTTATCAAAGTGTCCTTCACTTGTGCCAGTAAAGGAATGTGCATACTCATGTCCAAAATTATTGTCGATGTCTATAAATATGTTGTACAAATATAATTCTAAAACGAATTGGCCCGGTATTTCTTATAATGCTAGTATGTGTATAATCGGCAAAGACATATATATGGAAAAATTTCGTGTCGAAATAGCAGTAAATAAGGAAAATAAAACTTTCTTATCCATTTAGCAACATTTTGTTTTACTCATTCTAATGTTCGTATTTATAATTTTATTGTTATGAAATTTACCACAAATATATATTTCCTGATTATACACATAGTATCAGTGTTGAGAGTACCCTGCAAAAGCATTATCAAATTATATTCTTACAAAAAATATAGTTATAGATGTGCGACAATCACTTTGGACATGAGTGCACATATGTTGTGAGAAATGAGAAGGAGATTCATGCTCACATGTGAATGATACGCTGTGCAGAGAGCGCAGGTTCAGCTAGTATGTCAAGAAATATTCAAAATAATATGGAATAAATAAAATATTATGACGATCATATTGCGCTTCAACTATTGATTTATATACATGTGCATCAGATTATATATCTTTAGTCGGCCATATTTATTTCAGTAATTAAATCTGTCTCCCGTGTTATTACATTTACTTTCATAAGTTATAAAATTTTAATTATTACAAGAAATATCAGAAAGAATTATGATTTAAATATTAACTGTCGATCTTAATTTATTTTCCAAACTGGCTTGAGCTTTCCTTCTAGTACACAATAAAATGCACTAAAATCGCCATTTTCCTTTCATAGCAAATCTCCCCGTAAATCGTCCAACAACATGGTGAGTTACACTATTTGAAGTGTTTCCCAAATATCCACCGAATTACGTTCGACTTCAACATATTGATCTCGATGATGGCACATTTGTGACGGAAAGTTTCTAAAATATTGATTTACAATTGAATCAACGAAAATTAAATCAACTTGGTATCTTGAGTGTAGCGAGGTGCACAACAGGGGCGGCCGAATTAAACATAAAATATTTCTCGAGAAGTTTCAAGAATAGTTTGCAGAATTTCTCCAAACTTTACGGACAAATCTATTGAAATATATCATTTGAAATCCTGATTTATTCTAAAGATAATGATAAAAGAATCATGAATATAAGACAACTAGTCTACCAGTAGCAGCTTCCTTAGTAAATATCTAAAATTTCCTGAAAGTTTCATTGATTTCTAAAGGGTTACTATTTCTCTTTAGTTTCTGAAATTGACATTAAACGCGCGCATTATATCACTCAGTTGCATGTGAGAGAATAGAGGGGGAACTCTGCGCCGGATTCGTGTCTCTAAACGGACTATAGATGTTCGAGTATGTTGAGGTACGTCGATTGTGCGGATAAGGTAAGGTGTTGAAATTCATGCTAATGTTTTTCAACTACGGTACAACAGCTTCAGTTTGAATGGTGCATAAATATGCTGGAATACGACACCAGACTAACCCAAAATAACATCTAGACCATAAGATGGAACAAGATCACCTAAAATGGCAACATAGTCAGAGGCAATGACGCGACCGGTAAGCGCCAGCGTAAGTCCTGCTAAAACCTATGATTGTAGCTCATAAAATTACAGGTCTGCCGCCATATTTCACGTTTGGCCTGAGACTTTTGAGAGTGTACCACATATAAATACGACCCGTAGTTTGATTTAAAGTGAACGATAACTCAGCTGACCATATCGCAAGTTACCAGTCACCAGCGATCCATGTTACACGTTCGCAGAAAAATTAGTGTGATTCTAAAGCGTGACGGTCCCTTACCAGCGGTTTCACTCATGTAACCCGACCTTGTATATCAATGTCATGTAACTCATGGTAGGCTGTGACTCTTGATACAGTCTGTGGGAGTTGCTGTTTGAGTTCCTCCGCCCCTTGCACTGCACTCGTTCAAAAGTTTTGAGTGACAATTAGCTTAAATACTCATCGAATCGTGTCGGATATGGTTTCATTCCTACCACTGTTCCTCTTTGTCGATGTAGTTTTTCTGTGAGAGTTATAGGTCATCATCACCTCGGATACTATACCTCATGACACACTCAACATCTTGCAATTTTAGTCGACCTCGCACAACATAACAAAACGTCAACAAGTGGGCTTCATTCGAAACTAAAGAGATAGTCAATTTTACAATCGGGCATCGAAGAGCTTTAATTGTCACCATGAACCAATAAGGACACGGTGTTGAGTTTTATGTCCTTTCTTAAGACTTCTCCATATAGTCTCCATGTAGAGTCACACAGTTTCCTCGCCGTTTTGGATTTGTTGAGGGTTATCATTGTAAAACACTGCAGGTTGCATTGAAAACTATCGTTTCACATCCATTATGACGTCATCTGTATTGTGACAATGGTGACCATGAAGTAGATTCTGCATCTTTCATAACTGAGTTTACTTCTGCATAACAATGTGGATGGTTATTCGTCCGTCTTCCAGCATCAGCTCTTCGATTTTTCTCATTATGACTTCGTCGTCCGTGATGATGGACATACTTGTCTTTAGTAATATGTAAGTGACAATAACCTATTTAATATAGTTCTTCAACCTCATACAATGTCGTATGGTCATCACCATACACATGCTTTATTTCATCATGAATTTCCTGGCTGTTGTAACTCTTCAAATGAAGTAACTTAATCACACTACGAGCTTCTGTGTTGTCCCATCTTTCACCTAAGTATCAACCAGCGAAACATGTAAATAAAGTGAATGACGTACATTAATAATTTTTACTGCGTCGTATGTATAAGTTCTAATGTCTACATAGATAAATTATTTCAAAATTAATCAATAACATCTTAGGCATACATATTTTTCCGACACCCCTTGTACTACACGATCGTTTGCTCAGCTCATTACACTGCCAATCTACTGCACTTCACGTAGTACACATTTTCCCTAACGCACTACTACCGACAACCCAGTGCTGCGGTCGACTGAACGTTCTCAACTCAGACTCTGATGTGTTTTCAAATCCATGTGTTTCTATTATATTGATAGTCATATGTGTATAAAATGGATGTACGTATATGTGTATTTTAAAGCATAACTCTGCAACTCCTGTAACAATTTCACCCAAATTTGGTACCGAGATCATTTACGACATATAAAATAATATTGTGGAGTTAGGACTACCCTAGCACACCTGGGGTGAGTGAGAGGGTGGCTTATAAAAATGATCGAAAATGACCGACATTAGTGTCGGGTCCATAGTGGTTGAGTTGAATCATGGCACTGCCGATATCTATAAATCCATTTTCAGCTCCCATCAGCATACTTGCGCGCGAAGAAGGGTGAAATGCAAAATAACGAAAACGACCGACATTAGTGTCGATTAAATAGATTTTAGGGTTGCTATGTTAATTGGTGACAATACCGATAACTTTTAAGTACAAATTCAGCCTCCAGTGGGGTAAGATACCCTCGCTCAATTGGATTACACATTCTCTCATTCCACCGCCCCTAGAGATTGGAAGGGGGAACGTAAAAATAACCAAACATAATCAAATTAGCATTGAATCCTTCCTTTTTTGGGTCTCTGAGATGCGTAGTGATATTAATACCGTTTAGCCCTACATTTAGCCTCCTTTAGCACCTCTAAGTAGGTAGGAGGTGATGCTACTTAAAAGTAATTGAAGATAACCTATATTAATGCCAAATCCATAGTTTTACGGGTCACTGACATGGAGAGTCAAACATCCGATACCGCTCAAGTCTAAATTCAGAACTAATCCAGATGAGGTAAGAACGAATGAAAAAATAACATATCTAAGATAACAGGAATTACAGTCCACGTTCAGTCTCTAACTAGCACTCCCAGGGAGGGAATGAGAGAGGCTGACATGAAACAATGATCGGGAATGACACATACGAAAACAATCGAAAACGTGTGGACTTCATAGTTTTCGAAATCGCTGAGATAAATATTGAAAATCTCCATGCGATTTATGTTCATGTTGAGCCCTCAGCGACATGGTAAGTGAGAAGGGAGAAAAATAAAATGTTCGGGTTTTATCATATTCCTTCGATTAAAGTTCGTTTCTGTGGGCGTAGGGTGTTAAAAAAATCCTTCATCCATTAGGGATCTTCCTGCTTTCACACGCACACACACGCACACACACACACACACACACACATATATATATATATATATATATATATATATATATATATATATATATATATATATATATATATATATATATATGTATAGGTGTGTCATACTGGTACTATCAGAGTTAAAACAAAATGTAAGAGAGGAAACTGTCTCCAAATATGAGATCGGACGAGTCGTTTCGACTGTACAGTCTTTATGCTTCCAATGTTAAATGGAAATGAAACGTTGACATTTACCTGGATCCACAACATAACTGAATGAAATTACTGTCTATTATGCTAACGTGTTGATGGGCAACCCTTATTTCAAACATGCCTCCATTCATTATACTCTTACAAAGTTTGTCCACTTCCGGTCCAATCCTTCCCTCCTCAAACCCAAGTGTTTGTTTCTGTGTGTGTGAAAGTGTAGAAGTAAGTTTGGGTATGGAAAGGCGGTAAGGGGTTGTCGTATCCTGTTGCTTAATTTTTTGTTCACACCTAGGTAAATACAGAAATTATTTTGTTTTCTTTCTCAAAGTTTGAGTCCTAGGAGTTCTGCTAATAGTAAATCTGGCTACAAATGTTCCGTTTTGCTGTGTGCAGTCTCGTACTGGGGTTATAAGTCCTCGGCAGGAGCTTCATTTGGAGGGCCCCATCTTCTATTATTATTATTATTATTATCATTATTATTATTATTATTATTATTATTATTATTATTATTATTATTATTATTATTAATAGGAAAAGTTTAACAGAGTCTTGTAAAACTTTTGCTATGGAGGGATAGCTTTACTTCATAAGGCAGTCAGCTTCATTTACGCGAGATAATGGGGTCCCACTGTGGAGACTTGGTCTGTTTCTTTATGCTGTTGCAATAACTTGTCAAACGACTAACAGAGAGCCCCAGCAGGACTTCATAAAAGTCAGCCTCACTTCAGCTTTCATGGGGCCGCAATACACATTTAGACAATATGACGCTGGGGCCCCATTTTTCACATTATTGAAATATCTGTATTCTTACTACGACAGAAACAAGGACCCGAACATAATTTTATAATACTGTTAGGTTTCATTCCAATAATGGGACCTGAAGACTACATTCAATGTTGGGCCACTGAGCTCTGGAAACGGAACAAACTGCAATATATTAGAGAGGGTTCCGGCAGGGATTCCTGGCCTCCTGCCCTGGCCAGCCTGAGCCTGTGTGCTATTCTTTCACGCATGAAGGTTATTTGTCTAAAAAAAAATGTTGGCAACTCAAGACTTACTCACTAAATAATATTTGAGATAAGAGAAAACTAGCAAAATCTCTATAGGAAATAATTTCCAGTTTATCATAAAGTATATTAAATATACTTTCAAATGATAGCCACATCATTGCTGCTTTCAATATCCGAAAAAAGTGTTTGAATAACACATACAATCAAAATTATGTTAAAAAATAATAAAAAGCTAGCTGACCTTGCGTTCTCCACACAACGCATCATTCATATATGAACATGAATTTCTTGTCATTCCTCACATCATCTGTATATGTTTTTTTTTACAAACACAAGTGAAAGACGTCTTGATAAGGATTGGGAGAGGATGCAATAGAAGCTAGATTTTTTGATTGTATTTTTTTTTTTTTTTTTACAATATCTCGCACCTTTTGCAAGATTGAGCCTACTTACGGTTGGAGTTTCTAGTTCATGTATGGTCAGTATTTTTTACTCCTTGCTTGCAGTATATAATAAGCAAATACAGTACATACACAATTAATTTTAATGTCTGTTATATACGATGTTCATTGGACAAAACATTGCAAACAAAGTTTCATCGTAGACTGAAGACATGGTTCATTCTTTTTTTTTTCATTATCATTTGGCCAGTATACAAACGCCCGAGTGTTATATTAACTCCGTATACAATAGTGTGGTGTTGGAATGCATAACGCGTAAGATATGATCCTTTCTTAAAAAAAATCAATACTTCAATGTACCCATAACAATTGTAATAAAAATATTCATTTTTTTTAAATATTCAATTAGAACTGAAGAACCCACACGAAATTTGCAGCCGATCAGTCGAAACGGTATCTCGCTAGAACTTTCGGTTTCTGAGATATCATTGTGAAAAGGCCACAAACATATAAATATCCACAAACATGTAAACGTTTCCTGACCACAAACATATAAACCTAGTGTTTTAATATTATTTCTATATATAGGTAAAACATATACATAAAAAATAATTAGTTCTGACGTATACAGATGTGGATCTTAAGTCAATTACAGAAAATGTAATGTAAAATAATTTTCGATTTGTGTATTTCTTTAATTATTCGCTGAGGTATTACAACTCATGTCCAACCATCTGAAGGGTTTGTATTTTGCCCTTCGTATACATCGTTTGATAGAGTTCAAATTCTAAGGTGCAATCAATAATTTGAAGGGCTTTGTAACTCTGAAGTATTTATTGATTTGCTACGACATAGGAAATAGGTATTGCACAATTTGTTACGTAATAATTTTAAAACATTTGGTACGTTTTTTCTTCAGATTTAGGCAACTTTTTTATTTATTTGTTTTATTTTGAAAATCGTTAAGAAAAGTCGAATAAACTACTACGCTTTCTCCAAGTAAAAGTCAGGAAACGTCCAGTTTGTCCTGACACAAAATCTTTTATTGGAAAAAACAATTTTCTTTTAAGTGTATTTTCATGAGGCGTAAAGCATCTCCGTCAGGAACTTGATATGTTGTGAAAGTAAGCAGCTAGCGAATCACAAGACAGAACAGACAAAACAATGTTGTGAGAGTATGGGTTTCACAATAATCAATTTTATTACATCCATTCGTTTCTAAAACTATCCTACGTCTGAACAAAATGTCACGATTTATGTCACCACACTGGAAGTAGTCTGCGATCCCTCTTAGGTGTCTAGTGAAAAAACATTTAATGCATGCACCAGTGATGCCTGCTTGCACAATGCTATAAAACTGCGAAACTACATATAGCATAAAACTGATAATCGCCGTAATGTTATTTTAAACAGATTTATGAAAGTAGTAAAACTGTCAGAGAGAGACTATGCACTCAGCTGGTTTTATAGTTCTATGTTATAAACAGTTTAAATGAGAGTGATATAGTTAATTAAACCATATGTTAAGCTTATTACGCTAATTATATTGTTTTCTTTCTTGAAACGTTTGTCATGCGTATGTCATGTTTTACTCTCCCTATCACCTTAATAACAATATAATTCTGTCAGAGTATTAGTCCACTTGTATAATGTTACAAAAATAAAATGTTATTAACGCAAAATTTAATTTCTTAACAAACGTTGAAGTGTCTGGATGGAAGCAGAGTCCCCTACCGTAGACGGAAAGTTGTCTTTTGTATATCATACTTGGTACTGTTTAATTCTTTTTACAGAATATAACAGATTTTATTCCGTGATATGTCTCATTGCCTCATAACAGTATGGCTGACCAATGACAACCGACCAATAAGTACTTCTATCGTTCAGATCTACATACAGCGCTTCCGCTAATTGGTGCACTTTCTCCATTTTTTAAAAACAAATAATATTTTTTTAGTACAGGTTTGAATTTTGCATCACCCTGTACATTTTTTTTCAAACAACAACCAAATATACTACCTAAGTGTTGCAAACATGATAAAGGAGAAAGAAAATCTATACATTACAACAAAAAAATTTAAAAAATGAAGTTAGTACCTGTGGTTATGCATGAAGCAATTTAACTCTTGCAGTATTGATGAGACCACATGACACACATCCTAAGTAGAAAAAGTATGTCTTCAACCACTAATTTCTTCAATTTTCTTCAAAACACTATTATTTGGTATAAATATGTTGTTAGTTTATGTACTCTCGGCGTGGGAGACTAAAGTTCGATTCTCGGTTGGAGCTCATGGGTTCGAATTCCACATTAATCTGAGAACATATGAAAAGTTTCAATTTAGTTTAAACTGAACGGACTCAAGATTTAATCGAAACGGATTAACATTATAATACAAAGTACATAAATTAAATTAAAGTATAAACTTGAGTGCAGAGAGGAAGTATACCGCTCAAAGAAAGGCGAACGAATGTAAAAAAGTATTTATTCGTAATTACTATGCTCCTTTCATTTCTTCTATATTGTACTTAAGGATATCCGTTGCTAAGAATTATTAAGAGATAGCAATAAATAATTGAAATTTGACCTACCTCTCCTTCTTCCTCTCTTTCTTTTATCTTCTTCATATTTCCTTCTTCTTGTTTTAGTTTTTGAGTTGAATTTGGGTTAAGCGTCATGTTCAACACCAAGGCTGTTTGAGACAAAGACTTACAGTTTAGACTGGAATCCAAACCGCATGTGCTTCTGCTGGGAATCGAACCCGGGTATCCATCTTGTCTCATGATAGGCAGTTTTTTTGTACTTAATGGGGCTATCTCAATTCTTTATTCCTTCTAAACTTATTACTGAGATTACGATGAGTAAGGATGACCTCATTAAAGGGAATACTAGAATCATCAATATATGCAGACACACTTTCCACTAGCTCCTAAAAGGACGCTTTTGTCCAAAATGCTAGATTTCGGTGCGCAACAAACCAATATTGCATGAATACATTAGGATCCTCTGCATTCCCTAATCCGTATGTTCCCGAATTGTATACTTTCATAGCTCTGCCCTTCACAAACTTCATTCCCAACCGACATGAATATTATTTTAAGTTTTCAAGAAAACACATGCATTAGGTTTAAATTTTATTCTCTTTAATACAAGAAATCAATCTTTTATTTTACGAAAGTTATTCCCACACATGATCGTAAAGTTTATCTTCCTGCTATCTCAAGGTTCCCTCTCATTAAACTTGCTCCATATCCTTCAGTGATGTAAATGAAAAAGTAGATCCCATTGTAAAGCCTGAAATAAATTAAACTCTGAAAATCGAGTATTTTTTTAAAAAGGAAAGTTATGAGTTTATAACATTAAGATATTTAAACAATTTCTCTTTGACTAATTTTAATCACAAATAATGAAGGTAAGTCAACAACAAACACACAAACATATATATGCATATAGTGAGTTGGTGCTATTGAAATATCCACTTTTACGTCTCTTGTGAAGCTACTTTTTTGCAGTATATTTAAAAGATGAATTGAGATCACACGTGCGATGTCACGAACTCCATATATGCGCAGCGAATAGGCTAGAGCGCCTAATCAGGCAGAAGCAGTTTCCAATTGAAGATGGTCGTGCGGACATGCAGCATGGAGAGTCATAATTGCAAATAGGCTTCGTTCTCGAGTTCAAATTAGATCATCTTGTAGGTCTAGATGTGTAAAACATCAACAATACATTTGGGTCACTAACAGCGAATGAACATAGCATATAACGTTAGCTTATGAAATTTTGTGCCAGTGACACAACATTTACAAGTAAACCCCCGCTACCACCAATCAGCAGCATACTCTGACGAACTGCTCATGAATAATAGCTCGAATTAGGGTTTTCGTATATGGTGCTCATGGGCACAATTAGTAATGAATTTTTGTCTTCACAAGATTGTTGTAGAAGTGATCCTAATCAACATACTAAAGGTAATAAATGACCCGCCTTGTGCTAACTCCGCCATCTTGGAAAATGGCGGATGATTACACACCTTCATTCGGTTTCGGCTAATTTCTCAAAAACGGCTGATTTTAGAAAGGAAACTCGCTAAAGCTCGCTGGGGGCTCCGCCCCCAGACCCCCGGTCATGGCTTTGCCATAAGGTGTCAAGTTCTAGAAAACTTTCTTGAGGAATTCACTTCCCTTTACAGCACACACCTGTTACCAACACATACTTCAATTGAACCGGTATTATTTCTTCCATTTAACTTTGGACAGCAAACACACAATTTATAAGAAGAACTCTATTACTACTTCTATTCTGGCAATCATGTACATGGCTAATTATATACACTTTGCGCACATCTATACATGTTAGAGACAATAACAGAATTTATTTTCTGAAACATAAACAGCGGAAACGGTCTTGCAATAGCCTACCAATTATACCTTTCATTTTCCGAAAACACTCACTGTTTACAAATGTGAATTTTTCCACCCTTTTAAATATTATATTTTGCAGTGTAATTTAGTACGTACAATGTATTATAATAGTGTCCCTGTTGTTAATTGTACATATTACCTGCACTAAAAGTAATTCACATCTGTGATAGAGTGCGAAAATATTTCAGGCTTCCTGCATATTTATTCTTGTATTTACAATGAAGACTACAATTTACTAGGTAATTTACAAATATGAATATTGTAGGAAATTATTTAAATTTTCTTCATAGCATTTGAGTGAACACTAGTTTTGTACTGTAATGTAGTACAGTGGATTATAATGGAAACCTTGGGCGTAGTTGTACATATTACCTGCAGCAAGACTTTTTCAAATATTTCATATTTACTGGACAATTTCTTGCAGTCAACCTGTATCTCTCGTCTTGTATTTTCAATAAAGACTACAATTTGTAGGTAATTTATAAAAATGAAATTTCTTAAGGCTTTTTAAACATTAGTTCATAACATTTGATTCAACACTAGTTTTTGCAGTGTAACGTAGTACATCTAATTATAATGGTGTCCTTTGGTAAAAAATGTACTTACTGGGCAGCAAGACTTCTTGAAATGTTTATATACACTGGGCAATTACATAGAGTATTCGTGTATCTTTACTCTCATATTCTCAATGAAGACGATTATTAACTAAGTAATCTAGAATATGAATATTATTGGAGGCTTTTGAAAATTTGTTTATAGCATTTTAAACAAACCACTTTTTACATAGTAGTATAACAGTGTATTAGAATGGTGTCCTTCTCATTTCTTAATACAATTAAATAACAAGACATCATTTCCTTAATGATACTAAAAAACGCATATATAACCCGATTACTATTCCTATTTAGAGGTGTAATTCCCCACAGATGCCGGCCGCAACGTACCAGTATTATGTGAGCAGTAAGAACGAAGTCGAAAATCTAAGGAAATCGGTAGTGAAGAGGATTAACGTGAGCCTACTGGACAGGAGACCTAGGTTCAATTCCTAACAATCTTTTTCTCACTTTTTCTTTCTTTGAAAGTTTATTTTCATTGCATATATTGTTTGCCTATAAGGTTAAGTCTATTATAAAACGCATTTCACTCCAACCGGTCATGTAAACAAACTACTGAACCGAAAGAGGCACTTTTCCACGTATCCCGTATATTATAACTATATACGCTGCCAACGAGAAAATTGTCAAAAGGTGCGTACATATATATATATATATATATATATATATATATATATATATATATATATATATATATATATATATATATGTGTGTGTGTGTGTGTCTGTGTGTGTGTGTATTTCCTTAAAAGTTATAATCTTATCCTTTTTCAGTAGCGGTATAGACTTCAAACTTGGTATACGCATCTATCTAAACGACCAGTATAAAAAGGGAGATTGTTTGCAATTATTTCCGGTTCGAAGCACACACTATCCTCGCGAGACAAAATGTATTTTTGTCTCGTCTGTATACTATATCGTGGAAATGATGCTCAATGTTTTTTTCCAAAATGTTTTTGGGGGGTACACTGCCTCCTTGGGGCTCTTAGAGTGCCCCCGCAGGAGACCAAATAATGCGTGAATAATAGAATAATAAATAGAATACTATGAGCAGTGCCCCTGGGAATACTAACTGTGATCCTCAGGAACATTGTTTCTGAAAGAAACACTGGTGTTGCCCCATCTCTAAAGCTACATATGTTTCTTTCTAAATAGTTGAGTATCGTCTCGAAGCTTCACACGAACATACTGCCTAGTTTCGAGACGATATGAACAGTTAGTGTATAAATATATTATTTTCGTCTGTGTCTGTAATAACGAAAATCTTTTGTTCACGCAATGCCAACAGAAACTATTTTGATAAAACGAAGCAACGTGATAAGAAAAAAAGACGTAAGAAAAAGGAAGGTTCGGTGGGGAATCAAAACCCAGATCTGCTACTCAGAAAACAGACACTTTACCGCGGAGCTAACTTACTACGTTGAATTCTGTTTGTTTTATTCTCCTCAATATATCACATAAGAGTCCAAATGAAGGCAGTTCAAAAATATGCCAATTTTGCATTCAAGATGACGACTTCTCCAATGATTTGTTTCTTCACTTAAACTGAACTACGTCCTTAATAACATAGCGAAACCTGGCTTACCTACAAAGAGCACAACTTACAATTTTCATGGTTACAAATTTTTGAGCCGCCATTTTGAATCGAAGATGGCGACTTTTCAAACATGTCGGATTTTTCCCCTCACATGCCCTGTAACCTACACACTTGAATGCAATTTCGTGATTCCACCATATCTACAAGTTGTGTAGAATTAGACGCACCCTTATAACATTCCTAGCACTTTCTTACACCGAACATGACTATTTTTTTCAAGTTTAAGGGCGGATTCGCAAACTACGCATCAGAATAAACATCAACTCGAAATTTCAACGTCCTACATACAGCCATTACACATTTCACATTTTTTCGATTTGCGCCGCGAAACTGAAACGAATTTTAATGCTCTTTTCTCTATCATAAACTATGTTCCTAGCTTCACTGCCTGACAAAATATGCCGTTTCTATGGTGTGCGGAACTACTCTAAAAACCAGCATTTCAAAACGACGAAAAATTTCGACACTTCATTTACATGGAAAATGTCGCCTTTTTCGTGATATTGGAATTTTCCCATTACTCACACCCCATGACGAACAAGTATGCAAAATTTGGTGTTTGTATGTTTTGTGGAAGTATGCAAACAATTAAGTGTGTTTCCGATTATAGAGGTATAAAATTCTCCACAGATGCCAGCCGTAACGTACCAGTATTACGTCAGCAGAAAGAACGAAGTCGACAATCTAAGGAAATCGGTGGTGTAGGGGATTGACGTGAGCGTACTGGACAGGAGACCTAGGTTCGATTACTAACAATCTTTTTCTCACATTTTCTTTCTTTGAAAGTTTATATTCATAGCATATATTGTTTGCCTATAAGGTTGAGTCTATTATAAAACGCATTTCACTCCAACCGGTCATGTAAACAAACTACTGAACCGAAAGAGGCACTTTTCCACGTATTCCCTATATTATAACTATATACGCTGCAAACGAGAAAATTGTCAAAAGGTGCGTATATATATATATATATATATATATATATATATATATATATATATATATATATGCGTGTGTGTGTGTGTGTGTGTGTGTGTGTGTCTTTGTGTGTGTGTATTTCCTTAAAAGTTATAATCTTACACTTTTTCAGTTGTGGTATAGACTTCAAACTTGGTATACGCATCTATCTAAACGACCAGTATAAAAAGGGAGATTGTTTGCAATTATTTCCGGTTCGAAGCACACACTATCCTCGCGAGACAAAATGTATTTTTGTCTCGTCTGTATACTATATCGTGAAAATGATGCTCAATGTTTTTTTCCAAAATCTTTTTGGGGGGTACACTCTCACCTTGGGGCTCTTAGAGTGTCCCCGCAGGAGACCAAATAATACGTGTATAATAGAATAATAAATAGAATACTATGAGCAGTGCCCCTGGGAATACTAACTGTGATCCTAGGGAACATTGTTTCTGAAAGAAACACTGGTGTTGCCCCATCTCTAAAGCTACATATGTTTCTTTCTAAATAGTTGAGTATCGTCTCGAAGCTTCACACGAACATACTGCCTAGTTTCGAGACGATATGAACAGTTAGTGTATAAATATATTATTTTCGTCTGTGTCTGTAATAACGAAAATATTTTGTTCACGCAATGCCAACAGAAACTATTTTGATAAAACGAAGCAACGTGATAAGAAAAAAAACGTAAGAAAAAAGAAGGTTCGACGGGGAATCGAACTCAGACCTGCTACTCAGAAAGCAGACACTTTACCGCAGAGCTAACTTACTACGTTGTATTCTGTTTGTTTTATTCTCCTCAATATACCACATAAGAGTCCAAATGAAGGCAATTCAAAAATATGACAATTTTGCATTCAAGATGGCGACTTCTCCAATGATTTGTTTCTTCACTTAAACTGAACTACGTCCTTAATAACATAGCGACACCTTGCTTACCTACCAAGAGCACACCTTACAATTTTCATGGTTTCAAATTTTTGAGCTGCCATTTTGAATCGAAGATGGCGACTTTTCAAACATGTCGGATTTTTCCCCTCACATGCCCTGTAACCTACACACTTGAACGCAATTTCGTGATTCCACCATATCTTCAAGTTGTGTAGAATTAGACGCACCCTTATAACATTCCTAGCACTTTCTTACACCGAACATGACTATTTTTTCAAGTTTAAGGGCGGATTCGCAAACTACGCATCAGAATAAACATCACCTCGAAATTTCAACGTCCTACATACAGCCATTGCACATTTCACATTTTTTCGATTTGCGCCGCGAAACTGAAACGAATTTTATTTTTTTTCTATCATAAACTATGTTCCTAGCTTCACTGCCTGACAAAATATGCCGTTTCTATGGTGTGCGGAACTACTCTAAAAACCAGTTTTCGAAACGACGAAAAATTTCGACACTTCATTTACATGGAAAATGTCGCCTTTTTCGTGATATCGGAATTTTCCCATTACTCACATCCCATGACGAACAAGCATGCAAAATTTGGTGTTTGTATGTTTTGTGGAAGTATGCAAACAATTAAGTGTGTTTCCGATTATAGAGGTATAAAATTCCCCACAGATGCCAGCCGCAACGTACCAGTATTACGTGAGCAGTAAGAACGAAGTAGAAAATCTAAGGAAATCGGTAGTGTAGGGGATTAACGTGAGCCTACTGGACAGGAGACCTAGGTTCAATTCCTAACAATCTTTTTCTCACCTTTTCTTTCTTTGAAAGTTTATTTTCATTGCATATATTGTTTGCCTATAAGGTTGACTCTATTTTAAAACGCATTTCACTCCAACCGGTCATGTAAACAAACTACTGAACCGAAAGAGGCACTTTTCCACGTATTCCGTATATTATAACTATATACGCTGCGAACGAGAAAATTGTCAAAAGGTGGGTATATATATATATATATATATATATATATGTGTGTGTGTGTGTGTGTGTGTGTGTGTGTGTGTGTGCGTGTGTGTGTGTCTGTGTGTGTGTGTGTTTCCTTAAAAGTTATAATCTTATACTTTTTCAGTTGTGGTATAGACTTCAAACTTGGTATACGCATCTATCTAAACGACCAGTATAAAAAGGGAGATTGTTTGCAATTATTTCCGGTTCGAAGCACACGCTATCCTCGCGAGACAAAATGTATTTTTGTCTCGTCTGTATACTATATCTTGGAAATGATGCTCAATGTTTTTTTCCAAAATGTTTTTGGGGGGTACACTGCCTCCTTGGGGCTCTTAGAGTGCCCCCGCAGGAGACCAAATAATACTTGTATAATAGAATAATAAATAGAATACTATGAGCAGTGCCCCTGGGAATACTAACTGTGATCCTCAGGAACATTGTTTCTGAAAGAAACACTGGTGATGCCCCATCTCTAAAGCTACATATGTTTCTTTCTAAATAGTTGAGTATCGTCTCGAAGCTTCACACGAACATACTGCCTAGTTTCGAGACGATATCAACAGTTAGTGTATAAATATATTATTTTCGTCTGTGTCTGTAATAACGAAAATATTTTGTTCACGCAATGCCAACAAAAAATATTTTGATAAAACGAAGCAACGTGATAAGAAAAAAAAACGTAAGAAAAAAGAAGGTTCGGCGGGGAACCGAACTCAGGCCTGCTACTCAGAAAGCAGACACTTTACCGCGGAGCTAACTTACTGCGTTGTATTCTGTTTGTTTTATTCTCCTCAATATACCACATAAGAGTCCAAATGAAGGCAATTCAAAAATATGGCAATTTTGTATTCAAGATGGCGACTTCTCCAATGATTTGTTTCTTCACTTAAACTGAACTACGTCCTTAATAACATAGCGAAACCTGGCTTACCTACCAAGAGCACAACTTACAATTTTCATGGTTTCAAATTTTTGAGCCGCCATTTTGAATCGAAGATGGCGACTTTTCAAACATGTCGGATTTTTCCCCTCACATGCCCTGTAACCTACACACTTGAACGCAATTTCGTGATTCCACCATATCTTCAAGTTGTGTAGAATTAGACGCACCCTTATAACATTCCTAGCACTTTCTTACACCGAACATGACTATTTTTTCAAGTTTAAGGGCGGATTCGCAAACTACGCATCAGAATAAACATCACCTCGAAATTTCAACGTCCTACATACAGCCATTGCACATTTCACATTTTTTTCGTTTTGCGCCGCGAAACTGAAACGAATTTTATTTTTTTTCTATCATAAACTATGTTCCTAGCTTCACTGCCTGACAAAATATGCCGTTTCTATGGTGTGCGGAACTACTCTAAAAACCAGTTTTCGAAACGACGAAAAATTTCGACACTTCATTTACATGGAAAATGTCGCCTTTTTCGTGATATCGGTATTTCCCATTACTCACATCCCATGACGAACAAGTATGCAAAATTTGGTGTTTGTATGTTTTGTGGAAGTATGCAAACAATTAAGTGTGTTTCCGATTATAGAGGTATAAAATTCCCCACAGATGCCAGCCGCAACGTACCAGTATTACGTGAGCAGTAAGAACGAAGTAGAAAATCTAAGGAAATCGGTAGTGTAGGGGATTAACGTGAGCCTACTGGACAGGAGACCTAGGTTCAATTCCTAACAATCTTTTTCTCACCTTTTCTTTCTTTGAAAGTTTATTTTCATTGCATATATTGTTTGCCTATAAGGTTGACTCTATTATAAAACGCATTTCACTCCAACCGGTCATGTAAACAAACTACTGAACCGAAAGAGGCACTTTTCCACGTATTCCGTATATTATAACTATATACGCTGCCAACGAGGAAATTGTCAAAAGGTGGGTATATATATATATATATATATATATATGTGTGTGTGTGTGTGTGTGTGTGTGCGTGTGTGTGTGTCTGTGTGTGTGTGTGTTTCCTTAAAAGTTATAATCTTATACTTTTTCAGTTGTGGTATAGACTTCAAACTTGGTATACGCATCTATCTAAACGACCAGTATAAAAAGGGAGATTGTTTGCAATTATTTCCGGTTCGAAGCACACGCTATCCTCGCGAGACAAAATGTATTTTGGTCTCGTCTGTATACTATATCTTGGAAATGATGCTCAATGTTTTTTTCCAAAATGTTTTTGGGGGGTACACTGCCTCCTTGGGGCTCTTAGAGTGCCCCCGCAGGAGACCAAATAATACTTGTATAATAGAATAATAAATAGAATACTATGAGCAGTGCCCCTGGGAATACTAACTGTGATCCTCAGGAACATTGTTTCTGAAAGAAACACTGGTGTTGCCCCATCTCTAAAGCTACATATGTTTCTTTCTAAATAGTTGAGTATCGTCTCGAAGCTTCACACGAACATACTGCCTAGTTTCGAGACGATATCAACAGTTAGTGTATAAATATATTATTTTCGTCTGTGTCTGTAATAACGAAAATATTTTGTTCACGCAATGCCAACAAAAAATATTTTGATAAAACGAAGCAACGTGATAAGAAAAAAACGTAAGAAAAAAGAAGGTTCGGCGGGGAACCGAACTCAGGCCTGCTACTCAGAAAGCAGACACTTTACCGCGGAACTAACTTACTGCGTTGTATTCTGTTTGTTTTATTCTCCTCAATATACCACATAAGAGTCCAAATGAAGGCAATTCAAAAATATGGCAATTTTGTATTCAAGATGGCGACTTCTCCAATGATTTGTTTCTTCACTTAAACTGAACTACGTCCTTAATAACATAGCGAAACCTGGCTTACCTACCAAGAGCACAACTTACAATTTTCATGGTTTCAAATTTTTGAGCCGCCATTTTGAATCGAAGATGGCGACTTTTCAAACATGTCGGATTTTTCCCCTCACATGCCCTGTAACCTACACACTTGAACGCAATTTCGTGATTCCACCATATCTTCAAGTTGTGTAGAATTAGACGCACCCTTATAACATTCCTAGCACTTTCTTACACCGAACATGACTATTTTTTCAAGTTTAAGGGCGGATTCGCAAACTACGCATCAGAATAAACATCACCTCGAAATTTCAACGTCCTACATACAGCCATTGCACATTTCACATTTTTTTCGTTTTGCGCCGCGAAACTGAAACGAATTTTATTTTTTTTTTCTATCATAAACTATGTTCCTAGCTTCACTGCCTGACAAAATATGCCGTTTCTATGGTGTGCGGAACTACTCTAAAAACCAGTTTTCGAAACGACGAAAAATTTCGACACTTCATTTACATGGAAAATGTCGCCTTTTTCGTGATATCGGTATTTCCCATTACTCACATCCCATGACGAACAAGTATGCAAAATTTGGTGTTTGTATGTTTTGTGGAAGTATGCAAACAATTAAGTGTGTTTCCGATTATAGAGGTATAAAATTCCCCACAGATGCCAGCCGCAACGTACCAGTATTATGTGAGCAGTAAGAACGAAGTCGAAAATCTAAGGAAATCGGTAGTGTAGGGGATTGACGTGAGCCTACTGGACAGGAGACCTAGGTTCAATTCCTAACAATCTTTTTCTCACTTTTTCTTTCTTTGGAAGTTTATTTTCATTGCATATATTGTTTGCCTATAAGGTTGAGTCTATTATAAAACGCATTTCACTCCAACCGGTCATGTAAACAAACTACTGAACCGAAAGAGGCACTTTTCCACGTATCCCGTATATTATAGCTATATACGCTGCCAACGAGAAAATTGTCAAAAGGTGGGTATATATATATATATATATATATATATATATATATATATATATATATATATATATATATATATATATATATATATATATATATATGTACGTGTGTGTGTGTGTCTTTGTGCGTGTGTGTGTTTCCTTAAAAGTTATAATCTTATACTTTTTCAGTTGTGGTATAGACTTCAAACTTGGTATACGCATCTATCTAAACGACCAGTATAAAAAGGGAGATTGTTTGCAATTATTTCCGGTTCGAAGCACACGCTATCCTCGCGAGACAAAATGTATTTTTGTCTCGTCTGTATACTATATCTTGGAAATGATGCTCAATGTTTTTTTCCAAAATGTTTTTGGGGGGTACACTGCCTCCTTGGGGCTCTTAGAGTGCCCCCGCAGGAGACCAAATAATACTTGTATAATAGAATAATAAATAGAATACTATGAGCAGTGCCCCTGGGAATACTAACTGTGATCCTCAGGAACATTGTTTCTGAAAGAAACACTGGTGATGCCCCATCTCTAAAGCTACATATGTTTCTTTCTAAATAGTTGAGTATCGTCTCGAAGCTTCACACGAACATACTGCCTAGTTTCGAGACGATATCAACAGTTAGTGTATAAATATATTATTTTCGTCTGTGTCTGTAATAACGAAAATATTTTGTTCACGCAATGCCAACAAAAAATATTTTGATAAAACGAAGCAACGTGATAAGAAAAAAAAAAACGTAAGAAAAAAGAAGGTTCGGCGGGGAACCGAACTCAGGCCTGCTACTCAGAAAGCAGACACTTTACCGCGGAGCTAACTTACTGCGTTGTATTCTGTTTGTTTTATTCTCCTCAATATACCACATAAGAGTCCAAATGAAGGCAATTCAAAAATATGGCAATTTTGTATTCAAGATGGCGACTTCTCCAATGATTTGTTTCTTCACTTAAACTGAACTACGTCCTTAATAACATAGCGAAACCTGGCTTACCTACCAAGAGCACAACTTACAATTTTCATGGTTTCAAATTTTTGAGCCGCCATTTTGAATCGAAGATGGCGACTTTTCAAACATGTCGGATTTTTCCCCTCACATGCCCTGTAACCTACACACTTGAACGCAATTTCGTGATTCCACCATATCTTCAAGTTGTGTAGAATTAGACGCACCCTTATAAAATTCCTAGCACTTTCTTACACCGAACATGACTATTTTTTCAAGTTTAAGGGCGGATTCGCAAACTACGCATCAGAATAAACATCACCTCGAAATTTCAACGTCCTACATACAGCCATTGCACATTTCACATTTTTTTCGTTTTGCGCCGCGAAACTGAAACGAATTTTATTTTTTTTCCTATCATAAACTATGTTCCTAGCTTCACTGCCTGACAAAATATGCCGTTTCTATGGTGTGCGGAACTACTCTAAAAACCAGTTTTCGAAACGACGAAAAATTTCGACACTTCATTTACATGGAAAATGTCGCCTTTTTCGTGATATCGGTATTTCCCATTACTCACATCCCATGACGAACAAGTATGCAAAATTTGGTGTTTGTATGTTTTGTGGAAGTATGCAAACAATTAAGTGTGTTTCCGATTATAGAGGTATAAAATTCCCCACAGATGCCAGCCGCAACGTACCAGTATTACGTGAGCAGTAAGAACGAAGTAGAAAATCTAAGGAAATCGGTAGTGTAGGGGATTAACGTGAGCCTACTGGACAGGAGACCTAGGTTCAATTCCTAACAATCTTTTTCTCACCTTTTCTTTCTTTGAAAGTTTATTTTCATTGCATATATTGTTTGCCTATAAGGTTGACTCTATTATAAAACGCATTTCACTCCAACCGGTCATGTAAACAAACTACTGAACCGAAAGAGGCACTTTTCCACGTATTCCGTATATTATAACTATATACGCTGCCAACGAGGAAATTGTCAAAAGGTGGGTATATATATATATATATATATATATATATATATATGTGTGTGTGTGTGTGTGTGTGTGTGTGCGTGTGTGTGTGTCTGTGTGTGTGTGTGTTTCCTTAAAAGTTATAATCTTATACTTTTTCAGTTGTGGTATAGACTTCAAACTTGGTATACGCATCTATCTAAACGACCAGTATAAAAAGGGAGATTGTTTGCAATTATTTCCGGTTCGAAGCACACGCTATCCTCGCGAGACAAAATGTATTTTGGTCTCGTCTGTATACTATATCTTGGAAATGATGCTCAATGTTTTTTTCCAAAATGTTTTTGGGGGGTACACTGCCTCCTTGGGGCTCTTAGAGTGCCCCCGCAGGAGACCAAATAATACTTGTATAATAGAATAATAAATAGAATACTATGAGCAGTGCCCCTGGGAATACTAACTGTGATCCTCAGGAACATTGTTTCTGAAAGAAACACTGGTGTTGCCCCATCTCTAAAGCTACATATGTTTCTTTCTAAATAGTTGAGTATCGTCTCGAAGCTTCACACGAACATACTGCCTAGTTTCGAGACGATATCAACAGTTAGTGTATAAATATATTATTTTCGTCTGTGTCTGTAATAACGAAAATATTTTGTTCACGCAATGCCAACAAAAAATATTTTGATAAAACGAAGCAACGTGATAAGAAAAAAAAACGTAAGAAAAAAGAAGGTTCGGCGGGGAACCGAACTCAGGCCTGCTACTCAGAAAGCAGACACTTTACCGCGGAGCTAACTTACTGCGTTGTATTCTGTTTGTTTTATTCTCCTCAATATACCACATAAGAGTCCAAATGAAGGCAATTCAAAAATATGGCAATTTTGTATTCAAGATGGCGACTTCTCCAATGATTTGTTTCTTCACTTAAACTGAACTACGTCCTTAATAACATAGCGAAACCTGGCTTACCTACCAAGAGCACAACTTACAATTTTCATGGTTTCAAATTTTTGAGCCGCCATTTTGAATCGAAGATGGCGACTTTTCAAACATGTCGGATTTTTCCCCTCACATGCCCTGTAACCTACACACTTGAACGCAATTTCGTGATTCCACCATATCTTCAAGTTGTGTAGAATTAGACGCACCCTTATAACATTCCTAGCACTTTCTTACACCGAACATGACTATTTTTTCAAGTTTAAGGGCGGATTCGCAAACTACGCATCAGAATAAACATCACCTCGAAATTTCAACGTCCTACATACAGCCATTGCACATTTCACATTTTTTTCGTTTTGCGCCGCGAAACTGAAACGAATTTTATTTTTTTTTCTATCATAAACTATGTTCCTAGCTTCACTGCCTGACAAAATATGCCGTTTCTATGGTGTGCGGAACTACTCTAAAAACCAGTTTTCGAAACGACGAAAAATTTCGACACTTCATTTACATGGAAAATGTCGCCTTTTTCGTGATATCGGTATTTCCCATTACTCACATCCCATGACGAACAAGTATGCAAAATTTGGTGTTTGTATGTTTTGTGGAAGTATGCAAACAATTAAGTGTGTTTCCGATTATAGAGGTATAAAATTCCCCACAGATGCCAGCCGCAACGTACCAGTATTATGTGAGCAGTAAGAACGAAGTCGAAAATCTAAGGAAATCGGTAGTGTAGGGGATTGACGTGAGCCTACTGGACAGGAGACCTAGGTTCAATTCCTAACAATCTTTTTCTCACTTTTTCTTTCTTTGGAAGTTTATTTTCATTGCATATATTGTTTGCCTATAAGGTTGAGTCTATTATAAAACGCATTTCACTCCAACCGGTCATGTAAACAAACTACTGAACCGAAAGAGGCACTTTTCCACGTATCCCGTATATTATAGCTATATACGCTGCCAACGAGAAAATTGTCAAAAGGTGGGTATATATATATATATATATATATATATATATATATATGTACGTGTGTGTGTGTCTTTGTGTGTGTGTGTATTTCCTTAAAAGTTATAATCTTATACTTTTTCAGTTGTGGTATGGACTTCAAACGCAAACTACGCATCAGAATAAACATCACCTCGAAATTTCAACGTCCTACATACAGCCATTACACATTTCACATTTTTTCGATTTGCGCCGCGAAACTGAAACGAATTTTAATGCTCTTTTTTCTATCATAAACTATGTTCCTAGCTTCACTGCCTGACAAAATATGCCGTTTCTATGGTGTGCGGAACTACTCTAAAAACTAGCATTTCGAAACGACGAAAAATTTCGACACTTCATTTACATGGAAAATGTCGCCTTTTTCGTGATATCGGTATTTCCCATTACTCTCACCCCATGACGAACAAGTATGCAAAATTTGGTGTTTGTATGTTTTGTGGAAGTATGCAAACAATTAAGTGTGTTTCCGATTATAGAGGTATATAATTAAATATACCAATTTGAAAGAACAGAAAATTTAATATTAGATAGAGCTTTTACATTTCTCTCAAGAGGTAAGCATTTTCTAAAAAAAAAATATGGGCACTTTTCGGATCAAATTATAAATTTGCTAAAAAAAAATCACTTTTGCAGGATTATTGAAATATTTTTTTGGGATTAATTGATGATTATTTAACTCTAAAACTGAAGTCCATATTTTTAGAGACCCGAAAGATCATCGCAGATCATGGTAAGGTCAAAATCTACATTATCATTAGAAACCCTTAATCTACTCAAAGTATACCAATAAAGAATGTTCACAGGGATATAGACGAGAGCTTACGAGCAATGGTCGTGCAAGATATAAACGCTTTTCATCCAACTGAATTAGAGAATCTGATGACTGTAGTGAGTGCTTTGAATGTATGATAAGTAGCTAAATACTCCCGGGTGGCAATCTTTAGTTAATGAAACATACACCTTACGAAGTTAGTAAAGTCGTATACCATTATATCGTATACGAATTTGTATACCATTTGTGCGAATGCCAGCAAGCAGTTATGACACAGTGAACAGTGTTCTTTACTAAGCTTTCAAAGTGTCTCAAAAAACAAACCAAAACATTGTTTTTTTGATGTTCGATCAGTTACTACACGCAAAAGCATGCGATATTGTAGATTCCTCTTTAGATTTATCTAACATCACGGTGCGATTTGGAGGTTTCCATATGTTAATGTCTTTCATGGGTGTCATCGGACACACCATGGCAGGCAGGAGTTTCAAGGACTTATGGGCCACTATTTACGCTACAAATTCAATAGATAAAATTAAGTTTGGTCATCACTACGCAAGGGCTGTTCGAGCTCTGTTAACACAAAGAGCATTGCCACATATTTTGCTGAACAGCGTAGACATTCCCGATGAGATGAAAGCAGAAATATCAAACATTACCAACGAAGCTAATAATGGATTAGGTACTTACGAATCCATTAATGGCTCTTCGGTAGTTTAGGATCTTTTAAACAAATTTCAAGATTGCCTTACATCGACAGCTGAAAAAGGACTAACTGCAAATCTCTGGAGATAATACTTTCATATGGTGACTATTCTAAGGAACTTCATAAACACAAAAAGGATGAATGATTGGGGCTACATTTGATATGTGTGAAACAAATGATGCCGTTCTTTCACGCTACTGCCTATTCAGCATATGCTACATCTTGTCAAATGTACTTTCAACGTTTGAGCATTCTTCATACGAAGTTAACTGAAGTAGAATGGAGGCATTCATGAGAAGTTTCGCAGTCAGAAGAACAGAAAAATTGTGGGTTGGGATATGTACCGATATGACTATTGAACAGACGTTTATGAGAACCATGAAAACTGGTGCAGGTCTCAGTTTAGGAAGAGAAGTGTCAGAAAGTGTTGTGCCAAAGTAGATACAAGGCGAACCAAAATCATCTGAGGCGGCTGAAAGCTTTGAGGAAATTTTCAATATAAGGCCGGTCACAGTGACCTAACATCTTGATATCGGAAAAACAAGAGTGGGAAAATAACGATGAAAATACTAAGATATTTATGAGTGGTTTGAATTACACTGTCCCTTTGCAAGGAATTATCTAGGTATTATTCTTATCGACAGGTGAGGTTCTTGGCTAGAAGATCGAAACGTCACGTTTAAATGTGTCTTTGTATTAAATAAGTGCAGTCTTGTTCAGCAGTGTGTTTATTTTTTTGACATGTGTCAATGCAGATGGTACCTTCGGCAGTGGGTACATTCATAAAGCAAGGGAGAGAAAAGTTACCCACTAAAGTGCACTCTGCCACGCAAGTGAAGGAGAAGCAAACTAACCTCAAAGCACAGCCCTGTTCGCTCATGATGTAAGTTGTTCTGATTTTGACAAGATTTCAGCCTTCTTTCACGAAGGAAAGACCAAAGCAATTACACAACTTAACAAGTGAGAAGACATTCGAGATGAATGTAAGTATCTTCAATAATCCTGATGATACCAAGAATGAGATTTGTTAACAGGAGAAATGATCGTCGTTGGATTATACGAAGCTGACAAATCGGATAAATGTCTTGATAACTACAGGTATAAATGTTTTAACAGAGAAATTGCAAAAAGGAAAATCGAAGTGAAGTTGAATAGTCTTCCTCCAACTTCAGATGCAACCTCCATGCATATGTTGAGAGTTTTCCACCAAGTGCAATTATGGAGAAGGAAATAACTTGATCCAGAAGAACGGGAATGGAAAGCTCATGGAAACATTCTTCTACCCATCCCAAGCACCGGCATCTGACGAATTAATAAAACTAATTTCATGTCCCTCCATAAAAAAACGTGAAGGTGTTTATGCAAAAAAAGCAAGCATGATATGCACTGATCCTTGCACTCGCTGCAGTGGTATGGGATGTAGTAATCCATCTGGAATAGAAATAATGGATGATATGAATGAAGATGAAAATTAGAATAATTACTACATTCCTGGATTAGGGCTACAAGGGATACCACGTAAAAAACGCGCCAAGTGGCCTTTTCTCCCAATATAGTAAAGGTGGTGTGTGAAATAGGACTTACAAACCTCATAAGTAATATCTGCTCTCGAGATTTATAAATCACGAAGCGGAAAACTTATTTTTATTAGCAAAGGCGATTTGACTAAATAAGGAAGGGAATATTTCCCTTTGCTCAAATACTCAAGAAGTATTCTACAATTCATCCTTTATAATAAAAAATCAATTAGAGACGAATAATAGTAAATCATCCTATAAAATACAATATTCCGGTAACAGAGACAATTTTCGACTGGTTTACAATTTCAAGACAAGAAAACTGACCACTATTTCTGGAGAGTCATGAGTATTGAAGAAAAATGTAGAAGTTTTGTTTAATAGAATGTGATTTTACTCTTTCAAAATGGTCAGTTAATTTTCTTTCTAAAGTTGCCATTTTAGAGAAATTAGCCAAAAAAAAAATGAACGAAGGTGCTTGATCGTCCGTCATTTTCCCAATATGGCGGAGTCAGCGCAAGTCGTAACATTCAGAACATTTAGTATGTTGATGAGGACAACAATTACAACAATTCTGTGAAGAAGAAAATCACAAATATCTTGAGGGGTGTTGATGTGGTGACTACACATTACCTCACCAAAAAATGCCGTGTGGATTATAATAAAATGCTTACCTTTTGAGAGAAATTAATACGTTCAATCTAATATTAAATTATCTGATCTCTCAAATTGGTCATTTTCTTTTTAAAATCATCCGTTTTTAGCCGAAAACCGAATGAAGATTTGTAATCGTCTGCCATTTTCCAAGATGGCTGAGTTAGCACAAGGCAGATCTTCAGGACTTTCAGTATGTTGATTAGGATTACTATTACAACAATCCTGTGATGAGAAAAATTCATTACTAATTATGTCCACGAGAGGTACCTAATTCGACTGGTCTATAATGTAGAAGCGGATCCTCGGAAAAGTAAAAATGAAATGAAATCTTTGAGTTTTACGTCCCACGGTTATGGCGGTTAGGCTAAAGGAGACGGTGATGATGAGTAATGAATGAAATGGTGGAATGAAGAAAGTGGGAGGAAACGGGAGAACCCCGAGAAAACCCACGCACACGGTGTTTGTCCACCACAAAGTTCACTTGGCGGGGGCTGGGATCGAACCCCTCGGATAAGTAGTCGGCAGTTAGTGACGAGTTGAGTATACAGCATGCCACTGTCATTTGACAGCTCCGTGAAAAGTAATAATAATATAACAGTAATAATAATAATAATAATAATAATAATAATAATAATAATAATAATAATAATAATAATAATAACTTGATTCATTGAGTCAGAATAGTCATTGAACAAAAGCACATAATAATATCTCTGAGCATGGGTAAGAATAATAGAAGTACCAAGAGGAATGTCAATGTTACTTCCTTAGAAGACGATGAAACTACAAAAGTTCCTCTTTCAAATCAACAAAAAATATTATTTACCGGTAAAGAGAGTCTGAGCAACCTACAGTTTCTAAGAATACAGTTGAAGACTTTGGGGCCAAAACCGGGTCCAAAAAGTGAAAGTGTAAAGACGATAGCTTCACAAGGGTTCATCCATTTTTTTTTTTTTTTTATACTTGGCATATATATACTAAATCACAAATAAATCGACACGTACTTTTTTGTTTCTTTCGGATAATAGGGTAAGGGGCTGAAAGGACCCCCTTTCAGAAAAGGGCCACTTTAAAGAAACTTAACTCTTCCGATGTAAAGATGACTTCAAAGTAGGAAATATGGGTTTTGCCTTTTTTGCGAGAAAAGGGTTGCAGGGGCAATGTCCCTTTCCAAATGACAAAAGACCCCACACAATCCTTATGGAAATTGGATTTCGGTGGGACTACTTGAAACCGTCATATGTTGTAGATGTTGTGTTCCTAAGAAAAAAGTTTCAATGGGAACAACCACAAATCACTGGCCGTTTTGCCCCTACAGGGCCACATTTTGAAAACAACCGAAGATAACGACATTCTGGATTTCGGTAAAAATGACTGAAACCGTGATATGTTGCAGTTATTGCGATATGAGAAAAATATTAATGGACATAACCACCATTCACTGATCGTTTGGCCACTACGAGGCCACTTTTTTGAAAACAATATTCTGGATTATGGTGAAAAATGACTGAAACTATATGTTGTAGATACTGTGATCCTGAGAAAAAGTTTCAACTTGCACAAGCACCCATCACTACCGTTTGGCCACTATAGGACCACTTTTTTAAACGGGCAGAAGGTAACAGTATTCTGAATTACGTTGGAATTGATTGAAGCCATAATGTGTTGTAGATATTGTGATCATAAGAAAAAGTCTCAAATTGCACAGCCGTCCATCACTGATCATTTGGACACTACAGGACAACTTATTTAAAAAGAGTTGAAGGTAACGGTATTCTGTATTTCGGTGGAATTGGTTGAAACCGTGATATGATGTAGATATTGTGATCCTGAGAAAGTGTCTCAAGAGGCACAGCCACCAATCACTGACTGTTTGGCAACTACAGAGTACATTAAAAAACAGCAGAAGGTAAGGATACTCTGGAATTTTGGTAGAATTGTATGAAACACTGAAAAGTCCTATCCCACAACCCGGAAAAGGGATGGGGTGAATAGAGGCCAACATCATTTAAGCATAGACAACATTTAGATGTTCATCTTGCAGGACAAAGGAAAACCCTGGAAAGCCCTAGACATTCTTTCTCAGAGTCACGACATCTACAACATATCACAGTTTCATTCATTTACACCGATATCAAAAATATCTGTATATTCTGCTGATTTTTTTTTCAACCTGGACCTCTAGTGGCCAAACAGTCATAATTCTATGGTTGTGTCTACTAAGACTTCTTCTCATGATGACAAGATCTTCATCATGTCTCAGTTTTACTCAATCTTACCGAAATCCAGAACATTGTTTTACTCGGGTGGTTTCAAGGAAGTAGCCCTGTAGTGACCAAACGTTTAGTGATTTGTGGTTGTGTCCAATGATACTTTTTTTTCTCTGGATGACAATATTTACAACATATCAGGGTTTCTGTCACTGTGAACGAAATCCCAAATATCGCTTTTTTTTGGCTCGGCTGCCATCAAAAAAGTGGCCTCGTAGAGGCCAAACGGTCAGTGATTAGTGGTTGTGACCATTAAGACCTTTTCTCAGGATCACAATATCTAACAACATATCACAATTTCAGAAATTTTCGCCGAAATCCAGAACACCACTATCTTCGGATGCTTTCAAAAACTGGCCTTGTAGTGGCCAAACAATCAGTGAGTGATAGTTGTGCTCATTAAGACTTTTCCTTAGGGTCACAAAATCTACAACATGCCATGGTTTCGAGCAATTCCACTGAAATCCAGAATAACGTTACCTTATGCTGTTTTCAGAAAAGCGACCATGTAGTGGCCAAACGGTCAGTGATTGGTGGTTGTACCTATTAAGACTTTTTCTCACGATCAAAATGTCTACAACATATCACGGTTTTAGTCACTTTTAGCGTAATCCATAATGTCGTTATCTTCGGCTGTTTTCAAAAAAAGTGGCCTTGTAGTGGTCAAACGGTCAGTGATTTGTGGTTGTGCCCATTGAGACTTTCTCTTAGGAACACAATATCGACAACATATCACGGTTTCAAGCAATTCCACAGAAATCCAATTTCCGTAAGGATTGTGCGGAGTCCTTTGCCATTTCGAAGAGGACCATTGTCCCCTTCAACTTTTTTCTCGCAAAAACGACAAAACCTGTATTTCCTACTTTAAAGTCATCTTTACATCGGCAAAGTTAAGTTTCTTTAAAGTGGCCCTTTAATCAATGGGATCCTTTTATGAAAATGGGCCCTTTGCCTCCTTAATTTATTTTCCTATCAAACCAGCAATGGTGATCATATATGAAGTCTTCATGTAGCCCATCCATATGGTTCCCCAACGATTCTGCATACCTTCCATGGGTTGAAATATGAAATATTTACTCATCTACCGCATTTACCGAATCTCACTATTTTGGTATATCAATCATTTGTTGTCACTGATGAGCCTTTCTGATGACTGGGCGGTGCTTTGCGTGGTTAGGGTTTCCTTTCATCACACACTCCAGAATTAATTTTATCATTGAATCAAATCGTTGACTGAACAATGCCAAAAGTAGGTGACTGCTGCTGCATATTTCTTTGACTGTCCAGATATTGTATTTTTGACTTTTAAATAAAAATTTCATGTCAGTTTAAATTACGCACGTCAGTCGGAGATATTATCCACACACACACACACACACACACACATATAATATATATATATATATATATATATATATATATATATATATATATATACTGGGTGTTTCAAAACAACACCGACAACGTTTAGGAGGTGATTCCTGACACCAAGATAAGACAAAAACTATATACCAACCTGGGTGCAAGCATGCTTCATTTCGGAGTTACAGGCTGCCGAAAACATGAAACATTGAACTTTATAGGCCCATAGCTCCAAAACTAGAGCACCTACCGTAGTCGGGTCAATATTTCACTTAGAAACTAATACGTGCCCTATCCAAAAATACATGTTTCAGAATCCTAAGGTACTCACGCAACATTTTATAGAGGAAATATGTCTAAGAACATGTAATTTGAAGTACTCACGAGCTACCTCTGTAAAAACTATTGCAGAAATATCACAGGATTCTGAAACATGGGAAGTTGGATAGGGAACGTACTTGTATGTACGGCGTACATTTTGTCTGAGGCTTTTCGCAGTTGATTAGTAAAGAAAGGCAGTTAAATTTACATATCAATGAGTTGGGAATTAACCCCCACTTACAATTTTAGAAAATCGGAAAAATTTGGAATATTTAAGGACATTCTAACATTTTTAAATATTAAAATATCAAATCGTTAATGAAATATTTATTTGTGAAGTATTAACACAATCGCCTGAGTCGTTCGAAATAATTTCAGAATTAACTCATTTTAAAGCGTAACTCGTTCACTCTTTCTCGATTTTCCCAGAGAAACAGCTTACAATTTATTATAGGGTTGTTATAAAATGTTGACTTATTACATACGAGGTAACATCATAAAGGGTCTAGACTGTTTTGTAGCACACCAGCAGGTGCTAGCATAATGCCGCATGCACAGTCACAGGGAACACTCATCATCATGAGTCAGTGTGCCAAGATATATAATATTGTGTGCATTGATAGCTGTGTAGTCTTTGCTATTGTAATTCAAACATATACAGCTAGCATCGGCAAAGAGCGAACATGCAAATTTCGGTGAATCTCTGCACATCTGCCACCGAGATGTTGTATGTGACACAGAAATTTACGGCAGTACTGCCATAAGTTATGCCGGACGTTTTGAGTAACAAACACATCTACAACATAACGCGGTTTGAAGCAATTCCACAGCAATCAAATTTCCGTAAAGATTGTGTAGGGTCGTTTGTTATTTCGAAAGAGCATTGCCTGTGCAAAACATTTCTCTCAAAAACGAAAAAAAATCGAATTTTGTACTTAGAAGTCATCTTTGCATCTGCAGTGTTTCGTTTCTTTAATATGGTCCTTTTAAATCAAGGGGGCCCTTTTTTGGAAACGGACTCTTTGCTCTCCTTTACCTGCTCTCTGAAAGAAACAAAAAAAACACGTGTGCGTTTATTTTCGGTCTAGTATATATGTGCCAAGTTTGAAGAAAATCGGATGAAGAGAAGCCCGTGTGAAGCTATCTCCTTTATACTTTCACTTTTTGGACTTGACAGGTTGTTTGCCCCAAAACCTTCAATTTCTTTACGACCTCAAATTACATTGTAAATAAATGCACTTGCAAATTACCAATATTTCATACTGTAATTTCTTAGCCGATATTTTTTTCTCCGCGAAAAACAAGAAAACACCTGTCAAAAGCAATTATTCGAAATTTCTCCTAGAATTTATCATAAGAATTTATCGTCTCTCTGATATTTGCATTCCTTTTGGCCTTTAGGGCCACTCATTGACAAAAGGTGCACACATGGCCGCTATATGCAGACATGCTCTTAAGTATGTTCAGAGATTTGGAAAATAAACGATTTTTAATAATAATAATTGTTATTGGTATTATTATTAACTAGGTTTACAACTAGGGTTCCATCTCTCTAGCTTCCATGAGAGTCCCGCTAGTCAGGTAAGCCACTGGTGTTCCTTAATGTGTGTTTCTCTCTCTTTCTGTGTCGTATGGATGTTTGTTTTTGGGCTGTTAGGCTTTTATATTAAACCTATACATTATGTAACCGTTTTCTTTTTTTACGAGACTTTCTTTTGGAAAAAGAAAAGAAACTGCTTCCGTCTAATGTCTATTTCTTACCATTCACCTTGTTTGAACTGCTTAAGTAAGACGATTTTTTAACTTTTATGTCATCCATTGCCCTCACGATAATAAAATGGTAAGTCTCTTATTTATTTTATTATCTTATTTGCAGTTAGCCACACTGATATATTTGTAACAAAATTGAAGTTTGGTCCAACGCCTTTCGAATTCGCAACCAACCCAACTGCCGAGCTTTTTGGGTTGCCTGCTATTGCATGAAAGGGAGAATTGCAGGTTGTAATGCACTTTTGGAATCGTGTATACCATATGAATAGCGTATGCTTCATACTGATTTTTGTAGTAAGCAAGATGATTCCGTATATTTGTACAATATACCGCTGTACAGAAAACAGATTTGTTCTCAGTGTGAGCTAAGGCACTGTAATGTATTCAGAATCTAGTCATTTATAAAATATTATTATTGTTATTATTATTATTATTATTATTGTAGTTGTTGTTGTTGTTGGAAATAGGATTAGTAAGAAGTGCTTAGAAATATGTAAATGTCCGTTATTTAGTTAATGAAAGAGTCTGTACAAATAAGATTTAGAATTACGATGAATGTATAAGTTGATGTATGCGATATGAATAATTATGAAGAGATTGTCCATATTAAATATGTAATAGCTGTTGAGTGACAAAGCTGGATTGTGATAAGTAAAGAGTGCACTGGGCACAGATTAATAATAAAGAGGCATAGAGGAACGCAAGTATTTATTGTATATATAATAAGATCGAACATAGTGGCTAAGAAGATTTACACATATATAGATTATTGCATCCTTTGACTTTGGTTTAATATTTTGAGCAGTGAATACATCTTTTTTTTTTTTAAGTATTAACAATTGGCGCAGTCGATTTTGAACAACGCTTCCGAATTGAAATATTATGGCAACTTTTTCAGGTTTCAAGCAAGATCAAAGTCATAAGGTAGTCATCGCCAATTCAGACATCAAGTGCAGCAAATGGGCACATCGTTTCAAATTTCATTCGATGAAGCAACAAAACCAGCAAAGTGTTGTACAGTTTATTACAGATCTTCAGAACGCTGTCTCTTCCTGTGCATTTGAAAGATATGAAGAACTTGCTTTATACAATCAATTTATTTTTGGATTAGGTAGCAATCAAATACGTAATGTATTACTGTCTAAAGACAAATTGTCGTTTGCAGAAGCAGTTCAACTGGCTTGCAAGATGGAGGGTGTTAATGCTCAAGTTTATTGTAACCAATCACAAAATAACCAGCAAGGGTTTCCACTTGTTTGTCAACGGTGTTCGCAATTGCATACACATCATAGATGGAAGTCTCCATGCGGAAGGTGTAAGAGATTTCATGACTTTCAGCGGTGCCCTGCGTATGGAAAACAATGTTTTTCATGCAACAGATTAAATCACTTCGGCTACGCATGCAGATACAAACCTGTTTCAAATAGTGTTCAGCCGATAGAACAAGCGCAAACAAAATTAGTGCAAGGTAATAATAATGGCAGTGATCAAACAAGCATGGGTATCAGTTCTATCAGTCCGTTGCAAAATGCGAGTGTAAATTGTAACAACTCGTTTATCTCAAACAAGAATGATGTAGAGGCACATCCCACAACAGACCAGTCTATACAACATTTGGGTGTAATTGACGCAGCAGTACAGAATAAGAATAAAAGCTTCGAACGGGGCATTACAGTAATAAATCACAATGAAGACAAGCAAGAGATAAACAATAATCCAAAGGTAAATGCTGAGTGTGAGTCTAAGAAAGATGATAAAGTGCTCGACAACGATGGGCATATGATAACGTATGGGAAGAAGTATAAAAAGAAAGGGAAAAAGAGTAAGAAAGTTCTAGACAACCAAAACGCACATACTGTTGCAGATTGCAAGTCAAATTCGTCGGAGGTTATTACGAGCAAGAATACGGTAGAAGTGGTGAAAGGAAAAAGCGAGAAAGTTGAAGAGGATATTATGGTAGAAGAAAACGAAGAACCAACAGGGAAAGATGCAAGCAAAAAAGTTGAAGAGGATAATATGGAAGAAGGAAAAGAAAAACCAGAACTTTTGGAACAGAACAATTGTAAATGTAAAGTCGAATGGATGCAATTGTTGGCAGAGGAATTTAAAAAGAGAGATAATGATCTTGAACAACTTAAAAAGCGGAATGAAATATTTGAGAAGTTAGTTCTTGGGGAGTTGAAAAAACATGAGGAAATATTAGAGCAACTGCAAGTAGAGATAGGAAAAATAAAGAAAAAAACTGGAGGTAAATGCATTAAAGATTGAGAATTTGGATAATAAAGTAGCAACCTGGTATATGCATTTGGATAATAGATTGAAAGAGGCTTCCAGGTCATAAGAGTGTGTTGATTCATTGTTAGATAGACTGTGGGGAAGGTTTGGTAAACATATTTACTCATTAGTTTGTTAGGTTAGGTTGATTACCGGTACTATTGACTTTGTAATTAGAATTAGGTATAGATTGACTTTATGAGGGATGTTATAGTCATAGGATTATTTTGTTTTATTAGGTTAAATTCTTCTTTTGTACAGGGGGGAGAATTTTTGGAAATAGGATTAGTAAGAAGTGCTTAGAAATATGTAAATGTCCGTTATTTAGTTAATGAAAGAGTCTGTGCAAATAAGATTTAGAATTACGATGAATGTATAAGTTGATGTATGCGATATGAATAATTATGAAGAGATTGTCCATATTAAATATGTAATAGCTGTTGAGTGACAAAGCTGGATTGTGATAAGTAAAGAGTGCACTGGGCACAGATTAATAATAAAGAGGTATAGAGGAACGCAAGTATTTATTGTATATATAATAAGATGGAACAATTATGTTATTGTTCCCTTGCTTTGGTTATTATTTTTACTTCACGGTATTGTAGTTTTGTTTTACGAATTTAATTTCTCACTTGTTATCAACTGGAGCATGCTGGGAGTTAGCTGGCTCGCCATGTAAAAATTCTCAGATGCTTCAGTTGACGTAATTGCCTGGTGAATTAACTTCATTTTTTTATAGCTCATCAATTATCTATATTTTTGTGACAGTATAATCGAGTCTTGCCAGTAATATACGTATTGCAGATAAATTTAAAATATATACATATATATTTATGTGAATCTTACGAGTATTAGTTCATACATTTTTCATACATAATAATTATAATTATTTGTCATTTTTTTATCTTTTGGCTGACGCCATTTTTGTAACAAAAAGAAGAAGGACTATTGTGTCCTCGTGGTTAAGGTAATTTTGAACAAAACTAAAAATATTACATATCCACAACTTAGAGTTGACAAAACTAAATTGCGTTTAGTTTCTTGTTGAATATTTTTGATAATTAAAGATTATATGTACAATTGTTAATTTTTGACTTTTTTTTAATATTTTTAAAAATCAGCAGTATAACCTCTATAGTATATAAAATTCATGTATGTATTTTGGCCAGAAACTAAATTAGATTTTCGGGAAGTTAAATAACTCATCCAGATGTGTGGCTGTTTTGTCTCTCTGGCCTTACAGCCTGCTTTCCAATACATCTTTGGATTTATTCAATTTTGTCTTGGGTGGGTTGTGGGGGTGGAGAGAGAAAATGGTTACAGCACATATATGGTGCAGTAAGGTTGGTGGTTCGAAACCCAGACAAGGGAAACTTATAATCCTTCACGAGCTGTCAAGAAACATTATGTTGACGAGCGTTGGGGATTAGTGCTTTTGAGTGTGGTGGATTTGGGGGGCCACCAGTAGCCTTAGATCTGAAATGTCTTTGTCGCAGTCATCTTGATTTATTCGAATATGTTAGACACCTAGCGCCAAGTTCCAGTATTCGTTTCAGATGCAGTTATTAAGGAGCTTGGCTCATCCATTAAACATTAATGAAATATGCATTTTTGGATTGTGTACGCGTGACCTCCTTCACACTAATTAGATCACCACTAAACTATTTCTTGAATTCGAAATAGGGCCTTCTCAAATTTGGCTTTTTCGCGATTTTGGACAGCCCTAGCTCTGAAACTATGTACTTTTCCCACAGGTCCATACGAACTTTTTGACTTATTTTGATGTGAGGAATTTCCTCTTACAGTTTGTCGGTATAGTTCATTAACACCCTGTGTAACACTTGACCAACTTATTCCTAAGTCTAGTATTGAGCCTGCAAATTAATAAGAATGTTTTCTCGTTCATTGCTTCTTTGGCTATGACTATTCTTGACCTAATATCTTTGGTGCAGTAAATGTCTCTCGTCAAAATACTACCAAGATACTTGAAATTACCTACCTCTTCAGTCGAAATTACGGACAAACCTCTCTTTAAATAAGCAAAATAATTTATTTTACTTCCAGAAAATGTTATATACGTATAGAGATTTATAGATATATTTGACAAGTTTTCTGTTAGTTTTTCTCCTAAAGTTATAAACATGCCAAATTTCAATTTTCTAGGGCAGCTGGTCAGTTCATGTAGCTTTCTCTATTATTGAAATATAACAAATGTATGTTTCTTATTATGTATTCAACACATTAAAAATGAGAGGAATAAACATAGTTAATACATAGTTAATACATATCAACATGCTATTGATGTCAGTTTGCCTACTGATATTTTAAAATCGTTAAAAGAGATATAACTGAAATGTACGTTATATTTTGTTAGATAACTCAAAGAATTGTTTTTTTTTTTTTTCAGAAACATGTAAATCGAATGTGACAACTTAAGTTCCTTTATACTGTCAACTTCTGTAAAGTCAGATGCTGAGATGCGTGGGAGAGCCTAGCAGTCTCCATCATCAGATCAATACAAATGGAAGTCTGAAAATAGATCTCGAAACAGGAAATAACGAGAGAAGAAATATATTTACATTCAGGAGTAGCACACAAAGAATACCAGTCAACTTCTAGTACCACATATATGAGCAATACACCCTACCTATAAACTTAATAGTAATTTGTAATTTGTAAGTATAAGTAACATTTTTTTATAATTTTTACATATGTTTATCAAATTAGTGGTAACTTGTTCGCAAAATTCAACTAACCTTATTAATATGGTGTTGAATTATATTTAGACTATAGCACCGCTTTTATTCGTCGTGAAATTAAGACATAACTTGCAAAACGTTTCCAGAAAACACAATGAAAATTGTTCATGCACTCAGTTACTTCACTGTCCGTGATAATGGACGAAAAAAATATGCGCTGGATTTGCTAATACAAACTTGCTATATATATGTTCAGTAATGTTCAAGTTGTAAGATTGAGCAGGTGAGGGGATCTTTGGATTTATTCCGATGTTCTTCAAACCACTTCTGAGCATATCTGTATATGAGTAATGGCGCATTACTTTCCTAGAAATCTGCATCGTCGTTACAAAACATATCTATCACAAAACTCATTTGGTCACCTAAAACGCTCGGTAGCTCACATAATCACTTGCATTAATTAGTTCTTTAACAACGAAATATTGTTCGTTTCTTATTCCCAATGGAACATCATGAAATTTCAGCCCACACAAGTACAGAGCCACCGTCATATTTGACGGGAAAGAAACAATCTGAAGCGTACATCATACGTAAACTTGACTCTTCGCTGAAAACGTTAGAAATGTGACTAACCGGGCAATGCAACTTCTCCAACGATCGGAGATCCATACTTTATATTATCAATATATTTCTAGCGCTACCTCAGTGGCTATCACATGTTTCAATATGGAACCCGACTGCAGATGTTCAAGTTATACTGCTCTCAAACTGTGATTGTAGAAACAAGTCACTTCGGTTGTTGATTGAATTCTGCAGTCATTTGGGCCACATTATATCAACGGTTCTCTGTATCAATAATCTTCAGCCTTCGACGATTCCTCTCACCTACCTTTTTTTTTTGTTATTTCATGATATTTTCTCACATGCTTTTATGCCATCTACCCCTCCTTTCATATGATATTTATCCATCAAACCTTACTCAACTCCAGAATAACGTACCATCCTTATTTAAATTATTGCAGATACTTCGTTTTATTTGAAGCGAGTAAGAATATTACATATTTGTATTATTCATGAGTGATATTGGTTAATATTTTATTCTGCTAAAAAGAAATACGAAATGAAGTTGCACAAGAGTTGTGCTCTTTAATCAGTACATAAATTTATAGTCTGTCATGTCTAAGGATCAACTTTTAACATAATGAACAAGTACATACACCAATCATTTAGTAGCTATGGTGATTTGAATTCCACCGCTGTCGGTTCAGGTCTTATATGGCCTTGGTACTGACTAGAGGCAATAAATTTAAAATAAGAAACAAACAAATGATAGAGAAACAGATAATAGCACTACTGTGAGGATAACGCACAGGAGAGTTCTTCAGTTGAAAGGACAGAAAACCCTATATATTTTTTAAGATATAGGGAACGCTTAATTATTAATTCTAGCGATATGTGTGTTTCTTGATTTTGGGAACAATTTCAAAGAGATGATCTATTTGAAGTGTGATTAAATCAGTATAAAGCTTCTCCAGTTGAACAACTCTCTTTACACGGTCTACAAGAAATTCCTTACTTGGCCTATGCGGGTGAATTCGTCCCCAGGCGTAAGTGAGAACACATAATAGCGAGGCTCTATTCATCAAATTACACGTTTCCATTACGATGAATAAAGTTTCAACATTAGACAACAGATTCTTAGAGATATTTGGTGATATCAGTACACGTCCTTGTATTCTTCAACGTAATTTGCTTGTAAGACATCCACTACTTATACTTTTCGCATGCTCTTCTAGCAATAAGGTGAGAAAATGAAGACAACCTCATCTTCGAAGAAACCAATACGGAGCTCAATTCACTAGTTCAAACTTTGGTCATGTCATGTAGTATTAATTATGAATAAACACGTGCCTATTACTTACCCTAATGTATGTACAACAGAATAAAATGTGTGAGATGTATAAAGGGATAGGCAGTTTAAGTTTATGTGTACTACAAAAAAAAAGCATGCATATCTTGCTCTAAAATTCTAAGTCATTACTGCTATTATGTTTCAAGTAATAGCGAAATAATTATAATTTACCGATAAATTGTAACCTGGACTTGCTGTGTATAAACGTTAATAAAGATAATGACCACTAATTGATACTATATCATAAGCAGAATAGTTAAAATAGTAAAAATGAGTAACACACTTACGAAAACGTTCAATTGGACTATCAGGTACACAAATCTAGCCTTGGTTTACTTAACGTCACATATATTTTTGTTTTCGGCAGTGCGTGCATTTAATTAAAATTGTTTCGTATTGCAAGTAATTTGGGTAGTCTTAACTTCATCCAGCTGTCATTTTGAATGAAACACATCTGAAACATGAGCAAAAAGTAAATAAGTAAATAAATAAAATTAAAAAAAAAGAACTTCGAAATAAATATCATTTGTTCCATGCGGAGGCTGAAGAAAAATCTGGAAAATAATATTAACGGGAAGTAATATATCATTAAATCTGCGTAGAAACGGTTTGCGTATATACTTCATCATTGATAATTAAAATGTAATCCATCCAGCGCACAGACTCATAATCTACAGTGGCTTACTTGTTTGCATGAAGGGTACAAATAGCAACAACAATTACGATGGAAATTAAAAACCAATGACACGAAATATTTTTTTTACAGAAATAAAACATTAAAATATGTTTCTCATTACAGTGCATTGACCATGATCAGCAAAATTAATTGAAAAAAGTAACTTTAAAAAAAAAATCTCTGTATTTAATTTTGATGGCAGAAGACGATTTGCGCATACGTAATTCATTATAAGTATTTTGCTGGAAAACAACCCAATAAAGAAAATAAACAATAAATAATAGGCAAAATTAATATGAAAACATGATTAAAGCTGCAAAAAATGCAGCTAATTATTAGCTTGAAGAGGTTGCTACACATATATGTGTCAATAAACAATTCGTTTTCATTGAAACTTTGGATTAGCAGAACATACAAGCTTATATATATATCTATATCTATATCTATATCTATATCTATATATCTATATATATATATATATATATATATATATATATATATATATATATATATATATATATATATATATATATATATATATGGATACAGTGACGGATCGAGGATATGATCAAGGGGGGAGCTAAACCATAGCTTGCAGTTTTATTCAGTGTAAAGCTGGAGTGAGGTCCATTTTATCCAGTGTATACCTGAGCGTCAAGAGGGGCGGGGGCTATAGACTCTATAGCTCCCCCTTGGATCCGTACCTGTATGTATATGTATATCAATGTTTTATATAATTTAAAACAGAAAAGAAAGATGAATTAAATTTGAGCAGAAAGAAAGAAAAATCACTTTTTCTAGGTTAGCTGCTCCCTCAACAACAAATCAGAGATGCTTAAGTGTATTTCTCTACGTTATCATTTTGTAACATTTAATATATTCACCTTTAGACAAAGTTTTCTTTCTCTTGTGACAACAGTTTTCTCCTTAACACTAGAAGGACCGCACTTTCTACCTACCTATAATGCCCGCAATGGGTCATTTTGACCCATATTAATTTTTATACTGATAGTGTGGATTTTTCTGTTGGGTTCTTGTCTTTCTGCACTAGAAGGCGCGAATTATAGTAAATGTTAGTTCAGAAGTACTTTTTACGTACATTAAGGGGTAAACAGAAATACTTATATACTTATATATACAGATATACTTATATATACATATAGATAGCTAGTTATAGGATATATGGAAGTGATATATGCTTCAACAATACACAATTTATTTTTCTAATTTGTATGAGAATTAAAATGTTAAAAAAATGATTTTTTACAAAATGATGTTTCTAATAGTTTTCCTTCTGTTATTCTTTTTTGAACACGAAATTGTTTCTAGGCAGTCTGTTATTTTACAGATGAACACTTTAGTTAACATTTTTCCTTTCTTATTGAAATAATCTTGGGAATACAATGAGCTATAGAGCTTCACCCACTCATGTAAATGGTGCAAGGAGAAAACTGTCTTACACGTCTTTCTTGCACTCATTACACACCAACACTTTCGATGAGCACTTTTCGCAGGCAAATCTTTTGCATGATGGGCAGCATGCAGATAACTTGTTGGCACATTTTGGTGCGACCTGGCAGTGCTTTCTTTTTGTAGAACCCTTAGTTTGCTGTGGAAAATATTGTTTGGGATTCCCTTTCCTTTCTTTTATGATTTCGTCAGCTAGATCCAAGAGGAACTTCCTTCTGCTTATCCGTTTTCCAGTGACTACTTTGTAAACTATCCAAGAATTTATGCCTGTCAAGTCCAATATGTTATAAAGAACATGAACTGGCCATCGTCTACTACCAGCTCGATCAGAGTATTTGCGCGCCATTTTAGTCCAGAACATCTACACCAACTTACGTGTGATTGTAAAAGACAACTGTTTCTGGCTTCTTTTTCCCTGTTGTTGGTACTTCTACATCAGGATTCAGAGTGCTCAAGATTAGCACGTTCTTATTTTTTCTACAGAGGTAGTCTGTCATTATGTGGCCATATTGGTTTTTATATATTTTTGTATCATATAGCTCTCGATTTGGTTCCACTTTTTTGACACAGACTGGTAATTCTCTACGTTGTTTCCGTACTGTGCCAAAAATGCTGATAGCATCTTTCTTCAACTTCTCAGCTAGCGATACAGAAGTAAAAGAGTTGTCGCATGTAAGGTTCAAGCTGATTTTCTTATACAGTACCATTAGACGTAAAACTACATATTCCGGAAGAGGCTGATCTGCAGGCTTATTTTCGTCTTTTCCTAGGTAAGGAAATCCGTGAAGGCAGTAGTTAGTATTGACGTCAGCTAACAGCCAGTACTATATTCCAAATTTATCCTGTTTTGTTGCAACGTACTGCAAAAATCTGCATCTACACTTTGTGGGATATAGTTGTTCGTCACATGTAACATTTTCCCGAGGGTTGAAACAATTCAACGAATTTTTCACAAATATGTCCCATATTGAAGATGCAAGGGGAAATTTGTCAGTTTGTAGCTTGATTCTTCTCTCTGTACGTATATCGAATCGAATGTACTTCATGATTTCAAGAAACCTGTTCCTAGGCATTGCATCTCTAAAAAGAGCTACTCCCCATTTGCTGGACCAAGAACTTTTCAGTGGCATATTCCGCAGACCTAACGCACCTCTAACATAGAGCAATGATATGAAAATTAGAAGTTCATTTTTATCTACTGTCCAATTAGGTTTTTCTTTCTTCGCCTCTTTCTCGGTACATCTTTTGATAATTGATAAGAATTCGAAATGCACTAAACAACGAATCCTCGGTTATATTTTGCTTTGCATAACGTGTTGGCCCTGGAGTAATACGTACGATGTTATGCGTCTGTCTTCTACCCTGAGATGAAACTGATGAATCTATAACCTCCCATTTTGTTCCATCAGCCGCAGTTATAGATCTTGGTAGATTATGTGTTTGTGGTACGAAATCTTCAATATCACTTGACTTATTCGAAGAGGATTCCGTTGATCTTTCGGACACGTTCTCACACTCTTCTGTAAATTCAGAATCCGAACCTGAAATCGGCACATCGTCATCAGACAATGTATTTCCATCTTCATCTCCAGAATCGCTTTCTGAAATACTTTGCAATTCTGCTAGTATTTCTTCGTTGTTGCGTAAAATTTTCGATCTTTCCTGTGAGATGCTTCCAGAATGATCGCATAAAAATTGTATCTTGGTCTACAAAGCAGTCTGTTTCATCACCTCACCTGTCCCCAAGAACACAAGTAACTTGTAAACATTGAGTAAGTTTTGAGAAGATCAAGAGGATTTTCTAGAAAGCAAGCGACCATTTCTCCATTAGTTATTACTTATAAGGATTGGAAATGAATAAATATGGAATAAAAAATAACAGACGTAGTGAAAGAAGATTTTTATAGATTACAGCATTAACGAATAACACCTAGAGGTAACATTATGTATTCCACTTGGTAGTAACATGTATTTTATCCTTGCGCGCCATCTGTCACACATCAAAAACTTCAGTAAAAATGAGGTACGTCTAGTTATGTGTAACACAGTTGTAAAACACAATGGCATAAAATATGTTGCTATGTGTTTAGTTCGTACCAAATATTGAAATATACCATAAAAATATATGGAATTTAACATGGGTCAAAATGACCCATTGCGGGCATTTTAGGTATAACTATAAAATTTGCCTTAGTTTGTGAACCCACAATGCTCTGAATTTTAGCATTGGTGCAGGCCAATAGCATTAACAAATTCATAAAATATTATTCAGTTAGTATTTCAAATACGTTTACAGTAGAATATTAAAATATGGTGATGGGTCATTTTGACCCATCCGGTCCTTCTAGTGTTAATTTATGCTCTACTCATGATTATTTTAGATTATATGCCGAGTCCAATGTCGTTAATAGTGTTAAATAATGATAACTTTCATTAAAGGTGCTCATTAATTTGGATTCATTGTTTCGTATCTCTCTCTCTCTCTACACACACACACACACACACACACACACATATATATATATATATATATATATATATATATATATATATATATAGGGTGTCCATAAAATCCGTTGCCACCCCGTGTATCGTCGAAACGACTGCGAATACGAGAAACCGCAAAAACATGTCCATTATTATTTTAAGGGGCATGAGTTTTGAGCTATAATATGTAAACACCAGACGCCTCATATAAGGGTACGTGGGTCCATCGATTTTCTGTTTTCTTTGGAGAACTACTACTTAGAGGCAAATATTAACAGTGGTGTGGGATTAACAACACTGCAAAGGCAGAAAAGGTGGCAGCATTTGCTTGTACCTAGTCCCGCAGTCTTGTAGCGTCGAAAAAAAAGACGACAGTGTCAAATACTGGTACACTGTCAATTATTGGGACAGTTACCCTATGCGTAAATGGAAATTATACATTTCAGGAACGCCAGATATTAACGTAAAATTCCTAGCTTCCGGAATTACTGAGATTAATACTAACACTCCCGACGCCGTTCAAGTCAAACTTTAACCCCTACCGTCATGAGGGATTGCGGAATGTGGCAAACAGCATACCCATAATGAACGATATTAATGTTAGATTCATAGTTTTCAAATTCGCTGAGAGTAATACTAACACCTCCGACGCGGTTCAAATCCAACGTTATCCCCGTCGTTATGGAAATTTGAGGGTGTGTGGAACAATAGCATCCCTAAATTCGCCGATATTAGTGTCAAATTCATAGTCTTCTGAGTCGTTGGGATGAATAGTAACGCTCGTAACGATGTTGCAGTTCAACTTTAGTTTCCATCGTCATTTCGTTGTGTGTGTGTGTGAGAGAGAGAGAAATAGCATATCTAAAGTCACCGATATTGGTGTCAAATTCATAGTTTTTGGGGTCGCTTACAAGATAAATAATACCGCTCCAGACGCTCCTAAAGTTTAACTTTAGCCCCCGTAGTCAAGAGGTTTGGAAGGGGAAGTGAAACATAGCATGTACAAAATGAGCAATAACTCCTACTAACTCTATGGCCTATGGAACCCGGATGTTCAATGTCGCGTTCACAAAAGCTCTCTACTGACTTATTTCCTTATCCAATTGGGTCCAGTTTCTACTTTGTATTCCTATCTCTGCTAGATCCATCCTAATATTGTCCTCCCATCTGCGCCTAGGTCTTCCTAATGGTCGCTTTCCGATTGGTCTTCCAGTCAAGACTTTGAAAGCGTTTCTACTTTCCTCCATTTTAGCTATATGACCTGCCCACCTAAGCCCCCTAGACTTAATGACCCTTAAAATGTTGGGAAAACCGTATAAATTATGTAATTCCTCGTTATGAAGTTTCCGCCATTCCCCATTCCCGTTCCTCTTGGGTCCAAATATTCGTCTCAGGATCTTATTCTCAAATACTTTCAGTCTATGTTCTTCCCTCAGAGTAAGCGACTATGTTTCACAACCATACAGAACAACAGGCATGATTATCGTTTTGTATATTCTAAGCTTCAAATTCCTCGACAGAATTCGCGATGACAAGAGATTTTGAACCGAATAGTAACACGAATTACCTGGTTTTAGTCTATATTTTATTTCTTTGTGAATATGATTTTCGTCTGATAATATGGATCCTAGATATTTGAAAGTATCCACTTTATCAAAAGTATTATTAATTATTTTAAGGAACCAATAATTTGCCGTATTACGGTCCCAACGCACTTCCATGTATTTAGTTTTCTCAGCATTTACTTCTAACCCCATGTCCCTTGAAGCGTTTCATAAGGTCTCTGCATTTATGTCTACTGTTCTCCTATCATCCCCTATTAAATTTACATCATCAGCATATGTCATAACCTGATGAAAACCGTTCAACTCTAAGGCCTGGTTGCTGTCTTTGCTTTTCCTTATAGCGTATTCCAGAACAAAGTTGAATATTAATGGCGACAACACATCATCTTGTTTCAGGCCATTTTCGACGTGAAAGCTCATGGACAAAAATTTTGCTACCCGAACTTTACTGTGGGATTCATTTAAACATATCTTAATTGATCTAATTAGTTTTCCCGGTATTCCAAATTCTGTAAGAAGGTTGTATAATGTTTCTCTCCCAATTGAGTCGTAGGCCTTTCTGAAGTCAATAAATAGTTGATGTACCGTTGTATTGTATTCCCACTTATTTTCTAGTATTTTTCGAATGGTAAATATTTGGTCGATAGTTGATCGATTTCGTCTAAATCCGCACTGATAATCTCCAATAATTTTGCCTGCGTACAGGGTCAATCTTCCTAATAGAATATTTGAGAGGATCTTATAGAATGTCGACAGAACGAAATGCCTAGATAATTATTACAGTCAGTTTTGTCACCTTTCTTGTGAATTGGAACAATGATTGATTCTTTCCATTCTTGGGGCAATTCTCCGTTGTTCCAGGTAAAAAGAATGGGTTTGTATATCTTGTTCCACAATTTTTCGACACCAGCTAAAATTAATTCAGCCGGAATTCCCTCTACACCCGGAGATGTTTCTTTAATTTATTTATAGCAGTTTCTACTTCTATTCGGTTGGGTTCTGGAATATATGGTTCTGCGGTGTGTATCTCCTTTTCTCCACACACATTAGTTTTTGGCTGCGTGTTCAGCAAATCGTCAAACAAATCTTCGTATCTATTTAAGATCCTATCCGTAACAGTGAGAACTGTTCCGTCAGCTTTCTTTAATATATAAGTACGAGGTTGATAGCCTGTCCTAAATTTGTTGATTCCCTTATACATATCCCGAATATTTTTATTTTTACTATTCTCTTCAAATTCCTTAATTTTAGCTTTCAAAAAATCGCTTTTCTTTGTTCTAAAAGTTTTTGAAAGTTTCCCGCCTTATGTCTACAAAATTTTGTGTAGTTGTTTCATTCGGGTTTTGTAGCCAACGAAATTTTGCCTGTTTTCTCTTCTCCACTAGTTTAATGCATTCCCGGCCGAATCATGAATTGTTTATACGTATTTCCGCGTGTCCCAATTTTTATTTTGCTGAAATTTTAATGCTGTCTCTAATTTCAATCCAAGTATTCTTCACATCTGTGCATTCCGAAACTTATAAAAACTGAGAATATATTCAAAACTTCAATCTCGTATTTCTCTTTTACCTGGCTCTCATCTAATTTCTTTAAATTAAATCTCTCCGTTTTCTGACATTGATTATTTCCTTTATTCAACGATAATCTCTCTCTCATTATTGCTGCTACCAGGTAGTGATCAGTGTCACAATCAGCCCCTCTAAACGACCGGACATCAGTTATGCTAGATTGCCTTTTTCTATATACTAAAACGGGATCAATATGATTATGGGCTTTTCCGCCGGGTGAGGACCATGTGTATTTATGAACATCGCGATGTGGGAATTTTGTACTTTTCACGATTAGATTTTTGGATATTGCAAAGTTCACGAGTCTAACACCGTTGCCATTACTTTCCTTATGCAGACTTTCGTTCCCTATAATCTGTTTGGAAATATCCTCTCGTCCTTCCTTTGCAATGAAATCCCCTAGTACAATTTTCATATGGTGTTGCAGGAGTTGGTCAAATATCCGTTCCACTTCTTCGTAAAAACTTTCTTCCATAACGTCATCCTTATCTTCTGTTCGGGCATGTACATTTAAAACAATAATATCACACCACCGACCCTTAAAAGTAATAAAAGAAAGTATGTCAGTAACGAATTCAACCCGCTTAATTGCTGGTAATATTCGTTTGTGAACGAAAAACTCTTTTCCTAATTGGCGATTTTTATTTCCTTCTCCACAAAGGAACTTAAAATATCTGAATTCACAGATCAACTTCCTTCCCACCTAAATTCCTGATCTCCTACTAGGTCCATCCTGTATTTCTCTAACTCACTCGTTATGGATTTTAAAGCGCCTACCCTATAAAGACTTCTAATGTTCCGTGTTCCAAATCTCATGTCCATTTTATTTTGCTGAGGTCGTGCCAAGTTATCATTCCTTGTCCGAGGCTTTTGTGAATGTTTCTGGACAAGTGTCTTTTTTTATAGGATGAGGTTGTTAGTCTTACCCGAACCCCCAAGCTGGAGGACCACTCTAGTCGCCTGTCCGCGACTGCTTATTCAGTATATTCGCAGCTAAACTGCATATCTAGAGACCTTCTCCTCGATCCTCAACCTGAGGATGCGCCATGCTGTGGTGTCAGGAACCCACGTTACAAGGACAAAATGAGCAATATTAGTGTCAAATCCACGGTTTTCGGTTAGATTATTGTTTTCTCTCAAGCTGATTAGTGAAAGTCAAAATGACATTTCAGTATAAGTTTAGCCAAGATGGGACACTATAAGTTGTACTGAAACTGACAAGGGGAAAGCTGTTTAAGTTACTCTTCCGTATTTATTTATTTATTTATGTATTCACATTGAAAGGGACAACGCTGAAGGCATAGCTATTCGTTATTTATTTATTACACTTACATTAACACAGGCAACACCAAAAACGTTACTCTTCGTTATTAATCTACCGCACTGACACTGACACAGGCATTGCTCTTCATTATTTATTTCATTCATTTTTGTACCTTCAAATATGGTATATTACATAATCATTATCCTTCTCGTCCGAAGAATGGGTATTTTAGCTAGTATTTCAATATTTGAGAAAGCGTTTTTCTCACACTTAGTATGTGATATAGTACTCCATATTTAAGTTTCAGTAAGATAAAGAAAACAAAATATAAGTCGGTTAATTTAAATCGCACTTTTTAAAAGACTGTCGCGTGGGTGATTGTGTGCTAATAAATGCAGAAAACTATATTGCTGTTACACAGATCTGAGAAATGAAACTTTTATATTGTGGCATGAAGTAAAACAAGTTTTCTTACATTTTTTTTTTTTTGTGTGTTCTGACTTCAAATCTACTTACAGTTTCCTCTATCACGTGTAAAGCTAATCAAACAAGTTATGTCGCTTTTTGTTGAGGTCTGTGTTCAAATGGCACTCACGCCGTGAGTTGACTGCGAATGGAGTTAAGGAGAAGGCGAGTTGCTGGTGTGGATATATCCAACATACTACCTGGTTGTGGTAGTTCAGTTATATCGTGAACTGGCGTAAGGACGGAATGAACATGGGACCTACACAGAGCGTCATAAGGGCGTGTATGCTGCAAAGGTTCAAACTGTGGTGAAACGCCGCTGGTACAAAATGAAGATATTCTTGCAGCAATTAAGGCGAACAGTGGACAGACATGTTTGAGGAACTGGGATTACAATTCAGTTTGAAAATCATTCGCAGCACCTCAATCAACTTGGAAAGCAAGGCAACAAAGAATACACCTGTATTTCTTTATTGTCTCCTCTGAGGAAGGAACCATTTCTGGACAGGGTGTGGACAAATGATAAAAAGCGGGTCCTGTACGAAGCTCCGTGACGCCGCCATCATTGGTTAGCATCCCATGAAACTGTTTCAAAGCTGCCAAAACCAGTACTGCACCAGAAGAAGGTCCCCCTGAGTGTTTTGTGGTCTGCAAGCGGCATGCTGTATTCGCTACTGCAACCAGCTGATCAGAGCATCAATGCAACTGTGGACTGTCAGCAGTTGAGCCCTGTTCAAGGAAAACTCAAAACTCTGAAGGCAGCACTTCTGAATTGCAAAGATCCTGTTACAGGACAACGCTAAGCCACAAGTGGTTAGGATGACGTGCGACACCATTCTGCGCCTTGGATAGGAAACAATATTTCATCCCCCATACTCCCCGGATATTGTCCCATCCGATTAGCACCTGTTCCACTTCTTGGACAATCGCCTTAGATTACGCCAATTGAAATCCATAGTAGAGGGGCAAAATACGCTTGATACTTTTTCGCTTCACGTTCCACCAAGTTCTGTCGCGATTGAATCCATGTCCTTCCAGAACGTTGGCAGAGGGTCGTCGATTCTGATGGGGCTATTGTTGATCTTCTAGGTACGTGTTAGGTGACACATCGATGTTCGGAGATGTTGGGTGAAAACGCGATAAAACTTTATTGGTTACATTTATAACAATTTCGTACAATGTGTAGATGAAGGGTGCCCGGATGAATGCTCCATGATTACAAATATTAATTGCATAAAAACTATTAGCGCCAGAGAAGAACAGTTTGCGTCGTCTTGAAGAGCAACTCAATCATTTTTCTGTTGTTGATTGTTATTTTTCTTTCTTTCTTTCTTTTTTTGCAGGTGTTAAGTAACAAAGTTTATTTACTTTTTCTTTATTTGTTTCAGGTGTTCATGAACAAATACGGCAACACCACAAGTGAGAACTCAGTGTGTGACTTGGTTGGCTGAGTCTAAATCGACAATTACTGCGCAAAGGAATTTCAGACGAAAGAACCAACGGAACCCACCAGACACCAAGACCATTAATACATAGTTTGAAAAGTTTTTAGCCACCGGGAGTGTTAGGGCAAAGCACGTTCGTCTGAGGAAACTGTAGATTAGGTCAGGGAGGCCTTCACTAGAAGCCCAACAAAGTCAGTTCTTAGAGCATCACTCTCAACGGTCCATAAAGTGTTCTATAAAAGACTGCGTTTGTGTGAATATAAGGAGCAAATCTTTCAGGCACTACAGCCCGATGACCTACCAAAACGAAACAGATTTGCAATGGAGATTCTGGAACGAATCGAGAATGACCTCGATTGCTTGAGGATGGTGATTTTCAGTGATGAGGTAACCTTCCACACATCAAGCAAGGTAAATCATGCATCAGTGTGTGCATTGGGGTCCCGAATAACCCATACGTTGTTCGTGAATATGTCAGAGATACCAAGAAAGTGAATGTGTGGTGTGTTTTGGGACGCGACAGAATTACCGGACCATTTCGATCATGGAACACACAATAACTGGTCCCGTTTATCTGGACATGCTTAAACACGTTGTTTTTCCACAGCTACTTTATTTGCAACCAAACGTCATATTCCAACAGGATGGTACCCAACGCACTGTTCTGTAGATATTCCTAGGACTTTAGACCGAACGTTTCCACAGCGATTGACCCACTCCTTGGCCACCACAAAAACGGTAAGAAATAGAGTTGTGTTGATTTTGAGTTTGACGTCACTTGCATCAGCGAGGCAATATGGGACAGGACCTACTGATCAACGTGGAATGCGAACCACATGAGTTCCCAGCGGGAATCGAACCTGGGACTCCAACGCCAAAGGCGCGTACGCTAACCGCTTAGCTACAAATAAAGTAAGTAACAGAGATATGTGGTTTCAGTATTTCAAGCGTAAGTTATATCTCTACTGAAACCGGAAGTGTTAAAATGAACGACTTCTAATTTTAACAACCATTGTCACTGCTGGAATACTCAGATGTTGGTTTACTTGTTTGCAGTTTAGCGGCTATTTCAGCACCGAGGCTTTACAAAACATAAACGTACGGTTTAATGTGGAACCCGAACTACAGTAGTGTGTTTAAACTTTAATACTGTTCGTACTCTATGTGTTCGTACTGTTCTACACCAAAGGTGTGCGTACTATCCAGTAGACTAACGGGAATGGCTGGCAATGCATAGCAAAAATAAGTTATTTTCTTTATAGATTCATAGTACTGCATTGATAGGTTCCATATCCGACTGTATACCTCCATTAGTTCAAGAAGTAATTGGAATTTACTGTAATTTTAGGTTTCAATCTGACCATGATACAAAAATGTAAGATAGAAAGAAGTACTATACGTTTTGCGTATATATCTTCAATGTCTTAAGCATAGTATTCAGTTCTATGATCCTTTATTCAACACGGAAGTGGTAAAAGTCTACAATTTCTCTTTTGAACACTGATCACCATAGTTAATAAAAACCTGTAATAAATATTGAAAAGTATTTGTTCTAACATAGATTCTGTCTTTTGCGGATAGGTTTCATCTCCGAACTTATTAGTCTATTGTAATGGAACATTATAAAAGTGAACTGTCGCTTGTGCGCCAAGGTAGCTCAGTGGTGCCGGTGGCAATAGCCGAGTGGTCTCGGGCGTTCGGCTTCAGATCATGAGGCGCAATCCACTGGGGGTTCGAATCCCCCTGAAGAGCAAAGTCGGAATTTTAATTGTCCTGGATCTTTCTGTGTTTGTGTCCCTGTCGTGTTTGGATTACGCAGGAATTGCGCGAATTGCCAATGGCGAACAGTATCCCGGTTGGGACGAACTTTAAAAAAATAAAATAAAATAAAATAAAATAAAATAAAATAAATAAAAAAAGTGGTAGAGCGTTCACCTCTGGCGCTTGGAGTCCCGGGTTTGATCCCAGCCCTCGCCAAGTGAACTCTGTACGTAGGTTTTCTCCTGGTTCTTCCGTTTCCTCCCACTTTCTTCATTCCGCCATTTCCTTCATCACTCATCATCACCGTCTCCTTTAGCCTAACCGGCATAGCCGTGGGACGTAAAACTCAAAGATTTCATTTCATTTCATTTTTTGAACTGTTGCTTGAGGTGTTGAATTATTGATTCCTATAGAGTAGAAACGGAAATAGGACGGGACAACTCTCTGTAAAATGGATCCAGGATTCCAATGATTGATTACATTTCAACTGTTATTTTGTACAGCAATCGGAACTATTGAAAACTAACTAGTCCAAATTCTTTTTTGAATTGTGGTTCCATGTTTTTATAATTATAAACAGTGGCATGTTTACGGTTTTGTTTCGGAGGAGGCTATGCACAACACATAAATAATCACTTATATTTCCGTTTTGGGTGCCGATAAATTATAATGGAGTTTTGTATATGACAATTTTATTTCTGGGGAGGGGCTTGAGCCCGATAGCCACAACGCTAAATATTCCACTGATTATAAGTGTAAGGTTCATCTGTACACAATAAATAGTAAACCAGTCCTATTGTGCTTTTCGTATGACATTCCAGAATATTACAAGTTGACAAGGCCCAGCTGTACCTGCCAGCACAAAAGGAAGGGATAACCTTGTTGAATACAGTGGAAAAGCGCATGCAATTTTGTTGCATCGTCATTGTCAGCTCGTTTCTTATTACGAGGTTTCGTTCACGGCAACTGCTCAACAACAATAAACGTGTTTCCGCAAGTCTACAAATATACTCACCTCGATGGTGTTATACTTGATATGTGTAGTGCATGCATTACAAGATATGTAATCGGAACTAATTTAGTCGAAAATCTTTAGCAATGATACGTTTGATTGGGGGTTATATATACACAAAATATCGGCATAAATCACCTGAGCAAAATTGGACACGGAAACAAAAACGTTAATGATTCTTTCCTTACCCACAAACGACGTGCAACATGATATTTCACAAGTAATGTATGTATATGCTACAACTATATCAATATTATTGCTCATGAGTTTCAGATATGCGCTAATTTTCAATGTATATGGGCATATTTTCGTATTATAATTAGATAAATGTGTTGTCTTTCACCTCATAGATTTACAGTCAACGGGGCCGAATTTCCAAAATTTAAGTGGGTGCATATCAGTTATATATACCAGCATAGCAGATATAGTGCATATCAGTGTTAGCTTATAGGTTTTCAGGAAAGTCTCGACATTTAATTCCTTTATTTTTAGTTAAAATATTTTATGAACACTGACATAAAGGGCTGTACTGTGATAAATTAAAATATACTGGTACCGAAAGGGCTGCCCTAGCTTAATCGGTAACACAGCTGATTTAAAGTCAAGAGAAATGGGTTCAAACCCGGGTCTAAACTAAAAATATTTTAGGTGTGAAGCACCCGCAATATTATTTGTGTCGGTGCCGGAGACCCGGACTACCCATGTAGTCGGCGCGCATGTTCATAGGTGGACTGGGCCGCCCGGATACCCGGAAATTTCCGGGTGGGCTTTGCCCTCTGCAAAATCACTTAAGATATTGCTCGATTAGTTATAACTTACAAAACTCCGTTCTCGTTCAGAGTAACCACTGATGTAACTAACGGACCCGCAGTGCTAGCGAAGGGAAGGCACTAGTGAAAGGGAGCCCCTGCTCAACTCGTAGCCTTGTTTGTTGAAAAATCAATAAGATAGTAAAAGTCTCAAAATTTGCATGTAAGTTATTAACTCAAAAATGCAATATCATCCATGATTTATGTATCCAATAATGTGATGTGCAATCGACAGCACATAAAGAGCATGGTGCTGATTCTCCTATGATAACGAAACCGTGTTAGTTGTTGCATGCAAGTGTTGGCGATAAATAATGGTCCCCTGAGCACAGCGGTGATGTCAGGAAACGGGCCCGAAGATCCAGAAATCGGGCCCCGAAGTTTCGAGCTTAGGTCCCTTCTGTTCACCAATGAAATATGTAGTTATTGGACGTGAGAGGTGGCAGTCGAAAGGACGTGGTCCCATGAGCACAATCTTAAATCTGGCTCGGGTTATGAAGCCCAAGAAATCGGGCCCAAAGGATATTGATGCCATATTCTCCATGCTTTTTGCTCAAAAAAATAAGTTTCCTTATTGTACTGCCTGAATGTTAATCAACCGAACGTTACAAGACAATGCTGATGCTGCACGTCATTAAGGTACAACGCAATAGATTTGATATAGAAGAGAAGGGACCTAAGCCCAAATTCTTGGGTTACAGGTCATTGGAACGATTTCTAACATCACTACTGTGCTCAGCGAACCCAGTTCTTTGCAACGCCACAACTTGCGTGTCCAACTCCATGTCTAAAACGGTTCCCTTACTGTAGGAGGAGTTTCATCTAATATTCTCCATGTTCTTATCCAAGAGTAGCAAAGATATTACAAAGCTGTGGGAATTAACAGGCCATTACATTGTGACAATTTCCTTTTATCGTATATATAAAGTACATAGGAAATAGTAGTGATGAGCAAATGCAAGACCAAGACCAACACCCAGGTGGTCTTGGCCTTACACATCCAGTCTTTGTCTTAATCTTGCTTGGAAGAGTCTTGCAAGCCTTGCTTTTAAGAAATCTAATGCTTTTCATAGGTAAATTTTATTCTTGATTTAAAGACAATATATTCTGCAATGCGCCAATAGCAACGGAAATACAGTGTATGTTTTTAAATCTAATATAGTTTACCTTCGTGTAAGAATGATGATAGAGTACAACATAGGCGACGGCCTTTATTTTTTAAAGAGTGACCACGCTTCACTAGTTATAGGGGAGGGGATGAACTGATTGGGATATTGGCTCAAGAGGAACTGTATTATGAGGGACGTGCTAGGGATTATGCTGGAAGGAAAGAGGGAGAGGCAAAGGAGACTGTAGTTGAAGGAAGATATTAAAACAGAAAATTGCTACGTTAAGACGAAGAGACTAGTTGAGGACCACAGTACATCGAAGCTTCTCAGTTGCAGCAAGTGACCTGCTAATAATGGCAGAATAGCTATAATGATGATGATGATGATGATATGATTAGCAGTACTGGCCAGAAAACGGAAAAATAAAATTATATTTATTATAATCAAACCAGGTTTAAATGAAATCTGCAATATTTCGGATTTGCTGCTGTTTTAATGGAAATAGTTCCTTCACTTCGTTCTTATGCACTGTTAAATAATATTCTTTCAGCTCTGAAGTGTTTGTTTTTCATTTTTACTACCACCTTATTCTTCGAATTTCTGCATAGTTTGCATAGCCCATAAGAATGCTCTCCACTTTCCGCAACAACTTTGAAATACACGTGAAATTTGCTCCTTGCGCTCTGCACTTACAATTTTTTCAGTTTGCAAATTTCTGGTTATTGGACATTTGTAGCGTTTCGTCAGCAGATTGCCTGAGGCAAAGCAACTGAAGGATGAAAAACAAATCCCTCTTTTGCTACATTTATTTCAGGACGAGCCGACAAACTGTACCAGCTCGAAGGTTAAAGATTTAGGTTTACTTTAGATAGCACACACCTATAGAATAGTACCTTATATCCCGATAAGAAATCCTCATTGTTTAAAAAAAACAGACATGCATAGTAATAACTCGTTTCTTTGTGTGTAAAAAGCTTTAATTAGAATGACAACTGTGTGGTTTGAAAACGAGTAACAACTACAGAAAACACGAGCAACCAATCCAGAAAACGACATACTGTAGCTATATGCTACAGGGCCAGATCGGCTCACACGGATTGCATTAACTACTGTCAACACGTTCACTCAAGCGGCATTTTTACTGAAGCCAAGAAATTCAAGTGAATGATGTCATGTTTTCCCCTTTTTACTTATATAAAAATCAAGTAATACCCACACTTACGGAAGACTCTTGCGCATGAGTGTTTTGTCTACTTTTAGGAAACGAAATTTCTTTAAATTTAGTACTATATTTATATTACAGGTACGAAAACAAAACGGTGTGTCCTCATAAAAAGGCGCCTAATTAGATGTAGCTAACGAATTTGATTAATATTGTGTACATGGTTAAATTTAGCTAGATACCACTAAAAGAAAACTTAGATTGTCAGACCTGACGAAATCATACATTCAATGTAGTTTCATACAGCTAATGATAACTATAGAATTCCGGAGGACGTTGGTTTACATATACATCATTTTCTTATTAAACTTTCTTGCGACAAATCCATTTTACCAAACCAGAAAAAAAAGAGATGAATAAATAATTGCAATTTATTTTCTAAAGTGAGTATTTTGGTGTGTAAACTACACAAAATTATTTTACAAGATTATTCTGTAGTTACCTTTTGTTTTTACAACAATAAACTATATATTACACACTTATTTTCTTTTTTAAACTTAATTACAAAAAAATTTCAAAGATTATTTATATGTCAGAGAGACAATTTTACAACATAAACATGAGGTAATTAACAAGTAGTAAATTTAAACAAAACAGCGCAGATAGACATAACGTTGGCATATTGAATAAACATAAACCAAACATTAACACTGAAATAAAACGAACAAAGCTGAAACGGTCCGTTACAGGTTGCGAGGGGCTTGAGAAAAAAAAAATGTAGTGAACAATAAGAAAATATTTTTTTTTAACATACACAGATTTATATAATACTGCTCAGGTAGTTCATTATTACATTCTGGAGGGAAACGGCTCAAAACATCTGCTATGACGTTATCTTTTCAACTTTAAAATCAGTCCGGTTGTCCTAGGTTCTAGGTGCTTCAGCGTAAATGCATGGGTTGCCGCAGCGTTATCACAATGGACAATAGTCCTTCGTCCTAAAAGATAACTTTAAAAATGTTCACAAAAATACAGAATATATGTCAATTCTAATTGAAACACTGATGATGACAATTCTTGCAATTTTAAACTGCGACTAGCATAGCCGATGACTGTTAATTCATTTGATGGTCCTTTATATTGATGCAAGTATCGTGCCAAATTTTCAGAACTGGCATCACTAAAAAGATAAAATGGTAAGGAAAAGTAAGCTGTCCTAACGCTGAAGGATCACTTGCGAAAACTTGTAGTTTCATGTAATGTACTTTCTTGTTTTTGCCCTGATGACATACTATCACTATTATTATTGTTTTTCTCAACTACGTTTTCAGTAGCACCAACCATGCTTGCTTCTGGTCGAGTTGTATTGACGTTAATAGGGCTATTCAAATTGCTCGACGCTGTACTGACAGACAAACGCAGGATGAGCACATTTCCGGGTGCACTATTTTCATTTTCACACCGGGCACATAGCCATTCCACTTCACTATAACTTAAAGCATCAAAGTCCTCGTTCGTTATATTCATACAGTCGAAATGGTACCAAGACTCACAGGGACTACACATTATAGAATTTGCAGTTTCGTCATTTGGCGATAAAGTAGAACTCGACGCGCAACACGCGCACTCACTATCCTGCCTATTAGCGCTAGAAATTTTATTACTTCCTTCTCAACGTCATTTCTGTTTTCATAATATACCCCGGAATCCTAAGTACGCACTAGTGTAGTATTCAATTAGTTAGACACTTCTTCGATGGCAATACAACTCCCGCCTTAGTTTCTCAATCATAAAGTTGTTCTTAAAGTAACCTGATAAATCCTGTTCACAGTCTCGATGTTTGTTGTCTACTTTTAGAAAACGAAATTTCTTTAAATTTAGGACTATACTTAGATTACAGGTTCGGAAACAAGACGATGTGCCCTCATAAGAAAGTGCCAAATTGGATGTAGCTAACGAATTTGATGAATATTGTGTACATGGTTAAGTTGAGCTAGATGCCACTAAAAGAAAACTTAGATTGTCAGATCTGAAGCAATCATACATCCAACGTAGTTCCATATAGCTAATGATAACTATAGGATTCCGGAGGACGTTGGCTTACATATGCATATACATAACTTCCTTGCGACAAATCCCTTTTACCAAACTAGGAAAACATATAAATAAGTAATTGCAATTTATTTTGTAGTGAGTGTTTTGGTGTGTAAACTACATAAAATTATTTTACAAGATTATTCTGTAGTTACCTTTTGTTTTTACGACAATAAACTATATGTTACACACTTACTTTCTTCTTTTTAAACTTAATTACAAAAAAAGCAAAGATTATTTATATGTGAGAGAGAGAATTTTACGACATAAACATGAGGTAATTAACAAGTAATAAACTTAAACCCATATTGAATAAACATAAACCAAACATTCAAACATTAACACTGAAATGAAATGAACAAAGCTGAAACGGTCCGTTACAAGTGGTGGTCTTGGTCTTGGCCTTGGTCTTGCATGCAAAACTCTTGCAAAAACTGCAAGATCAAGACTCTTGCGCTCATCACTAGGAAATAGTGGACCCTAATAGAAACGCCCCATTCCTTTCTTGCATATCTTTAGTTTTTAACATGATTTTTTAAAATTTTATTTTGTTTGTTACTTGTTTCCAAAACTCGGGTAGAAGGAGGTCTCCATTGCTGATGCAATCATAGTTTTTTTTTTAAAGTTCCAGTCGATAAAGAGTAAGGGGGGATAGCAAGATGCGTGTCTAATTCGGTATACCTAACAATAGTGCACGATTATTGACAGGGTCCCATTTGGGAATAATTCGGGGTGTTGGCATTGCAATGCAAATCCAGGGTAGATTAAATGATAGATTTACAAACAACAAAAAATATTCTTTGATGCTTCTTGTCTTGATACTCCCCGATTTACTGATCTGCTAAATGAGGGTGTTCCAGAAGGTACTTAACAGGATATAGCTGAAAATGTTTAGTTGATCATGAAAATGTGAAATCTGAATTGTTTAATTTTGCTAAAATTAAAAAAATAAAAAAATAAAAACTCCGGCACACTGCCAGACTACTGTGATAGAGCAAATAATAAAGACTGTACTGACATATCACCCGACCAAGATGTTGGAGAATGCGACAGTTCTAATAAGTGTAGTGCCTCGGAGGGCAAAAGTGAACATCAGGAATGCGTTGTCTCTTTTTTCCGAACACCAGTCTTATAAGATGTGCAACGAAAATCATCCATGTAAGCAGTGTTACTTGTGTTACTACTAAAGTATAACATGCATCTTTCCACTTTCCAAGTACTGTTTAATGTACACAAATATTTGATAGCTTCTTCAGTTACTCAAGTAACGTGTGAGCGAGTATTCGGTTATCTTAAATTAATTAAAACTCGTACGCTTTCGTTTTTGTCAGATCATATTCTGGAATCAATTATGCCTGTGGCCATTAAAAGGAAAGTTATGCAAAAAATCTCCAATGATTAAATTATCGATAAAATAGGGAAATCTTCTTCTGTATTTAGTAAAGCGCTGCTGTAAAAGTTGGTTTGACAAATGAACTTCATTACTCACGTATTTTATAAGAAACGCATCAAAAACATGACTGACAAATGCGTTACCACCTCTATATAGTCAATAAGTATGCGAATTTTTTACATCAAGTTCGTGTTGTTCGTTCCGTTTTTCTTTCTTGAGTTTGAAAAAGTTATTCCTAACTGCCGTTAGTATAAAAATATTTTTGGCTGTAATGCTAGTATATGGCAGTAATGTTCCAATTTCATTAGTGTTTAAGTAGTCAACAAGAAGTTATTTATTAAACTCAAACGCCTAGACAGATGCAACCCAACTTACACGTAACGGTTCTCGGCATTGACAGCAGTTGGTAGCCCTGATCAAGGCGTTAATGCAAGTAAAATTGTGCGTAGATGACGCACGAAACATTTCTCGATCCTGGTTCAAAGCGTGCTTTCCAATGAACATCATAGGTTAATTTCAATATTGCTGTGTATGTAGTGTGTTTTTCATTATATACTGTATATTCAAAGATATAAAAACACTGATCACATATGAATCAGAGAATGGTTGGAAGCAGTTGAAAATATCAAATCTAGAACAACTACTGGAAATAACTTTGTAAATAATTGCCTCCATTGAGAGACCTTCTCCAATTCTCCTCATTCCAACATATTTTTCTTTCTGGAAGAGAGAAGATCTTGCATGTTACACTGAGTATGCATTGAAATTGCAATTGAAACAAAAAAACACTAGAAAAAGTTTCAGCCTCGCCCGGATTCGAACCCGGGTCCACTAAATAGAACTTCAATGCACTAACCACTTACCAACCGCGTCATTTAATCTTCCACCGAAACTAATACCTAGTTAAGTTCGTTTCATGGTAAAATACAAACAAGATACTCAAATATAACAGAGACAAACAAATATAAACAAAATATAGATAAAAATATAAACAAGAAAATTTAAGCAATTTGTGTGTGTTAATGACTTACTTAAGATTTCCTTGTTTAACTCAAAAACAATTTATATAGTCGTTTCTCAATGGGAAAAATATAAAAATATCACGAAGTTGAGGCTACGCCATCGGCAGAGGCATAACTTATGGGGGGCAGGGGGCACCTGCCCCCACCAGAGAAGCTTACCATCGTTCGAGGGGCCCCATTTTCAGACAAAATTTTCTCAGTCCGTATACGATAGGAACATGAAATTAGAAATGAAGCATGAAATAGGGTCGCCACATTACATAAACAAAACAGCACAGAAAAAGTAAGTAGAACAAAAATGAGTCGTGGACCCATTTCAGTAAAAAATGCCTACTCTTTGCGGCTCTAGAAATAAAATTTATTCGTATGTCTTTGAGATTTATCAATATTGCTTCCTTAATAATTTTGTTCTTTTACGAAATGGGCCGAGATAGTAACTAACGGAACCGCAAAACTTCCCATGCGGGAGGGCCCACAGGCTCTGGGGCCCCATAAAGATTAAGACGAAATTGGAAAAAAGGGGGTCCAAGAATTAGAAGAACAACTTTTCCTAGGGGGCCCAAATAAGCTTATTAATGCTTGCACCCCCAGAAAAAAATCTAAGTAACGGCGCTGGTCATCGGTTGCAGGGATTATCCCGATTTATTTACATTATGTCTTTACTACAACTTCTAATTTCCAAAGAAGAAAAGACGACAAAATTATTTTCACATTCTTTAAATTGTATCAACATAGAAATAGACAGTTCTATGTTTATGTTCCACAACTACTAGATTATATTCTTATGTTCATATGAGGAACTTGTGGTAAATTGAGGCCAAATAATCATCAGGCGCAATCAGCTACGGACTCGAATTCCTCTGAAGAGCAAGATTGGAATTTTAATTGTCCTCAGTATTTCTGTGTTTCTGTTCCTGTAGTGTTTGGAATACGTCGAAAAGACATGAGGTGCCAGTGGCGAACAATACTCCGGTTGGGGCGATTTGTTTTTTAAAAAATGTGAAAGCAGGAAACTCTCATTGCAGCTATTTGGGTTCAAATTCCGTCGTAGCAGTTATTATTTTTTTCTGAATGGGAAGATAATGTTTATGTAATTGCTGTTGTAATTATGTCATTCCTTTATTATTATTATTATTATTATTATTATTATTATTATTATTATTATTATTATTATTATTATTATTATTATTATTATTATTATTATTGTTATTATTATTATTATTGTTATTATTATTATTATTATTATTATTATTATTATTATTATTATTATTATTATTATTATTATTATTATTATTACCACAGAAGGAAAGAAAAAGTAACATAGTCGAAGGTATTCATAGGAACAGAAAATATATAGAGTATGTCAGATGTTTCTTATGTTTACACATGAACGCAATAATATTATTACGTTTATGGATTTACAGATACAAGTATCATTTTATGACAACAAGAAATCCAATATAAAAATTTGTTAGCTGATAACAGTAATGCATTTTGTTTCATTTCTTCTAAGTAGAAAGGTCAGTTGACATCTTAAATGGGATCATTCCAGTGACTATCGTTGTAAGTTCGATCACAATTTGCAGTTTGTTCACAGGTACGAACAATTTCTTGGAACTCATTTTTGGCCCATACTACAGCAGTAAGGACGTGTTTAGTCCTTATGTATTCATCAATTCTTGTCCATACACGTTACTTGCAAGACGGTTACGAATGAACTTGATACGGGTGACGTATTTTTGTGTTGTTGGCATTTCAACTGTGAAGGAAGTCGTCTCAATTCTTAGACCCAGAGAAATTGAATATTTCTCATGTTAGTATACATCAGAAGTATCAGTTTTGCAGATTGTAAAAATTTACTGAACAGTCACACCCGGATACGAACTCAAGTCCCCAAGATTATAAATCTAACGCTGAAGCCACAACTCTAAGACATCACTGTCCTGGGAGAAGGAAAAAAAATGAAGCTGTAGTGAATTCAGTAATTACACACTTTTACGGTTCCAGTGTAATAATGCTGGAATTTTCTGATTTCAGACATGATAAAATAGTTAAGTATAATGCAGAAAAAATAGTCCAGAGAAGTCAACTTAATATTGACAACTCATAAGTACGGAGGCTCTGCTATATGCTCCCTCCTCGGGCCCTGATTGTTCATGGGATGGCATTGGACAGACACTTATATTGAATGGAATCTGGTGTATTAGGGCACTGGCTTATTTTTCTTAAGTTAATTAATTTAACGAACCTTACTCTCTTACGATCGTCAAATCATTTAGGATACTTCCCGTAGATATAGAAAGGTAAAATGTAGTATCCAGGCTTCGTGTAGCGTGCAAGTAAGCAAACAACAGGCAACAGGATGATATGTCCCTCCGCCAAGTCCCCTTCAATGTAATGTGTTGTTTATTCAACAAAGACACGGTAAATCCAATCAGAAAATTCATAAACTATAAAATATGGAGCCAAGTCTCGACTTTCCAATAATAATAATAATAATAATAATAATAATAATAATAATAATAATAATAATAATAATAATATTAATAATAATAATAATAATAATACAGGAATAACAGAATTGCAAAAGCAATTACGTAAACAAAGCCTTTCAGTCAAGAAAAAATAATAAATGTCACACCGGGATTCGAACCCGGGTGACTGTAATGGCTGTTATCTGCTCTCACACTTTGCCATCAATTCCTCAGACAAAGATAAGAAAATAAACTAGTAGTTATGTCAGATAATCATTACACACAATATCTCTAGACGTGTTGATATAATTCAAAGAATGTGAAAATAATTTCTATTGTGTCTTTTTCTTTGGAAACTAGAAGGAAAAGAGGAATTGTAGTGATGAGCACGAGCGAGTTCGAGCGAGTTTTCACTCAAACTCGACTCGACTCAACAAATACATCTTTGAGCTCGACTCCACAAACAAAAATTTCCTCCAACCTAACTGCAATTTGACTCGAGGTTCGATTTGAGTCGAGTCAAAACGAAGAAAATCGAGCCAAATGTTGTGTGTAGTTTCAAGTACTTTCTTCAAGTATCCTACTTAAACAATATAATTATTATCAATGATGCTACTACTATTACCACTACTACTTCTACTTATTATTATTATTATTATTACTTTTACTATGGATCCGTATAGTAAAACTGCAAGCTTATTTTAATGTTCTAGTAATGAAAAAAGTGTTATGAAAATTAAAAAAAAAATCCTTGGGCAAGGTTTCAAACCATGCCAGAAAGTATTTTCATTACCAGAACGTTGCACTAGAACACTCGGCCACGAAGGCCGACAGCAGCTTGCCTTAATTTCCGCTATATGAGGTCATGACTCTTGTACTATTTGTATCGGCCAATAAGATAAGAGGATATCTGAAATTCTCGGAATCTCTCGCACACCAAAGTCTGCGGGGTCGTTAGTTACGCCTCTGGGCCCGTTCCATACACGACAAATTCATTAAGGGGACAATATTGACAAATCTGACAATAATATACGAATATATATTATTTCTAGTGCCCCTAATAGTAGACATTGCTTTATGGAAATGGACCCACGACTCACTATTGTTTTATGTACCTTTAGTGTGCTGTTCTGTTTATGTGACGTAGTGAACCTGTTTGATGCTTAACTTATAATTGCATTTTCGTATCGTTTATGGAGTAAGACAATTTTGTCTCAAAATGAGAACCCTTTGAACGGCGGGGAGCTTCCCTGGGGATACAGTGGCCCCCCTGCCCCATAATTTACAGCCCGTCGTCGTGGCAATAATTTTTCTTAATTGGAAGGTATTGTTTACGTAATTGATTTTGTAATTCTGTTGTTTCTGTGTTATTATTATTATTATTATTATTATTATTATTATTATTATTATTATTATTATTATTATTATTATTATTATTATTATTATTATTATTATTATTATTATTATTGCAAAGTTGAGACTTGGCTACATATTTTCTATCTTATGAATTTTCTGGTTGGATTTCAACTCTTTTTTGTTGAATAATCAACACATTCCACTTCAGGGGGGTTGGAGGAGGGAAATATTATCGTGTTGCTTTTCATTGGTTTACTTGCACGCTACACCAATCCTGGATACTACATTTCACCTTTCTATATCTACGGGATATCGTGGTGATCATAAGAAAATAAATAAATAATTGATGAGATCAATGAACTTTGCGTATTAACAACATTTCAAATATCAGGTTGTCAGAAAAAGTCATGACGTATTTCGGTAAAATATGACAAATTATGGTTTGTGGATATACTAGAGTTATTCGGATCATGCAATAGTTTGTCATGAATAGCTAAGATATTGAGCGTTTTTTGTAGTAGTATTGCTCTTTGTTTGGTTTGGTTTTACAGATTTGATCAGAGATGGCGTGGGTCAATGAAAACTTGACCCACCACCTACCTCGACCCACTCTGACCCATGACTCACCACCCAACATGGCCTTCTCTGATCCACTACCCAGCATGACCCACTTCGACCTACCACCCATAATGATCCACTGACCCACCGAAACACATCGTCATCAACTCTGACACATGATCCACGTCCTCTTTTCTACCGACTAAAGTGTTTATACTTGTAACAAAACAAGATTGTCAAATTCTAACTAATCGGAGTTTGAATTTCTACGGTCAATCCCTCAAGCAATCTGTTACAATAATGTCGGATCTGAGCTTTACGATATAAAATGGTAAAGTGTTTGTCATAGGCAAACTTACGTTGAATTACAATTAAATTACTTTGGTCTAATTATTTGCTTGTTGAATTATCGATACTTCTCAGTTTAAAAGCGAATAAAATTTGAAACTCCCAAATCAAGGTACGTAGACCAACATACAGAAGCTTACATTACAAAATTTATGTATATTTTCCTCACAACTGAATGGGTCCCTTCCCCTGTGCTCTAAGCGCTCCATATAATAAACAAGCTTTTAGCAATTTTTATAAAGCGCATGGTAAGCATATATGATGCGAAGCACTGTATTTTTTGTTGAGTTCATTTTGAGTTTAACGTCCCTTTCAGCAGCGAGGCTATATGAAAATGGACCTACCTCATGCCGTAAACGAACGATTGAACTTATAATAGGGATCGCTAGTCACGAGAATGATTCTATTTCAGATGTCACCTCTCCTTTCTAGTTAGAAGAAGGGCGAGACAAAATGATGACTGTCATCAGCTAACAAATATTTATATTCCATTTCTTGTCATAAAATGATAATTCTATCTGTAAATCCGTAAACGTAATAATATTATTGCGTTCATGTATAAACCTAAGAAACAACAGAGATACTCTATATCTTTTCTGTTCCTATGCATACTTCGACTATGTTACTTTTCTTTCCTTCTGTGGTAATAATAATAATAATAATAATAATAATAATAATAATAATAATAATAATAATAATAATAATAATAATAATAATAATAATAATAAAAGAAGAAGAAGAAGAAGAAGAAGAAGAAGAAGAAAGGAACAACATAATTACAATACCAATTACATAGACTTTATCTTTCCATTGAGAAAAAATAATAGTTATCACTACGGCATTTGAACCCAAATAGCTGCAATGGGAGTTTTCTGCTTTAGCAATTTCAGTTAAACAAATCGCCCCACCGCAGTATTGTTCGTCACTAGAATATCATGTCCTTTCGACGTATTCCAAACACTACAGGAACACGAACACAGAAATACTGAGGACAATTAAAATTCCGACCTTGCTCTTCAGAGGAATTCGAACCCCGGGATTGCCCCTCATGATCATGTTGTCTCAATTTGCCATAAACTCCTCATATGGATATAAGAAAATAAACTAGTAGTTATGGAACATAAACATAGAACTCTTTATTTCTACACGTGTTGGTACAACTTAAAGAATGTGAAAATAATTTATGTTGTGTTTTCTTCTTTGAAAATTAGAAGTTATATTAAAGACGAAATATAATGTAAGTCGGGACCATCCCTGCAACTGACGACCAGCGCCGTAACTTAGGTTATTTTCTGGGGGGGCTTTATCGGGTTCAATTCCCGGCGGGAGCTCATGTGGTTAGGATTTACGTTAATCAGTAGGTCCACGTAATCATATAGCCTCGCTGCTGAATGGGACGTTAAACTCAAAATCAACTCAACTTTTTTTCTGGGGGGCAACCATTAACAAACTTATTTGGGCCCCTAGAAAAAGTTGATTCTAATTATTGGGCCCCTCTCTCCAACTTTCTCTTAATCTATGTGGGCCCAACGGAGCCTGTGGGTCCTGCCGCACGGCAAGGTCTGCGGTTCCGTTAGGTACTCCTTGGGCCCATTACATACGTGGCAAGATTATTAAGGGACCAATATTAATAAATCTCAAAGGCATACGAATAAATATTACTCAAATGGGTCCACGACTCATTTTTGATCTATTTACCTTTTGTGTGCTTTTTTGTTTATGTAATGTAGCGACCCGATTTGATGCTTCATTTCTAATTTCATATTCCTATCGTATATGAAGTAAGAAAATTTTGTCTGAAAATGGGCCCCCTTGAACGGCAGGGAGCCTCTCTGGGGGCAGTTGCCCCCCACAAGTTACAGCTCTGCCGATGATGTAGGATCAACTGAAGAACATTTCGTGATATTTTGTTCATTGTGCAACGTGTATATAACTTGTTTTTGAGTTAAACAACGAAATCTCGAGTAAGTCATTAAGACACTCACATAAGTTGCTGATATTATCTTATTTATATTTTTATTTATATTTTGTTTATATATTTTTGTTATATTTTAGTATTTTGTTTATATTTTTCCATGAAACGATTTTAACTAGGTGTTAGTTTGGTTGGAAATTTAAATGGTGCGTTGGGTGAGTGGTTAGCGTATTGAACTTCTATTTGGTGGACACGGTTTCTAGTCCCGGTCGAGGTGAAGCTTTTCAAGTTTTCTTGCTTCAATTTCAATTCCAATGCATACTCAGTGTGATAAGCAAGTTCTTCTCTCCTCCAGAAATAATATGATTTTGGAATGAGGACAATTGGAGAAGGTCTCTCAATGGAGGCAATCATTTACAAAGTTATTTCCAGCAGTTGTTCTAGATTTGATATTTTCAGCTACGTTCAAGCATTTTCTGATTCATATGTAATCATTGTTTTTATATCTTTGATTTTCGTAATGAAAAAAATACATTACATACACAGGAATATTGAGATTAACATATGATAAGCGTGATGGACAACACGCTCTGAACCAAAGAGATTGATCTCAGAATGGAGAAAAGTTTCGTGCGTCATCTACTCACAATTTTTCTTGCATAAACACCTGGATCAGGGTACCAACTGCTGTTAGTGCCGAGAAAAGTTACGTGTAAATTGGGTTGCATCTTTCTAGGCGTTCTCACAACTGAAAATTACCTGAACCCCAAGTAATAGAATTAGAGCGCTTAGGGGGGAAATTTCTTTTGTGGCTAGGTATACCATTCATGAAGATTAATCTCCTTATAATTTTGAAGATGGAATCGTGTCTTATTCAGATTTATTTCAATGTAAACAGTCGCTGCTTTGAAGCGACATGTATGATTCATTGCAAAGATTTTCAGACCAGAAAATAAAGCGAAATAATACTTGGCTATAGATAGACATACACAACTTTACATTTCGTAGCCGCGTGGGTTTAACCATCCAGCTAAGGGTCCATATCTATAAGGGCAGTCCTTAGTTCAGTCCAACTTGGTATTCATTACGGCCCTTAAGCATCATTCTCCGGGTGGGCTCTTTTACTCTCAGTCCGCCTCTGCGTTTACAGTAACAGAACTCGTAGTGTAGCCTGATTCCCACATGCTGGTTCCCTGATTGATTATTTCCCCAAATCTTAAAGTAATGACGTTACCTGGTTAACTTTGCAGATATAATATTTTTTTTTCTAATTTACAAATAAGTATTATCGTAAGTTTGAACTATAAAAACAATATCTGGAATACCAGGCCAATTGGGTTAGTTCTGCAGCAAAAATTAAAATTGTAAACTAGTTATAATCTGTTCCACAAAACATGATAGGAAAAATAAGTTTCTCCCCCACCATGCTCAAGTACTGGTGTGAAAAGTGTGAATGTTGGTGCTCCGTCTTCCACCATCCACCCCCGCACACGGATGTATAGAGTATATATAAATATTTCAGAATAATAAATTACAACTTTTATAGCCTAATAACACTATGTATTTTAAAACAATTATATTTACCTGTTTTTGTGAAATAACACAAGTGTTATTATAACATAAATTTTATTGAATAGTTGTATTGTTTATTTTCTTCTTGTTGGCAGTCGGGGTTCTGACATAATGTTGGAATGGCAAGGGATGATAGGATTGGTAATTGAATGGGTATTTACTTATTGATACAGTAATTTCATAATAACATAAAATCGAAAACGCTTATGGGTTAATTATCAGAGCATTAAGGTGATAACAACAAAACCTGAAATGATAAAAAACACCTCTCGTTTCCTCTGTTATAAAAAATGTTCTTACATTAAAAGAACAAGAAAAAAAACTATTCATAGACCAATATACGCTGATAATAGTTTTCTAATAATAATGTTTGTTTGCTAAACTCTCTTGCAGAAGGAGAACTGAAATTTTATTGTCTTATAAAGATTATCGGTCTCCGTTAATAAAAATAATAATTTGCAGTAATTAACTTGCAAAAGAGAGAGAGAGAGATGGTTATGGCCTGCAGGGTAGTCTAATGTTGTAGCGAGAGTTAGCGAGTGTATAAGAAAGAAATAGTAACGATAAATACGAGCTCCATCAATTATACAAAAATAACGAACTCTTTGGCTTAAAGAGCTCAAAGGCTCATCGAAGCAGAAACAAACTTTTCCATTAGATTTTAACCTGCGAAAAGTAAATATACCGTAATTGTTATTAAAGATCCTGCTCTACGTTATCCGGAAGCCTTCTCTTTCGCCCAACTATATAGTATCTTACTCCTAGGCTTTTGAATAAGACTTAGTGATTTAGTATATATTTCCCATATAAGCAACATGTCATGCCTATCTTATATGTATTAACTTTACTATTTCTATAATACTCGGTAACCTGTAGTTGCTGTCAAATAAAAGTTTGTTTAGAGTTTTAATTCAAATGAGTTTGTTCTTTACCTCCAAATATTTTTTTTTAATTTAGTTTCGAAACCCCACAGTTCCCATTCTTGTATTCGTGTTACGGATCAACTTTTACACTCATATAAAATTGGGTGGATTGAGTAGTTATTGATTTTAATGTTTTCGATATTTGTTAAGACAATAAAATGTTTTACAGTAGGGTAAACTTTAGTACATAAATAATATGCAATACTTTTTTTCAAGACAAAAATTAAAAACAATAATATTGTTACTTGGGGTTGATAGCTAAAAGGAACAGTAGTGCTTTCTCAACATCAAGTGCGAGCGAACTGAAGTGCTAATTTAGAGTTTATACGATTCTGTTGATTAGAAAAACTTCCCTCCCTGTGAACATCAACGACTCCCTTTTCCCTTCTGTAGTAGTAAGTGCTAAGAGCCAGAGGAGTTTCCTATCAAGTTGCTTGAAACAAACTCTAACTGTTCTCATAGAATAATTACCAATCTTCCTCCTAATGTAATGTATTGTGCGCCACAGATGACGAGATAGACGGAAAATATGCGAACTAAAAACAGTGTTACAAATTTATGAACTCCAGTAGTTACTGATGTTATAAGATTTATACTGTGCTATTAATGCAGAAAGAAAAAAAATGTTTAGTTTTCTTGTGTTCATGTTTTTTCTTTCGCTTTCGTTGTCGAGTCATACTCGAGAAATATATCATTTTCTTTGTCGGCTGAACAATGAGGAGATCTACAGATGGTGATCAGGAAAATGGAAACACCTCAACGAAATTGCAACTTACCAGATTAATATGGTGTCGGGCCACCTTTCGCCTTCAGAACAGCCTTGATGCGACGTGGGATGGAGGCATAGAGGTCGTGAATGGTAGCAAGTGGAAATTTACACCATTCCTCGTGCAGAGCATTAGCCAGTTCTATGAGAGAGGATGCAGTGGAAATCGTCGCCGGAGTCGTGTTTCCAAGACGGACCACAGATGTTCAATTATGTTGAGATGTGGGGATTGGGCGGGCCATGGGAGGTATTGAACTGCATCCCGATGTTCCTCAAACCACGCTGCAACAACGCCAACTGTGTGAATGGGCGCATTATCATCCTGGAAGATGGTGTCATTGTCCGGGAACAACATCCGGACCATAGGATGCAAGTGGTCTCCTAAAATTGCGACATAATCGTTGGCAGTGATTCGTCCGCTAAGTGTGACCACAGGACCCAATGAAAACCATGATATAGCGGCCCACAGTATCACCGAGCCGCCGCCATGTTTCACAATTGGGTGGAGACACTGCAGATCATAATATTCTTTGGGCGTTCTCCACATATAAACACGGCCCGTGGTTGGGAATAGGGTGAAGGATGACTCATTCGACCATATGACACGTTTCCAGTCCTCAACGACCCAAGTTGCATGGTCGCGGCACCATTTGCGGCGTGTGAAAGCGTTATGGTCCCTGATGAGCGGTTTGGCCCGTGCAACACGACCCCGTAAGTTCATGTTATGTAATTCGCGGTGAACTGTGATTGTCGAAACAGGGTGGGGGAGTTGCTGATTGAGTTCCTCCGTCACTTGCTCGGCAGTGGCACGACGGTTCTGCATGACAATGCGCTTCAATACCCGGCGTGACCTGTCACTCATGATTTTCTTCCACCCATTGTTCCGCTTCCCCGATGTGGTTTTCCCATGTGTTGTGTAGGCCGTCATCACCTTCGACACTGTCCCACGCGACACACCTAACACAGTAGCCACTGCCGTCACACTCACTACACATAACCGCGCACCAACAATTTGCCCCTGAGAGGTCTCCCATTTTACACTACCTCCGCCTGCTGCAGCCACTGGACACTGCTGTTCCACTAGTATGGAGACCGACCTAACACACCACCACCAGCGGTCCGGCGCTGCGGGCGCCACGACACCACTGCCAACCCATACATCTGACGTGTTGCCAACTACAGGTGTTTCCATTTTTCTGATCACCATCTGTATATGTAATGAATATAAATACAATTGGTTATGATATGATTTTTTTAAATTTATAGTTTAGTGTCCGTTCCAGCAGCAAGAGTATGTGGGACGTGGGCCTACAGCTTAACTTGGGATCCGAACCACATGAGCTCCTGCCGGGATTCGAACCGGCGTCTCCCGCGCCACAGACGCGTACACTATCCAAATAGACAGAAGGGTGTTCTACAGTAAGTTATGAGTAAATCTGATTCCTAAGCTTTTTTAACCCTCTTAATCTACAGGTAACTTTTTATTAGTATGCTTTGTCAAAATCTGTTTTCTAGCTACAGGAAGAACTGAGCGAGCGTCATAGCAAGGGGAGGCAAGCGAGTATTATCAGACAGCTTAACTTAGGATTGAAAACATAAGCTTCTTAAAGGGTCAACCCATTACCTATTAAAACAATGTGAAAAGACAATCATTTAGCCACGATGGAGTATATTGCTTCTCTGGAATAGTTATTTAAGCAAGTGCATGATATTACACAACAATTGAATGATTTTGCGAACAACAGAATTTTGTTATGTCAAACTAAAGATGCTGTGTTTATAGTAATTTAAGATTTAAGTTGATTTGAATTTCGTGTTTTTGTGTAGCTATCTATTTTAAACTTTGTGTTTTATTGTTTTTGTAAGAATAAATGAAAGAAGGTCCTACATGATAGAGGATTACCCACAATCAGCACTCACAACCAAAAAATAGATTGTTCATATATATATATATATATATATATATATATATATATATATATATATATGAGCATATGAATCCTTATTTCAAAATAGAGGACTGCATATGAATCATGTGTAATAATTATACGAGATTTTGTTCGTTTCTTCGAATTCCCTTTAGAAAACCTGCTTGGAAACATTCTACTCGCAGGAATGCAAGGAAGACCCGGGATTTTAAAAGGGAAATGCTTATCGAACAAATGATATGTAGGTAGTAGCTACCTCATGCCTAAGCGGTTATCGGCGGGAGCACATGTAGTTCGGATTCCTCATTAGCCCGTAGGTCCACGTCCCATATTGTCTCGCTGCTGAAAGAGACGCTAAATATCAAATAAGTCAATCAATAATATAGGCTAGTGTTAGCGATCTTCTTTCTTAATGTGATGATCCCAGTTACAAATCAAAAGACTATTTATCGTGTCTGAGGATTCTCGAAATGCTTTCCTCAAGTTCCACCTAGCAAATAAATTATATTTTCAGTGCAGCCATTGGCCAGCTTCCTTCAATTTAGTCTTATATTGTTATAGATTGTTTCTGGTTTCAGTATAAATTGGCGTCTCAGGCTCAGGGCCGGCCTTAAGCCGATTGGACCGATTGCTCCCAATCGGGCCCCACGCCTAAAGGGGCCCCGCGCTAGGAATTTCTACTCTACTCTTCAGTCTAATCTACTCTCCAATGCCGCTTTAACAGCATATTAGGCCCCAGACAAAACAAGTGTGTTGTAGTCCCTATGACTAAGTTTTGCTCCTAATACATGTAATTAATACATGTGGGGCCGCCAGCCAAGTAAATGGCTATGGTACCGTTAAGAAGGCTGCAATACAGGTGCATCCATGGACTCCACAAGGGAGGGTATGGCCTCTCCCTAACAAGTAAATGAATAGTTTGTATTAAGTTTCCGGGCATGAACAAATATTTTCTGAATTTAATGATGTAGTAGTTTCTTTATTTTTTGCGTTTACAGCTTCTGTTGTAAAAATATTTTCTATGTCAACGTGATAGTCTGCATACCTCAACATCCTTAACACTTCCCCAAATTTTCTTACACACACCCCTGGGCGTAAAAGTGTTGTTTTCCTTGAGTTTACACACACTCATCACATTATTATTCTGGGTACACACCCTCTTTTATTTTGAACACCCCACTAACTGTAAGTAAAAGTTCCTGGCGTTCTTACTGATTATGTTATGTGATACTACAGTGAATACCGAGATGGTATCAAATAAATCAGCCTAAGTGCGACTTCTTTGTATATCCTTTCTCTTATTATAGCTATAGTAAAAGTACAAAACCAGAGAATAAAGTTTGCCCTCTGCTGCGAAAAATGGCGTGAACTTTTTTTTTTTTAAATCTAGTCAGAAAAAACTAATTTAGGCCTATACTAATACGTACTGAATAGGTGGCTGCTTATGAAGATTTGTCTTTTAACTCGAATAAACCAGTGCAAAATATGTCGTCCATCTTCCAACAGTTTTTTTAAGGTTTGTGATCGTCTCATCACCATTTCACTTTCTCTGCAGTGGATAACGATTTCAAGCTGATTATACCTTTCGTAAGCAGCTACCTACGATGTTCTCAATAGCGTACATTAGGTTTTCCTGACTTGAATTCTTTTCAAAAAGATACAGCTGTTAAGAAATCTTTGAACCAACGAATTCATATCACTGTGTATTTCATTATGTCTTACAAATATAAACTTATGAAAACATAGACTTTGCCATTGTATTCTCGTAAAATTCTAACCCAATTTAATATATTTCATGACACCTTCCTATTTTAGAAGTCGAGCGAGATATAAGATGACCGACTTCAAGATAACGGTCATGATAAGCATACCCTCAAATAGATGTCTACTTCATCACAGTGTCGGTTAACGTATTTTCGTTTTTCATCCCTTTATCAGTTTTACAAATAAAATGAAAGTTTCAAACTTGAAACAACATTCTTATAGCTTATTCTGATCAATCATGTTTTTGGCCACTGCGGCCAAGCCATTCCATGTGAAATTAACCAAATATTCAGGAAAAATCCTCGTCGTCTCAGAATTTAACGAAACTTGGTGTGCACTAAGCCCTTATGAGAGATGATCATGCAGCAAATTTTAGCTCTGTACCCCCTGTAGTTTCAGAGTACAGGGTGATAAAAAAATGGTCAAATTATATTTTTTGTAGAACCTTGTTAGCTACATTTGGTTATATTTCCCTAAATATTGAGCTAGAGAGAAAAATAATATACCATTTGGAAGAGAAAAGAATGGGCTACAAGATATGTTAGGAACATTTATTTGAAAATCAAATACCATTTTCCAGGAAATTCCGAGAAAATTTCAGATCAGTGATATCTCAGAAAGCGCCGGCTTGATTTCCTTCAAATTGGGTACGAAGGTAGCCCCATATGTCCGGCATAAGCGGCATAAATGAGTCAAATGTCAACTTGGGCCAAGAATAGCCTGGAGTTTTCAATGATTTTCGTGTGACCATGTCGGGAGATAGACTTAGGGCTCAATGTTTCAAATTACCGATTTGTCAGTACTGATAAAGTAAGGTGTAACTGACCTAACAGTAATGTTCTGAGTAATTTGTAATTCAGTAATCCTGTGGGGATCTTTGGAACATTCCGTTATCAATCGTAAAACTTGCATTGACCTAACTATGTGAGGCAGCTCGACAGATTTCTGGAACCCTGTAGATTTCACTCTATGATTCCTGTGTCTAAAAGAAAGGTCGCAATGAGGCAATATTCTTCTAAACAAGACTTTAAGGAAGAGTTTGTAATTGCAGCAGATGGCATTACCATTGATAGAATCAGGGTCTTTGTTACTTACACTTGTGGTGGCTTCTGGTGGCTTGCTTGTGTTCTGCAAGTCGACGAAACACATGAACAGGAACGTTGTGTTTCCTGAGACTTCATGGTCCAGCACCTTCCTTTGTGTATCCAAATATACCAGATGTGTTCTCACTACCTGCTTGTGACCTTCTGACATCATCTCTGTTGTTGATCTTATAACTGCAACTGGCCGTGCATACACGCTCAGCAACAAAGAAATGGAAGAAGCTAGTAGATTGCTTCAACACAGGTACCAATGACAATTGATCACTTTCAGCAGATCAGTAATAGCTAGATGTTTCTTACAACTTACTTAAAACTAGTATTGACAAATTGACAAGTTGCCACATTGGCACCCTAGGTGTGTCTCCCAACATGGTCACACGAAAATCATTGTAAACTCCAGGACCATTCTTGGCCCAAGTTGACATTTGGCACACTTATGCTTGGCATATGGGGCTAATTTCGTACCCAACTTCAAGGAAATCAAATGAACAGTTTCTGAGATATCACTTGTCCAAATATTTCCCGGGATTTCCCGAAAAAAAACATTTGATTTTCAAATAAATGTTCCTAACATATCCTGTATCCTATTCTTTCCTTTTCAAAATGGTACAATATTTTTCTCTCTAGCTCAATATTTACGGAAGATATGACCAATTGAAGCTAACAAGGCTTTACAAAAAACATCAAATTTGACAATATTTTATCACCCTGTACTCTGAAACTACATTGAGTACAGGGTTACAATTCGGTGCATGATCATCTCTCATAGGGGCCTACATGTACACCAAGTTTCATCGAAATCTAACACCATTAGGTTTTGGGCTTGGTTGATTTCACATGGAATTATCCGGCCGTCTTTATGAACGGAAGTACCTTAAATTTTGCTTATGCTCGTTTCTTGATATTCCACACTTCTGTGCCAAGTTTGGTCAAGAAACTAGATTTCGACATTGATATGTTTACTTGTAAGAAAAGAATAGTACGAAATAGTACTACAGAAACTTCTTGATAAATTGTGAGGTCAAGGGTGAAATACATATCTTAAAATTCTTGACTGTCTGCATTTCCATTTGAGTTTTTTTTTTCTCTCTCTCTGGAAAATTAGCTGCTATAAGCAAAGAACATGGTGAGCGTTGTCACCAGAACATTATGCAGATGGAAAAACGTTATAAACGAACATGGGTATAACCACTAGACCAGCAAGGAGAGCCCAATATATATATATATATATATATATATATATATATATATATATATATATATATATATATATATATATATATATATATATATATATGTGTGTGTGTGTGTGTGTGTGTGTGTGTGTTCTACAGACCTTGGTGCAAGTTAGTTGTAAACCTGGGGCCCCGCGAAAAGTTCTCAATCGGGCCCCGCACCATCTAAGGCCGGCCCTGCTCAGGCTGTATCAGGAAGTTGGTTAGCGTTCAATACAAGCTCAATATACACTATTTTAAAACATATGAAGCATTCCGGGTAGTAATGGAGAACTCAAGAAAGAGTTACTTTGGGAAAGACGCATTTTAAACTTTTTTCACAAAGAAGAACTCTGCAAAACGTTCTTCTTTTAATTAGTTGTTATTATTATTGTTGAAATTTCTGTTATGATTATTATACTTTGGATAAATAAAAAAGTTGGCCAGATGTTGAGTTTGTCCTTACTATTTGAAATGTTTCATACTGTATGTAGTAAATTTGTATTAAATTAAAATAGTTGTTGAAAAAATCTAGAGTCTTTTTCCGATTCTTCAAGATTATTTGTAAATGATATGTTTTCTTAAAAAGACACGCAATGCTCCAAATATGTTCTGAAATTCAGAGTAAACTTGCTTTATAATATTGTAGTACCTATCATCATCACTCCGTCAACGTAGAGAAATGTTCTCAACTTTGCAACACTATTTTTCCGCCTACAAGATAGTGCCAACCAATAGGAGTTGCAAACACACTACCCACCCACAGCACGACTACCAACAGAGCTGAGTTGGCACATTTAACATTAAGATACCCTACATGGGTGCGTGGTGTATTTCTCAGTTGCTCTTCGAAGTCCGTGGCGCTCAGATGACACGTTTGCCTCAGACGTGTACGATTCATTTTGTCCTTCCCAATAAAGAAAGAGAGCGGAAAGAAAGGAACTCCGTAACTATAAATAAGTTATTGCAAAGTATATATATATATATATATATATATATATATATATATATATATATATATATATATATATATATATATATATATATATATATATATATATATATATATATTACTATGTTTATGTTTATATGTGTCGGTAAGATACAAATGAACACGTAATTAAACTACAATTATTATTATTATTATTATTATTATTATTATTATTATTATTATTATTATTATTATTACTAAATAAAGAAAAAATAACCATTGCGAAAAATTTACTTGATGTACAGAACATAATATTTGTTCCCCTATCTCATCATCATTGCCTCCTAAAGTAAAATAAGTATGTTGACATTTTTTTGAAAATCCCGCCTTTAGTCCAGGCCTTTTGTATTATATCACATGCATATTTCACTACAGACCCTATTACTCGATATTAAAATAGCCCTTCCCTCTGGTCTGGTAGCTACCGCGTGTGGCTTTGTTGCACATAGTCCCGAGTTCGATTTCCAGTGAAAGCACAAAAGTACATGTAATTTTATAATTCACTTTCATCGATTATCCATTCCATTTAGCCTAAAGGACACAGTCGTGGGACATTTTTTTCATAATAAATTGTCCACTTTGTCTACTGGGAGGTTTCTCAACCTTGGACTCGTTAGAATATGAGGGTTGAAAAAGATGAAATCTTAAGTTTACGTCCTACGATCATGCCGGCTAGACTAAATGAGACGGTGATGATGAGAAATGAATTAAATGGTGGAATGAAGTAGGATGAAACGGGTGAACCTCAAGGAAACACACGCACACGATGTTTGTACCACAAAGCTCACTTGGCCAGAGCTGCGATGAAACCAAGGACCCCATATACCACAGGTGAACGCTCTACCACATTTTTCTTTTTTAAAGTTCGTCCCAATCGAGATAGTTTTCGCCATGGACAGTCCGTGTAATTTCTGCGTAATCTAAACACGACAGGGACACGAACACAGAAAGGTCTAGGACAATTAAAAATTCGACCATGCTCTTGAGAGGAACTCAAATTCCCAGTGGATTGCGCCTCATGATCCGAAGCCGAACGCCCGAGGCCACTCAACTATTGTCACCTGCTTACCACTGAACCACCGCGGCCCGATATGAGGGTGCGAAGGGAAATGTAAATGATAAGTGTAATTAGGGTCTACTAGCAGCAAAATATTAAAAAAAAAAGAAATTAACTTGTTTTGATAGACATATTTTTATCTGTACACTTGTTTCCAAATACAAAAAAAAATGGAGAAGAAAAAAAAGTAGTGAGAAATTAGCTACGAGAATCGTTCTAAAACCAATTTGAATAAAAGAGGAATGAAACTCGTTAAAATCTGCAGATTTAAATACAAGAAAAATACAAATAGAACTTACAACCCTAAGCGATGAACAGTAATTATACATATATAAACAGGAAATTTAGGTAGTGTATATTTACAACGAAGGGGGGTGCACGTGCACCTTTGCACCCCTAAATCCGGGTCTGCGTATAATCTAATGATTGCACACTATTTTCCAATCACTTAAATGTACTATATTTAGAATACTTATTATTTGTTTCACAGTGATTTAATATACTTCTGCATAACATGGCGTCCCTTTGCATTGTTACTTCTAACAAGCATACACTGAGAAAAATATAGGTGGCGTACTTAAAATAGTATATTATATGCGTAATTCCTGTAGTTTTTGGACTTAACGTGCAGCAGAAGTATAACTGAAAACGCATGCTTTATAATAATTTCCGTATAAGTTTTTTTATCTATACGTACTTTCCGTATGAAGCAAATATGTGGTCAGGATCTCACACACAAATGGACGTATATAACATATAGCTGAGGAATGTAACATAAGTATATGCATGTGATATACGGAAAACTGTTACATGTCAGACATCCTGCAACCGCATGATGTAACATCAAAGGGCAGTGCCCATTTGCATACGGATAACGTATGCTCCGTACTGATTTCTGTAGTAAGCAAGAGGATATCGTATATTTGTACAATATACCGCTCTCCGGAGAACGGATTTATCTCAGTGTAGATAAACAAGTCTGGCAACGGAATTGTTGCCATAGTAACATGACTATTGTCCTTACCGATAAATCAACAAACATTGATATCTATCGACTAAGAATAAAACATCTACAAGCAAAATTATTCATGAAAATATATCTTCTTCTTCTTCTTCTTCTTCTTCTTATTATTATTATTATTATTATTATTATTATTATTATTATTATTATTATATTGTATAGCGAGCATGCGCGCCGAATAAGTGGGTGCTCCGGGGCTACAGCACCCACACAAATACCTGCTAATTTTTAGTTTGACAAAAACAAAATAAATATTTCTCACTTGCCATTTTCAAAGAATAATAAGCAATTAAAACATTGAGTTCACAGTTAAAACTTATAACCCTTAAAACATAATTGTTTGTATATACAAAGGCAACCAATCAACACACTTCTCTCTTCCTTGCTTGTCTCTGACCTAGTCAAAGGCGGCCCAATAATAATAATAATAATAATAATAATAATAATAATAATAATAATAATAATAATAATAATAATAATAATAAAATGGAACCTATTATGAATAAAATCGACAGCAGTCCTTTATGACAATGTTGAAAACATATAACACACCAGTGATATGCACCCACATATATTTTGGAAAGTCGGCGCCGTTGATAGCGAGTGTATACGTTAAAGCAGGTTAAAATAAATAAACAACGTAAATACAGGTTATGGCAGGTATATTCAGTCAAATGTATTTTATTGTGGGTTTTCATTTCTTTAATAATTGAAATCCAATCATGTCAACCGTGAACCGAAGTTTCAATCAAATTCACTTGCCTTAAGTGTCTTTCGGGACAGCTCATCTCGGAAAAACTGCATTAGCGAAAATTTTTGTTTCCGCCTTACAGCGTGAGGTCACTTTAGAATAACATGTTTTGGTTGATTACTAAGGCCAGGATTTTTATGTGATGAAAACTGTAAAATATTTATCTTTATGTGCTAGAAATGAAAAAAAATATATATTTGCTATTTTTTTTAAAAAAATAACAAAAAATAACGGAAAATATGGGTAAACGTCCAAGATGAGAAAAATAAATACTGGTTTTCACCAATAGCTCCTATTCATCAGATGTCAAAATTTTGTGGGCATTGCAGTGAATTACTAACGTCTTTTACAGACTGCCCATCGTAAAGCCATGCGTATTGTCACGGAATAATGGCTTATATTGAGAAAAGGAGTGCTGCATATCACACGATGTTAGCCTCGCGTATTTGAAAATGGGCATATCACGAATGTGCACACCATCAACTTCATTTTTTGTTTTGGCTTTCCAATATTTCAGATATTTTATATAGGGTTTTGTAGTCAATGTATTTCTCAAACAAATCTTTATTTTTTTTTTTCTTACCACTTCAGCTTTCGAAGCAGAAAGAACATTCAGCTTTCTTTCAACGCACTGCACTTCTTTAACGGAAGTACTCAATAAATCTCTCGTATTTATAGTTCCTTTATCGAGTGAGTCCTGAAACCAAAATTAGCAAATTTCAAAGCCAAGTCACATTCCAAGCCAGCGCCATTTAGTAAATTTTGAACTGTTTCAATGCATAAAGCATCGTCTGAGTTTAGTTTACTTACTTCAGTTACAAATGCTTCAAAATTTTCCGTATATTATAGTACTGCATTAAGCCAGGTACCCCACAGCGTGATTACATCTGTTGGAGGAAATGAAATAGCGGGATTTGTTTCGTTGAAAAGTTCAATTCTAGTTGCTCATTTTACGATTTTCTTTTCATTTGATACTAGTTCATTTTAGGATAAAGGGTTCAGATTTATGACGACGCTCTTTCTGCTGGTGGGAAATTGCTTATAAATACGATGGATGGATTCATGTAGCCTATTATTTTCCCGATATTAATTTCTTTCGAGAAAAAAAATCGTTGTGAAATTTAGAATAAAATTATGGAAAATTATTAAAAATATGTATTTATTACAAAAATGTCCAAAATATTTATTTACATAACTTTTTCTTCAGAAAATATGTACTTTTATGTCAAATAAAATTTGTGATTTACACTTGCAGACTTTTAATTGGGATAATAACCTTTGTTTTGGGCTTGTATGTGTTTAAAAACATGCTTTTACATATAAATCCGTGCCTTATTGATTACATTTTAATTAGCTGCACACCTATTCTTCTAAGCCCCATGCGAACAACGCTTTGGAAAATATAATTCATCTTAACATTAATAATTTTGTGCTTATTTTCTTTCGCCCCTTTATTTACATGGAACACTAAGATTGGGACCTGAAGTTCCGTTCATGTTATGTATACATCAGCTTTCTAATACCAATTTCGATCAAATTTAGACAAGTGAAGCACGAAATTTGCGATAAATGTGTTCATTCAAAAATGTTAAATGCAAAGAAAATGTGCATATCAATTTATTCAAATTGGATGAACTCGAGTATAAATTAATTACATTGTGTTTATTACACGATCAGTACAAAACAACTAAAATGTAAATCACATATTTGACTCAACAGTCTTTGCAATTTAAATGTATAAACCGCAGCATATATTAATATACAATATGGCACTGTTGACAATTAACTTGTTATAGATTTTAAATTTCTAAACCAAAAACTTTGCAATAGAATGTGATTATAGATGAAAGTAAGAACGATATATAGTCTCCATGACAACATGCTTCTTCTAAATGAAACCATTCCTCGTAGCATCTGTTTCTGCAAAAACCTGTGGAAACTCGTTCCTAGGAATTGCTAATCAACTTAATCGCAGGTATTTAATAATATACGGATATTTTTGAAATAACGTTTTTCTTCTTTATGATATTTTCATTTCCTAAATTCTCTTATGTGTCATCATGTGCTCTATGTATTTTAAATAATTGCATTGTCAAAATTTTCTTTAACTCTGTTAACAACCCATATTAAATAGGTTTAACAAAATAGAATGCTTTATTGAGAGTTTTATTCAGACAATTGATTTCTAATTAACTATACGAGCTGAAATACGCGTTCTTCGCACGAGGAGAGCAGGTTTATGGAAAATTTTTGAGTGCCTTTCGTCTTTCTTAGGATACAAATTTAAATGAAAGTGTAAAGAGAAAAAATCAGAAGATATTCTACTTTTACCATAAGTTTTCAAACATTCCATTTCCCTAGAATACGTCCTTTAATCAAAGTAGCATGATAACTAGCCAGCTTGAAGTGGGTAATAACTACCTACGTTTGTTCCAATGGTCATTTCAATTGGATGAGCTTATATTCAGAGCTTGAAAACTTTGGATTCGACACTAATCTTGTTCATTTTGGATATTTTATTTCTAATTCAATCATTCTCACCCCTCATGTTGATGGGAGCTGAACTTGGACATAAACGACACTAGTATTATCACTATTCATCTCAGTAATCCCGAAAACTATGAATTCGACCCTAACCTTGCTAATTTTGGACGATTTATTTCAATCCTTCTCATTCCACATGCCACTGGTGACTGAACTTGGACTTAAATAGCATTGAGGGTGACACTATTCTTTTCAGCGAACTGAAAACCATGGATTCGACAGTAATATGAGTCTTTTTCGGTTATTAGTTTAGATACCACCTTCTTTCCACCCAGACTCTTAGAAGTGCCAGACATGTCTCACCAACCAACTAAACTCGAGCTAAAATATCATATGAACTGTCAAAAATCAGCTTAGAGTCCATGAAAATTGTGGATTCGGCACTAATATAGGCATTTTTTAAAATTGTTTTTATATGTCACCCTTACTCACCCACTAAGGGGATGTTAGTGGTGTTTTACCACCACAGTGTTATTCCAAGTCATTTACGTGCCAAGTGTGGCTGAAATTGCTCTAAATGTTCCAGAGTTGTGCTGAAATATGCACACATTCCTCCATCTATCCATATTTTATATGCAAGGCGTACCATCTATCTTGATACGCCCTTGTAACTTTTAAACTAAAAAATAAATTAATAAACAGTGTATCACAGAAAAATCGGTAGGGTGCATTGTTCAGCGTAATCTGTAATACCATAAAATTAACATCGTAGGCAACTAAGCATAAGGTTTAATTTTTCAAAAAGATCAACGTCAGGTTATAACGTACTTTAAATGTATATGTTAAATGAAAACTAGAAATGCTATATTTATTGTTCAGTTTTGGAAACTAACGACCTTTAGTATCACAAACATCTAAATTATAGTTGACTCTACAGTAATACTAGCGCTCGTGAGACAGACTAGGCAATGTACATCCAAAATTCTTTAGTGTCTAATATTTTGATCATGATATGACAGATTTTGAATGGATACAAATTAACAAGGGATAGAAATTTAACTTTTTTCAAAAAATATTTACTTTTTGAAATTGCTTGGACAAGAACCTCACCCAACTACACAACTTGTTTTTAATGGATGTTGAGATTATAACGCCGTTTAGAGTAATTTGATATCTCAAGCTGTTCTGGAAGTATGACAAAAAAACTACTGAAGTTTGCAGCACTGCTTGAAATTATGTAATATGTAATTATGTAAACTATGGAAGAAAACTTTTTTTTTTAACTACACCTTCCAAAAAGTATTGTTGTAATGTTATAGAAACTAAGTAAATAAATTGTTTCAACCCCTTGCGTTCCAGATGTCATTTTTCCTATGTGAGTGTTGAAATACCAGGTTTTCATTTACTGTTAAAAGACTGTCCAGACCGTTATATAGGGCATAGTGGTTGTGCACGCACGAGGGGAGAATTCATATTACTGATAAAGAAAAAATGCATTGTGGAACATTAGTGTCGAACAAAGAAAATTTTGATGTTCTGAAGGGATTTTATGCTGTTTCAGTTGGCAACACTGACCGGAGATCAAATAGAAAGTGTTTTCTTCCCTCTTTTTTTCGGTCTCGAAATAGGATCTGGAATTTGCTAATTGCTTATCGTCAAAAGAAACACGCGTGTGTCGGAATTGAATTTTGCCTTAGACCTGTCATCTACGGAAAATTATTATTATTATTATTATTATTATTATTATTATTATTATTATTATTATTATTATTATTATTATTATTAATAATATTATTATTATTATTATTATTATTATTATTATTTTGTTTTTATGTCACTAAGGCACTGTCACCTAAGGAAAAATAGTAGAATTAGCTCGTGCCTTGAATCCACTAAAAAAAAAAAAAAGCTCATCATCTCTATGATTAACACGACCCTTAATAAAGGATACGTTTTCATGACATTTCCATGGATGTCACTGGTATTTTGCAATGGAATATTTTATGACATCCACATAGATGTCAATGGTACTCAAGAGATTAAAAACGTTGCCACAAATACGACATTTTAAGACGTACATCAAATTCTACAAGTCTTTTCTTTTCTTTTTTTTTTTTCAATTTTATGGTTTGAGATATCAATTTGCTTTAAGCATCATTTTCATATTTATGGCTATTGAGAATCATGTACAAAATTGGGTATGAAATTTAGCTAACACGCTTTCAAAATAAAATCATTTGAAAAGAGTCAAATTTTAAATTCCTTCTAACTTTGGTCCTGCTTATTCGAAATACTTAATACGGTATCATACTATTCGACACTAAGGTACAGGAGATATGCACTATCTGGTCAACATCACTTGCATTATTGCTGTTGTAATATCCTCCAAAGTTTGGATTTTTTTTATGTTTGTGATACTGTAGTGTCCTTAGTTTGCAACACGGCAAAACAAGTGTGGTATTCATCATCATAATCATAGGTATTCTACCATTATTGGCAGGGCACTTGCTGCAAATGAGAAGCTTCCATGCTTCACGGTATTCCGCTAACCTCTTCCCTTTTAGCGTATGACTTTTCTATTTTGATAGTATTAGTCTCCTTCACCCTGTATCTCTCTTTACCGCCACCATACCCCCTAGAACGTCCCTCATGATAGAGTTCCCTCTTAGCAAACGTCCAAACCAGTTTCTCTTCATCTTCTTCATAATATTTAAAATTGTTCTTTCACCCCCACCATGTCTAACATCCTCTCATTAATTTCCCGCTCGATCTAGCTAATTCTCTCTATTCTTCTCCACACCCACATTTTGAGTTCTTTCGATCGTTATTCATCATTTCTGCGCAATATCCATGTTTCTTACCCATACAATACAATACTCGACACGAAGTACTTTATGAGTGTTTTCCTCACCTCTTTATTCATGGTGCATCAAAGTAGCATTATATTCCTCCTAAATGCATTTTTCGCCATTCAAATCATTGTTTTTGTTTCACGTTCACATTTCATATCATTACTAATAATTCTCAGGTATCGAGAACTAATCGCCTCTTCTATTTTATCTCCTCCTACTTCTGTATTTGACACCGGCCCCTTCGTTCCAATCGCCACGGCTTTTGTCTTTCTAAAATTTATTTCCATCCCATATTCTTCCCAGCCATTCTTCAAGTTTTCTAACATCTTATTGATTTTCTCTTCGGATTCAACAACAAGCACAATATCATCTGCAAACCATATGCGCCTAATCAGTCTACCTCCTACTGAATGCTGCCTTCCTTTTGTAGGCTCTTTTTTTCACTGTCTCTTCTAGATGGATATTAAACAATGTAGGCGAAAGACAGCATCCCTGTCGAACTCCCCTTCCAAATGCACTTTATTTAGTCATTTCCTCCCCTATTGTAACACTTACTTGTTGGTTACATATATATAACAAGTCATCGATCTTTTTATTCCCACCTAACTCTTTGGAACTTCCAACGGCAATTCCCAATTCACGCTGTGAAAAGCGTTTCCTATATCAAAAAAATACTACATACACGTATTTCCCTTTTTCTATAAACCTTCGGCAATCACCCTTAACCCTTATCCGGGCAAGCTGGACCTCCCAGGCCCAGTAGCTTCATTTTTTTTTTAAATTTCTCAAGAACCATAAATATTTCGATGACATAAAATTCTGAATTATTCTATCGTTAGTCGAAGTTAAAGTCATGAACATATCGATTTGGTAAGGCTAATAGAGTTGGTAAGGCCCCAGTTGCCGTCTACGTTATAAAAAATAGCTTGTCCGGACAAGGGTTAATAATTCAATTGCATCCTGTGTTCCTTTATCTCCTCTGAACCCGAATTGTTCCTCCCGAACTTTTTCGTTTGTTCTTCCACACAATCTTCTGTTCCGGATTATGCTATTATATTCGAAACAAAATTTATGCTGTATGAGATATGAGACTAATAGTTCTATAATCCTAACATCTCTTTGGGTTCGATTCCTTAGTCATCGGTATCATGATCACATGCAAATGGTATCTAGAGTTCGTTGAAATAGTCTCCGAAAGAATCCTCAACACACAGCCAACAATATGAAAGGCCTCACCACAAGGGAATTTTCTGGTTTCAAAGCTCACTGCTGTGGTAATGTCTTCATGTGTTCAGAATCGTGCTCCACGCAGCTATTCCTCCAGTGTTGGTATGAACTTGCAATTGCAAGGTGATAAGACTGGCAAGTATGGCAGATGGGGGAGTGCTTCCCACAGACTAAAATATACAGACCACAAACTCTGCGAAAAATTGGAAACTTGGCGACAGTAGCGAATCTAACACGCGACGACGGATCTAACCAATCGATCTGACGTCACCTACGTGGAAATTTTGAAAGTAACCATCAAACTAGATTTTCGCTCCTTTAGTTGTATTTGCAGAATAGTTTTGTCTGTTGACGTACTTCGCGGAACTTAGATATTTTCAAACTGAACTCTTTAAAAGAAAAAAAAATCTACTAATGCCAAAAAAGCTGGAATGGAACATCTAGTCCAGAGACAGTACAAGCAAATGTGAACATTAGCTTATCTGATCTTTCTGCACTACATCTATCACTGAGATGCGTCGCAGACGAGAACAATCCGCCGGTTACTATGACAATCCAGGATGTTATGTTTCAAGACCGAAGGCAGCGCCATCCACATACGACAACACTGATCACGCCCACCGAGAGTGTTGATTGGTTCTTTCACTGTGTAGACGATCCAAACTGATTTCAATAGCGCATATAGGAAGTTGCTCGTCTGTATGTATTCTAGTCCGTGGTGCTTCCCATCCCGATCATGAAAAACATTTTCCATATACGCTGTCGTATGGGCTGTCACGTTGTCATGAAGAATGAGTGCATGATGTGGACGCTAATAGCGTTTCTCCTAAATAGCCCGACGTATTTGTAGTTGTCAGATAGTGCGACACTATTACAAAGCGTTTGCACTTTAGCCATGCGAAACGAAATGACGCTAAATCACCTTCCCGACTTCATATGCTACGATGTCCTTACTAAGCAAGGGACTGCCATGAAATTTATCCCTGTGTGGCGAGAGTGGATAACGTATTTCTGCTGCCTAGCGTTTCAGTCCTGGTCCATAGGTCGTGACTTAGAGGCGTTGCTGTGGGGTCAATCCATATGAAGTGGTCCAGAAATGGTTGCTCGACCATTCCCGAAAATTATAAAACTCTGAGTGTAACTAACTTGTGTATGAGAAGGTCAATAACATCATTCACGTTGTCGTATATACAAGTGTTCCAGAATTGCTGCCATCTTTGTTGTCGGTGGAGTCTTTTTTTTATGCAAGCGTTTACGAAAACTACAGTTGATTAGGACGTACGTATCAGACGAACTCCAAACAAAACATATTTTTTAGAGGAGAGATTGAACTACATGGAGAACATACACTCTTGCTTCTAAATAAATATGCAGGGTTTCAAACCAATTCATGAAATCATTAGAATAAGTATACAAAATTAAATTTTTAAAGTGGTTGTATTTTGAAATGACATAAAGTGGGGGTTCATAAGTTTTGTGCTGAGTACTATTGCATGTAAAGATTCTGTTGAAAAATCTACAGCTATGATACTACTTGCATCGTAGATTTATGGGGGTTCGAAAGTTGAAGTTTGTGATTTTGATGCCATGTTTGGGGGGTACTATCTCAGGAGGGCATAATCCTAAAAATTGTTGCTTATTCCACAAAGTAATTATGTATGTGAATAAACTATTGCAAAAAAATCATGACTAATATTACATGGATAAAAAAGTGAGGACATGGTAAAAACGCGAAGAAAGCATGGGCATGACGGTGGTCGTTGTCCGAAAAAAAAAAAATAAATATTTTGATATATTTCATGCTAGATCTCAAAAACTACGCATAGTTCAGCAGTTAGGCCCGATATTGTATGTGTTCAGTTGCGCAAAAGCTTACGAGTGGCGTTTGTTCCATCTTTCGAGCTCCATGTTCATTGCCACGTCTAGAGGGTGCACAATTAATTTTGACCAATACCCTATAACGGACAGACCGAAAAAGGGAGAAAAGCGAAACTATGCACGATGAAACCGTAAGGAGAAGGACATCTTTGTATGTATTAAACAGAAAGACTCAACAGACAGTGTTGCCAACGAAATATAAAGTTATATTTTTTTTTTTCAAATGGCACTACATCATATTATTATAAATTTCAATTCAGCGTATCAAACTTAAACTTAAAATATCACTTGTGTTATTCAGTGTGGCAAACTAAGGATATTATAGTATCACAAACATCCAAAGTTCGGAGGCCTCTAACGCAAACGCAGTTTAACGGAGATGCATAGGATAATGCACATCGAAAGTACTTTAGTATTGAATACCATGTTCATGGTATGACTTGTTTCGAATGAATGGAAACGAAGTTACCAGGGCTTTAAAATGTGTTTGATAGGATTTATTACGAAACATGCTACAATAAGTATTATATCTAGTTATTTTAATGGTTTGTAATGGATGTGTAAATTATTTTGCCGTTTACAGCAGTTCGGTATCTCAAACCGTTCCGGAGATATGATAAACATGGCTGAAGTTAGCAACACTGCTTAAATTGTGTAATAGCGAGAACGTCTTGTAATTACAGCTACCAAAAGCTATTGCTATAATGCTATAAAATGAAGGGAAACAACAATCATTTTAAATATTTTCCGCAAATACGCTATTTTCAGCAGGATAGGGTAGATACGTGTAAGGTAACCTTGTGAACACATTAACTTCCGTAACTGGAATTGGATTTCAATGATACTTTGCTGATACATCAGATGCCTTAATACCGCGGTTCGGTTCGACGATGGGTGTAGTGGGTGCAAGGGGGAGCTAACCCGCATACCGTATAGGCGTGGCAATGATCATTTAGCTAGAAAAAAGAAACAAAAACCACTCGCAAGCAACAAAAAACACAACTGAACACAAACAAAAGAAGGCCTAATTACTGCACCATGCATAGTATTTGAGATCTAGCATGAAACATAACAAAACATTTAAATTGTTCAGGACTACGACTATCGTCACGCTCATGCTTTCTTCGCGTTTTTAGCAAGTCCTCACTTATTTTCTCCATGTAATATCAATCATGATTTGAGTGCAATGATTCATTCACGTATAGAATTACTTTGTGGCCTAATCAGCAATTTTTAGCACTTTGCCCTCGTGAGATATTACGCCCCAAACATGGCATCAAAATCACAAACTTCAACTTTCTGATCCCCATAAATCTATGGTGCTAACAGTATCATAAGTATGAATATTTCCACAGACCCACTACATGCAATAATATTCAGCACAAAAGTTATGAACCTCCCACTGTATGCCATTCCAAAATACAGCCCCTTTAAAAGTGTAATTCTGTCTACTTTTTCTAATGATTTCATGAATTGGTTTGCAACGCTGCATATTTATTTAGAAGCAAGAGTATATGTTCTCGATGTATATGTCTCTCTTCTAAAAATGTGTTTTTGTTTGGAGTTCGTCTGACAGTTACATCCTGAGCAACTGTAGTCTTCGTAAACGTTTTCAAATGCAAAGAAATGGCACTCTACCGACGACAAAGATGGCCGCAATTCAGGAGCACTTGTCCATACGATAACGTGAGTGATGTTATTGACCTTTTCATACACAAGGTTCATCGCACTCCAATTTCTAAAATTTTCGAAGATGGTCGCGCAGCCATTTTCCCCATCTTTGGACCACTTCAGATGGATTCCCCCTATGACGTCATGATCCTTTCGTCTAGTGGATTGTTTGGGAGACTACTTCGAAGAAATCTAGATATCACTGGTATGCATTTCTGCGCTTAACACATAACTGTACTTATAAGGGTTTGTAATGTTATAATTCGAGGTAAAACACGTATTAAAGGAACAATTCGTTGTACTAATTTCTCTCGTGATATCCCTGGTGAAGATATACATGTTCATCCGACCTCCTACATGGAACGTTTACATTTGTACTAGCCTACCATTTGCACATTTCAGAATTTTGCTTCATTCCCTCTTTCGCAAAAAAAAAAAAAAAAAAAAAAGCCATGACTTTTACGGTAACTATAGGATATACGCGAGACAGTATATATTAAAATTTTACAGAAGAATTTTATATTTCATCACATCGCGTAGATACTTTTATACACTGTATTTCTTGATTTTATTAATAGTCAAATATGTAGTCGATTTAGTGCAAAGGCGTAACATTTCATGATTAAAACTGACTTCTTGAATTAATATCGTATTGTCGTCTTGCTCTCATTTGCAGTAGTTGTCAACTTCCTGTTCAATAAAAATATTTTAGTTCATAGGATTCTACTGAGAATCGAACACGAATCTATCACACCAAAAATGTTTTATATAATAATGTAGCCACAATGTAGATCAATAAAATATTCCTAAACAGTTTTAACCTTCGACTAGTCGCGCCGCGGTCAAAAGCACAACAGGGAAATTACTTTCTATCGTGTGTCCACTCTGTTTGCCAAAGAGACTCGACCGTCCAGCTAATCTTTCCCTGCACCTTCCTGAACATTTCTGCTCAATCACTCCGCTATCCGTTGTTTCGTTTAGCTACTAGTGATTGTTTAGTGATCCTGCGGTGCTTTCCACCGTGCGCGACTAAACGTGTATTGTTTTTCTCTATTGCTTCACTCCACATATGACCTTTGCTTTGGAAATGTTTTAAGTTTTATAAACATAAATATGTTTTAAATGGACAGAAGAGAGGTCGTGAGAGTTACCAAACTGATCCAAAGTGTGGATAAAGAGGAAACTAGGAATAAACAGCTTAAAAGTACAGACAAAAATGTTAGAAAAAGACTATTTGAAAGAATCAGCCAAGATGATCTCCTGAAAGTTTTGTCTGAGGAAGAGCATAACAATAATAATAATAATAATAATAATAATAATAATAATAATAATAATAATAATAATAATAATAATAATAATAATAATAATAATAAAAGTGAGTGAACACGAAAATGGAAGTGAGGAGTCTGCAAGCGAGTTTGAAGGCATTTAACCCAGAATTGACCAGAGATTCCCGAGCGTTGTCAGAGCAGCAGAGTCCGAAATAAGCGACGATGAAATGTAAAACAGTGTAAAATTGAAGATAATCTAAAATAATTCACTGTAAATTTGATTTTGATTTGATTTGATTTCAATTTAGCTTTCGTTTCCACATCGAGGGTATATGAAACGTGGACATACTGATTCACGTGGGATCCGAACACCATGAGCTCCAAACCGGGAATCGAATCCGGAAGTCCCACACCAAAAATAGTATGCTAACTGCTTAGCTACGAGTGAGCTCTAATTGAACGTAAAATACGCTGTGAAGTTCTTTTTCATTGTTATTTTCATATAGTATTTATTTTACTGATTTAGTATTATATTTCTAATTTTAGATGAACCGAAGAGTTGACTTCCAAATGTATTATTATAAAGAAAATAAATATTGCATTTCTTTACAAGAACAAATGAGCATCATCAAAATTCGAATTTCCAACAAAACCAGTGCGTAGTTGTCTAGATTTAAAGAGATATGTAACAAAGAAGAACATATTTTATTCTAAATAAGAAAAAAATAGTATAAACTAATTGTATGTTCTCTAATAGTTACTATTGTAAAATTTATTATAATAATATTTTATTCCCTATTAATTAAAAACGTAGAAAATTTTCTTCCTAATCCAAGAAAAAATGTTTGCGGTCCTTTTGACTGCACGCGACTACTCGCGTTAATTCGGCAGCGCGACTTCTTGAGGGTTAATACATAATAGGAAGCAATCCGCTACTGAATTCTTAGTAAATATAATAATTAAGCCTATAATTTTCCTCAGAAGTTACGTGTGGTAGGTAACTTCACTAATCCTTTAAAGAATAATTTGTTTAATAATAAATGTGATCTTTTTTCACTTCAATCCTCCCATAGTTATCAGCTCTCCGTCTTTTCTTCTGGTATTTGACTTTCATAAAAATTGCAAAAGTGCTACGAAACCGGTTCTGTTTTTTCTGAAGCAACTTCAAAAGTTTGAATGTAGAAATATACTTTGATTTTTCAATATCAGATACTTACTTTGGATTCACAAGCCTCAAATTTATTGGACGGAATGGTTATTGCTATTAAGGTACCTTGTTTATTGAGGTATCGTAGTGGAATCCCGTGCATCTATTATTCACACGTTATGTTAGTTGTTTTCAGCACCAGTATGCTGTAATGAACTCCACTCTTTCTCCATGGAAGAATATTATCTTCGTAAAATAGTGTCTATGAAACTTCATCGTTACTGGTAAATAAGAACCTTTAACAAAGAAAAAAGTGCATTTCCGATCCCAGCCTAATGATAAATTACGAGTCTGTTTTGACACAAAATGTGCACCGTACGTTTTAAGTTCGAGCGAAAGTAGAGACTGAAGAGGAGAAAACAACTTTCAGCGCCTCTTTCCACTGAAAATGGAAAGAAGAATGAGAACGTTTGCCTGAAGTTGATTGTCGTCAAAACTCGTAAATGCATTAGTGTGCAATGAAACAACGGGGTACGAAAACGTACAGAAAAGAACAGAAGCTGTTCTAAGTAAATATGACACAATAAATGATTGCCAAATGTTTCCAGAGTTTCTAAATATAGTTTCTTCTATATTTTATTTTTAATTTTTTGATACTAGGTTTAACAGAATATCTTTAGTACTCGTGTTTTAAACAAACAGCATTACTCCATAAATATTCTTACTGACAGAAACAGAACATTTTTACAACGTATACACTGACACATCAAACAATTTCGTCTTTGTAATAAAATTTGAAATTGCATGAGCTCTTAATTTAATTTACACTTGTAGATTTCTCTATTTCTAAAAGTTGGTTAGTTTATGGTATGTTATGTTTGTCTTGGACATTCTTTTTACAAAGAGTAAGCGACAAGGAATGCATATACACCACTATTATATTCAAGATACAGTATTTGTATACAATGGATCTAGTAAGTCGAAATCTTAGGTCTCACTCAAGGTTGCCGACATATAGGATTTAACCTACGTTGTTCTCATTAATAATTTCTTTCTTTCACATTAGTGTTCATTCCTATCCAAGTTGTTTGATATCCAGCCTTGATTCCCGGAAGGACCTCATGTGGTTCGAACCCTGTGACAAGCTGTAGGTCTACGTCTCATACAGCCTCGTTCCTAAAAAGGGACGCTGAACAAACTCAATCCAATCATGTTCAAGCACGTTTCCTAAGAGGAGGACGTAAAAAAGAAAAACAGTTACTCACTTTTGTTCTGATTATCAAAATATGTCACTAAATTGAAAATAAATAAATGAATAAATAAATAAAACAAATCATATCGTGATGAGAAATGGTTGGATTTAATTATGTCTAGAATTTGAATAAGCTGTAGAAATAACAACTTGTCAAATCAGTTAGAAAAATTTCATGTTAAATGAGTTTATATAACGAAAATTTACAGAATATGCATACCAGTTTAGAAATTAGAAAATATTATGTCACTTACAAGTTATATATAGTCGTTTGTTAAGAACATGGGTACTAAAGCTATTTTGTGAAGTCTAGCATCAAAAATTAAAAATTAAATATAGAATAAACTATATATGTATTATTATAAGTATGGACCAGTTCATAAAACGAACGTGTGCATTACATACCAAACTATGTAAATATTATATCAATACACACACACTTACACACACACAACTTTGTTTAAAAATATGTATTTCAATCATTCTGATTAATATGTGTTATTTAGGTAGTAATGCAATTAAATTATTGGAACAAGTATTAGGTGAGATCATAACAATTAGAAATTCAACTTCGAAACTTTGAGTATGAAGTAGAGTATAGAGCACATCAGATTAGGTACCAACGCTAATTTCAATGTTGCTCTTCAAATGGTGTTAAGTCAAATTGATACACGTAATTAAGGTGTAAACGTTAGGTGACATAAATATATAATCCAGTATGTTATAAGTAAACCCATAAATGGTATGGGCGTGAGACTAGGATACTAATTGCACTAACTTCAGTTCGCTGTGAGTGCATAAATGAAACCTAAAGGATGAGCTCTGCTTGTACGGATATTATACACCTTTTTTTTCCTAAAACTGAAAAGAAACCATATCTTACGGCCAATTCTTTATTATACAAATGATTTTAGAGCCCTTAGCGATCTAGTTAAATTTAATTTTCGAGCGACGATAAGAGAAAATAACGTATGATGATAGTGAAAAATGTGAATTCTAAATTTCAACGGATTTACACATTTCGTGGTTCCTAAAATTCGAAAAATGTTATTTTAGAATATTTGTTCCGTTCGTCCGTCTCGATATAAACATGTTCACTTAAATACAATCCTTTGACCGTTCAGCGTATTCAAACCAAATATCCTGTATTTTCTTTTTCGTTCGGGTTTTCTTCCTACCTAGAAATAAAAGACAGTTTACTGAACGGTGAAAACAAAAGAAAAATAACAGTTTTCTCGAAAAGGACTCTATTTTATTTATGTTGTATATAATAATATTTCATTAACGACCTTATGCTGTGATATGTCATTTAATGTTATTGAAAAGAAGTAGGAGGTGTAGTTTATTCAAGGGAATTAGCTATTTTCTCGGAAACGACTGTGATTTTTTTTTCATATTTCATAAATGATGTCTTCCCGTTGTGCCTAAAGACCCTCCAGCACTTCGTACAAAATATTTTAAATGATGCTATCTTTAGGCAGGATGGGAATTCCCGTTCTGCCTAATTCACATTCTGCTTAATCGTTCGAGACGAAGAATTCTGTGCAGGAAGTGTGTTTCTTTATCCTAGGGAATTTTTCTTTAGTAATTGTAAAGATTCCTGTAAGAAGAATAACTATTTCTTCAAGTTTCATCATACATTTTATATGTCATTCTACTTGTTCTTCTCGAAAAATTAACTTGGAAACAGATTTCTTATTAGTAGTGCTATTCACATCTACTTTAGCAAAGGTGAATGTGATATTTTTAAAATACTGCAGGGAGGTGGAAAATTGGTTGACTCAGTTGCAAGAAAGTCGTTTGACATTGTAACTGAAATGAACATAAAACAAACTTACTTCGGTCTACTATCAAGTCATTTCACAACAAAATTTTATTCGTTTTTCCAGTAGTTTATCTCCAGCATGCTAAGGCTTGTAGTACTTAAAAGAGGCCGCAGTTCTCATCCTCAAGACGTGTTTGGCATATATTAATAAAACGATGCAATAGAATGCATAAGGCGGCCTCCCGCCAAAAAAGAACATTTGTCTCCTACATCACTACTCCTTTTTCGTCATCACTCGATCAGGTGATTTGGCTTCTATATATGATTCTATACTACATGCAACATGTCATATATATTTATATTGTCAATATAAATACCAGCAATACTAAGTACCAAATATCGTTAGTAAAGCCAATACAATTTAAAACGAGATCTCAACATCACTATTCTGAATGTAAACATTATACAACTGCATCTGACTAAGCCAATAAGTATATTACACGTACCAAAAGTACCAAAATGATACAAAATCGTATAAATCTCTTTCGCTACCCAAGTATCACACACTTTGATTTGATTGAAACTCTACAAAAATATCCAAGTACTCCAATATGTGATACTGATATTTTGAATTACTGCTATTTACAGAAGACAGATCAGCTGATAAGGTGAGCCTAAAAAAGTACACTGTAAAGAATCGTTGTGCTATTTCAAGGACATGCCTATGTGTTAACACGATTGTGTTAAAATGTAACACAAACTGATGGTTAGAACAACTTACTCTCCATTTAGACTTATATGTCAAATGCCGATAATTGAAATGACACATAGCCTGTGTGTTAAATTATCACAAGTGTAGAATCTTCGGTGTTGTTTTCTGCGTGATTGCCAAATATGTTGGGCATCTAGTTACAAAGGCTTATGAATTGAAGCTAGAGACAGACACATTAGAAAGAAATCAAACAAATCCAGGTATACGCAAAATTTCAACATACAAACCGCGCGATGTATTTTAAATTGCTTTACATAATGTTTCTGAAGAAATATGCTAACAGCGAGAAACACCATCGTATTACTGTGTCACTTCTACTCTCCACTAGTTCTCACCAGTCAACACTGGGGACTGTGCTTCAAAAATGGCGGGAAACAGGTGGAATCATGATTAAGAGGCAAACATACTGTAAGGATATAGGTAAGAGTTTCTTATCATTCTTGAACAAGATGTTGGTGAAGGTTGTGTTTCGAACCATCAAGAAATACTTCACAATAAATGTTGGGAGGACGACAAAAAATTTTATGAAGATTTTCTATATGAAGTGTTCTGTAGTTTACTATTCTTATTTTAAAATTAGAATCTTCGGTAAACGTAAGAATGCACACCACATGGTTTTCCAACCCAGAAAAAATGGTTACATCAACACCACACACGGAGTTATTTCAACACCGAAATAGGTGTCGTAGTAACACAAAAGTGTCGTCGAACTAACACCAAAAACGGCGTTAATTTGGTGGTCTGACCTGGAATTTTAACGCAGGGAGTGTTGAATTAACACCAAAACGGTGTTACTTACACGGCTTTGACCTTGAATTATGAGAGATTGTGTGTTGAAATAATAAGAAAATGATGATAGACAGGGACTGTGTTATATTGACACTTGACATGGGGTAATATTAACACAAAATAATTAACACACTACACACTGTGTTATTTTCTTCGTGTTGGTGCAACACCGCTACTACACACAACACTTTTCTCCACACTACCAACCCTGACATGGTGTCGAATCAACACCGAAGATACTAACACAGATCCGAATTTAACACCGATCAACACCGGTTGTGTGTTAAATACGTAACACATCCCCTGTGTTAAACGCCAACACCGCGGGGTCTATGTTCAACTAACACCTCATAGTGTTAGTCACGCTGGAACCACTGCCCTGTGTTAAATTATGTTTAATTAACACAACCATTTTTTACTGTGTAGTTGTTATTTAGAAGACTAAGACTCTTTATTAAGGGCCGCCTTATACATCCTCTTGCACTGCTTGCTTAATATATGATCAACATATCTTGAAGATATAAACTGTTATATCTTTTAAAAACTGCGAGCCTTAAAATGCAGGAAATAAATAACTGGAAATCCGATTTTTTTTTAAAGGAACGATCTCGTATTTAACAGAAGAAAGTTTGTTTTGTGTATGTTTCAATTACAAAGCTAAACAACTATCTTACATTCTTATAACTGAGTCAATCAATTTTTGATTTCCATCCAGGCATTTAGAAAGGAATACATTCATCTTCACTAAAATAGATGCGAACGACTCTGATAATGAACGAACTGTATCATACACAGTAAAAAATGGTTGTGTTAATTCAACTCAAATTTAGCATAGAACAGCGGTTTCAGCGTCACTACCACTGTGCGGTGTTAATTCAACACAGATCCCGCGGTGTTAGCGTTTAACACATGTGGTGTGTTACGTTTTTAATACACAACCGGTGTTGAGCGGTGTTAAATTCGGATCTGTGTTAGTATTTTCGGTGTTGATTCGACGCCATGTCAGAGTCAGTAGTGTGGAGAAAATTGTTGTGTGTTATTAGTGGCGGTGTTGCATCAACACGATGAAAGTAACACAGTGTGTAGTGTATTAATTATTTTGTGTTAATATTACACCATGTCAAGTAATAATAAAACACAGTCCCTGTGTTATTTCAACATCATTTTATTATTATTTCAGCACACAATCTGTGTCATACTTCAAGGTCAAAGTCGTATAAGTAACACCGTTTTGGTGTTAATTCAACACTCTCTGTGTTAAAATTCAAGATTACACCATTAGATTAACACCATTTATGGTGTTAGTTCGACTCCAGTTCTGTTACCACGACACCTATTTCGGAGTTGAAATAACCCCGTGTACAGTGTTGATGGAACCACTTTTCTGTGTTGTAAAAGCTTGTGGTGTGCATGCTTTATCGAAGATTCTACTTTTAAAATAAGAATAATAAACTACAGAACATAGTTATATATCAACCTATATATCAATTGGTGGTTACTTTCCGAACGGATTTCGTACCTTGTACTCGGAAGCACCTGTAACTGTGTATGCTGTTTGCTGCCTAATAAATAAAAACATTAAAAATATCATTACTAATATTTTTCAATATTTTGGAAAGCGTGAATAAATGAGTGGGACATTTAAGATCTTCTGTAAAACTGAAATACGCAAACTGCTTCCTAACCATTTAGGATACAATTTAACCTTAACATGTTTCAGCGTTATGAGCTTAGGTAGTGATCACAATTAGCAGCATTCTGTTCTGACAGTAATATATACGGAAGTAATAAGACTGGTTCCTTGCCTTTATGAAATCACCAGTACTTTTGTGTTCAATATGTCAGACGTGTGACGAACTTACGACTACTCGACCTAGTTCAATAATAATAATAATAATAATAATAATAATAATAATAATAATAATAATAATAATAATAATAATAATAATAATAATAATAATAATAATAATAATAATAATCGTAATGAAATGAGCAGTTGTTTTGGACGACCTACTCGACTTTCGACGTCACCACGTAAATACAACTTTCTATTTATATTGTATTAGTTCTTAGTTTGGTTTGAAATTGTATGCATTCATGTTGAACAGTGTACATCACTTTGCAAAATGAAAATGAAATTAAATCTTTCGGCTTAACGTCCCATGTTTATGCCCTTTACACTAAGGGGGAGAGATAATTAAGGTAAGTGAATGATAATGGAATAATTGATGAACTGGGAGTGCTGGAAGAAACGGAAGTACCCCGAGAAAGCAAACGGACACGATGTTGTCCACCACAAACTTAATTGGCTGTGGACCCGACCAGGGACCCCACACACCAGAGGTAAGCGCTCTACCACTGAGCCACCCTGTCCCCCTACATAACTTTATAGTTTATGCAATTAAGTTAGATAGCATTTATCTTAAAGTGTTGATAATATTTTCATGTTTGGACTTCCCATTCCCATGTTTGGACTTCCCATATATATGTGTGTGTGTGTGTGTGTGTGTGTGTGTGTGTGTGTGTGTGTGTGGTGTGTGTTGCAAAATAAGTGTTACAACTCCTGGTAGGTGACTCCTGCCACTGAGACAAGAAAAAAGTTATCTTGAATTTTCGGCTATCGGACATAGTTTCAGATCTACAAAGTGCCGAAAGCGTGGGAAAATGACTTTCGGACGCCAATAGTTCGGAAACTATCCAACGTAAAGAGGGCGGATAAAAAATTAACTGAAGAAGTTATACCTGCTGTATTAAATTTTGCATGTTTCACAATCTTGACATGCACGCGCAAGGGATTTTCCAAAGGAACGTAGGGAGTCCCGGTTAATCTGCCAAATAAAAATTGGTCTAAATGGATATGAATTGATAGGGTTTATACCAGGTAACAATAATTCGTTTGCATTAAGTCGATATCTGGAACAAATACAAAATGGCGGATATCTTCATGCCTGTTGTATGTGATTGCATAATCGCCAGGTACGGATGCTGACCAACAGTGACGTTCTAAGTATTAAGTGTAGCGAATTTGTACTCAAATGCTCTAGAAAGACATCTGGAATGTCGGTAGAGCACAACAGATGAAGCAGGGTGATTCACATATGTGGAGACACATAACAAAAATGCTCAGAAATGCACTCATACTTAGTAAACGTGCGTTCAAAGCGTCGGAAATGTAAGGAATAGCATCAAGAACATGAAAGCCAGAGCCAATTCACCATTTAATGTTCCCTCAAACCGATGCAATATGATGTACACAGTTGCATAACAATAAGGATGCAACAATTGAGGCCAGGTTGAAATTGTGCGAGAGGATTCACTAAGAAACTGAGTAAAGTAAAGGAATGTCACTAGTGGGATCGCATGATCAATATTGAAATGTGGCCAATGTGTTGAGTTGATTTTGGGTTTAATGTTCCGTTCAGCAGCGAGGCTATATGAGACGTGGACCTACTGATTAACGTGGAATCCGAACCACATGAGCTCCCGCCGGGAATCGAACCCGGGTCTCCCACGCCAAAGGCGCGTACGCTAACCGCTTAGCCACGGAGGAGCTCTGTGGCCAATGTGTGTGTGGATATCAACATGTAGCTAATGGACAAATGTCAACGTGTCGCAGTACTGCTGGGACACCGCCTCACGTGCGAAAAATAGGAAAATAACTACTCGGGTCTTGAATCTGAGGCCGTGTGCTCCCAGTAGGACTGGAAACTGCGATCACGCGAGCGAAAGCGAGCGCTCTAGCCCTGAGGCATCAAGGGAGCCTCACTTTCACTGTATTAATTTCTTTGAGGAGTACCCACTTTGTTTGGCAAGCGCTCTTGTACAGCCTCCCGACATGCTTGTATGTTTCATATTGTTACTTCTACTGCACAGTTGTAAACAATCAGAGCTTTAAGACGTTTCTTCCTATTTATCATGTCGTTTATTTTCCATATGTATGATTTTCCAGCAGTAGTGTTACATGTGCCAAATTGGTTCATTTTCCTGTTTGTCTCGGCTTGTGCACTGTGTGTAAGATACTCATTTCTGGAGGTATTTTCCTATATTTCGTGTACGTTATATGTCCCAGAGGACGTGGGACATGATACAAGTTTGTTATTTTCACGCTCTATCATAATTTGAAACATTAATTAATTGATTTCTTTTCATATGTGTCGCATGTGGGACAATGTCTCAAACAAAGAGGGACATTAATACAATCGTGTTCTAGTTACGTTCTACAAAAAAGTGCACCAGATGTAATAGCAGAATGAACAACGTTATTTTCCTATTTTTCGCACCTGGGGCGGTGTTCCAGCATTAGTCGGATATGTCATTTGTCCATTAGCTACGTGTTGATATCCACACACATATTGGCCACATTCCAATATCGACAATGCGATTCCACTAGTGGCATTCCTTTAGTTTACTCAGTTTCTTAGTGAATCCCCTCGCACAATTTCAACTTGGTCTCAGTTGTTGCATCCTTATTGTTATGCAACCATGCACATCATACTGCATCGGTTTGAGGGAATATTATTGGTGAATTGGCAATGGCTTTCATGTTCTTGATGCTATTCCTTACATTTCCGACGCTTTGAACTCACGTTTATTTAGTATGAGTGCATTTCTGAGCATTTTTTGTTAAGTGTCTCCACATATGTGAATCACCCTGCTTCATCTGTTGTGCTCTACCGATATTCCAGATGTCTCTCTAGAGCATTTGAGTACAAATTCGCTACACTTAATACTCAGAACGACACTGTTGGCCAGCATCCGTTCCTGGCGATTATGCAACCACACACAACAGGCATGAAAGTATCCGCCATTTTTTGTTTGTTCCAGATATCGACTTAATACAAACGAATTGTTGTTACCTGGTAGAAACCCTATCAATTCATATCTATTTAGACTCAATTTTATTTGGCAGATTAACAGGGACTCCCTACGTTCCTTTGGGGAATCCCTTGCGCGTACATGGTAGAATTGTGAAACATGCAAAATTCAATACAGCAGGTATGACTTCTTCAGTTAATTTTTTATCCGCCCTCTTTACGTTGGATAGTTTCCGAACTATTGGCGTCCGAAAGTCATTTTTCCACGCTTTCGGCATCTTGTAGATCTGAAACTATGTCCGATAGACGAAAGTTCAAGAGAACTTTTTTTTCTTGTCTCAGTGGCAGGAGTCACCTACCAAGAGTTGTAACGTTTATTTTGCAACACCCGATATATATATATATATATATATATATATATATATATATATATATATATATATATACTGGGTTGTTGGAAACCATCTAAAAACTTCGAGAGGTGATTCCTTACATATCAAAATAAGATAAAAAAGTTCATATTAACCTGGTGTAAAAAGTGCTAGTTTCGGAGTTTTAGGCCGCCGTAAACGGGGAAAACGAACTTTGGACCGCTATAGCACCACGAGCGTGAGTGACCCGTGTGGAAGCGATTCACCAAAGGTGCATAGGCATTCCCGGCGAATATCTCGAGGAAAGAGACCTCAACATAAACGTGAATGGGTATGTTTTCCACTTAACAAACATAAATCGTGTGTGCCATGTCGAGATCTCAAACAGGTACGAAATGGTGGACACCATCATATCCGCTATGTGTAGTTGAATAACCACCAGGTGACCAACATTGAAGTGGTGGATATGACGTGGAAGGAAGACACGTCGGGAGTGATTCCACTACTGAAAACAAGGAAACAAGCCCATGTGAACATAGGTTGACCAAAGCGGCGTGGTCCAGCATGAAGCAGGCGAAAGAGCGCCGCACACAGTCGGCGAGGTAGAATATCTTCCAAAGGAAGAGAGACATTGACGTCAGTCCAAATCAAAAGAATGAAAATCAAATCCAAGGGAAACGATGGTGCAAACCGAATGGCGCAGAGGGGACTGCACAAGGGGACTCCACACAGAAACACGGGTAGTCACCAAAGAAGACGTGGTAGGGGTAGTACAAAGTCACACAGACGTATGTACGATGACGTGTGATGTAGGGCTTACGTAGGAACGGTGGGATGAGAGCTGGAAAGTGGAAATTTTCCACTCCAGCATCGGGCAGCAAGGCAGAGGAACACCAACGTTCGTACGTAAGCTCTAGGTCACACGTCATCAGACACATGTCTGTGTCATTTTGCACTGCCCCTATCATGTATCATTTGGTGACTACCCGCCTATCTGTGTGGAGTTCCTTTGCGCAGTTCCGTCTGCGCCATTCGATTTGCACCATCGTTTCCCTTGGGTCTGATTTTCATTCTTTTGTTTCGGACCGACGTTAATATGCATTTGTTCGGGAAATATTCTACTTAGCTGACGGTGTGCGGCGATCCTTCGCATGCTTGCTGCTGAACCTCGCCGCTTTTGTCGTCAACCTATGTTCGCATGGGCTTTTTTCCATGTTTTCAGTTGTGGAATCACTCCGGCGTGTCTTCCTTCCACGTCATATACACCACTTTATTGTTGGTCACCTGGTGGTTATGCAATCACACACAGCGGATATAACGATATCCACCATTTCGTATCTGCTTGAGATCTCGTCATCGCACACACGATTTATGTTTGTTAGGTGGAAAACCTATTCATTCACGTTTATTTTGACGCCTCTTTCCTTGAGATATTATCCGGGAATCCCTATGCATCTTTGGTGAAACACTTCCACACGGATTTCACGATTGTGACATAAGCATTTTGCATAGAGCTGGTTTGGTTTCCTTGACAAGATCATGCCGCCTTAGCTCCATTACTCACGCCGTGATAGCGGTCTAAAGTTCCTTTCTTCCGTTTGGGGGGCCTATAACTCCGCAACTAAGCACTTTTGAATCCAGGTTTATATGAACGTTTTTTTTTTTCTTATTTCGATGTGAGGAATCACCTAAGTTTTTTTTTTTTTGATAGAGTTACCAATCACCCTGTATTATATATATTACGGTATATATATATATATATATATATATATATATATATATATATATATATATATATATATATATATATATATATAAACGTGCTTTTAATTGTATAGGTAGGGCTCGGCTTTTCTGATAGAAAGCCTATCCTTCCGCCACATTAGGGCAGATAGTCCCGAATCTACTATTAGGCTTAATTTTGCTATAGAATATATTATGAGGAGACTATATGTTCTCTGCAATAAACTATACAGATAATTATTTGTAATACAGTAATTGTATATTGTGGGTACCTTTTACTCCGTCCGTTTCATTATAATAATATATTATCTACTACTCTGTATAGAATTTCTATAGAGAACTTGAACGTAGAAACTCAGCTCTTTAACGGCTCTCTAATTAACGAGAAACAACAATAATATTCTATTAGTCTTTCACAATACAAGCAGTTTTTTTTTTCACTTTGAGTATATAGAATTACATCACGTATTGTTGTTCCTAACGTTGCATCTTTTGTATTTGTTCGTTTCCATTGTGCTCTTTCTCCGTCACTTATGTTGGAACTTCTCACTTGATTCACACGATGAAGTAAATTCTTCGTTAACATTAAAAATTTCAACGAGGGGCTCAAACACGGAAGGATCGACCGGATCCGGATTCGCAACAAACTTCACAACAATTTTTAATATTTGTTCACTGAGAAAAATCCGTTATCCGGACAGCGGTATATTGTATAAATATACATAATCCTTATGCTTACTACAGAAATCGGTAAAGAGCATACGTTATCCATATGCTACACATGAACTGCTTTTATATGTTACATCATGCCATTCCAGAATGTCTGATATCTTGGAGTCTTCCGTATATTACCAACATACGAATGTTACGTACGTCAGCTATATGTTACATGCATCCATTTGTATGTGCGATCTTGTCCGCCTATATACAGTTCTTTCGTTCGTACGGAAAGTACGTTTATTCGGAACGTTTGTACGGAAAGTACGTATAAAATATATTTGTTCAGTTATACGTTTGCTGTGCGTTAAGTCCAAAACCTTCAGGATTTACACATGTAAACTACGCCACATAAGATTTATTTTTTCAGTGCGTTTTGTTTGCAGCAAGAGCTTAGTCATGTGAGGATCCACTCGCTTCAGATCCCAATCAATTTTAGTAACTTGTAAGATATGTATACTTTCATGATAAATTTTCTTTAGCAGAGAAATAATTTATATTGCCTACAAGTTTGATCTTATGCTACATGTTTATGCTGTACTTTCTTTAGAACATAGTAGGAGTACTTGAAAATTACTTATCGATTGGTCGATCATGTAATAACACCAGTTCAATACTACATAGTGCCATGTAGAATTGCACCAACTCCAATAAAGATGTATGTGTGCTCGCCTGAGCACAGCAAACAATAATTTGTATTCTATAGCTATATAAACAGCATTCAGCATCACACTATTCTAGACAACACATTAAAACCACATACACAGCGTAAAAGATGTTCTGATCACTGGCATGATATAGAGTAAGTAATGCGTGTCCTTTCTGAGACAATGAATGAAGAACGTAATTATTCTTTCAACCCAGAAAAATGTTCCTATATGTAAGTAATAAAATTGGAATAAGGTTTTCTATTTTTGAGTTCCACGAACAAGCTCTTCATGCTAAATTATAGGAGGCGGATGCCAATGAAAGTGAATTATTATGACGCAATTCGGGAAATCAGAATGTAAGATAAAACGGGAGAGCCTAGAAAGAAACTAACGGACCCGATGTTGTCCACTACAAATGCAGGTAACTGTTATTAAGGTTGCTAAGTAGTATACCAGAAGTGAATCTCTACGGAACACAGATCTCCGCGAAAAGTGACAAAACTTTCCTGGTTTCCTTATAGTAAATGAAGATTTATTCTGTAACCATGGTAGTCCGTATTCGCCAAGAATCAAAATAACACTTGCCAGTATAATTTTATATTGTGGAATTTCACCACAATGTACTTAAACTTCAAGAAGAAATTGTTTTCCAAGAAGTGTCGAATTTAAACCGACAGCAAGTGCAGCATCGACATGCACATAATAGCATTTTGGCAGCCTTATTGGTAACTAATAGGAATGTTCTATAGTCATGTGTTCAGAAGATACTGATTGGTGCAACTACTGAACATTACTTCTGTTACTTCCACTGCATGACTCCACAGGACAAAACCTCTGAAAACCTGTAAAAAGTTAGTTCTTTTTAAGACTGGAAATATATAACTCTGGAACACTTAGAAAGAAAATTCCTCTAGACTTGGTACACACATGATTTGCAATCGGGTAGAAAACGTTGTTGAATAAAACACCCCTAGCTCTACTGGATGTGAGAGTAGGAAGGGGTGGCATATAAAAATAATCAAAATGGTGAGTCAGAAGTATGTAAAAATTATGCAAATGAAAGCGAATAGTGTCGAATCCATAGTTTCCGAAGCTGACCCGTTTGAAGTAACTTTTGGATCATAGGAAAGTCCTGTGGGAGTAAGATGTATCAAAATTTATGCCAAAATTAACGTATCTTATGGATTGTCATCACTGCGTTTTCTACAGGTTAAGTGGATTAAAATATTTTCAAGAAGCCTATTCCTCACATGTGAAGAACGGGTATTCATACTAATCATAAATAAAATAAAAAGGAAGCGGTAACAAAATGTGAGATAAGGTGTTGTTTAAGTACTGCTACGTCTTATTTGGAAAAAGTGATTTCGTTAATCAAATGTTAAATCTTATTTATTGAAAACTTTAACATTATTTAATGTAATTTGTTGTTCGTAAAGTAAACGACAGTAATGTAAGCATAATATAAATAATAGTTTTCTCGTATAAAATTTAAGGTTTTCTATACATTTCAAAGTTTTTAAAATTGTTGCTTAAATTTCAAAAAAAAAAAAAATGATTGGTGTTTAGGATTGGAGTTTAGTGTTCTCTTTCTAAGAATTGATCAATTTATTATAATTTGCTACACTATTATTGTTCGTCCTATATTATTCATTTGAACCAAAGAATTTGCATTTGAGATTTTTTCCTACATCAATTCTTCTTTCGGTAGTTCGTTTTTAATTTTATTTATTTTTTTTATTTTTCTGATATTTCATATCCAATAGGAATCATAACCTATTCATTTAAGAGTGCTTGCTTTAAATAAGTACATTTTTAACTTTGAAAAACTGCCCATCACGGATGTCAATCTTGGGATTTTTGTAAAAGGGGCCAGACATTTAAGTTCCTTTAAGTCCTTATATAAATATTTATATTAAAATTTCCATTGATGTCTTGTTAAGCAATATCTCATAACAAAAGACACACATCTAAACGCCAGAGTTATACGGATATCGCATTCGCTTTCCCAGATGGTAAGGAGAATGCGTGCCTAAGGGTTGGAATCATCAATAACCATCGTTATAACGTTTGGTGCTACAATCATCAACCCGACCGTTCTAGTCATAACACATTATCGGCGCATTCACATTATGAAAGTGAAGCCCTTTGATGTCCAGTTTTACTTTCGTAAATATAAGACACCGAGCTCAGAGTTTACAAATTCATATCCATTTCATTATACTTTTACTACAAACTTCTGCCAAGTTAAAGGCTTATTCAGGCATCTAACACAAAGTTATATGTAATGTGGCTAGTGCTGATGATGTTATGAGTACAATTCACAACATTAAGAGTATGATGTAGTCGCTCTGAGCTCAGTTCAAGCGACGAGGTAATCATATATATATATATATATATATTAGACCACAAATGCATTTCCAAATAGATACGCCATACAGTTTTTTTCTGTGCATGAATGTGTAGGCAACATTGAATCTAGGTGTGTTTTGAGGGGACTGGTTCTGCAACTATTCCAACAATTATTTTTCTTATGTCTTCAGGTAGACTGATGCTGAATATTGGAAACGTAACAAAGTTAGCAGTATGACTACATTTGATCAGCTTTGAGTTTCGTAATTTAATATTCCGGATGGGCTACGGTCTTAGGCCGTCATTCTTAACGTCAAAAGTTGTCATATGTAAAAATAATTATTATAATTATAACCAGTTGTATATCTTCTGAGAGAGCAAGCCTTGTAGTTACTGTATATATTATTATTGAAATTATGTGTCAGAAATTATAGTAGTTTGAATGTTGGAGAAGATGGTGCCACCTCAAAAATTCTTGGATAATATTTCTACATATGTATATGCGCCTCCAAGTCTATACTAATATTATCTACCTTTAATTTTCTAACATTAATAAGGCTCCTTTATTTATTTTTTTACATAATACTATATTTCTATGCATTGTTATTCCGTTATACTTATTATATTTTTATACGATCTGGTACCTTGGTAAACGGCGTAATTATCTTTATTAAACAGTCGACTATGACTGACTCTTGATAAATTGAAGATTGAATCCAATGATGAGGTAACCTGCCTCGCAAAATGGCAAGGATTACGTACATGTTAACAACTTTATATTGTGTGTGTTACAACAATCTGTGATAATTATTATTACTTTTTTTAAATATTAGTGGTTTATATAAGCCATCAGTACTCAATTCTAGATCTTAAGAATAATACAATTGAATCGTTGAGTTCGAAAACCAGTCATCTCCACCGAATCTAAATTGAGAGGAGTGACAAAAACACAACTAAATTACTCAATATGCATCCGTCATATACGACTGGTTTCATTTTCGGACCGTAGAACTGGCATTTTTCTACTTTCTGAAAATGAGAATAACTCTGTATGTGTGATACATTTTGATTAATTTAGTTTTGTTTGTTACTCCTCTCAAATTACCTTCGATGAAGATGACCAGTTTTCGAACTCAACGATTCAATTATTTTCTTTCTCACCTATAATAATACTAAATTATCATTTTAAAGGAGATATTTCGTACTTTGCGATATGATTTTTCGGAAACAGTAGGAGGTCATATTTAATGGCGGATACGAGTTCTGACACGTCAAATGAAATATCGTTATTTGTTATTCGGAAAATTAGCAACTTGTTATTCTAGTCTGTTGGGTATTGACGAATTGAGTATCATACATATTCTTTTTCTTGCACTGTTATTTTTTGTATATTATTTTTGTTGTTTTGTTACAAAATTATTGATGCATATTTTAAATAATGAGTTTTCTACTGCAGAAATACCTGCATACAGCCCTGAACTGAAATTCAATATTTCAGTTCACATCCTATAAATGTGCCCTAACTGTCTTAGATTTAAATACCGGTTCGCTTCTTCTTTTGGAATCTATTCTTGCGACGTTCTGTTGAAAATAAAATATAGGTTATATTTTTGTTAGCTTTTCTTAAAGGGTTACTAACTCAAAGTTAACCTAGTACTTCTTAACACCGAAAAACTATGTATCACATTTAGCCACTTTATTCCGAATCTGCACTGATACAATTGAATTCACTTCTTTAAGTACAACATCTGTTTATCATTACTTATCTTAATCACCATAAATCTCGTTCTCGGCATCTACAACTCATATTCAAATCTAGGAATACAAATCCAATCTATCTAACAACAACTTACTAATCTTATCTTCCATATATTTGCACATAATATCACCTACTTTCCTTAGCAACAGCCAGTGTCCATTTAACAAGCACTTTGTGCCCTTTTATATTCCAACATTCTCCCCCCGGTACAAATAACAATCTGTAATGCAATCCGAACAAAAAAACGAAACGAACATCAAAATGTTTAAAAATTAACCGAACCAAAGTAATGATCGGAATTAATTTCCTTTTCCTTCCCAATCTTATGCTTTTTGTGATGTTTAGTCCGGTACCAACTATTTATCAGAAAGTCAATTTGCTCTTGCATGTAAGCTTGTTGTCTAATCAGCCGCTGAATGAGTTCATCTTGCTTCTCTACTTGTTGTGTCTTTTCCCTACTTGTCTGCTCCCCATCTCTGTACTTCCTTTGCCTCATACCAGTTTTACTATAGTTTCGATCTGTTCTTCTATTGAACCAATTCGTCCAGCTAGTTTTGACTTTTTTCGGGGAAGTCATTCTCCTTTCCTCTATTATGCCTATACCCATGGAATTACCAAACTGTTGTTCCGGATAAGAATACCCGAATGCTTGTTGGTTTTCTTCTGGTATCTTATTTAAACCTTCGTCGTTAATTTCTGTATCGTGAGGTTTTTTATCGTCCCGCTGATCATAAAATCCATCTTCAGATTCCTTGGCAGAGAAGGACCGATTATTATCCATGCTATCAACGCCCACATCCAAATTCATTAAGCTGACCATATTGAACAAATCTTCCTGCTCCTGTTGTGCTGAATTATCTCTCTGCTTCTGTGTCTGATCTCCTTCTACAACCACTGCGTGCATTTTATACTTGGTGGACTGAAAAGTATCATATCGACATGCTAAGGCAAAATGATTCAATTTACCACACTTTAAACATTGCTTTCCCCATGCTGGGCAAACTCCTTTCCTGTGATGTAAGTTACAATAAAGACAGCGACTTGGTGAAGTAGGTGGTGGTGTTTGTGGAGAACCTGAACTTGCACTTGCACTTGAAGCCTTCCTTTCTTTACCAGTAGAGAATCGTTTCCAATTCTGGTGCACTGTACTTACTATATTATCTTGATCATGCTTGTATAATCTTAATTGATTTTCTGTTGATTCCATGTTGACGGCAATTTCTGTTGCTTTTTGAAAAGTTAAGTCTTTGGTATTTAATAATTTCCTCCGAATTGACTCATCAATAATTCCAAAAACGAACTGGTCCCTCAAATGTTCATCTAAACAGCAGTTGTACTCACAAAAGGACGATTGTTTTTTTTAAATCCAGAAGAAAACTCGTAAGAGACTGATATGGTTTTTGCTTTAACGTACGAAATTGAAATTGAGTTTTACGTCCCACGGTTATGCCGGTTAGGCTAAAGGAGACGGTGATAATGAGGAATGAATGAAATGGTGGAATGAAGTGGGAGAAAACGGGAGAACCCCTAGAAAACCCACGCACACGGTGTTTGTCCACCACAAAGTTCACTTGGCGGGGGCTGGGATTGAACCCGGGACCCCAAGCACCAGAGGTGAACGCTCTACCACTGAGCCACCGCGGCCCCACGTACGAAATTGATACCTTTCAGAAATAATGTTTACTTTTGCTGCATAATATTTTTTCATTTCCTCTTTAATCTCAGCATATGACTTTTCTGCGGGCGAGACCGGCCAACAGATGTTACATAATTGTTCATACGCTTCTGCACCAATAACTGTAAATAATGTAGAAACTTTCCTTTCTTCTGGAATTTGTGACGCTATGCACAAATGTTCGAATCGATCCAAATACGATTGTAGCCGATCTGTTTCTGCATTAAACGGTGGAAAATTAGAAATCATAGACATTATGTAAGCCTGTAGGTACTTATAAAAACCAGACTGCGCCAAATATGTTAGCTTTTCTTAAAGGGTTACTAACTCAAAGTTAACCTAGTACTTCTTAACACCGAAAAACTGTGTATCACATTTAGCCACTTTATTCCGAATCTGCACTGATACAATTGAATTTACTTCTTTAAGTACAACTGTTTATCATTACTTATCTTAATCACCATAAATCTCGTTCTCGGCATCTACAACTCATATTCAAATCTAGGAATACAAATCCAATCTATCTAACAACAACTTACTAATCTTATCTTCCATATATTTGCACATAATATCACCTACTTTCCTTAGCAACAGCCAGTGTCCATTTAACAAGCACTTTGTGCCCTTTTATATTCCAACAATTTTAACTAGGATTCTCTCTATTTCCGAGTAGTGGTCCGCACAGAGGAGCAGTGTGCTATAAATCCGTGTGAATTATAATTAATATTCACGTTAGTATTTTGTTCATGGGCATAGAGACGGTGGGATTGAACCTATTGCGTCAGTTATACAAACATGCATATTTTAATGACTGTAGAACGTGATTGTAGGTTAAATATGGAGAACATAATCAAGGGTATTGGTGAGAAATATATCTACGTTCCATTCTATAATTGAAAACAAAAAAAAAGTAGCTCAAGTGGTAAAGCTTTGGCTTCGCTTTCGAGAGGTCGTGGGTTCGATTCCCGCTGCCGACCATCCTGGGTGGGATTTTAAGGGTTATCCTCAGTTTTAGCAGGCAAACTCCGGGATGTTACCTATTAAACAGCCCCTGGGCGATGCCTTCCTAAATCCTTTATGTTATTTATTTATTTTATTTTATTTTATTTTTGAAATTATCAGATATCCAGTATAAAATGGCCTCTGAACTGTATCTGCCGATTGTTAAGTAAATAAATAAATTATAAATGTGAAAGAAAAAATACTGAATCGTTAAATTAAAGTGAAACAAAAGAATTGCTTTGCGTTGGTTCTCAACGAAGATAGGCACCGTGCTGCATCTGTGGTTAATCATAGCAATTAAATTGTATGTAGTAGTAGTAGAAATTCTGGTACCTGGGCTCAATGGTTTGATCCCAGCTTTAAGGAACTTTGTGGTGGACAAACACTGTGTATGTGGGTTTTCTCGAAATTCCCCCGTTTCCTCCCACTTTATTCATTCCACCATTGCATTCATTTCTCACCATCACTGTCTCATTTAGCCTAGCCGGCTAAACCGTGGGACGTAAAATGATTTCATTTCAGTTTTCATTTAAAGAAAGAAGACTTATATGTGTGTGTGTTTGTGCATGATACTCCTTATCACATAGTAAATTCAACCTCGAACTCATCTATTGTCAATCACTAGCTACGATAGAGTCCTAGTAACAGAAGTAGTAGAAATGCAAATCTGACTAATTATCATGAAAGAGTGCTTATAGAATAGATAATAATTTACAGTCTTTCTCGAGGTAGCTATTTACAAAAGTTAAAACAGAACTCGGCAATGATTGTTTTGAGTACATTTTGCGATTCAATATCTAAATGTGACGAATCTTATCCCTTAATATTATATGAATTTGTAGTGAAAATAATGATTTTTATAATGCAGATCAGTTCCCTTTTTCTTCTCTTGTATTTACTCAGCGGAAAGATTTTTGGTTCATTAAATGAAATTCTAATTAAATTACCACATTCTTCTAAAACTTGCAAGTTTGTTTGTAATCTTATTTTTCATAATTTATTATACGAATGGCTGTTCAAGCTATCGACTTGGAACATACGTATAAACCTCAGAATGTGTCCGAGACCTCAAAAGTTTCATCACGCGTGTAACTATTGTTGATTCTGTATTAATACTGAACTTCACTCACGAAAGACTGATTTCATTCATTACCAATGGAGTTACGACCTAACGTAAATGAGAGGTTGTTTTATAATCATAAACCAAAATCACTTAAAAGAACTTTACCAGTTAATTAGTGAATATAGGTAACATGAACTTTACTTGAAACAATTTAATTACAAACCACGATCTCAATCAAGGTTGCTACATGAGCAAGAAGATATTATTCGCAAATGTTAACGATATTTGTTTGTTTTTCCTGCCAAGGACCCGGTGAGCCCATCCTGTGAAACGTTTTACCAAAAATAGAACAAGGAAACCAGCTTTCCTCGAGAAATTGTAATAGACGTTGGAAGTAGGTGCTATAGTGGCTGATAGTGAATGTGTGGTCATTAAAAAAGGCTTAAGAGAAGTTCAAATTAATTAGAAAGTTTGTTTTCGAAAAAAAGAACTATTAATAACGAGACTACATTACTACGGCCGTCCATTTTAGTCCCTTTTGTTGTGTAAGGTTGCACTTTTAAGTAAACATAATATGTGTTTAAAAACTTAGATTATTCCATTTTATTGGGATTATATTCTTTTCACCGAGAAGATGTTATGACTGGCTTTAATGAATCAAACGCACTGTGGAAAAAGTAAATGTGGTGATCCAATTTTGTGATCCCTTTCTCTACCCTGATATTTTTACAAAACAAAATATTCTGCTGGTATATATCGTCCTAGAAAAGAGAGTTATGGAGCGTCTGAAGCAAATTGTTTATTACAGTTTCTTTCCGCTACCTTAATTCACCCTGGAATAAAATAACTGGAAGGCCAGTGATATATAGTGGTGTCTTTTTATGCGTCTAATCCATTCCTTAAAGCTGAGTCCACCGGCTTCGAAGTAGAAGAATGTTTCAACTTGTGAAATGATATGGCGAACGGAAGAACAAGACAGACATTTCGGAAACAGAAAAAAAATCTTAAAAGAGTTCAAATCAAACGTCATTGTTCTGAAATGAAATAAATCTATGCTTGCGAATGAAAAAAAAAAAGTGATTTTAGACACACAGCGGAATTAAACTATTATTCAAATTGAAATGGTATCAATATTATTCTGATACTGTAGCTTTTGAATAGGTAATTAATACGGGAACCTTGTTAACAGATAATGTTAGTTATAATTATGTTTTTGTACACGATTGTGATCCGTTACCTTATGCTTTCCATACTGATGGTTGTAGTAAATGGGAAATTACCTTGAAGGAGACAAATAACAATTTTAACGGTATTAACGAGGTTACCTAAAACAATTACGTAGATTCTTTATTAACTAAATACCTGAACGTCGTTGCACACTACATTGGAAATATTAATGGCTGTAGTTATAATATCCAAGTAAAGTCCGAGGAAGCAATACCAAGAATACCGTATTCATTTTTCAGAAGACAGTAACAAAAATTGCCAAAAATAATTCATGAACTATTAGATAGCCATACAATCCAACCCTTCAAGTCCAAATTTTGACTGGCTGGCTTCTTGGTTCGAAATAAGAACTCTTTAAGTAGGTTAGTAGGGAAAGTCATATGTGGGGGTTGGTTATCCTGTTCTAATGTTGAGAGATGTATTACATCCTTACCCAATATTAATATTATATTCCAGTTAGACGCAAAAATAGCGGTTTTAAAAGTAAACTTAACTCCTGATAGACGGAAATTCACAGCATTTTCTGTAAGTTATATGATTTCCTACGTTACCCGACGGGAATTTTCATAGGAACGGAAGCATCCCGTATGTGCCTACTTGGTCATGAACGACCCACTTTTTCGATTGGAGGTAGTTTAATATGCTTAAGAACAACTGCTCATTTTATGGTTTAGTTTCATTTCTTTGATGCATTTCTTACTTGCTTTTGTAGTTATTTGCATCTAACACTAAATCAAGTTTCTTATGTAATTATTTATTGTTCTCCCGAGCCAGCTTTACTCTCCCACCATCCTCCACAAAAAACATTATACACCTTAAGTGTTTTATTTCCCGCAAGTTTACACAGTGTTACTAGAAAGACAAGATAGCGCAATAATTATGTTATAACCCACATTGTATAATTTTGAGTAGTATGGATTTTAGAAGCTATAAAATTTTAGGTAGGCCGTTATCGGTCCAGTGAGCCTACTGTATTGAAGTCAATTGTTTGTACAGAGACCTGACTTTTACATCATTTAGTAACAGAAAAAGACATGATTTTACAAAGAAGTAATTTTATCATAATATTTTCGCCATGATTGCAAGCAATTTATACGAGGCAGGCCTATTCATTTTGGATTCAAAGTTTGGGCAGCTTGTAGTAGATTAGATTATTACCTGCAATATCAAAACGAAGCGTCACTGAACAAACTACGCATAATTTAAACTGTAGTTCTTGCATTGGTTGAAAAAAAAAATCAAGCAGTGTATAACGACCTTTGTTTCTCCTTATCTTTCTGACAATTTCTTTACGTCATCAAGAAGCTTACCGTATTGGCATCAAATGTAAAAAGTGGTACATATCCATTGCGTTTTGGATGTTCGATGTTGTGATAAACAATCCTTGGCTTTTGACAAGAGCAAAAGGCCTACCGAGTGAAAGTTTAGCATTTCAAAGAGACGTAGTGCGGGCTCTACTGCGAAAGTATGGAACTGCTCCAAATGTATGTGAACCAAGTACACCAAGAAATCCAGGAAATCATATATCGCTACTAGCACATCGTCAAGCTGCTGTATCTTAATTATTACAGTGTATTTGACAATATTAAGATATCCGAAAATGAAGTTCAAATGGAGCCTAGCAAAAAAAAAACAAAGAAAAAAAGAAAGAAAAGGAAAGAAAAAAACTAGCTTTGCACTTATTAAAATGGCCTTCGAGGAGCAAATTATTTCAAGCATTCCAGACATGTATAAACAACTTTATTTAAATGTAGATTTCTTCCTGCGCTGTCAAGCCGCTATCTTGTCTCAGAAAGATGAACAAGAGTTACTGACAAGGGAATATCTTATATTGATAGTAGTGTTGTCTAATCAAACAATGTGCAATCTATAGAGGAGTGAAGAAAATTGAGAAATCCAAGGTTTTACGGGCCGACACCCAAAAACACAGGAGATACAGAGGAAAGAAAAATCTAGAATCATGTGAAGATAGCAATGCAAAAGATACATTGACACAGAAAGAACTTGAAAACGATCAAATAAGTCAAATTGGCATTTGCACAACAGTATAGTAAGCAAACATTACACCCACAGATATGCTCAATAACATTATATGTAATGCAGTGTTGCCAACTGAGAACAAAATGAAGCTTTGTTAAATGGCACGGAACACAAATTATAACATGTAGAAAATCTAATTATGAGTAGAACCATACCTGTGAAGTTATGATGTACAGTGTTGCCAACATTTGAAGATAGACCTATATGAATCTCCGATGTAGAAGAGAACATACAGTACACGATTCAAACTACTTAAAACCAAAATATGAGACCACAAAAAAGAATATAATCATTGAAATACGAAAATAAGGGACGGAGCACAGTGTCGACGCAGGTTTGCCCACGTGGAAAATCAGATTATTATCAAACACAACACACAAAACTGAAATGATGTATGCTCTTGGATTGAGAATTGATTAGCAGGCTCACTTTTCTGATGCACGTAATATTGTATCATCCCATGCATTACTGGTAGTCAATTTTTCAGTGTTGCTGTTAATAAAGCGCTCCGCAATGTATTTGTACTGTATGTACTCTTCCACATCTGAGATTCATATAGATCTATCTTCAAATGTTGGCAACACTGTACATCATGACTTCGCAGGTATGGCTGTACTCATAATTGGATTTTCTACATGTTGTAATTTGTGTTGCGTGCCATTTAACAAAACTTCATTTTGTGCTTAGTTGGTAACACTGCATTACATATAATGTTATTGAGCATTAGGGTGGGCCGAAAACAAAATATTTGTTTTTCTTTGTTTGAAACGCTATACTGCTAAAAACTATCCTTTATGGCAAATAAATGAAATGCAAAAGAAATATATTTTTTGTTTACGTCTGGCGGTAGCGCAACGACCCAAAACTTTGAGAAAATATACGATTTTCATAACTTTTTCAATACATGGAAAATTCAGATAACTTCTATAACAAGTAACTATAGGAATGTTTCAATAGAAAAAATCATAGAAAAGATAAATAAATGGAAAAGGAATACATTTTACAATTTAATAGTAGCGCACTACACTTATAAAACACTTAAAAAAGACACAAATTTACATCGAAACAAACATTTTTATCTGATTGTGTAAAACTTTAGTTTGTGATTAAATACAGTATTTTACTTGTCTTTGGTTTTCTTGGTAGTTTGAAAAATTGGCATTGCTTGAAAAACTTGGCATTGAAGATCTTGACAAAAGTGTAGTTCTTATAAAATCATCCCTGGAATTGAAACCGATGACTTTTTGTGACGCCTCAGTTACCAGCTTCACGCATTGTTCTAGTGCTTGGGTGTGACATGGGAATTTGTCAAAGTTCCATTGAGCCGCTGTTTAACCTGATTGGACCCTAGACCAAATCTCGTGGTCGGTAGATCTCCCCAGCAAAGTCTGAGGTGAAACTGTAACAGTGTTCTAGTGGATCATTTTGGGTGTAGTCTGTAGCTAGGAAATTGATCTTAGGTAGTCGGAAACTCCTTATTGACTTCCTCTTAGAAGTTAAGTTTCTAGCCTTTATAATTTTTCTGAATCGTAACTATCTTATATGATTCCTTGCATCTACTATCGTACTTAAAGACAAGTTTTCCGAATGAGCAAAAAAAAAAATGCGCTTCTCTCAATTACTGGGCCAATGACTTTCAGCAAGTTTTCTGGCAGAAACCTTGACGATTCTATAACTTCAAATACATGTTTTGGTCCATCTGTGAAGTACTAATTTTTTTATACATGAAACCATACTGGCATATACGACTTTAGGATAAAATAAATTATGTTCTTGTGTTCATCTGTTGGGCTTACGATTTTTAAATACAGTCGGAAAACTCTGTTCGCCGTTGTTAACCACCTTGAATGGAAAAGTGGGCCAGGTTCACGAACAGCTAATACTTAAGGACAGCTTCTTAATTTTATAGCGGAACTTATGTCCAGCAGGTACTGTTGATTTTTACTTAAAATTTTTCGGTCGATTTCTGTAATCTTATACTTAACGCTGTCAAAATTTAGAACTGGTAGTTTCTCACATTTACCGAGCTGTGTGCTAATCGAGCCAGTAAATGATTTTGACCCAGTTGTTTCACCATCTAAATGTAAAAAACAAATGCCAGAATGGCAATCCATTAAAGTGTAAGAGGCACTCACCTCACTGTAGTGGCCTTTTAATTTATTTTTCAATTTGGGAAATAATACAGGGTGGAAAACGGGTGTTGACAAATGTTCCATCACATCCAATTACGTCGAGTTCATGAAGTGAAAATCCAGCTTCAGTCAAAGAAGAAAGAATGCTATTGGCCATGTTTTTAGCAAATCCAGAAGAGATTGAAACATGACCAACGAACACAGAATTAGTTTTTTGTAAAATTGAGTAATGCTCCTCTCTTATAGTTCTTCGAAACTGCTTTGAGTTTACTTTCTTAAATCACGAGAGTGTCATCCTTCCATCCATCAAAATATAGACCTTGAAGTGCGTTTTGCTTGTCCTTATTCTGCATTTGGAGTTCTGAAAGGTTAACACTTTTTCTCCTCTAAGTTTATTTTTGTCAATAACGTGGATGTGGTCATCATCAGTTACGATACCAAAATCTTGCAACACACTTGAAACGATAGCTGCCGTTTCTTTATCTGATACTAGAAAACAATCACTAGTCAGAGCAGTGTTTTCCAATTTAACGTGCATCTGTTATGGTGACTCACTCTCAGGCTTAAATTCTTTGAAATCTTCGTCGTTGCTATATTATATCTCTTCAGGCGAATCGCCGCCTACCTCATTTGAGAGGAGATATTCTGTATCTCTACATTTTGAACAAGATGGCTGTGATAATAAATTAACATTGGGCTGAGTTCTTTCATGTTCAATCAACTTCCTTTCATGTCTTTGGATAATCTTTTTTTGTTTCCTTTACGTCCAAAGTTCCAATTTTACCTATGCCAAACTTTCTTTGGGAGTACGAGAATTTTAGTTCAATGGAGTGCCTATTTGTTGATATTTCACAGTTACAGATAATAGGCACAGGATACTCACAGACCTCACTACTAGTGACGTTTTGGCAATTGCAGTCTAATGTTATTTTGCACTTACATGCAGAGACATCAAACAGTAACAAACATTTTCTTTTGAAATCTTCAATCTTCTTTTTGAATTTTTCCTTTTCCTCATTTCACTTAAAGGACTTCGTAAGATTACGATAACTGATATTGTATGCATTTATTAACTGAACAATTCTGTAAGGCGTTACTGCGTATTGAAGCTTTATCGATGTCAGATTTAACTTGTCGTGCCACAACATTCGAAACTTGAAAAAAAAAGTAACTGACCTGTTGTTTGTTTCACTGCTAAGTTGTAATGTTTATGATGGGGAAAAAAATAATAAGATCGTCTTCATAAGTTGGAAGCTTATTCCATGATAACTCTTTTGGGTTGCCAAACAACGGGCACTTAAACTGGCTGCGAGTAATTTTCTTGGAAACAGCCATGGTACAGTGATTAATATAATCAAATCACTAAACAGTTTGTAGGTTTCAATTAGTAATATATTTACATATGTCAAATTTTGTAAAAAGGAAAGTGCTTTTATAAGTATAATACGCTACTAATAAATTGTCAAATATATTCCTTTTCTATTTATTTATCTTTTCTATAATTTTCTTTATTGAAATATGCCTATAGCTACTTGGTATATATTTTCTCAAAGTTTAAGGTCGTTGAACTACAACCAGACGTAATATATATATATATATATATATATATATATATATATATATATATATATATATATGTGTGTGTGTGTGTGTGTGTGTGTGTGTGTGTCTTGCATTTCATTTATCTACCATAAATGCAAGTGTTCCTCAGTATAACGTTTCAAACAAAGAAAAAATTTTTTTTTTTCGGCCCACCCTATTCAGCATGTCCATGGGTACAAAGTTTGATTACTATAGTGTTTTGTAAATGTAATTTTGATTACTTTAATCATTTTGAAGTTCTCTCTGTGTTAGTGTATCTTTCACATTGCTATCTTCACATGATTCTAGATTTTTCTCTTCTCTGTATCTCCTGTGTTTTTGAGTGTCGGTCCGTAAAACTTTGGATTTCTGAATTTTCCTCACTCCTCTATCGATTGCACATTGTTTGATTAGGCAATGCTACTATCAATATAAGACGTTCCCTTGTGAGACCAGTGTGGATTTATAGAAAGCTCCAATATCTGCAAATTTCAATAGGACAATGTATCAGCAAGAATTACTTGATACTTAAAATGCTGATATATGATGTCGTCATTTTTTGTTTGTTTTGAATTTGCCATCTTTTCTGGCAATAATGTCTTCGTAATATTGGGCAACCCGAAAAAAATGGGAAGACATGGCAACGTTGTTCAGAATCTGTTTAAATTTTAATTCAAGATTGTCCTCATCAGAAGTATAAATGATTTCCAGGTAGAGTTTCTTTCACGAATTTATTAACCCTATTGACGATATGCAACCTTGCTCTTTAAATGCATCTGAAAATTATTAGTTTCTGCTAATTACCCTTGGTCCACGAAGATGGAAACATTGCTAATAAAATGAAACGTATACAACTAATATTTATACTTTGGTGACAAGTAGCGGATCACATTCTGGTACAGACGCCGTTAAACTATTACCTGACCATGTAACCCATGCAGAGCATTTAGAGATTTTGAAACGTTATTGGAAGATGCACAAATGTTTCATATGGAAAAATATGTTCACCGAGGACAAATACTACTTTATCTTGGGGATTACATCAAAGATCTCTTCCCCAAGACAAGAAAGTTTACAACTTAGAGCATGTCGTGGGTGATTAAACATAGAAGTGTCAATCAACCCTTGCATATTGCATTAAGTATGCGTGTTTTTTCACGATCATATCTCGTTAGATATATGATAAATTTGCAATGAAAATATTGTGGCAAACTGCATCAAAATCGAATTGTGGTGAACCTCTCCTGTGATAAAATAAACACGACGTAGGAAACACGGAGCTGCAATATTTTAAGAAATATGATTTTAAATTTGTGTTGAAAACTTATGGTAATTAAGAAAAAAATAAGTAAGAACTACCAGCTCTCTTGACTATAATAATAAGACTGTGCTTGGGGCAAGTAGGGTCATATGTGACAAGGATTTTTTGTATTATTATGTTTAGAAGTGCGATAGTTTTTTTTTCTAAAAACAGAATTGTCAATTTTGATTCAAATGTTGGGATTACATCTCAAAATTAATTTCCCCGCAGAAACTTTTATTGCCTAGGAAAATAAAATAAATAAATAAATTTTGGAAATATTACCACTAAATTAGCAAAATAGATAGTTGTTCCCTTTTCTCCCGCGCTTACGGTTACGACTACTGTCACCCTAGAGTAATCGTTCCGCATTCTCACACACAAGTTACCAATACAACAAATGCTAGATAAAGTTAATTTCAGTAAAAGTTTGTCAATATTCATGACGACATCGAGACTTTCGTGACTAAGTTTGGTTTCATCTCCTGTTAGTCTCGATATGTTGACTATTGGTCTCGTCTCGATTCAAAAATTCCATCTCGATCTGAGTTTCGTCTCAAAATTTCGAGTCGAGTTGAGCTGAGTTAATTTGGAGTTTAACTTCCTTTCCAGCAGCGAGGCTATATGAGATGGAATCTACTGTTTAAGCTGGAATACGAAAAACATGAGCTTCCACTGGGATTATTATTATTATTATTATTATTATTATTATTATTATTATTATTATTATTATTATTATTATTATTATTATTATTATTATTATTATTATTATTATTATTTTGTTTTAGTCGAGACAAGACTAGCCTTGGTTCGGAATCATCCCTAGTGATTATTAGTGGGTGGCCCATAGAATATGCTCGCTAGAAAAGTAAAAATGGACATGTTGGTGTCATTGCTATTGTAAAAGCCAACCAAACCTGTAGCTACAGGTGGCTACGGGAGTCTCAGAATACACTGTGACAACCTTCAGCTTCCCTGGAAGTTACAGTAGTTTGTTTATATGTATATACAAATGCAAAGTAAACTCAAGTTAGCTCCCCAAAAGAAACATATCTCTGCTTCCTCTCTCCCTATGCTGTCTTAGTGTTGTGGCCATTGGTTTTTAGAGATCTCAAAAGGAGTGTATGATTTAATAGAAATTTCATCGTGTATCAATTGAGTGCCTGAGAGTGAGAAGGGGCTATGCCACACAACCTGAAATTTAATATAGATACAGTTCCTGTTGGTACTGCTAACAATTTTTTTCAATTATCCTGTTGATATTTGAAGGCAAATAAGCCATTCAATAACCATAACCATACGTTATGCATTTTGTACTTAGTCTAATATATCTTCATTTTTTATCAAAACTATCTGTTTGTGGCGTAGCACCTTCTCACTCTCAAACACTCAATTGTTATATTGTATTACTTTACTTTTAACAGGGTTATAACTTCGATTCAATAATTTACAATTAGATTTTTTCTAAGATCCAGGAGGAATCATGTTATTACAAAAAGCATAAACATCACTTTAAATTTCACGAGAGAAAGTAGATTGACCATACATATGTCTACGTACCAAAGAAATTTTAATTTTCGTAATAGTACTAAATATCCCATTATTAGCCTTTAAGTAACAAACTGTACCATTTCTTACTACTATGTAACTTAGGCTTCAATTCAGACATAAAAAGGATATATACTAAGAAGCAAAAGGGGGAAGTTAGATTTGTTCAATATTTGCACTGAGATACGAAATAAATTACACATTAATTGAAACGGAATCCACTGTGGTTTGAGAGCTCTAGAAGCTTCTTTTCTCTGTTAAGGTTGTCTTAGTCTCGAAGGAACATTTTGTAAGTTGTTTCTTAAGAAGATGGTAGTTATCTAACGAAAAGAGAGAGAGCGCGCACGAGGATCCCAAAATTTTTCAATTAAGCTACAAACAGTTACAGTGTGGGTAGCATTGCTGCTTCTTACGTGGCTTTCTTATCCAGATTTAATCTCCACTCTGGCATAATTGCCTTCTTCGTTGTAGCGGGAAATATTACATTTCCTTCCTACAGACTATCTTGGGATTCTGAGGTTACAATTTTGATTTCAGTGGATGCCTTACAGAGAGCAGAATCCATTTTATTAGAAAAGTGGGAACCATAGAGAGGATGTTGTTTAACCCACTTGTAAAATTCCTCCTCAAAGAATTGAAGATCAAATCTGAACTTTACATAATGTGACAGTTATTCGATTAATTCATTGTTTTGGTTTTAATTTACACTAATGTTTCCGTGTAGATTCTTATTCGAAGCAGACTTCTTATTCAATTGAAAAATCTTTACCTCACTTCATTACATTTAACCATCATTAGCTTCATAAAGTTTATTTCTTTTCTAATCAAATCATTCCAAATTTCATGAAAATTTGCAAAAAAAAAAAAAAAAATTCTTATCATTGTTTGAGAAAACTGAGGGATGGAATAAGAATATACGATCTTTCACAATGTTTACTCGAAATTGAAAGGTGAATATAGTATAAAAATGATAGTTTGGCCGGACTGCCTCAGTAGTAGAGTGTTCATCTCTGATATGTAGGTTCCTAATTCGATTCCAGTTCGCGTCAAGTGATATTTCTGGTGGATAAAAACAACATGTGCGTGTGTTTCGTCACAGTTCTCCCTCTCCCTCTACTTTCTTCAATTCAACATTATTATCCTTCTCATCACAACTGTCATCCTCAGAATTGGAGCATAATTTTGAGACGATAAAATAGAATAAAATAAACAAAAAAATAGTTGTAACGTCTAACAAAAATGAATGAATGCGAATCTTAATTTTCATTTCAAGTAATTTATAACCTGAAACTTACCGAATAACTCCGAGAATACTGGGATATTGTCTAGAAAGAGTTTTACAATAAAGTATACAAACTGCATATTAAAAGATACGTTTATATGTTTGTAGATAATGTCTTTTGACTATGAGATCTCGAAAACAACAAACTCTAGAATGTGGTTGTTCGGTGGCCAATTTCATGTCCAATTTTGAGTAGAGTTGCCAGTTCTTATTGAATTTAAAACAAACGTTCCATTATTTTCTATTGAACGTTCAGATAACGTTTTGAGACTATAGAATTAACATTGTGGCTACGACGTTACTAAAGTAAACAAATACTGAGGCGAAAAAAATACGTTATTTCAGTTTTTTTTTTCTAAAACATTTTTATCGCGTTTATAAGCGCTAATTTTGGCCTTTTATAAAGAAACGATTGATTACGGAATATCATATAGCAAATTTCTCGAAAACCTAGTGTTAAACACGAAATGTCTATGCAGTTCTGGAGTACATCCGGAGCAAACGTTTCGGACACACTGGTACATGTGACTTCTTATTTTAATGAGGGAGTTATATATCGAGGTTCATCTACCTAACATAAGTAACACGTGAGATATTCTATTCTTTTCGCGCTTTTTCAGCCCACTCTTATCCTTTATGATACGCAAAAGAACGATGCAGTTTTTCCAGAAGCTATAGTATAAAACTTTTCCTCGCTACTAAATTCTTCTGATGTCTTTCCAATCATAGACTCTCTCTTCAGGCATCTGGATCACTTTCGGGCACCGAATAACTTCCCTAATTAGCTCGCGCCAAGTAAACTTTGTGGTGCATAAACACTGTGTGCGTGGGTTTCCTCGGGGTTCTCCCGTTTCCTCCCACTCTCTTCATTCCACCATTTCACTCATTTCCCACCATTACCGTCTCCTTTAGCCTAACCGGCATAACTTTGGGACGTAAATATCAAACTTAGCTAATGACCATCGGGTTCCGTTTGTGGTTGGTGACTTTTTCTCTTTGCAGACTACAAACTTATTTCTTCGTTGAATCGAATCGCTGACTGAGGGATTACATAAGTGTCCGATGCCAGCCACAGGCTTCTTTGTATGTACAACACTTTTTTTCTCTGACACATGTAAACAGGATATTTTAATTGTTCCAATCCAACATTTGTTGAAATAAATGTCCGTAGACCTAAAAATAAAAATTTGAAAAATATGATTTCAATTTATGCATTTCATAAATGCAAAGCAACACATATACATAAATTCCTTACTAGTTTCAAGGTTAAGAATTTTGTGGATTTAAACCCGTAAAGTTATGCAGAGTAAGCTGGGAAACACTTATAAAGGTTCAGTAAGTTCGAACACCGCTAGACTTCCGGAACGTGTTGCTCAGATTGGAATTTCCTCATGGATATATGGATAACAAGCACTTCTTTGGCGTGAAATATCGCGGTTGGATTCCCTGTAATAACACATAGTCTACCTGAATAAAAAGGTCCAACTCTTGATTCTGAAACCGAATGGTCAAATGAATCACTCATTTATTTTAGAAAGAATCGAAATTGAATGCATACTTGGATTTTAATCCATTTTTAGTGTAGAAATTAATCTATATATATAAAAGAGAACGCACAAAATCTTTTGTCCGCTCATCACGCTAATACGGCTGAACCGATTTCTTTCATTTTTGGGGGGTTGTTAGGATTTGGACCCTAGATGGTTTTTATCATATCACTTTAATTTTCAATTACCAGTGTCTTGAGATAATTGACCATTCAGGTGTCCATACGTACAAATCCTTTGTTATTAGTTCATCATAGGTATAAAAATAAACGTATTTATATGCAACCCGCATGACCCTGTGACTCGGCGGGTTAACATAAATGACAGGCGTTATAATGGTTTTTATCATATCACTTGAAAGCGAAAAAGTAAAAATTATCTAAGTAACAAAGTTTATTGCGTTCGGGGGTGACCGCAGCGAAGCGGGGCGGGTTAACATAAATGACAGGCGATATAATGTTAACATTTACTGCAATCTTCTATGGTTTTTATCATATCACTTGAAAGCGAAAAAGTAAAAATTATCTAAGTAACAAAGTTTATTGCGTTCCGGGGTGACCGCAGCGAAGCGGGGTGAACGCTGCTAGTAAATATTATAACCGTGCAAGAAATGGGTCTATGACCAATTACATAATTTTTCTTTTCTTTTCAATATACACTGTTTTTTTTAATAAGTACATAGATTAGTGGGCGTGCTGTTGAATGACATTTACAGAATCTACTGACAAATCGAAACGGGATGAAATAAGTTGAACAATGTTGGCAGCACCAATTGTTTTTAGTTAAATCCGAAAGTTTTACTACTTGCCTAAGTTGATTTCTGTATGTACTAAATAATGTATTTAAAATTAAATCATTAATTATGTACACACGACTCAAAAGTGCATTCCCACCTGCAATTCTGCCTTTCGTGCAAGAGTAGGGAACCTACACCCCAAAAAGCAGGGTCATTGCGGTGGTTTAGAATGAGAAAGGCGTTGGACCAAATTTCAATTTTGTTACAAATATATAAGTGTGGCAATCTGCTTATAAGAGAATAAAATTATTTGTAAAGAATAACGGTTTATTATTGTGAGACCAATGGATGACATAAAAAGTTACAAATTGGTCTTACTTGAGCAGTCCAAACAATATGAATGGTAAGAAATATATATCAATGGAAATCAGTTCCTCTCTTTTTTTTCAAAAGAAAAATCTCGTTAAAAAGAAAAAAAGGTTACATAACATAAAGCCTATTTTAAAACCCTAACAGCACAAAACAAACATCCAGAAGAAGTTGAGAGAGAGACATTCAAAGACTATGAAACACCATTGACGTAGCAGGCTTACGGGCCCCCCATGCAAGATAAAGAGATGGAACCCTAGTTGTCAACAGAATTGAAATAATAATAATAATAATAATAATAATAATAATAATAATAATAATAATAATAATAATAATAATAATAATAATAATAATAATAATTATTATTATTATTATTATTATTATTATTATTATTATTATTATTATTCAAAAATCGTTTCCTTTTCAAGCTGTGAGCTTGATTAAGAGCATGTCTGCATATAGCGGTCAAATGTGCACTTTCTGTCAATGAGCGGTCAGGAAAGCCAAAAAGGAATGGAATTTTCCTATGATAAATTCATAGTTCGAGGCACTTGCTTTTGAGAGGTGATTTTTTTTTTGTTTGTTTCTTTCTTTTCGGGAACAAGAAAAGTTTTATCGGCTAAGAAATTACAGTATATAATACTGCAAATTTGCGAGTAGATTTATTTACATTGCAATTTGTGGTAACAAAGAAATTGTAATTGGAAGACATTATTTCTAAAAAATTAAGTTTTATTTATTTATCCATCGCAAGTCTTAGCACCCCCTATACCTCCCCCCCGAAGATCGATATCGAAAATTTCGGATGTGGGTATATCGATAATGACATATTTGCGATATCGAATATTGATATGTGTCAATATCGATATCGACATAACGCACAGGCCTAGATCCGAGAAATGATGCTTGAAATACTGGAATCAATAGTCAAAATGTAAATATGTGCCCAAGGTTCAGGGGGAAGGAGGTGAGCCCGAACAAGCATATTAAACCAAAAATTTGTTAAAATAAAAGTAGTTATACTGGTGTCACGTCAGAGGGGCCCGGAAAAAAGGGCGAGAACAAAAAGGCCCTAGTCAAAACGGTCCCGCGTCAAAAGGACCCCGGTCATAAGGGCCCAAGTCAAAAGGGCCCGCGTCAAAAGGGCCCCAGTCATAAGGGCCCGAGTCAAAAAGGCCCTGCGTCAAAAGTTGTCGGGTGAAAAGGGCCCCCGGCAAGAGGGCGCGAGTCAAAAAGGCTCTGCGCCAAAAGGGCCCGAGCCAGATGGATCCCGCGATAAAAGGGCCCCACGTTAAAACAGCCTGAGATATAGCCTGAAAGCATGAGAAATATAAAAATGCTTATTAGATTAAAAGTATTCAGTGGACACGACCTGATTTGTGTTGAAAGAACGTACATGTGGATCTGTATACAGTGTTAGTCAAATTTATTACGACAGCCAAGTTACGATTCATGTGAACAGAGAAAAGTGATGCAGATAGGTATTGATCAGTGCCGTGTCATGGTGCGGGTGAGCGGGGCAACGGGCCTGGCTGCCGAAGTAAGGTGGCCCAAAGTTCGGGAGTAAGAAATAAAAGGAAAGAAGGAAAGAAAAAAGAAAGAGGAAACATTACTTGGAATGTTTTAGATCAACATAAGATAGTGTTACTCATGTTAGAAAAATCTATGTACACCTAACCACAAAAGTATATCCCCCCTAAGTGCTATTATTCCATAACTTGGATCATGTGGTTCGGATTCCACGTTAATCAGTAGGTCCACGTCTCATATAGCCCCGCTGCTGAACGGGACGTAAAACTCAAAATCAACTCAACTCAACTCCATAACTTGGAGTCCAGGTAATTTACAGTTGTGAGAACGCCTAGACAGATGCAACCCAATTTACACGTAACATTTCTCGGCACTGACAGCAGTTGGTAGCAATGAGTCCAGTTTTATGCAAGTAAAATTGTGAGTAGATGACGCACGAAACATTTTCCCATTCTGAGATGAACCTCTCTGGTTCAGAGCGTGTTGTCCAATGAACAATATATGTTAATCTCAATATTGTTGTGTATGTAATGTATTATTTCACTATATACTGTATATTCAAAGAAATAAAAAACACTGATCACACATGAATCAGAAAATGATTGAAAGTAGACGAAAATATCAAATCTAGAACAACTGCTGGAAATAAGTAAGTAAATAATTGCCTTCATTGAGAGACCTTCTCCAATTCTGCTCATTCCAACACCTTCCTCTTTCTGGAAGAGAGAAAATCTTGCTTCTCACACAATATGTATTGAAATTGAAATTGAAACATTTGAAAAAATTAGAACCTGACCAGGATTTGAACGCGGGTCCACCGAATATAAGTTCAGTGCGCTAAACACTTACCTACCTCGTCACTTCATCTTCCGCCTAAACTATTAGCTAGTTAAAAGCATTGCATGTAAGACTATACACAAAACACTCGTATAAGGAGACGTTCCTTATGAGAGTCACAATGACTTCCTCGAGGTTTCCTTCTTTAACTCAAAAACAAATGATATAGACCTTCGTCAATGAGGAAAATTTCGCGAAGCGTTCTTCAAGATGAGGCTACCTCATCGTTTTTAACTGTTCCCGATTTACATTACTGCAATTCTTCCTCACCGTAACTTCTAATTTCTAAGGAAGAAAAGCAGTCAGACATTATTTTCGCATTCTTTGAATTGCATCAACACGTGTAGAAATAGTGTGTGCTATGTTTATCTAACATAGCTACTAGTTTATTTTCTTATCTTTGTATCAAGTGTGAAAGCAGAGAACTGCCATTTCAGTGATCCGTGTTCGAATCCCAGCGTGATATTTATTTTTTCTTTACTCGAAGGTATTGTTTACGTAATTGATATTGTGATTATATTATTATTATTATTATTATTATTATTATTATTATTATTATTATTATTATTATTATTATTATTATTATTATTATTATTATTATTATGCGTATAATTGTATGAATTTCGATGGCAACTGTCGCCAAATATTAGAAAGTAAATATGGGAGAACTACGAAATAAAGTAAAGAGATGCGCGTGAATTTATCATAAAATTATATGGCGAAAGAATACTTACTTATCGCAAACGGTTATCGTCGAATATACACGGTTAAAGGAGCACTCTGTTGGTCAAATTAATAGAAGTTGCTAGACAAGTATTGGCCACCGGCAGAAAAATACAGACTAACTGGAAGTTGAGTACGTACTATTATACAGGAGTATGATCAAAGACTTTAGAGAACTATTTTCGAGGCTTGGCTCAGAATTTTAATTTGCAATCCACGTAAGCAGTTTGAGACAAATGTCGATCGTATTTGGCATTCGGAAATTAAGCAAAAATGATAATAATATTATGTCCAATATAAGTTGGAAGAATTTGAAAACAGATGAAAGTAGCCAGAATTTTTCAATGTAAGTTCACATACTTTATATATCTGCGACTTGGGACTAAAAGGGCTAATTTTCCTTTTAGTATGGACACGAAGTAGTATGGAGTATACTTACTATTCATATTAACAATTGCTTTTCTTGCAAAAGAAAATATCCATTTATAGGCGTTAAAATTTGACGAACATATCATTTTTGCCAAAAAGTGACATTGGCCCTTTTAGAACCAAATCACACACTCACACGCATAAATATATAATTTAATCGACAAGATATGAAAATTCTTCTTTGTAAGGATTCATGTTAAGTAAGTACTTTTCAAATATAATAAATGTAATATGTTTATCTCAAAAATACTTTTTGTTAGTAATGTTTGCCTTTTGTTTTTCACTCTTTGTATCTTATCGTAAGGCTTTATGCAACATTGGTACTTCTAAAATATAATGATCATAATGTAATGTTAATCAAAATCAAGTTGTTCAAAAATATACTCTAATGTAAAATAATTATGTACGTATAAATTATGATCGGATGCAACAAAAAATATAAACAAATGCTATTTGTTTGTAATGTTTGCCATTTGTCTATCAGCCGTTTTTAAAACCTTATTATAAGGCTTCGTGTTAGGTTAGCACCGTTAACATATAATAAGAATAATGTAATGTTCACCGAAGTCAAGTTGTTAATATTATATATACAGTGAAACCTCTGAATAACGGACACCAATGGGACATGAATTTTTGTCCGTTATTGAGAGGTGTCCGTTACAGAGAGGTTACAGAAATTTGATTTGTCACAACAGTAATTGTGTGCTGCAATATACAGTAAATACATTGTGTGTGAACGTAAGTACGTAAAATTCAATATGAAAATACTCAATTTAGTACGTATTTGATTTGAGTTGATTTTGAGTTTAACGTCCCGTTCAGCAGCGAGGCTATATGAGACGTGGACCTACTGATTAACGTGGAATCCGAACCACATACGCTAGTACGTATTTGAATTACTGGGAGGGATGAAGGAGATATTCATTTCTGTTATTCATTTCTGACATCTGGGAGATATGTCAATATATTCGTATACCGATACTGCAAAACATAATGCGTGTATCTTAATTTTCTTAAGTGCATGTCATCACCCTGTTCGCGTTTCTCATTTTTTTTCAAATTCTCAGAATCTTCTCAAAATATGCGTTAGGGACCAACTATTCGGCTAAACTCTTTAGTTTAGCAAAAAGGCATATTTTCCCTCTACAAGAGTAATAAAACTAATTAGCAAGTGTCCTTTGAGAATCCTCAGAATATATATATATATATATATATATATATATATATATATATATATATATATATGTTTATGTACTGGCGCAGTATCTTCGTTGGCGGAATGGATGAAAAGGCATATGGGAATGCATATGTTGATTGGCCCGACCCCAATCACAAAGAATATCCTCTTGGAGAAAGCGAAAAAGGAGGCCGGGAAAATTCCAACCCAGACTTGTTCTGTATCATAAGTAAAAGAAAAGGGTTGCTTTTCCCCCCAAAAAAAGTAATAGAGGAAAGATTGCTAGTTGAAAATGTATTTGTAAAACAAACGATGTTTGTTTTGTTATCTATGAAATTGTCGGGAAAGATGCAAGACCCAGAGGCAAAAGGACTAAATTTGTTAGGGAAGGGAAGATAGTTCGCATAGAATTATTGGCCATATGACTGACCCTGCATGAGTGTTATCGCGTATTGAAGGTTTTGTCGGATTTCCACCAGAAAGCAGTTTATTGGGGGTAGAAAAAGAGAAGAATTTGAAGTTCAGCTTGAACCTGTTGTGTTTGAAGGTTCACCAGGTCTAGACTCATGATAGATAGGCTTGTGAGGAATAATATATCGCAAAACCGAGAATAATTCCTGTCCGTTATGAAGAGGTTATTGAAACGTCTGGGGGAAAACAGGACTGTCCGCGTCCGTATCTGAGAGTGTCCGTAAAAGGGAGGGTTTTGTTCAATAAGGGAACATATATTTTTTGCCGGGAGAACAAAATGTGTCCGTATTATAGAGGTGTCCGTTAAAGGAGGTTTCACTATATATATATACAATTAATTAATTTGATGAGATTTAATGGAGAAAATATATATAATAGTTTTTAGTAAGGATTTTTTTGTTTATAATATACTTCTTGTTTCATTATTTTTTTATTTGATTCCATGTCAATAAGGCCCAGACAAAGAACGACGTGTACAGAAGGGGTCGTCCTCAATGCAATATTGTATATCAGTGGCTCCCAATCATGTTTCCCTGGCACCATCAATGCAAGCGCTTAATACTTCACACATTTCTTACCACTTGTTGGCTATACGTACTTTTTTCTGATATTTTACCTGATTTCAGATGCACCATTGAATTTTCAATTCAATAATAATAATAATAACCTCAATATATTTATATTTCCTCTTTGTAGTCCAATATTATTATTTAGCAGCTATATTCCTAATTAAATCACAGTTCGTATTCAAAAAATATTTTGTATTTCTGCTTTTAATTTAACATCTCTCTTACATCATTCGTAATATTTCTAATTAATATTGTAGTTTATTTCTATCAGTAGCTTCTGCACTTCTGTTCTTGGAAATAACATTCAACGTGGGTTTTCATCGCTCCAATAGTGATATTTTTTTTCGGTTTACCAGACCATATAAGGTAAATATCGCTTCATCAAAGAATACTGGAGGGAGGGGCACGGTGGATCAGTGGTAGAATGCTTAGCTCTGGTGTGCAGGACTACTGATTCGATTCCCGGCCAAGTAAGTTTGTGGTGGACAATATTGTATCCGTGAGTTTTCCCTGGGTACCCTCGTTTCCTTTTGATTTCAACCGTTATTTCATCATCATTCACTTGCTTTAATCATCGTCATCCTAAAGGGCATAATGTGGGACGTTAAACTGAAAGTCTGAAAGTTACCAGAGAAAACCATGTCATTTACGACAATATTGCTGTCATCGATATTTCATATCATTATTTCGCAAAATTCAATGCGGTAATCAAAATCGTCTTCCGTTATTTAATGCACTAAACGCATTCTCCTAGGGTTTAAACTTATACCGCCTTATGCAGAGTCGTTTTGACGTATGATTAGCGTCATACTAAAGGTCTGACTACTGCAGGAAACATATGTTAATCAAGCTCTTTAGTATGGTAATAATCATGCTTCAGAACGACTTTCCATAAAGCCCATAGCGTTTAAAAATTCATTGTGCTGAACTCTGGGAAACACCTAGCTTGTTAGCAACTCTGGTTATCAATGAATGCGGAAATTCCACAAAAGATTGTAAATTCAAAGAAACTGCCTAATTGCTACATCCTTCCTGAACGCATACGGTGCCTTTCTGCAAAACATTGAATGGGTTGACTTCGAAATTGGATTACGTTCGGATAATGTAGCATTAAATAACTGTTGTACCAAATTTCACAATATTAAATCCCCACGTTAAGCGGGTTTGCATATACAGGCTCCTAACTATGAAAACATTTACGCTCACTCCAACCTCAATCATTTCACGAATTCAACCTGATTTACGTATGTTATTAGGACATAATATCGATTGTGATTTATTCTAAAATTACTTTTATACATTGCAAGAGCTGTAACGTCCAAATATTTACTGAGAACTCATAGTCGTATCGGAATAAACAAAAGCGAGTATGGAACAGTAAACTGCTTTCACAAAAGGCAAAAGAAGGTGTGCAAAGGCAAACAAAACGATCTAGTGGTTTCGGTCGACACACTATCAAACACATGTTTGTGTGTTCAAACCCGGTAGAAAGGTGTTTCTTTTTTAAGTGTCTTCCTATTTTCATCCGGAGGCTGAAAAGATTTCTTTGAGTAACTCATTGAAAACTTCTTTTGTTTAAAATTCGGTTAGAACGGAACATTATATGAATTGCGAATCGTAAATCCATAGCTAAAAAAATGAAGTATACTCACTACTACATTATCCTCTGATTTGTAACGAAAAACAATTTATAAACAGCGGTGACTTCAGAAAATTATCCTCGGGGAGAATTTCAATATGCGGGTAGAGGGCAAACATTGGTAGTCCACATTGAGCACGATCGAATATATGGTCCTGAAGGCGGAAATTTCTTAGCTCGAGAGGGGTCTCAAATTCTCCCCCAGATCACGTCCTGAAAGCATCATTACTTAAAAGCTTTTCGTAACAAATATAATATTACACTTGTTTCTCGTTCTACATTTTGAATTGGTAAAATCATAACTTACAGAGGATTATAACAAAAGCATTAAAATTACAATACTAATTTCGGCATTTCGGCATCGTTGTTACAATTTTCCTGGTGTAGTGTGGGGAAATATTGTTCCAATCTGTACGGAATGTTTTTCTCAAACCTTCTTTCACAGTAACTCGTATATATTGAGCTTACGTTGCAATTCGTTCCAAAGATTCTCAATGGGATTAAAGCCGGTACTGTGCGGTAGGGTTTCGCGGACTTTTGGGCAGTTTTAAAGCAGTCTTTTCTTTACAACATATACTTTGTTTGGGATCAATATCTTGATAAAATTAGAAGTCATTCTAAGAACGTTAAGATATATTTCTTTTATCAGAATCCCATCAATACACACTAACTCTCCAAATCTGGTGAACATATAAAACCCAAACCATTACACTTCCCTCTCTGTATTTTACAGTAGGCTGGAAGTTCTTGACATTTATTTATGTATTTACTTGTCGAAAAACTATTATTCTACCATTATATTCATGCAGGTTTAACTTAAATTCGTCGATAAAACACATCCCCACCAGTTTTTGGGTTTATTTTCAAAAGCTCTAGAAAATTTAAGTATGTTATATTTCTTAATTTGGGTAATGCATGGTTTCTTCCTAGCAATTCTACCATTATATTCTTCCCGTATTAACTCTACATGGTACAATACACTAACCAGAAGAAACATCGTTATCACCCACTACTATTTAAACGAAGTTGTTGAGCTCTACCAAATATTCGAAACTGTACATTAAAAAAAATCTATTGCTTTATAGTCGTAAAGTAACAATTAATCACAAATATACTTACTATTAAAGTATGTTATACATATGTGGTAACTTCTCTATTTTACAAACGCAAGCAAACGAACAGAAACGTTAAGAACACAATGAAGTACAGTAAGAGGAGATGGATTACAATAGAATGTTTATACGGATTTTATTATGAAATTATTTAAATGTTTGAAATTAGTTGCCTGTCTAAATACTTTCTTCTACTAGAAAAAAATCTCAAACTTAGCACACACTATCGCGTAAATCAGCGTTTCCCAACCTTTTTCAACTTGCGGCACACTACGGGTGTAACTTGAATTCTCGTGGCACACTCATAGATATTATTATTATTATTATTTGCAAATAGAAAATACCATTGTATATTTTTTTCTGTAATTACTGATCCCCTTCTCACAGAGATGAAAACTCGATCACTGGTTTTCCCCTATGCTATTTCATTATGGTTATTTTTTATTCTAATTTTAAAACAGAGAACACTTGCAATGAAATATAGGATTCAGATTTATAAAATACGCTTTCTTTTTCGAAAACTGCATCCAACCTTTCACTAAGAAGGAAGATCACTAAATAACGAACAAAAAAATGTCTTGTACTTTTAACTTTGCTGTTTTAACGAAACCCGGTGCATATTATTGCAATCACACAGCTTGCGATGCGTCGAAGTCAAAACACACCTGTTGAACAAAGTGTTGTTCTGTCATTCACGTGCGAATGAGTGTTGTACAAACGTTCACTTGACGCGTACCGTACAAGTGCTTCCATTTCTCGGTGTTACTATGACTCTCAATTGAAGCGTAACATAGCAGCTAACCGTGGAAATGTGTACAAGCCGAAATACTGTCTGCTACTCAGTAATAGATGTAGAATAATATATTACAATTACAGTATTTTTTTTCCATGGTAGAAATTCATAGTAATGAGAAATACATACACACACACACACACACACACACACACACACATATATATATATATATATATATATATATATATATATATATATATATATATATATATATATATATATATATATTCCTATGTCTTGCAATTTGGTTGCTATATAATTAATAATTTTGTTTCGATTTCCTCGCGGCACACTGGTTGGGAAACGCTGGCGTAAATGAATAGAGATTGGTCAAAAGTCGACTCAGTTAAGGATGCGCACGAGACGAGTCGAGACAGAATTTTCCTGAGAAAATTCGAATCGAGACACAGCTCTTGCAATAGAAAAATGCACATTTTTCGAGTCGAGACATCACATTTACAGTACATTTTTTAGACGAGACAGCCTCAAATCTTGTCTCGTGCGCATGCCTAATTCAGATTATCGTTTGTAGCAAGATTCCATAAGGGGCACTGTCTCCCCAATGTCGCAATACAACAAGCACCAGCTACGCACTGAAAATATTCAAGATAGCAAGATCTCTGTTTTTAAACTGTGTTGCTATTTCTTTATGCAGTGCCCGAAGTGGAAGATTAAAGGAAGTATACCCTATACTCCCCCTCTTCTATTTAGAGCATTGTCTTTACGTCATTTATGGAAAAAAAATAATGCAAAGTCTTGGATCAGGAGTAAAATTTAAAAATTTGCTCTATTCGGTAACATTTACATACTTCCCAACACAATAAACATCAAAGTAATTTGTGTTTTAAGCTGTACAAAGTAGAATAAAATAGTTTTCATATATTGTCACACGATGTGGGCTGATTGCAAAGCCTAGCTATTTCTTCAATTACGTTGTAAAAGCTACAAATACCAGACGCAACAAACGTTGTACGATGCTACTATGATAAATATAATTGGGTTAGTCATACTGAGAGCTTTATACAATTCTACCTGAGTTGGAGTGGCAACGCCGAAACCTAGTTACAATGAAGGATTTATGGTAGGGATAAGTAAACCTTAGATCCTGACCTTCGAGGAAGACATTGGTTATGTTTTGTCGCGCACTATAATTGAAGAATTGTCTATATTAGAGTTTGAACCTTAAATCGCCCATCCAATTCACCTCTAGCCCCATATTACTACACATGACTAGCAATTCGTCTGATCTAGCCCCATATGATATTAAATAAATCCATCATAAAACTAGTTTGGTGTAGAAGGCCGAGTTTCTTCTCCTTCATCTGCATATCAAAATGCAGATGAGTGCACATTTGCATATCATTATTTAAATATGTAGTAATTTGTGGTCAAATTTCTTGCTTCTATATTAGCATTCATGCTAAATATTGTCTTGTTATTATGAATATTAATGGGTAAACACCGAGCGTAATACGAGAGTATTAATACAATATTGATGTATATTGTATTTAATTATGTATGTTATTTCCTTTATAGGATAGTGAATCATTTATTTCTTGCGTGCATCTCATTACTGGGACATTATGTTGTATATATTACATATGTTAATGAAGTTAAACGGTTATCATACTATTCTGCATACGATTAATTAAAGGAGAAATCATATCATTTGCTACGGATTCTTATAGAGAAGTTTGAACTTTGGGGCTACAGAGCTACGGACAGAATTTTTTTTTCTCTGGCGACACTTGTCTGCATCGAGAACTGCATGTGAGGTCTATGACAACTCACGAAGGAAGAAATCACTAGATGAGCAAGAGAAGATGACTCATTAAGGATAGGAAGTACCCTGTTCACTTCCTCTTGTATAGCAATGATGGTATGGATACATTGCTGACTGACGCTCAACATGTTTGTTGAAGAAGTCGTAAAATTTTTAGCGTCAACATGATAGATTCTGAATTTGTAAAGGTGAGATTTTCACACCTTTTGAAAGAATTTCTCGAGTAGCAAGCTCGTAGCGTCACCCCACCCCTAGTTCGTTGGCCGTCTGCGAGCGGACCTTAGTATTTCTCCCAGGATGCATTGCAGTTTTGAAAATTTGTATTTTATTTTGATTCATTTTAACGTATTACGCTCACTAGTTCTTGGAAAGACCGTTCAAAATTCATGACTATATTTGTCAACGTGTTTCCCTTCGTTCAAGACATTTGGATCTTGTATATTTTCAAAATTAATAGTAACCTAAAATGTCTCTCTCTCTCTCTCTCTCTCTTGCAAACATGGCTACTGGGTTGGTAGCAGACAGTTTTAAGGGAAGCCATAGGAAAGGAGACTTCCTACACATACCCAGAGAGATGAGAGTTTTGTATATATGTACCAATGTATTCTATATATATTTTTCTTTATTTTTGTGCATTTTATCATGTGAAACTATAATGCAAAGTGTTGTTTTTAAGAGAAAATAGTAAATGTTTACATACTATTGCAATGGACTTCTGTTTTGTTCAGAAGCTTTTTAAAGTGACCGCTCAAAAACGTGAGGGCAGCACCTTTCAAGAGGTGGCTGGCAAAATGTGCAGGCAGGAACTAGTTTCTGTGGTCTGTACGTAGGAGACCACCCACGATATCTTGCCTGGGGCATCAAACCCTTTGTGGGAAAATTCCGAGAAGAGCGAGTCCACAATTTTCTGAGAATAGTTGAGTTTAATAACCTTGTTCAGGTGCTGAGCAAGGGAAGTGGTTACATAGACACGGAAGAGTACACTTCGAACTATCGTGTGTGAAGTTTTAAAATCAACCCAGGACGGTGTGAGAATCGCTCCCCAGGTTGTCCTGTGCCTAATATACATGTACCGACATGTATCGGTTAAATATTCTTATTAGTGGACAGTGTTCATAAATATCTTTTATTGGTGGAATTATTTAAAGTGTATTGAACAGTGTTATTCGTCAAAAATTGAAACTTCCGCTATGTTTGTGTGTTTTCACCAGAACATAATCGCTTGACATAGCGTCTGAATTATGGTTATTTAGCTAGGTCTAGGCTAGCATTACAACGTAACAGTCATTCTGCCTACCACTTTATTAACGTGCAGTGGCACTATTATATAATTCCCGACATGGAATAGTAATTCACTGTCATATCTCTATATGAGATTTAACTAGGCCTGTCACGCTATTACGGCAGTGCCATCCTTGGACTTTTAGAACAAGGTGACAAGCAGTGACTTAAATTTACTGTTATGCTGACATTCCTTACGTCAGTTCTAGCGTCATTGTGACTATCGAGCTAGTCAGCATCATCACGAACATTTTCCAGTTTAGTGGAATGACAATGTGGAGACTATATTTGTGATTTCCATCACGGACTGTGCGTCAACCGTTTCCGTATGAACAGTGCATCGTACATATACATTGATAATTAACAATTCTCACATATACATTGTGTATAACCATTTTTATTGCTATTATCAGCCTCCTTTCTGAAAGACGGTCAGAGACAGTGAACTTGAAATTATGAGGAGTGCGTATTAATGTTGTGTATCTGATTATCAGATCATTTAAGAGATCAGACAGATCTCCAGTTTTAATTAGCATTTTGTTTTTTTTTTCTTTCCTATAAAATTTCAGTGTGGAATTTGTGAGTATTTTGTTTAGTGTGTGGTGCACAAATTTCAAGTAAATCCAATATAAGTGTGTATTTTTAAAACGGAAGTATTAAGGGTTTCTATTTTCATCAATGGTCTTCTTAACCAAGAATAAATCTTCATCTATCCAAAGTATTTCGAGGGTGTCTGTTTCCTGTACGGTGAGTACCTGAATACTAATTCCTATGTTTTGTTTTCAGGAGTGAGAGCCAAGGAAACATTTTCTCCTTGTCTTGTGTACATCTGACCATCTTCCTGAATAGGTCCCAGGGAGAATTACGCCCAAAGAACTAAAACGGACACAGTTATGAGTATAGAGAGTAATTAACAGGCTGCTACCTGTTTGTCTTGAAAAAAAATTAACCTTTGTTTATTCTGAAACTCTCTATAAGTAGCTTCAAGACCATAACTGATGTCAGAGAATACCCTGAGATTATTGTTTTTTATTTCATGTATTTATGCTCTACCGACTAATAAACGTGGCAGTGGTGGCTTCCAGAGGAGATCACCATTATCTCCAAACAGGGAATTACATATGCTAATGCGTCATATTTGCATTTATTTCCATTTACATTATTAATTTGAATATCCCTAGCCACTCCACATGATATTATCATCTTTATTGTGGCGGTGTCCTTTTGGTATGCATAGATTTCTTCTATAGCTACCTGCACCTCACATTGGCTTTTACTTTTTTTAGGAAAGCTAAATACTACTTAGTAGCGCTCGTATGTGTATGAATCTTATAACATTTATATGTAAAGGAAAAAAAAAATAATGTTACAAAAATGAATACATTTAAGGATTTAATATGCGATATCTAAGCTATTTTGTCGTGTTTTTTGAACATATCTTCTCCGCCTGATTACTGAGTAAATAAATAAATAAATAAATAAATAAATAAATAAATAAAACGATTAAAAGAAAATAGCCAATTTCTCGTTGAACAAACATTTATTTTATTTAGTTTTTGATTTATGTATGGACGACTCCAAAAGTGCATTCCCACCTGAATTCTTCCTTTCCTGCAACAGTAAATAACCCTAAAAATGGGGTCGTTTGGGTGGTTGAGAATTAGAAAGGCGTTGAACAAAAACTCAACCTTGTTACAAATATATGAGTGTGGCAAACTGTTATAAGAGAAGAAAACATATTATTAAGAATTACATTTTTATCGTGAGAGCAATGGATGATATAAAAAAGTTACAAATTGATCTTACTTAAGCTGTTCAAACAAGATGAATGGCATAGAGGAAAGATGGTCTGGTCAGAGAAAAGTTAGGTGTGACTATTCGTACTCACCAGACGGTGTTGGCACTGTGGCGTCCACCCAGCGTCGTGAGGACAATTGGAAGCTACTTGAAAGAAAAAAATAGCGAACTACAGTCCAGAAAGCAAGCATTAATGGCGAGGGTAGCCGATCTACTGACAACACATCACACCACAGGAATGAGTGCCGTAAGTCCAGGCCTTCTAAGGGTTGTTGCGCCAGGAATTTAGTTATCATTAAGCCTATTATTATTGCTAATAGTAATAATATTAGTAATACGCTTAATAAAGATACTGTCTGTTTGTCTGCTCTGCTCGTAAGTACATTATTTCTAACTTTATGATATAGTTAGACAGGCCAATAATTGATTACTTTCTTTCTAATGTGATTCATCACGTTACTGGACGATAAAAACTTGACAACCCACAAATTAGAATACTATACATACGAAATTAATATTGATAGTTTTATTACTCAGATATTAATCTGCATACATTAATAAATATGAGGATCTAGGTACTTAATAGAATGCTTTTTAATAATTTATTTTTTTAAGAAGAAGTTTTAAATTGTGATTATAAGCACATGGCCTGTCGACTAATAATAATAATAATAATAATAATAATAATAATAATAATAATAATAATAATAATAATAATAATAATAATAATAATAATAATAATAATAATAATAATATTTATAAAAGACTAACATTAGTGCATCACGCTAACTCCTAATAGTAAATCACATTCATGCTTATTGCAATAATATAATGCAATAATTTAGATTTGAGGATTTATATTTATGTATCCGCAAGTTCGTTGGTCGGCTAACTAAAAAAAAAATGTATGCAAACAAATAGAGCTCTTAAGATTGAATTTAACCTATAATTAATGCTTGAACTTTTCAGGTAAACAGTATCCGCCCGATAACCATTGCGTTTGGTTTACTCGATCCTTAGACCTGATAAACCCGTTTGACCCGTGTTTCGCCTGTTTCGACCGTTTGACCCGATAGACTCGTTATGAGTTCCTACGTGATAATTAGAACAATTTGTGTTACGATAATAAAGTAAAACAACACGCTATTTACAATCATGACAGACTAAGCTTGTTTTCATAAAAATGGGGTTATCAGGCCAACCATATTCATACGGTTCAATCGGGGAAACCCAATTCATGCGGCTAAAAATACAGTATCGGTCCAACGGGCGGTCCAGGATCGATTCTATTTTTCGTGCATTACCGAAAATGCACAGTAGCCCGAAACCGCTCGGACGTAAAAACTATATTATTATTATTATTATTATTATTATTATTATTATTAGTAGTAGTAGTAGTAGTAGTAGTAGTAGTAGTAGTAGTAGTAGTAGTAGTAGTAGTAGTAGTAGTATATTAAAAGGAGAGAAAATACTTGTCGAATGACCTGTATATATTTTATTCCTATTTTAAATGGTTATTCTTGTTTATTTATCTGCTTATTGGTTTGCAACACTCAGAAAGAATAGTTCGAGACTTCATTGTTTACCCTGGCGACGGGGAGAGCGGCTAAGCTTTTGTAATACCGGCAACATCCAACTGGTTGACAAACCGCACGTGGCCGCTAAAAGAACATAATGACAGTTTTACTGCTGATAAGGCAAGTTGTTTTAGCTTTGAAAACCACTATACAACATTGCTTTTGTAATTGGATGCTTCTGGTCTGCATGTAAAGATTTGGACACCCACTTCGCGCAAAATTTTGTCATGTCGAGATAATCACGTCTTATGTCAAGATAATCACGTCTCATGATGAGTGTACTGGCAATAACGTGTTCATGTGAGACGTCTAGATACTCTGCTACCTTTTTAGCAGAAGTGCCTCCGTCTAAGAGAATCATTTCATGCATCTCTTTCATTGTTTCAGACAGAATGGCTATAAAGTTTTCCCCAGGGCAGGGTTTATATTCAGTACTAAAATATCCTGCCCTAAATTTGACAATCCAATTCTTAACAGTGGCCAACACAGGACATGGACCAACATGAAGTATATCAGGCACCTCCCGAATCTTTCGCGTCCATTGAGGCTGTTTGAGTGAACTTGCTCAGGTAGCGTGCTAGAAGTTATCACGTGTTAGGAACTATAATCACGTTAGTGTTTTAACATCGATAATTGTGATATCAAATCAAGTAATTCGAGTGAGTCTAGCTACTTAACCTGGACTACTTTGGTATTTTTTGTAATGCGAACTACCAAAGAGGGAAAGTTTGTGCCCACCTGTTAAGATTAAGTATATCTTGCAAAATAAATTAGAAATTCTTACAAAAATCTATAGAGACTGAAGTGAACAATACACAGGATAAGACTAACACCCAGGCCCGTATCCAGGGGGATCTAGGGGGGCAGGGCCACCCTAAATTTTTGCGGGCCCCCTCTAAAATTTTCCCGGTAGGCTTGCAAATGAACTATAATATAGTAATGATTTATAATATGGTTGGATCGGGCCCCCCTAACTTCAGCCCGCCCCCCCCTACATTTTGGGGCTGGCTACCGGCCTGCTAACACCTATTTATTATGCTGCCATCTAGTAGTGACACTTCTAAATGTCAGCCACATTTCCTACCAACGGAGGGTGGGGGGTTGTATTTTATGCCAACCAACTTAAAGTAACAGATTTTATGAGACACACTAACGTTCAATTTGAACCATTGTAAGGTATTCGCTTTAGGGAAACATGTTGAGCAATAACGTATTTTCTTACAATTTTAAAGAAAAATATTAGAGGAGTAATTACAATATATATATAGTGTGGTGGACACAGAGTACCCCCGTTGGTAGTCCGAGGTTTAAACAGATAAACAACAGTTAATTCGGAGGGACACACGGTCTAAAGAATGTAAGAAAAAAAAATGTTTTCAAGTCTACTATCCGGAGTGAGGTTTTCCCTACGTTTTCCTCATTCACATGATGTAAATGCCAGGCTAGTACCTCACATGAAAATGCCAGACCGTTTCATTCCTTGCCTACTGAAAGATAAGGGATGATTATTTCATTAAGAAAATAAATAAAATCGGGCTTAACTGCATGTTATTCTGCACGTTTAAGATTTTATTTGACAGGTAGCGGTTTTTGGAGGGGCCATTATTCACTCTATATAGATAAGAGTTACCTATCATTCCTGAACAAGTTGTTGGTGAATGTTGTGTTTGGAACCATCAAGAAATACTTCACAATAAATGTTGGCGAGGACTACAAAAAAGTTTATGAAGATTTCCAAATGAAGTGTTCTGTAGTTTACTATTCTTATTTTAAAAGTGGAATCTTCGGTAATCGTAAGCACGCAGACCATAAGCTTTCCAACACAGAAACATGATTCCATCAACCCTGCATACGGAGTTATTTGAACACCGAAATAGGTGTCGTAGTAACAGAGAACTAGACTAGAACTAACATAAAAATCTGTGTTAATTTGGTGGTCTGACCTAGAATTTTAACACAGGGAATTTTAAAACAGTGTTACTTATACGGTTTGACCTTGAATTATTACACATTGTGTGTTGAAATAATACGAAAATGATTTTGAAATAACACAGGGACTGTTATATTAATACTTAACATGATATAGTATTAACACAAAATAATTAACACACTTCAAACTGTGTTACTTTCTTCGTGTTGGTGCAACACAGCTACAAGTAACACTCAACAGTAATCCCCACACTACCGACCCTGATATGGTGTCGAATCAACACCGAAAATACTAACACAGATTCGAATTTAACATCGCTCTACACCGGTTGTATGTTAAAACATAACACACCGCCTGTGTTAAACGCTAACACCGAGTGGTATGTGTTGAATTAACACAATCAATTTTCACTGTGCAGAAGTGGTTTATATTAACCATTTCTGCTTTCAACACTTATCACCAAACAACAAAAATTGTTATAGATTTTGACAATTTTTATTTTTTTTTTTTTTTTTTACACTCGGTACAATGTCTCAATCCTATATATAATGATAATTCGCAACGTCGTATTGATTCTGAAAGTACTTTAATTTACTAGTACTTCTGATTTTAGATTTCCATAGAGAAAAATATGTAAAAGATATCTATCATTTTTTTACAATCTATTTAACGTCCCGAGAGTTCGTATATATATATATATATCCTTAACTCTTTATTTAGACCGGAAGTAGTTGAAATAACGAGATTTGCTTTTAATCATTATGACAATAGCACAAAATTAGTAAGGCATAGATAGTAGTGGCCTTTTTTGATCAGGGAACATGTTCTTTGATCTTGTTACGTTACCCTATTTGTAGATGCACTACTTTAAGTTTGTATATGGAATTTTCATAGTTTGGAAGATTTAGTTTGACACTGTAAAACGATATTCGCTTATTTTCGTTTCTTTCTTTCTTTTTCTCCCTATCTATGTACTCATAAGAATTACTGTTAGAGTTACCAATTTTAAATCAATATAAATATTGATGAATACTTCAATTTGCAGTATTGGGTGTTAAATTCAAATGCAAATTATACTAGATATGATATAATTGCAATTTTGAAGCGAAGCAATCATCCTTTATTGATTATCCATAGATTTTTTGGTGCATCAATTATTTAGGTGAAAGAACACTACATGCAAATAGGTCAATTTGGCATATCAGCGTAAAGCATGATTACTTCGAAAAATTGTGCTCGTAGAACAAAACGAGAAGGCCTTTGCCCTATTTCTAATTCTGAAAATTCTATTTTCCATTTTTAAAATGAGAATTTACGCGCCAAATGCTTTTCCAATTTAAGTATACGAATATCCCATTTTCGGTGATTATTTCTCAATGGTATGTAAGATCGAGACATGCAACTCCTTACGACACACTCAGCGTGCGCTCTGGAATCACCATATCAAATTTGACTAAAAACGTTTCAGGCATATCGGAGGATTATTTGGACAAACGAACGCCTAAGTCGAGTAAAGAGGAGCTTCGCTGTTTTTACTACTATTTTTTTTTTCTTTCTAAGTAGCCTAATGGTAAGGAATGAGTCGTGGTAGTCCGAGTTCGATTCCCGATTTTCTTTCATTTTGCTCTCATTCCGATGCTGCTCTAAGGTTCACCCTGTTCTGAAATAGGTAGCTAGGAAAATCTGGATATGATCAGTGCGTGGTGCTGACTACATCACCCCACTATTTGCCGTATTTAAGAAAATATGCGAAAGTGCCGATACTTTGAAATGTCCTCCGGGCCCATTAAGTGTGTCTCGTATTGAGACTTTATTTATGTTTTACGTGTCAGGTGAAAAGTATTAAATGGTCAGCAAAAGAAGAGGTTGACTTATAGAAATTCCAGATGATTTCTAATGAAAAAAACGGCGTAGTCGTAGGGATGGGAACAAGCGAGTTCGAGCGAGTTTTCTTTGAAACTCGACTCGACTCGAAACAGACATCTTTGAACTGGACTCGAGAACTCAGCTCGAAAAATTTCATCCAACTTGACTCGAAACTCGACTCGAATTTGGGTATACTTTCGAGTCGAGTCGAGCCAGAACGAACCAAATCGAGTCAAATCTTGTGTGTACTTTCAAGTACTATCTTCAAGTGTCCTGCATATACATTATAATTATTATCAATACTGCTACTACCACTACTAATACTACAATTTATTATTCTTATTATTATTATTATTATACCGTATATAAACATGAAAGATAGGCGGTTTGTATATAAATACTACAAGCTAGTTGACTGCCGTCCTCGGTAGTAGTGAAGTCTAGGAGGCAAGAACATCGTTCACGAGGATCTGGGTTTGAATTCCGGAGGAGCAAGTGTTCGGACTTGAGCCGAAAATTGTTAAAAGTTATAGTTCACTGGCCAAACATGTTCATTAACTATCGGGCCGAACCAGGAAGTAAGCCGAGCCAACGGCTTACCCAACCGAGCCGGCTCAAGCCGAAGGCTCACCTGAGCCAAACGGAATCGAGCTGATTTCTCACCCCAAGCTAGTCAGTTCGAGCTATGGACTCAGTTGAGCCAAATCGAACCGAGGCGATAGATTTGTTTCAACCAAGCCGGCTCAAGGCAATGGCTCACTTCAACCGAGTCGAACCGAGTCGATGTCTCATCCCAACCGTGCCGGCTCAAGTCATCGGCTAAATTGAGCAGAGCCGGTCCATGGCTCATCCCAACAGGACTGACTCGAGCTGTTCGTTCAGTCGAACCGAGCCAAGCCGACTGACATCGTTACTCAGGTTCAGCTCCTACTTGGCTCAAAACTTTGACTGTGAAAGTATCAGCTTTTATGGTGCGAACTACAGTACATACTTATATGAGTGCTCACGACATTTGAGTCTGCCTCGTTACAAAAACCTATTCTCCTCTCATTATCGAGACGAGGCGAGATGCGAGCAATGCCCCCTCTCGTGAGCGACACTAAAAGTATTCCACATTACTGCTTACATTTCTCATGTTTTCTTCGCTTTCCATTCTAATCAGGCCATGATTAAAAAACGAGTAAAAACGAGCTGAACGAGCGAGCCATTTATCAAACTCAACTCGACTCGAAACTATACATCAAAAAGAGTGACTCGGCTCGGAACTCGACTTGAGAAAATTACCTTTGACTCGACTCGAAACTAGACTCGAATTCGAGTCGAGTCGAGTTTTAGCTCGACTCCTGCCCATCACTAGGTAGTTTTAATAGGTGTTTCACCTGGGACATTTCCTGGAAAGGATAATTATAACTCCGGAAGTGACATGGATGGATATAAATTATGCACGTTGGTTGATTGATTATTTTGAAGTTTAGTATCTATTTCAGTACTAAGACTCTATGAAACGTGGGTCTATAGCTTATTGTGGAACCCGAAACACTTGGACATCTTCCGGACATCGAACCCAAGTCTTCTGCGTCTAACGCGCGTACACAAACCGTATAGTCACGAGGGAGTCCTGTTAAATCGAATATCTGTTAGTAAGGTTGTATTCAGGTATATATGTGGCGCTTTTGTCCTCCTTGGGCTCATACTTTACTCTCTGAGAAATTATAATGTTAATTATTTTCTATAGGTAATGTATGAACTCATATTCTGTAATAATAGCACTTATTGATATTTTAAAATGCCTGTAAACTTGTATCTTTAATGACTTATTTCATGAATATTCTGAATTGGACACTTTGTTATACGTATTTTGCAAAACGATGCTAATGTTTCTCGTCCTTCCGCCTCCTCCCTGATATTTCTTGAAAATACTTGTGAAGTTTTAGTTTATTTTAAGATTCATAAGGATTGTTAGCACCAACAATATACTAGACATAACAGTAACGCTTAATGTGAAGTTCGAACCATGTGAGATCAAACTGGGAATCGAAGAAGATACCCCGTGCATGAAAGGGGCGCATGCTTGCCACTTGGGCAGCGGGAAAGGCTTGACTTAGCTTATTATTATTATTATTATTATTATTATTATTATTATTATTATTATTATTATTATTATTATTATTATTATGTGTTTATTTCTTTGTTCATTGAAGCTTAGCGCTCGTTTTCAGCACCAAGGCGATATCAGACGTCAGTCTACAGTTCAAGATGGAATCCGAACCACTATTATACATTCATACTTTTTCAAGACTATCCTATCAGAAATCGAATGCTGGACCACGTGCACTAAAGGGAGCTAAAAACTGTGTAATTTGCATGTATTACCTTACAAAGCGCTCGTGATACAAGTTTGCCCGCTATATAATAGCCTACTTATATGCCTGTATCCTTTCGTTTATAAGAAAAGAATACATCAATCCTTAGAAGCTACTCGATTAATATATTTTGTAGCACTTACAACATGAGTTTGTTTAATTATATGTGTAAGTTCCATATAATACATTTTGAGCCAAGAGAGAAAGTTCAAAAAGTAACTTCATTAAGAAAGTATAATTGCAAGGCTTAACATTATAAAATAACAATAATATTATTATTAAACACGTCTTTTCATATGTTGTGCAGACACGATTTGCTATTTACTGTGCATCTCGTTCGATGGTAGCAACTAACTTTCAGATTTTCGATGACCTTGCTCGCAAGACCAACTCAAACAGGGGAAACTGTTCAAAGTGGTGATGTCTGGTTTATAGTATTTCAGTATGAATTGGCGTCGCAATTTCCCATGGAAGAACAGAAATAGCCCAGTAAATAAAGGACCGCAAGCTGAAATAATTTAGAAAAAGCTGCAAATTTCAGGATTTGTTTTTCATGTGATCTTAAATGAAATATCAAAAGTCCCCTAAAATCCCGTGTGCGCTTCATCCTCAAAATGGCGGCCAAAGATGGCGGCCGTCCGGAATGCGCATGTCTCCCCATCTTAGCTTGTAACTCTGAGACTATTTAAGATAAAAAGAATCATCCAAATCGGAATACAATTAGTCGAGAAATTCGACGTTTTTGAAAATATAGGTGGACAGATATGCTTTGTTGTCACCCAATTGTCCATACTGTGTCCCTTTAAATCTCCGTTTATATATGGAGTGTATACACACACACACACACACACACACACACACATATATATATATATATATATATATATATATACAGATGGTGATCAGAAAAATGGAAACACCTGAACGAAATTGCAACTTACCAGATTAATATGGTGTCGGGCCACCTTTCGCCTTCAGAACAGCCTTGATGCGACGTGGGATGGAGGCATAGAGGTCGTGAATGGTAGCAAGTGGAATTTTACACCATTCCTTGTGCAGGGCATCGACCAGTTCTATGAGAGAGGATGGAGGTCGAAATCGTCGCCGGAGTCGTGTCTCCAAGACGGACCACAGATGTTCAATTATGTTGAGATCTGGGGATTTGGCGGGCCAAGGTAGATTTTTTTTATTTTTTTACTTTTTTTCATTCGCTCAGCCGCGTTACTGTCAGCCGGTGCCTTGAGCATTCAAAACCGGCGAAGTATCATCATTGCGAATGATTTCTCTTTTGGGTTTATTTATTTCATAATTTTGAAGAAGGAAAGGGAAGGGGAAAAGGACGTGAAACCAAAACAAGGGATTGGACAAAAAATAAAGATAAAACGAACAAAAAAATAACTAAACTTAATATTTGCTTAACTCTACTCTCATTTCTAGTCTTGTGAGATTTTGTGTGTTTTTTGTTTTGTTGAGTTTGAGTTTGTTACGTGTGTGTTGTTTTGTATGTCGTATGTTTTGTGTTTTCGTGTTTACCTATTGGTCATCTTCTTTCTTCTTTTCTTCAGGTTTTCACTCTGTATGTTTGGTTTCTCTGGTTTCTGCCTGCATTTCTCTCCTGTGTGTTCTATTTCACGTTTGCACTATTTACACTGGCTTTCCACCTTTATTTTTACCTCTTTTCACGATCCTGCATCAACACTACACTACACTCACTACAGATATTGACACTGACTGCTTTTGATGAAATCACTAACCTTCACCAACTAGTACTTACACTATGAAACACACACACTACACTTACTTTTATCTAAATTTTCACATTTTCAAAACTTTTAATTTTCTTATATAAGCGTTTCCTGTTACTTTTGCTTTGATGCTTTAGTGTTCTCAGTTGCGTATCAATGCCAGTTTCCACCCATTTGTGCTGGCTTGAGGTCCAGGGCCCACTCAGAGCACTTAGTGCAGGCCCTGGTCCGTTTTATCCTTCGGCCGGCACGCCCGGGATGGGCCGTCCTATTGACGAGAGTTGCTCAATGTTTTTCTCTGAGACACTATCCTCGCTTCACCTGTATTCATGCACTCACGCAACATTCACTCTTGCACCGAAGTTCCTTTCCAAACCGAGAGACTGGAGGTGCAGCACGCATTCTGGTCCTCGGCGAAAGCACGGTAATCCAGTGTTTGGATCCCAGGAGTCTTTTCTCCGTTCCGAGGACTTCCTCACACATTCTTCCACTTGCACTCATCCTTCTATTCTTCTGTAAGTTTTTCGTCTTAGTTCGGAGTATTCATTTGTCAGATTTTCCAATTCTTTGCAGTCTTCCTCTACTTCTATTATTTCTTTCAGCGGTTTTTCTCTTATTTGAGTTCTTAGTTCTAAAATTTCTTCTAATAATGGACACCACATGACATGGTGCTCAGGAGTTCCTTCTTATCCGCATTCACACGTTGGGCTGGGTCTTAACTTGATTCTGTGGAGGTTTTGTTCGTATGGTCCATGGCCTGATAGATAATGAACCAATCCATATGTTGGATTTAAGTGATTTATTTTTAGTCTATCGACGATGCTAGGAAAAATTCTATGTAATCGTTGCGCTCCACTGTATTCCTGCCATTCTTTATCCCATACTTGTATTATGTTGTCGTTAATTTCTTTCTCATCTTTTAGATCCCTGTTAAAAATTTCTCTAATTTTCCTTTTCTCTTCTTTCCTTAACCAGTAATTAGTTGCCCTTTGCAATAAGACATAGTTCATTGGTTGGATACCAAGCATTATACAGAGTGCGCTGTGCGAAATAGTGCTAAAAGCTCCAGACATTTTGACTAATAGGTTTCTTTGTGGTCTATTGATTTGATTTTTGTAGGTCTTATTTCTTAATAGTCTATCAATCCAAACGCTGGATGCGTACGCCATAGTAGCTGACAAAACAGTTTCTTGGTATAGTCTTAGTATTTTTAATGGTAGCCTGAATCTGTTTCTTGCAATAGTGACAAATTTATTCGCTACACTGTTTCCCGTTTTTACTATATATTTCAAATGTTCATCAAATTTTAGTCTATCGTCTAGCATTATGCCAGGGTATTTTATGCTTTGCACTCGTTCTACTCCTACTCCATTTAATTTTATAGTCGGATTTCTTTGTAGTTTTTTGTCGAAAATTATATATTTGGTTTTATTTGATGATATCCTTAATTTACTCTCCATACTCCATTCTTCAAGTGTTTCTGTTATCTTTTTAACTTTTTCTTTTAATTCCCTTCGACTGTGTCCTGATGTTGTTATTACGACGTCATCGGCGAATGCCACTATTTTATCGACTTCTTGCTTTTTGTTAATTTTTTCCAAGCAAGGTTGTAATTCTATGTCCCATTGTAGGGGTCCTAATATTGATCCTTGCGGGCATCCTTTCTCTGTTTTAATTACTATGTCGCCCTCTTCATTAGGTATTATTATTTTTCTGTTTTCTAGATAGTTTCTTATCAAATTCAGTAATATGCTGGCATTTCCAGTTTTTTTTACATTTTCAATCAAGGATGGAAACCATAAATTATCAAATGCTCCTTCGATGTCAATGAAGAGCGCTAATACATATTTCTTTTCGTATATATTTTCTTTGATATCATCTAGAAGAGTATTTATGGCGCCTTCTGTTGATTTTCCTACTCTGAATCCAAATTGTAGTTTGTCTTCAGTTACGTTTCTGTATTTTTGAATTCTTTTTAACATTACTCTCTCAAAAATTTTAGATATATATTTTTAATAAGCATATAGGTCTATATGAGTTTATTTCTGATGGATATCTTTCTGGTCCTGTTGAGTGAATAATTAATTTTGATGCTTTCCACGGCTCTGGAATTTCTTGTTTCTTTATTAGCAAATTGAAAAGCTTCGTTAGGTAGGGGACCCATAAATCTTTAGTTTTCTTGTATATTTCGTTTTTGATGCCATCTATACCGGAAGATTTCTTGTTTTTAAATTTAAAGATCTGTTCTATTTCTTCGTTAGTGATTTTGTCCGATTCTGGTACAGTTCCTGTATGTTGTTCACCCATTTTGTTTCTTAGTACTGTGTTTCTTTCTGTGTCGTTATTGTTTCCATCTCTGGGAAAAAATCTGTTAGCTAAAACTTTTAGTTTCTTTTCTGTTTGAGGTGTATGATCCATCTAATTTCTTGACTGTATTTAATACTAATGGGTTTATTTTTTTGTGTTATGAGTTTGTATGGAACACCACATGGATCTATTTCAATATTTTTCTTGAGATAAAGATCCCAACTTCTTTTCTTAGCCTCTAATATCGCTTCCTTATATTTATTCTTTGCGTTTCTATATTTTTCTAGTGTTCTTTCCTGTAGTATTGGGTTATAAGTTGCTTGATAACTTTTCCGGGCTGACGTTGCAAGTCTTTTTAATCTTTGTAGTTTAAGTGTCCAAAAGTCTTCATATACTCTTCTTTCTTGACTTTCCTGAGTAGCCTTCTTTAAAGCTTTTTTTTTTTTTTTTTTTTTTGTTGCTTGTTCAATTTCGTTGATTATTTTGGTCAAGTTTTCATCTTCATTTATTTGGGGTAGATTTAATTTGTTCTTGAAAGTAATCCAATTTTTCTTAGCTATATTAATTTTTTTGTTCTTTTCCATTTTTTTTTCAATTTTCATATCAAATAGTATTATTTCGTGGTCGCTGAGAGTGAGTTTATCTCCAATCTGCCAATTTTCAATCCTACTTGTTATTTCAAATGTTTCGCATGTCACATCAATATGAGAGCTGCCTCTATTCCCTACAAAAGTTGGTCCGTTTCCTATGTTTGAGATTACAAGTCCGTTTTGCATTACAAAATCTTCAACTATTTCTCCTCTATCATCTGTTTTCGGGGCACCCCATAAGATATATTTTGCATTTGTATCGGCAAGGATTAATATTTCCGTATTATTCCTCTGTCATATTATCTCTTGAATTTTGTCTATGAAGTCACGTGTTTCTAAGCTGTATTGGAAATACGCATTTATTAGCCAGAATTTCGTGTTTCCACACTTAACTTCAGCTGTTGTTATCCAATTGTTACTATATTGGGTTAGTTTAAGTACTTCAATTTCTCTATTCATGAAAACTATAACTGTTTTAGATTCCTGTCCTCCGTACATTATTTTTAAGCTTGCTGGAAAGGTTGTTAATTTCCCTTTTAGTAAATATGGTTCTTGTATTGCTACGATATCAAACTTTTGGATTTATATTAGTCTTCTAAGTTCCATTGTGGCTATTTTACTTCCTTGTGCGTTATTCTGCATAATTTTCAAATACTTCTGATTTTTATCCATATCTCGTATATATGTAGGCATCCGTTCCTGATTTCGTTGGGTCGAAGTATACTCTACCATGCGCACGCACCAGTTGTTTGTAAACATTTTCTAGCGTCCAGTATATCCCTCGTCTCTCACAAACCTCATCCACTAGATCAAGTAATTCCCATCCGTTTGCTGGGAGATCATAAATTCGCAGTTCAATTCTATCGGGTTCCTCCAAGGTTGGAAATGTTATAGTTCTTCCATTTATATGAATATCTCTTACTATCTGTCTTAGTGCAGTCATTAGGATTTGTTTTTCTTCCAATTTTGCTAGCCTATACATATGGTTTATATTTTCGTATAATTGTACATTATTTATTGAAATTTCTTCATTTGATGGTTTTACTGGAGTATTTTCTGTACTTGAAATTTCCGGATCTTGGATTTGTTGTATATGTTCTTCTTGAATTGGGAAAAGATATTTTTCTTCACCGTGGACAAATGATTCATTAATGTTAGAGTCTGTTGCATACATTTATAATTCTCTTCGTTAAATTTCTTTTTCCTATTATTTTTTTTCTATTTTCTAGAAGTGTTTCTAGTTCTCCTTTTTCCTTGTCGTTTTTTGTTAACATACCCATTTCGTTTTCTTCAGTTTTTATTTTCGATTTTTCGTTTTCTTTTGTATCATATGTTTGTGTTTATTTGTTACGCTACAAGTTTTGGGCCTTATACTGTCAGGATACGGCCCTGTCTAGATTCGCAAACGGGCACCAAACACAGGTACCATGGATAAGTGAAGTTGAGAGAACTACAAACGATAAACATTAACATAGAATGTTGACGGAAATTGTCGCCGAGTTTAGCACCGGAAGCGCAGATAGATGAGAAATTTACTTCTTTCTAAGTTTAAACAGTACTTATAAGCAACAGAAAAGAATAATTTTAAAAAAATATAAATAAAAAGTTAAAACATAATAATGAATCGATAATGTGGATAGATTTTATATTCACCTTGCAATCTCAGTGACACCATGATAGAAAAACAGCGTTTTCCTGCTGGGTTGGAACACGAATGAGAGGTGTCCTGGTTCGACTCCAAGTCGAGCTCGGTACACATGAAAATGTTAGGTAATAGGAGGACAAAGTATGAGACTGAGTTGTACTTGGTTGGCTGAACGCAACAGGAAGCTTGGCCGACTGTATGTATGATCATACCTAACGTGTGCAAGTTCTATCCTAGGTTCGAAGTAAGTCACTGGCGAAGCCGTACAAGGCCGTAAACTTGCTTTTAACCGGTCGGAACCTGGATTCTTGGCTTTTGCGTTAGGAGTGTAATGAACGCAATAGGTAAAGAGGACTTGTTAGGTAAAGAGAGATTGGTATGTGAGTGATGACAAGCAGAATTAACGGCGATCTCTGATGTTTAACAGAGATAGGGAGGAAAAATGCTGTTGTGAACGATAATTGCGCGACATGGAGAATATTCCCTCTCATTAAATTTACTTTAATACATTCATTTACTTTAATAATTGTTGTTCTCTTCAACAAATTACTTTTGTTTTCTCATATAAAACTTTGTGTTGATGAAAAATTTGGATTTTGCAGAAATTCATAAACAGATGCGATTTCCGGTATTCAGACAAATACGAAAATAATATCTTCTCTCTGTATTGTTGTGTCTTCTTCCATCTCACTCTAAAGAGGTGTGGTCAAGGTTACAGAAATCCTATCTCTCCTTTTGTGGGCCGACCCAAGATGATGTTTACCTTACTTCCCGACTATATAAACGCGAGTTTGGAGCCCCGCGGGGGCCGACAGGAGTTTTTTCGCAGTGTTTATCTGGACTCGCTACGCGTGTAGACTCCACGCGGTGAGTATGTAATCAAAAGTATGTGAAAATAACAAAAACTCGCGTGCGGTGGTTAAAGCCAGTAAGGTAGTCGACATACACTCATGTTTGCCAACTTAGGAACAAGACCGAGAGTAAGCAACCTCCTCCTCCGTCCCAAAAACGGGAGTTCTAAGGTGAATTTTGTTCAAGTTATGAATTTTTAACAGTTAAGCAATTTTAAAAGTGAACTTAATCTCTGTTTGCCCGTGGCAGATCAAAGAAATCTAAAGTTTTCCCTATTATTTTGGCCGCGTTGGTCGGCTGTGTCAGCAAGCATAAACTGAACCCAGCCAAACTGGGAACCGTATAAAAGTCTATGCACTGTAGACTCAAACTGTAGTAGACAGAACTAGTCTGAATTGATGCTGTAATGTGTTTTAATTAGATTTCTCGAAAATTTAAGAATTTAAGAATAATTTTAGCAACTTTATAAATTTTCATTCTGTTGTAATGAGATAGTCTCTGAACGAGCTGAAACGTACTCGTCCCTTGTTGACAGCTTGAATTAGAACTATTAGCACCAATATTAATAACGCCCGACGAGCGTGTAATTTTCCCGTTGGTCCGAGCAAATTTGGTTCATTTTGAGATTTACTTAAATTTTTTTCAGCTTTCTTACAAACTTAAGTTGTGCGCGACTAGCAGACATCAATGGAAAAGCTAAACAGCTGGTTTTGTGATTATTTCTAGTGTTGCAGGGAAACTCATGACCACTCATATACATATGAAATTAGCCAGCAGGAGTCAAGAAATTTAAAATCGTGGTATCACTCTCGGCTCTAGCCGAGTGGTATGTTGTTAATACATTTTTGTATTTTTTTCTTTTTTCAATTTCTTTAATAATGCTATTTAATTGAGGGAATGAATTTAATTTCTAGAGAAGTCCTTAGGAATGACGTGCAGTAAGGAGGTCAATTTCTTTCCTATGTTGGAAGACATGCTGTATGAAGGTGCAATCCTCAAATACCAGTGTTTCGATCGCCCACCTCTCGTAGGTGCCAAGCTTAGTGATTAACTTTAATGCTCTACCATTTCTGGGTCTCGATGGTACATGATGGACGCCGGGCCCAGTAAAGAATCCCATGCACTTCGGGTGCGATTCGACCGCTTGAGTTCAACCAAGCTTTCGGCTGAAATCGAGATGTACCTGGAGTGTCTTGACCCAGATCTTATTGAAGCTACGCCATGTGTCACCTCATCACATTATTATTTTTTCTTATTGTTACGGGCCTCCGTAACATCTTTATCTCTCTTTTCTTTAAGTAGTTGTCTTTTTCTTTCTAGAAAATTTTCCAATCTTTGTTTGTCCCTACGTTTCTTACTTGGGCTTTTTCTCTTTGTATTTAATAATTCTTTTTTTTTTTACTCTCCATAGTTTATTTTAGAAATTATCCTTTCTCTGGCTACTTTGTATGAGACACATTCTTCCGTTTGTGGGTTTTGACATACTTTGTGTCTTAGTTTACATGGTATACATATCTTTTTTTTTTCCTTTGTCTTCACATTCATCGCTTTTATGTTGCAATGAGCCACAATATCTGCATCTCACTTTTTTCCTTATTGTCGCAATATTTCGTAACGTGACCGAATTCTTGAACTTCATCCTGTTGTTCCTCAAACAACGCTGCAACAACGCCAGCTGTGTGAACGGGTGCATTATCATACTGGAAGATGGCGTCATTTTCCGGGAACAATATCCGGACCATAGGATGCAAGTGGTCTTCTAAAATTGCGACATAATCGTTGGCAATGATTTGTCCGTTAAGTGTGACCACAGGACCCAATGAAAACCATGATATGGCGGCCCACAGCACTACCGAGCCGCCGCCATGTTTCACAGTTGGGCTGAGACACTGCAGATCATAAGCTTCTTTTGGCGTTCTCCACACATAAACAGGGTGGTCGGGAATAGGGTGAAGGATGTCTCATCCGACCATATCACACGTTTCCAGTCCTCAACGGTCCAAGTTGCATGGTCGCGGCACCATTTGCGGCGTGCGAAAGCGTTATGGTCCCTGATGAGCGGTTTGGCCCGTGCAACATGACCCAGTAAGTTCATGTCATGTAATTCGCGGCGGACTGTGATTGTCGAAACAGGGTGGGGAAGTTGCTGATTTAGTTCCTTCGTCACTTGCTCCGAAGTGGCACGGCGGTTCTGCGTGACAATGCGCTTTAATACCCGGCGTGACCTGTCACTCATGATTTTCTTCCGCCCACTGTTCCGCTTCCCCGATGTGGTTTTTCCGTGTGTTGTGTAAACCGTCATCACCTTCGACACTGTCCCACGCGACACACCTAACACAGTAGCCACTGCCGTCTCACTCCACATAACCGCGCACCAACAATTTGCCCTCTTTGAAAATCTGAGAGGTCTCCCATTTTAGACTACCTCCGTCTGCTGCAGCCACTGGACACTGCTGTTCCACTGCGTCTGACGTAGTATGGAGACCCACCTAACACACCACCACCAGCGGTCCAGCGCTGCGGGTGCCACGACACCACTGCCAACCCATACATCTGACGTGTTGCCAATTACAGGTGTTTCCATTTTTCTGATCACCATCTGTATATATATATATATATATATATATATATATATATATATATATATATATATATATATATATATATATTCAGTGGACTCACCCTTAACATCATTGGCGTAACAGCTGGTAGTCTATATATTATTATATTCTAAACATACATAAATTTTAAGCTAATGTGGTTTATAGTGGTATGAAAGTAAACAGCAAACCCCTGCCTTATTATCTCAAAGAATGAAGCAAACAAGAAAAGAAAAGCAGATCATGTCTAAAAATAGAAGCATCAACAATGCATTCGTATGGCGTCTAGCTAGAAAGAAGCAATGCCTTCATTGGAGAAAGTTACTCCCGAGGATCCACAATTATTAAAATGTTTTGTTGAAAATGTAACTAGAAGTAAGAAAGGTGATTCAAATATGTTATCTCGGACCGGGCGGGATATTGGCTGGCCCGGTCTTATCTTTTCCAATTACAATGGAAGTGAGTGAAGCCTTAGAAAGTTTCTGTGAAAAATGGTCGTCAGTGTCTGAACAGCATGTAGAAACTATACCTTTCGGTCAGAAGACAGATGATCAAGACATCAGAAAACTTTCTGATTGGCTGTCTTGACAACCCGCTTGAACAGTCCTATCAAAAAGACGTTCTAGTGAACATTGCAACTGGCTTAGTAACTGGTAAGAAAGTTAAATGTGATAGGGCGAAAGAGATAGGGTCAAAATCACTATCTCAAATGATAGGTAAAACCTTTGGTAGCGTAGTTCTAAAAAGAAAAGAGAAGGTTGTGTGTCTGCGACAAGTAATACAATTAATATTAGGAAGGAAGCTGTTAGCATCAACTCACTTTGGTTGTTCAGCCGAATTGCTGCGGTATTGCAATCATATGAATAGATGCATGATTGTTTTTTTTTTTTTTTAAATATGAACTAGCACCTTATCCTCCCTCTTTGTTTGATGAAATTTCAATTAGAAAAACTAGAAAATCTCTACTTGTGGACATTGTAGGACATATAGAACCCTGTATTAAAACTCTATCAGAATTGAGTTACGTTGTAGACGGTGGTTTCTTACTTCATGCGGTTGTTTGTCCGATATTAACACATATGCAAATACTTCTCAAACATATGTACGATATATATACAGAAACACATTTCACCATGCAGAGCTGCAGTTTTCGATGACTATGCAACAGGCAATAACACCAAAAATGTTGAACGACAGAGAAGAGCAATGTCCAAGATGTCTCTACAATCGCATTTGATGAAAATACTAAAGTAACTACTGAGCAAGCACCCTTTTTACTGAACTCTGAAAATAAAAGACGTTTGATTGATTTCATCAAAACCCACTTTAACTCTTCAAGCATTACAGTGTACGAAGCTGAAGGAGATGTAGATGCTCTGATTGTCAGCACAGCTATTAATCTAAGTAAATAAAACACTTTTGTTGCTATGGTAGTAGGAACTGACTCTGACTTATTGGCCATCTTAATTCTCGAACAATTCCAGACACTACAGTGTACTTTGTGAGGCCGAAAACAAACAAAATTGAACAGAAATGCTTCCACATTGGCAACATACAAAGGAAACTAGAGTCACTGAAGGACATCTTTCACAGGGTGTCTTCATGCTATCACAGGGTGTAACATATCATTATCTTTTTTTTCAACAAAGGCTGCCATCAAAATTCTTCAGAAGTAGCAAGAACTATCTAAAGCGGCCACAGTCTTCCACCAACCCAATTTAGATCCCCAAACAGTCATTAAAATAGGAGAAAAATTGGTTACGCGGTTGTATGGAGAACACAATCAAATTTCTAGACGAACTTCGATATAAGCCTACAACAGGATAATGACTAGAAAACTATCCTCAAAATTCAGTTTGGCAAATTTCCCTCTTACAAGTGCTGCTGCCTCTCAACACAGTGTATGTGTTTACCTTCAAGTACACCAACGATTGGAGAATGATTTGAACCCAACAATATGGGGTGGCAATTATCCCTATAATACCCAGAGTGTGATATCATAGAATCAAAAAAAAATATGCTTTCAAGTACTTCTGGGAGGACAAAATGACAAGAAGTTCAGCAATAATCCAGTAGGTGGTGTTGAGCGTACTGTTACAGATGTGTCACAGTGGGCATTAGCAGCAAAACACCATTGTATTCAATATAAAGAAATAAAATCCCAATGTTACATATATGTAACGCGGGGTATTATAGGGTTAATAGAAGGTAAATTGTTTCCAGTGGCAATTAATAGAAGGTAAATTGCTTCTAGTGCAATAAAATTAAAAGCTGCTCCTGACAATCTGCTGATCCTTGTATCTTGCCCATGTAAGATAAGAACGCAGAAAGACTGTGACAGCAAATGCGAATATAGAAAGGCAGGACTGACTTGTTCCAAACTCTCTTTTAATTGTCGGGGAAATATTTGTTCAAATATGTTAATTCCTGACGACTCTGAAGAACATGAAATTTTTATGTATTAAAGAAGGTAGATGTAATACATATTTTTAAAAACTTTTTACACCCTTTTGGACTATTTACAATGAAGAATCTACTGTACAAGGTAGTTCAAATGAGATTTAAAAACGGATAATTAATTTTCAACAAAGGTGGCTCGTTGGTATATAATCAGTGAGGCACAGTACATAACTGTAAGTTGGGTTGTGTATCTACAAGTAGACTCAATGCAAATTGACCATTTTGTATCCTTATGGATATACAACTTAGTTATTCCGTGTGCACCACCGGTTGCGTAACAACGAGCCGCCACTGTGTTCAGTGTACTTAAAATTATATTACTCTTAACAAAATTTACAGAATAGGGCATTTATTTTTCATAATAAAAGTGCTTTTTACAAAATTAAAATATAATAATCCCTTTTCTAGCTGTTAGTTTTTTTTTTTGGGGGGGGGAGGACATGTCGGACAAGTGTCCTCTTTGGTCGCCATTTTGGTATGAAATTCACATAGGTTTTATGACAGTTTTGAAATTTCAGTTTGGAATCCAAGGCATGAATGCCATAAATCCAGCACAACTATGAATTTCGAAACTTTAGGTGCTGGACTAATAGCAATTAATTTTTATCCAACTACTTTTAATTAAAAACATCGAATTTCCCGACTAATTGCATTCCGATTTAGATGATTCTTTTTTTAAAACAAAGCTAATTAAATGTTCAATCTAAACTATTCCGAGCATTGTTTGCGAATTCCTAACGGTTTTGGAGATTTTCTACAACCAATCCAAGAACAGGACTTCCAAAATGTACCACTTTATACTTTAATGGATAATGGTGGCTTTGTGTCAAACTTTACGAGAAAAAAGTATTAAGAAAACTTATAGAGTAGAGCTTCTAGAACAAAAGTGCTTTTACAGAATTGGAATATCTTAAATAGTCTCAGAGATACAAGCTAAAATCGGGAGACATTTGCATTCCGGACGGCCGCCATCTTTGGCCGCCATTTTGAGGATGAAGCGCACACAGGATTTTAGGGGACTTTTGATATTTCATTTAAGATCACATGAAAAACAAATCCTGAAATTTTCAGCTTTTTCTAAATTATTCCAGCTCGACACCCTTTTTGGTCCTTTATTTACTGGGATAAAAATTGTGACTGTTCTAGCTTTAACATCATTGAATTCCATATGCTGATCTCACATTTCCAATCCTCACCTGCAACAAAAATGTACTAGTCCCAATGCTTTGATTTTGGGTCATGAACATATAGAAATATGCAACTTTAAAAGTAACACCAACGTTATTGAAATTGGACAATATAAATTAAGCTAGGTTTAAGAATTTTCAGCACCTCCTCGTGCATATATACACAGACATATGTATTGAAAACAATATTTATATAAAGGAAATAAGAATATAACTATAACAAAAATGAATTGGGAAAGATTTTCTACTATTAAGATGAAAAGATAAAACTTTAGTTTGTACCGAGGTCCCTTTTGTGGAGCTCAGAAGCTGCTACCGCGTATATCACGGACTACTTTTACATTATCACTAACGAGGAAAACAAGTCCTTTACTTACATGTAGCCACAGGCACAGATGATGATACAAGCGAGGATGAGGACAAATAAAATGGACTCCATGGTTACAAAAGACAGTCCTACTAACAAACATAATACCCCAAATGTATATACGAAGTAAACTACGTTTTAGCAGACAAGCCCACCTGGGATTTTACCATCTTTTTCCTCTCTGGTATTCCATCGTACAGTTTACTATTATTTCTATATATCAAAAAGAAAAAAAAGACACAGTAAATGCATTCAAATGATAGAAACTATTACAAGTATACCGGCGACAATGGCTGAAATAGAATACTAGAAACATGTAGAAGAAGCATGTTAACATATAGCGAGTGGTGCTTTATTTTCTTACAGAGCGGCTGCCTTTTTTTTTTACCTTTTCTCTTTCCTGTTTTTACAATAGAATGGTTCTATCAGACCCACTGTATAGTCATTCGGAGCTCCGTGCTACGCGTGTGTGCTTACATGGTCATCTATGCGCTACGTCTCACGTGACCAGGCCCGCAACCAAAGTGGGCTAGGAGCGATGGCTCCCATAAACTTTTAGTGGCTCCTCCTGACATCAATACAAAATAATACGAAAACACAATTTAGACATATGTAAGATAATTTTTAATGATTAGACCCGCTAACATATTCATGCCCTTCCGAAACCTCTGTCGCTGGTTTCGGGCCTGTACGTGATTATAGACAGGACTCTTTCAGTCAGTGTTGCGAGTGAACGTAAGGTCGAAACGGCAATTGTGTCTGCTTATTAACTCTGTAAGAAAATAAAACGAATAATAGAGAAAAAATATATGGTTTCATATTCATCTCTCAGTTACTCAAGTAAGTTTGAAGGGATTTTTCTAATTATTTATTTATTTATTACTGAAAAATAAGGTGATGTCTTATTACAGTTTACGCAGAAACATTCGTAATTTATGTGTAAAACAGTAGTGCATACATTGTGGGTTTTGCAATAAAGGTAGAATAGTCGTTTAAGTACTAAGTAGCAATTAAAATAAACGTAATTTTAAACAAATTTCTGATATAATAAATTTTCACTGATCTATGTTACGTGACACTATAGAGTTTAAGTACATATATATATATATATATATATATATATATATATATATATATATATATATATATATATATATATATATATATATATTTACTTTACAACATAAAGCAGAAAAGTGTAGAAAATAAAAGCCTTTATCAGAATAACCTACTAGCACCAGTGGTTCTCTCCCCTCTGAAAAAAAGTGTCTGACGATACAAAAAAAATTGCTACGAGTCACTGTCATTGCACTGAGGTTTCATTTGATAAGATAGATAAAAATATAGATAAATAGAAGAATATAGACGAATAGAATAACTATAAAGAATGTAGATAAATTACTTCCCATTTTCCTTTGTTTCTTTGTATGCATCCTCATAGGAGAACATCATTCATTCACACATCTCGTACCATGTCTGTGCACGAATACCATGGTTTTGCTATTCTTCACAAGGAGGATCCAATTCAATATTCGTAATAAGTATTTCAGGGTCAATTTACATTTTAGTTTTGCTAATATGGTATTTAAATTTCAAAGAGAATCCGCTGCTATGGACCTGAAGCTATCTCATTTGCTCAATGGTTCTATCTACCTTCCGTTTTCGTTGCGCGCATGAGGAACTCGTGGGGGTTACTACGCGCGCACATGCCTCCGTGAGATTGTGTAAGCTCCCATAAGAGACAATACAGCAACTTTGTTATCCGTATCACAGACCTGCGGATGATTATATAACAGTCCTGAAGAGAAGTGGCTTCTATGGACGCAGAACTACGGGATATTGTGTAAGCACCCATTTGCTCAATGGTTCTATACCCTTTCCACAGGACGTAGCGTGGATGGGGACTCGCGGTGGCCCCTACGCTATAGTCTTATGTCTACACGAGACTGTGTAAGCTCCTAAAAGAGCCAATGTATCATTTTTTTTTACCCGTAGCTTGGAATTCTGGATGACTATGTAACAGTCTTTAGATTCCCTTCTTGTTTGTTCGTTTCTTAAAGCCAAATTTTGCAACTTAAATTAGTTAAATTACACGAAATTCCACACTAACTACATCCTGTGAAATGTTCTACAAGTAAGTAAACCCAATGACAATCTATTTTCACTTTTTTAACTTATTCTTTTATTGTAAATCTCATTAAGTTACTGCAAATGTACGATTTTGATTGCATGTATGCGTAGCCAGCTTTAGTTAATTAAGCAGGATTACTTCAATGAATGGCAAAGCGGCCCAGGTGTAGTTTAAGACATTTATGTGGTGCCTTTGACAGATAAGTTAGGAACTATTTCTTCCCTAAGTGCCAATTCAGTCGTTAGAAACCAACGATTGTGCATACTGTGATTGGATATATATATATATATATATATATATATATATATATATATATATATATATATATATATATATATATATATATATATATATATATATATATATATATATATATATATATAGCCTTGTCTTTAAAAAAATAAAAAAAACGTTGTAATAATTGCAAAATGTACATAAGAATTAATTTGTAAACATAAGAAAAGTGAAGAAGTGTAAATAGCTTTGCCTGTCAAAATTAACTCCTGTTGTTATTGGTGCACGTCTTTTTAGAAGAGTGTAGCGAGGCATTCGATAAAACAAGTTATAAGGCTCCATGTGGCCATGGCTGTACCCAATGGGACCCTGTGATATATATATCTTTCCATTGAAGTAGTTCTACTTCAGTGGTAGTGTGTGAAAATTATTATTATTATTATTATTATTTTCAGATGCGTTTACGTCAACTAATCAAAGAAGTAAAAACAACAACATTGTAGATCAATTAAAAAGAAACACTGAATTGTGAAGTATAAAATCGAAATTTGATGCTACTACATGCATTGTATAACAAAATATTACTTGTCCTTGTTGTTTAGGTGTAATTTTATTTGGTGCTTAAGTTTCGAGAAGCTAAAATGCATGGATTTCGTGATTGTTATTCTCTTGTGAAGAGGTCTCAACTTCAAACGATACTTCGAGAGAGTTAGTTGTTGATTCCGCTCCCATGTCTTTCTTAATCCCGGGTTTCAATTTCGTGCGCTCGGAAACTTTTCTCCAAGGAAATATCGTACCATGAACATAAACGAAACAGGCGTTAATCAGGTCAGACAACTAAGGCCGAACAATACTTCTATTTACTGCACAAAATCCTGGATTCGTTTTAACGATGAGTTCAAATATATTGCAGAGGTCTATATTCCGTTTCCCAATATTCTTTTCGGAATTTCAGATACAAATTCACTTTTAGATCTTCGTACTGCACGTCAGTATTTCGTATTTCCTGTTCGTTGTTACATTGCAGCAATACAATTCTCATTTATCATATATTAGTTTTAAGTAATGGAAAGTATTGAAAATGTGCCAACGGTTTTCCTCTTCAGGTGGAAACAGTCTTAAATCGAATCAAAACATGTGCATAAAATAAACTTCATGAAATTATATATATATATATATATATATATATATATATATATATATATATATATATATATATATATATATATATGTATGTATGTATGTATGTATGTATATATATAAATGTATGTCTCCTTAAGCTTTACTAGAAAAAAGTTACTTGCCACCGCACTAAACTTTCTCGTTCCATTTGATTAAACTGAATAATGTTGTGCTGCAGTTAATACTGAAACTTTTTATTTATGAAGTACAAAAAAATATTATTATGTTTTCGAAAACTCTTTTGGAAGAAAATTAAGCTCCCGAAGTAACTACCTTTTCAGGACTTTGCATGAGAAATTACTCACGTCATATATTAGAACTATTACTGAAATTTTCACTTATGATATCAATGGCATCACTCGTATTTGCGGATATCGAAATAAAATACCTCTTGTGAATATATTCGTGACAAGTACACAGTGTTATAGGGTTAATAATGAAATATCAGCAAAATCCACGGAGTCACTTTTGAGAAAATCAATCGAAATTAAATTCATCGCAAAGAGCAAACTATCCTTTGTTGTCTTATTCATGAGAAATTACTTAATTTTGCATTATAGGGCTATTAACGGAAAATTTATTTACGAAACATGAACATATTTGTGTGTGTGTGTGCGTGTGTGTGTGTGTGAAAAACATTTATTAAATGAAGACGACTCATTCCAAGTAGTAAACTACAACTTAAAGAAACAATTTACGCTACAGTGTTATATTAGTAATGGAACATTTATTTATAAAATATGAACAAAAGCGCTTAAGTCACTTTTGAATATAGTCCGAAAAAAAAATCACCCCAAGAGTAAAATAGCTCTGGTGCCTTTCTCAGGACAAATGAGATACCTCATATTATCATGTTATTAATGAAACAGTTATTAGTGGTTTTCAGAAAATGATCCAAAAAACTCAACCCCAAGAATAAACTACTTCTAAGGGATTTTCAAAAGAGAAACCACTTATACTAGAGTGCAATGCTATTAATAGCATATATACTTATGAAGCATAATAAAAAATACTAGATGTTTTTGATAAAATAAATAACCATCCAAGAGTAAACTTTTTCATCTTAATTATTCCTAGAAAACAAATTTGAAACATATTGTGAGGTTGTTAACGTAACATCGATTTATGAAATAAGAACAAGGTCGTTAGTCTCCTTTCAGAAAATCAGAAATTTTGGTTTTCACCGTCCAGTTAACTTTGCTCATTTCTTGCGTGTAGGAAGAAAACATCTCTAGAAAATCTAATTGAAATCTTAATTTTACAATTTCGTCTCGATACGTTGGACGGCATTGCCTCTAGGCGAGTGTCCCAAATTTACATCTGGACAAACAGACGGACGGACAGTCAAAAATCCATTTTTCAACGTGTGGAGGGCATGAAAGGTGCAAATCCGCTGAATTCTAGAATCATTTTTTCCCCCTTTCACCACTATATTCTCTTCTCCACTATAATCGCCCAAACGTAAGCATACAATCTTTAGTCTTAAACTACTTATTAGACATATTATGTTCCAAAATAACCAACTAGTCTCTAGAACACTTCCTCCCAAGATAGATATTTGAAATTTAGCATAAATGTAACATAACATTCGTACAAACATGAATCAACTAAAGTCAAATTTCCCACTTCAATAGTTTGTTTTCATTACACTACTAACACGAAATTTGAATATATTAATAATTTTATTGAGGTTATAATTCAGGAGAAGTTGCAAGGTTTATATCATCTTGTGTAACATATAGAGAAATCCCGAAAATAATATTTCAGATAGTAACTTACTCCTTTACTCTTTAATACATTTCTCATTGACCTTTCGTACGTGAAAATTAAAAATAAATTAGTAACACAAAACAAAAGATGTGGGCAAACATCTGTATCACTCTAATTTCTGTATGTCTCTAATTCATGTTATGCTACAATTATTACTGAAAGATTTACTCATGGAATAAGAACAAAAGTATATTTTCTGAAAATTTCATTCAAAGAAAAGTCTGCCCCAAAAGAAAGTGGACTCTTCATAAGAAATTACTTCTGCTCTATATTAGAACAATTAATGAATATTTCTTTATATCAAGAATATCGCATGAATCGCATTTGGTAAATTGTAAATATATATATATATATATATATATATATATATATATATATATATATATATATATATAATATACTTTTTGTAGATATTTTCGCGAGAATGACTTGCTGAACAATATAGGGTATTGATCAAATATACAAAAAAAAAAGTTGGAATCAATTTTTAGAAAATCTTCTAAAAGAACCTCACTTCCAACACTAAACTATCATTTGTGGATTTATTCATGAGAAATGATTAACTCATAAGTAGTATGGACAAACGTACTACTCACTGAGTAAGCAAACAAAAATAGAGTGCATTGGCGCGGAATAAATGACCTAGGGGTACATAGAATCACCCCGTCTAAATTTTGGAAAAGGTATATTGCCCCGCCCCCTAAATTTTGGGAATAGTACATAGGACTTCTCCCTTTAAATTTTGGAAATTGCCAAATTTAAAAATTTGGTATGGTAGTATAGGACTTGTGTATGTAGCTCTGTAAGTTTGGGTAAGTCATCTCTTTACCTTTTATGAGTAAAAAGAATTGCCAAAAATGCAAATTGTGTACGATTTTTACCTACTTTATCCTTTTGATGAATCTTGATTATCTTATGTGGTTATATGAGTGAGTATACAGGTCGATTTCTTTTCATAAGTTATAAGTATATTGATGCTCCCCTCTTAAATTTTTGGAGAGGTACACTCATGTCCAAAATTATTGTCGCATGTTTATAAATATGTTGTTGTAGGAATATAATATTTTGCAACGAATTCGTCCGGTATTTCTTATAATGTTAGTATGTGTATAACCGGCAAAGACATGTATGTGACAAATTTCATGTCAAAAGAGCAATAAATAAGAATAATAAAACGAAAATAGAACGTTATTGTCCATTTACCAACATTTTGTTTTACTCATTCTAATTTTCGTATTTATAATTCTTTTCCTATGAAATTTACCACAAATATACATTTCCCGATTATACACGCAGTATAAGTATTAAAAGTACCCTACAAAATCATTATCAAATAATATTCTTACAAGAAGACAATTATAGATATGCGACAATAATTTTGGACATGAGTGTACATAGGTCCATCCCTAAAATTTGAGAATTCCAAAGAAAGCAAAATTGATAAGTGTTCTCTAGGATCGTAATATATACCTCCGTAAATTTATGTGGTTCATCTTCTTTACTTTTATGGGTATAAAATTGTCAAAAATGCAATAAGTGGAGGTTTTTGTTCTAATTTATCTTATTTGATGCGGGTTTATCACGTTATACAACTATATAGTTGGGTTTAAAAGTCCGTTCTCTTTTATAAGATATGATTGTGTTGATGTAATCTTTTCAAATGATGAGAAAGGTATATTGGCTCATCCTTTAAAATCTGAAATTGCCAAAAAAATAATAAGTCTTCTTTAGATCAAAAATATATACCACTGTAAATTTGGTTGGTCTCTCTTATCTCCTTCTCTGGTAGACATTTGTTATATATTAGCTTTTGAAAACATTTATTTAAACATTTCTCAATACTGTTGTTTTTTTCATTATCTTTGTTTATTTTTATAAAGTCTGGAAAAAAAATAATTCCTTCAAAAGCTTTTTTTAAAAATAAATGATGAAATGTTTTAATTTGAAAATTGTTTACACTTTTTTGAAAAAAAGTTTCGAAAACTTTAATTGAAAAATGTTATTTTCATTTTTCATTACATGAAAATTTGTAACAGAAAAAACAACAAAGAAACTATTTAGAACAAAACACTTTATACAAGAATTGCATCGTCATGGCGGACGGTGGAACCTATCATTTCAAAGTAGAAACAATTAAACAAAAAGGAATTACGATATCTCATATCGTTCTCGCTCTATGGAAATCAATACTGAAACCGTAAGTAGTAGGGAATTTCAATCACTTCGGATTTTTTTAGTGCTGTGCGTTGTAACGAAGTGCTCTCTTAAGACAGTGAATCGATTAAAAAAAAACAAACACATTTCGCTATTTCTTACTGTTTTTTGCTCTGTGGAAATCAATATTGAAAAGGAAATAATATTAAATGTGAATCACTTCCGGTTTGGTAGATTATTGGAGATAATCATGGTACATTGTTTTAAGACGCTGAGTAGCTTGCAAAAAAAAAAAAAAGTAATGTTTTCGTCTCTCATGAAGAAACATTTCAAGCCTATGACCATAAACGTCGAAACAGGAAATGACTAATTTGACTCATTTTCTATTTTAATAGAAAATGAACGGAAGACATGGAACCTATTGTTGGGACGCTGTATCAATTCAGGAAAACTGCATCTGGATATATTTAACAATTTTCTCTGTCACCTGACGACAGACGGACGGACAAAACCGTTATATAAGACTTCTGACACTTATGCATAGCATAGTTTGGAAGTCTAGAAAATGATCACTTTAGGGACAAATATAGGAACTTTTGAGTAAGTAAAGGAAATAATCTTTATAACATTGCATTGTTGAGTTCCACGCGAAAATATGTGGAACTCAAATGTATGTGTGAAAATACAAAAATGAACTTTAAAATCTGGGGATAGTTATATTGTTAGAGTCTTATAAAGAGGTTGCTTTAGTTCCTTTCGAACAACTTGCACAGAACGAAACTTGTGTAACCTGATTTCGTAGAGCAACGAGACTGCAAACACATGTACCATTCTCCGAAGTGTTAAGTACCAGCGTGAAGATATTGTAATGGACAAAATGCCACCGAAAAAAATATCAATCGGTGTGTCATGGTTACAATGCATTAAACTTTAGCATTTGAATCACAGTAGAGCAATATTGGAGAAATGGCTTTGTGCTAGGACGGACAAATGCTAGTGGTATTATTAAACCATTATACAGAACAGCCACCTACACCATCCATATCGCGAACGAAATCGCATCTAAAAAAAAATACGTCCTCTGCTAATGAAGGTACGGAATATGACGGCCTGTGAACATCCATTATCACAGCGTGTTACGCTCAAACAATTCCATTTAGGCTCATCAGCAGTACATCATGCGATCCATCACAAATTGACTGCAGGGTTTTTCAAAGACCAGTATTCTGTTAGTTAGCACGGGAGACCCGAGTTCAATTCTGAACGGAAACTCATGTGATTCGGATCTCACGTTAGGATATAGTTCCACAACTCATGTAGCTTCGCTGCCGAAAAGGGCGATAAACTGCAGTCCAACCAATATCGCGGAGCGAAAGAGAAAGTTCAAAATGGAGTATGAGATCCATATAAATGTGACCACTAGTTTTTCTTTCTGGCCATGGACGAAATATGAATGTACCTAATGACTGTAGAAAGTTCGGCATATCACCTGCAAAAGTGTTCATAAAAGTGTCGACATAACTTTATGCGACTATGTAAAACCAATTTTTCGAAAAGTTTTGTGGTTGTTAAAATTTTTAACACACACGGAAGCTCAATGTAAGTAAGGTCCAAAAAGTGTCACAATCAATGCTCCTTATTACTAAGAACTCGCCCCATTGTAAGTTTGCACAGGCCTAATACCAGCATTGTGTAACGACGACATAAATTGTGTGAAGCTGCACCAGGAAAAAGCTTCAAGCCGTGTGGTCAAAACGTCGTTGTTCATCTGCTGATGTATGCCATCTATAGCTGGTATCCATTATATTTCGTTCGAGACTATCCCTGTTAAGATTGCAGATGCTAGTTGCATGTGTAACTGTGTTTTTGGACTTCTGAAACAGTGATTTTCATTACGTTGGATTTGCTTGGTAAGTTGCATTAGAAGAGCGTGCAAGCAGGAATAGGATTATGTGCCCCTAGTGCAACTGTAACAAAGTCTGCTGCAGTAAACAATAACGTAAAGTGTTGTGCTATGTCCATCCCAGTGTCCATTATATCGAGTGTAATCAAGGTGACGGAATGGAATGTCTTCAATGCACTTCAATATGTTCGGATGGAAAAGGATCACGCTCTGTAGAGAAAGTGAAGCAAGTGAGTCATATTAAGATAGCACTGTTCCTAGTGTGTCTAACTTAGCATGTATTGCAGTGTGAGCATGTATTGCAGGAGAAACAGTGGAATCCTCAGAAATCTGATGAATAATGTGAAGTGACTACTTGTAACATAATATAACACAATGACAATAATGAAAACATAGAAGGGAGTCGATTAATGTTTTTTACAACACATAATATAAGCAATTCCTATGTAACTACTACAAAATATTGTTATGTAACACGAAGTAAATTATAAACAAACACGCTACTATTAAGAATATTAAATTATTGAAACAATTGAGAAAAAAATATATATAAGGAAGTTACTCAATACTCGAAACAAATACCAATAAAGATAAATATCATCATTTCTTCTGTATTTATTTTGGGACTAAAATTTTACCTCAAGCGTCACAGCAGAAAGATCACGTCATTGTTCCTTGAAAGTGCACTCTTCATGCATCCATTGATTGCATTCCACACATATTATCTGTTTTTTTCCTATTTGTTTTGACAAACCTTTCAGGTCAGTACAAACATAATATGCCACCATATCCAGCAGATTCGGATAAATAAATGCAAGCTTCACTTACTTACAGTTTCCTTTTTACAGTTGTAAGTTCTCTCCTCTTCATAGCTTCATACAGCTGAAGTCTGTTCTTGAAAGTCAAGTGTTCATTAAATTCAAATGCATAGGACCATAAGAACCTTTGTTCCTCTACCTCAAAATCAAGATTATAAAAAAATGGCCTCATAAACGTAAATGGTAATAAGAAATGACAATATAACAAAAAAAAAGTGTTATGTGAAACATGAGTATGGTAGACATTCTCCTATACAATTAACTTCACTTATTCTATGTTACAGTCCTCTGAGAAAAACACGTTTGACAGAAATGCAACAAATGCGTTCACCTGACAGACTTAGAACTTACTTGCTCCACTACACGCTCCGCTATTTTTTGACACTTGTGCACGAGGCAAGAAGTTCTGGGCTTCCACCAAGCTTCACTACTGAGCTAATTGTGTAATCATGTATATCAGCTATTTGTATAATATCATTTACAGGCATTCAAAATATTGATAGAGACGCACTAACGTGCTTATATTAATATGACAAGAAGATTGAATTTACGGAAAAAATAATATTCATTTTCAAGTAGATAAAATGCATCTTCACAAGATCAAAGGCTATCTCGCACTGAACTCTAGCCTCGACAATTATCCTAGAAACATGGAAGCTGCAAAATAATATACCAGACCAATAAATTTATCTTCCAATAACTTCGAGAAAACTATCAAAAATAGTGCAGTTGTCTTCTACTTTTCTTTAAATACAATGACATAAATGCTTGTTTAACTTGATCATTTGTGTCTACAACTTTAGACTTCGAAACTATGTTAAGCGTGAGCATAAAAAGTCTTAGAGGACGGCGATGTCCGTCCGTGCATCTGTTTGTTGAAAAGTATCAGAGCAAAAGTGGTAAAAGATGGGCAGAGCGACTTATTATACTCGATTCGACGCCCCAATGGTAGATTTCATCAACTGTATATTAACCATCTATTCGAACCAAAAGTGGCATAAATAAATCATTTCCTGTTTTAAAGTTGATCGTTATAGAGAAAAAAAAATAACGATATATCGAGAAGTAGTTTTCTTCAATCGGCTAACCGTTTCAAGAATTGATTCTATCTCCTCATTTATCTTTATTAGAACCGTAAATTGTAGTAGGTTTCCACACTTCTGATCTCAATATTGACCTCCATAGATAGAGAGAAATGGCTCTCCAATGTTCCAAGAATAAGTTACATCTCGACTTTTGTCTCTCTCTTCAAATCGGGACTGGTAAAAATCAATTAGTTTGAGTTTCAACATTAATTATCATAATGAACAACAATAGTAAAGCGTAGGTAGCATTTTGTTTGGTTGGTTAGAGCTTAGCGTCCCTATATTTTACGAGACGTAGATCTATACTTTAAGATGAGATTCGAACCACCGTACTTTCAATACTCTCCCACCAGGGATTGAACTCTCGACCCCGTGCAGCAAAGGTGCAATACTAGACACTATTCCAGCTGGAAGAACTAGCAATATATATAGAACTAGCAAAGTAAAAAGGAAGCATTTCGTATAGATTCGTTGTACTGTATGGGTTTACTTCCCACGATTATGCCCGCAAGGCTAAAGGAGACGGAGATGTTGAGAAATGAATGAAATGATGGAATGAAGAAAGTGGAAGGAAACTGGAGAACCCCAGGAAAACCCACGCACACGGTGTTTGTCCACCACATAGTTCACTTGGCGCGAGCTGGAATCGAACCAGGGACCACAGGGACCACAAATGAACGCTCTACCACTGAACCACCGCGGCCCCCATTGTACTGAATGGATATTTTCTTCATCTGTGTCTTTATTCAGATATTTCATTCGGTGTTGGTGGAAACCTACTTACATATAAGGTCTCAAGTTTGAGCGTAGGGTAAAAACGATAAAAGAACGAGAAATACTTATTTTTGTGTGGCTTCAGTGACCCAAGTGTAGGTTTCACATCGACCTTTTTCATTCTATTCAAAAGAAATGTAATGGAAGTTTACGATTTCCGGGTTCAACACTGGTTGACAGTCAAAATAAATAAAACTGTGATAACGATAAGTATTTTTTGTTATGTGGATTCTCTTCTCTATGGATAGATGCCATCTCCAATTATAATCCTGTATTGTAATTCGAAATGAGAGAAATGAGTTACCACTTCTGGTTCCAATATTGATTTCTATTGAGCGAGGAGGTAATGGGAGGCAACAACCATTTTTTTTTATATATATATGGATTCAGGATTCCAAGAATTGAGTTCATCTTTGTGGTTCAGTGTTAGCACGAGTGGCACGTGAACAAGTGATTGTGTTATCTGCAGAGGAAGGATTAAGCTTCATTTCTTTGAAAGCAAAGATATTTCTTCTAAACGTAGCATTGATTTGTTTATCAGTAACTAGCGTCAATTACACGCTTAGCTGGGTTAAAATAGAAAAATTCGTAATATGTTCCGTTAGTCTATCATTTTTTACTACTACCGGAGCACTCTCAAATTGATAGAAGCAAATGAAATATTATTTAAAAATTAGAAAGTAATAAGTAATTACTGCTCTGGGCTCAATTTAGATTTAAAAGGCATCGGAAGCGTCACTGTTCATCTCAGAGACCCCGACAACTATGGATTCGACATTAATATCGGTCATTTTCGACCATTTTATATACCTTCGCCTCCTCCTCCCACAAGTTGCACCGTCAAAGCAAAATGACGTAAAAAACACCCCAGACATAGACCTCATCTATGTTGAAAATTCTATCGAGATCGATTGGGTTGTTCAAGAGTTATTAAGTCACAAACATAGTCACTTGCATTTAAGTATATGTAGATAGAAAGATTATCTATCTATCTATCTATCTATCTATCTATCTATCTATCTATCTATCTATCTATCTATCTATCTATCTATCTATCTATCTATCTATCTATATAGCAATGTGTCTCGAAATGTTATCTCGATTTAATTTCAGGGCTTCGAGCTTAATGTACTAATTAATATGATTGCTGGGTGATTAGATTCCCATACTTACGTGCATCAATTCTGAGCATAGCTTATGCTTTACTTGCGCACCATCACATTGACTCATTTCCTCTCAAAGAGCTGTATTAGCTTACATAAGAACATAACGTTACGTAACGCCTCACATTTAACTTAAAGTTGCAAACTTTAATTCATCTTACATCTGGCGAAATCTCAGTGTTTCTTAATTTAAACACCAATCTGTGATCACTTTTATCGTCAATATCAAACAAAACAGCTGACAGGTTATATCTACTCGTTATACTATCCTACAACATTTGTGATATCTGCGATAATATTGATATTCTTGAACATCGCCTACAAACTTGAAAAGAAGTTCAGAATATATTACAGTATTTTAGCACCCTATCTTGTCTTCACATCATTTCAATGCCACTAATGTCACTATATTCCCCGTTTTTAAGTATTTTCCTAAAACTTAAAATAAAAAAGTAACTTGATTATAGCACATACAATACTTGATACACTGACCACACAGCCATGCTTTCAAGCGGATCTTTACCCGCCGTACTTAAGGTATCATGCAAGGCAGATATCCATGCATTATAAAATAAAACACTTTGATAATTATTTTGTTGCCTTATCTTAATATTATTTTTATTAAATAATGATTTTACCAATCCGCTGCTTCAATCACACAGTTGAGATGGTTGCTCATCGAACAGATAAAGCACATATAATGATAGGGCATTTTTCGGACGCTACTTCACACTTGAAGCACTTGAGCCCTGATTGTTTCAGTTGTTCGTTCATTTCTTTAGTTTTAGTTCCGGACAACGATACCTCATATGTGCTCGGTTGGATTGAGATGGAATGATTTTAGAGGCCAATCAAGAACTGATATCTCCGGATCCCATTTAAACCATTCTTTGGTAGCTTACAATGCATTGATCCTGATAGTATCCTGCAGGAAGTGAGTAGCTGCCCCCTTTTTTTTACGATGTGTTTCCCGTACACTACGAATAATGCAGCTATCAAGAACCTCTACGTATACACTAAAATTGCTACGACGGAATTAGTTACCAGTCTCAAACTCTGGCAGCAGACATGTAATTCCAAACTCTGCTGTTATTTTGTCACTACTTGCCCCAGAAATGGAACATGTCATTGATGGCAGGCAGGGAATCACTAATGCTCGTAGTTTCCGGTGCGTGCATGTAAACGTATCAGATTTATTAAGATCTTTCGTTTAGAAATTGACGATTTTCGAATTTAATATGTTGACACTGCATTAAAATCACCACCTTCAACATTGAGCAAAATAATTATAGGAAGGACAATTTAGAATGTTTCCGTAGAAGTTGTTAAAATATTATTGTGAGGGGAAATTTACATTATCCCTTTGTGGTTCACAGTCTATATATACAAAATATGCTTTAGTAGAGGAGCGCACGCAGTGGAGTCACCGGGTCCGGATCCTCAAAACTTCCTAACTCAACATACATTTGTACACTCTTCCAATATAACTATACTTATTTAACCCTTAAGACACCAAGCAGGGTCGAGCTCCCTCGTGGCTAAGCGGTTAGCGTACACGCCTTTGGCGTGGGAGACCCGGGTTCGATTCCCGGCGGGAGCCCATGTGGTTCGGATTCCACGTTAATCAGTAGGTCCACGTCTCATATAGCCTCGCTGCTGAACGGGACGCTAAACTAAAATCAACTCAACAACCAAGCAGGGTCCTCTAGGGACCCCAGAGGGTGATATTTGGTGATACTGCTGCAACTATAAGAACCAATTTATTCTCGACTTTTATATGTGTCCTGCATCATCTTGGGATATCTGCTACATAATTAGATCAATGACGCGTTCGTTAAAAGTGCCCAAAAATAAGTTGAGAAATTAAAATAATACTTGGAGTCCTTAGAAGACCCCAGCTTGGTAAACAATTTTGACGATTTAGGATTGGTGCGATAATGGTTAACAGGGAAATGATCGATGGAGCATAAAAATGTGATTTTACAGTTAATCTGTACTCTTTCTCTTATAAAAGCAATCTAATTTTATCATGTTTTTTCTTCCTGAAAATATAAGTGAAAGTATTTTAATTATTGTCTTTTCTGGTGCAGAGTAATACCCGTTCAATACTACATAGACGTTGTGGTTTGTACTATTGGACTCCCCGCAAAGTTTGGACCCCTTGCAACCAAAACAATCTGGGTGCATGTCTCGTTTAGTATATCTGACTTAGAGTAAGTACAGCTTATAATGAGACATCGTGAATTTACATTTAATTAAAGCAGAAATAACAAATGACAATGGTTATCTAATGTTTCATATTACCTTCAGTATGCATGCGAAAAGTCATCGGATATGTCTATTCTCTCCTATTATTATTTACTTTTGTTAAAAATAGATTTTATTATTGAAGTGTCAAATAACATTGTATGACTTTCAACACACAGTATGATAAACCTAATTATACGTATAAATTAAGCATAGTTACATCTATGATAGACATATCAAAGTATATATTTGGAATATGCTCTTCAGTCCCTTACTTAGCAATGGAGAGAGAAGATGAAGTCTTCTGACAATACTAATGGAACGATGATTGATTTACTTTGTTGGCAAAGAAAGTAAAGAAACAGAAAGACTTCTATCATTTGTTGTTCACTGTCAGACGTTAGAAGTGGCGAATGTATCCTTCTTTCGACTATCTTGTGCTGTTTCATGGTTAGACTTTGTTCACGTTCAGGCTGCAGACAATAGTAATACAATGCACAGACTTCATATTTATAACTAATATCTGAAACATACAAGGTTTATAAACAATGAATCCAGATTTAGGATTATATTTAATAGCATTATTTGCTTAAGTTTCATTCGTAGACATAAAACATTGTATTTTCTTTCGTTTCACTTTCATGTAATTATACATAAACCTTTGACTTATTACTGATTTCTACCCATATACAGGGCCGGATTTCCCAATAGGCCCGGTAGGGCCGAGCCTATGGGCGCAAGCTCTCAGGGGGCGCACGGCCAAGAGAAAAAAAATAAAAAAATATCTAGAAATAAAAATAAATAGCCATAACTTAACAGTTTTTGAATTCATTAAAAAAATCGGGCTAATGAAGAATTCGGATTTTGAAGTTTTTGTGTCACGTTATCAAAATACTTCATGTAAGCTGTGTTTCTGAGATTAAAACTATTTTATAATGTATTACAGAGTTGTTTTTTTTTATTTATTTATTTGCCCAAATGGATAAATTGAACAAAACCAAAGTTATTCACCAATCTTTTGTTAATACATTAACGGTATTTTGTTAAGCCTAGAACCAAGTAAATTCCTCAAAAAAAAACTTGCAATGATAAAATTGCATCGTGGAGTACTGTTTAAGCAATTAACATATAGGCCTGATATAATTTTTTAATAAAGGTTTTTAGAAAAGTATCTTTAACCAGACTAGGGGGCGGAAAAAATTATTGGGCCTAGAGGCGCCAAAATGCTATATTCGGCCCTGTCCATATATAACAGTTTTGTTTCTGAAACAGCTGCCTATGGCGGTCTTGTGTATTAATTTTGACTACGAAAAATTACTAAAACTATTATGGAATGACTTACATTTACGGTGAAAATTTAGAAACCAGTCACACGAAGGCGCGCATTCCAGATTCAGTGACTTGTGATCCATTGCACTGTAAATATGATTATTATGTCCTAACTTTGCCAATACTTTCATAGCCAAGTGGTTAGTTCTCTGTATTTTTGTATCCGGGTTCGTTCCCGAGTAGAGAAATTGTTTCGGTACAAATCGAGGTAGTGTTTCGAATTACATTTTCAATAGTAATTCCTGCGTCGTATAGCCTCAGCACTGAACAAAAAAGGTTAAACTGCAATCAGCTTCTCTAGCTCTCACTCGCAGAAACTGTTGTTCTTGATACCAAGCTAATTGTTCTTGACTACAGTGCTTAAAAGCCGACATTAAACTGTAAGTATTGTTTAATGACGCTCTGCTATTGACAAATGACGCAAGTGTAACTAAAACCAGTTTTGCTCCCAACCTCACTTCGCCCCAAGTATAAATATTTTCATCTCAATCTCATTTCACCTTACTTTCAAAGCACGCGAAATTCAACACCTTAAGCTAGCCGGATATTAACTAGAGGGTAAGACAGCAAAGCTGAAGCGCAGCACAGGTAGGAAACTGAAAAAATAGGCAAAAATACGTACCGCGAACTTACTTACCACAGCACATGCCAGACAATGACTTTTCCTGTTTTCCTCTGTCTTAGCTTGCCGGTCCTGTTCGCAGGACAAAATGGGGTTAGTTTTAAACTTACCTCAACTACAATGTAACCTCTCACGCAAATTTGTGCTCCTCACGTCGACTTACACTCAGGAAAGCTTGTATTTGCCACCTCACCTTGCTTCATTACATTCTGTATGCAAAATTCTCTCCTCTATCATCACCCTCACTTTAAGTTCCAACAAACTTTTTACGGTCTGGACTAAGGTTTTAAAATGATGCCTTGGATGCTAATAAATCATTACTTAATCCCAAATAAGATAATTTGTAATGTTCAACGTTCGATTCGTAAGTTTTCTCGTTATGCTTTTTATCATCGAATTGTAACTTTGACTATATTAACAAGAATTTATAATATTTTGCTTTAGCTTACATGATAAAATATATGGACATTATGATATTTGCGATCATAAACATACTGACAGGTGGATGCACAGATAATATCATAAACATATAAGGGAAAATCATAAAGAAAGTGCGATTGGCAGAATGGAAATGGATTATGAAACTATAAACATAACACAGACTATATAGTATGATAATTATAAGTAGATGCGATGAACATGAAGGATGAAATGAAGTGCAAGCACGCCACAACACATGGGAAAGTTTAGAACAACGAATGCCGCTATCTTCTGCCTAGGGGCGACGCTAGGCTGATGAAGACTGGGGGAGCCCTGTTAGTAAGCAAAGGAAGATCACTGTGCAGTATATGAAGGAAATATGTGAGAGAGATGAGCATAAATACGATAGTCGTCCAGAAGTTCTAGATTGAGATCATTAGGGGGTAATGTATAACAATAGAGCGTAAAAAGGAGGTTCAAAGGGGTATAGTAATAACGTGGTCTGCATGGGTGAAGTGAAAGGTATGCATAGTGTCGAAAAGTAGTAGGTGGTGACGAGAGTAGCGATCGGTGAGAAATTTACGGCGTAGCGTTTCTAGGTGAAATTTAAGAACATGAAATGTAATACGAGAGTAAAGATCATGGGTGGGATTGGGTAATGAAATGCGATAGGCGATGCGAAAAGGTGTGTCGTTCGAAAAGTGCGAGCTTGGCATAGTAGGATGGTGATGCTGATATCCAGGCTGGAGAACCATATGTAAGAACTGGCAAAAGGAAGACTTTATGTGTATTAAGAATTAGCTGGGAGGAGAAACCCCAAGTAGTTCCGGTTAGTCTTTTGAGTAAATTAAGTATATTATATGCCTTAGTTTTAACAGAGTTGAGGTGAGGTGTCCAAGTGAGGTGATGTTCGAAAATGAGGCCAAGATAAGTGACAGTTTTAGAAGGATGTGTTGGTACATTATTGACTTGTAATAAAATAAGTGATGAATTGCGATGGACTTTTGTGCGTTTGCGAGGTGGGATGAAAACTATGGCTTGTGATTTTCCGGCATTAATTGTTAAGCTCCATTTCCGGCACCAGTGTCTAAAGCGATTGATAGCTTCCTGGAGTGCAAGATTGATTTGCGGAATGGTACGACAAAGGGCAAGAAATGCCGTGTATTCGTCATATTGGAACAGATGGACGTTTCTTGGTAGATCTGGAAGGTCAGCAACGAAAAGTAAATATAACAGAGGTGATAAAGCAGATCCCTGTGGAACGCCAAATAACATGAAAATGTAATAGGAAAGCGCAGAATTTATGGCAACGTAAGTAAGACGGCAGACAAGAAAATGATATATGAGCCGAATATAGGTCATAGGAAGCCGGAGTCTGACAAGCTTGTAAATGAGCCCTAAATGACATACCTTATCAAACGCTTTTTCGAGATCGAATAGGAGAAGACAAGATGGCTCAATCGTGTTATGGTTTGTGATTAATGTCGCGAGACGAAGGAACTGATCGTTAATAGAGTAACCAGGACGGAAACCAGTTTGATGGGTCGGGATGAGATGTCGATCGTTTAAATATGGATGTAATAGTTTAACGATGATCCTTTCACAGATTTTACTGAGTGTGGACGTTAACTGGATGGGTCTGTAAGATGAGACGGAACTGGGAGATTTATTAGGTTTCGGAAACATGAGACATTTTGAAACTTTCCATTCAGTGGGGTAGAAACCAGTGCGTAGTACGAACGTAAATATAAGGGCCAGAAGTTGGAGCAGTATAGGTGGGCTTTCCTTGATATGTCTGTAAGTTATGCTATCAAAGCCGGGAGCAGTATTTTTCTTATGCTGAACCACAGCTGTTATTTCATCCGACTGGATGGGAACAGTTAGGACATGCGGTGGTAATGGATGGTTGGCATCCGGCTGAAAGTGCTGTGAGTCCGTGTTTACACTGTCAACGGAATGTGAGCGGGAATTAACCTGTACAGGAGGTGTAAATATGCCTTGAAGATGGCCTGCGAATGCGTTCGCTTTTTGCAAATCCGAGTGTAATGGCTTGTCATCGACAAGGAGAGGATAAGGAGTCTTGGAAAATTTATCATACAAGGCGTTAAAACGCATCCAATACACGGTTGGGTGGCTTGTGTCGGCGAGATTATTGCAAGTTTTCACCCACTGCCTTTGCCGATATGCTACAAGGTAATTTCACAAGGGAAGTTCTCTGTAACTGATGGTGATGATGAAGCGCATCCGGGTTTCGTGTACGGAGGTATTCACGATAAGCTTGTCGTGATTGACAAATCAAATGAAAATAATGTGGTGGTAATTTTGGACGATGTGGTATGGATTCTGTTTGTGGTATGTAGAGAGCGGAGGCTTGTTGGAGAGCAGAAGTAATATGATCAACTTGAATGTTAAATTCATCTGAAGTGGTTGGTGCTTGATAAGGTGCAAGAGCAGAAGAGAGGTAAGTACGATAACGCGGCCAGTCGGCTTTGTCATAGCGGGGTGAAAGACGAGGTGGTGGGAGAGGCTGGTGAGAAGTAAGACCTGTATGATAGGTACGTTTTAATGGCGCATCGTCGCTACCGAGTAAATCAAGAACTGTGACAGTGCAGCGTGTAGTGAGCGTGTTAGAAGTAATTGCAATGTCAGGAGTGGCCGAGTGGCCGTTCGAAGATCAAGAAGAACGCCTGTCGTATGAGTTGTGATACGATCAGTAAAACGGGTTAGGTCTTGAGCGGAGCGACTATGGAAATTTATATCAGCAAGAATGATATAATGGCGGTATGTAGCTGATATATGAGAGAATAAATCCAGAGGAATTTGATTGCCTGGTCTGATGTATATTGTAGCCAAAGTGATAGTTATATTTTTAAAATACGGAGTAGTAATGACATGCTCTGGTAAATGTAAAATAGGACATGGTTGCTGTCTGTATGGTATGCTGTGTCGGAAACCTACAGCGGCTCCGCCATTAGCTGGCAATACCGGTAGTGGGTTATCACAGCGGAGTAAGACGTAATTAGGGAATCGGAAAGAGATCAGAAAGGTTTCGTTGAGAAAGAAAGCTGTAATGTGTTCTTCGAGTAATAGGGTCTGGAAGAGAACTTTGTTTCAGGGTAGAGATCGGATATTCAGGTACAAGAAAGACAAGTCCATAAGGAGAAAAAGACTAAACAGTTGTTTCGTACCGTGCAGTATGAAAATGAACATAGTTATTGGAGTATGTAGCACAAAGTGAGACATTGAAAGTTAATTTAGCGGCAAGTGTGAGTTGTTGTACAATGTGCTGACGATTGAAGGGGTGGATATTCTGAAGTGCAAGAGTAAGGAATTCCAGGAGTTTGCCGACAGTGACTGGATCATCGTCACGCTTTTCAGTGTTGGTTGATGCTGACTGGGTGCGGAGTGGAGCAACTAATTCCGGGTGTGATTCATCAGGCTTAGGTTTGCTTTTGCATTTATAGCTATAGGCGGGGTGCCTATCCTGACATGTTGGACATTGGGGTGGAAGTTCCATATTTTGGCAAAGACGCGCATGATATGGACCAGAACAGTAACCACAAACAGTAGCATATTTACAGTCGGCCGTTGCGTGGCTGTTATACGCTTGGCATCGCTCACATCGAAGAGGTAAGGGTGCATTCGAACGAGAGGGTTCTACCCTGTGTCGTCGCGTGCATATGAGGGCGCCTTGAGTGAGAAGAGTATCTGTGGTGTTCTGAGATGAAATGAGGATTCTAGCCATATAAGTTGGGCCAGTGTTATTACAAATGCGGATGGATTTGTTAATTGTATGCCCTTCATACTGTAATTCTGCTTGGATTTCTTCATCTGAGTATGTGGGATCAACTCCTCGGATTACGACAGAAAGCATTGGAGATCGCCTAAATGGAGGTGGCTGTTTGCGTCGAGAGTAACTGAGAGAAATAATGATGGCGGTGTTACCAAAAATTTCGAAGGATGCTTTAATGAGTACTGTCGTAAGGAAATTTGGATCTGAGGACTTTAATATGTATCCGTTGTGCGTTTTGACAACTTACTGGAGTGGAAGGCTGGGTAGATATTTCCTAAGATGGAGAATGATGAACTTTTCGTTGGTATATTTCGGATCGTATTTCTGCAATAGGAAGTAATAAACAGATGAAGACTAAATTTTGATAGGTATTTGTGGCAGATGCTCGGCGTGATGATACGGAATTTTTAGCGTCCATGTCGGATAAATCTGATTCTTTGGCGGTATGTTGTTTCTTAGCGGGCGGAGATTGTGCTTTGCTGGCATAGCTGGGCTGGCTGAGTGGAGATCGAGATCGAGGCCTGCTTGAGGCATTTGACACTGTTGAGGTAGTTGAGCGCTCTGAGGCTCGGCGGCGTCGTTCGCTGTGCACTCTCTGCCTCTCCACCTTCGTGGAACTAGCAGAGGGAACTGTGAAAGCTGGTGGTAAACCTCCGTGTCTGCATTCAAGATGTGGTCCAGAAGCTTTGCCAGAGTCCACCATGAACAACACGAGACCTGCAGCGCGGGCCGTAATCGTGTGTGTTGTGTGTGAAATCCTGAACAAATGATGATATGAGATGATATAAATGTGAGACGACCTGTTCGGATAGCCGTCAAGATTGGATGAATTCACTTGCCAAACTCGTAGCACTGGACGCCCTTGGCTAGATCAGTCTGACGGACAGTGCTCATAAGTAATGCAAGAGAAAAAATCCGGGATGAGGAACAGGAAGGAATCAAAAAGCAGCTGTACTGACGTTTGGTACGTCACAGCTGATAGGATCGAATCAAATGTCGATCGAGAGTATGTAGAACATTTTTTTTAAATACGGTAAGGGATTAGGTTTGTGGAATTTCTTTAATCATCTATTCCGTTTATTCCATTATATTTGGTTTCATACTAAAACAAACTAACCCCAGCCATTAGAGGGTTACGCCCTCTCGTTGGTAAAGGTTTTCAAAACATGTTGATGGTGCTAATACATATACAATAGGTGGTCTAAGTGCAGTGCAAAAACTACAATAAATTGAAAAACCATGTAAAATTAGTCTGGAGAAAAGAAGAATATATAATACAGTGCATGGTATCATATTAATGGTGCAAATATACAAATATATATATAATTAAAGAATAAACGTAATTTGATATATCATATTTAAACAGGTATGATAATGTTATGAAGTGCACTGACGTCACAATCACATTGGGAACATTAGTTGAGACACATGAAGGTTAGATCTTCTGTCTCGGGGCAACTCGAGACTGATGTAAGACGTAATGATAGCCCAATGTTAGTGATGAGTGAAGAACATGTGCTAAAATATAAAAATATGAGATAGATGATGTCTGACGATGTAAATGCAAAATATTTCTCTCTCTGCAGCGTCCACATTTGTTGTTTGAACATAAAGTGAGGTCAGGATGTTGAACGGTGAGTGCTGATATCGAGATGGAGCATCTGTACGGGAATCAACTCTTAATCTATCAGGATAGAGTGGATGAGCATTTGTAACGCGGGATTGAATGTATCTTGTCCGGAGTGTAGCAAGGTGCTCGAAGATAGTTGGAAAGTCTATATGTTCGTAGGTCATGTAATTTGGATATGGTAGTCGAATCCGATATGCCAGGCGAATAACGTGGCGTTCCATAATTGCTAACTTCTCGTAGAGTTTAGGTGAAGCATGACACCAGGCAATGTGACCAAATGTGAGAAGAGGTCGAAGAAAAACTTTGTATGTCTTTAGTAGGACATCCGCACTTAGTCCCCAGGTCGTGCCTGTAAGGCGGCGTAGAAGATTTAATCGAGTTGATGCTTTTTGCGCCAGTTTTTTAAAGTGAGGTTTCCAGGTAAGTTTGGTATCGAATACCACACCAAGATATGTCGCAGAGGCGGTTGGTCGAAGAAAATGCCCGTCAACTGATACACAAAGATTAGTAGGATTTCGGCGTACTTTAGTTCTACGTTAAGGTGCAAGGAAAACAAGGGCTTGTGTTTTCTCCGAATTTACAATTAATTTCCACTTCCTGCACCAGATAAGAAAATTGTCGAGTGTCAATTGTAGGCTTCTGCTGATCTGAAGCATAGTTTCCCCAAGTGATAAAAATGCTGTGTCGTCAGCATATTGGAAAGTATAGACATAAGGCGGTGGTCTAGGCATATCTGAGGCATATAAGATATTGCTCTAGGAATTAATTCGTGCGGGTGGACAAGAGATGGCGCAACGAACGGAGCGTCCCACAGTTCCGTGTATCCACACATGTGTTGCAAACCCCTGTCATCGCGTATCGTTCGTAGTATAGGGCAGTGGACTAAAGCGTCAACAACACCAGTTTGTAGTTAAGTGAACATGGCGCAATTTGTGCCTGATAACGTGTTTTTGCGGGGTGTCCTGCTGTATTACTTTAACATGCAGAAAAGTGCGACTGAAAGTTATCGTATTTTGGTGGAAGTGTATGGTGACCATGCTCTAGCTGAGCGAACGTGTCAGAAGTGGTTTGCACGGTTTAGAAGTGGTGATTTCGGCTTGGCAGACCAAGAGCGAGCTGGACAGCCAAAAAAATTTCAACACGAAGAATTGACAGCATTGCTCGAGCAGGATTCGTGTCAAACGCAGGAACAACTTGCAGCAGCATTAGGCGTTGATCAAACAACAGTCTCCAAACGCTTGAAAGTCATGGGAATGATTCAAAAGATGTCACATTGGGTTCCATATGAATTGAAAGACAGAGACGTTGAAAGACGAAAAAACATTTGCGAATTGCTGCTTCAACGACAGAGCAGAAAGGGGTTTCTGCATCGAATTATTACGGGTGATGAGAAGTGAATCCATTACGAGAACCCTAAACGAAAAAAGGCCTGGGTGAAACCAGGTGAACCAGGTCCATCACAACCAAAACGAGATATTCACTGTGCAAAGGTTATGCTGTGCATATGGTGGGATATGAAAGGTGTGGTGTACTATGAGCTGCTGCAACCGGGTGAAACTATGAATGGAGAACGTTATCGACGACAATTAATGCGTTTGAAGCAAGCTCTGGCCAGAACACGACCAGAATGGGAGAACAGACATGATAAACTTATTGTTCAACATGATAACGCTCGCCCACATGTCGCAAAACCGGTCAAAACCTATTTAGAAAATGTCGGATGGGAAGTTTTACCCCACCCGCCGTATTCACCAGACGTTGCTCCTTCGGACTACTACTTGTTCGATTGCATGAACAACGATTTGATTGGACAGCGGTTTACTTCTTCAGAAGATATCGAAACATGGGTCTCTGACTGGATCGCTTCCAAGGATGAGGACTTCTTTCGCCACGGAATCCGTACATTGCCTGACAGATGGGCGAAAGTGGTGGCTAGCGATGGACAATATTTTTCTTAAGGTATTTATGTATTTTGTGTTTGTACTACAGCTTCAATGTGTGCGTACAACCGCACGAATTGATTCTTAGACCAAATATATAATAATTGACTAAGTGCGGATCCCTGAGGTACGCCTGTATGAGGAAAAATAGGTCTACAGAGGGCACTTCCTATTGAAACATACGCTATGCGATTACTTAGAAAAGAGTAAATGAGACGGATGTAACAAGTGGGTAGTTGGAATGACTGTAGTTTGCGCAGCAAGCCATAGTGCCATACCTTATCAAAAGCTTTTTCTAAATCCATAAGGACTAGACATGATGGAAGAGCTTTATTGTGCTGATTAGTAAGGACAGTAGTTCGGCGTAGCAATTGGTCGTTAATAGAAAAGGTAGGCCTGAAACCTGCTTGGTGTATTGGTAACAGTTCATGTTCTTTAAGATAAACATGTAGTATGTTGACGAGAATCTTTTCAAATAATTTACTGAAGACAGAAGTTAACTGAATGGGCTTGTAGGAAGAAACATCATTAATAGGCTTGTTTGGTTTATGAAACATGGAAACCTTTGATACTTTCCAATCTACTGGATAATAACCAGTGTTGAGTATGAAATTATAGATACTAGCAAAGAAATAAATAGAGGTGGAGATTCTTTCAGCATCCTATACGAGACACTATAAATTCCTGGTGCTGTGTTACGTTTCCGTCGGAGAGCGGAATGTAATTCGAAAGCACTGATTGGTCTGGTAAGAGGATGATTAATGTCTGTTTGGTGTGATGTAGAAGGTTGGAAAGAATGTATTCTTAGAACCAAGCTTTTTTTTATTATTTTTTTATTTTTTTACAAGGTTAGACTGGTCAAGAGGTATACCCTTTCTTCCGGAAGGGCATGGAGGGAAAGCTATGGGATAGGTGATAGAAGGTAAGAGCTAAGTGATTTAAATTTTATTTTTTTATTTTTATTGTTTATTTTTATTTATTTATTTATTTCCAGTGCATTTCCATTGCTGCCATCTGTTGATTATATCCCATTTCAGTGGACGTTACCGGGTTCTCACAACCATTCAGCGGTCATTCGTCGAAAAGTCTCTATAACACCGCCAGGCGGAAAAACAACAACAACCATCTAACTTTACGATGACGGCAGCCGCTTCACTTCCGCTTCGGTGAATTTCGGCTTCGAACCGTCAATTTTCCTTTACTTCGGCGGCTATCCGCCGAAAGATGATAGCAGACCGATGATAATTGGCGGCACTTTGCACATGGGATTTTCTACCCTAAACAGCCTTCGAAACGCCATACTGCCTATTGCTAAGTTGCCGCTTTGATAACCATAAATCAACCGTTGGAATGTACTCTTTCCGACCCGAAATCTACATGTGGCCGGTCGACTTTTCTCCCTCTTTCCAGCTGCTATGCCGCACCCTGGCTGGCTATTTTCTACTCATTGTTTGTTCCCAGCACAGTGTGAGTCAAAAGTTGAAGTCCATAGGCCAACTCGGCTACTATTGCAGATATAAAGAGAAGACAAACAAACTATTTGAAGAGCAAAACAATATATTCACATTAAAAAAAACTACATACGTGTTACAGTTTCGCCAACTAACATTTTGGCTTCATCAGACACTATCTCTGCTTATGGAAAATAAAAAGAAGGTAAGATATGTAAGGATATTTTTAAATTCCAGCAACAGTTTTGTTTCTATACTGGTATACCTCCCAATAGTAACAGAAAGTACCATGCTGCCACCGTTGGACAACACTGAATAAAATAAAGTGTGGTTTGAAATTATTTGGACCAAAGAGAACGGAAAGAAGGACAAAATGAACGATATAATGCAGGACTCAATTTCACGCCTTTCGTAGCTGCCTGTCCTCCAGGCTCGTGGTTGCTACGCCACTGGTGTGGATATTGAAGTCGCATGTTTATCCTTCACTGTGCCTCCTTTCAATTATTTTGTGTGTAGCTAATTTCATGCCACACACTTTTTCATTCCTGTTGTCCAACATGACGCATGTTAACGTTCTTTTTTTTTTGGACGGTATTCTAGTACAGAAACAAAACTGTTGCTGGAATTTAAAAATATCCTTACATATCTTACTTTGTTTTCATATCAGGGCGGCGCGGTGGCTCAGTGGCAGAGCGTTCATCTCCGATGCTTGGGGTTCCTGGTTCGATCCCAGCTCGCGCCGTGTGGACTTTGTGGTGGACAAACTCTGAGCTCGTAGGTTTTCTCGGGGTTCTCCCGTTTCCTCCTACTTTCCTCATTCCACCATTTCATCCATTTCTCATAATCACCGTCTTCTTTAGCCTAACCGCCATAACCGTGGGACGTAAAACTCAAAGATTTCATTTTTATTTTGTTTTCATATCTGCAATAGTAACCGATTTGGCCTATCGGCTGTGGATTTTTGCCTCACACTGCGCTGGAAACAAATAATGATTGGAAAACAGCCGGCAAGGCTGCGGCATAGCAGTTGGAAAGACGGCGAAGAGACGACTGGCCCCAGATACATTAAGATGGTAGCCACCTACACAACACAATTCCTAGTACCTCTCTGTCAGCATAGTAAGCTCAAACGTAATAGGCCTAATCACAAGAAATGAGAACTTGAAAATCTCATGCTCTTGGAATATAGGCCGGGATTGAACCAGCAACTCATCGTATCACAGAGCCACTGTACCACATTAGCATAACAAAATATCTATGCACTACATAGCAATATGAAATCAGCAATAATAATAATAACTAATAGTAATAATAAATCGATCAAATCATCAACCTTACCTTAACTTCTTAAACGTTGTTAGTTGCTATACATTTTTGTTTCAATCTCTAATTCAAGGATGAAAGTAACAAAGCATAGAGAAAAATCTTAAAAGATGCTGAATGTTTTAGTGTAGCAGCACCACTATAAGATTTTCAACTGCCTTTGTTTTCTGCAAGCAATCTGAAGCAGCACAAAAAATATATACACACACCTTTCTAGTACATCGTAATGTACCTTCATTTGACGAGGACCCAAGTCACTGCTCGCGCTCCTTGTTCGAACCCACGCGCGGGCCACTGAGCACTGACAATAATATTTACTCTACGGCGCGGGCTTTGAATGATCCGATTCGTTTTTGTTTTCAGTAGTTTAAGCTGCTAAACTGCTAGATGGTGCTGTAGAATAAGTATCATGCCCCTTTGCCCTCTGGTCACGAGATCTAATTTCAGCTTAACCAATAACTGATAACAAGAGACAAACGACAACCCCTTCATTTTTCGTGCATGCGTATAATTTTTTGACATGTAAGTACATCAACTCAAAAATTGCCCGAATGATCAAGACATAACATACTAATCCGTCAAAACTACAGAGAAAATGGCAGTAGATCGTTTTGACATGTTAAAGTTGGTCATTTTTTTTTTTTTTTTTTTTTTTTTTTTACATTCGTGGCTGACTTATCTGTAGTGTCTTTACGGCTGTCGGTGGCTGGCCAACTTCTTTACAAACTATTCCTGCTGCCAAACTATTCCTGCTGCTTGAAAACTACTCCTGCAGTCGGAAAATGCGCTCATATCAGCTATTCCCCGCCCGTTAAGTCACTTTTTACTTTCATATAAATTCCATTCGCCTCACTCTACATTTCACTCTACCTTTCAATAGAAGTCTGTTTGTTGGGAGAGATGTTGTAAATTACTTTCTATATTGATTCCTAGCAGTACACTATCAGAGCACCTTGGGTCCACTTCTTTCTTTGCGCCAACGGCCCACTCCCGACTCAACGCCTTTGTCCAACTGTAAATTCATATATGCTATTAATAAAATTGCCTCAATACAGCAGATGATTTTTTTTTCTTATAGTTTCAAATTTCACATCATTTTCAGATATTATGCAGTCATTTCTATTTTTTGTCGTAGGGGATGGCCCGCTTCGAACTCCCGAGGTTTCACACCTGACAGCGGCATTTGGTCATGCGTTGCGCCTTTTCCGTCTCTACTTCAGATAATCTACGTGGTCATTGGACAGGCTACAATTCATATTTTAAAGCAGCAATCAAGATCCAACTTCCCTTTCTTTTCTTTTAGTCAACAAGTTTTCATTTTCGCGTCTTCATTTTGCCAGTGCCCGTCACGGCTACTTTCTTAGCATATTTTCCGCGAGTCGGACAGTCGCGGGTGACCCTTTCGCTGCGGATGCAGATATCGGCGGCAATTCCCCATGGGGTTCACGGTGGGAGCTCATCGAGTTCGGTTCCCCGCTAAGATGCATGTCCATATAGAAAATACTTCCGCTGATGAAAAGGGTGCTAAACTCAATTCAATATTATTATTATTATTATTATTATTATTATTATTATTATTATTATTATTATTATTATTATTATTATTATTATTATTATTATTATTATTATTATTATTGTTGTTGTTGTTACTTCTCCTACTACTACCACTACTAGCTAGCTAACTCAATGTCCTATGGAACACGGAGGCTCAATGTAGCGTTCACAAAAGCTCTCCGCTGACATCTATCCTTAGCCAACTCGATCCAGTTTCTACTTTGTATTCTTATTTCTGCGAGATTCATCTTAATATTGTCCTGCTATCTGCGGCTAGGTCTTCCTAATGGTCGTTTTCCGGTTGGTCTTCCAGTAAAAACTTTGAAAGCGTTCCTACTTTCTTCCACCCTGGCTACATGACCTGCTCACCTGAACCTCCTAGACTTGATGTCCCTAACAATGTTTGATAAAGAGGGAACAAAACTTCATGTGCTTAAATAAAACTCAGAAACACTTGTTTATTTATGTGCTATAAATTTTGGAAATATGTAATAAAACTAGAAAAATATGTGACAAAAAATAAAAATATTTCGCAACAGAAACTTAAATATTACGTGTATTGTGAGCATCTTAAATTTAGTTCCAAAATGCTTATATTCTAGCGAGCTATTCTTTGAAAGTGTTGCAGTGGACCATAGTTTACTCCAAGTTGTCCATATTCAATTTATGACGATTATCCCTTAAAAAAAAAAAAAAAAACATCTTATATTGCGAGAAATATTGCTCCACGTCACAAGAAACAATTCTCGCATAGTTGAAAAACGAAATTTCTTTAACACTGAAATTGATCACATCTTCCTTCCCGTTCCTAAACATGTGCAATTATACACAATATTTCAAAACCTAGGTTTCTTTCAAAAATGTCTGTACATTTAGACACTAGCACTTGTTCGTTAGCTCCAGGACGTTTTTCAGTTTCGTTTGTACTATGCGGATTTCACCCACTGAAGCTGACAGAGTGTCTGATGACGATTCAAGCTTTACTATACAACGAGAACGAAAGGACGGGTTTGTTGAAATGAATGCTAACTCGAGTTTTACGGAGGGATCTTTTAACAATTATTGTAGAATTTCTATGGACGACGCTTCGTCTTTGTCGAGATCATTTACGACAGATACGAATTCTTCGAAGTTTTGGGCATAATAATCAACGGCGTCCAACCAAGTGCCATATCGCGTAACTACAGGAGCGGGTGGAAGAGGAATCCCAGGACACTTTTGATTTAAAATGTATATTCCTTTAGGTGACTTGACAAAAACCTTATATCCATTTGTAACTAGTTTATCGACCTTGGGATAAAGATCTCTTATCTTTTCACATACTGTATGCAACGCACAGGTAGCATGCACCATTTTTGGGTAGCTAACGGCAAGGCTTACTGCAGTTTTTTTTTTTTTTATTGTAAGCTGCAGGATCTGTAACAAGAAGAAGAACATTGTCAAATTTTATGGCTTCTGGCCACAATAGTAGCATTGCTTCGTCGAAAAGCCTTGCGATCTTTACATGTGTCGCAGTAGATAGCTGTGTACGCACTAGCAAATATTTTTTCGCCAACACAGTTTCGTCACTATTACTTAGCACTCATACAATCACGTTTTCCACTTTTTTTACCACCGGAGTCTGTAGTTTCGTCCATACATACCCAAATATTTTGATGAGCACATTCCGAGCGAATATGTTGTAGAGTTTGCTCGTAACAGCTGTGTAGATAAGTTTTTTGCAATGTTGATTCGTAAGGCGGTTCGAAGTTCGTATATTTCACGAGAAATTTTCGTAATTCAGGGTTCTTTAATCTGAACAGTGGTATATGTGTGGATACAAAAGCTCTTCACAAATCCATTGAAAAAGCGGACAATTTTGACGGTTCAGCAGAACTAGATGCAATTTGTTGACCGAATAATGCCTGTCTCTTGCTCAAACGAAAAACAACAGTAATATGCTTCTTGCCCTCCAAATGCTGGGTAATTTGTGAACGTTGCTCAGTTGCGACAGATTTACCACACGGTTGGCAAAATAGCACTTTGGCATCATAGAAAATACATCTTTATATTCGTCACAGAACTTCTGCAAACGAGATGAAACACTTGTCTTTATTTTAGACATTTTACATTAAGGAAACACACACACTGTGCTGAAGCACCACTCAGAACACAATGACTGAAAAGACATGCGGTGGATTCAAAGTCCTGCAATGTTGTAACTGGGTTGGGGCTGGATAGAATTCCCTCCACAGGACCTTACGTGTAGATTGAAGTAAGGTTCCAGAAGTCTGCCAGCCAACGTGCTCAAAACACAAAACAAACCTGACGCACTCGATATGAAAGAGATGTAGGAAAATAAGCATTTTTTTCTTTCGAAGATTTCGATGTAGCAGGCTCCAATGAGTGATTTTATGTTTTTAAAACGAAAATTCTTAAAATGTGTATTTACATACGGAAAACTGGAAAATATGTGTTTTATGTAAAATAAAATTTGCTGTGGTGGCATAAAATGATATGATCAGTATTTTGACAAAAGAAAGTTCCTCTATCTCTCTGCAGAAAAAAAAATACTTAAATAAAATTCCATTTCCTAAACCATATAAATTATGTGGTTTCTCGTTATGAAGTTTCCGCTATTCCCCATTCCCTTTTCTCTTGGGTCCGAATATTCGTCTCAGGTTCTTGTTCTCAAATACTTTCAGTCTATGTTCTTCCTTCCGAGTAAGTGAATACTACTACTACTATTATTACTGCTACTACTTCTACTGCTACTCTTACTACTACTTAGGGTGGAGTGAAAAGAGGCCAATTTTTTTTTCGAAATTCAATTTTGTTTAGGGGGCAAAAGTTGCATCATATAGTGGTACTTTACCATGGAAAAATTCAATTCCCTAAAACAATTTTTAGCCGGGGCACAATGGGTCTTCAGTTTGATAGATTTTGTAAATGCGTGAAGAGGTCATTTTCTTCTAAATTCTAATTCGGGTACGCGGCAAAAGTTGCATCATATCGTAGTACTTAAGTTTGATATATTTTGTAAATAAATACACGTTTATTATGTTTCATTTACGTCTTCGTGCAAAATACTGCAATTTTGACTCGAAAGTAGGCATGTACAGTATGCGGCAAAACAAACAGTACTGAAATTCGCGTACGGGTGGCGCTCAGATGCTATAAGATGCAGATGGTATGAGATGTGAGTGCCATATGTATGCTCAGTTGTGTGTGGACTAGCGTAGTGTGCAGTTGGTGCGAAGATAATGCTACTCACAACAAAGGAGGAGGTACTTGTTGTCGAGCAATATTTCCGCTCATACGGTGTTGGGCAGCGTCTCACTGCAGAAGATTAGCGTGGACGTCTACTGTATTGCTCTGGAGTGTTAGCTATGGCATATGAAAATGAAGATTTAATCAGTAACATATGGTTCAGTGATGTAAAGCCATGTGTACTTTGATCGCCACATCAATCGACAGTTGATTATTGACCCTATCTTGCATTATTTGTGCGGCTTTTACCGCACGAAAAATCTGTCGTTATAACAATGGATGCAACAAGACGGAGCTATTGCCCGCACTGCAAGTGAGTCACTTACCCTTCTCACAAGAGTTTGGACATCGCTTGATTTGCTGTGGAACGGATTTTCCATATCCTTCCCACTCTCGTCACCTCATGACTCCAGATGCCTACATGCGGGGTATGCTGAAGGAAGCAATTTCCCGAACAGATAACTTCCTATCACTATACCGGAGTTAAGAGAAAAGATTCGATCATTTGCTTTGTCCTTCCAGCAAACCGTGTTCACTAACATTTTCATCGATCTACAGGACCGCTGTGAAGAATATGTGCGACGTAATGTTCAACATTTTGAACACATGATGTACAGGAATGATTCCTTGTAAATTTACAACATGTGTTGAGCAACATTTAGTTGACATCCATTTGATAACCTTTCTTATGTTTTGTTATGTTGTACCTAGGTACAACAAGTAAATAAATGTCAACGATGTTATTTCAGTACTGTTTGTTTTGCCGCATACTGTATTTTCTCTAGTCAATTTTGGAACGAATAAAGAAATCACTCTCTCTCTCTCTTGCTCTCTCTCTCTCCCTCTCTCTCTCTCTTTCTCTCTCTCTCTCTCTGCCTCACATACTGACAAAGAAGCTTCACTAACTATTTTCACTAATCTTTCCACTGCTTGCGTATGACATGGAAACTCAGCGATATCAACATGTGTATTTCCTAAAGAACACATTTCTTGCAATTTGTCATCTGTCACATGAGTCAGTATTGGCTGTTCTGTTATGTTACACTCATTAAAGTTTATCATTTCTTAGCTTCGAAGTTTAATATTGGTACTTGAAAGTAACGAATTTCAGAAGATTTACAATGTTTTCTGGATTGGAGAATTTTATCGGCAGCAAGGATCCGTGTAGCTGATCTGTCGTCACCAATGGTGCCAATTTTCAGATTTTCATAGATGCATTTCTGGAAATTATTTTATTGACAGAAGTCTAGTATGGTTCGCGGAAACATCGCGAAAGTTTTATGGTCAAGAACAAATGTTTAATTCCGTATTTGACAAGAGGTTTCAGTTTGATGTTGAAACACACTGGTGCATATACTTTTACCACGAACTTTCCGAGTTTTTAGCTCTCTGAAAGATTTGGCGTTGATACATATAGACACAAAAGTCTGCAAGCTGCTGTTAACCAGCGAGGATGCTCAAGTTTCCCAGGTTTCTGATCTTTTAGGCTTCTATCATAATCTCCTCTTATCAGAGAGTAGCATATTTTATACAAGAACCTTTCATCATAACTGGAATCACGCACATTTAAGAATCTTGGAAGTTCTGAAGAAATATTTTCGAAGCCGCACACTGGATTTGTTTCACAATTCACCAATGATCTACCAATAGTACCAAATAAAATACCAGTCATCGATTTCTTCCAGTAAATGACGAAGTGGTAATTCAATGAAATGCAGAAACATATGCACCACTGCAAGGACTTCCCTGAATGGTTTTCGAGAACTCTAATCCCTCCTCCTTTTTACCCAACATTAGTATTAATGCCATTGCAACTGATAGCTACCACGTCTGATAGGTCCACATTATTTTCTTGTAAAATTCGCGGCAGATGGAACTAGCAATATTTGTTGATGACGCTGATCCAGTCAAAGAGGCATGGCCGAGAAATTTGTTATCCGGTTCTTCAAGGATACAATAATGTTCTTCCATCTTCATACCTCTGTGACTTCCGGACATTTCGAGTGTTTGGTCTTCCTTCTCATCAAAATAGATGACAAGAGGTTTCACTTTATTAACAGTTTCTCTAGTCCTTACACATTTACGATTTTTCGCAACCTCTCTTTGTATTTTACTTCTGTCAATTATGTTTTGCGGCTGCTCTAGACTCAAAATATTAAAATCCTCCAAAACTGCAGTAGCAATTGCTGCAATTTTTCTTCCAGTCACGCCGGTTTTCACTAATTTTGCTCTGCTTTCTTGTCTTCTTCAAAGGATACTTCCAACTAAAATCAGGATCTCCTCTATCTTTAGCGTGTTCTTTATTGCCTTTCTTTCTTGTTTCCAAAGATGACGAGAAGTCCGAAGATTCAATAATGTAGCTGGTACTGGGTTGGTTGGAGGCTTCACCGTAAGATCGCTTTTTGGCTTTCTTCTCTTTTCATCAATGTTTTTGTCCAAGTAACATCAATATCACCGATTACTATTTTCCTACCTTGGCACTCTGAGCGTCCTGTCATAACGACACACCGTGAAATCTGAACATTAGTATCAAAAACGTTATTGCCCTGCTCTCTCAATTCTTGTAATTCATTTGCTCTCTCAATTCTTGTAATTTATTTGCTCTTACTACCATTTTTTTAAAATCAGTTTTCTGTGGTAACTATTGATCATTAGTGATATGCGGTGGAGCGAAACAACAGCAATTGAAGCACGTTCCCAAATATCTTCCACCTTCTCTGCTACCTTTCTGCAAATCAAATTCTCTGCTGGTTCTTTGCTTCCGCCCCCTTCAGTTGCTGACACGTAAATAATGTGCCATAACGTGCTTGTAAGTTGGAAGCGTTCTTCATCCAAAATCTTTGACACTACAAAACATCTCTTCTGCTTTTGAAAGATTGTTCCTGGTTGATTTTACCATCTTTCTTCTTTATATGACAAAATAAAAATGCTAGATGTTACGCACTAACACAATAGTAGACAATGAATCCACCATTAACTATCAAAACACAAAACTAATCAGATCACTAAGGTAGCAATACGGCCGCTAACCAGACATGTGTCCCGTGCACTTGTACAACACTTATAACAATCGTTCGGCTGTAAAACATTGAAACAAGACATTATCAGCTGCACAAGCGCGCGCCCTGATTTCATACTTTACCCTCTTATCGCCACACACCAAATTATTATACCAGCGACTTAAAACTGCCAGCAAGTTCATTATGTGACATCAGGAAAGAAAATTGTTAATAAATAATAAAAAAGAAAGCTTATTTATGACAAACTAGCAAAATGCTTATAGTTGATAACTTTTCGTGTTATTATTCACAAAGGAGGTGGGCTGATAAGGGCCATTTTTCGCCCATCAGGCCCGAGATATGAAATGCATGGTTTTCAATAGTATACCTCATAAAAATAAGAAAACAAATATATTTTGACGGAAAGCGCTATAAGTGAGATGTAAAAAAAAATAAAATAAACAAAGACGTAAGTCGTGTGTTAACGAAGGAACGTAAACACTAATGTCATGAGTTGGAATCCGAGAAAGCAATAGTAAATAGAACACTAACGGCAAGAATAAGAAGAATGAAGTCTACTACGACTATGAGATCAATATATTACATCGGAAATAATCAAGCATAGATAATAATCAGACAGCTGGAGACACTTGTAGCTAGTTTGCAGATTAGGCATCGTGCTTGCTGTCGTCATCCGAATCGCCACTGGACCATCCTGCAGGCGGCATCTTGTAGTGTATGAGTATATTCTAGACTTGGTTTCTTAACTGCGCTGGAATTGTGGCGCCAGTAACACAGAAACCATAGTACGGAAGCAACATGCGCACAACATCCGACGACCCGTGCGCCTACTTTACATTGGCAGTACCGCTGTATGTGTGCGATGTTGCTTTGCTCTGTTTTGATCCAAATATTATAGGTTTTGGATCTTATGTGTCGTGATCGTACTTGAACTTGGAGAACAGAAGCATCGTCATGATGTATGTACAGAGAGTACATACCTTCGTCACTTAAGTGCTCGTGAGTGTAAGATTGGCTTTGTTTAAGTTGATATATGCCAAGAGTTAATTGCCGTAGCTCATCCCAAGTTAGCCGTGGAAAATCTTGAAGATCTGTATAGGTTAACTTAGCCCAAATTGCCTTTTTCTCGCGCCCAGCCTTGTTGGTCGACCATCTGTTTTAAGTAATTAGGTTTTTAACTAAAGCCAGCATCCACTGAGCGATTGTTTCGTCATCTTCGGTGTTGTGAATCCTTGTAGGATAGAAAGCATTGAGAAGAACACATATAATTCGCACATAGTCACCAATATAAGGTATTTGCGTATTGGGTACCACTTTATCCAATGTGCGCCAGTTTTTCAACTGTCCATTAATGGCTTCGACGACCCATGGAACTTTCGTCACAAGACGCTCCTCGTTAGCATCCGCTGTTGTAAACTGTGGCTGCTTATTGAGTAATCTAGGCATTTCAGGTCCGAGACCCATTTCTTCCAGAAGTGTCAAACAATCACGGAAGCCTCTATCAACAATCAGAACATCCTTTGGCTGCAGCCACTCTCTGATATTGTGTGCATCTTTTTTAAGATATGAGTGAGTATGTTAGCGTCATTGTTCTTTGAATCCGCGAAGTAAGGTCCAAAGACATCCAAAATGTAACCTGCCGTCGTGACCAACATCATAGGCTTCACCAAAGGTTTTCCTTTGTGTAACGAGAATGATCGTCGCTGAAAGGAATAGTGGGAGCTCTTCTGGATATAAATGTACGTGCCATCAGAAACAAGTGTTACAGTATCATTGTCGTCGTCGGGAATGAATAATCGTGGTGCTAAAGGCTTCGTATGGTTTCAATAACCTTGTATTCCGTTCCAAGATATAGTGGAACAAAGTTCTGCATAAAAGCCTCACGTGCAGAGTGCACAGAAGATGATATTCTTCGTTTTCTGACATTGAATAATGTGGACAGAATAGCATTCGAGAGACCCGTTCGAAGCTTACAAGTAACACTGCCAAACAAGTACGAGAGGATCTCTGTTGAGGAATGCATTTTGGACTTTACTAGGTCATAAATACAGTTAAAATCAGACATTAATATACCCATAAGAGTATAATAATCGGAGTCAGAAAGTTGTCCCGGTAAGTCGAAATCGATACCTTTCTTCTGTGCTACCTTTCTGATATCGTTTATTAGACTTTCAATATCTTTGGCAGACATTGTTGTCTTCTCACATACAGGGCGCACAGCTTGCAGAGCCTCCTCACAGAATACGGACTCCGTAAGATGCGTTTAACAGCAGCGTTTTCCCGACGAAATATAGATTCCCGTTTCTGTAAAGGCCTGCGTTCGAGCTGCTTTTGGTACAGCCACTAAGTATTTCTTACGCTTACATATTATACAACAGCTATTAGAGTAGTGACAACGAGGTATTGCTAACTCTATGTTAGGACTCTTACAGGTGGTGTCAACGGCAGTACTCGTAGACGCACTATCTCTTTGTACAGCAGACGAAGGCATAGGAGTGCTTCATATATATATATATATATATATATATATATATATATATATATATATATATATATATATATATATATATATATATATATATATATATATATATATCTGGGGTGGGGTGGAGGGTGTTTGTGAGTATGGGTATGTATTAGCTTGGATCGGATGCATCAGGTAGCTATTGTTGGTCGTTGTTTTTCATCTTTCCCTCAGTATTGCAATATAACGCATCAATGAATTCCCATCGCTACTTCATTGACGGGTGGTATGTATGATTCTTCGATATATATATATATATATATATATATATATATATATATATATATCGCAGAATTTCATGCCATTCTGCGACTGGTTTTCCTGCTCGCACTTTTACTCATACCACTTTCAGAAATGATAGGCCTTCTCAATACTCCAGAACGTGCTGTCTCTATTTGTACTGCCCTACACACACATCCGCGCAAACAATACATTTTCTTTATATATTTTATTGACATGCTGAGCATGTATTTTCAGTCACAATCGGTAAATAACATCAGAGCTGGAGTCTCCAGTTAAACTCGTACATTACAGCGTATAAACGGTAGTCATCGCTCTATACTCTCGCGCAATACATTTTGTTCTCTAATAGGTAGAAGGACACACTGAACCAAAATCAATTAGTACTCATATCAAAGGTTACACAGCGTTATATTATGACGAGTCAGATTTATTTTGGTTCATCGACTCCTTCTTCCTATAAGCCTCCATCAAAGACAGCAAACAGTACCAAAATGTCGCAAAACGCTGAAACGAACTCTTTTCGGGCACTCATTTCTATGACTTACTATTTTCTTTATCACGTATCTATTATCTTTATATGTGTAACATATCTTCTAGTATAAAAATACATTGCAAACTTCATTTTTCCGTTGTCTGATGGGCGAAAAATGGCCCTTATCCGCCCACCTCCTTTCAGGGCCATTACGCACTGGCTAAAAATAATCTTAGAGAATTAAAAATTATTGTTCTTATCTACTGATACAGGATGCATCTTTCGCCCTCTATCAATAATAGAAATTACAGTTTACTTCCAGCGGAGATTTGCCAAATAGTTAGATAGTAAATGGAAATTGATTTAGAAATTCTCAAATTTAAGGCCCCTTGCGCGCTGGCTAAAACTTGTTTTAGAAAATTGAAATTTTCTATGATAAAGTACCACGATATAATGCAACTTTTGCTCCCGATCCAAATATAAATTTCGATTTTTTTTCGCTCTACCCTACTACTACTACTACTACTAATAATAATAATAATAATAATAATAATAATAATAATAATAATTTTCAGCTTCCTGACGTGTTTAAAGTAGACCATAAACATAATTTAAGAAATGAACCCTAAAAACTTTAAGGTTCATTTTTTATGTAAACAACCTAAACCTATTTTTGAAATCTATCTCACACGTACAGGATGAGTCAAGTAAATGTTCTGAAGGCATAGGTCAACTCCGTTATGACTGAAGAATAAAAAAATGGAAAGAGAGAAAATTTGTTAAAAATAAGTGATTTTCAATCTAAAGTGATGGAAGTCCTATATACATTATTTTAATTGAAAATCATTTTAATATAATTTTAATTGAAAACCATCTATTTCCAACAATTTTAATATATCTTCATTTTCTCCTATCTTCGCTCATAACGATGTTGTCCTACGACACCGGACCCTTGACACACCCATTACATAGTGATACATAAATAAATAAAGTTAACCGGCTTTAACAAATGCAGTAAAAGTACAAAATATTAAAAGCACGAATACCATAAATTACTATTATTATTTATAATAATAATAATTGCAATAATATTATTATTATTAATAATAATAATAATAATAATAATAATAATAATAATAATAATAATAATAATAATAATAATAAGACAACTTATTTAGTTTGAATACTAATTTTACGAGTCATTAGTTTCTTTGCTTTTCACGTACTTTAGATTTTTAGTTTCGGAGCCATAATTCCGCTCTTATCCAGTGATTTGTTTGTTACGTCACAAGATGCTTATCGAAGTGCTACCGTGTAGAAGCACCATATACTTTCAATGCCATAGAACAATATACAAGATTTTTGGTAGCACATTTGCTACGAGAAATGCTACGATAAATGATTCCATCTAAAACTAGCCTTAACTTGATATGCTACCTTCTGCGTTACGGGGAAAGTTCCCGCACCATCAAGAGTCTCTTCAATAATATCAATATTATCTGCTGCGAAGTGTACAGACTTTTCTGCTTGAAGATTAGAATGAATCCCTATATTTCCATTCAGAGCAAAATTTTCACATTCTTTTTGTGCTAATGTTTTGTTGATACACCGGACCTGATCGTAGTTGATAGTCTTTCCTGCTTTATACATTAGATCAATAAGTGACTTTAATCTAGTAGCTTGATGGACTGTCATACCAAGGCCAGTGTGTTTTGGAGTTAATATATGGCCTTTAGAAGTAGCATAAACTATGTCCTGACACAGACTGAGTACACTTATATTATCTTTGGTGTTTGTAGTATCTTCATCCCGTGCATCATCTGCAAGAAGGATATGAACAAACATGTATAGACTTTCAGGAATCACTTTCTAGGCTAGATCCTCACTAAGATGGGCACAACTACACTATAGATGGTAATGTTTTTACGTCTTTTCTGAACTTTTTTACACAATGATATAAAGTGAGCAGGGTTTCTGATTCGCAGTTGGTCGTATGTGTTACTCTTATATCCTCTTCAGCTGTAATTTCTTCACGTGTAACCAATGTTTGCATGAGATTCTTTATTTCAGATTTCCCTTCTCTTGGTTAGAAGATCAGTTGTGGTTCATGCTGATCAAACTGAGAGACAAAGTCAATCTCACCGGGCGTTAAGTTTATTTTATTCTTTTCTTTTTCTTTTTTTCTTTTTAAGCGGCGTTTTGAGTTCTCGTACATCTCTACTGTAATACCTTATTTTGCCATCAGAGCCTCGTAATATTTCCATACATTCAAAAAAAAATCTTATACTTGCCCTCTTGCGATTCCTGCAAGACGAGAACTGACGATCTTGGAAAGGCAAATTTCCTGTGGATTGTTTAGGACATCACTATTTTGGCCATCTGCTTTTCTTCACATAGCATAGACGATGATACCCAGCATAACCTCCGATCAAATCAAACATTCCTGATAATCGACAATTAAGAGCTTCATCTCTTCTTGATATTTTTAGTACTCTACCTGACATGGTTTTGGTCATAGCAATTTTTGTTGGTTTTCCTGTGTCAATTTGACAGAAGACACAAATGTATTTGTTAAACGGTTGAACATAGCGACGGGTAACTAGCTATTGGTCTTCTAATGCATGTACCTGCTTTGGGGTAACATGTGTTATTGATGTTTTATGACATTTTTCGTACTTACTTTGTAATCTCTTGATATTAGTTTTTTTTTAATTATGTCAGAATAGCAGAGACAGTGTTAAGAAAAAATATCAGTGTTATTCCACTCTGCTTATAAGTCGATTTATTAACTCTATCCCAAATATCTACATTTTTCTGCTCATGGTACTTGATACGATCCTTTACAGCTTCTTTCAATTTCAGGACAGCTTGTTCTCCAAGCTTGCTATAAGTGAAAAAAGTTTGTAAACAGAACGCTGCAGCCTAGTTGTTGCGCACCTAATCCTACATTTCCCCACTCCCTTCTCAGCGACGATGATGTTTTCCAGTGTTGCAATCTGGAGGGAGCGCAATGGTCTGAGGATTTTCTACGACATTTGAGTGTAAATGCTGTATATTGACTGCACTAAATTTTTAATGCATTTTAATATTTTCTCTTTGAATATTAAATGAATTAAGCATGATTAGGGGTATTCCTTACCAACGTAATATATGAATTAAAAGGTGGAAAACTTCGCAATGAATCTTAATGAAAAATAAATAAATAAATGATAACAGAAATCACCTTCTAAATGTTTTCCATTTCTCCTTCAGTTTCACTCTCCCACTCATCTGAGTCTGTATCGGCCGATGAATCTGAGTCTGAATCGGTTTCGCCAAATCTAATTATCAGTTCATCTAAACACTCATTCATAAGTCCGTCTCTTTCAAAGTAAGAATCTTCATTTTTTTTCACGTGTTCACAACATTTTACTCATTTCTGTGGTGAATATTCATTAAATAACTTTCCCAGTAATTCTTTCTTTTCATCCAGTGAATCGGAAATGCATTGCCTTGCTTTGCTCTTGATTTCCCCCCCACACACACAAGTTCAACAGGATTTAAGTCTGCGTCGTAAGGTGGAAGTCTTATTATAGTGTGCCTTGCGTTTATAAATTTCTTGTCAATCGCGTATTGTTTCACATAAGGTACATTTTGAATTCTTAAGAAAAATTGTCTTCTGTTCATTCTCCACAATGTATTTACTCTATTCTCCGCTTCAATTTCGGTTTCGTTTATAGGTTTGTCTGTCGCTGATAGCCACTGTATCATGTCGCTTTTAAGTGAAGACATATATAGTCTTTTATTGATTTAAACATTGTGATAACTGGCATTATCAACGACAACAACGCTGTTTTCGGGAAGATTAGGAAGTAGTTTTTCATCGATCCATTTTGAAAAATTTCTACTGTTCATGTCATCATAATAATCTCCACTTTTTTGCTTAGATTTGAACAATAATAGAGCATTATTAACAAACCCAAATTCCCCTCCTGCATGGACAGTAATAAGATGTGGCCCTTTTCAAACAGTTTCTGTTGCACCTATTTCACTCTTACTTTGCCAACACGCCGGTACTGAATGTGGTGCGTGAATGTAGATTTCATCTCAGGCCGGGCCCGTGAATTAATAATGCGAGGCCCGACTCGAGTTAGCATTTAGGCCCGACCCAAGGGCGCCGATTTCTCTCTAAAGTTGGGGGGGGGCATTCAGATGCAGAAGGTATATACATGAGGATTTTAAGACAAATTGCATTCAAATTATGCCAAATAATGTATATTCATAAATACAATAGGGGGACCACATGACCTTTGGGACCTCGAACGTATAACTAGGGTGATAATTAAATCAAATATTTTAATTGCAACTATGCCAAATATTTTGATCCGCACTTCTGGAAGAGGAACTAGCTGAAATAAAAGAAATCGTTGAACAAAGTTTTCTATACTAGTTATCAGTTGTTATAGTTTTTTTTTTTTTAACACAAGTTATATCTTCGGCCTTGGAAGTTGAATAATTATTAATTCTTACTCAGAAGGATGGGGGACGCAAAATGTTAAACATTATAACACTTGAGACATTGTTTGTACTAACAATAGACTGAAAGCAGCTTATTTGTTGTCTTATATTGACAAAAATACTTTTGTAAACTCGTCTCATTGAAGTAAGACAGAAATATTTCCCTTTCAGAAAGATGGGCCCCTGGTTCAGTATCGTAATGTTCTAGTAGATTCGGCTGTCAGTTCAATCTTTAATGTGGAATCCAGAAAATTAAGCCATTTGCCTTTCGGTTTCTCTTCGTTATAAAGCTTAATAACGAACATACGCAGAATATACTACCATAGAATGCAAAGAGCTACCACCGCAACGCATTTTCAAAAGCGGGATTAAATGAAATGGACCACTGATATGAGAATTACGAGTCGATACTGTAGGTATAACGCTACGCGGTAATATTTCTCATTTATTTTAGCAGATGATATTTGCTGTAGCATAAGTTTGCTGAGTTAGTATCACTGGTACTTTCAAGCCCAGATCAGTGGATGGAAGAGTAGTGGGGAGGGTGGTGGAATACGAAGTGCTCCTCAGCGATCTGCGCATCTTGGTTTGAAACTTATCGAGTTATAAGATCGTCACATATATCTTTGGCAAACGTCGCACCTCTTCCAGTTCATAGATGTATGGCCCTGTTTTCTAGAAGATAAAACTATAGCTGGTTCCATTTTCAATTAAGAATGTAGAACCTGAAAATAAATTTAGTAGTAGAAAATGGATCGATCTAGGCCAGACCTGGAACAGCGTTGAACAACTCACAAGCCCCTGGGAAAATGACCACCGTGCACCGTGAGCCCACGGTCTTTTACGACCTCCATTTTAGGGGTGAATTTATTCCCTTTTATGAGCACTTTTAAGGGGGTGTATTCGTTCTCTTTTACGAGCACATTTTAGGGGGTGTACTCGTTCCCTTTTATGAGCACTTTTTCAACCCCTATTTTAACATAGCAGAAATTACACTGACACTACGTAACATAACAGAAGAGCAGATAACACATAAGAGTACGTAACATAACAAGGGTGAACTCGTTCCCTTTTATGAGCATATTTTCCAACCCCTATTTCAACATGACAGAGACTACGAAACATGGCGGACATAGCACAGGGGGTGTATTCATTTTCTCCACCCCTAATTGAACATAGCAGAAATTACACTGAAAGTACGTAACACACAAAAACCTCCATTTTAGGGGTGGACTCATTCTCTTTTATAATTACTTTTTCAACCCCTATTTTAAGACAATGAATACCTATGTAACATAGCGATTCGATACGCTCTTTCAACCGATTTGGATGAAACTCGGCATATGGGGGTTTTCGACCATGCTGAGTACGAATATCATACTTATTTTTACCTGGGTCCTATAGTTTATGTGGCATACGCCCTTTCTAGGACAATTTTAGCCGATTTGGGTGAAACTCGGTATATAGGGGTTTTCGGACATGCTGATTACAAATATCATACTTATTTTTATCTGGGTCTGATAGTTGATGTGGGATACGCCCTTTGTATGACACTTAAAACCTAATAACTCGAAAACGGAGCCAAATATCGAAGTGGTGTTTCCACATTTAGCAATAGGTCATCAGGTACTACAAGTTTCAAAATTAGTGGTCATCGAGGTCAAAGGTCAAAATACTTAAAACCCAATCACTCGTAAACTGCGCCACATATTGAGGTGGTGTTTCCACATTTAGCAATTGGTCATCAACTACTACAAGTTCCAAAATTAGTGGTCATCGAGGTCAAAGGTCAAAATACTTAAAACCTAATAACTCGAAAACGGAGCCAAATATCGAAGTGGTGTTTCCACATTTAGCAATAGGTCATCAGGTACTACAAGTTCCAAAATTAGTGGTCATCGAGGTCAAAGGTCAACATACTTAAAACCTAATAACACGAAAACTGAGCCACATATTGAGATGCTGTTTCCAAATCTAGTAACTGGTCATCAACTACTACAAGTTCCAAAATAATGACCATCGAGGTCAAAGGTCAACATACTTAAAATCTAATAACTCGAAAACAAAGCAACGTATTGAGGTGCTGTTTCCACATTTAGCAATAGGTCATCAGGTACTACATGTCCCAAAATTAGTGGTCATCGAGGGCTTGTAAACGAAGCAACGTATTGAGGTGCTGTTTCCAAATTTAGCAATAGGTCATCAGGTACTACATGTCCCAAAATTAGTGATCATCGAGGTCAAAGGTCAAAACTCGAAAACGAAGCAACGTATTGAGGTGCTGTTTCCAAATCTAGTAATACGTCATCAACTACTACATGTCCCAAAATTAGTGGTCACCCAAATCGGTTAAAATTGTCATAAGAAGGGCGTATGCCACATAAACTATAATACCCAGGTAAAAATAAGTATGATATTCGTAATCAGCATGGTTGAAAACCCCCATATTCCGAGTTTCATCCAAATAGGTTAAAATTGTCATAGAAAGGGCGTATGCCGCATACACTATCAGACCCAGATAAAAATAAGTATGATATTTGTAATCAGCATGGTCGAAAACCCCCATATGCTGAGTTTCATCCAAATCGGTTAAAATTGTCATAGAAAGGGCGTATGCCACATAAACTATAGGACCCAGGTAAAAATAAGTATGATATTTGTAATCAGCATGGTCGAGAACCCCCATATGCTGAGTTTCATCCAAAACGGTTCAAAGAGCGTATCGAATCGCTATGTTACATAGGTATTCATTGTCTATTTTAAGGGGTTGAAAAAGTAATTATAAAAGAGAACGAGTTCACCCTTGCTATGTTACGTAGTCTTATGTTCTGCTATGTTAAAATAGTGCTATGTGTTATCAGCTCTTCTATGTGTTCGTAATCGTATGTGTTATCTCCTATGTTAAAATAAGGGTTGAAAAATATGCTCATAAAAGAGAATGAATACACCCTTGAAAAAGTGTTCATAAAAGGGTACGAGTCTTATGTGTTATCTGCTCTGTTGTGTGTTACGTAGTGTTACGTGTTATCTGTTCTTCTATGTGTTCGTAATCGTATGTGTTATCTCCTATGTTAAAATAGGGGTTGGAAAATATGCTCATAAAAGGGAACGAATACACCCTTAAAAATGTGCTCGTAAAAGAGAACGAATACGCCCCCTAAAAAGTGCTCATAAAAGGGAACGAATTCACCCCTAAAATGGAGGTCGTAAAAGACCGTGGGCTCACGGTGCACGGTGGTCATTTTCCCAGGGGCTTGTGAGTTGTTCAACGCTGTTCCAGGTCTGGCCCAGATCGATCCATTTTCTACTACTAGTAGTAGAAAATGGATCGATCTGGCTCATACTTGCTCAACTCACGAGCCCCTGGGAAATTGACCACCGTACACCGTGAGCCCACGGTCTTTTACGACCTCCATTTTAGGGGTGTATTTGTTCCCTTTTATGAGCACTTTTTAGGGGGTGTATTCGTTCCCTTCTATGAGCACCATTTTAGGGGTGTACTCGTTCCCTTTTATGAGCATATTTTCCAACCCCTATGAACACATAGCAGAACATCAGACTACGTAACATAACAGAAGATCAGATAACAGATAAGAATATGAAACATAGAAGGGGTGAATTCATTCTCTTTTATGAGCATATTTTTCAACCCCTACGAACACATAACATAACAAGGGTATACTCGTTTTCAACCCCTATTTTAACATAGCAGATAGCACAGCTAATAAAAGAGCATGGCTTATTTTTCAACCCTTATTTTAACATAGCAGGCCTCCATTTTAAGGGTGAACTCGTTCTCTTTTATAATTACTTTTTCAACCCCTATTTTAAGACAATGAATACCTATGTAACATAGCGATTCGATACGCTCTTTGAACCGTTTTGGATGAAACTCAGCATATGGGGGTTTTCGAACATGCTGATTACAAATATCATACTTATTTTTACCTGGGTCATATAGTTTATGTGGCATACGCCCTTTCTATGACAATTTTAACCGATTTGGATGGAACTCGGAATATGGGGTTTTCGACCATGCTGAGTACGAATATCATACATTTAGCAATAGGTCATCAGGTACTACATGTCCCAAAATTAGTGGTCATCGAGGTCAAAGGTCAAAATACTTAAAACCCAATAACTTGAAAACGAAGCAACGTATTGAGGTGCTGTTTCCACATTTAGTAATTGGTCATCAACTACTACATGTCCCAAAATTAGTGGTCATCGAGGTCAAAGGTCAACATACTTAAAACCTAATTACTCGACAACTGAGACACATATTGAGGTGCTGTTTCCAAATCTAGTAACTGGTCACCAACTACTACAAGTTCCAAAATACTGATCATCAAGGTCAAAGGTCAACATACTTAAAACCTAATAACACGAAAACTGAGCCACATATTGAGGTGCTGTTTCCACATTTAGTAATTGGTCATCAACTACTACATGTCCCAAAATTAGTGGTCATCGAGGTCAAAGGTCAAAATACTAAAAACCCAATAACTCGAAAACGAAGCAACGTATTGAGGTGCTGTTTCCAAATCTAGTAATAGGTCATCAACTAGGGCAAGTTCCAAAATAGTGACCATCGAGGTCAAAGGTCAACATACTTAAAACCTAATTACTAGATTTGGAAACAGCACCTCAATATATGGCTCAGTTGTCGAGTTATTAGGTTTTAAGTATGTTGACCTTTGACCCCGACGATCATTATTTTGGAACTTGTAGTAGTTGATGACCAGTTACTAGATTTGGAAACATCACTTCAATGTGTGTCTCAGTTGTCGAGTAATTAAGTTTTAAGTATGTTGACCTTTGACCTCGATGGTCATTATTTTGGAACTTGTAGTAGTTGATGACCAGTTACTAGATTTGGAAACAGCACCTCAAAACGTTGCTCTGTTTAAGAGTTATTCGCGTTCATTGGTTCATTGGGCGTTCATTATTTTTGGAACTTGTAGTAGTTGATGACCAATTACTAAATGTGGCAACAGCACCTCAATATGTGGATCCATTTTCGAGTTATTAGGTTTTAAGTATTTTAACCTTTGACCTCGGTGGACATTATTTTGGGACATGTGGTACCTGATGACCAATTACTAGATTTGGAAACAGCACCTCAATATATGGCTCAGTTGTCGAGTTATTAGGTTTTAAGTGTCATAGAAAAGGCGTATGCCACATAAACTATAGGACCCAGGTAAAAATAAGTATGATATTTGTAATCAGCATGGTCGAAAACCCCCATATGCTGAGTTTCATCCAAATCGGTTAAAATTGTCATAGAAAGGGCGTATGCCACATAAACTATAGGACCCAGGTAAAAATAAGTATGATATTTGTAATCAGCATGGTCGAAAACCCCCATATGCTGAGTTTCATCCAAAACGGTTCAAAGAGCGTATCGAATCGCTATGTTACATAGGTATTCATTGTCTATTTTAAGGGGTTGAAAAAGTAATTATAAAAGAGAACGAGTACACCCTTAAAATGGAGGCCTGCTATGTTATGTTGTCTTCTGCTCTTATATGTGTTCGTAATCTTATGTTACCTACTATGTTAAAATAGTGCTATGTGTTATCTGCTCTTCTATGTGTTATCTGCTATCTTCAGAATAGGGGTTGGAAAATATGCTCATAAAAGGGAACGAGTACACCCTTGCTATGTTATGTGTTCGTAATCTTATATGCTATCTGCTATGTTAAAATAGTGTTATGTGTTATCTTCTCTTCTATGTGTTCGTAATCTTATGTGTTATCTCCTATGTTAAAATAGGGGTTGAAAAATATGCTCATAAAAGGGAATGAATACACCCTTGTTATGTTACGTACTCTTTTGTGTTATCTGTTCTGCTGTGTGTTACGTAGTGTTATGTGTTATCTTCTCTTGTATGTGTTCGTAATCTTATGTGTTATCTCCTATGTTAAAATAAGGGTTGAAAAATATGCTCATAAAAGGGAATGAGTTCAGCCCCTAAAATGTGCTCATAAAAGAGAACGTATACACCCCCTAAAAAGTGCTCATAAAAGGGAACGAATTCACCCCTAAAATGGAGGTCGTAAAAGACCGTGGGCTCACGGTGCACGGTGGTCATTTTCCCAGGGGCTTGTGAGTTGTTCAACGCTGTTCCAGGTCTGGCCCAGATCGATCCATTTTCTACTACTAAATTTAAATATTAATATATATATATATATATATATATATATATATATATATATATATATATATATATATATATATATATATATATATAATATTAAAGTTCTTAATATTTGGTCTAGGAATTAATTCGTGCGGGTGGACAAGAAATGGCGCAACGAACGGAGCATCCCACAGTTCCGTGTATCCACACATGTGTTGCAAACCCCTGTCATCGCGTATCGTTCGTAGTATAGAGCAGTGGATTAAAGCGTCAATAACACCAGTTTGTAGTTAAGTGAACGTGGCGCAATTTGTGCCCGATAAAGTGTTTTTGCGGGGTGTCCTGCTGCATTACTTTAACATGCAGAAAAGTGCGACTGAAAGTCATCGTATTTTGGTGGAAGTGTATGGTGACCATGCTCTAGCTGAGCGAACGTGTCAGAAGTGGTTTGCACGGTTGGTGATTTCGGCTTGGCAGACCAAGAGCGAGCTGGACAGCCAAAAAAAATTTCAAGACGAAGAATTGACAGCATTGCTCGAGCAGGATTCGTGTCAAACGCAAGAACAACTTGCAGCAGCATTAGGCGTTGACAAAACAACAGTATCCAAACGCTTGAAAGCCATGGGAATGATTCAAAAGATGTCACATTGGGTTCCACATGAATTGAAAGACAGAGACGTTGAAAGACGAAAAACCATTTGCGAATTGCTGCTTCAACGACATAGCAGAAAGGGGTTTCTGCATCGAATTATTACGGGTGATGAGAAGTGGATCCATTACGAGAACCCTAAACGAAACAAGGCCTGGGTGAAACCAGGTGAACCAGGTCCATCACAACCAAAACGAGATATTCACTGTGCAAAGGTTATGCTTTGCATATGGTGGGATATGAAAGGTGTGGTGTACTATGAGCTGCTGCAACCGGGTGAAACTATGAATGGAGAACGTTATCGACGACAATTAATGCGTTTGAAGCAAGCTCTGGCCAGAACACGACTAGAATGGGAAAACAGACATGATAAACTTATTGTTCAACATGATAACGCTCGCCCACATGTCGCAAAACCGGTCAAAACCTATTTAGAAAATGTCGGATGGGAAGTTTTACCCCACCCGCCGTATTCACCAGACGTTGCTCCTTCGGACTACTACTTGTTCGATTGAATGAACAACGATTTGATTGGACAGCGGTTTACTTCTTCAGAAGATATCGAAACATGGGTCTCTGACTGGATCGCTTCCAAGGATGAGGACTTCTTTCGCCACGAAATCCGTACATTGCCTGACAGATGGGCGAAAGTGGTGGCTAGCGATGGACAATATTTTTCTTAAGGTATTTATGTATTTTGTGTTTGTACTACAGCTTCAATGTGTGCGTACCAACCACACGAATTAATTCCTAGACGAAATATATATATATATATATATATATATATATATATATATATATATATATATATATATATATATAATCGTAAAGTGACAATTTATACTTATGGACAAACTATTAAATTCTGTACCTGCTCTCATTTGAGTCATGCTATTAATATTTCACTGCTGTTATGCATACGATTATCACATAGTGCTATAGTAGTGATTTCGGAGAAAAAGTCTCGCGCTTTTGAAATTGAGTCATAGTGCAATATGTGAAGCTTTCAACTGAGTGCATAATTTTAGAATGATGAACAAATACTCATAATCTAGTTTCACATGCTTTTTGCTTCATTTTAAACATCTTCATTGAATTTTACGTCCCTTTAAACATATTGATTGATATGAAACTTGGTTAGGTTAATAAGTAAAAATACGACGGTCACTTTGAAAATTCTTGGCCGCCATATTGAAAATATATTTTATGCCTCCATCATCATATTTCGAATATTTTTTCCTAACTTATACAACCTTATATCATATAAACATTTACTAAATATGCACATATTGAGCGCCTTGTTAGTGTCCAGAAAAGTTCCGTGTAAGTTAGGTTGCATATGTCTGGCGTTCTCACAACTGGAAATGACCTGGACCCCAAGTAATGGAATTAGTGCACTTAGCGGGGAGATAATTTTGCTGGTGGCTGCATATATGAGAACATCAGTGACTAAGTGTACTACCTGAACCAATTTTCGTGTTTAAGATTCGTATTCAAATATTGTGAGTAACTCTACTAATGTAAAAAAAGAAGAAAAAGAAAAAAAAACACTGTTCACCTTCTTACGTATTTAAACGGAGCGTACAGAACTTAGGTATCTTTTTCTCGCAACTTTGAAAATTGAACTTGAATCGCTTACGCTGTGAACGGCCCATATGATTATATTTGCAAGGAAAAAAGGTCAAATTTTGCAATAGGTTCCAGCTGTATACAGATATCAGTCTTTGCATTTCAGAACAAATGCAGTACTTATCCATGCACTAAATTACTTGTTCTTTCATCTTTCTAGCAACATGTGTTTTATGTTCCCATAATTTGAGAAACGCATAAACATTAGTATAGTATCAGTTTATATTCATACAGCACATGGCAATTTACAAATTTATTTCGTGCAGTTGTTCTAGATTTGATATTTTCAGGTAGTTTCTAGTATTTTTATTCATGCGTGGTCAGTATTTTTTATTTCTTTGAACCTACAGTATATATGAAATAATACATTACATGCACAGCAATATTAAGATTAATATACGGTGTTTATTGGACAACACGCTCCGAACCAGAGAGATTCAGCTTAGAATGGAGAACTGTCTAGTTAGTCTCCTACTCCATAATTTTATCTACATAGACACCTGGTTCAGTGCTAGCAACTGCTGTCAGTGCGAAGAAAACTTTCGTGTAAGTTGGGTTGCATCTCTCCAGTCGTTTTACAAACTGCAAATTACCTGAACCCGAAAAATGGAATTAGAGCACACAGGGTGAGATATTTTTGCTGGTGGTTGTACATAGACCCCTCTAAGACTCATTAAAATGAAACAAAAACTTACAAACCAAAATATTTTCATTCAGAATCAGCCATATTGAATAGACATACCTGTTTTTTTTAAAACAGGCACCAGTGACAGCTCAGTAAGCGTCCTATGCTCCTGCCATTTTGTGAATTCCTTTGAAAATTGGTTGTCAAATAGGGACCTGAAGAAAACTTGCGTTTCGGTGATTCCATCTTTGCTTGTCATGAAATGACGACCACGTAAAGTGGGCTTTAAAAATAAAAATAGCCAAAAGTTTCAGCGTTAAAGGTTCTGGCTGCATCATGGATGCGAGAAAATGTATATTTTTCTCTTTGTCGCGTAATCGTGAAAAGCACGAACAGTCGGCCATTATCGTGGTGAAATACGAAGGAGTTATTCAAATGTGGCATATATTTTGCTACATGTTGACGCAGAGTCTCGATAAGGAAACTAGAAATTCGGTCAGAGTATCAGCAAGAAAGAGCTTTTATATATTCGACTAGGTATTGGAAAATAGGGGTGAATTATTATACAGTGGGCTCTTTTTAATTCGAAGTTCAAGGGACACGAAAAAACTTCGAATTATCCAAAATTCGAATTATCCAGCAGCAATCATTTTCACATTTATAACAACAAACAAACCACAGTACTGTGCATCAAAAACCTATCCATATTGTGTAGATTTTACCTTTAAAGCAGCTTATTATTTGCGTGATCGAATACCGGAAACTAACAAACGATGTTGACTCCACATAATTCAAACCACGTGTACAAAGGAAAATATATTTACGTACAACACTACAACATATAGTGAATATCCCAAACAATTAAAAATCAGTATCAATTTGAATATTCTGTTCTCACCTTTAAGAAGTCGTAAGTTTAATTTGCTTAAATTTTATTGTTTTTGTACATTCAATAAATCTGGAATTTCATGTATTGCGTGAAATATGATATCAATACCATTTGGTTGACTTTATCAATAATTCATCTTAAATTTTCAACCAATTCTGAGACAATATGATATTGGCACACGTTCTCTATCTTTACTTCTTCCCCAACGCACCATCATTTATATCATTACATAGATTTTCTGTTTATGTTTTGTATTACTCTTCTCTGTGGCGTCATCTGGATAACTGAAAACACGTTAAAACTGTATTTCTCTGTTTACATCTGTCAAACATTAAAAAAAATAAACTGTAATTACTTCGAATTATCCAAAACATAGGTTCAAAAATTATACACGATCTTTTACTATTGCTTTCAATACAGTTTTCAAGGGGAATAAACTTCTGTTCGAATTATCCAATATTTCAAATTATCCAAGTTCGAATTAACGAGCTCCACTGTATTAAAAAGGCCATATCTTTACATTCCTAAAGATTAGAGACATGAAATTTAATTTCCAATTTGCAACAATATGACAAGTGTTTTCGTGTTTTTTGTTTTTTTTTTTTATTTCAAGTATACGTATTTGACCTACAAGAAAAGAAAAGTGGGCGAGCAGAGAATAGGATTGGGATTACTTTCATTATAATAAGATGACCATACCTGTTAATCCCTTTAGGTTAAAGACGTTAAATGTTTTATTTAAACTTTTAATTTAATGTAATTAAACGCACGTTTCAGCATTTTTGTAATTTTTCTCCTAGAATGTAAGAAAACAGGTAAGAAGAAAGACGGATGAGGATTGCAATTATTATAATATTATACCCATATCTCAGAATCCCTTAAGTTTAGAGTCATTAAATTTAGTGTTTTGGACTTTTAGCATAAAATAACTAAACACATATTTAAACGTTTTCAGATGTTTGGCCTACAATGAAAGCAAACTGGATGTAGGCAAACACGCCCCTACGAGACTTTTCTTTTTAAATCTCGACTTCGAACAAATTCTACATGAAAGGTACAGAAGGAATAACGCAGAATATTGCCCACAGTAACATGTCAAGTCATTTGCTGTTATGAAATATAGGTCATGGTATCACATTGAAAGCCTATTGACACAAATGTATTGACGAGGATTACCTCACGCCAATAATTTCCGCATCTTAGAATTCCTAACGCCGTGAGACTTCATGGTGCTTTGGATCATTCCAAAATTTATGTTCGTAACATTATCTTATGTAGTGTTCAGTATTATTTTGGGTTAACAGCTTAAAAACGCTTGTTGCATGGTTTGAGAATCTAATTTATTATGTTCTTCAACCCTAAATACGAATACAAACTTTTTTTTATCCAAGCACCTACTATAATCTATTTTGTGCTTAACGAGTAAAAATAGTCTTAATGTTCACTTCTCTGCTGAAAACGAATTATGTGTTAGTAGAAGAAATGTTCGCCTTTCAACTGGTGAGATTAATAGCAACTCATTGTTGGTTCAGATTTACTGTGGCACCGACAAGGCGTCTAACCACGGAGATCTGTCTACCCTTTTTCTCTCTTCCCCTCCCTCTCCTTCGAGAATCTTCGGCCAAATGGGTCGGGAAACGGAAATTGGGGAAATAAACCGTGCCATGTTTCAGTGACGTCTTCTTTGCAGACTCATTTCCACCACAACGTACAACGAACGAAGAGAATTCACTAAATGACATCATTATAACTGTAAATTTCTAAACCAGAACCTTTTTACAGATAAATTGACACAGCATATATCATGAAAATGGGACAACGCAAGGAAGAAAGTAGATAAGGAAAGATATTTGGAATCTTGAAACTGCTTTTTGCGTGGAACGTCACCTAAAATGGCACTTTGGAAATCTGTTGTAATAGAACGATAAAATGAAACATGAAGCTATATAACACCAAATAAAATTCAAGAGTGTGTCCTAATGTAAAACAGGAAAAATGACGTTTAAAACACATGAATCTGTTAACATTTATGAACGCAATGTGCAGCATGGTCGATATGGAGCGGTATTGGTATATGATAACTTTTGAGCAAATAACTAATATATTAAATTCTAGCTAATGGCATATATGGCTATATTTTGCATGAGTTGTAGATCAGTTAAATGTTAATTTATTCTGTCTCGAATTATGATTGGTAGAATTTATTTACAACAAACGAGTTTCGTTCCGCATTTCAAAACTTCCTTAGTATACCCAGCTATCCGTCTTCAATATTTTAATAAGAAGTGTCAGACTTATTAGTTCCGAGGATAAATGGAATCTACTTAGAACTCTCTCTCTCTCTCTCTCTCTCTCTCTCTCTCTCTACACACACACACACACACACACATATATATATATATATATATATATATATATATATATATATATATATATATATATATGCAAAGAAAAATCTGGTTATCCTTTTCTGTCTTTGCTCTATGTAGACGATCTAACATTAAAACCGGAAGCTGAAGATATGCTACCACTTCCGGATGTATATAGTGAGATAAGGGCGAAGATGCAACTGAAACGTTCAATCCATAAATCCATATAGAAAGAAAACTCATTATCGCTAGCTATTAGTACTTTTGGTTCTGGACAAAAAAGTTCTGTAACATGAAATACCAAAATGTGTCGATGGAATCTATGTCACTTTGAAATTAAACAGACGAATAAAAGCTGAGACAAAAAACTACTCTTTGAACGCAGAATCCACTTTACAAACTATTCGTCGCTATCTCGTACTATTTCTTTACTATGGAGATTCAATATTGAAACCGAAAGAGGGGGAACACGGTGCCTTAATGGTAGAGTGCTCAACTGAGGTCCCTGGTCCGATCTCCGACCAAGCTAGTTGGTGGTGGACAACATCGTATATGTGAGCGTTCTCGAAATACTCCCGTTTTCTCCCTCCAGCATTTCACAACCATATTCTCATTCCACCATTTCTCCATCACCATTCGCTTGCCTTAACAATCATCTCCCTCAGATTCAGAGCATAATCGTATACGTTCAACGGAATTTTATTTCGATGATGACTGCTTGCTGTATTGTACATTTTCAAGTTTAGAAATTGAGTTACGTACGTAGTTCACTATTGGCGGACGCTTCAATTGCATTCGATACGGTTTCACGCTACTACTCCAGAATTGTTGAAAATCTAAGTATTGTTTTTAGGTATGATCTCAAAGGTGCGATCTCAAATGAATACATTTTACTAATATATGTTTCCCCATATCACATGGTTCTCCTATAAAGGCTTAACGGAAGTTAAAACTAAAAACAGTCCTCGTATACAAATATTGATTCATTTTTTGTTGAGTCGAAGTAAATGTGCAACTGTACCGTGAATGCCCAACCTATAGGCGTGAGATAGCCACGACACAAGCAACAGTATATCTTTAGTCTCGCAGTAGAGAAGTGTGGTCGAGTGTAGTCTGATGCCACTGAAACTGAACAGATTCTGGAAAGGATTCATTGTGGTCCTTTCTGGCAATTAGTTCACAGCGTCGCGCATTCTAGAAATGTGTCAAGTGCGTAATTTTCATATATATCGTGCCGCTGTGAATCGCATTATACGGAAATATGCGGCATACTGACGCAGTCCTGCTCCTAGCACACCGATGCGAGCAGGTAGAACCGTTTCCCAAAATGGTTCATGATTGTGGGCAGTTTCTCGTACAGGGGTACGTACAGGCAGTTTGCGTCTCCTAAAAGCGGAGCGAAACGTCAATATCAATGATGCGTACTACGAGACTCATGTTCTGATTGAAATGTACCAGCATGAGATCAGAGCATTGTACGAACAAGACGTGAAGTAGGTTGAACTGTCCCAAGACAAGGCATCCAGCCTTATTGCTGAAATTATATTCCCGTGTGGAAAAGAAAACTGGAAGTTTTGCAATTTTCTTCTCTGGCAATCCTACCAAGAGTCCAGATGCCAACACAATGGCCTATTGTGTTTCGGACTACTCAAGCTGCATCTGTCCCATCTTCGAGTCCGCACCGTCACAGATCTGTAGAATGTCTTTAAAGAGGAGTGGGATGCAATACTTACGGTCAAGCTACAAGATAGTCTCCTGCAATGGAAACTACGATGCCAGGCTGTTGTCAGTAGACGTTGCCTGCAGAACGAACACAGCCAGTGGTGAAATGCGGTATTTTATATGTAAGTGCCATATTCAAATGCGGCTTAATATAAATGAATCAACCTCTGTATTTGTCTTACATATTAAATTATAGACAAAATACCTTATCTACATCTTGAGGAAACTAGATCTAAGTATTTCTTCACATATTAGCGAAAGCGACTTTATGTTCACCTTGTATATATGTATATTTATTTTTCGGTCTTTAGTTTCAGTTTCCTTTGTTTGTGGATTCCGAAACAACGCTGTAACTAGCGAGTTTATCAAATGTGTGTATATGACAATTCAAGCAAGTAATAATGATCCGTGTATACAGACGAATAGGCTTGTGAAAGATATAAACTAACTATATTACGTAAAATGCGGAGAGGATTGAGGAATCAATCCTCGGCCTCTACAATTATTGGTAGATGACAGTGTAGTTAAGGCACAAATAAGGCGAGCAACATGAATCAATTGAGCCCTAATACCATTTACATGTATATCAGAAAGAAAAAAATATCATTTGCTCGGCACAAAGGGATCTATAATGAAGCATATTAGTTCTTAAAATTAGTTCTACCATATGGTAGTATAAAGCTGCAGTTCCTTGTACAAGTGTGAGCAAAATAAATGACTCGTCTCTTTAATCTTTTTTTTTTTTTAGTGTCTCCGTTTTGTTTATATGTTCGAAATTTTGAAAGGTTTCCACAGCCGGAAAATTTAATGACAAATATGTTTTCAATGTTTGTATTCAAGAAAAAAAACAAAGAACAAGGAAATGAAAACAAAAAAATAAGAAACAAAATTAAAAAGAAAAAAAAAACAACTTAATTTGGCCGAAAACACGAAAATTACCAACTCTGTTGAAAAAGGGTATTTTTTTTCTAGACCGGGAGGGAATTGTGTATTTCAACGTAGAACTGAGACCTCTACATCACTGATAGCGAGAACAATGTTGATTCATATCCACCAACAAAACGTTTAATCAAATATTTCTAACATTTATTATGTCAATGCAGACATAAGAAATTGAGATATATAACATGCGAACTCCATACAAATAAATAAGACAGTGAAAGTTATCTATTAAAAGATACGAATTGGAACACGTTCATAATGAAAATCATGTCTTGTAGTATAATATACCTATAACCTGTCAGGAGTCTATAGCACAGTTGGTTAGCGCAAAAACGTGAAATCAATTAACAAATGTTAGTGAAATCTGTTCGAGCCCCGTCTACAGAACATTTTTTACTATTTTAATTGTTTATGTATTAAAAAAACTACTACATAGGTTTAATACTCATCACAATATTAAAGCAAGAAAAAAAACATTCTCCACCTCTATTACTACTCTTCATTTCTGTTTGCAAAGGTTTCGTAATTATTTTCTGTATGCTCAGTGGTGCATAAAGAAAGCTTTCCAGTAAATTCTATTGCTTAAAAGCAGTAATTCAGGGAATTCTAGAATCAATTTTAACATTACTTATCGTCCCGAAAATTATATGATTGTCTCATCTCGTGGCATCGCTACTTACTTCAATGCATTATGTAACTTCTATCTCTAACTACGTGTTTCATAACAAACTTCCCCTATTAAATGTTTAAATTTCTATGTAAACATTTATTGAGGTGAATGTTCTATAATGATTTTAATTCTACAGCGGTCGGACGGGAAAATGTTTCATAAACGCTCGGGCTTGGTCTGACAGACCCAAGAAAATAAAACTCCATAATTAATTTGTAAACAATATTTTAAAAATAAAACAAACTTTCATGTAATTACAGGTATTTCTAAAACCTATAAAAACATTTCAGCTCAAAACTGGTGTGTTCGCTTATTTAAAAAAATATTTGTAATTGCTCACATATTTTTTTTAGTAAATTACATGAGTTTTCCTAACAAATGTATATAAAAAAGAATATTTGCTTAAATGTTGTTAAAGATAAGTAATATTGTGAAGGGCACTTATAAGTTTATTTAACATAACCTAAGGTACCACCTATGTGGAAATTTACTGAATGTCAAGGGCTAAAGTTTTTTAGTTTTCATAGCATTCATCACACATCATTTTCGCGTGGCTCAAACATAGGCATGCTTTACAAACTGTAAAATAGTGCTTAGTTTCGTTGTCCTAGTGTCTGTGGCATCTTTACCTTTTTCCTATCTCCGGAGAAGCTGGTCTGTCCACTTGGATGTCAGAAAATCTTGTCGCAAGAAGCCAAGTTTCAAGGTAGAGACTTGATTGCGTTGGGTGCTGCATCATGTAGGGCCTTGCCAGAGATTTCCCTAGCTTCTTGAGATAATCCCGTCTTGCCATTTTTGCAAAATTATTTGTGGAAGTGTTTCGAAATTTCCAGTCCTTAAACATCCCGGCTCTAGTTATGAAATTCACTATGACATATATAGGTAGGTAAACCTATTTGGATAAAAGATTTTGCGCCCAAAGGTCTCGCGCCCAAATGTAATCGACCCTTATGGGTGCAGTTAGTGAGAACTTCAAATTATATGTCCGTAGTCAAACTACCTCTTTAAAAATTGTTGTGTGAGTACCTTAGGGTTCTGAAACATGTAGTTTTGGTTAGCGCACATAGTAGTTCCTAAGTGAAGTCTTGACCCAACTACGTTAAATCCCATAGTGTTGGAGTTATTTTTTTTTTTTACGTTTTCGGCAGCCTATAACTCCGAAGGGAAGCATTTGTGCACCCAGATTGATATATACTATTTGTCTTATCTTGGTGTCAGGAATCACCTCTGAAACGTTGTCCGTGTTGTTTTGAAACACCCTATATATGATATTCTTTATTTTGTTTCAAATAAAATAATCTTTCAAACAAATCATTCCTAACCTCGTATAAGAAGATTCGTTCAAATAATGCTTCAATGGTTTCAAAGCCATCAGAGAAATTCTATAACAAACTTCTTATTCTCGAAAATCATGCCTTCCTAATTGCTTATCGCAGCAGATTACCTAGCCCCACACGAGAACTTATCAGTGCATTACTCTTCCTGCCTTGCAGTTCCATCTTGAATCCCTCCAACTCTTATGCATACGCCGCCGATTTCAAACCCAACATCCATTACTTTTCGACGCAAGGCACTACTTAGCACTACATCACAAACCTACTCTTTATCATCACGCCCCATTATCTATTTTGTTCACATTATACCATTACAGGCTTCCTCCTGATGATCCCTCACTCTTGCTTCTGAACGATTACGTCACTCATGTTTATTTACCTCACATTTTTTTCATCATTTCATGCACAGTAATTTTCTCATACTAACTTGTGTTCATTATGGCGCTCATCATAACCTATAGTCCTCCTAGGCAAGAAGATAACTGCAAGAAGATAAGTTCGCTACTACTTTCCTATGTGTTGTCCTGTGATTGCACCTCATCGCATACTGAATCCTCATTAATAATAATTATAGCACTATAATACTACTTTACTATCACTTAGTTTTCTATTCTACTGATCATATTTATTGTATATGTTGCTTAAGTAGTATTCCTTATTTATTGTTTACGTAGATCTTTGTTCATCTTCTGCCTTTCATAACAGTTGTTTATGTATGTTTTATGTTGCATATGCGATTATGTCTACCTTCTTCACCTAATGTTAAGGAACGTAAAATTCCTTAAGTCCATTACTGTTCTGAAATAAATTTAATCAAGCACTTAGACCAAACACCGACTTCAATATCCAAAATCCCTTCAAATCATTTCCCTAAAAGAGGGTGTAACCCTCTCAGAAGTAACCAGCCCCACCTAGCAATGTATAAAAATGACGTTAAACTTCTTTCAGCAACTCTGTAATGTTTTTCGGCATATTATAAATTTAATAGTATTTATATTGTTAACGAAAAAATATCAATACTCCCAAGAGGAGTTGGATTAATTTGGGTTTGGTAATTTGAATTTAACATAAGCAATCTGCTCCACTTGAACCACTCGACATTGTGTCACAAATATCGAAGTAGTAACACTGATGTTACTTTGCTGATTAGCTTATGACATCTTCTGGCTGCTTGTATTAGCAAATCCACTCAGCATCTTTTTTGCGGATGAGCATGATTCTGAAGGAACAGCATTTAAATATAGAAAATACCAAGAGTACCCTATCCTGCTTGTTTCTGTTTACCAAATTTAACTGAGAAATTGATTGATTTTCTGACAAATTATGTGTATATTTTGTCTCTGAATAACCTACAAAACACAAAAGCAGAAATGAAGAAGCAAATAGTATTAAATTTACTTAGTACATTGTCTTTTCACTCCGAACCCAGTTTTTCAAGTGATTCGAATAGAATATAATTTAGGTAATTATTTTTATCAACTCTTACGTATTTGATTATATCAATTTTAGTCTGAAACTAATTATGTATCTTCAAGATATTTTGATAATTTGTTCTGCTGTAGGTTTTCTGAATTGAATTTGGCAAAATATAAAATGATAGATATCAAATAGTGTCCACATTTGTGATCCTAACCTTTTTCTATGTTATATAATTAATAAAGTTATCTATGTCCTGTCTAGTTAATGAATAAAAATAATTTTGTTTACGGTAATTGCAATTAAAGCCGCTGACATTTTTTGTTGTATATGAATGTCTCATTTATTAAAAGTGTATTAGAATTTTTTTTAAATCACTAGAGTTACAGGGGAGTGTAATGAGGTATTTTATATTCATAAAGCGATTGAAAGATATAGAATCGATTTTTTTTTAATTTTCCTTTTAAGTCTTTTTCTTTTCACTCTTTTTATGTGATCAATTTTTCAGAAGATTTACGCATTCATTAAAAGCCCATATTTTATTTCGCTTTGAAACTTGATCATTCAGTCTGGATGTACTCAATGAATTGGATAAGTTTACATATATTAAATTAAATTAAATCCACAGTCTCTTAATGTTCTTTCACATGATATCCGTTCATATTTATTACCTTTTCTACATAAATAGGGCCGCCAAAATTGCAACAGTGGTCAAAGAAGGAAGCGAATTACGGATAGATGGAAGACCAAACCAACTGGGCGAGTAATACTTATCTGACAAGTTACTTTTCTCCGTAGCTACTGATTCATCTATGTAGTGTTATTGGTAGAATGGCGTGTTAAGAGTGAAGATAGGTGTGAAGCGCGGACACAATTTAGTGGGGTGGATGAGAAAGGCAAATAAAACGAAGACTGACACAGCGTTGCCTTGTAGTAAGCGGGTGTGGCTAACCAGTCCCACTTTAGCGCGAGTAGTGCAGAGTAAGTCACTTCTTTCATGCATAACCTGACGTTATAGTGTACAAAAACGTGACAACAACCTAACTCTCCCATTTATAAATAGTTTAAAGGGAACACGAAGCATCGATTTCAAATGCCATAAACATTCTACCTTAACATAGTTTATGTATTAATTTACAATGTAAAATTATGCAATGTATCTAGATTGTGTATTGAACAAATTGCATAAAACAGACACACCAGGGAAAAAGACACAACAAAGGATTCCTCACGCCAAAAAGGAAAAAAGACTGACTGACTGACTATAATTAACACCTGCAAGATAAGTATCATATGACACCACGAACAAAGTAGTTTGAGTGGCATGGACTGGTGTTGGCTCAGATTTTTCAGTAATCATGGTTCCCGGTCTGGAGGCAGTGGTATAGGAATATAGGGCCACCCTCCATCTACTCTCACTTTTGGGATTGATGCATTGACCCCCTTAAATTTAGGAATCTTGGCTAGCTGCAATTTTTGAAGAAGTTTATGGGTCTTAAGTATGTCCCTATAAAAATTTGGAGGTTCTAGCTTGCTCATTAGGATGGGTAAAATTTACCGATATTCTGAATTTTCAAAGCTGCTGACGCAATTTGTTTCCTCTGGTGGGTGTTTATGCATCTATCGAGGAGTGCCTCACATTCTTTCATGGATATTGAGGACCAGATACGTACTCCGTAGTTTTCGCATGGATGAGATTGGGCTGACCCTGTGCCTCTTATGCTGCTTATGGTCATAGATTGTGTATGGTGCTTATGGTCTTATGGAGGAGTGCATCACTTTCTCTAATGGGTACTGAGGACAAAATATATACCATCTGGTCCACTTTGATGGGTAGGAAAAGGTCAACCATGTACCACTTATGCTCTAAGATAAATGCTTATGGTCATATACTTAGGTATGAGTGTGTAGTCCTGGTCCTATGGATGGAGTAACTTACTATCTTGCTTGAAAGTCAATACCAGCTACGTATCCCTGTGGTTCCTTTCAGTGTTAGTTGTTCCTTTTAATGAGTTAAAATTTGTCAAAAATTCAAAGCTTGAATGTTTTGAGGTTGTTTGTCCTGTACGACGTGTGGTTTTGGTTCTATGAATGGACACTTACTTCCTTTGATGAGTGACTAGGACCAGATACGTACTCCTGTGTTTATTTTCGATATATGTAAGGGTAAGCCAATTCTACACCCCCTTGTCTTTTAAGATTGGGTGTTTATGTTCCTGCGGAAGAACATCTTACTCTCTTTTATGAGCATTACGACTAACCCAGATGCGGAAGTACACACAAGAACGCATATACACATAGGCAAATCTCACTGATCGGCTGTTTCAAATCACACGTGCCTGTTCACTTGAGACTAGTGTTGTAAAAAAAAACGTTTTTTTCTGTGAAGTTTTTTTTTTAATAAAAAAACATTGTTCTTTTTCATGTTTTTTTTCAAATGTCTGTTTTTTTTTTGACAACTATTATTTATTGATTTATGTTGCAGATTATTGAAATAATCAACAGAACTTGAGTCGAAGCCCTCGTAACTTACAAATCGTTTGTTTCTTTGTACCTATACGAGCAAAATTGTGTGATTATTCCTTTCGGACCCAGGTCATTTTTGGCGTTTTCCTACATTTTCAGTTAGTGACTAATTGCTCAAAAACCATTCATTCGATTGATATGGTTAAGGCCTTGCTTTTTAGAAAATGGATATGGCTATGTTTTGGTATAAGTTGCATTGCAGTGATTTTTTTTTTGTACCTAGCACCACTGCTCTTATATGAGTTCAAGTCACCTAAACGAATTGTTTGGTGTGACAAGTTACAGTGAAATCCTGAAGTCGCTGGCTTCCATTCAAAGAGGGAAAGAAAAAAATATCTGTCATCATAAACATGAAATTTTGACACTTTTTACGCCTCAGAAGCAAACATCAACAAATATCCCTGGGCTACAGCTTCTCTAATTATCCCATTGAAACTTTTATGGTGCATTCTGTAGGGCAAAGAGCAAGCTTTTAGGTAGCGGTACGTTTGTTTCAATGTAGCCAGCAAGAAGTTAATAATAAAGGGGAATAGGAAAATTTTCCGAATTTCTCACCTAAAATTGTGAATTAATTGTTTTGGTTAGAAACACTGCCATCAAACAGACGAAAATTATGCGAAAATAAACCTTAGTACTTCAAGAATATATCCTACAAGTATCAGGGCGATATCTAACAAAGTAAGAACGAAATTTATAAAAAAATATCTCATTCTACCTCAGAAATTCACCATTTTCTTATCATTTGCAGAACACGGTTTATTATAAACATCAACTGTACTTCTTCTAATTATTCTAGTGAAACTTTTTATGGTGTTCTGTGTATGCCAAGGACGAAGATTTTAGACAATGGTATGTTTGTTTGAGTGTAGCTAACAAGAGGGAAATAATAGAAACAAAAAATATTTTTTTCCAAAATTTGTCCCTAAAATCTGGAATTAAAATTTTCTGTAGCTTGCAACACTGCTATCAGACACACACAAACTATCTTAAAATAAGCTTTGGTATCCTACTAATATATCCTAGAAGTGTTGTGACGATATCTAATAAAGTAAGCATGTCAATAAAAAATATCTCATTCTACCTTAAAAAATCACAGTTATTTTTCCAATTAGAGAACAAGGTCTACTGTAAACCTCAACTGTACTTCCCCTAATTATCCTATTGAAACTTTCTATAGCGCGTTGTGTAGGGAAAAAAACGAGACTTTCAGATGCTGGCACATTTATTCCGATGTAGGCAACAAGAGGGAAATAATAGAGACAAAACAGATAATTTTCCCAAAATTTCCCCCTAAAATCTGGAATTAAAATTTTCTGTATCTGGCAACACTGCTACCAGACACACACATAAGCTATCTTAAATTAAACATTGGTACACCACTAATATATCCTACAAGTATTATGGCGATATTTAAGGAACAAAGCTTCTAATTACCAAAAATATATTACGGTAAACATAAAAGGTAAAAACTAGAAAAATCAAGGTTTAGAACTTAAATACGAATTTTACGTGCGCATGCACAGGACCGACACGGGTTACATGCACAGGACCGACACGGCATAGGATCGACACGGCATAGGATCGACACGGCGTAGGATCGACACGGCATAGGATCGACACGGCGTAGGATCGACACGGCATAGGATCGACACGGCACAGAACCGAAACGGCACAGGATCGACACGGCATAGGATCGACAGCAGAACTTTCATACGATCGAAATAATAAAAAATACATTATTTTATAATTACGCAATATTAAGTAACAATTATTTTCTCAAGGATATATTGGAGAGAACCGTCATACGATCGAAACGGCATAGGAACGAAACGGCGTAGGATCGACACGGCATAGGATCGACACGGCACAGGGCCGACACGGCATAGGACCGAAACGGCACAGGATCGACACGGCACAGGACCGAAACGGCATAGGATCGACACGGCACAGGATCGACACGGCACAGGATCGACACTCTGTAGGGTGGTCAACACTTTCTGAAAATATCAATATCGCATATCCCTCACCTTGAATTTGTGGATATAAAAAATTGTAAGGATAAATAATTCTAAATGGTCTATTTTTTAAAAAAATATGTATATATATATATATATATATATATATATATATATATATATATATATATATATATATATATACAAATTGTATAAAAATATTGTGCGTAATATATCCATGCCGTAATAAATACACCTTTAATTTTGTGATATTAAAAAAAATACGCTAAATAACTCCAATAGTTGATTCGAGGTTTTCAATACCGAATAAATAATATTATTTGTCTGATATTTTTTATAATGCTGTAATTTTTTATGTATACTAAGTTGAAGTATGTACATGTAACTGCAATTTTAAAACTGTAGGCTTAGAATTTGCGTTTGGATTTTTTTTTTTAAGCGAAGCAATGCACCTATGTTAAGTTGCCTCCTTTCAAATTTCGAATTGAAATCGGAAGCCAATCGTTTGTTTTTCGTTTGTTATTGACTTTTTTGAAGAAAAATAGTAAAAATCGTATCTTTCTTAAAACATAAAGAGATGTTTACAAAATAAAGTTGGTATATGGCCAAATTTACCCTTGTTCCTCCACTTAAAATTTTGATTGAAAATCAGAATCAATTGTTTGATATGCGTATGCTACTAATTATTTTGAAAAAGAATATTCTGTTTCGAAAAACATAAAGAGTCTTTTCAAGAGAAATGGGTGATGGAATTTCATATTGGCTCCACTTTAAAGTCTCGAATCAAAACCGAAGCCAAGCGTTTCTTATTGGTTGATTTTAAGAGCAAATCGCTTGTTTCGAAAAAATAGAGAAAGAGATTTACAAAATAAATTTAGAATGTGATCAAATTCAATCTGATTCCTTTACTTACAAATTTCGATTCAAGACCAAAATCAATCGTTTGATATGGATTTGTTGTTGCTTGTTTGGAAGAAAAGTAATTTGATTCGAAAAACATAAGAATATAATTAAGAAATAATGTTGATGAAGGTGATTTGTTTCGGGGCGGTTTGCTTATTTTGAAGAAAAAATCACTTGTTTCAAAACAACCAGTAAAATATATCTATTTCCAGGATACATTTGGTGGTCAACTTCATACTGTTTTTTCTGCTTTTAAATATCGATTCAATACTCAAGCTAATAACATGTTTTCCTTTCTTATTGATTGGTTTGAAGAGGAAATAGTTTGTTTTGAAAATTATTAAGAGTCATTTACAAAATAAGGTTGGGTGGGCCAACTTTTTGGTGGTATTTCAAATTTCGATTTAAAATCAAACTCAATCATTTATTTTTCGTTCGTTATTGATTGTTTTGAAGAAAAACTAAGAACCATTAAAGAAATTTTTATAGTAAAGGTGGTCACCTTCACAGGGTTCCTGCACTTCAAATTTCGTTCAAAGCATAAAACGGTTAAAATAATAAGAGAAACACAATCAGTACTCTACGCAAATGTTTAGGGGGTTCAGGGGCTTTAGGAACACAAGTTTATAAAATATATCAAGTGTTTATATATATAAACGTGCTAATATGATAAACGTGCTTAATTTTGCATAATACCTTGCTCAAGGGGGGTTTCAAAGTCCTTAATCCCTTTACTTCAGTACGCCACTAAACATCAATTATAAGTCATTCGTTATCCAAATTGTACTTCTTGTACTGATTCAATCCTTAATTTTAAAGTTCAAAATTATATGAGCACTTATTATGCTATTGGAAAAGAGCACATATTTTACGACAGTGCAAGGTAGTTTCTTGTTTTAACAATTGAAAGAAAGGAAAACACCAATAAAAGTAATAATAATACCTGACACGAATTCCGATAGTAAATCATATTTTATTATCTTATTTGAAACTTTGAGAAAATTGAAGCTCTACACCGAATACAAATTGGATAATAAGCAATGCTTTATAATTGCTTGATAAATTTCAAATTGAGAACAAAGAGAGTGATACTGTTTAAAAGAAAGATTGGATAAAAACAAGAATTTTAGGAATGATCTAAAAAATGGATCAAAGTATTATGATCTTGGCTAATATTAATTTTTGGATCAGTTACCATAAAATATTCGAACGGTCTCTAAATCGAGTTTTCTCCAGATATGTAGTTTTCCAGGTATAAGGAGTACAAGAAAAATTTCGATTAATTAAATATTTTGGATTTTTTTTATAACGGGCCACAAAATTTTTGGACGGTCCCTAAATCGACTTTTCATATTTTTTACGCAATAAGCATATCTCACTGAGTTAAGTGATATCTTGGGTTGGGTTACACTATATGTAGTTCTCCATATATAAGACATACAATAAAATTATTGATTGAATGAAATATATTGGACTTTTTGGATCAGGGGCTACAAACGTTTGGACGGTCCCTAAATCAAGGTTTCGTATTACTTTCGGAATAAGCACATCATGCTGAGTTAAGTGATAGTTTTGGTTTGGCTGCACTATATGTAGTTCTTCAGATGTAAGACGTACAAGATTTTTTTTTATTGAATGAAATATATTAGATTTTTTGGATCAAGGGCAACAGAATTTTTGAATGGCCTCTAAATCGAGCTTTCGTTTTATTCAGGCACTAAGCACATCATACTGAGTTCAGTCATAGTTTAGGTTTGGGTACACTATATGTTGTTCTCCAGATATAAAGCCTACAAGAAATTTATTGTCTGAAATATATTGGATCTTTTGATCCAATAATAGTCCTTCATCCTCCATTTTTATACATTAAGAAGTAACAGTATAACGTGTACATTACGTGATACACTTTGTATTTTATGGTGTGATGTTTAATAATAAATTATTAACAGAATACCCGTTCTTCGCACGGGGAGAATAGTTTCATTTTGAGCATAAAGGGCAATGGAATCTGAGTATGGATTTAAACTGCATCGGGAGTGTTACTGTTCGTCTGAGTGACTCCAAATACTATTTCATCGACACTAATATCGGTATTATTTTTTATCATTATATATATAGTGTGTAACTTCATTAATGTAATGAACGTCTGGAGGTGATTCCTGGACTCGGAAGAAGAATTTAAATGAAACGAAGTCTTTAGCTTATCATAATTATAACTTCTATGCCAATAGTAACGGATGATCAATCAACGGCTTCCTGTTCAACTTAAGAGTGTGCAAAAATGAGAAAAAAATAACTTTGATCCAGAGTAGGTTTATAACGACTGTGCATAAGACAGTCAGGGGCAAAAGATCATGTACGATGAACTAGAGTATAAGGGATTCTTCACATAACAACAGTGATTCCCACAAATTATGTGAATATAATTTGAGCCAAAGTAAGCTAGATTAAAAGATTTCCTCCCCGTAATGCGTAAATTCGTGGAAGATAATAACTACGAGTACAGAAGGAATGAAACTCGACGATACTCAAGGTTTTGCGCGTGTTGCACAAGGAAAGAAAGAAATACAATTTCAAATTATCGATTTATTCTGTTTCGGAGAAGGTAGGATAACTGAAATACTCAGAGGTACCTTGTACAGTATTTGTGCAATGCAGTATGTGTACACGAGACAGCTATGAAGAATAACAGTTCACAGTCTGATATTGTCGACCGTTGACCGCATTGCAAAGATGACATCGGCGAAGCAAATTTTTCCGCGTGTGATCAAGCACATCTGAAATTTCGTAGATGATTGCCGCAGCTATATTACATCGAGCTACAAGTTCTTCGACTGTCGTGGCCGGAGTTTCATACGTATCCCCGAAATAAAAAATCAAGCAGCGTGAGGTAGAATGAACGAGGTTGTCATAACACAGGTTTTTCTCTCCCAATCTGGGAATGTTTCATTTAGGTAAGTCTGCATATTCCTGTCAAAATGTGCAGGTGTACTATCATACTGAAATCACATCTGCTGTCTTATCTTCAAGGGCACATGTTCTATCAATTTTGGGAGAAAATTACGTAAAAATAAAAGATACGTACTCCCACACAGGCAGACCGATAATAAATAAGTTCCTACCACAAAATTATCCACCACACCACACCAAATTTCTGCTGCTGATCGTTTACTAGAGTTGCATGTGGGTTTTTACGCCATACACATGATAGTTTCAAGACGGTTTTGATCATTCGACGTACGCTGTCTTCAAGTTCAGCTGTCCATATGGGGCTATTTCCTCCGATTTCACGTACGAGAAACCGAAGGGACCCCTCTCTCGAAGTCGAATATGGAGGCGTGGAAAAATACAAGGAAAGTTACTCTCTTTTGAGGGCGACGGTCACGATATAAACGCCTCACTTCTGGGCTATTGCCCTTTGCTACTCCATAAATGAGTTGCATATCTGCCAGCTCGTGGACAGGGTAATCTTCCATCGCGCAGGCGTGTACAGGTTAACACAATCAATTTTACTTAAACACCAACGTCTACACTTTTACACGACCTTAAATACCTGGACACAACCCTCTACCGTTGAACACAAAATTTCCCATCCTGTTATACAGCAATTACACGTGTAACAGTAGAGCATCTGACTATGTATATCACTCACAAGTTGCGTAGATGCTTATTACAACTCAGCCATGCTAACTGAAGCCATTCCACAATAAAACTTCAAGACAGCCTTCTGTAAGCCACTCGCAATTGGCACACAAGGGACGATAGTTCCGTAGGTATTCCTCCGTGTAGGTATTCCATACAGCTCTAAGGTATGTACATTAGAATGTCGAAGAAAGACTATCCTTTTTTAAAAATGTACTTTCAACGAGCTTCCTTTGAGAAAATTTCTCCGGCAATGATAAAATCAAAATGTAAGTGGTCTACACTAGGATAGTATTTTGGTATATTCACAATAGCAATGAAGTTTTTCATAGCTCAAGGAAAAGTTGAGGTTTTGCCAACTCGAAGGAAGGGGAAAACGCCATCAAAAGTATTCCTGGGAGAAGATTCATCTAACGGATAAATCAAGTATACTATTCCAGCGCACTTCTTGGTATCGTTATGCAACGTGTACAACATCCCTTGTTTCTCCACTTTTGTTGCTTCTGTGCACAGAAGTACCATATTCCACGGAATTACATATTACGAGGAAGAAACCGTTTAATGCAGCTTACTTTTGCCCCATATCTATTCACACAATATTTGGAATCCCTGGGTCATGTGGAGAATTCCTTGTACACTCGTTCATCACATATGATCTTTGCATTTTTCGATGTTATATTTATTTACATGCCGCCTGACTGTCCTATGCACAGTCGTTTTAAACCTAATCTGGATCAAAGTTATTTTTCCTTTTTCACACACTCTTGGACAGGAAGCCGTTCATTTATCATCCGTTACCATTAGCCTAGAAGATATAAGTGTGATACGTTAAAGACTTCGTTCCATTTAAAATCTTCTTCCGAGACGTCATTATGTACTGAGACAAAATAGATGAATCACACATGTGTATCTCTCTTTCTTTCGAATTCTGAGTGTTCTTCTAACTTGAACGATGCACTATTATTTTTTAATGTTAAATCTTGTACTTGATTGATCATTTCTTCATTGAACGTTTGATAAAATACTCAAAGGAATACTCCAGTTTCTTTGGAAGTCATCCTTGCATCGTCACTGTACACTAATCGAATCTACGACTAAAAACAATGGACATTCTTTTGCCCGACTTCAATCCGACGTTTTGTTCATGAGTTATGGCGGTTTATACATTTTTCCGACAAATTTTCGGGTGTTACACCCAGGTTGTTGTATAGTTTTTGTTTTATTTCGGTGTCAGGAATCACCTAACGACGTTTGTTATATTAATTAAGTTACATCCTATATATATACGGGCGCCATTTTATGTATTAAAAAAAACAAATTTGTTTAGTAACGTCAATAGCTAAACTATGTAAACGTATTTACTAGAGAAACACTTTTTAGTTCTTGTAATAATTTTCTCTCAAACAAACTGAAGGTAAATATATACCAATAAATCAATACAGCTATATTTTAGAAAATGAAATGAAATCTTTGAGTTTTACGTCCCACGGTTATGCCGGTTAGGCTGAAGGAGACGGTGATTATGAGAAATGAATGAAATTTTGGAATGAAGAAAGTGGGAGGAAACGGGAGAACCCCGAGAATATCCACGCACACGGCGTTTATCGACCACAAAGTTCACTTGGCGAGAGCAGGGTTTGAACCCGAGACCCCATGCACCAGGGGTGAACGCTCTACCACTGACCCACCGCGGCTCCAGCTATATTTTAGAAATACAATAGGCACTGATTTTTCGAAGACTGCTCTAATACATAGGAACAATCAAATTTGTAAATAGAGAGTTTTCTTTTTAAATAAAAAAAAACTGAATTGCTTAAACTGCGCTATATCGATTGGTTTCAGCATCTGATTTTTTAAAAATAAATAATTAGCAGCACGAAAAATTCCTATATTATCTTCGAAAATAGACCTACATGTTAATTGCTTTACTGGCTTTATACATTTTTTTTTGAAAAAGTGATTGTAGGGGAAGATGGGGCTAGTTGCAACAATTTTCAGGTCTGTTTTTTTACTCGAAAATTATTATAGATATAAAAACTATATTGAGTGTACTAAAAGGTACATGCCTTAACTACATACCATAAAAAGAGAAGTGCAAAACATCGAACGGCAGTTTTGATAGCATCCACTTTTTGAACTAAGTCCGACTGTTGACACTTGCCCCACCCATGGGGAAATTGCAACATCATCTGGGGTAAGTTGCAACAATCGGACTTGATTCAGAAATTTAATGCTATCAAATCTACAGCTTGAACATCGCTTCACTCATTTTCACTGTGGCAGTCAATGTCTATAAACTATACAGATGTAGTACGGATTTCTCTCGGAACACGACCAATGAGACCACTTCTCACAACATAAACACTGTACCTAGTCTTCTTCTGTATCCTGTTCTTCGTACGGTTCTTCAGAAACCAAACAGACGACTTGAGAATAAATTCTTCTCAGCTGATGATTTTACGTTTTCGGTTGCTTTTAGATGCTTCTTTTTCATTTCGAAAGTACTTTTTTCTAGAGTGTCTGTGAGAATAGCACATCTCTTCCTTTTCCGAGCTGTCAGTTTTCTAGTTCCAGATTTTGGATAGAACCATACATGTTCAGGAGATCATCTGAAGGATTCTACACTATCTTCTTAGATGCATTTGCAGGTGATCCATGAAGCTCACTTTGACCTGCAGTCTGAAGTTCTAACTGAGAAGATGAAAGGAAACAACTACTACTAGGCAATGCAAGCAATAAGCCATCACTGTTGTCCTATAATAATAATAATAATAATAATAATAATAATAATAATAATAATAATAATAATAATAATAATAATAATAATAATCGACAGGCCATCTGTCTATAATGACAATTTAAAACTTTATTTTTAAAGAAAGAAATGATTAAAAAGCATTCTATTAAGTATCTAAATCTCGTATGTATTAATGTATGCAGGTTAATATCTGAGTAATAAAGCTATCATTATTAATTTCCTGTGTATAGTATCCTAATTTGTAGTTTGTCCAGTTTTTATATACGTGACGAATCACATTAGAAAGAAACTGATCAATTATATAATGACCTCTATAACTATATCTTAAAGTTAGAAATAATATACTTACAAGCAGAGCACATAAACAGGCAGAATCTTTATTAAGCCTATTACTAATATTACATATTAATATTAGCAATAATAATAATGATAACTAAATTCATGGCGCAACAGCCTTTAGAAGGCATGGACTTATGGCACTCATTTCTGTGGGGTAATGTGTTTATAGGTCTGCACGGGCTCGGGCTACTATGATAACCGTAATGGGGTTAGCCATACTGAGAGCTTTATACAGTTCTACCTGAGTTAGAGCGGCAACGCCGGAATCTGGTTACAATGAAGGATTTATGGTAGGGACAAGTAAACCCTTAGATCTTTACTTACTATATATATATATATATACATATATATATATATATATATATATATATATATATAGATATAGATATAGATATAGATATATAGATAGATAGATATAGATATAGATAGATAGATAGATATCGAGTGTTGCAAAATAAGTGTTACAACTCTTGAGAGGTGACTCCTGCCACTGAGACAAGAAAAAAAGTTCTCTTGAACTTTCGGCTATCGGACATAGTTTCAGATCTACAAAGCGTGGAAAAATGAGTTTCGGACGCCAATAGTTCGGAAACTAACCAACATAAAGAGGGCGGGTAAAAAATTCACTGAAGAAGTCATACCTGCTCCATTGAATTTTGCATGTTTCACAATCCTACCATGCACGCGCAAGGGTTCCCCAAAGGAACGTAGGGAGTCCCGGATAATCTTCCAAGTGAAACTTGGTCTAAATGGATATGAATTGATAGGCTTGTACCAGGTAACAATAATTCGTTTGTATTAAGTCGATATCTGGAACAAATATAAAATGGCGGACACCATGCCCGTTGTGTGTGGTTGCATAATCGCCAGGTATGGATGCCGGACAACAGTGATGTTCTGAGTATTAAGTATAGCGAATTTGTACTCAAATGCTCTAGAAAGACATCTGCAGTGTCGGTAGAGCATAACAGTGAAGCAGGGTGATTCAAATGTGTGGAAACACTTTACGAAAAATCCCCAGAATGCACTCATACTCAGTAAACGTGAGTTCAAATCGTCGGAAATGTAAGGATTAGCGTCAAGAACATGAAAGCCATTGCCAATTCATCAATAATATTCCCTCAAACTGATGCAATGTGATGTGCACGGTTGCATACCAATAAGGATGCGATAACTGAAGCCAAGTTACTTTACATATATATGATTGTTATTAGTAAGAAGATAAATAAGAAAATAATCAGGCAGTATATTATAAGGAAAGAACATTAATGATCATAACGAAGGATTAGGTATAGAATGCACGATACGTATGATATAGTAATGGGCGTGAATGATGTGGCGAGATGCATACACAGGACAACACGTGGGTGATATTAGTTAGACAAATGAGCTTATCTTTAGCCTAGAGGCTGCTCTATTCAATGATGAAAATGAATGAGTCCCATGTTAGTAAATAATGGTAATCACTGTGCTGGAAATGATGGGTGAATGAGAGGAAGATGTTCATGAATGACGTAATCGGCGATGATAAGTAAAGAGAGATCTAACGGTGGTAGATTATAGGAGCGAAAGTGGAGAATGATAGTAACGGTGAGGTGTTGGGTGAAGTGCTAAATAACGCATTGTATCCTGAAGTAAAGGATGTCGGTTTTCGAAACGTCTGGTGATATATGTTAGCCGAAGTTTTCCAAGAAAGTATTGTAAGGTCGGAAAGGTAATTTGGCGGAGTGTGCAATTAAAACAGTTATCGTGGAATATGAAAAGAACACGAGAAGCTGACTTCCAATACGAGGCCGAAACGTGTAAGTAGCCAGTAATGAAATTTAATGCATAAATGATATATTTACTCTTAAAACAATTCTAAGCGATATAGCCCAAGGCTTATCCTATGTCTGGCGTGTTATTTCAAATCATTTTGCTAATATGATAATCTTTGTAAGTCAAACAAAATATCTATTATTATTTTAAACTCTGTTAAACTAACCTTTGTGACACACAGAGTTTGACCCTGGTTTAGCAGATACACAGTAGTGACCAACAGATTCCCTTTTGTTGTATGTATACCTTATGTAAATAAACTATCATCAACATTATATATTTTCTCTCTTATTCCATTTTGCAATTGTTAAATAAGATTAACAAAAGGTTGTAAGAACTAATAGCGTTATATTAACAAAGGTTCACCAAGTAGTTTATAAAATAATATCGTCCTTATTTGTAATGGAATTGCAGGGGCTTATCGCCCAGCCTTGTTAGGAAGAAGAAGCATATACAGTTTATTGCATTGCAGATAGCATACCCTACAGGGAAATAAAATCATAGGTCACACTCTATCACTGTACTACCAAACCAAACTAGTAATATTCCAAGACAAGAACCATTGTCTTGTTCTAAAAATAACACTAGACTAGTAAGTGATAACACAATACGTGTACAGAAACCAATACATAGTCATTCAGGGTATAGCCAGCAAGTTTTTCTAGAGGGCCTTCATTTTTACAAACTAAAGACAAATCAAAAGTTTCTTTCAAGATTATGAAAGAATTAATAACACATAGATACATATGTATTTCAGAAGTACATATTATTATTATTATTATTATTATTATTATTATTATTATTGTTTTTAATATTTAGTAGTAGTATAGTAGTAGTAGTAGAAGTAGTATATTTCATATATGCTACATTTCTGAGACTTGAGTCTTGATAGTACGTGAAGTTTAAATCAAAGGTTATGTTACGGACGGCAAATGATGGCTTAACACCAAAAACATATTCTGGCCGGGACCGGAGGTTAGTCTGTTTTATGTTTATTAAACGTGTTTAATAATTACAGCAAATGAAATATGTTTATAATAGAATGTGAAAGAATACAGTTTTAAAAGAATTAAACTACGTCAACATGTTAAAATAATTGAAAGAACCTAATTAATCAGCCACTTTGTACTCTCGTTTGCTTAACTGGATGAACCGAGGCCTAAAGGAAAAAGAGTTTTCTGCCCAAATCTCATAAGCAGTGGGATATTTTAATATTATAGAAACTGACCCTCCTTTCGCTTAGAAGTGTAATTTTCAAGACGCTGAAACATATAGTATTTTATTACTTTTAGTTAAAAGTTCAAATGCCGAGTTTCACGCATCTAGCTTAAACAAATCCTTCCTTAATTTATTTACATATTTTCTGAGTAAGTAATGGGGAAATCGAACATAAAAAAATGTGCTCCCTTTGCTCTTTCCCTTTTATGTGTTCAATTTTTAATTTTCAATTTTCAGTTTTTTTTTTTTTTTTAATAGGAAAGCTTATATGCCAAGTTTTATTTTACTAGCTTTAGAAACTTGCGAGATACACTACCCTTTAAAAAAATCTTACCCCACCCTTTTTACGATACTTATTTCCAAAAATTCTTTCTTATGTACTGCTTTTATAAGAAAATTATATTTTATAACTAAAATTTATCGACTCTACTTGTAGTAGTTTGCCCAAAAATCACTCATCTTTACTCTTTTATATAAGAGTACAGAAGATAAATACAGTCAAACAAATGGACTTCCATGAACAGTTTCCGATTTCTTATAACTAACTTATTCGTACATTTCCCACAAGCTGTGGTTTTAAATTTACGCTCTGTCAAGGTCCAGGTTTCAAAAAGGAAGTAACTGGAAATACAATAATATTATGTATTTATGTACATGTGTAATATGTATAAATTTATTGTCTTATTGAAGCTTTCGTAATCTGAAAATAAACTTTTGATTGGCTTTTAATATATAAAAATCAAGCTCCCCTAGAAAAAATTGCAGGCTACACGCCTAAATGACTATGTAGTAATTTCTGCAAAAATGGCACAGGACCTAAAATTTAGGTCTAGTGCCTATATTTTTAGGACTTGTGCCGTTTAGAACTTATGAATGTCACCCAATGTATTGCATAATAAATGTTCTTTGTTCAATTTTAAATCTACTGCGTTCTTTATGTATACCGTTGGTATTTAATGTTCACTCGTGAAATGTCTAGTGAGCTTTTGTCTTAATTAAGTAAACTTTGGTGGATTTTTGTCTTACTCTTAATAAAATTCGCTCCACACAGTATATATTGAAATTCTGAATGTTTTCTTGCTTTCAGAAGTCTGGTAAAATATGCTTTTTAAACATTTTTTCAATTTTTTATTTATTTATTTTTGTTTTAGGAATTTGTCTTGGGATTCTCGTATCTCCATTCGAAAGAAACGAATTTCTTAACTAATTATGTAATTAATTCTTAGAATGAAATAAGTTGTATTATGTAATTCACGTATAAGTGCAGAACAGATAGTGATAATAATAATCTTAGTAGTACAAATATAGCTGTTATTGTTGGAATTAGCTACGCTCGTGACATTATTGCCAACTAGTTGCTGCATCGTCGCAATTTCGTGGGGTGGTGGCGAATTTCAGAACTAAAGCAAGTGAATGAAAAAGGCACAAGACCTAAACGGCACAAGTCCTAAAAGGCAGAAGTCCTAAACGCCAGAAGTCCTAAAAATCATATCGCGGCACAAGTCCTAAACGGCAGAAATCCTAAAAATCATACCGTGCCACAAGTTCTAAACTGCAGAAGTACTAAAATTCAGGTCTAGTGCCTATATTTTTAGGAGTTCTGCCGTTTAGGACTTCTGGATGACACTCGACACATCATGCTGCCTCAGTGATGGTTTGGTGGGGAGTGAGCTACTCAAGCACAACCCAGCTGTATTTTTGCGAACAAGGTGTTAAAACATCTGCCAAGGTATACCAGGACACAGTGCTAACACCTATAGTGTAACCACTATCTGCTACCATGTTCCCTGGAGAAAGGTGGACCTTCCAACAGGATTCCGCTCCAGGCCACACAGCGAAACCAACTTAGAACTGGCTGGCGCGGAACGTCACTCACTTCATTTCTACCACTGATTGGCCTTCTAGCAGCCCGGATCTTAACCCGTTGGACTACAAACTTTGGGCAGTACTTCAGGCAAAGGTCTGCCATAAACGGCATCCATCTGTCGACAGTCAGAAACAATCTTGGCCCGAGCAGTGAACAATTTTCCCATGGACAGTTTTGGGTAAGTTACATGTAAAAATGTAACGCGTTACAAGTTACTTTACTTTTTCCTAAAATGTAACGCGTTGCTTGCCCCCAAAAAGTAACTGTTACTTTACTTCGAAAGTAACGCGTTACTTTTAGGTCTGAAACTTAGAATATGTGAACAAATGTTATCACTTCAATTTTCCGTACTACTATTACTATCGCTTTTATTATTATTATTATTATTATTATTATTATTATTATTATTATTATTATTATTATTATTATTATTATTGCCCTTTCTGAATTGCTTTATGTAAATGCAAGGACACATTTTTACTTGACAGCTATAAGTTATGAATATTTTCATATAAGGTAACATTGGCTAAAATGCCATACTGCGTTACTCGTAGGGATGGGCTAGGGTAACCAGACGTACTGATTTTCGCAGTACAGTACTGTTTTTCAAAGAGCTGTCCTGCGTGTTGCGAAGATGTCTAGGAAATCGAGAAATATCCTTCTTCTTTAAAATGTCCTGCGAAATGTCCAGAGTTAATTTATTTGCAATGTCTTAATGTTTCATTCTTTATTCACAATATTTTGAATCAAACACACTCTTTTCCTGAATGATGAACCGCTGTGTTTTTTAACACTCCTCAGAAGACTAGGGATGGAGAACAATCAACAAACCATTTTTTACAATACATCGCTTTTACTGAGAAGGCCTTGTTGAGATATCGGTAAAGTAGGAAAGGTTTCTTATTGAACTTATGACAGTGATGCTAACCAAGTTAAATAGAAGTTCCTTTGTGCCGGTCTAAATTTTCTTTCATTTCTTAAAATAATACCACGCTTCGAAGTTTATTATTATTATTATTATTATTATTATTATTATTATTATTATTATTATTATTATTATTATTATTATTATTATTATTATTATTATCATTATTATTTAGCCCAACACGAACTTTGACTGTACGTTCATAAAATAAACCAATTTGTTATTCATCAAAGCATTTGGAGTTGTGTTTAATTCCTTTAATAATTTTGTTCAGTGCTTCTTCTTAACAAAAATGTTCATTAACTTAAGGTTAACATTAATTGAAATAATGATATGCGTATTGCCGACGCAGTAAGATATCATATACAGTACTATTATACTTGTGTCCTACTTTTCGATTGTTAGAATGTGGTCATCCTACGATGGGCACGAGTGAGTACGAGCGAGTATTCTTTGAAACTCGATTCGACTAAAAACAGACATCTTTGAACGCGATTCGAAAAATTTCCTCCAACTCGACTCGAATTCGGGTCGAGTCGAACCAAATCTGGTTTGTAGTTTCGAGTATTCTCTTCAAGTATCTTGCATAGACAATATAGGTTATCAATGATACTAGTACTACTACTAGTACAACTTTTATTATTATTATTAATAATAATAAATAATAATTATAATTATAATTATAACAATACTGTGTTTAAACATGAAAGAAACGCGGTCTGTGTTTGAATACTAAAAAACTAGTTGATTGCTAACCTCGGTAGTCGTGAATTCTAGGAGTCAAGGATATTGTTCACGAGCTTGTGAATTTGGGTTGAGGGTTTAGGTTGAGTATTCGGGCTCGAGCCAAACATTGTTAAAAGTTATAGGGCACTGGCCAAATATCTTCAAAACTGTTCGGCCCGGGTTTACAATTGTAAACAACTTGAGCAGCTGGGCTCACAGCTCACTCACTATGGACCCGAACCGAGAAGTGAGCCGAGCCAACAGCTCACCGAACCGTGTCAGCAAGAGCCTTCGGCCCAGATGAGCCGAACCGAGCAGATGGTTCATCCAACCAAGCCAGCTCGAGCCGATGGTTCACCCCGAGCGAGCCGGCTCGAGCCATCGGCTCAGTTATTACTTCCCAACTGAGCTTCTTATTAAAAAAGTCTCTTGTGGTCTCGATATCGAGACGAGAAGACATGGGAGCATGTTTCCTCTAGTGAGCAACATTAAAAGTATTCCATATTACTACTTAGCTTACATTTCTCATGGCTTTCGCTTTCTAGTGGAATCAGGCCATGATTTCAAAACGAGTTAAAACGTAATAATAATAATAATAATAATAATAATAATAATAATAATAATAATAATAATAATAATAATAAATATAAGTATTCCATACATATAGAAATGCTTTTGACCAAGCACACAAGAAATTATATTTTGTCCATTTAGCACTATCATTCTTTTGTCACTCACAATTATTAATATTGATATAGTAAATATCTTATAATTCTTATATTTTAAAATCAATTGACAGGTCTCTGATTGCTTTTATGAGAAATAAATATTTGGTTTTATAGATACTACGCAGTGGGGATGATCGTGCGTTGTTTCGGTCCTATGCCGTTTCGGTCCTGCGCCGTGTCGATTCTGTGCCGTGTCGATCCTGTGCCGTTTCGTTCCTATGCCGTGTCGATCCTGTGCCGTGTCGATCCTATGCCGTGTCGGCTCTATGCCGTTTCGATCGTACGTATTCTATGCATATAACTTGCACAGGCATAGAATCGACAGGAGTTTATAATTTGTAAGAGCAAAGATTAAACAGATAATAAAAATATTATTTTTTTAGGCACGTGATTAAAAGTTAAATTATTTCAGAGCAGCGGCGTGAGAGCAAAACGGCACAGGATCGACACGGCATAGGATCGACACGGCATAGGACCGAAACGGCACAGGATCGACACGGCACAGGACCGAAACAGGTTTCTGAGCTGAATTGTCGGTCGTATGCCGTGTCGATCCTGTGCCGTGTCGATCCTGTGCCGCATCCCCCCCCTAATTACCCCATTGTAACGATCTGTACTTGCGTTTGTTAAGTAAGGACAAATGTTCTATTGGCGTAAGTTGACTTGCACTCAGACGTATAGGTACGGATTTATAAACAAAAATCTCGAATTTTTTGCCCAAATTTAGGGAAGATTTAATTTCCCTAATTGGCAACAGCACGCGAAGGCCTGTTCAATTGATGTCAACAGTTAGGTATCCATCCGAGGTATATATCTGGTAAGTCTTAAGGAGGTCTTTCTACAACGAAGGAAGCTACCGGGAAAAAAGGAGTAAAGACAATTCGAAATTAGAAAATTTTCGAATTTTTGACTGGGGTGAAATTTGAGAAGGAAATTCGACACCAGAAGAAAAAGAAATTAATATGATAAACTATGGTCTAACCATATTTGGCAAGAATAATATCCTGATATCTTAATTAGTGACCACACAGGAGCGGATTAAAAAAGTGACACATCCGTGTGTGCCACTTTGACCACCTAGTGTACATTTGATTACATATTTTTGACTACTAGACTAAGGCCATCGTAACCTGAGCTCTGACAGATCTAACATCGTGTAAGTTGACGACAGTGTTGCGAACCGTCATAGCAAGAAGAATCAAAGCGAGCACTTGGCAGAACGATGAAGGAATCGAATTACTTTATCACTGATTGAATCAGATTATAAGTTGAAATATTTACGAACTAGATAATTAAAAAATAATCGTACTTCACTTTACAACTCAACATTCCAACATAACGTAGTTCCGCTAGGCCTAACGTTATTGCCATAAAAATGACCTTTTTCTTTTTCCACTTATTGACACAACTCTGTCCTTTTGCTACGTAAATAGAAGTGGGGTTACATGGAACAACAACCGGTCCACCTCCCTGTCGCCGCAGGGAGTAGGTTTTCGTGGAATTGAAAGCGAAGAGGGTAGCGAGTCTGTACGGCTCTTCTAAAGTTCAAGGGCAATGAACCGGGATTTGGAATGTCAGACTGAAATTAGTAGAATTTCTAATGGTCTTTGTAGGAAATTTGTTGACATCGAAAAAAAAAAATGTACATAGTCTATATATTACAGAGACCGTTATAATGAGCTTTTCATAAGGACTGATTTAGAAATTGAATAGTTGGAAAGTAACGAACATGATCCACCTATGTTTGTCTTTTCGTAGAAGACATTTTTTCACCAATATGTGAAGGGGAGGATAGGTTTAGACCCACAAAAATACATTTGGAAACACTAGGTTGTTTCCATGGGAACAGAACAGTGTTGTCGCATTTATACCTACTCATTACTGTGAAAGTTTTTGTGTTGTCAGGTTATTTTGACTTTTGTGCTTTCATCTCAGTGCATTGGTGTAAATATTGTGGTGTAATCGTTGTTATTTTCATTCATCAGTGGAACATAGTTTGTATTCGTATTATTCACACAGACCTAAAATATAAATTTAGTATGTAGATGTTTGTGTGTTTGTGTTTATGAACACAATGCCTGAAGTGTGGAAAAAGTGCGGAAAGGGGGTGCCATTGACAAGTCAGGCAAGGGAATTTGTGTTTAATCTTAGGGAATATTTGGAAAAAGAACGTAACGACGGCCCTTTATTGCCATTGAATGAAGTGATTGAAAGAGTAGATTCAGGTTTATACATTAGCCCTAAAACTGTGAAAAGGTTCACAAAAGAAAGGTGCCCGAAAGACCTCGTTGAACCGACGGAAACTTTATCCACCCTAGGAAAAAAAATGAAATCTTTGAGTTTTACGTCCCACGGTTATGCCAGTTAGGCTAAAGGAGAAGGTGATGATGAGTAATGAATGAAATGGTGGAATGAAGAAAGTGGGAGGAAACGGGAGAACCCCGAGAAAACCCACGCACACGGTGTTTGTCCAACACAAAGTTCACTTGGCGGGGGCTGGGATCGAACCCGGGACCCCAAGCACCAGAGGTGAACGCTCCACCACTGAGCCACCGCGGCCCCCTAGGAAAAAAGCGTAGGACCTCTACAGTAAACGGAATAATTATATACCTCTAAAGTCGAAAACACAATTAATTGTTTGCATACTTCCGCAAAACACACAAACACCAAATTTTGTATACTTGTTCGTCTTGTATTGTGAGTAATGGGAAAATTCCGATATCATAAAAAAGGCGACATTTTCCATGTAAATGAAGTGTCGAAATTTTTCGGCGTTTCGAAATGCTGGTTTTTGAGTAGTTCCACACATCATAGAAACGTCATATTTTGTCAGGCAGTGAAGATAGGAACATAGTTTATGTTAGAAAAAAAGAGCATTAAAATTCGTTTTGGTTAGGCAGCGCAAATCGAAAAAATGTGAAAATTGTAACGGCTGTGTCTAGGACGTTGAAATTTCGAGGTGATGTTTATTCTGATGCTTAGTTTGCGAATCTGCCCTTAAACTTGAAAAACGTGGTCGTCTTCGGTGTAAGAAAGTGCTAGAAATGTTATAAGGGGGCGTCTAATTCTAGACAACTTGTAGACATGGTGGAATCACGAAATTGCGTTCAAGTGTGTAGATTACAGTGTAAGTAAGGGGAAAAATCGGACATGTTGGAAAAGTCGTTATCTTCGATTCAAGATGGCGGTTTATATATTTGTAACCATGAAAATTGTAAGTTTTTCTGACTGTAGGACAGTCATGTTTTGCTATACTCTTAAGGATGAAGGGCAGTTTCAATGAAGAAAGAAATCATTGGAGAAGTCGCCATCTTGAATGGAAAGTTGCCATGTTGTTCAATTAGCTTGACCTGTCTTGTTATGAGCTATGTAAAGCATAATAGAACAAACATAAATCAACGTACGAACATAGCTCAGAGGTAATGTATGAGCTTCCAAATTAGTAGGTCTGGGTTCTATTCCCGATTGAACGGTTTTGTATTTTTTCTTATCTGCATTTCTTATTATTAGCAAAGTACTTTCTGTTCGTATTACGGGAACAAAATATTTTCATTATTACATAGGTGGAGGAAAAAATATATTTACACAGCAACTTTTGAGATGGTCCCGAAACGAGGCAGCATATTCGTGTAAAGTTTCGAGACGATACTGAAGTATTTAAAATCAAACATATGAAGCTTTGGAAATGGAGCATCACCAGTGTCTCTTTCGGAAGCAATGTTCGGGGGAGGGCGGAATAGCCCGGAGGCACTGCTGATAACATTCAATTTGTTATTGTATTATAAACGTATTATTTTGATCTCGCCAGGGTTGCTCTGAAGAGGAAGTGTCCCCCAAAAATATTCTGAAAAAACATTGGGCATCATTTTCACAATATAGTATCCATACAAGACAACAATACATTTTGTCTCGCGACTACAGTGTCTCCTTCAAACCGGAAATGATTGCAAAATATCTCTCTCTCCTTTTATGTCCCTCGTTAAGATACATGCGTATACCATATTATGAAGTAAAGACCACAAATTTAAAGTATAAAATATAGATTTTAAGGAAAAACACACACACGCTCATACACACACCCACACTCATAAATGGGCACCTTTTGAAAATTGTCTCGTCGGCAGCGTAGATAGTTATAATATATAAGATACGTGGAAAAGTGCCCCTTTTGATTTAATAGTTTTAGTGGCGGGAGCGGTTGGAATGAAATGCCGGTATAATAGTCTCAAGCTTATTGGCAATCACCTATGCTATAAATATAAAATTTCAAAGAAAGAATAATTGAGAAAATAAATTGTCGGGAATTGAACCCAGCACTCCTGCCCAATGGGGTCACGTCATTCACCTACACTACTGAATTCCTTAGATTTTCGACTTCCTACTTACTGGTCACATACTACTGGTACGTTGCGGGCCCGCGTCTGTTGAATTACACCTTTAAAATCGGAATAGTAGTCGTGTTATATATGCGTTTTTTAGGGTGATTAAGAAATGATGTCTTGTTATTTGATTTTAATAAGAAATGATGAAGACACTATTCTAACCCACAGTTCTACTACAATGCAGAAAGTGGTGTTGTTTGAGATGGTATAAACAAATTTTTTAAAGCCTTCAATAATATTCATATTTTAAATTACTTAGTAAATGATCGTCTTCATTTAAAATAAAAGAGTAAAGATACAGGAAGACTGTATGTAATTGTCCAGTATATATAAACATTTCAATTAACCTTGCTGCCCAATAATTACTTTTGTACGAAAGGACACCATTATAGTACAGCCTTAACAATATTCATATTTGTAAATTACCAACAAATTGTAGTCTTCATTGAAAATACAAGACGAGAGATACAGGTAGACTGCAAGAAATTGTCCAGAAAATATAAAATATTTCAAATGTCTTGCTGTAGGTAATATGTACTACTATGCCGAAGAATTACATTATAGGGGGCTTTTCTACATTACAGTGCAAAAGTAGTGTTCTCTCAAATGTTACGAACAAATGTTTAAAATGCCTCCAACAATATTCATATTTGTAAATCATCTACAAATTGTAGTCTTCATAGAAAATACAAGAATAAATATACAGGGACACTGCAAGAATTTGTGCAGTATATATGAAACTTTTCAAGAAGTCTTGCTGAGGTAATATGTATTATCTGTCATGAAAGTAAATGTACACCTATTTTTCGAGTCTGGCATTCTTGCGCTCCATCCGTGGAGAGTATTATAATTAAATCAATCAAATGTTTACTGAGGGGCAAAAAGAAAAGTTTAATCTGAATAAGACACTGCAAGGGGCACAAGCTGTGAATACGAATAGTGTATAGTGTAAATAAAGGACGACACCGAAAGAGAAAGACAGAAACAGCTGTTAAACTTAGAAAAAAAAGTAAAAATTGTCGAAGTGGGAACATAAAACACAAATACCACAAATACACCGACAACTAAACGTTCACCATGCCATGCTCTTGGTGTAATGGTTAAGGTGCTGGCTTACAAATGCAAAGGTCCCCGCTTCGGATCCCCGTCAAGGACATTTTTAAAAATTTTGTTGATAATACATACAGCTCATGAGAGGGTAAAAGAGGTCGTATTTAGTTTTTCGTAGTAATTATTATTGGTAATGTTTAGTACTGATAATACTTTCTGTCTTTGCGTATTGCTTTTATTCTTTTCTTCATTTCGAAAGAGAAGAATATCCGAACAAATGCCACCAAAATTTCTCTTATTTTGAATGTAAACGCCATTTGCGATTAGTGAACAATAAAAATTGAACGTTCCAAAGTAGCTGCAAAAAGTAAAAAGAAAAACATGGAAATGGACCGTACTCATGGTTACTAAAAATACAATTTCTACATGCCTTACACCTCCCGACCACATTTCTACGTTAGCAAGTAAAAGGCTTGTGTTTAGGTTAGGCTGGTCAATACGTTTTGCAAAGGGGCCCGGTTTAGCTCTGACGCACCACAGGTGCGAGAAGGGAGCAAAACACTTTTTCTCTCTCCCTCTGTGTGTCTATTTATCTATCTATCTGTGAATATATATAACGCTATTTGTGAATGCTATAACCACCCTAATTTTCAGTGGATTGAGACGAAACTTGGCACAAACATTAATTGTTGAAATATCCTGATGAGTTCGTTAACCAGAATAATCAGATGAAAATGTTCAAAATGGCGGCCCTTCAAACTCTGAAAAAGTTACAAGGGAACAAAATCTCGACCATAAATAGGTATTCAGAAAGTTTGAATAACTTTTATTCTTTTGCTGAAATATTTGTGTGCAGGGACTTATCCTCTTTTATTGAAATATTGGACCCGATTAATCGCCTAAAGAAGGTTCACGCCCTTTTGCTTCGGTCAGTTTTTTTTTTCTTTTTGCAGGAGAGGGTTATTTTCGTATCGGAACTAGATGATTGTTAGTAATGATATGAAATTACACATTGAAAGTGAAGTAACTTGTTAAACGTGGTATTTGAAAGAATAATATAATAAATGTGCTTTCCTCTAACACAGAGAACTGTAAATCATATATTTCGAGTTCGGGATGATAATAATAATAATAATAATAATAATAATAATAATAATAATAATAATATTAATAATAATAAGTGTTGTATGTGGCAAGGCAATATCTTCCTCAATTCTTCTTCAAATGTAATGATTGTAACGCCGTATCTCCCTTACAAACAAAATATTAGCAATTTATATCGAGAAAACGTGAAATTGCAAGCTATAGTGATGGGAGCAACGTTGGACAGTATGCACTCATAGTACTCAGAAAAATAAGCGATTTCAATGCAAAATGAACGAAGAGTCATTGTCATGGGTAGTCATGGGGCCACGGCAGAGCCCTCTTTAGGCAAAATGTCGATAACTTATATCGAGAGAACAGGAGGTGATAGTGGGATGGGACCAACGTTGGACACCGTGGACCCATAAGCCGCATCGAAAAAATTAGGGGGGCGGACGCCAGCCAGCCTCACTTATTTCTACATAATAATATAAAATTATATTGTCGAAATACACACACGAGTTAGCTACTAATATTTCATATTATTATTATTATTATTATTATTATTATTATTATTATTATTATTATTATTATTATTATTATTATTATTATTATTATTATCGACAGCGTCTTTTCATTACGTGAGCATGTTTGACATGAAGCCAAAGAGAAGATCCATCATTCGTAGAAAGAATAAGAATAGCCAGTTACTTTAACTGTGAACGACGGCGAAAAATACGAAAAGAGTGACTACCTGGAACAATACTTTCTCTCAAATGGATAAAGAATCAAGCCGAGATAGATTCGAACTCGCATGGACGGCGCGAAAAGCCAGTGTTTCGTCCACTTTTTTTTTAACTGACTCACCGAACGTGTTTCAGTAACTTACTTATTGCTAATTTTACTTGTTTCACTCGTTTAACTTGCTTTCTCTAATAACTTATAACGACAGGAACACGAACACAGAAACATCGAGAACAGTTAAAAATCATAGATTCTCTCCCGCCGGGAATCGAACTAGGGACACCATACACCAAAGACGCACGTGCTACCCACTAGACCAGCAGGAAGGGCATAGTTCACTCTCTGTGTCCTTAGGGATTACGACCACTATATTGCCAGCTATCACTTCTGTTGGTTGTATACTATGATCACATGTTTCTTCTTTGCTGGAAGAGTTAAACCTTTATTCTATGTAATACATGAGGTATTTAGACCTACATGCTCTTCATATAATGTAATAAAAGGGTCATACTGGGAATAAGAAAAAGAATATTCCATGGACAAAACGGAAACTATTGGCATCAGAAATATTTATCTACGAGGCATGCGCAGTAGTATATTTCAGAATAGTTACTGTTTAGTTCAGTAAACGAAGAATGGGGTATAAAAAAGCAAAATGTCGCGTCAACGAAATCGACCAGTGTTAACAGAAGCGGAAGCAGATGTGTAGTAATACAACAACTTGGTTAAATTGATAATTGGTTCTTTATTCTGTAGTAGATCGTATCACAACTTTACGGGAGGGCAGAGAAAGACTTACTGACGCTATTATGTAGTAAGTTTAGTAACACGATCATATACACACAAATGGATGTAACTGTGAGTACTACAACTTGGATTTAACGAAAGCCGTTTAGATATTCAGTAGTTTGCAGGGTTGTATAAGACACAATACAATTCTTCATACCTCAGCTTCCAGTATCTAGATACATGCAATTTCTGGTTAGATATTAAAACTGCTGTCGGTTTTTAATACATGACGTATTGCAGGATACAAAATGCTTTGCATTACTTGTTTGTTTGTAGACAGCTACTAGCTTAGTGTTCTGAAAGGTTGTGTATAAACTAGGGATAGCCAATTCCGGAATTATTACTTTTCGGACTCCCGAAAGTAAAACCGGACAAATTCCGGAATTCGGAAAATTCCGATTTTGGAATAATTCCGGAATTCGGAAAAATACGGAATTTAGAAATCTCAGATTTCGTTAACATTCTGGAATTCGAAAAAATCCGGAGTTTTTTCTTAATTCCGGAATTTTCTAAATTCCGGATTCTTTCCGTGTTCCGAAATTCTTCTGAATTCCGGAGTTTAACTGAATTCCATAATTTTCCGAAATCCGGAAAGTGAAAGTTCCGCTTCCGAAAAATGAAATTATTTTGGTTAGTATGAATCGTGGCGGAAATAAGTCTTTGACCATGTAATGGCGACTGCTTTGAAAGAAATTGAGAGTATGAGAATTCAATCTGTTATATTTGTAGTTTTGTGTGGAGAAGAAATAAACTTTGAACCAACGGTTCAAGAACAACTCACGTTATTAATGTTAACGACTTCATAAAAGAAATACGAAATACATTTTGAATCGAAGAAAAGTAACATACAAGTTTGCAAGCGGAGACAAAGAAAAGTAACGTAACCAGTACCAGATTAAAAACGAATCGTTTACCGCGTAGCGATCGCGGTCCATTGGTCAAGGTGAACGTTTTTTTTTTTTTTTTTTAACTTTAGGATTTTTGATGGCGGTTGATCCGCAATAATATACGTTTTATTATATTCAGATATTTGAATACTCGGATGTTTCAATACTTGAACCATCAAATCTTCAGGAATAATAATTATTATTATCACGTAGAAAATTAAAAGCTAGAATCTAATTATCGCTCAGGTCATACCATTACCAGCAGAAACGTGACATTTGGAAAGAATATTTCGGTTTGGTTTAATGTTGCTCACGAGAAGAGGAATTTCTAATCTTGTTTCTAAAACAAACAAAATAACATGATAATTAACATTTTACATTTGAGACAGGTCAAGGCTAACTTAAAATTATCGTCTCTCTTTGGAGACGAGAATCGAGACGAGACGAAAAGTATCGTAAACATTTCCCGTCTTGTCTCGATTCTCGAAATAGTGTATGTCCATTCTTTAACTAACAATTGCTCTGTATACTGAATCTCATAGGCTATTTCGTTACATTCTATTTCAGAGCTCATTGAATTATGCTCTGTGTAGGTATTTTGTAGCAAAACTTTTATATTTACATCTCCATATCCTAAAAATTAGTTTATCATATGCCTTACTGTTGCGTGATATTCAGTTATATTTATTACAGTTATTTTCCTTAAAACAAACAGTAGAATACTTCCTACATGAAACTTCAATGGAATGTTCTGGTTTAAAATGTTGGTAGTTGCAGAGGTGTGTCTTGAAGGTACTGAACCCTTTCCCCGAAATCTCTACTTTTAAGTAAGTGTGGCCAAATTTCAGGGCAAGTTTAAAACTTTTATTATTATTATTATTATTATTATTATTATTATTATTATTATTATTATTATTATTATTATTATTATTATTATTATTATTATTATTATTATTATTATTATATCAACACCGTGTATAATCTTTAAAAGATATACGGTTTGTATCTGAATAGTAGAAGCTAATTGACTGTCGATCTCGGCATCAAGAAGTCTTCAGGAGGCAAGGACATCGATCACGTTCTGGGTTTGAGTTCCGAAGGGGCAAGTATTCGGGCTCGAGCCAAAAATTGTTAAAAGTTATAGCCTTCAGCCAAACATGTTCAAAACAGCTGGGACCGGGTTTAGGCTCCTCAACGGCTCGAGCGGCTCGGCTTACAGCTCATTCACTATCAAGCCGAACCGAGAAGTGAGCCGAGCCAACAGCTTACCCAACCGAGCCGATTTGAGCCATCGGCTTAGTTGAGCTGAGTCGAAACGTGCCGATGGACTAGTTTCAACTTAGCTGGTTCGAACCGATTCACATGAGCCGAGTAGGTGACCCATCCCAACCGAGAAAGCTCGACCCATCGGCTCAATTGAGCTGAGTCGATGGCTCGTTCCAACTGAGCCGGCTCGGGTCATCCCAACCGAGCCGACTCGAGCTATTCGCTCAGTTGATACGACACGAACCGATTGATATCACTACCCGAGTTGGTCTTCTGCTTGGGCTCAAGAATTCGACCGTGCATGTCTCAGCCTTGATTTTAAGAACTACAGTATATACTTATATTGGTGATTACGACATTTGAGGCTGTCTCGTAATAATAAAAAAAAAAACTTCTTGTCTTCTCGATATCTAGGCGAGACGAGATACTCTAAAATTGCCCCACGAGATGCATTAAAATTACGAGACGAGACGCACTAAAAGTATTCCACATTACTGCTTACATTTCTCATGGTTTTCGCTTTCCAGTCTAATCAGGCCATTATTTCAAAACGAGTTAAAACGAGCTGTACGAGCGAGCGAGCCATTATCAAACTCGACCTCGAAAACAGCGACTTGACTCGGAACTCAACTCAAGAAAATTACCTTTCACTCGACTCGAATTGAACTCGAGTCGAGTCGAATTTTGGCTCAACTCGTGCTCATTCCTATTCGTATTTGTATTTTATATTTCCACTTCAACAATTTCTACTCTTTTTTCTCCGTTTACCTGCTGTTTCTGAATTTCTCTTTCAGTGTCGTCCTTTATTTAGACCATGCACTATTCTTATTCCCAGTTTGTGACCCGCTTTAATGTCTTATTCAGTTTAGGCTTTTCTCCTTACCTTGACTTAGCATGTGATTGATTTAATTCTCACTTTCCGCACAGGAGCAATGAAAATTTATTATTATTATTATTATTATTATTATTATTATTATTATTATTATTATTATTATTATTATTATTATTATTATTATTATTATTATACTAATGAACTTGCAAGGCAAAATTATTGTAAAATACGATATCATTTCTGTAATTTTACTCCATTGTATGTTATTTAGTTTATTAATGGGCACTAAATTGTCTCCAGAACAACGAATAAATTAAGTACGGCATGCACTTTGGTGGAAAAATCATTACATGAACATGTTTGGAACGAACCAATAATGTTTCTGTAATGATATTTCCACCAAAGTGCATGCCGTAGTTAATTTATTCGTTGATCTGGAGACAATTTAGTGCCCATTAATAAACTAAATAACATAGAATGGAGTAAAATTACTGAAATGATATCGTATTATACAGTAATATCGCCGTGCAAGTTCAATAGTATAATAATAATAATAATAATAATAATAATAATAATAATAATAATAATAATAATAATAATAATAATAATAATAATAATAATAATAACAAATTTTCATCGGTCCTGCGCGGAAAGTGAGAATTAAATCAATCACATGTGTAGTCAAGCTAAGGAGAAAAGCCTAAACTGAATAAGGCAATGAAGCGGGTCACAAGCTGGGAATAAGAATAGTGCATGGTCTAAATAAAGGACGACACCGAAAGATAATTCCAGAAACAGCAGGTAAACGGAGAAAAAAGCGTAGAAATTGTTGAAGTAGAAACATAAAATATCAATACGAATAGGGATGAGCACGAGTCGAGCCAAAATTCGACTCGACTCGAGTTCAATTCGAGTCGAGTCAAAGGTAATTTTCTTGAGTTGAGTTCCGAGCCAAGTTGCTGTTTTCGAGATCGAGTTGAGCTGAGTTTGGTAATGGCTCGCTCGCTCGTTCAGTTCCTTTTAACTCGATTTGAAATAATGGCCTGATTAGACTGGAAAGCGAAAGCCATGAGAAATGTAAGCAGTAATGTGGAATACTTTTACTGTTGCTCACGACAGGGATGCGTCTCGTCTCGTAATTTTAGTGCATCTCCTGGGGCAATTTTAGTGTATCTCGTCTCGTCTAGATAACGAGAAGACAAGAATTTTTTATTATTACGAGACAGCCTCAAATGTCGTAATCACCAATATAAGTATATACTGTAGTTCTTAAAATCAAGGCTGAGACCTGCACGGTCGAATTCTTGAGCCCAAGCAGAAGACCAACTCGGGTAGTGATATCAATCGGTTCGTCTCGTATCAACTGAACGAACAGCTCGAGTCAGCTCGGTTGGGATGAGTCGTCGGCTCGGCCCAATTGAGCTGATGGGCCGAGCTTTCTCGGTTGGGATGGGTCACCTACTCGGCTCATGTGAACCGGTTCGAGCCAGCTAAGTTGAAACTAGTCCATCGGCACGTTTCGACTCACCTCAACTAAACCGATGGCTCAAATTGGCTCGGGTGGGTGAGCTGTTGGCTCGGCTCACTTCTCGGTTCGGTTCGATAGTGAATGAGCTGTAAGCCGAGCCGCTCGAGCCGTTGAGAAGCCTAACCTCGGTCCCAGCTGTTTTGCACATGTTTGGCTGAAGCATATAACTTTTAACAAATTTGGCTCGAGCCCGAATACTTGCCCCTTCGGAACTCAAACCCAGAACGTGACCGATGTCCTTGCCTCCTGAAGACTTCTCGACAACCGAGATCAACAGTCAATTAGCTTTTACTATTCAGATACAAACCGTATATCATTTAATGATTATACACGGTGTTGATATAATAATAATAATAATAATAATAGTAATAATAATAATATTAAAAGTTTTAAACTTGCCCTGAAATTTGGCAAAACTTACTTAAAAGTAGAGATTTCGGGGAAGGGATTCCGTACCTTCAAGACACACCTCTGCAACTACCAACATTTTAAACCAGAACGTTCCATTGAAGTTTCATGTAGGAAATATTCTACTGTTTGTTTTAAGAAAAATAACTGTAATAAATATAACTGAATATCACGCAACAGTAAGGCATATGATAAACTAATTTTTAGGATATGGAGAGGTAAATATAAAAGCTTTGCTACAAAATACCTACACAGAGCATAATTCAATGAGCTCTGAAATAGAATGTAACGAAATAGCCTGTGAGATTCAGTACACAGAGCAATTGTTAGTTAAAAAATGGACATACACTAATTCGAGAATCGAGACAAGATGGGAAATGTTTACGATATTTTTCGTCTCGTCTCGATTCTCATCTCCAAAGGGAGACGAAAATTTTGAGTTAGCCTTGACCTGTGTCGAATGTAAATTGTTAATTCTCATGTTATTTTATTTATTTTAGAAACAAGATGAGAATTTCCTCTTCTCGTGAGCAACATTAAACCAAACCGAAATATTCTTTCGAAATGTCACGTTTCTGCTTGTAATGGTATGACCTGAGCGATAATTAGCTCCTAGCTTTTAATCTTCTACAAGATAATAATAATTATTATTAGTTTATTATTATTACAATTATTATTCCTGAAGATTTGATAGTTCAAGTATTGAAACATCCGAGTATTCAAATATCTGAATATAATAAAACTTATGTTATTGCTGATCAATCGCCATCAAAATCCTAAATTTAAAAACAAAAATACAACGTGCATTCCCACAAGCACCTCGACCACTGAACAGCGATCCTTACGCGGTAAACGATTCGTTTTTAGTCTCGTTACGTTAGGTTTCTTTGTCTCTGCTTGCAAACTTGTATGTTATATTTCTTCGATTCAAAATGTCTTTCGTCTTTATTTTATGATGTCGGCAAAGTGTACATTAATAACTTGAGTTGTTCCTAAACCGTTGGTTCACAAGTTTGTTTCTTCTCCACAGGAAACTACAAATATGACAGATTGAATTCTTATACTCTCCATTTCTTTCAAAGAAGTCGCCATTACCTGGTCAAATACTTATTTCCGCCACGATTCATATTAACCAAAATAATTTCATTTTCCGGAAGCGGAACTTTCACTTTCCGGATTTCGGAAAATTATGGAATTCAGTTAAACTCCCTAATTCAGAAAAATTCCGGAACTCGGGAAAAATAAGGAATTCAGAAAATTCCGGAATTGAGAAAAACTCCGGATTTTGAAAAAAATCCGGATTTTTTCGAATTCCGGAATGTTAACGAAATCAGAAATTTCTAAATTCAGGAATTATTCCAAAATCGGAATTTTCCGAATTCCGGAAATTATCCGGTTTTACTTTCGGGAGTCCGGAAATTAATAATTCCGGAATTGGCTATCCTTAGTTTATACACAACATTTCAGAACACTGAGCTAGTAGCTGTCTACAAACAAACAAGTAATGCAAAGCATTTTGTATCCTGCAATACGTCATGTATTAAAATCCGATAGCAGTTTCAGTATCTAACCAGAAATTGCATTTATCTAGCTACTGGAAGCTGAGGTATGAAGAATTGTATTGTGTCTTATACATCCCTGCAAACCACTGAATATCTAAACGGCTTTCGTTAAATCCAAGTTGTAGTACTCACAGTTACATCCATTTGTGTCTATATGGTCGTGTTACTAAAGCTTACTATATGATAGCGTTTTAAGTCTTTCTCTGCTCTCCCGTAAAGTTGTGATACGATCTACTACAGAATAAAGAACCAATTATCAATTTAACCAAGTTGTTGTATTACTACACATCTGCTTCCGCCTCTGTCAACTCTAGTCGCACTCGTTGACTCAACATGTTTGCTTTTTTATACCCCATTCTTCGTTTACTGAACTAAACAGTAACTATTCTGAAATATACTACTGCGCATGCCTCATAGAAAAATATTTCTGATGTCAATAGTTTCCATTTTGTCCATGGAATATTCTTTTTCTTATTCCCAGTATGACCCTTTTATTACATTATATGAAGAGCATGTAGGTCTAAATACCTCATGTATTACATAGAATAAATAGTTGAGGTGCTACATCGCAGAAATCAACGAAAAACTGCAAATTGTGATAAGAACATTCCCGTTGGTATAAATAATGTTTAAGGCTATACAATGAAATTAAGTCGGGGAGGCATCGTCTAAAGTCAAAGAAATCCAAGATGGCGGCCATATTTCAAAATAGCTACACGGTTACAGTTTTTCTGTTACTCATCGCAGGAATTGAGTGTTTGGTATCGATTTATAGGTTTTTGAGGTCAAGGATTCCAATTTTTATGTTAAAAACAAATTAGGAATTACTATAGGTGTTTTTCTATTCCATATAGTTTTTAAATTGAAACATAGGCGAAATCATTATACACTATTTTTTCTAAAAATATATGATATAATGCTATGCTAATTACTGAAAAGATTCTGTTTGATTTGTTTTATCACAAACTGTCCAGAAGAAAATAAGCGATGTATGTCTGGTAGCTGAGACTCTGTATCAAAAAAGTCTTTCAGATGGACCGGTAGCCAACGGGCATAGTTATTATGATCCAGGACAAAAAACCAAGGAATCATGTCTCTTAAGCAGTCACGGTACAAAAAGTAGTTGTCTTCTCTAATTGAGCGAAGAGAAGCAATAGGATTTCCATATCAAGACAAGTCAGCCAATATTTGAACATGATACTGTCTGCAGCTCGCTCTTCACACCAAATGTGAAATTCAAGCTCGGAACCAGACTGGTGGTAAGCATCTTGCAACAAATGGTATAGTGCTACTGCAGTCACTTGGTGAATTCCTCTGGCTTCCTTTACGTGGGTTACTTTGAGATAGCTTTCCGCAGCAAACATCACCATGAACATTTTCTCACCATACATGTCTGGATAGTTCCACTGAATCACTTTTGATAACGCAAACAGTGGTTGATCCACTACCATGACAGGAATTTGATTTCCCTTAAGAAATTGTGTAACTCGTTTTATTACGTTCATCGCATGCTTGATCATAGCTATTGATGATGAATCTTTATAGAATAATGGTAAAAGTTATTATATTCCTGGAACAAAATCAGTTGAAGCAAATTTGTCTATGAGCATGGTAGGCAGCTCACGATGTATCAAGTCCAATGTCGATATCCTCGCTAATGACATGTTTTAGCCATGCAATTTCTTCTTTCTTCTGATTCATAGCAGTGGGTGTCAGCATGAGTTTCAATGTAACATCAGAACAAGTTGGAATAGTGAGTTCTTTTAACTTAAGGATTGCTGGCTCCACCGAAGCAAACTCGTCCGGAAGACTAGGCACACTTCGCTTTTTGAAGTTACTTATGAAATACTGTATATCTTGTGTAGGCCTTACTGTTCCTAAACATTCAGGTGTCGGATTTTGAAATTTTGATATACTTGTCCCATGAAAGAACTGTCCGAAGTTGAACTACTAAGATTGTGGTCTATGTTATCGTACGCTCCAATTGTGAATATATCTTTACGTAGTTTTAATGGACACAATACCTTTTCTTCTTGGTACCTGACATTTACAAGTTCACACATCGCTGTTGAGAGTTCCAGCACACGAGTGTAGGAGATTGAAAGATCAAGTGAATGTAGCTTTTGTGTGTGTTTTCCAAATATTGAAAGACCCACGTAAACTGGCAGCGGGGGTTCTCTATCAGTTTCAAGCCTCAATATGTTTCCAGTTGGTTTTCGGGTTGGTTGGTTGTATATTAAAACAAAGCGATTGCGATTTTGTTAAAAATGGCTGTGTAACAACTTCATTGTCTTCAATGTTGGATCCATACAAGAGCATATTCACATTGGCAAGTAGGGAGCGAGGAACAGATTTACGCTGGGTTTTAGCATGTAAATCACCATTGAATGCGTTCTTTTGTTATAGCATTTCTTTCTTTACTATTTTAGCAACACGCAACAAAGCAAGGGCGTCTTCATCTTGGTCGTTTTTACAAGATTCCAACATGGTATCACCAACAGTTTTATCATATGCTAATATATACTCTCTGCCAGACATTTGTGCCGTCATATACGGGAAATGTGCAAGAATCCTCTGTCGTAATCTTAAGGTGTGACATTTTCTCATCCGTTCCTAGTAGTTGCATTAGTCTCATCTTCTACATTTTTGTCAGGACACTCATCTTGGAAACTGGTTGCGTTTCATCTGAACCCTTCATACTTTCCTCCATGAAATTAACTAACTCTGCAAAAACTACCCTTTCAAATGCATGAACATTGCAAGTTCATGTCAATTGACTACTCCGAGACTTGTTATACAATCCTGCTAAGCACTTTGCATGGTATTTTGCATCTAGAGCAATCATATCACCACCACCAAGTTTTGCTAGTAGATCACTATTTCCTTGTTCAATGGCACACTTCCTCACCTTTTGATCTACTTGTAACGTGGTTACATTAAACAATTGATCCTTGGTGGTCGCAGAACCATTACAAAAGAAGCACATCTCTTTAGAAGTAGATGATCGATGTTTACGATCATGTGATAATGATGTAGACTCTTTGTCACCTTCATTAAGCTTCCGTTTCTTTGCTCTTTCGAACATTGTAGAGTTATAATTTAATGCACTTTTTTGTGCCATTTAGCTTGTCGTTTTAAAAGTGCTTTTTCCACTCCACAGTTATCTTCATCAAACAGTTTTATATACATATCACTGGGTAAGGCACAAATATATTTAAAGTTTTCTAAATTATTCGCAAGCGTTGCGTATCCAGCGTTACGAAAAGATGCATTTGGGTTATTTGCAGAACATACCAAATGATCATCATATACCTTTTGACACAGTATACACTTTGTCCAATCAACACTTTTAGTTCTTTTTTTTATCTTCCAGGTCACATGCAGGAACTAATCGGAGACGTTTTGCCATTTTCGACTGCCACCTTCACGTACTCAAATCTGAAAAATATAATTAAAAAAAATATAATAAAATAAAAACAGGGATTAGTTGGCTATTGCATTTCTTACAACGAGTTTACTGTTTTATAAAGGAATCAGAAATATAAAATCCTGTACTTGTGATCAGAACATTTCCTTAGCGCAAAGCAATATATATATATATATATATATATATATATATATATATATATATATATATATATACGAGGGTTGGGGCAAAAGTCATGGCAACTATTTTTTTTCTTGAAGATACCAGTCCGGTTGGAAAATCTGACATATACAGACGAAAGGACAAGGTGTTAACTACATGTGTTGACACTGACATGTCGTAACACACTAAATTATTACGGTAGTACACAGGGCAATATGACCTTCACGGTGCAAAAGAATGGCAACACAGTACGCATACAGTTAACATGACAAATCTGAGCCTAAGGACGCTCAAAGTAGTCCTCTGCTACTTGCACCACACGCTGCCAACGATGTGGGAGACGTTGAATACCACCCGCTTCAGCATTTGCCGCACCATGTGTGAGTCGGGTCACCTGTTCGCGCACAGCATTAGCAATGTCCTTGTGTGTTGCAAACCGCCTACCACATAGTGAGTGGTTCCTTAATCTTTCGAATGAGATCAAAGTCACAGCGCGATATGTCAGGAGAGTATGGTGAGTGCTCCAATTCTTCCCATCTCCAATGTCGCAGTAGCTGCATACACACTCTGCTTTATGTGGTTTGGCATTTTCGTGCAGGATTATTGCACTGTCCACAAGATCCGGACGTTTCTCCCGAACGCCACGTCGTACCTGTCACACCAGGAAGTCCCTGTAGTACTGTGCGGTCACTGTTCTGCCATGTGGAACAAAGTGACAAACAACGACACCCCTTACGTCAAACACGATGATCACCATCAATTTGACTGGGGAAGGATTCTGAAGGAACTTCTGCCTCCTTGGTGATCCAGCATGTCACCACTCTGCGGACTGACGTTTCAGTTCTGGTTCGTATGCCATGGCCCAAAATTCATCGATGGCGACTATTCGTGACAAGAATTGATCGCCGTCCTGTTGCCAGCGTGCAAAGTGGTCGGAGCATATTGCATAGCAAATCCACCTCAAATCCACCTTTGAACTTCCGTCAGTGCATGCGGTACCCACCGCGATGCGATTTTGCGTAGTTGCAGCTCATTACGCAACATCCTGTGGACGGTGCGTTTCTCGATGCCACTTGCCTCCGTCAACTCCAGTAGCGTCCATCGTCTGTCTTCATCCAGGAGCTGCTCGATGACGATACGTTGCTCCGCACACTGACAGGTCGTCCCGAACGTTACTCATCACTGGTTGACACACGTCCTTGCTGAAACTTTCCTACCCACCGTGCTACTGTCCGGTATGGTAGGGCATTATTCCCAAGCGCTTCCACTAATTCACTGTGACATTCCATCGCATTCCAGCCTCGGAGAACGGCTATTTTGATGTAAGCGCGCTGCTCAACACGAGTTACTTCCATCTCGCACGACACTCACCAACTGACTGATTTTACAGACCTCGGTGTGCTACTACCAGTTATCACAGAGCCATCTATTGTTCTGCATACACACTATGCCTGCAGAACTTCCACACGACACATAGAAGTTTGTGATCCGCTCACATATCTCCAAGTAAAAAAATAGTTGTCATGACTTTTGCCCCAACCCTCGTATATATATATATATAATTCCTAACGCGTTTTTAACACAAAATTTGCAATCCTTGACCTCAAAAACCTATAAATCGATACCAAACACTCAATTCCTGCGACGTATAACAGAAAAACTGTAACCGCGTAGCTATTTTGAAATATGGCCGCCATCTTGAATTTCTTTGCGTTTAGATGATGCCTCCCCGACTTAATTTCATTATATAACCTTAAACATTATTTGTACCAAAGGGGATGTTCTTATCACAATTTGCAGTTTTTATACACGTAGCACCTCAACTAAAAGGTTTAACTCTTCCAGCAAAGAAGAAACATGTGATCATAGTATACAACCAACAGAAGTGATAGCTGGCAATATAGTGGTCGTAATCCCTAACGACACAGAGAGCGAACTATGCCCTCCCTGCTGGTCTAGTGGGTAGCACGTGCGTCTTTAGTTTATGGTGTCCCGGGTTCGATTCCCGGCGGGAGAGAATCTATGATTTTTAACTGTTCTCGATGTTTCTGTGTTCGTGTTCCTGTCGTTATAAGTTATTAGAGAAAGCAAGTTAAACGAGTGAAGCAAGTAAAATTAGCAATAAGTAAGTTACTGAAACACGTTCGGTGAGTCAGTTAAAAAAGAGTGGACAAAACACTGGCTTTTCGCGCCGTCCATGCGAGTTCAAATCTATCTCGGCTTGATTCTTTATCCATTTGAGAGAAAGTATTGTTCCAGGTAGTCACTCTTTTCGTATTTTTCGCCGTCGTTCACAGTTAAAGTAACTGGCTATTCTTATTCTTTCTATGAATGATGGACCTTCTCTTTGGCTTCATGTCAAACATGCTCACGTAATGAAAAGACGCTGTCGATAATAATAATAATAATAATAATAATAATAATAATAATAATAATAATAATAATAATAATAATAATAATATGAAATATTAGTAGCTAACTCGTGTGTGTATTTCCACAATATAATTTTATATTATTATGTAGAAATAAGTGAGGCTGGCTGGCGTCCGCCCCCCTAATTTTTTCGATGCGCCTTATGGGTCCACGGTGTCCAACGTTGGTCCCACCCCACTATCACCTCCTGCTCTCTCGATATAAGTTATCGACATTTTGCCTAAAGAGGGCTCTGCCGTGGCCCCATGACTAACCATGACAATGACTCTTCGTTCATTTTGCATTGAAATCGCTTATTTTTCTGAGTACTATGAGTGCATACTGTCCAACGTTGCTCCCATCACTATAGCTTGCAATTTCACGTTTTCTCGATATAAATTGCTAATATTTTGTTGTAAGTTAGATATGGCGTTACAATCATTACATTTGAAGAATTGAGGAAGATATTGCCTTGCCACAAACAACACTTATTATTATTATTATTATTATTATTATTATTATTATTATTATTATTATTATTATTATTATTATTATTTTTACTTACTACTAATGTTGCCTACCTTCATTTGTATTACAATGTGTTACTAAAAAGAAATCATATAACACTCCTCGCCATTCACGCTCCCGAACTCAAAATACATGAGTCCCGGGTTCGATTCAAGGCGGGAGCTCATGTGGTTCGGATTCCACGTTAATCAGTAGGTCCACGTCTCATATAGCCTTGCTGCTGAACGGGGCGTTAAACTCAAAATCAACTCAACTCAACTCGAAATACATGATTTGCAGTTCTCTGTGTTAGAGGAAAACACATTTATTATATTATTCTTTCAAATACCACGTTTAACAAGTTACTTCACTTTCAATGTGTAATTTCATATCATCACTAACAATCATCCAGTTCCGATACGAAAATAACCCCCTCCTGCAAAAAGAAAAAAAAGGCCTGACCGAAGCAAAAGGGCGTGAACCTTCTTTAGGCGATTAATCGGGTCCAATATTTCAATAAAAGAGGATAAGTCCCTGCACACAAATATTTCAGCAAAAGAAGAAAAGTTATTCAAACTTTCTGAATACCTATTTATGGGCGAGATTTTGTTCCCTTGTAACTTTTTCAGAGTTTGAAGGGCCGCCATTTTGAACATTTTCATCTGATTATTCTGGTTAACGAACTCATCAGGATATTTCAACAATTAATGTTTGTGTCAAGTTTCGTCTCAATCCGCTGAAAATTAGGGTGGTTATAGCATTCACAAATAGCGTTATATATATTCACAGATAGATAGATAAATAGACACACAGAGGGAGAGAGAAAAAGTGTTTTGCTCCCTTCTCGCAACTGTGGTGCGTCAGAGCTAAACCGGGCCCCTTTGCAAAACGTATTGACCAGCCTAACCTAAACACAAGCCTTTTACTTGCTAACGTAGAAATGTGGTCGGGAGGTGTAAGGCATGTAGAAATTGTATTTTTAGTAACCATGAGTACGGTCCATTTCCATGTTTTTCTTTTTACTTTTTGCAGCTACTTTGGAACGTTCAATTTTTATTGTTCACTAATCACAAATGGCGTTTACATTCAAAATAAGAGAAATTTTGGTGGCATTTGTTCGGATATTCTCCTCTTTCGAAATGAAGAAAAGAATAAAAGCAATGCGCAAAGACAGAAAGTATTATCAGTACTAAACATTACCAATAATAATTACTACGAAAAACTAAATACGACCTCTATTACCCTCTCATGAGCTGTATGTATTATCAACAAAAATTTTTAAAAATGTCCTTGACGGGGATCCGAAGCGGGGACCTTTGCATTTGTAAGCCAGCACCTTAACCATTACACCAAGATCATGGCATGGTGAACGTTTAGTTGTCGGCGTATTTGTTGTATTTGTGTTTTATGTTCCCACTTCGACAATTTTTACTCTTTTTTCTAAGTTTAACAGCTGTTTCTGGCTTTTTCTTTCGGTGTCGTCCTTTATTTACACTATGCACTATTCGTATTCACAGCTTGTGCCCCTTGCAATGTCTTATTCAGATTAAACTTTTCTTTTCGCCCCTCAGTAAACATTTGATTGATATAATTCTCATACTCTCCACGGATGGACACCGTGTGCGTGGGTTTTCTCGGGGTTCTCCCGTTTCCTCCCACTTTCTTCATTCCACCATTTCATTCATTACTCATCATCACCGTCTCCTTTAGTCTAACCGGCATAACCGTGGGACGTAAAACTCAAAAATTTCATTTCATTTTCTCCACGGATGGAGCGCAGGAATGCCAGACTCGAAAAATAGGTGTACATTTACATTCCTGACAGATAATACAACTATGCCCAAGGTTTCCATTATAATTCACTGTACTACATTATAGTAAAAAAAGTAGTGTTCACTCAAATGCTATGCAAAAAATTTAAACAATCTCCAGCATTATCCATATTTGTAAATTACCTAGTAAATTGTAGCCTTCATTGTAAATACAAGAATAAATGTGCAGGAAGCCTGAAATATTTTCCCACCCTTATATCACAAATATAAATTACTTTTCCTGCAGGTAATATGTACAATTAACTACAACGACACTATTATAATACATTGTACTAAATTACACTGCAAAACATAATATTAAGAAAAATGCTACGATAAATATTTAAAAGGTTGCAAAAATCACATTTGTAAACAGTTTCGGAAAGTGCAAGGCTTAATAGGTAGGCTAGTGCAAGATAGTGTCCGATGTTTATGTTCCTGAAAATAAATTATTTTATTGTCTCTAACATGTATAGATGTGCGCAAAGTGTACATAATAAGCCATGTAATAATTGCCAGAGTAGAAGTAGTAATAGGGTTCTTTCTAATAAATTGTGTGCTTGTTTTTCAAAGTTATATGGAATACCGGTTGAATTGAAGTATGTGTTGGTAACAGGTGTCTGCTGTAAAGGGAAGTCAATTCCTGAAGGAATAGTTTTCTAGAACATGACACCTCATGGCAAAGGCATGACCGGGGGTCTTGGGGCGGAGCCCCTAGCGAGCTTTAGCGAGTTACACTTCTAAAACCGGAATATTAATCGTGTTATATATGCGTTTTTTTAGGATGATTAAGGAAATGCTGTCTTGTTATTTGATTGTAATAAGAAATGAGGAAGACGCCATTCTAATACACTGTTCTACTAGAATGCAGAAGATAGTGTTCTTTAAGATGCTATAAACAATTTTTTAAAAGCCTCCAATAATATTCATATTCTAAATTACCTAGTAAATAATCGTCTTCATTGAAAATATAAGAGTAAGGATACAGGAAGACTGTATGTAATTGTCCAGTAAATATTAAATATTTCTAAAAGTCTTGCTGCAGGTTATATGTACTACTATGCCGAAGGATTCAATTTAAAGGGACTATTCTATATTACAGTGCAAAAGTTTTGTTCTCTCAAATGTTACGAACAAATGTTTAAAAAGCCTCCAACAATATTCATATTTGTAAATCACCTACAAATTGTAGTCTTCATTGAAAATACAAGAATAAATATACAGGGAGACTTCAATAATTTGTGCAGTATATATGAAACTTTTCAAGAAGTCTTGCTGAGGTAATATGTACAACTATGCCCAACGTTTCCATTATAATCCACTGTACTACATTATAGTAAATAAAAGTAGTGTTCACTCAAATGATATGAAAAAAAAATAAACAATCTCCAACAATATTCATATTTGTAAATTACCTAGTAAATTGTAGTCTTCATTGTAAATACAAGAATAAATGTGCAGGAAGCCTGAAATATTTTCCCACTGTTATATCACAGATATGAATTACTTTTCCTGCAGGTAATATGTGCAATTAACTATAACGACACTATTATAATACATTGTACTAAATTACACTGCAAAACATAATATTTAAAAAATGCTACGAACAAATATTTAAAAGGCTGCAAAAATCACACTTGTAACCAGAGAGTGTTTTCGAAAAATGCAAGATTTAGTAGGTAGGCTATTGCAAGACAGTGTCCGCTGCTTGTGTTTTAGAAAATAAATTCTGTTATTGTCTCTAACCTGTATAGATGTGCGAAAAGTGTGCATAATAATCCATGTACATGATTGCCAGAGTAGAAGTAGTAACAAAGTTCTTTCTAATAAATTGTGTGCTTGTTTATCAAAGTTATATGGAATACCGGTTGAATTGAAGTATGTGTTGGTAACAGGTGTCTACTGTAAAGGGAAGTGGATTCCTGAAGGAATAGTTTTCTAAAACTTAACACCTCATGGCAAAGTCATGACTGGGGGTCTGGGGGACATGAGCGAGCTTTAGCGAGTTAAATTGTATACAATTGAAAGCCATTCTCTAACGTAAGTAGTTTTCATCTTAAAAAATATATAGCATTATGGGTCTTACGCAGAGTCGTTCTGACGCGTGTTTTGTGTCATTATAAAGAGTTGAGTTGATTTTGAATTTAACGTCTCTTCCAGCAGCGAGGCTATATGAAACATGGACCTACTGATTAACGTGGAATCCGAACCACATGAGCTCCCGCCGGGAATCGAACCGGGTTCTCCCATGCTAAAGGCGTACTTTAACCGCTTAGCCACGAAGAAGTTCGATGTCATACTAAAGAGTTCGACTAACATATGTTTCCATGCAGTAGTCAGGCATTTAGTATAACGCTAATCATACGTCAAAACGACTCTATCTATTTGTTTAGAAGTAACGGTTGTTTTCTTTACGATTTTGTAAACTATCTTAACGCAAACTATTTTGTTTGTGTCTTTTGACTAATACTTTCGTCAGGCATAATGTTAAATAATATTTTTGTTGTAATACATAGATGATTCCTTTCCTACAAAATGTGCCCCTTGTTATATTGTATTGTTACAGAAGATAAACGTGGCAACCGCGCTTGATCACATGTGAGAGTTGTCAGAGCTCTTCTTAGCGCGGCCTTACTCTAACCCGTGTTGTTGTTATAGTTATAGTCTCGACTAATAATAATATCGTTGTTGTAAACAATAACTTTCTAAGGAAAATTTTCTCTCCTTTTTACATCTTAGTTCCAACACTGTTGGTAAGAAATGCAGGGTATTTCAAAATGAATATCGGGGTTTTAAGTCTTCGTAGTAATTATTACATTTTACGTATAATCATAAGCAATGCATCAAGTAAAAGAGCACCTCAAACAGTCTTTGCTACAAGTGTCCGATGTGAAATTCATTCGTCACATGGTACACATCTAGTCGATAGACGAGAAAGGCCCATAAACCTTCCGCTATGTGGCACAAAACACATTCAATTTAGGGCAGTCTCGTTTCAACTGTACCATTTCTTGAGGATTTGCTGACGGCCAGATGAAACATTATGAGTGTTCACATTAGCTCTTAGGTGAAATGTCGATTCATCACTGGAGACGACACGATCCAGAAAATCTTCATTGTTATGTAGCAATATTTCACTTGCGAAATTGGCACGTAAACGGTAGTCTGTAGGCTTTAGATCTGTAGCAACTGCAAACGATAAGGACGTAGTTGCAAGCGTCTCCTTAACATTCTTCACACAGAAGGTTGCACTGTACAGATTCAGTCTTCATTAAAACACAAAAAGGTTTCTGCTCTCTAGTTTCCATCTTCGCTACTTGGCCTTTATAACGGCAGACAAAAGAAACAATGCATATACGTACATGCGTGTTTGAGTTGCTCTTTCATTTGATATAATAATTATAATTGTAAGTTAATTGTAATAGATACTACAAAGTTTCAAAACCCTAATATTAATTTTGAAACAACCTGCATTACTTCAAATTCAGTCGTCCTATATTTAGGTCTTGTATATACATATACAAGAAGTGCCATTATTATCAACTACTAACTTTCATCATCATACACATGGCCGTCCCTAGGCAATTTGTCGCCCCGTGCAATGGCATAATTTGCCGCCTCCCCCTTTCTCCAGAAAGAACAAATCTTAAAAGTCATGATTTTAAGTATGCTACTCCAGCATGAACAACGAAGGGGAGGGTAAGTGTAGTCGCACTCAGAAAGGCTTAAATACTAAAAATTCAATCCCGTTGTGTCTGTTTTTTTTTCCTTTAAATATTAATCTATTATGTTAGTGGAAGATAAAGCAAACACACCTACAGAAGAAAGATGGTAATCTTTTGTTTTTATAAAATTCAATATCGAGCTTCAATCTCAATGTATCGGTTTACAATTCCAATGCAACTAGTTCTTTTATCTTTATTTCTTGATTTTTCTTCTATATCTGTTAACATTATTTAAAAAATGTTGTTTCTATCTTCAATGATAAGGAACTTGTTTCTGACAAAAACAAGACTAGTTTCATATCAAAACTGTGACAACTTACTAAATGGAACATATATTCGCTCCTATTCGAGAATTGAATTCTTGCATTTGAAAAAAAAAATCAAGTAATGTATGCTCGGATTAATTCGACCATTTGCTTTAGCATTATCCATGTAACCTTAAACTAATGCAACCTAAACATAATTTATGAAGGTAGTGTTCAAATAGGTCAGCTTAGTAAATGTAACTACCATCATCATGAAGTCTGTTTCCAACAATAAATATTTAATTTAAATAATATACTTATAACTAGAGACCGGATGTTAGGCAAAATGCCTATTCTTTAATGCTAAAGATATGATCAAAAATAACGTTTTAAAGTTTATATCAGGGATTATAGTTTCGATTTAAGCCAACTTTATTTTGCCTATTTCGCCCCTCACTGCCTAAATAATTGCTTTAGTGCCTAATGTTGCGTATTCTATGCGTTTTCTTTGAAATAAGATTTAATTAAGAAATATATATATATAATTTATATAGTGTAAATAACACAAGCACATGGTACATTACAATCTCTCTCTCTCTCCCTATATATATATATATATATATATATATATATATATATATATATATATATATATATATAATATGAAATACATATCAAGCTTCGTTCTTTACATATAGAATGAAAGAAGACATTAACAAACAGGTATGTTGCTATATTCTTTGAACACTATTTATGACGAATCTATGTTTTAAATGGTATTGAGTATTTATCTTCATTATTTCGAGTTACATTTTAGTGCCTATTTTACTGCTTATTTTTTTTAAATTTTAAGTGCCTATTTGCCTACCTATTTTTCAAGTTTTTAATGCCTAAACATCCGGTGTCTACTTATAACAGATTTTGCCGGACCTTCCAAACTTGCCGCTCCATGCAAATGCACGTGTTACAGGTATGGTAGAGCCGGCTCTGCATATCATATATATCTAGTCGAGAAATTAAATATGATATTTAGAAAAAATACTATTAGGCAAATTAGTATTAGTTTTTACCTTTATACAAGGTATTTGAATTTTATACTGTTTGTGACATTATTTTTGTACATATTAAAGGCCTGCTTTCACGAAAAAACAAAATTTCATTTCTACTTTTATTCCTTAGTTGATATTGATGAAAACTGCTGAAACCCGAATTGTTAAAAGGTATAGTATTCATGTAAATTGTAAAATATTTGTAGCGTATTAGTATCTTGCGTTTAAGTTATGTTGCATTTTACTGTGATTACACCTACATAAAAATATTTCATACTTAAATAGACGTAAGATGCATTACAAATGACTATTTAAAAAAAAAAACGAAATTTAGAAAAAAAAACGAGAGGCAATGTTTTTTTTCTAAAAAAAACGTACATTTCTGAAAAAAAATACGAACGTTTTTTTTTTCTATTTACAACACTACTTGAGACACAAACAAATCGCTCTGATTGGTTATTTGGAGCCATATGACCCAGGTTGCATGTTAAGTGTGAATCATCATACTCTATGATGGGTCATTATCTTTTAAGATTGGGTGTTTATAGTCGTATGGATGAACACTTTACTGTATTTTCCATTATTAGAGAGCCAAAGTACGTACCCCTGTTGTTCCTTTGACAATAAAATATGTGTTTAATTATCAAATTTGGTTCCCATAATTTGTGAGGGTGTATAATGGGTACCTCACTTTTAAGATAGATGTTTATATGATTAATGCTGCCCCCCTCTCAAAGAAAACACGCTTGGCTTAACGTATCGTCTAAAACGAATGTTTACGTTTACCGTAAACAAATATAACTGCTATTTGATCGGTTTAACATAAGATTGTGCAATCGTTTCAGATCACATGAACAAGTTGAAACTTGTATAGTATAAGAGTTATCAGTGCATATAAAATATCAATATTTTCAGCAAGTTCAGCGATAACACGTAGTGAAATTCCAGTGTTCTGAAAGAAGAAGAAACATACATTTAAACAAGCAAGAAATGAAATATCTCCGCGGATGCAATGAGTAGCGCCTCTGACTGGATTTGATTTCTGGTGAGACAGTAGTAAACTTATTACAAGATTTAAGATTTGATCTTAAGAGTTATATTTCCTTTATTTTCTGTTTTTAACTACAGTGATGTAATACTGATTCGGGAATGTCATTCATCTCTCTCTCTCTCTATCTCTCTCTCTCTTTAGAAAGAAAAGTGCCGATGCTGAACTACATTTCATTTCATTTTATATTTTTGTTATTATTTCTTTCTTTTATTTTCTTCTTTCACATTTACTTACCATGGCCTTATTGAAGTACTATATTGGAAACCCAGTTCGCTGAACCACGAACAGGAACTGATATTTATTGAGTTCCCAGCAGTTTTCAGGTCATGCTAAGCCATTTATTGGAGAATATAAATAAAACCAAAAAGTCCTTTTGAGTTAGTTTTCACCAGAGCCTTATCTTGACACTGGTCATCATTTGGTCCTCTTTTAAAAGAGTACTTCAGAATAGTGAGCCGTGTCTTCGTCGTGAACCATTTTCAAAGAGTAGATATTCCATGTACCTATGGCGGTGGTCTTCGACAAGGAGTACTTCTAAATGAAGAAAAAACAAATTAACTAGGCGATTGTTCCAATGCGATTGTAACTGTCATTGGTATGAAGAAATTCAAAACTGTAGACGTAAACCGATATGAACAGTATCCACACGAGTAAATTTAGATCATGGAACCAATGTTCCAGAAATTCGTCAGTTTTAATCTCACTTGTAAAAATACTAGTTCACCGTCTACAGCAAATTCACAGAACAATATGAAAAATACAAGGGACTTAGTTATATAAATCGCACTCCCATGCACTTGATTTGTTTAGGAAGGGCCATGATATCATTCAATCTTTGACTACATACTTTGCTGTAATTTTTAGTATGAGCTTTGTCATGAAAAGTATGATTATACTGTATTATGATAAATTGTCATGTTACATGTATTAAGTACTTAGAACGACGTTCATGTGAAAAGAGTTAAGATTTGCTTTTGTGTACGAATTACAGTTGGCAATTTTATGAAGAGATATGTTTCAATACTCCTATGAATATACCGTACCATGAAAAGGAGTTAATATGTAAAATAGTGAAGCAATGTAATAAATGCCTCAGAATATACTGATTTTTACGTACTGGACAACTCATTCATGGCTATACGAAGACATTCTGCAATATGTGTGAGATTTTACGATGTCACATCAATGTCTTATCGACAATACTTAAAACCTGGTGTTCCCACTATGCTGCATGCAAGAAAAGCCAGACATATTTTCTAAACATCGAAGCTATGAAGGACAGAAAAAATAGACGAATTTATATATGAATAGGTCCCAAATTTACTTGTTACACAACAAATCTACTATACCTGTTTGGAAAGCGACGATATCATGCAGTCTTGCAACACACGTGGTCAACGACAACATACCATTAATTATTTTCACCTCTACTTACCTGATCGACGTCAAAATATAAACAGGATCATTTGTATTGCATAGAAGGGTTATGATGCACATTTTGTATTGAATACCATGGTCAAACAATACAAGTGGAAGCCGTCTGTCATCCCGAATGAAACTAAAAATTTAAGTTTAATCTGAAAGATATGGCATTCATTGACTCGCTTAATTTTCTTTCCATGGTTCTGAATAAATTATCAAAAACATTTAATTTGGCAGCACCGAAAAGTTATTTCCCTGTGTATTCGACACTATGGATACACAATTGCACAATTTATTAAAATGAAGTTTTATGCTGCAAATAAAATGTTCGTCGAAGATAGAGACAAGTTCATACAATGATACAACGCACGTCATGATGACACGTTTCATTTCCATAAGAAAATTTGAAATACTGTGTTTAAAATGTCAATGTTATTCACCATGCATGAGTTTCGTTCATTATCATGTTTGAAGCCAAAACAAATATAAATCCATATCTAGAGAGTAACACAATTACCAGCGTCTGAAATCTAGTGTTTCGATGGAACTACCTGAAGCCTAATATCATTGAAATTCTACCAGCAAATAACTATCGATGGATGAACAGGTAATCGATTGCTGCAAAACGATAATTGGTCTACGTTGAAAAGAAGGAAGGTAAGAAATTATCCATGCTGCACTACAGAAACCAATACTCGTTGCAGGATTCCGGGTAGGCGGATACTTCCAAAATGTCAGAAGTGCACTATATGAATTTGAAAATTGTTTTTTTTTTTCACGGCTTCCTACGTGTAACACTACATAAAGTAACCAGTTCACTTATTACAATACTAAAGGCATCATGCAATTCAGATATGAACACCCGCAACGTTAAATTGCACGACTGTACGAATTAAACTTCTCTGTACAAGAGATATATGGGAGTGACTTTGAACAAATCTTGAAGAAGAATCTAGCAATGGTTACGATCATCAACACACACCCTTATATGAACCGCACATCTTCAAATTCAAGAAATAATTTTTGGAAGCCGTGGCAGCAATGTGAACAAGTATCATGAATTTGATAAAAATCATAGGAGAGAAAATACAATGCCTCGATAATATGAGCATTTTTACGTTTATAAACAAGTTTTTAACATACCCTGTGCATACCCAAGAATTTATCCAAAGAGATGAGAATACGTTTCCCATAAGTCAAGTAAACAACCTGATAAAATTAACGAACGCCGCAACATCTCTACCCCGTCGTCACCCGATAACGCTGCAACAAGAAATTACCGTTTCCATTGTGTGATGCCTGTGTCAAGAATATGGATCCACCACATATAGTGATATGTATCCATGAAGAACATCAACGGTGGCTTACTAGGACATGGGTGTCATATGAGAGACATGAAGCCATTGACCTGGGTTACCGTCAATAATTAAAGCAAATGAAATCTGGGACTACAGTATGGAACGTATAAACCATCAACCAAAAACGGCAGCCTGTTCACCGATTACATTAATGCATTCCTTAATTCACAACTGAAATTTGAATCACAGTATTTGTATCATAGAAGAAGATAAAATAATTGTGCACAAACCGTCCTGGAAGTAAGAAAATTGTATTATACGGTACGAAAATTGAAATTAATCCAGCAGGACGCAGTTTATCAAAGCAATGCTTAACCCGGGAACGCTCGACAGGTGAGCGCAGCGCTCACCCTGGTTTATGTTTTTGTTTCAAATCCGCCCTAGTGGGCTCACAGACTTGAGGCGCCGTCTAGCTGTCCCTTGATGTGTCTTGTGTATGAGAGTCAAGTGCAATATTTTCATTCTCTTCTGTTGGAGTAGCACTGGCCTTATAAATGCGACTATGCGTAATTTGTGAGCGCCAAGCTCATCTGTCGACAGACGGCGTGAGTGTTTTTTCTGAGATCATGATCAACAACAAGGAACAGATTCAGCTATGGCTTTTGAAAAAAAACAAAAAGAAGAAAAAACTGTACGATATGCTTCCTGTGAAGTGCCAATCTCTGCGAAACACACTGTCAGAGTTTGCTTGAAGTGTAATGGAGGACATCAAGACAGTGATGAGACATAAAGTGGAACAGTGCCTTACTGAAATACCTACTGTATGTATCAAGAGACATAAGTAGTGTTCACACTAAGATATTTATATCTTTAATTTCATTAGAAATTTCCAACTGAAAATATGAATAGAATGAACATACGAAGAGCATATACTAAAAAACTCGCTCTAATTATGTATTTTTTTTTTTTTTTTGGAAAATGTAGTCCTTAAGTGATAATGATAATAAAAATATCATAAAAAACTTTGATAATGAAAATACATATAATTTATAATAAGAAATGATTTTATAGAAACTCATTATAATTTTATTTGCGATTTTATTATTATTATTATAATTGTTAATAATAATAATAATAATAATAATAATAATAATAATAATAATAATAATAATAAAATGTCATCATATAGAAATGAGTTCAAAATAAATCCCATATAAAGTCATAAACAGCTATAGAAGCGATTATATTGTATGTGAGCGCCTGTCGACCGCTCGCGTCACATCAACATTCGACCGTTCCCGGGTTAAACTCAATTATGGTGTAGTACGCGCCTTTGGAGCGGGAGACCCGGGTTCGATTCCCGGCGGGAGCTCATGTGGTTCGGATTCCACGTTAATCAGTAGGTTCACGTCTCATATAGCCTCGCTGCTGAAAAGGGACGTTAAACTCAACTCAATTCAATTCAATTCAATTATGGTGTAGGCTCGCAAAGAGAACTAATTTTACACAGACCAGTATTATTAATAAAATTGATAAGTAGAATTGAACCAGAAATTGGTGTCAACCTATCCAAAAGTTCTCGAAATAGTTCTAGTAAACGACATAATTTTATGCGTATTCTTGAGGTAAAAATTAACCTGTACAGAATCGTAAGACAAATTTTGTACTCGGATCGTTTACAACAAGCGAGATTCAAACTACAACTGTCCCTGGAATTACTACAAAAGTGTGTATTACATTTTGGTACTGGTTGCGTGATATACTGGCAGAAGTTAGGTGAAAAAGCAATTGAAACTTCTAAACATGTGATGTATATTTGGCAAGTGACAATCGTGTGATGACCAGATTTATATCAATAATTATGTCGAAGCTGGCTTAAAACAAAAAAGAGGTTTACAGGGGTTTAACTCCGATACAGACGTTTTCAGCTACATTTGTAAGATCATAGCGTTGAGGTCAGCAAACAATTCAATTTTAATAATATGAAGAATATTACATTAGGTCAAAATAATCGGCAAGTACCGATCACAAAGGAAACGAAATTTTTAAGGTTTACGTCCCATGATTATGCCGGCTAGGCTAAAGGAGATGGTGATAATGAAAAAAGAATGAAATGGTGGATTGAATAAAGTGGAAGGAAACGAAGAACCACAGGAGAACCCACGCACATGGGGTTTGTCACCACAAAGTTCACTTGGTGTTACTTGGGATAGAACGAAGGACCCCATGTAGCAAAGGTAAACGCTTTATCACAGATCCACCACAGCCCTAGTACCGGTCACAATCTCACAAAATTTCTAGAACAAAAGACCAGAAAAGAGGGTCTCAGTAGCGATACTATTCTTACCAGAAAAGGGAAAAATCAGCAAAGAGAGAATTCATTGAAAATATATATGATATAGTTCATTTTGGCTATGTGAAGAAACAAAGATTGGAGCAAGAAAACAAAAGAAAGAAATAAAACAGTAAAAACCTTTAACACTATTCACTTTGATAATCAAAATTCTAATATCCGTTCCTTTTCTTATCATTCCACACAAATCAAGGCAGCAGCAGCAGTAGTGTGAGAAGTTCTCTGCACTCAAATGAATCGTCTCTCTTCCTCTCTCGCTCTCTATCTTTCACTTAATTCGTCAAGCTCAAGCGCTCAACAGTAAAGACGCAATGATCGGAGAGCTTGCAATTCTAGTGAACTTACAATTATATATATATATATATATATATATATATATATATATATAGGATGCCCATAAAGTTCATTGCTACTCTGTGTATCTAGGAAACTAGCGCGAACGTGAGAAAACGCAAAACACCTCCATCATTCTTTTAAGGGGCGTGAGTTTTGAGCTGCAAAAAGTCCACTCCAGACACCTCGACGTAGGGTTACGTGGGATCAACTTGAAAATTTTAAATGGCAAAGGGGTCGAGTAATATATCGTTGAAAAGGTCTTGACAAGAGAAATATTGTCCCAAAAGTTTCAAGCCCCTATGCTGACCCCATCCAAAATGGCGGTAGTTCACATTTCGTGTCCATAAAGACCGTTGCCACCCCGTGTACCTTCGAAACGACTGAGCATATGATAACACGTAAAAGCACGTATAGCATTATTTTAAGAGGCTTGAATTTTGAGCTATAAAGGGTCCACCCCAGAAACCCCATAAAGGGGTACGTATAGTCAACTTAAAAAAATAAATGGTAAAGGGGGTCAAGCAATATATTGTTAAAAAGGTCTCGGCAAGCAAAAGATTGTCCCGAAAGTTTCAAGTCCCTATGTTGACCCCATCCAAAATGGCGGTGGTTCACGTTTCGTGTTCATGAAGTCCGCTTCCACCCCGTGTATCTTCGAAGCGACTGAGGATATGATAAAATGCGAAAACATGTGTATCATTATTTTAAGGGGCTTCAATCTTGAGTTATAAGAGGTCCACCCCAGACACCCCCATATAGAGGCACCTGTAGTCAAGTTGAAAATTTATATAGAAAGGGAGTCGGTATCGTTGGAAATGCCTCAATAAGAGAAATATTTTCCCGAAAGTTTCAAGTCCTTATCTTGAACTCATTAAACATGGTGGCGGTTCACATTTCGTTTCCATAAAATCCGTTGCTATCCCGTGTATCTGCGAAACGATTGCGAATACGAGAAAACGCAGAAAGCACTTCCGTCATTATATCTAGGGGTTAGAATTTTGTGCTATAAACATTCCATCTTAATCTCCCGAAATAGGAGTACAGGGGTAAACTTGAACATCTAAAATGGCAAAAGGGGTCGAGTAGTTTGAACAGGCTCTACAAAAGAACTGTGCTGTAAGTTCTGAATATGCTAGGTTGCCAAATCTAAAATGGTGGTGAAGTCAACTTTCAGATTGAAGGCCTTTTATGGCTTTTAGATATCTATGGTTTGTGAATGTGGTCCCTGTACATTCTCTTAAAATTTATTTTTAGATAGGGTGTAAGCATCGTAAATACTTTCTTTGTAAAACGACAAAATAGTAAGTTATTGGGTTGAGACTTAGTTTTTGTGCATCTTACCCCTAGTTTTGTAACCGGAGGCCCATTTTGCTGTTATACTGTATTGCCACGAGAGTAAGGTTTTAAGAAATGGTTATTTCAAAAGTAAGAATAGAGAGTTGCGGAAATATGGACATCAGAAAAAGGGATCAATATTAACAGTTTATAGAAAAGTTGTAATTACTTCAGGTTTTAGACAGGTAGGACAACGTAGTTTAGCTGATTGAAAATTAAACAATCCTATACACAATCCCAAATTACCTTAAAATTAGTTACTTGTCGTGGTTCAACCTTTGCATAAACATCACAATGGGTCACTTGTTCGTTCTGAGTTTGCCTCTAGGTGCACCAGTCGAAGCAGAGTTGACAACTACCTTTTAACTTTCTTTTTCGGTTGAGTGATCGGCCAAGCAAGTTATCCATTTGACAGAAACAGGCTAAAGTGAACTTTCAGAAATTAGGCTAAAGTAAACAACTAAAAGTACAATTGCCTGTTCTATTTGGATATTTGGATGTTATTTTGCTTACCAACTTCTACACTCTCAAACAATGGTGAGTCATGCATTGCAGTGCTAATAAATTTTAATATTGTTGTAGTTCTGCCTGTCTTCGCGTTGAATCCAATCTTTATACAAACGAATGTAACTGGGTGCAGTCTTCCAATCAGTACTGAAATGACATAGTTAACGCTATGTTGTTCTAAGACATTCTATCGAAGACAGTTTGATTGAGCTTGTGTGTGAGTGTTCGAGTTTTGCTGAAGATTTTCTTACTACATTCATAATGAATTGTATCGAAGCAGCGCGCTCTGCTGAAGATATAGTTGAACTTTTCGGAGAATGTGGGCGAAATTATCGTGCGGCTATTAGAAGATTTAATGAATTGTGTCCCGAACGTACTAGTATAAATCATCATTGTGTGTGCCAACTTGTGAACAAGTTTCGTGAAACATAAAGCGTTAAGAACCGAACTCGTCTAATTGGCCTTCAATCCGAAATTTGATTGCACCGCCATTTTAGATTTCGGCAACCTAGCAAATTCAGAACTTACACCAAAAGTTCTTTTGTCGACCCTGTTCAAACTACTCAACCCCCTTTGCCATTTTAAATGTTCATATTTACTCTTGTGCCCTTATTTCAGGGGCCTGAGGTGGAACTCTTATAGCACACAATTCTAACCCCTTAAAATATTGGCGGACGTTCTTTTTGCGTTTCCTCCAATTCGCAGTCGTTTCGCAGATACACAGGGTGGCAACGGACTTTATGGACACAAAATGTGAACCCCCGCCATTTTAATCGGGGTGAACATAGAAACTTAAAACTTTCGGGACAATATTTCTATTGTTGAGTCCTTTCCAACGATATATTACCCAACCCCTTGCCATTTAAAATTTTTAAGTCGACAAAACGTACTCCTATATCAAGGTATCTGGGATGGACCTTCTATATTCGCAGTCGATTCGAAAATACACAGTGTGGCAATGGACTTTATGAACACCCTATATATATATATATATATATATATATATATATATATATATATATATATATATATATATATATATACTGCGTGTCAAAAAATTCCACCGACAAACGTTGGGAGGTAAACCATCTCATACGAAGAAACAAAAACGCTCAGTAAACATGGGTCCGGAAACACGTTGTTTCGGAAATATAAGGCGCCAAAACCATGGGAAATGAATCTTCAAATGCGTATATTTCAGAAACTATCAGAAACTATTCAACGTAGAGGGTGTGGTTTGAAAACTCACCAGCGAAGTCATACCTGCTCTGGATAAACATGCATGTTTCATTATCTTGTAATGCCTGCCGAAGGGATTCCCCAAAGGAGCATAGGGATTCCCGGATAATCTGCAGAGTGACGATGGTTCGAAAGGGATATGAATGGGCGACTTCCGCACCTGTTAACAGTACTTCTTTGTACCAAGACGATAACTCAAACGAATGCAAAATGGTGGACACTTGTATACCTGTTGTGTGTGGTTGCATAACCGCCACATACGGATGATGCCCAATAATGAATTTCGGAATATGAAGTACTGTGAATATGCAGTCGAAGGTTCGAAGTGAGGCACGTGCGGTGTTGCTACAGCATAACACACGAAGCAGAGTGATTGAGGGCTGTTGAAACTAGATGCAAACCCGCTATCAAAATGCACATAAATTATCGTGGACAAATGTATGTTAACATATGCAGCATTGTGGAGTATAGTATTAACATACGTAAGAAGCAGCTGACAAATGACCTCCTGGGAACAGCGATAATGGAATTCGCATATTAGTGGCATAATTGGTGGCGTACAATCCTGCAAAGCATAACCTCCAGACACACAAATAAAATACACAATGCACAAAGACAGAAGAAGACGAGTCAATACAGGAAATGGTGTTTGTAATTCACTTGTACCTTACAACGTCACGAAATCTACTGAAAATGTGAACCATTGACTTCAATGCACGAGAGATAGCGTCGAAGCACTACGTCTCGCACACGGGGAAAACGTCGTGTTTAACACGAATTCTTGCGGAAGCCTCGACAATGCGGGCCACAAGGTCCAATTCATTCTCCACTGGTGTCGGGTAGACCAAATCCTTCATCTGTCCTCATAGGTAAAAGTCCATAGGTGTCATATCCGTTGATCTAGGAGGCTATGCTAAAGGACCACCATTCCCAATCCATCGATTCCCAAACATATCATAATGTACATTTTGAACCCGCCGCGACCGATGGGGTGGAGCTCCGTCATGCTGGAACCACATTTATCGCCGGACTGCAAGGGGGGCATTTTCTAGCAGTTCCGGTAGTACCTCTGAAAGAAACACACTGTAAGTATGCATGTTCATTCGCGGAGGTAATATGTAAGGTCCTACTAAGACATTATCCACTATATCGGCCCACACGTTAACTGTGAATCGTTCTTGATTACCTCTGCGAAACATTGCATGCGGATTGTTTGTTGCCCACACACGCCTATTATGAGCATTGTAACATCCGTCACGAGTAAAATTACTTTCATCCGTGAACAAAACATGCCGCGCGAACTGCGGACTCTTCACACATTGCAGCAGGTACCATCGGACAAATCGCACACGTTTGGGATAGTCTGTAAGACGCAAAACTTGTACTCTTTGAGGATGATATGGATAGAGATGTTCTTCATGTAGGACGTTCCACACTTGCTGGTGCTGAACATGCAACGGCCCGCGTGCTCGTTGAGGGATTTTGTTCAAATTGGTCCAATACATTCTCTTCGAATGCTGGTGTTCTCACTGTCCGTAGTCTTCCTGCATCAGGCCGGTGAATATGTAAGGAACCTGATTCTCGCAGCTGCCAATAAATTTACGTAAATTTAGTGTGGTGGGGGCACCGTCGTTCTGGAAAACGTTCTCTATATAGTCTTTGTGCCTCCCTTGCATTTCCCAAAGCTACACCATATGCCAGATGCATATCACTTAATTCTGCCCAAGTAAACTCCATTTCCCACTACGGTGTTTTATAAAGCACAGACAGTAAGCACAGCACACAAGCACAGTCGCTTCCAGAATACACGTCAGTCTTCGGTAGACTAGCTTCTTTAGGTGATCGTCTGCCATATGGCTTAGAGTCGAATCCCACTAACAGCATGACTCTGTTAGTCAATGTTTATTTTATCTCTTCTACCGTATTTTTGTTCCTATAAACAGTTTTGGACGTAAGAAAAACGCCATGTACTGTCATTTCAAGGACAATGTCTTTTTGTTGAATATTCTGGACTCAGTTAAAATTATCGTGTGAAACTGAAATACCTCTTACATGTTTTAATATTTAAAGAAGACCAGAAACCAATTTCCTTACACACAATAAAATGTTAATCAATGTTGTTTTTGTTTTTAAGGATCGACTATACCCTCCAAAGTTCGACTGCGTGTGCATTTGAATGCAGCCTAAATCTGTTTACATTATGAGAGTTAATTACATTTGACGACTAAAGTTCAGACACAAATGCAGGCGATCTTGCGGCCAGAGCGTTTATAGAGGTACCATCTTGGCATTCGACTTATGAAACTGAAGAAAGCCACTCAGAATGGTTGAACAAAGAATAGCGAATCTAGGCTGGGGTCGGGGGACCTTGGTCCCCCAATTTTGCTGTGTTACTAGAAAATCACTAATATCATAAATACCAAAACGCAGTCCAAATTACGTATTTTACATAGCAAAATACAGACACCCCATCCCTCTCCAGTTTTTACTTTCAAGATCGGCTACTGAACATAAGGATCGTACCCGGTTCTCTCTACACTTAATCTACTCTGGCTTACTAAATTGGAATAGGCGTATAGATTTGAGGCTCCAGCAGTTGCATTGTAAGCAAATATAAACATGAGAAGAGGATGACGTTATGATTATTATTTTGTAATAACGTCGCCGCCTTATAGACCTAACAAAATGGACACGAAGACAATCTTGATGTAACTTTAAATGGAGAATAAGGACAAGGTATAAAATATGAAGGTGGTTTATTGTTCTGTTTACATATTTTGGAATCCGTTAACACGTGCGGCTTGGGTACCTGCAAGGAAAACGAAATCGTAGCAGGACTTACATTTAATTTAATGAGCTAAACCAATTCATTTAGATATCACATTCGCGCACTACAGTATCATTCGATTGCACGTATACCAGAATTGTTTATTGTTTGATTGTTTATTTGTTAAGATGTTCAACGTCCCTTTTCAGCAGCGGCGCTATATGGAGACGGGACCTAAAGTTTCAAATGCGATCCGATCCATCTCTTGGTTGTTGAGTCCAAAGCTTGGACTCTTAGTGGGGATGGACCCCGCGACACGGCGCGTCAACGTGCAACCTTGCTTTCTGTTGCTTCCTTGCTTATCCACGTAACGCTGCAACAACTGAAAGGAACAAGTACCATTGAAATCAGGTAGACGGGTGCAGACTTATTAAGATAATACGTATGATTTCAAATCACAAATCTCTTATACATTTAATCATATCATTCATGTAATGTACTTAATATTAGGTCTCGTTCATTAGTGACATTCACTCAGTTCACTAGACATAACGATACTTCTAGCCATTGCTAAACATTACACATATCTGGAAATGTGCTGACTGTACTCGCTATCGTGCTATTTAGGGTTTTCCTTTGCATTAAGTGTTTTCACAATTTCAATCACTCTGCTTCATGTGTTATGCTGTAGCAACACCGCACGTGCCTCACTACGAACCTTCGACTGCATATTCACAGTACTTCATATTCCGAACTTCATTATTAGGCACCATTCGTATGTGGCGGTTATGCAACCACACACAACAGTTATACAAGTGTCCACCATTTTGTATCCGTTTGAGTTATCGTCTTGGTACAAGGAAGTACTGTTACCAGGTGAGGAAGTCGTCCATTAATACCTCTTTTGAGCCATCTTCACTTGGCAGATTATCCAGGAATCCCTATGCTCCTTTGGGGGATCCCTTCGGCAGGCATTGCAAGATAATGAAACATGCATGTTTAACCAGAGCAGGAATGACTTCGCTGGTGAGTTTCCAAACCGCACCGTCTACGTTAAATAGTTTCTGAAATATACGCATTTGAGGATTCATTTCCCATGGTTTCGGCGCCTTATATCTCCGAAACAACGTGTTTCCGGACCCATGTTTACTGAGCGTTTTTGTTTCTTCGTATGAGATGGTTTACCTCACAACGTTTGTCGGTGGAATTTTTTTGACACCCGATATATATAGGGATCGGTAATGCGATGCATTCCTTCCAAGGCGATATTCTACAAGTACTTTGGAACATTTTTAACTATATGAACCGGTATCACAAATCAATAGTTTCTGAGTAATTTGCACATGTGTGATTTCATTGAAATTCGCCTGCTAACGAGAGGTGCGCGAGAAAGTTTTACCCTGATCCACTTCCACATATCGTAGAGCGATGTAATTTTACATGGGTCATTCTGTATACCCGTCAAAGTCATGAGGTAATGTACAGCTCGTTACTATACATGTTTGCTGTGTTATAGGTCCTTTCGTGAAGTAAGTTGAAGTGGTCCAAAATCCATTACTGCACCTCAGAAAGTAGCGTGGCAACATCCCAGAAATACTTGCCCCTACGAAATGACTACATGGTTGGAAAGAAGTGGAATGAAAATGGTGTACAGTCAAGAGAAAGCGTGAAATATGACGGATTTCATGTCCAGGGTCGTGCATCTGTCTGGCCAACATTCGACCAGTGAACGTGTGCGTTGTTATACAGAAGGCGGACACCGCAAAATCCCGCAACACACACAGCAGTGATGCATAGCATATCCTGGTAATTGTTGTACACTTTGCCTGGAAACCAAGTAGTAATACCCCATGCTGATCATAAATAAACGTGATCATCACCTTGGCTGCTCAGAGTTGAACACGGACTTCCGTCGGTGGTGGTACGTCAGCACACTGTTGTTGGTTTGACCAGGTTTTCCACTAATTTTGTTTACTCCCACCAGGCAAAGGAAGGGGTGGTAGCTTCTAGAGGGCCAGAGTCAGTTCCTTCCCAAACCCTAGACCCATCTAAAAGACCGATGTGGCCCAAAGTTGGAGGTCCGAACCCTTTCTTGAGTAATTATCTTGCAAAACATTTGTCATTCAATAGCAAAAATTACAGTGAACCACACCACAACTCGTTGGTACCAGAAATTTTCTTCAGGTTGTAAAAATGTCTAAGACCACCTAAGGTTAAGTCTTCCCTTGATTCTGAGGTCACCGAGGAAAATCCATCCATCAGTTCACGACGATTGTCAAACAATTCAGTATGCCCCAATACACTGTACTGCATCACTTTCACGAACCTCGGAAAATATCAGGAGCTGCTGCATTATGACACATGAGTTGATCCCAGCTGAGGTCCGAAGGGGATTGGATGTGTACCGACAACTGCTGTACAATCCGAATGATATGCGTTTCCTGAAACATGTTGTCACATGCTACGAAATGTGGATGGATGCTTTCTTTTAATTCGAATGTGCAAAAGAAGGGGCAACTGACAGACCCCTTGCTATGTTAAAGTTTATAAGTGTATACATGTACCTTGCATGTACATTTAGAAGAGCTTCGACAAAGAGTCATATCTGCAACTGGCATATCTACATTGATGCCTTCAAATTCCCATATATAACTAGACTCAAGTACTATACTGACCTGGAGAATAAATATATTCACTTCTTATGAAAAACTTACACAAAGAATTAATAAGAAGTGTGCACACTAATAAAATAATGCGTATTTTTTAATAAATTTAACACACAAAATTGCAAAGAAATGCTATATGCGACAAAAGAAGTGTCTACTACAATTTCGTATGGTGTAGAACCCAACACGATGCATTATATTAGGGTATATGCTATGAATAGTTATTTTTCTATGCTTCATCTATTTTCTTATTACAAGTACAACCCGAGAAGAAAACGTAGCATATTTTAAATTATTTGTATATTAAATATCGTATTTTATCTTGTTGATGACTGGACCTAGAAAGTTAAATGGTCACTGGTTTCATAAAATTTGGGTTTTGTAGGCCTTTATTTTAACTATCTTCGGAACCACCTATCTGCGCTTATTTTATATTAAACTTTCTGATTAAGTTATGTTCTTAGTAAGTTGTAAATATTTAAATAAAAGGAACCCAATTCTATTAGTTTAGTACCATCATGGGATTTGTATAGGTGTAAAAAAATAGAGTGAAACTTCTACATGAAAGCAGCGATACATGATTTTTGCCCCTATAAAAGTTGTCTGTTAAACCAAGGTTTACATAATTATATTGCCCATAGCTCATGCGTAATTATATGCAGTAAACAGTAAATACATTAGTTAGAAATCTAAATATTGCTAACATTGAAATATTGTGCCAGTGTTGAAAATGCTGGAGAAATAATGGAAAAATTCCACTTATGCGAAGAAACAAAGTGGAATGCAAAGTTTCCGTGTCCCACTGCCTTTTGCTAACCTCTTCGTCTGCACGTACATTTTTTTTTTTTGGTTTTCATATCGTCCACTAATTGTAGTTTTCTTCGCGTTCTCTCTCTCTCTCAATTTCCTACCACTATACCCTCTAGCACGTCGATCATGAAACAATTCTTTCCTAGCCAATGTCCCAACCAGTTTCTCTTCCTCTTCATAATAATAACCAAAACTGTTGTTTTCTCCCCCACCATTTCTAACACTCTCTCATTCATTTTCCGCTTTACCCAGCTAATTCTCTCCATTCTTCGAAAGCTTCTAGTCCTTTTTAATTATTTTTGTATAATGTCCATATTTCTGGTCCATACAGTGCAATGCTCCAAACGAAGCATTTTATGAGTCTCTTTTTCAACTCTTTACTCAAGGTCCCACAAAATAGTATTTTCTTCCTCCTAAAGACTTCTTTCACCATTCTTATCCTTGTTTTTATTTCACGTTCACACTTTACATCATAATTAATAATACTACCAAGGTATCGAAAACTAGTCACCTGTTCTATTTTATCCTTTCCTACTTCTAAATTTGACACCGAGCGCTTCGTTCAAATCACAACGGCTTTTATTTTTCTAACACTTATTTTTATTCCATATTCCTCACAGCCCTTCATCAAGTTTTCTAACTTTTTATTGGATTTCTCTTCAGATTCCGCAACAAGTGTCATATCATCTGCAAACCGTACACACCTAATTATTCTGTAATAATTTTATTTTCAAGTGCAAGTCACGCCTTTATAAAAGTATCTTAATTCTTTTATTGATTGAATTTAAAGTAAGTGTAATCTAAAAAGAATAATCAACGTCATTACTAAGTAATAAAATGTAGACAGGACTAATTAATCATCATGGATTTTGAGTTTGTTGAAAAGGGTCTATAACAGATATTCATTGTGTAAACGAACGGGCTATAATTTATGATCTAAGTTTGCCTGTAATTGTTATGTTATATCAGTTGCGAAGATCAATTGAAATTTCATTTTCAAGTTTCAGAAAATGTGTTCTGTACTAAGTGCCTATGAGTTGAGAATAATTCCTTCCTGTCCATCATCGAGAACTTACTAAAACTCTAGATGTAAAAGAAGACTTTCTGTATATGTATCTAACTGTGTCCTTAAAAGGGACGATTCTTTGCCACATACATTTTCCCGGAACAATAACATCTATCCCTATTATGAAGGTATATATTATGAAATATATTCTTGCGGTACTGAATCAATATTAAAAAATATTTACCGCTGTCTATTTCTGTTTTATTTATTATACAGCTAGAGTTGTAACCAGAAATTGAAAATTTTCACCACTTTCGGTTTGAACCGGTATATAAAAGTAGAGACAAAACTCATTCTTGGAATGGTAAATCTGAGTCAAAAACATCTTACCATTTTTTGCTCTATAAAACTAAGTATTGGAACCGGAAATATTAGTAAATTTTAACCACTTCACGTTTCTGTAGAGCGTTGCGAGTAGTAGTGGTGTTCTCCTGAGACGCTGAGTCGTTTGCAAAAATTGCTTCTCGCTATATAGATATTACCGTTTTTCTTCTACGACGAAAAACGTTGAAACAGGAAATGGTTGATTTTTTTAACACTTCCGATTTGAATAGAGGATTGGCGGAGAAGATGGAACCTATTCTTTGGATCCTGAATTATTTTGCAAGATAAAAATACTTCTCGTTAACTTTTTCCGGTTTTGCTCTATGCAAATCAGCATTGAAACCGGAAATACTAATAAATTTGCATCAACTTCCGTTTAGTTAGAGTGTTTTAAATATCATGATACATTGTGCTAAAAGGCTGAATCTTTTGCAAAAAGCAGCTTCTCGCTATATGTCACAATTTTTATTCTATGACGATAAGTTGAAATCGGAAATGCTTAGCTTAAACCATTTCCGGTTTTAATATATAGTTGTTGCTGAGAGCTGAACCTACTCTTGGGACTGAATCGATTACAAAAATTTATGAAACGCCTCCTGATATATTTTACCTCTTTTGCTCTATGGAAATCATAATTGAAGCTGGAAGTAATAGTAAATTACAATCACTTGTGTAACTAGTAGAGTGTTCCAAATAGCCGTGGAATCTTGTCTTAAGACGCTGAATCGTTTTGGGAAACCCACTTCTCACAATCTCTTTTTGTTTTCGTTCTATAGCGTTAAACATTGAAACCGGAAATATCTAGTTTGAAACCGGGTTGTTTCGTTTAAAACAAAATGTTTAAAACAGATGAGTAAACCCTGTTTTAAACAACTGGTTTTGTTTAAAACAAATTATCTATACATTTTTAACATTTTGTTTTAAACAAGTGTATTTTAAGACGTTTTAAACATATGTTTATTTTTATTTTATTTTTGTGAAAAAAAAATCTGCTAGAGAAGGAAAATTGTCAAAAGTGCTCCCATTCAGAAGACTATTTTCTTCCCGTGTGAATGTTTTGATTTTTCGTGGCTACAGCAAGTCAATATAATGATCTACAATTTATTGTATCTCTTTTTTCCCTTATTTTAACGTATATTGTATTGTTTAAATGCTTCTCAGTTAACATGCGAGAAAGTGTCGTAGACTGAGGTTGGACTACTTGTAGAACTGATATTAAAAATTATCATGGAAACATTTTTTTTTTTTTTGTATTCAGAAAGCAAACAAAAGGTTACTTGCTAAATTGCGATTCTGAAATAAAAATGTCACAGGCATTCGTTGATACAGTACATGTTGGTTCGTGTCTTTTACGGGGATTGTTTAACGTGAGTTTTACGGTAAGAAAAAAATAAATAATTTCGAGGAAATTTGTTAAAGTAACTCAAAACTCCATCAGATATGAAAATGACCATACGAGCTCGTTGCAAAACGTGTAAGAAAAAAATAGTTAGTTTAGCTCAAAGAGTGAAAAATCATTATGACAAATGCATACTGTGGAAAAAACTGGAAACTAAAACAAATGGTAATAGTGTTAATCCGAAAGTTGCTTCTGATGACTCTAACGTCAGTGAATTGGTTGAGATGCAACTGGAAACTTCACGTAAGAATTAATTTTGTACCATCATTTTTTTTTCTTATATTATGGAAATTTTATTTCGTCCCTCTTCCCTACCTCAGTTCTAAATTTTCTTAAACATTTTACACCTTGGCATAGCTTATATGAAGGGACCACGCGAGAGTGTGCAAGGTATGGTAGTATACCGCGTACTTACCAATAAAGCGTGATACTTATTGTAACATCAGTGCCGAATGTCAGTGTCTGGGACAATTTGATCTCAATTTGTTCGTCTGTCTGTATGTATGCACCACGCTACAGGGTGCAATTTTCGTACTTTTGACATTAAATTTTGAAAGTAGAGGCACGACACGTCGGAATTTGCTGTATAGATTTTGACTGCGATCCGACGTAGAATTTCAAACCTAGTGGTTCGGATCCCACTTTAAAGAAAAAGCCCTGTCTGATATAGCTTTGCTACTGATGCACTACTGTAATCAATCAAACTAAACAAATTAATTTTACGCGTTTCGAACAAACTTGGATTGCAGGATAAATACGGCTCTAATTCAGTTTTTATAAAATATTTTTAGAGCACAAAGGATCCAAGTCCACTTTCAGAAAGGTTCAGTTTTGCTCAGCAAACGTAGTATTTTCGTAGCTAAAAGTCCGAAATAAATGAAACAAAAACCATGGGAAAGGGTGTGGACTAGAATTTCATAGGACAACCATTAGACAAAGGCGTTGATGGAATAGGGGAGGGCTAACTCCCCCTTCCTTTGTCATAAATTTAGGATATTAACATTATATAGTGCACGCTGCAGCGTGGGAATGATTAACAAGTCAAGCTCTGAATGTCATATTCAATGATGCATAATTACGTTACGTAAATGTATGGTGTGTCAAAAAGAATACACTGACGGAAAACGTCATATCTTCGCAACCACGAATCCGAAACGAAATGAAAGAAAAACTACGTGACAAGATGCAATCTAAAGTTGTATATGATTGCCGCTAAAGGTGCATATGTTTAGAAGTCATCCGCCCTCTACCTTGAACTTCAGATTGTGAGGGCAGTAATGCTGATTTAGAAAGCTATTGCTGAGCAAAGTCCAAGAAAAAAAATGAAGTCCTTACACCAAATAAATATGGATTTGATCAGTTATAATCCACTACCATTGGCCGTAAGGAGCTATAAGCCTATATTGCTCTCTTATTTACTTATTTATTTATCTATTTATTTATTTTTTATTCTATTCTATTTTATTTTATTTTATTTGCCCAATGATTCCAAAGGTGGCTCTACTTTCGAGTTTCGGGCCCGCTTAAAATTCTGGAAATTTTGCCTAAGCAACTTTCCAGTTTTAATCATCTGTATGTTCTCCGTATTTATTCGGTGTAAGGACCTCATTTTGCTTGTTCTTTTGGATTTTGCTTATCAAACGATCTCTAAAACTGCCTTACTGCCCCGAAAATCGTAAATTCAGGGTGGAAATGGGAGCCTTTGCTTTTCAGTCCGACTGACGCCCTTGTCTAATGGCTGTCCTTTAAAAATATCCCACGCATTTTTGCACTTTTTTTTTTTTTTTTTTTTTTTTTGTAAAATTTGTTTTGAACTCTTGACTGCGAAGATATTACGTTTTGAAATAGAATTCATTTGCTGAGCAAAACTGAACTTTATTGAAAATGGATTTGGATCCATTGTGCTCTGAACGCCCTAAATATTACCTTTCTTCAATAAATTATTGACTCAAAAGACAACCAATTACATAAACTTGCAGAAAATATTCTAGAGTTAGCACAACATGAAGTATGCTTCAAACATTACTTTTCAAAAAAGAATTTTTATTTTAAAATAATTTTATTAGCATCGTGTTCTGAAATAGTAATCAAGCGTATTTCTGGTAAAATTCTAATTTTAAAACATGTAACATGACTTCCTTTGCATTTGGAATTTCGAATACCAAGCAAAAATGTCCGCCATGATGCTTGATAGCACCATCTGATGCGTCAGACCACTTTCCAGTTTCATCATTTTCCCTCAATCCGTTCTCAACACACAGGAATGGTGAGGACTTTTGTTTTGCCATGCATATTGATAGATTGTGTAAAATCTCCATAGTAGGTAGATTTTAAAATCTACCTAAAAAGCTTATTACAACAAAGAAGGTACTTACGAGAGTCACTGGCAAGAGGATGTAATAAAAGGGAGTCGTGATATGAAATAAGTTGAAAATTACCAATCTATACTGAAATATTCTGTACCCAACTCAGTGTACTCTTAACGAGAATAAAATAGATGAAAAGATCGGTTACAGGAGCAAAAAGGTCTTGATAAATAAGTTACTACACGATTTTGATATATGTTTAAAATCATGTTTTAAACTCTTCAAAATGTTTAAAAAATGCATTTTCGTGTGTTTCAAACTCCGCCCGCTGGAGTCATTCCTCTCGCTCTCTCTCTATACTGCTGTCGAAACAACGAGTCATAGCGTACGACAAAACCAAAAAAATACCGCTAGGTGGCAGGGACCGCTGAGGCTTGTTCTCGTCTACTTCCATGTAGCTATACAGTAACTCAGCATATTTTCCCCAATTTTTTGTAGGAAATAGTGAACTTTTCAATAATTTACTTACATACGGCAAAGTTGTATATTTTTTTCTAAAAAAAATAAGAATTTTACTTTTAATTAACAAAAGAAGAAATTCTACATATCTATTATCACGAAGTAATAGAAAGGTTAAACCAAAAAAAGAGTGTAATAGACATGTAGTCGTCGTTAGCTGTATCAGTCAGTAATGGTATGTAATTTGTGATTTGCATACGTACTTCACATATAACACTAAATTATATTTAAATGAAAATACATAAAGTATCATCCTTATTTTTTCAAAGAAATAAATCCAAAATAGACGAAATACACTCCAGCCAATTAAATTATGATCTACTCAGTTGATAAGGCCCAACATAAGCAGCTCACATTGTTTGTGTTCAGTGAGCACCACTATCATTATGCTATTATTATTATTATTATTATTATTATTATTATTATTATTATTATTATTATTATTATTATTATTATTATTATTATTATTATTATTATTTCTCAGGGTACTTTCGTTTCCTTCCACATTTCATTCCACCAATTCTTCCATCAACATTCACTTGATTTAATCATCCGTCTTCCTTAGCCTAACGGAAGGAATGGCTCATATTACTTAATCGTGGGATGTTACTCTGAAATATATATATATAAATATTATATTGTGTTAAAATTTTGTACATCAGCATGAGAGGCGGCAAATATTTGTTTGCTTATGGGTGGAAAAACATTAAATCTGACACCGACCCTGCATCTATTTTCTGGCGAACGGCGCGCTCCACTCACTAAAAATCTCAATGTTATTATAATTGTAATAATAATAATAATAATAATAATAATAATAATAATAATAATAATAATAATAATAATAATAATAATAATAATAATAATAACACGAAACTGTAGAAATTCTCCAATACTCATTTTAGAGTTTCGACTGTCTTTCTGGAAATGGGTTTGAATTTGCAAGAAAATCAAAACGCTTCGTTTATGCTTTCTGCATATGTGAATAGTGCTTTCTCATTTCTTTTCTTTTTTTTCTGGTAACAGCAATTTGTCCTTTTCATAACTGTAACAGTTCTACAAAGTGCATTTCACAGAAATTGGCAAACACAATGGCTCATATTACTTAATGAATCTACCGATTTCTTGAAATCCGGTATAGTAGCCTCAACGCACATAACACAGGTTAGATTATGGAAGTTCGCCTTTTTAGGTGGTTCTTTTAGTCGTCTATTAAGAACACATTAGACACAGAGTCTTGTTTCAGCTTCCGAACTTTGCATTTAACAAAACACATTCTTTTACAGAATGTTGACAACAAACAATAGATTTGTCTGGAGGAATTCAGTTACTTCCATTCGTATATTAATGTCTTGCTATTTTATTTATTAAATATTTTTCTACAGTTGAATATTCGATGGTATTTCGTGAAACGACACCCCAACGTATTCTAAAATACCTCTTCGTAACTTAGAAAAGACCATATAACAGTAATACATTTTAATTTGCGAAAGCACTGAACCCCACAATTTATTTTTTTTTCTATGAGATGTATACAAACAAGTCACGCTTAGTGCTGCAGCCATGCGGCGAAATTCGGAAAATATTCGTCCGGCGATCTCTATGTTACTTTTGGTGATTCGGTAGGCAGTATAGAGAGCGAGCGAGAGAAGTGATTCCAGCGAGTAGTAGTTTTAAAACATGTTTAAATCATTTTGAACACTTTTTTTTTCATATTATAACACATGTTTTGTTCTTTAAAAAAAAAAAACTTCTTCCTCCAACCCTGGTTTGAAACAATTCTCATTTGAATAGAAGGTTAACGAAGGAGATATAATCTATTCTTGGGATATTGAATTCATTGCAGAAAATAAAATAGAAAAGTGCTTCTGTTTCAAATATTTTTGCTTTGATATCTGCCGACAAATGACTGAAAGGACGGACTACCTATTCTATGACTTCCAACATTTATGCATAGCATAGTTTGGAAGTCTTTCGAAGTAAAATAAGATTACTTTTGCGGTCACGGTTTTAAAAACTTAGTTGAAATATTTTTCTTTCCCAATTTTGTAGAAACGAAACCTCCAAATTGTGATATGCAACGAGTGACTTCGTTTCCACCTAGACATATTGCGAGAAATGCTGTTTGTGTTGTAATTAATGATAAAGTTACAAAAAAAATACACCTAATGAACTTAAACATTAGAAGGAAATAGTTTAATTTCTTAATTATGACAAAAATCCCTAATGTATTTGTAACACAACGGATATATTAGGAGCTTTGATAAGAGAACAAATCATAATCGAAATAGTGGAGCCAGTGACAGAAGGGTCGCTCATTCGCATAGAGTTTACCTACGAAAAATCTCGATGCAGAGAGAAATCAAATCCACAGCCTAATTTACCAACGGCAAATGCGCTCAGTGAACGTCCTCGTGGATGTTGAAAATTCCCGCAAGGCACTTTCAATAATGGAGCCCAAAACCTTCTTGCAACAACGGTGGGAACCGTTCACCATTATCTCGCTCTCCGTGGAATCCTGCTATGAATTATTTAGATGTGAATTGATAATCATCAGGAGTATATTTGGCCTCCAGAGTAGATAACAATTACCGTAATCCTATTTCAAATGCGTCTTCTCTATACAATTAAAACAATAAAAGCTCTTAAATGTCTAGCTTATAGAGGAGGTACAAATCTTAGTTCGGAATTAAATGAGCAATTAACCTATTGCATAGATATCCTAGAATGCTTAATTTATATGCTAAAGTTCCTTGCAAGATCGTTAATTAATGAGTTTATATGCTTATCAAATGGCCATATTTAGTTAATAAGTAATAACATAGATATAATACTAATTGTTATTACTATAGACGGCATAACTAACTGAAGAAACACATTTATGGTCTCTCGTTTTCAACTTGTCTTTCCATTTGTTAACCTCTCTTATTGGATGTCTTTAAACTTAGAACAAATGTACTTATTTCAAACTTTGGAATAATCTGTCGTCCTCCCTAATGCAAAATATCCTCAATAAGAACTAATATGAATTATAATATATGCGTTATCATAATAAATATTTTTTAACTCTTGAAATTATATTATTTTCTTCCAGTTGTCTCAGTGATTCTAAGGTTGCGTACACGGAAAGTTAAAAGGTTTACATTGGATCGATTTGGTAGTATTGCTGTCAGCTGTGTAGCTATTCCTAAAAATATGAAACTAATGTTGTTATCACTGTGCTGTCTTGTTGCAGATGCGGTGTAGATGCCGGATGCGCCGGTTGCAGATGCAGGTGTGTCGTGTTGGTGCTGGTTAGATGCCAACGAACGTGAACTGTTATTGGGAAGGGTTTATTATTATTTTTTTACATGCACATCTTTTTCAACAACCAAATAGTGAAATAGTTACAGGAAAATGTTTAACCATTGGAGTAGCCATAGTTAAAGACATCATGATCAGAAAAGCAATGATACAGAAACATTTCACAACAAAAACGGTTGGTTTGATGCTACCTGCGTGGTCGAATGAAACGCTTCGTAGAATTTGTTGACTAGTAGACCAGGATATACCACCCTTTCAACGTGTCATGTATCAGAGATTAATTCTGGTGCATTTATGTTTTAGCCACAACGTCCACGGGTTCATAACAGCCTCAAATCCCACATTGCTGAACATAATACAAAATTACGCTAACTATAGGAAATACACTTGAAGTGGAGAGTCATAATACAAAAGTGTTGTCATATTGGAGGTAACCTACATTTATCTCACACGTAATGGTATCATTCGAACAATTTCGTACCATGACACATCTGGAAAGACATGTACAGAACTTCGCCGCAAATGCAAAGAAAGTTTCTCACAAGGAGTTGCGATTGTCATAAGATATGTACATAAGAAATAGTTGGAGGTATATAAGGTGAACAAAAATGTGAAAGTGAATTCTGCCTACTTCCAGCAATCCATCATGACCATAATCGATCGGAAAGACACTCCTCGTTTCCATGGAACTCACGTGGCATAGATTCTAATCAAAGTAGAGTAAGCATCAACCCGTAGCATTGCATGTATCCAGACATTGTGCTACTGAAATGCGCTGTCCGAAATTTCCTGAAGGTAGAATGTAATATTGGCTCCAAGAACTTTGCGGATGTATCGTTCACTAATGAGATTCCACTCAATACATAGAGTCAAAATAGCATGTTCAACCTAATGGTGCTCCTCACAATCAGAAATTGCACTCACACAAATAGCGTTTAGTATGGGTGTAAGAATGACTGGGAGGCAAGACACGTACAAAAACACAGCCGTTTACCATTCAACATACTACTAACGTTATGTACACCTTGTCTCAAAAAGGTTGAGCGCATTCTTTATTGCTGTTTCGAGGCAAAAATTTTCTAAGTCCAACTTCGGGTATCTTCGGGAAAAAGTAAACCAGGTTCGAACCTCGAAGCCAACCTTTGCAATCGGGAAAAATCTTGCAGATGTGTTTTTTTCTTCTTTTAAATATAATGAGACTTGTTACCAAGTATATATAAAAAAGCAACATTGATTGCAATACTTAATGATACAATATTTCGAAACTGTATTAATGCCAGCACATGCTTGTTTGTCATTTTGCTCTCCATACTTAGTGGAATATTTAGATACGTAAATGAATCTTTCCATATGTAAAAGAATGGTGAAAGTTAAGACATAGAACATTATTCTCTCCTGAGTACTAAAATAAAAGTCAAAGTAGAACGAAAACAGCGTTTGCAGTGGATATGAATGTAATTATTATCTTAAATACCGCTAGAAGTATTATTCGTGGAGCGCTTGTGTTAGCTCAGTGGTACGCCGTTGGATTTCAAATCGTAAGGTCGAGGGTTCGATTCACATCTGAGTCAATGCTTTTCTTATGAAATTCTATTTTCCTCAATGCATGAAAAATTATATAAAATAATTACATTAAAATACGTCAGTTGTATATATATAATATACAATCATCGCAGAACAAAGTGATTATTATGTTTAAAATATAACAGGTGTTCACAGTACGTTGGTATTCTATGATATATGTGAATGTTAAATACAAATTAAGAAAATAATATCATCGCAATGAATAAATTATGTAATGTATTTATTTGGAGCTATTTGTCATCGGAAGTTACTTCTGAATTTTCTCATTACAGCAAGTGATTTACGCTTTCTGAAAGGTAAAGATACTATTCGGGTATAAACATAAATTATTATACAAACTCCAATCTTCGTTACAGACACAAAACTCCCGATCCCCAAAACTATGTAAACAGGAAATTTACGAACACGAAGTCATGTCTAAGAGACTTATTTATACTCGAGAAAGAAGGCAGAATAGAATTTCTTTCCAAAGGATTTCAGTTCAATAATCTGCAAGGCTTTTGTATATGGATGTGGTCCCTTTTTCTCCGCCAATATATATAAAGTAAAAGCGATCGATATTAGTGTCGAATCCATAGTTCTCGTTGTTGCAGAAATTAATAATTACAACTCCGAAATCGTTAAAGTCCAAATTTAACTCTCATCGTACAGCTCCTTTGTGGTTAAGCGTATAGCGTACACGCTTTCGGTGTGGGAGACCCAGATTCGGCCCCCAGCGAGAGCTCATGTAGTTCGTGTTAATTAGTAGGTCTACGTCTCATATAGCCTCACTGCTGACGGGACGTTAAACTCAAAATCAATTCAATTGATTCAAAACCCATTATTGTGGCGGGCGATAAAGGATGAAAAATAAAATGTCTCAAGTGACTGAGATTAGTGTCAAATCCATAGTTTGAGTTCGTGACACTGTTACAAACACAATGTCATTTAATGCCACGTTTTGGTATGAGCGACTATGCCTACTGGATTTTGAATTTACAGGAGCAACATCAAAACCATTGCTCACACAGCTCTAAATGTTTTGATGTATGTATACGTGTATATTCCAACGAAACTCCGGAATGTCTGGAGCAACTTTTACCTAACATGGGAGACATATTACTTTCAATCTAAGGAAAAAAAATATTGTGGAATTCAGATACCTCAAGGGATTGAAGTTGGGAAGAGTGGCATGTAAAAATAGTGTAAAATGACTGATTGTAGAGTGTTATCCATTGTTTTCTCGGTCGTTGAGATGAGTAGTGAGGCACTCAATGGCGTTATATCAAAATTCATCCCCATCTTTACAGGATGAGGGGCTTGGAGATATGATTAATAAAATGTAAAAACTTACTTAAATATTTGCCGAAGTAATAGTTTTCTGGGGTCGCGAAAGCGTTTCTAATAACTTTGGAATGTAGTTTGTAACCACTTCAAGATGGGCTCTTTAATCATATCAATTTCTCACCTTAAGAAGAAATTACCATCTCAACTAGTATATGTATCAAGCTAGCCTTCGAAATCGAGAAAAAATTGTGTAGATGTATGTTTCGTCTTTTAAATGATATACTAAATGTAAAATCAGAGATTGAGATGGTTGGTGGGTCAAATGGGTCAAGATTTATGAGTGGGTCAGTGGATCGTAGGTTAGCAAGGCGTGACCCACTGCGAAACACCATCACTGTGACTCACTTTGACCCATTGACCCACCAACCCATTCTGCTCAATGCCTTCTAGATAGCATTTTCTGAACACTGGCAACTTTGTCTACGTTTTACTTTCAAGACCTCCATTTTTCTTCTTTTTTTCATTTGGTTGTAATGAAGAAAGAAGTTCAGGCTCTTTTGGATTTTGATATTTCCAGTTGTAACAATGGCAATAGGACTTACTGCTTGGCTTTTGAGATGCAGGCTATGAGTTTTTAGAGGAGCTAACTACTGGAAAAATTGGTTTATTACAAATATAACCTCTTAAGTCAGTAGAGAGAATGGCGTGGATAATAGATCAAACTTAATGACGATGTATTTTAGTGGGTCGGAGTTGGTCACAATGGTTCAGAGTTGTTTATAGTTGGTGGTGGGTCAGAGTGGGTCATGGTGGGTGAATGGGTCACGTTGGGTGTTGAGTCATTGTGGGTCACGATGTGTAGTGGGTCAGTATTTTGTGGATCAAGGTTTCATTGACCCACACCATCTCTTGTCAACATTGCACTAAAGAGGAGAGTTTCCGAAGGTGTGCGTCGGCGCTTTTCTCAAATTTTGCACATAGATAGTACCCCATCAGAAAGCAATAAATCTCGAAACGGTTCACAGTACCATCTCACAGAACTCGAGATAGAGGGATTTGTTTGATTGGCTAAATTAAGACCTCAATAATTTATCCTTCTACAAGCGAGATTTTCTTCATCGTTTCCGTGGTGAAGTCAGAAGAATATGCGGCAAGTAAACTTAAGGTTGAAGGTTCGCGTCCACCTTGGGATACTTGCTTTTTTCCCCTAGGGTTTTTTACACTCACCTGAATATAAACAAATCAAGCATATGGGCGATTTAACATATTTTGGGGAAGAAATTTTGTGGTTCGTTGGCGTTTCGTTGAGTCTCTGCCGCTGGTGGTATAATTTTCAAAACCGAAGTGGGGCCACCACGGATCGTAGCTGCGGGATCACCAACTTTTGGCGAAATGTCGCCAGTTGCGCATCGGTGGTCCACTGAAGCTTACGACATGGGGGCTTGTATCTGAAAACTAAGAGAATAAAGAAGCATGGTATCCATGAAGCCCGTTGACACTAATAAAAGTCTGAAACGATGAAACAGATGTCAAGACCGGAAAACATGTATTTTATAATTTCAAAGGTACCCCGTGTCGAGGAAAAAGATTTGCCCCAAGGTTCCCCGGTGGGTCTCAGGAGGGGTGCAACTCAAAATTTGAAAATTGTAAGGGGAATTAAGTAGTATTTCATTTAAAAGTATTACTAAAATTTAAAAAAAAATGGTAAGAGTCCCGAGTCTTTATGCTAACTTGTGCAAAATAGCGAGCGTTCAAGATGGTAATAAATCCTTCATTGAAAACTCCTTGACCACCTCTACAAATGTGAAACTGTGAAACTACCCAGAAGAGGTAAACACTTGTCTTACCATTGCAAAAGTATAATGCACCAAGGTAAAACAAGAAGCGACCCATTATGGGTTTATTACATCACTAATATTAAATTCTACGTTCCACGATTGTGTCTTTAAGCTAAAGGACAGGGTGATTGCGAATTATGAAATTAATGGTAGAATACAGAATTGACCCACAACCAACTATGAACCACTCTGAACCATTGTGACCAACTCCGACCCACCAACGTAATCAACTCTGACCCATGATCCACGTCCTTCTCTCCATTGACTAAAGAGGTTACACTTGAAATAAAACAAGACTGTGAAATTTTCACTTATCGGAGTTTGAATTCCTACCGTCAATCGTTCAAGCACCGCTCTGTTACAATACCGGTGGATCTGACCTTTACGATATACAATGGTAAAGTGTTTCTCATCTTCCAAATTAAGATGAATTTAAATTTATCATATATAATTATTTCTTTCTTGGCTTACATATACATTTCAGTAGAAAACAGGATGAAATTTGAAAGTATCAAATCAAGATAAAGTAGACCAACGTAAGAAGAAAAGAAAGAAAAACTAGTTTTCCATATAATTAAGCATGCCGTACTAATTTAAAATGCTCATGAAATTAAGCTTTTAATACAAACGTTATGTCTATTTTTCTCACAACTTTATGGTTTGATTGCCTTATGCTCTGAACGATCCATATATTAAACACCAGCTTCAGCACTTATTATATTAGAAAGCAGTGGGTATAAAATGCGAAGGACTGTAGTTTTCATTCCTCAATTAGTTTCTCAACTAATATCAATCGTTTTCGATAATTTTTACAAATCAACCCACTACCAATTTCCAATATATAGAAAATCCCACCCGCTCATAAAACACATTTTTAAAAATGCCAGGACACGTTCTGTTTATTTTTAGTAAAGAGTTATATACTGAATTTAAGCTCTCTCAGTTGAACGGCTTGTAAGATACTCAGTTTTTCGCAAAAATTCGGACACCTACTCCCCATTAAAGATATGTGTTATAATGAAAGTGATATGCGTATATAACTTCCCAGTTGGGATTGGGGCCTGATTATATACCAAATGTCATTTCATTTGACTTTGCAATTTGACCGTGATAATCACGCAGACATAGTTACTTTCAGTTTTTTTACTAGGTATAATAATTCATATATTACAGGTGATTCAAAATTTTTTCCAGCAGTTAGCTCCTCTAAAAGCTCGCAAGCTGTATCTCAAAATTGAACTCCTATTGCTATTGCCACTCTTACAATTGCAAATATCAAAATCCAAAAATGCCTGAGCTTTTTTCATTAGAAATGGAGATTCAGAAGAAGAAAAATGGAGATATTGAAAGTAAAACGTAGACAAGCTCACCAGTGTTCAGAAGATGCTGTCTACAATGCGCAGAACAGAATGGGACGGTGGGTAGTTGGGGGTCGTTTCGTCCAAAGGATTTTCGTCCAGAGACATTTAGCCCAAACACATTTGGTCCAGGGACATTTGGTCCAAAGGGCAATTTCTCCAAAGAACATTTTGTCCAGAAGACAATTGGTCCAAAGGACATTTCGTCCAAAGACATTTGGTCCAAAGGACATTTCGTCCAAAACACAATTGGTTTAAAGAACATTTCGTCCAAAGGACATTTCGTCCAAAATCCAATTGGTCCAAAGGACATTTCGTCCAAAAGCCAATTGGTCCAAAGAACATTTCGTCCAAATGATTTTCGTCCAGAGACATTTAGTCCAAACACATTTGGTCCAGGGACATTTCGTCCAAAGGACATTTCGTCCAAAACACAATTGCTGCAAAAGACAATTGGTCGAAAGAACATTTACTCCAAAACACAATTGGTCCAAAAGATATTTGGTCCAAAGGGCATTTCGTCCAAAACACAATTGGTCCAAGGGACATTTCGTTCAGGGATGTTTAGTTCAAAGCACATTTCGTCCAAAGAACATTTGGTCCGGTAACGCTTGGGATTCAAGGGTTTGCTTCTATTAGAAGAGTAAAAGTGATGCATATAACATTATGACTCACAAGTAATACCTCCCAAGTGTAACACTCCAATTTTGAAAAAATAGGCAGGTAGATACTACACACAAAATAAACGAATACGTGTTTTTTTCTGCGGAAAAGTGGTTTTAGGGGGGGCAAAAGCCCCTACTCAAAATTTTGAAAGTTGACGCCCGAAAGGCAAGAAGAGGTGGACTGAAGTGAACGAAATTTTGCACAGATATTGCAGACATAAAATGAGGGAATACGTGTTTCGTATTTTCCTGCAAAAATGGTTACGTGGGGCACAGACCCCTCCAAACCTTTGATCACGAAATATCAAAAGTACTAATAACAGTATGTCAGATATGTGTAAAGAACATGAAGAATTGCAACGAAACTTTGAGTAGGGACAATACGCAAAAAATAAATAAATACGTTTTTTTTATTTTCTGCGAAAGAACGGTTTTAGGGGGCAAAAGCCCCTATCCAAAAGTTTGAAACTTGAGGCCCGAAAGGTCACAAGAAATGAACCAAAGTGAATGAAATTGTGCAGAGATATTGTAGACATAAAATGAGGGAATACTGGTTACGTATTTTCCTGAAAAAAAGGAAAAGGTTTGGGTGGGACACAGACCCCTACAAAACTTTGATCGTGAAACATCAAAAGTGCGAATAACAGTATGTCAGAAGTGCTTAAAGGACATGAAGAATTGGAACGACGTATTGTGTAGGGACAATACGCAAAAAATAAACGAACGCGAGTTTATTTTCTGAGTAAAAACGGTTTTAAGGGACAAAATCCCCCACCAAAAATTTTGAAATTTGAGGCCTAAAAGGCAAGAAGAAGTGTACAGAATTGAATGAAACTGTGCACAGATATTGTAGACGTAAATTGAGGTAATTTGGTTTCGTATTTTCCTTTAAAAAAAACGGTTGCGTATATCACGGACCTTTTAAACTGTTGATTACGAAATGTCAAAAGTGCAAATAATTATACGTCAGAGGTTCTTAAAGAGTATGGAGAATTGCAACGAAACCTCGTAAAGGGACAATTCGCAAAACAATAAACGAAACGTGTTTTAATTTGTGCGGAAAACAGTCTTGGGGCCTAAGCCTTCTCCGAAAAAAAGTAAATATTACCGTAATAGCGCAGGAAATAGTGCACCAAAGCAAATGAAATTGTGGGTAGACATTTTACAGACCCTAAGTAAAATAAGGTCTTTCGTGTTTCTGAAGTATCCCTATCCGTTTTGCTTCAAATTTGGCACATGAGCAGCAAACAGGAAATTAATCGACACGTGTTTTTGTTTATGCGGAAAAACATTGTAAGGGTTAAAGGTGCCTCCCGAAATGCTATAAAATACACTCTACTGTTTGTGCTTGTTGTTGATCTGCCAAATTTGAAGAAATCAGATGGAGACACTTGTGAAACACGAAAGGCCTTATTTTACGTATCCAATATTCACATACAATTTCATTCACTTCGGTCCACTTCTTCTTGGCTTTCGGGCTTCAACTTTCAAAACTTTGGGTGGGAGTTTTTGCACCCTATAACCCTTTTTTCGCAGAAAATAAAAAACCCGTGTTCATTTATTTTTTGCATATTGTCCATACACAAAGTTTCGTTGGTGAAAATCTTCATGTAAATTTAGGCACTTCTGACATACTGTTACTACCACTTTTGATATTTCATGAGCAAAGGTTTGGAGGGGTCCGCGCCCCACCCAACCATTCTTTCTAGAAAAACACGAAACCCGTATTCCCTCATTTTTCGTCTACAATATTTGTGCACGATTTCATTCATTTCGGTCCACTTCTTCTTGCCTTTCGGGCGACAACTTTCAAAATTTTGGGTGGGGGCTTTTGCCCCCTAAAACCGTTTTTCCGCAGAAAATATAAAAAACACGTATTTACTTATTTTATGTGTAGTATCTGCCTGCCAAATTTTTATCAAAATTGGAGTGTTACACTTGGGAAGTGTTACTTGTGTAGCTTCTTATTTCTAAGGGAAATTTTGAAATAAAGATTTATTCCGCAATTTTCTTTTCGATAAAACAAATATATGTTGAGATATTCAGAAAAAACGTAAACGCCTGAAAACTAAACAGCCACCTTTCTTTGCTTTCATTAATAATTTTACAAAAATACAGTTTTAGCTTTGCAGAAATACAGTTGTAGCTTCGTTGGTTAAGGAATTCACCTCCCAAAATGATAAACAACCCTTTGAAGAGCATACTCCCTCTTCATTTGCGGACAACATTGCCTCCGCATGGTCATGTGAATTGTGTATTTGGTTTGAGACTTTGCAATTGATATCTTAAATGTACTGTGCTGTACCGAGAAAATTAATATGAAAGCAAAAGTATATACTATATTTGCATAAGGAGTAACACTGAAATAAAAATACAATACAAAAGGTAACAATTCTGGTTTGTCATACAACTCACTAATTATGTAGAAACGTCTGCCGAAGTTACACACTATCAATAGTTTACAAATAGAAACCAGACTTGTGGTTAACCTGAAAAGATACGTATATTCTACACGAAATGTTCCAACTTTCTTCTTATATTTGTCAATCACTTTTCACAATGTTGCAGCTAAGAATGTGACTGTTTAAGAGTATTATCTTTGGACACTAAGAATATATTTCACACAATGTGTATTTTTCTATTCTCAGTATTTCTTCAAAGATACTTGACACATAATTTTTCACTTTTCTAACACAAGGGTTTGAATACCTAATATTTAACTTACTCAAATTTAAACTTCATTAATTTTAGTTGCCGGTACTTATTTTAGAACTATTTCATTCACAACATGAAAAATTTAGATGTCATGTTAGCAGTTATTACAGCAACATACTTCACACTACAACCTTTCCCTCACTCCTGTTGTTCGGCCATGTTGTTTTCAGGCGTTTACGTTTTTCTGAATATCTCAGCATTATTTGTTCTATCAAAATGAAAATTGCGGAATAAATCTCTATTTCAAATTTCCTTTAGAAATAAGAAGCTACTGAGTAATAATGTTATATGAATCACTTTTACTCTTCTAATAGAAACAAACCCTTGACCCCCAAGCGTTACCGAACCAAATGTTCTTTGGACGAAATGTGCTTTGAACTAAACACCCCTGGACGAAATGTCCTTTGGACCGATTCTCCTTTGGACGAAATGTCCTTTGGACCAATTGTATTTTGGACGAAATATCATTTGGACGAATTGTCCTTTGGACCAAATGTCTTTGGATTAAATGTCTCTGGACGAAATGTTCTTTGGACGAAATATCTTTGGACTAAAAGGGTGGCCACCGGGTGGGCCAGTGTGAGTCACGGTGAGTGGTGTTTCGCAGTAGGTCACGTCCTTTTGACCCACGATCCACTGATCCACTCACAAATCTTGACCCATTTCACCCACTTACCAACCGACCCACTGACCCACTCCATCTTTGATTTTAACATGTCTTGTTTCATTTAAAAGACGAAACATACATCCACATAATTTTTTCATCGATTGCGAAGGTTGGCTTAATATCATAATTGTAATGGTAATTTCTTCTTAAGGTGAGAAATTGATATGATTAAAAAGCCCATCTTGTAACCTCCATTGGGAGTATCACTCTCCATCTCAACGACCGAGAAAATTATGGATTAAACACTAAGATCAGTCGTCTTACATTATTTTTACATGTCACACCTCCCAACTTCCATAACTTCATACTACTACAATATTTTCTTCTTAGATTGAAAGTAATATGTCCCCCAAGTTTGGTAAAGGTTGTCCCAGACATTCCAGAACTACGCTCTCCTTATTAGATGTGCTGGGGGATCTTACTCTTACTGGAAGTTGAACTTAAACTTAAAGGTCATCAGAACTGCTCCCAATGAACTTGGCGACCAAGAAAGATATGGGTTGTATACTAACATTGGTTATTTTCAATTATTTCTACATGTCACAAATTTCACAAACTCCTTCATTGTGTTAATGAGGGCTTAACTTACATGGCATCTGAAGTTCCAATCTTTACCTAAGAGACCCCCAAAATTATAGATTCGACACTAATGTAGGTCTTTTTTTATAATTTTGAAGTCAGTCCCTTTCATTCCTCCTAGGACAGCAAACGGATACTGCCACTGCTAGGACTAAATTTGGTCTTAAATGGCATTAGAATTTCTACCAATTAATTTAGCGAACAGTGCTGCATTTAGAAGCTCGGCGGCCCTACGCACTTTTGCTCTCGGCGCCCCCAATAACTACACATTTCTCCGTCCCTTGATCCCTAACTTACAAATAAAACTTAATTCGAATATGCTTAATTAGTGAATTTACTGCAGTTAAATACCACTCACTAGATGCTACATCTACAATTACGTAACAAAAAATAAATGGGAAACATGTTCTGAAGTATTCTCAGATTTCTTACGCTATCATTAAATATATTAGAATAGTAAAAGAGGACTGCTCATGAAATAGTATATTTGCTCTCGATTTTTTTTAACTTTTTCATACGAAAAAAATTAAAATTTTAAACGTTGTTTTCTTCAAATATGTTGCCCTCTAGGCACGGGCCTAGTGGGACTAATGGGAAATGCGGCACTGAAAACTTACGCTTCGACTCTAATATTGGTTGATTTCGATATTTTTTGTCGCTACGTAACCACCCTGGGTGCTAATGGGAGCTTAATTGGACTTGAATTGAAAGTAGAACTGTTTACCTAAGCGACCACGAAACTATGGATTCGATACTAATATCGATCCTTTTCTAGCATTTTTTATATATATCCCGACAGTAGGTATACTCTTTTCCAGATTGTAAGAAATATGGTTAAAATTGCTCTAGACATATCAGAATTATGTCGAAACACGCACATACATCCACTTTCATATATATAAATACAGAGTGAGCGAGCGAGAAAGTGAGAGAGAGCGACCAAAGGCATCACCACTTCCACATTGCAAAAGCATATATCAGGTATTGAATTGAAAATCAATGTAAATGCCTTCTGTTGTGGCATGCTTCATAAGGACAATTCCAGTCTGCTCACGTGACCTTTGGGGTTGATGAATTTCTTGCGAGCGTTCCGACTTTGGATTCTCTGTTTATACCCTCGGATAATTTTTCAAGAATATCAATGACATGCTGTAATACGAATGTTCAGAAGTAACCCCTATATGACAAATAGCTGCAAATAAATACATTACATAATTTATTCATTGCGATGATATTATTTTCTTAATTTGTATTTAACATTCACATATATCATAGAATTCCAACGTACTGTGAACACCTGTTATATTTTAAACATAATAATCACTATGTTCTGCGATGATTATATGTTATATATATACAACTGACGTATTTTAATGTAATTATTTTATATAACTTTTCATGCATTGAGGAAAATAGAATTTCATAAAAAAGCATCGACTCAGAAGGGAGTCGAACCCTCGACCTTACGATTTGAAATCCAACGGCGTACCACTGAGCTAACACAAGCGCTCCACAAAATAATACTTCTAGTGGTATTTAAGATAATAATTACATTCATATCCACTGCAAACGCTGTTTTCGTTCTACTTTGACTTTTATTTTAGTACTCAGGAGAGAATAATGTTCTATGTCTTAACTTTCACCATTCTTTTACATATGGAAAGATTCGTTTACGTATCTAAATATTCCATTAAGTATGGAGAGCAAAATGACAAACAAGCATGTGCTGGCATTAATACAGTTTCGAAATATTGTATCATTAAGTATTTCAAGCAATGTTGCTTTTTTATATATAATTGGTAACAAGTCTTATTATATTTAAAAGAAGAAAAACACATCTGCAAGATTTTTCCCGATTGCAAAGGTTGGCTTCGAGGTTCGAACCTGGTTTACTTTTTCCCGAAGATACCCGAAGTTGGAATTAGAAATTTTTTGCCTCGAAACAGCAATAAATAATGCGCTCAACCTTTTTGAGACAAGGTGTACCTGCCCATTTACAGCCTTACGCTTTGTGATTTTGGGTCAGGAAACGATTATAAAGAGGTTCGCACCGCCTTGCGCCTGTGACCGATCCTGCGCTCACCAGACATCGTATAAACATCAAAGTATCCATACCAAGACTTATTACCGTGCTACAGGGTCTAGTTAACTTATAGTTTGTAATCAAGAGTTGAAAATATAATAAAATCCAAATACAGTATATTCCCCCTGACGGGGACTCTATGCCGAGAGTTAAAAAAAAACTCGAGTAGTTTATTCAGTTACCATTGTAATCAATCAGTCTACTTTAATTTCGACCGTTTGATGTCAATATATTTAACTGCAGAATATAGTATTTTTTTCTTCAGAAGAAAACTTTGAAGTTCAATATTTCATCAAAAAATCCGTGTTTTTTTATGCTTACAACTAAAAGCATGATTTCTTTCTAATGCTGATAGTGAATAACATTGTTTTGATGGAATGTATATGAGATGTTGAGGCTCAAAGTTCTCTCTTGGAAAATTACAATTTTGAAGTTACACACAGTGGTGGTATTCAGTCGGTCCCCACCGGTTCGCTAGAACCGGGTCTTAAAATATTTCGAGTTCGCAGAGCCGTTTGTTATATTCACACATAACAGTAAATTTTACTCAGGAAGACAATACATTTTAGTTTAACTTTCTTTGTTTTCAGCAATTCTTACAGCGATAGAAATTCTTAAACAAATATACACAGAATTGGTTGTTAAAAAATTAGAATAACACCACTGGTTACACCATTTGGCATCCAAATGGTAATTTTAGCCTCCTCTCTGAGAAATAAACTGTACACTTTGATCGATCTGATCCAAAAAGCATGAAACAAGAAATATGTTTCGGATAAAAACGTTCTTCCGAAAAAAGTTCTAATGAATTCCAAGATATTTGAATACAAAGAAATATCTTCTGTATCAATTTCCTAGTATGAGAAAACAATTTAGACAGGTCTGCATTTTAGGAAAACTCATTTGTGAGAACAATATAAAAATTAATCTCAGAATCTCCTAACAATTTTCACGAAATTAAGGAATCCATGCTGCATCAATCTCAAACATTAATCAGCTCTTTTTTTTATGTCACACTTTTATCTTCTAAACGCTTTGGTTGATCGGGGCCCCCATAGCTGTATTTACTTTGAATTTTTCAACAGTGCCACATATTTGAATGACGTAAAATTGTGAGTTATTCCATCTTCCGTAGGAGGTAAAATTCTGTGTATACTTAAGAAATTTTAATAATAATGCATATATTTTAAAACTATCTTAAATAATTTCCAAACGTAACCTGACAACCGGTCCTAGAAGTCCATGTATGATTTTAATGAAGTTCCAGTGTATCACACGTTCACGTGATCATGCAATTAAATAATTTTCCAACAAAACAACATTATAAATAAATGAAAGTAATTCATTGTGTTTTGTATTTTATTATTATTATTATTGTTATTATTATTATTATTATTATTATTATTATTATTATTATTATTATTATTATTATTATTATTATTATTATTATTTCCTCCGTTACTCAATATGTGTTTTTAGTAATATGTTCAAAAGCGACTAAATACACTATACCTATACTTCATTATGTTTGAGCTACGTGGGGGCGCGGTTGCACCGTGGTAGAATGCTTATCTCTGGTATGTGAGTTCCGGAATTTGATCACAGCCCGCGCCAAGTGACCTTTGTTTTGGATAAGCACCATGTCCGAGGGTATTCTAGAGGTGCTACTCTTTTTCTTACTTTCTTTATTCCAACGTTTCGTTTATTGTCATCTTCACCGCATTTAAGCATAATCCACGGGCGATTAAAATCTTTAAAAAAGTAATGTAAACAAGGGATATACATTTAATATTGCGTGAGTGCAATTCTAGGAGTTTTGAATGAATGAAAGAAAAGAAATAAATATATATATATATATATATATATATATATATATATATATATATATATATATATATATATATATATATATATATATATATATATATATATATATATATTTGTCTCAATCTGATTTTTATATGAAAGCGCAATTCCGAGGGATTAGTACCTGCCAGTTTTATTTTTAATCAACATTTGATTTTGATTTGACTTGAGTTTAGAACCCCTTTCATCAGTGAGGCTTTATAAAACGTGAACTGCTTAACGTAGAATCCAAACCACATGAGCTTCTTCCGCTCTTGCTTTTCACACGAGCGGTCCCGGATTCGATTCTCGGTGGGGGCAGTAGAAAGTGGGGAGGTCATAAAAGTGTAACAGGTTGTTCAGACCAGTTGAGTGAACTTTTTTACCTGGGTTTCCCTCAGGGTTATAAAAAACCCGTTTTTTTTAAAAAAAAGACCAACCCAAATGGCCACATATTTGTTTTTTTTTTGGTATTTTCGGGTTTATTTTTTTGGGGGGGAGTATTTTTTTTTCGAAATATGTCAATGTCTTTGGGGTAAAATTGTAAAAATGTGATTTATATTTCAAGATCATCATTGTCACAACTTGCAACAATTTTCTATTCACTGCTATTTTCAAAAAATGGCCGCCACTTTGAAATTTTACGTTGGAATCCCTGCCAAAGTATATACAGCTAATTTAGAGTGTTTTGTGATTCTACTCTGAACATGTCAACTTAAAAGACCAAAACTTGCGCTTTTAGCGTGGATATCCGCTATTTTGAAAAAAGAAGGGCCGTCAGTTTGAAATGTGTGCCACCAAAATCTATACAAGAAATTTAGTGTGTCTCGTGCTTGTACCCTGAAAATTTAAATTTAAAAGACCGAAAGTGATACCTTGTAGTATGTGCGGTACAGGCAGACGAACGAATAAATGTAGATCGAATCATCCCAGGAGCGTCAGTGACGTTCGCCAAATATGAACACCAAATATATTAATTTAAAACAAATATATAATTCATGTTTTATAAAATAAATGCTTCAAAATGTCTTATACGACATAAATATTTTCCAGTGTAAAATAAATGGTTTTATTGTTGGAGCTCACTTCCGATACTTTTTGCGTTCAGTTACGGGAATTTCCCGAGCACTTCTTGCAAGACGATTCCTTCCAGAAAATTAATTTAAAACAATTTACAAAGATATTTACAAACAATTAAAATTTTTTAAACATTTGAAAATGTCTAAAATGAAATTCAATATCTTCCAGCGTAAAATAAGTAATTTTATTGTTGAAGTATTCAGTTGCGTCCTTTTGTGCGTTGAATTGCGAGAATTTTCCGAGCATTTCTTTCTCGACTTTTTTTTTTTTTTTTTTTGAAAATGCAACTTTTTAAATTGTACATCGAAACTTTCACTAGTACGGAGGTTTGAATTCAGCACTTGAAATAGCAAGTATTACGTAGTCTTCGGAACTGTGAGCATTAAGCTTCCTAATTTGACACATTTTTACGCTATTGATGGTGTTGATTCTACAGAATGCTTATTTGAAGAGTAGCAACAAATAACTGAACTAAACTGTTGTTGTTGGAAAACTAAATTTTACTGAAGAATATTTGTGTTACCATCAAAGGTAATAAAAATAATACTAATAGTTTTACTAATTCACTACATATTTACTTGTAGTACCGGCACCTATGGCCTTAAACCCGTTCAACGTATGAAGGATAACGTCCCGAAGGATAACGTCGACGAGCATTCACGGAAAGTATTTTCCAAAATATAAATTTACACATTTTGCTTTAAACTGGTTATAAGCATAATCCATACATTAATTTGTTCTATAATTATATCAAGCTAAGGTAAGTTTATTTTATTCATTCTGTGCATTTAGATGTTTATAAAGGTCTTATGTTGAATGTTGTTGTATACCTTAACGTGAAAGCATCTAATTCATCCAAGAAAAGCCCAAAATCGAATATAAATTACTTTCAATGTAATCATCTTAGTTGCATCAATGATATACTAACAAAAAGCTCAAAAACCCAGGTGGATTTTCCAGGTGGGTCCAACCCCCCCCCCAAAAAACGGTGTAATTCCTTGACGCCTTGCCCCTCATCAGAAAGGAAAATAAAAAGAAGAAAATATTATTAGTAGTAGAAAATGGATCGATCTGGGCCAACCTAGCTCAGTGTTTAACAACTCACAAGCCACTGGGAAAATGACCACCGTGCACCGTGAGCCCACGGTCTTTTACGACCTCCATTTTAGGGGTGAATTTGTTCCCTTTTATGAGCACTTTTTAGGGGGTGTATTCGTTCTCTTTTACGAGCACATTTTAGGGGGTGAACTCATTCCCTTTTATGAGCATATTTTCCAACCCCTACGAACACATAGAAGAACAGATAACACATAACACTACGTAACACACAGCAGAGCAGATAACACATAAGACTCGTTCCCTTTTATGACCTCCATTTTAAGGGTGAACTCGTTCCCTTTTATGAGCACTTTTTCAACCCTTATTTTAACATAGGAGATAATACATAAGATTACGAACACATAGAAGAGAAGATAACACATAACACTACGTAACACACAGCAGAACAGATAACAGATAAGAATATGAAACATAGAAGGGGTGTATTCGTTCTCTTTTATGAGCATTTTTTCCAACCCCTATTTTAAGATAACAGAAATTACATACGATTACGAACACATAGAAGAGCAAATAACACATAAGAGTACGTAACATAACAAGGGTGTATTCATTCCCTTTTATGAGCATATTTTCCAACCCTTATTTTAACATAGCAGAAATTACACTGAGACTATGAACACACAGCACAACAGATAATACATAGCACAGCTAATAAAAGAGCATGGCGTATTTTCCAACCCCTATTTTAACATAGCAGAAATTACGAACACATAGAAGAGCAGATAACACATAACATAGCAAGGGTGTATTCGTTCTCTTTTATGAGCATATTTTTCAATCCCTATTTTAACATATCAGATAACACATAAGATTACGAACACATAACATAGCAAGGGTGAACTCGTTCCCTTTTCCAACCCCTATTTTAACATAGCAGAAATGACATAAGAATACATAACTCATTCCAACCCTTATTTTAACATAACGAGCAAAGATTACAATTGAACGCCCACGGTCTACAGATAATCATTTTAGAGGGTGTATTCATTCATTCTCTTTGATGACCATTTTTTTCCACCCCTAATGAAATTACATAGGAGAGCAGATAATACATAAGATTCGTTCCCTTTTATGAACACTTTTTAGAGGGGTTAACTCGTTTTTCAACCCCTATTTGAACATTTTAACATAGCAGAAATGACATAAGCATGTCCTCAAACTACTGACCATCGTGAACAAAGGTCAAACTAAGAAACGAAACAACATATCGAGGTGCTGTTTCCACATTTAGCAATTGGTCATCAAAAAAGTACTGACCATCAAGGTCAAAAATTAAAACTCGAAAACAGAGCCAAATTTAGCAATAGGTCATCAGGTACTACATGTCCCAAAATTAGTTGTCATCGAGGTCAAAGGGCAAAATACTTAAAACCAAATAACTCTTAAATGGATCCACATATTGAGATGCTGTTTCCAAATCTAGTAACTGGTCATCAACTACTACAAGTTCCAAAATAGTGGCCATCGAGTTCAAAGGTCACAGTACTTAAAACCTAATTACTCGAAAATGGATCCACGTATCGAGGTGCTGTTTCCACATTTAGCGATTGGTCATCAGGTACTACAAGTTCCAAAATAATGACCATCGAGGTCAAAGGTCAAAATAGTTAAAACCTAATATCTCGAAAACGAAGCAACATATTGAGGTGCTGTTTCCAAATCTAGTAATAGGTCATCAACTAGTACATGTTAAAAAGTACTGATCATCGAGGTCAAAGGTCAACATACTTAAAACCTAATAACACGAAAACTGAGCCACATATTGAGGTGCTGTTTCCACATTTAGTAATCGGCCACCAACTACTACAAGTTCCAAGGTCAAAGGTCAACATACTTAAAACCCAATCACTCGTAAACGAAGCAACATATTGAGATGGTGTTTCCACATCTAGTAACTGATCATCAACTACTACAAGTTCCAAAATAATGATCATCGGGGTCAAAGGTCAACAGACTTAAAACCTAATAACTCGACAACTGAGCCACATATTGAGATGCTGTTTCCACATTTAGTAATCGACCACCAACTACTACAAGTTCCAAAATAGTGACCATCGAGGTCAAAGGTCAACATACTTAAAACCCAATAACTCGAAAACGAAGCAACGTATTGAGGTGGTTTCCACATTTAGTAATTGGTCATCAGGTACTACATGTTCCAAAATAGTGACCATCGAGGTCAAAGGTCAAAATACTTAAAACCTAATAACTCGAAAACGGAACCAAATATCGAAGTGGTGTTTCCACATTTAGTAATCGACCACCAACTACTACAAGTTCCAAAATAGTGACCATCGAGGTCAAAGGTCAACATACTTAAAACCCAATAACTCGAAAACGAAGCAACGTATTGAGGTGGTTTCCACATTTAGTAATTGGTCATCAGGTACTACATGTTCCAAAATAATGACCATCGAGGTCAAAGGTCAAAATACTTAAAACCTAATAACTCAGAAACGGAGCCACATATTGAGATGGTGTTTCCACATTTAGTAACTGGTCATCAACTACTACAAGTTCCAAAATAATGATCGTCGAGGTCAAAGGTCAACATACTTAAAACCTAATCACTCGAAAATGGATCCACATATTGAAGTGCTGTTTCCAAATCAAGTAACTGGTCATCAACTACTACATGTTTTGAAAAAACTGACCATCGAGGTCAAAAGTCAACATACTTAAAACCTAATAACTCGAAAACGAAGACACATATTGAGGTGCTGTTGCCACATTTAGTAATTGGTCATCAACTAGTACATGTTAAAAAAGTACTGATCATCGAGGTCAAAGGTCAAAATACCTAAAACCTAATAACTCGAAAACGGAGCCAAATATCGAAGTGGTGTTTCCACATTTAGTAATCGACCACCAACTACTACAAGTTCCAAAATAGTGACCATCGAGGCCAAAGGTCAAAATACTTAAAACCTAATAACTCGAAAACGGAGCCAAATATCGAAGTGGTGTTTCCACATTTAGTAATCGACCACCAACTACTACAAGTTTCAAAATAGTGACCATCGAGGTCAAAGGTTAACATACTTAAAACCTAATAACACGAAAACTGAGCCACATATTGAGGTGCTGTTTCCAAATCTAGTAACTGGTCATCAAATACTACAAGTTCCAAAATAATGATCGTCGGGGTCAAAGGTCAACATACTTAAAACCTAATAACTCGACAACTGAGCCACATATTGAAGTGCTGTTTCTAAATCTAGTAATTGCTCATCAGGTACTACAAGTTCCAAAATAATGACCATTGAGGTTAAAGGTCAAAATATTTAAAACATAATAACTTAAAAACGGAGCCAAATATTGAGGTGCTGTTTCCAAATCTAGTAATTGGTCATCAACTAGTACAAGTTTCAAAAATAATGGTCATCTAGGTCAAAGGTCAATCTCATAAATGAAACCACATATGTAAATAACGTTTCCTCATTTAGTAAATTTGTGTGATCTATTCAATTTTGTACAGAGCAGAAAAAGCAGTGAAGAAGGAATAAATTTGAGTGGCTTATTTACTTTTGTATTAACAAGAAAGAAAGCAAAGATATGCCATATTAACTAGCTGAGAATTATTCCTTCTTCACTGCTTTTTCTGCTCTCTACAAAATTGAATAAATCACACAAATTTACTAAATGAGGAAACGTTATCTACATATGTGGTTTCATTTATGAGATTGACCTTTGACCTAGATGACCATTATTTTTGAAACTTGTACTAGTTGATGACCAATTACTAGATTTGGAAACAGCACCTCAATATTTGGCTCCGTTTTTAAGTTATTAGGTTTTAAGTATGTTGACCTTTGACCCCGACGATCATTATTTTGGAACTTGTAGTATTTGATGACCAGTTACTAGATTTGGAAACAGCACCTCAACATGTGGCTCAGTTTTCGTGTTATTAGGTTTTAAGTATGTTAACCTTTGACCTCGATGGTCACTATTTTGGAACTTGTAGCAGTTGGTGGTCGATTACTAAATGTGGAAACACCACTTCGATATTTGGCTCCGTTTTCGAGTTATTAGGTTTTAAGTATTTTGACCTTTGACCTCGATGATCAGTACTTTTTTAACATGTACTAGTTGATGACCAATTACTAAATGTGGCAACAGCACCTCAATATGTGGCTCCGTTTTCGAGTTATTAGGTTTTAAGTATGTTGACCTTTGACCTCGATGGTCAGTTTTTTCAAAACATGTAGTAGTTGATGACCAGTTACTAGATTTGGAAACAGCACTTCAATATGTGGATCCATTTTCGAGTGATTAGGTTTTAAGTATGTTGACCTTTGACCTCGACGATCATTATTTTGGAACTTGTAGTAGTTGATGACCAGTTACTAAATGTGGAAACACCATCTCAATATGTGGCTCCGTTTCTGAGTTATTAGGTTTTAAGTATTTTGACCTTTGACCTCGATGGTCATTATTTTGGAACATGTAGTACCTGATGACCAATTACTAAATGTGGAAACCACCTCAATACGTTGCTTCGTTTTCGAGTTATTGGGTTTTAAGTATGTTGACCTTTGACCTCGATGGTCACTATTTTGAAACTTGTAGTAGTTGGTGGTCGATTACTAAATGTGGAAACACCACTTCGATATTTGGCTCCGTTTTCGAGTTATTAGGTTTTAAGTATTTTGACCTTTGACCTCGATGGTCACTGTTTTGGAACTTGTAGTAGTTGGTGGTCGATTACTAAATGTGGAAACAGCATCTCAATATGTGGCTCAGTTGTCGAGTTATTAGGTTTTAAGTCTGTTGACCTTTGACCCCGATGATCATTATTTTGGAACTTGTAGTAGTTGATGACCAGTTACTAGATGTGGAAACACCATCTCAATATGTTGCTTCGTTTACGAGTGATTGGGTTTTAAGTATGTTGACCTTTGACCTTGGAACTTGTAGTAGTTGGTGGCCGATTACTAAATGTGGAAACAGCACCTCAATATGTGGCTCAGTTTTCGTGTTATTAGGTTTTAAGTATGTTGACCTTTGACCTCGATGATCAGTACTTTTTAACATGTACTAGTTGATGACCTATTACTAGATTTGGAAACAGCACCTCAATATGTTGCTTCGTTTTCGAGATATTAGGTTTTAACTATTTTGACCTTTGACCTCGATGGTCATTATTTTGGAACTTGTAGTACCTGATGACCAATTGCTAAATGTGGAAACAGCACCTCGATACGTGGATCCATTTTCGAGTAATTAGGTTTTAAGTACTGTGACCTTCGAACTCGATGGCCACTATTTTGGAACTTGTAGTAGTTGGTGACCAGTTACTAGATTTGGAAACAGCATCTCAATATGTGGATCCATTTAAGAGTTATTTGGTTTTAAGTATTTTGCCCTTTGACCTCGATGACAACTAATTTTGGGACATGTAGTACCTGATGACCTATTGCTAAATGTGGCTCTGTTTTCGAGTTTTAATTTTTGACCTTGATGGTCAGTACTTTTTTGATGACCAATTGCTAAATGTGGAAACAGCACCTCGATATGTTGTTTCGTTTCTTAGTTTGACCTTTGTTCACGATGGTCAGTAGTTTGAGGACATGCTTATGTCATTTCTGCTATGTTAAAATGTTCAAATAGGGGTTGAAAAACGAGTTAACCCCTCTAAAAAGTGTTCATAAAAGGGAACTAATCTTATGTATTATCTGCTCTCCTATGTAATTTCATTAGGTGTGGAAAAAATGGTCATCAAAGAGAATGAATGAATACACCCTCTAAAATGATTACCTGTAGACCGTGGGTGTTCAATTGTAATCTTTGCTCGTTATGTTAAAATAAGGGTTGGAATGAGTTATGTATTCTTATGTCATTTCTGCTATGTTAAAATAGGGGTTGGAAAAGGGAACGAGTTCACCCTTGCTATGTTATGTGTTCGTAATCTTATGTGTTATCTGATATGTTAAAATAGGGGTTGAAAAATATGCTCATAAAAGAGAACGAATACACCCTTGCTGTGTTATGTGTTATCTGCTCTTCTATGTGTTCGTAATTTCTGCTATGTTAAAATAGGGGTTGGAAAATACGCCATGCTCTTTTATTAGCTGTGCTATGTATTATCTGTTGTGCTGTGTGTTCATAGTCTCAGTGTAATTTCTGCTATGTTAAAATAAGGGTTGGAAAATATGCTCATAAAAGGGAATGAATACACCCTTGTTATGTTACGTACTCTTATGTGTTATTTGCTCTTCTATGTGTTCGTAATCGTATGTAATTTCTGTTATCTTAAAATAGGGGTTGGAAAATATGCTCATAAAAGAGAACGAATACACCCCTTCTATGTTTCATATTCTTATCTGTTATCTGTTCTGCTGTGTGTTACGTAGTGTTATGTGTTATCTTCTCTTCTATGTGTTCGTAATCTTATGTATTATCTCCTATGTTAAAATAAGGGTTGAAAAAGTGCTCATAAAAGGGAACGAGTTCACCCTTAAAATGGAGGTCATAAAAGGGAACGAGTCTTATGTGTTATCTGCTCTGCTGTGTGTTACGTAGTGTTATGTGTTATCTGTTCTTCTATGTGTTCGTAGGGGTTGGAAAATATGCTCATAAAAGGGAATGAGTTCACCCCCTAAAATGTGCTCGTAAAAGAGAACGAATACACCCCCTAAAAAGTGCTCATAAAAGGGAACAAATTCACCCCTAAAATGGAGGTCGTAAAAGACCGTGGGCTCACGGTGCACGGTGGTCATTTTCCCAGTGGCTTGTGAGTTGTTAAACACTGAGCTAGGTTGGCCCAGATCGATCCATTTTCTACTACTATTATTCATATTAGTCTTATTATTAAAATAATAAGAAGCTAGTTTTGCACCTGGTCTGAAAGCCGAAACCAAAGCAAGTTCTAACATTTGCAGTAAATCAATGTCTAACGAACAAGTGAGACAACTAAATTTGTAAAAGAAAATGCGAAAAGAAACTTTTAAAAAATCATTTAAAAGGTGATACAAACATGAATTCAAAACATAAGATTGCTTACATAAACAGCTAACTTTAAATGTAAATCAGGTCTTAAAATACGTAAAGATGTTATAATTAATAGTGCATTGTTTTACTTGTAGAAACATATGTACGGTCATCCCTCGTATATATATAAAAAAGTACGCCCTTGCTTTCAAATTCATTCCGTGTTAGTACTCCTGAGGGGGGAGGGAATGGTGACATGTAGAAGTAATTGAAAGTCAAAATGTTAGTGTCGAATCAATATTTTTCGAAGTCTCTAAGTTGATTGGTGACAGCTCTGATATTCTTTAAGTCTAAAATCATCTAAAGCGAGCTAAGACCCCTAGCATACCGTAGTTTTCGGGGTCGCTTAGATGCATAATGACATTCTTGATGCTGTTTAAATTTGGTTTAAGCACCCATTAGCACCTGAAGGGAGGGATGAAAGGGTGGCATGTAAAACTGTCAAAAATAGAGATGCAAGGGCTCGGAAAAAACCGGCTTTTTTGGAAAAAAAAACTCGGTTTTTTCTGCTTCGCTTTTTTGCTTGGGAAATTTTGGGCTTTTTTGAAAATTTTGCTTTAAACTGATAAAGCTGACTGTGTTTCGTTTCTCTACAACAAAAAGAACTCATTTAAATAGTGGCTGATGCAGATAATAATATGAAACCTCGAAAATAAACCATGAATTTCAAAAATGTTTTTTTTTTAATTCTTAACATATTTACATTATGAATTCCAAAGGATTAACCAATATATGTAATAATATTTTAACCTCTTATATACAAGTACTTTTCAAATGATACACAAATAACTAGCAAAATTGTATGTAGTATTTTTACTTCAAATTATCATACACCCTTTTTTTTAAGCAAAGTAAAGAAAAACATGAGAGAAATCGGGTTTCGGGTGGTTCTGTATATTCTTGAAATTTTTCAGTTAAGTTTTAATTTTCATATACATTGTATGCATATGTTGAACAAATTTTACACTGATTGATCACAAATGTAATAATCTGTTACCACCTATCAGGTGCTTCGGATCTTCAAAATCGGTAAAGCTCTCAAATTCTGTAATGCACTGACTGCTAGTTAAGCTTGTTCAGAATCGGGAAAGTATCGAATTTTCTGTTCATGGATCATATACGTAATAGACGGTTCATCTGAGCGTATGGTTTCCTAGGCTGTAGAATATATAACCACCATCACGGTTTACCCAATGCTGAAGGTTTCTAAATTTTTAACAAGAAAATTCAACATATAGTTACGAAACTTTTTTTTCTTTTTTTTTTATAAAAAAGAAAAACTATGGAATACATTTAAAAATCACTGTTCCAATTCACAAGAAAGACGACAAAATTGATTGTAATAATTATCGAGGCATTTCTCTTAACATTCTATTAATAAGATTGACCCCATACGCAGTTGAAATTATTGGAGATTATCAGTGTGAATTTAGTCAAAATCGACCAGATATTTACCATTCGACAAATACTCGAAAAGAAATGGGCATATATTAACCAGTACATCAACTGTTTATTGATTTTAGAAAGGCTTACAACTCAGTAAGGAGGGAAACATTGTACAACATTCTTACAGAATTTGGAATACCGAAAAGCTAGATTTATTAAGTTAGAAAAATGCGAGCTTCCACGTCGAGATTGGCCTGAAACAAGGATATGCGTTATCGCCGTTATTATTCAGCTTTGTTCCGGAGTATGCTATATGAAAAATCAAAGATAGGAACCAGGGCCTAGAGTTGAATTGTATTCACTAGGTTATGGTGTATGCTGATGATGTAAATCTGATAGAACGATCGAAAGAAATGCAGAGGCCTTATTAAATGCTTGCAGGGACATGAGTAAATGCAGAGAAATCTAAATAGAAGGAAGTTCACAAGGAAGTTACGGCAAATTATGAATGCATTAAAATGTCAATTAATACTTTCGACACTTCGACAATTAATACTTAGTGGATACTTTCAAATATCTTGGATCAGTATTACCAGACCAAAAACATAGCCACAAAGAAATTAAATGTCGACTAAAATCAGGAAGTTCTTGTTATTATTCAGTTCAAAATATTTTGTCGTCGCGAATTCTGTCAAGGAATTTAAAGCTTTAAAATGATAATCATGCCTGTTATGCTTTATGGTTATGAAACGTGGTCTCTTACGCTCAGGGAAGAACTCAGACTGAAATTATTTGAGAATAAAATTCTGAGACGAATATTTGGACCCAAGAGGAAGGGAAATGGGGAATGGCGGAAACTTCATAACGAGGAACTACATAATTTATACGGTTTACCAAACATCGTTAGAGTCATCGGACCTTATGCAGAGAGTCGTTTTGAAGCACGATTAGTGCCATACTAAAGAGTTCGACTAACATAAGTCTCCTGCAGTAGTCAGTGTTTTAATATGATGCTAATCATACGTCGAAACGACTCTGGATAAGGCGGATCAAGTCTAGGAGGCTCAGGTGAGCAGGTCATGTAGCCAGAATGGAAGAAAATAGGAACGCTTTCAAAGTTTTAACTGGAAATCCAATCGGGAAACGTTCATTAGGAAAATCTAGGCCCAGATGGGAGGACAATATTAAGATGGATCTAGCAGAAATAGGAATACAGAGTAGAACCTGGATTGAATTGGATAAGGCCACAATGGAGAGCTTTTGTGGCCATAGAGAAAGAGAGAGAGAGAGAATACATTTAAGTTAAGCACAACTGCACAACAGACATGAGTGAGTGGTTAGCTTTCGCGCTTCTATCGTGAAGTCCGGGATTTAACCACGCATTCGACCAATTTGACAAAAGTTTCTCTTAATTCCATCTGTGAATATAGAGATAGTGCGTATACTGTGAGTCCTGGCCGACTTATTTTCTAATCGTTTTTAAATCTTTGTTATTATTAATTACCAGCAGTGATGGATTTGCGAAGAGGGTTAGGGTAGGGATGTCTTCCGGATTGAAGCCTCTACCTCGAAATTACGGAATTTCTAAAACAAACTAAATATTTGTTTTGCTTTTACTCATAAACTTCAAGCTGTCCTCAAATAAAAAAATAGGAATTTTTAGAAAAACTAAGCATTAATAAGAAAAGCCCCTCCGAAAATAATTATCTAAATCCGCCACTGATTATCAGTATCTGGAAGATTTTAGCTTAATATACAAAGAAACGAAATATTTGTTATGCCTGTACTCATAAACTTAAGCTCCTCTTAAACAAAGGTTAGAAATTTTTAGAAAAACGAAACATTATTCAGAAAAAACCCTCCCATATATTTTTCAAATTCCGATACTGATTGTTTCTATCAAATGGTATTCAAGGTTGTATCTGGAAGATTATGGTTAAATCATTGCACAGCTGCAGTATAACGGAAATGTGGAAGAACGCTCTGAAAGATATATTGAAAAACGTACGTTCTGAGGGATATATTGAAAAACGTAAGTTCAATTATGTGCTAGAAGCTAGAGTACTAAGCTCTAAGAAGTGAAACACGGATGACTAAAAAGAAATGATCTAGAGAAGGAAAAATGTCCATAATTCAGAAGTTAAAATCAAGTTAAATAGCTTCTAAAATTGCTCTCAAATACTACGTACTTTATGTTTACTTTAATTCATAAACCATGTGCTCCATCCATCATGATGGTGAATTCCGGAGCGAAATATGCCATTCAGGTAATGGAATCTTATTTAACTTTAGAGTATACTATAAGAAAGCTATTTAAACAGAAAAATCATGAAAATGAAAAAAGCCAAAATTTCCAAAATTCTCGTTTTTTTCCCAAAAAAAAGCCGGCTTTTTATGTGCAAAAAACCATCGATTCAAAAAAGCCGGCTTTTTTGCATCTCTAGTCAAAAATGACCGATATTAGAAAAAATGAAATGAAATCTTTGAGTTTTACGTCCCACATTTAAGCCGGCTAGGCTAAAGGAGACGGTGATGATGAGAAGTGAATGAAATGGTGGAATGAAGAAAGTGGGAGGAAATGGGAGAACACCGAGTAAACCGACGCACACGATATTTTCCACCATCAAGCTCACTTTACGGGAGCAGGGTTTGGACCCGGGACCCCATGCACCAAAGGTGAACGCGCTACCACTGAGCCACCGCGGGTCTAATCATTAGTTTTTAGCGTCGTTCAGTTAAGGGTATCAGTCCTGATGCCGCTTAAATCCAGATTCAGCTCCTATCCGGGGCAAGACATTTTTAGCACTTCTAGGGAGAAGTAGGAGAAGCAGACATAAACATGATTTAAAAAAAAGATCGATATTAGTGTCATATCCATAGATTTCGGAGTGGTTTCTGTAAATTATATTCTCTATAATTTAAGAACGTATATTTAGACTGGTGTACAGGCTTATTAAGAAGATTATATTGAAGAAGAAATGTAATCTTTAAGAAATGTTACATTCATATTTTATTATCTCTATTAACGTATTGTGCTTCAAGTTTCATGTGTCAAGACTAAGCCAATTATCCTAAACTATGAACGTTTAAGAGTAACTTTATAAGACCCGTATATGTTCTCAAAATACGGCGCAGTACCAATGGCATTACCTTGCATAATGAACCTAGTAACCAAGACATTAAAGAAAATGCTTTCGTGGTTAAAAGTCATGCGTCGATTCAGGTAGAATATGATAACCAGCTACATTATTGATGTTACCCAGGGAACTTGGAAAGAAAAACACACACTTTATTGGGAAGTAAAATGAGATTCAGAGGCTGCCATCTGCCCGTCACTGCTCTAAATAATGAAATTTGGACATGATTTCTCATTTGTGTTTATTGATATCGAAACATTCCTTATATTTTTTTCTTAAATTTTAACAATTTTGAAACATTAATTTAGCTGTTATATCGTTGTACTAAATCAATGGAAATTGTTAGTCAAAGACAGTACATAACCTGTCCCTGTATAAAAAAAAAATATCAAACTTGATAGTTTAAAAAAAAAAATCATGTTCAAAACTTAACTTCTGTTTGTCTCCTCAGTATAATCTGAGAAACTTAAATTGATTATAAAAGTTACCAGAGCCAATAGTTAGCAATGTACTCTCAAGCACTCTCAAATATTGATCTTTTTCGGAGATCATATCACCTTATTTCGCCATAATTAACGTCTACTGGAACTCGAGACAGGCGATCTTAATTTTCCGCTGCGATTGCAAACTACGCGAAGGGATGTCTAACTTCTAATTAAGTTCAAGTGGCTTGGTACTTCTCAAAGGAACGTGCAAATTAGATGTGACAATTTCTGAATTAAAAGTTCACAATATGATTTAGCATTCTAACAAAAACTAGAAAAACTGTTGCACAGAGAGGAAAGTCTTATCAATATCCTTTCTCCCTAGTTTCATGACTAGAGCGCTTTATTTTGGCGATCGAGGTCCCTAAAGCAATTCGCGGTGGGAGAGAATCAAATTGATTACAGTGGTTTAGAATCATATTTAAAATATAGGTTATGGTCTATATATCCTCTCTGTTAACCAAGGACCTGAATACAAACCAAACAACCAAAACTTTTATGAATTACTTAATTTAAGGAATTCCCCCTGCTATAGCAGGAAGTGTCTGATCTATTTGAGAAGAGAGAACATAGTAGATTGAGCTTATTCTTGGACATGTTACTGCTGGTCTAGTAGTTACCGCGTACGTATTTATTGTAAATGGAAATGAATTTTTTGAGTTTTACGTCCCTCCATTATGCAAAGTGGGCTAAGGGAGACGGTGATGATAAGAAGTGAAGGAAATGTGGAATGAAGAAAGTGAGAGGAAACGGGATAACCCTGAGAAAATCCACGCACATGGTACTCGTCCATCACAAACTCCACTTGGCGCGAGCTGGGATCGAACCACAGACCCCACGTTCTAACACTGAGCCACCGCAGTCGGTTCGTATCTGATGCATGCGGGTTTCGGGTATGATTTCCGATGGAAGAACATTGAATAAATGAACATATTACGGTAGTTCAGATTCCACTTTTACTATAGGTCCATGTCTCATATAGTATCTTTACTAGAAATAGACATAAATTTCAACAATCAAACAAACAAACAAATGTTACTGAAGTAGAGTTACTTCTAATTGCATATACAACAAATACGCATATTTTGATTATTTTATGTCCTGGATTTCTGCATTTGCATACCAATATCAATAGAAGTGAGAGAAAGCTGGAAGAAGCCCTATGCGTGCATATGGAAAATTTATATCGAAGTTTGCTCCATATATATAGAAAACATAGGGTAATAATATAGTATAAAAGGTTTCAGCTACTCTTCCCGCTGAAACTGTGGAGACTGGTGGCGCCGCCGCTCAAAAATGTTGGGTACCAAGAACTACTAAAAGCAAGAACGAATCATATCATTAGGAGCGCATGTGTCTGATAGAATTAGCCAATGATACACTTAGCTACTGCCAGTAGAAGACAATGCAGTTAGTTATAACTCTAGCCGGTAGTGTCGCAGAGTCGTTTTCGTTGCACTGTGGGAACGATTTGAATTTCCATTAGGAATTTAGGAAGTGGCTCATCATGGTAATCAGTGGTAGAAAATTAGCCATGACAACATATCTTGATTTTCTGGACAGTGCTCCAGATCGCACATCTGCCGAAGCACAAGCTGCCATCCGACGAGTATGACTTCAAATACCAGAGCTTTTATCATATTTACCTACCATGGCTTCAAATGAATATTACTTGTTTCCAAAACCCAAGTAAAACATCAATGTCCACCAATTTTCCACTTTTTCTTTATATGTTCATTAAAACATATTATTGATTAAAATATCTTTAACGGAGACTGCATCTTAGCTATAAGTAATTACAAATTCTATTTAAATTTTGCTAGATGTTTTATATAATAAAATTTGTGTGGGCGCCACGTTGATTATTTACGTTTCAGTGGGTATGAGTGCAGATATAGCAATATCAAAAGTATAGCAGAACATTTAAATTGGTAAGTAGTTTGTTGTAATGTACAGAAAAAATAATTTTCGCTGAATTTTTAAATGTTGAATGGTAGTAATCTACATGTAAAATAAGACAGCTACTTGAAAATTATTATTCAAAGTGTAATTGACTAAATATTTTGAATAGCTTTGTCATATATGTTTGTGGCCACTGATTGAACTTATCAGTGTATTAATCGAAAGTGTATTAACTAGAACAGAATTCTTGAAGAACTGCTTAGTACGAAGAGAAACAGGACGTTCAGGGTAATACAAATAAATTCACGTGATGATGGCAGGTGGAATTATTATGCGTATGCCAGTTTGTAACGACTGCAAGTTGAGTACATATAAGGTCGTTGAAATAACAACAGATATAGGTGGCAACGGTACTTTCACGTTGCTTCAAGATTGTGCAGTACTTCCACTAGGTAAATTGTGCAAATAAAGAAAGCAGTTATCATACAAGATAGATTTTTTTTTTGTTTGTTACCAGAGGATACGTAATATTGGGAAATCAAACAGGAGAAACCGTTGTGAGTTTTCCTCTTCCATTTTCAATGACGATTTCTCCAATAGAGCAAATCTTAATTATTTTGCAGTGACACCAGTAGTAGCTTATTGGTGCTTCAACAGCCGTCTAAGTATCAATGATACTAACTAGAATCTTGGTATCTCGTAAAAAAACTTGTGCTAATTGGTTTAATTTCTGCCGTAAAGTTTTCGTTTGCTAGTGCTTAAGATTACTCTTCTCAGCTAGGAGGTCCAGGAAAAGTTGTTCAGATAATTGTATCTAAGTTTAGGAAGTGTAAGGATCACTGCGGAAGATCGATCGGTTGTAATAAGGTCAGGGAAAGTATTCATGGGTGTAGTGTAGAATTGTTCAACTGAAGTCCTAGTTCAGTAATGGGTTAAGCTGGTACAGCCATTCATAATGACTGCTGGAAGCTTTATGATAGGTTAAATGATTAGGGTTTGAGCATTTCATAATGTATTCCGTAACTTTATTAGGTCCAATGACAGGCATTCACGTGCAAAATATTGAGCATTTGTGGCGAGATGATAAGGAGAGTATTCTATTATGTGTTAAGAAAAGGCACCATTTTGCTGGACATCTATCTTACTTCCTTTTTCAGAAACACTTTCATCAACAAACGAGATTACACAATTACCCTCTGGAAGTTGGTTGAGTATAAAGACCTAAAATGTGAGGTAAGTAAGGTACTATACCTATAATACTTCTTAGCGTAAGGAAAAGTAAGGCTAGATTAGCTTAGGGTAGAGTGGATTAGCATTAGATTACAGTAGAGTAGGGAAAAGGTACCACAGTGTTAGGTTAGGAAAGTTTGGGTCCCTTCTGTGAATTATAATCACAATTCATTTCTTCTTACAATTAATTAATACATTCTTTATCAGCGCCAACTTTTTCAATGCCTCAAATACTTTACAGAATCACTGAGAGAGCATGGCGGCTCAGTGTAGAGCTTTTACCACTGGTGGGTGGGGTCCTCAGTTCGATCCCCGGCCAAATAATTTAGTGGTGTACAACATCTTGTTCGTTGTTTTTCTCGTGGTACTAAAGTTTGCTTCCGTATTTCGTGATAATTCACTTGCCTTAATCATTCGTCTCCCTTAAGCTAAAGAGCACAAACTGAAATATATCATTTGTTTTTTATCTGATATGGAAGTTCGTATTAAAAGCACTATTTTTTATGAAGGGAAATATGTTGTATGTCTAGCGGTTAATTCGTTTCTCTTGTACAGCGGGGGACACTTCTAAATGGTACAGCCATATGGAGATTTACGGCAAGAGTGCTCCACCAGTTGAGTCCAAAGTATTTGCTGGAAGTATTGCAACCGAATTAACTTTAAAAGAAGGCGGGTGGCATAATGGCCAGGCAATGAAAATTCCCGTACACTTGGGTGAAATTCCCACTACCGTCTACAGCATCATTTCTCCAAAATAAAATGAATCTTATACGTGTAGTTCTTATGCCAAATATACTATTTGTTATTCGTCCTATTCGTGAAGATAAAGTGCAACAACAAATAAAAGCCCAATCCTGTTGCTGTTGGAATGAACTCTCTTTAAGTCGTTTGATCTGAAATGACTTTACAGAACCTAAATAAATATTCTGTCACTTCAGGGGGGGGGGGTAGGAAGAGCAAAAGCTCCCCTCCTACAGTATGAAAACATATACTTTTAATCAAATGCTTAGCGAGAGTGGACCCATTGGTATAGCGCTTTTATGATTTGAAATCTTGCTCCCAAACCATCTTTTGTCATAACTGACAACATAGGAAAACGGGAGATGCAAATATGATGAAGGAGAAATACACTCACATGTGCAAATTCAGAATTGGAGACAAAATGATCGGATAGCATCCATATTTTGTCGAAAATTTTGATTTTGTAAGTAGACATGTAAAAGCTCACCCGAACTTGAGAGCATCCCATTACCAATTGCTGAATTCAAGTGGAGAACTCAGTTGAGAGCATCAGATGATTACGGAGGGAGAGAAACATCTTAAGATATGGGGAACGAACAATGGAAAAAAATACCAACTTGCCTCGACCGGACTCGAACCCTAAACCCCATGATTACGAAGCCACGCCTTTGCTCACTCATCCACGGAGCCACACAGAGTGCCACGGTCATACGTCAGGAAAAGCGTTCGTTACGACCAGTGATTTGTTTGTAGGGGGAAGCTAGGGAAATTCCCCGTCTCTAGTTTTTCTTTCCTTGGCACTAACTTAATTACTGTTGTCCCAGCCTGAGAAGAATATTTTCCACCACTCTAGAAAATTTCCTAACAATTTGCATACATTTTAAGCAACATAAAACATTTATTCATCGCTGTTCTGCATAATTATAATTACACAAAGGAATTATTTCCAATTCTATGAATTCCCGTACCAGGTAAACAGAAGTACTGAGTATGAAATTCTATATCTCGCGAATAGTTTTGCAGAAAATACCTAAGCTAAATTTTCTATTGGGAACAGGGAGAAGCACACACGCGGAGCTTAGGAAGCAGATTGCGCCCATGAGATTTGTTTTGGTCAGTAAGGGACATAAATTTACATTCAAATGGCAAAATCACACGTTTAATTATGCTATAACTTTACTTTTAAGAACTCCAAATGCGTAGAACGAAGGCATTCTTTTTTGCCTGGAAGAATAAAATTATGGCTGAAGGTACTACACATTCCTTGCTACTGTATCGCGATTTAATTAAATGTTTTAAAAGTTTTTAAAGCTCAATCCCTAACCAAATTGATAACTACATGATCTTTCTCTTTGCAGTTCACTTAAAACACTATAGAAATATCGTAAAACTTAATAAAAGGAAAAAAAGTTCTTTCACAGCGTGAAGCTTACGATTAGTACCATATACTTATAGCGTAGATTGTTCGTGTATCTTCTTTCGTAGCTCATTGGATCCGTATAGAATTCCCATTCCTGCGACCCGTGTTCGAATCTCCGCTTCGCTGTTTTTTATTTTTATTTTATTATTGATCAGGTAGGACTCCAGTAGAAAGAAACATATGGTTACAGTTCAAGGTGTGATTCGATATTCTGCAAGTATTTATTTATTTTTTTCTTGTCAAGCGAAAAATTGAAGTAGAATTTTACATGCGTAAAACTTCTAAATTTGACTGTTAATAAGAACTATGAATAAGATTACAGCTCAAAATAAATTGAATTCACTTCAATTGTAGTCCATAATTAGCTATGATCAAGGAAATGGATTTAAACTGTTTTGTGTGTGATCAGCACATTGACTTGGATCATCCCTATTTCTGGAACTAAATATCACTAATTTTTTTTTCCGTTTATATATAAAATTCTCATCCTTTAGTCCTTAACAAAACAGAGATTATTGTTCAAACTGTCACTATGGGATTACATTTCATTATATAAAGAAATTACACTAACTATATATCGATAATATTGCCAGTAGATTCTGAAATACAAGTTTCTTGAACAGATAGGGACACTTCACCTTGAAATATACACCTTGAATTTGATTCTCGATAGAATCTGAAATATGTTAAAAACTTTAAACCTTGAATAACGCAACACAAGTTTGAATCCCATGCTTGTAATTGTGTCGTTACAAACTCACTCTTTTTATATAAATCAACCAATCTAAAGCCGGATCTTTATTCAAAAAGTATCTTCTCCTTTACGTATATTTCAGGGAGAACATTTAACGTCACTCATGAAAAACTTAATAAAAGGAAAAAAAGTTCTTTCACAGCGTGAAGCTTACGATTAGTACCATATACTTATAGCGTAGATTGCTCGTGTATCTTCTTTCGTAGCTAAGTGGTTAACCCAGCAGAGACATTTTCGGACTGTTACTGATTGGTGGTATCAATATCTCAAACCACGTGTTGCCAGCTTTTGTCGCTGGTATTGTGCTGAGCGGGAGCGTAATCACCGAAGTCTTTTCCATTTCTACTATCGTTGTTTGGCTGATGCTAAAAGTGCTGTTCTCCATAACCCTTCTGCCTTACCTGCCATGAAGCAGTATCAAGCTAAATTGTTGTGTCTGACCCGCCGTCGCATGGAAGGAACGAAAATCCGCAGCAAATCTACAGTCCTCGACCCTCAAGAAGAACCGTCGCTCTACCATGTCTTGGCAGAATATAAACGAGGTACACGCAAATATATTGAGAACATCAAGGATGACGACGGCAACATCCACCATACCTTTGCAGGTATTAAGCGGACTTTTTACACCTATTACTCCACCTTATATGGCACATCGGACACCGTTGACATACCATCTTCCTTCTTAGATCGCCTCCCATGTGTGCTCGATCAACGTGAAGCGCAATCACTGGAAACTCCATTCACCAAAGAAGAGGTGCAAACCGCAATTATGAGTGCTTCGTCTGGAAAATCTCCTGGAATTGATGGCCTTCCGGCTGAGTGGTACAAACGTTTCTTTCCACTTATTGGTGATACCTTAACTGCTATAGTGAACGAACATTTTGCTCCTGCTGCAAGGACCCCGTATAAAGCGGCTGGCGTGACTATCTTTTTACCGAAGCAATCACATCCTACTACCGTTTCCCATTACAGGCCAATCACCTTGCTGAACTTTGACTACAAGATTCTCGCTCGCTGCTTGAACAACCGCTTACGCCCTTATTTAGCCAAGTTAGTGGGTCCTCACCAATATGCGTGTGTTGAAAACAAGAAGATCTACCATCTTTTACAGTGCATTCGTGACGTTATTGCTACCCTTGAAGACTCTTCTGCCTGTCATGCTCTCCTGTCACTTGATTTCCATCAAGCCTTTGACCGCGTCCGCCATGATTACTTGTGGCGTATACTCTCCACCTTAGGTCTCGGGGAGCAGTTCATTCGCTGGATTCGTATCTTGTACGACAATGCTCAAAGTAAACTTAAAATCAATGGATTTCTCACTGAGCCTGTGCGTGTCAAACGAAGTGTGCGTCAAGGGTGCCCCTTGAGTATGAGCTTGTTTGCCATTTCTCTTTGCCCTCTTCTTTATAGTATTCATGCTCGTCTCTCCGGCCTTTCCCTTCATGGCCATACCTTACGAGTCTGCAGTTATGCTGATGATGTGACAGTTTTCATCCACGATTGCAGTGATATTCGCACCCTTGATACCTGTTTGATGGAATACACTGCATTATCTGGCGCTCAGATCAATCAGTCGAAAACTAAGCTTTTGGTTCTTGGCACACAAGCTTCTTCTGAGTATCCACTTATCACTAATGTAGTGCCTCAGTTAAAAATCTTGGGCATCACATTTTCCTCTACCGTTTCTGAAACAGTCCATGTGAACTATAAGATACTCGTAAACAGCATCCGGCATATTCTCCAGTCTCATCGTTCACGCCAGCTGTGCTTATTGTCTCGGATATACTTTCTGAATACTTATGCTCTATCCAAATTGTGGTATGTGTGTCAGCTGCTTCCTATGCCCAGTGATATTGCTCAACGCATTACGAGTGTTGTTAATTGGTTTCTTTGGCATGGTCACGTCTTTAGAGTTAAGTATCCCTTCACATGCCTCTCCCCAAAAGCTGGTGGTCTCAACCTTATCCACGTCGGTCTAAAAGCTCGGGCTTTGTTTCTGTTCCGAGGCTTCCAGAGCCTTACCACCAGCCTTACGGGAATCAGCCATGCCCTTCTTTCTTACTGTCATGACACTGTCTCATATACATTTCCCCTTAATGTCTGCCATATTCCTGATGTTTATTGGTATTATAGTGATGTTATTTGTTCCTATGCTTATATGACTGCCAGTCTGACGGCTGCGTTGCCTAGTTCAGTGAAAGACTTGTACCAGTATTTACTTAGCCAACTTTCTCTCCCTCCTCATCGCCTCTACGAAAAGCACCCCGCACGACAATGGACGAGAGTATGGAGTAATATCTTTGCCTCTCACCTTTCTGGACCGACAATCTCGAGTTGGTACGCTGTGGTGAACGACCTTGTGGACACTCGTGCTAAACGACATCGCTTACATTTCAGTGACAGTGCCCTTTGTATCAAATGTGGTCGTGTCGATGACTTGGACCATCGATTAACAATTTGTTGTAATACAGCTCATATTTGGGCGAAGTTTCAACGAATGATCAGTACTATTTGCCGTACAGTGCCCGCTTCTGTTACCAGTGATCTCGTCTTATTTCCTGATTTCCGTCTCTTTCCCAGCGCTAAACACAACTCAGTGCTGTGGTTAATATCGAGTACTGTTCATTATATCTTTACTCCTGAGTTACGCCGTATCACCGACTACCAGGATTACTTGTATACCAGATATAGACATTTTCCACCAACCAGACGAAAAACCCTATTTGCACATTTCCTCGATGTAGCTCTTGTTCAAGCTTATAACTAACGCCCTGACCTTGGACGTTCTACCACTATGTAATCGTGTATTCTGATCTCTGTCACTCTACTAATAGAAAACAAGGAACTGTTCTCTGATACTCATGTAATCTGACTGTACTTTATGATTTATATGTAACTCTACTGTAATAAAGAAAATGAAAAAAAAAATTGGATCCGTATAGAATTCCCATTCCTGCGACCCGTGTTCGAATCTCCGCGTCGCTGTTTTTTATTTTAATTTTATTATTGATCAGGTAGGTCTCCAGTAGAAAGAAACATATGGTTACAGTTCAAGGTGTGATTCGCTATTCAGCAAATATTTATTTATTTTTTTCTTCTCAAGCGAAAAATTGAAGTAGAATTTTACATGCGTAAAACTTCTAAATTTGACTGTTAATAAGAACTATGAATAAGATTACAGCTCAAAATAAATTGAATTCACTTCAATTGTAGTCCATAATTAGCTATGGTCAAGGAAATGGATTTAAACTGTTTTGTGTGTGATCAGCACATTGACTTGGATCATCCCTATTTCTGGAACTAAATATCACTAATTTTTTTTTTCGTTTATATATAAAATTCTCATCCTTTAGTCCTTAACAAAACAGAGATTATTGTTCAAACTGTCACTATGGGATTACATTTCATTATATAAAGAAATTACACTAACTATATATATATATATATATGTATATATATATATATATATATATATATATATATATATATATATATATATATATATATATATATATATATATATATACTTAAAAATATCGAAAATAATATGACAAATATTATGAACAATTTTATAATAGAACTAAGCAATGTTTTATAATACACTAAACTGAATGAAATACATGGTATTTGAAGTTAGCGATAATATTGCCAGTAGATTCTGAAATACAAGTTTCTTGAACAGATAGGGACACTTCACCTTGAAATATACACCTTGAATTTGATTCTCGATAGAATCTGAAATATGTTAAAAACTTTAAACCTTGAATAACGCAACACAAGTTTGAATCCCATGCTTGTAATTGTGTCGTTACAAACTCACTCTTTTTATATAAATCAACCAATCTAAAGCCGGATCTTTATTCAAAAAGTATCTTCTCCTTTACGTATATTTCAGGGAGAACATTTAACGTCAACTTTTTATTAGCAAATGTAGCAACTGATCCAATTGAATAATGCTAAAAATAGCCTACTTCGCTTGCTAGAACTTATCTTTGGTAGAAGTTCATACATCAAATCTCTTTTTTTTTTGGTGTTTCTTGTTTTTTTTTTGGGGGGGTGGTTCTTAGGTTTCTGAATACTTCGGCAGATTTTAACAGAATCCTTGTAATTATACATTTATGTTTGCTCTGTTTGATATGAAAAAAAAAAATTTCTTATGAAGAAAATGGTCTGCAGAGCTCTTTGTAGAATGTCTGTTATTAGTTGTAGTAGTTGGTTTTACTTTAGCGTCCCATTCAGCAGCGAGGCTATATGAGACATGGACTTACAGCTTAACGTGGGATCCGAAACCATAGGCTTCTACTGAGAATCGAGCTCCGTTTTTAGAGAAAAAATCTAACCACAGTCAGTTCCTACCCGTTGGGGTTAGAACATACCCTATTATTATACTGGTATTTGGAAGCAGTGATAATTGGTTACGGATTTCGTGACCTGGAACAGACCTGGATACGACGACACGTCGTGATACGCACGATGAAATTGTATGATACTGTTAAATATTAAAGTTAATGCATCATTTTTATATCAATAAATAACTTAAATAAAAAAGACAGTAACAATACTATTAACGTATATCTACATAGTATATACATTAAAAATACGTTGTCTATTATAGCGAAAAATGGCTGAACCGTTTGAAATGAATTTTATTGACATAGTTAACCTCTAGCTTGGACTAGGTTGTTGAGATCTTGCTCGGGAGAGTACTCCCGGTAGTAGTAACTAAATACACGATTCTGATTGGTTGGCGTTATCCGTATCTTGCTAAATAGCCTATACCTATGTATATAACAGAAATCATACGCTTGTTGCTATCGGTCCTCGTGGTCGTGTGCGCTAGCGTTGTAGGCTGGTAACAAGAGTTGCTTTTGGCCTGAGTTCAAACCCGGCTGAAGGAAATTTATAAATTCTTTTTAAATCGTTCATAACACTTTTTTCAATAAAATATGATGAAAAAGTACTCAAAAAGGAGATTTGCTTACTTTTGGGGAGATAACTAGTAGTGGTAGTAGTAGTACAGCAGAAGCGAAGATATATATATAACTTTCCATGAAATCATGAAAATAAAAAAAATGACTTCCAACTCTATTCAGAAAGTAGGTGTATTGGCACGTGTCGAGCCAAGTTGTTTGCTACGCGACGTTATGCCTTCAGGCAAACTTCTGGCTATCGACTAGGTAAGTCTTAAGGGCCACTATGAAGAAAGAAAGAAAGAAAGAAGGAAAGAAAGAAAGAAAAAGGTATGCTTATTTCATGGGGAGAACAAAATATAATAGTCTATCTGCTCCTTGACATTAAGTGTTTGAAACCAATGCTGTTATGAATATCCATTATTCTAATTTCCTTAGGAAACTAAAGAAAAACGTTAATTCTCCTATATATGAAAGAAAAATATATATCTCATATATCACACAGATAACGAAATAAAATAGCATATTTATCTACACCTTGGTGTTAAGTGCTTTAAAATTGTTCAGAATATTTTCCTTATTCCCATAATAAAAAGAAAAAATGAGAATTGTTAATTCCCATAGAAGAAGAAAGAAAAATATAATTATATTTATTAAACAAAAAGAATAAAATAAAATATATTTAAAATATATTAAAATAAAATATAACTAAGCTACGTAAAACATTTACTCCGAATAGTCTCTAAGTAATTTGTAGAAAATTGTCAGAAATAATGAGCATAAACTATCAGGTCTAGTTCTAAAAGTGTAGCAAGTGATAGTTCTAAACTCAAGTAGAATATTCACTCTGCTTCATTTAAATAATAGTCATTTTACAAAAATAATGATCTTTTGGCTGTATCGTAAATATTTTAGTGAATAAATAAATAAAATACATATGTATAATTTAATAATCGCAACTGGATAGCTGATTCTGTGGGTGAAGATAATGAATATTACTACAAACTGTTACAAAGGTGGGGGCCGCAGTGGCCCAGTGGAAGCCGGTGGGTGTAGCTAAGCAGCCTGTAGTGTTGTCAACGGCTCGGCTCACGACTCAGTCACCTCAACATACCGAGCCGGTTCGAGATCCATAAAAGTGATTATATGCTAATACAATACGAAGTATATGTTCTATAAGCCTTTCCCACAATTCTACTGCTTGGGGCTGAAATCAGTCAATACTGAGGAAGTTAATTATTCGTCCCTGATTGAAAACTGTTCCGCGAAGACATCTTTAAACAAATCCCATTTTTATGGAACATAGTGAAATTGATCAAAGACAAGCGCTACAATTCGACTCAACTGACATTTGTGTGTATGTGCGGCCGTTTGCCTGTTTCACAACTATCTTTTATTGTTTTGGTTTCATTTTAATGAAAATTGGCTTATGGTTTCAACTAATAATCCTATTGTTTTGGATTTAACTCTATCAAGAATAAGGGATGAAAGCTAAAACACTCACCCTTTGCACATTCACATATATAACAATTTTGTGTTATAGGCAAAACAACTGAAGATCATTTGATTAGACAAAACATAGGCTATTTTTACTTTAGGCCATCCGCATCATTCGAATTTGTTGCGGGTGAAATTGGCAATGGATAAGCGCGTAAAAGGGACCAAGTTCCTCTGAACTTCGAAACTTGGTTATTTAAATATTATAATAAAATATGTTTAAAAATAACTTCCACCATATTGAGTCAATTTGATTCAAGATGGCGTATATTTTCTTTGGGGCTTCTCGATCATCCCTATTAAACGAAGTCAATTGGGGTCAAGAGAAAAATGAAATTAATTTGTTATTGGGAAACAGTAATGAAACTAGATAAGAATTTCATTACCTGGATCCGGTATGACCTAACAAACCTGAAGACGATGGAAATGAAAGTGTCTAGGACACAGTTAAAGAAGCCCTAACCGTTCCTGTTGATCTAGTGGGTAGCGTGTGCGCCTGTGGTTCGTGTAGCCTGGGATTTGATTTTCGTTAGGGGATCATTAAAACTTTACTTAAAGAAACATTAGTTTCGTTGATGTTCCGTCTCGTTTAGCCTAAAGGACTTTATCGTGGAACGTGAAACTAATTTTTCATTAATGTTCATTTTTAAGTTTTAAATGGAATTATAACAACACGATTCTGCTTTCTCTTCTTACTAAATTTATATTTGCCTTTCTTGTTTGATGAGTGCGTCTGTGTGTGTCAAAACATTGCATTGAAAGATAACTGCAAGGTCTGTAAGAGTATAAGCGCTTGAGAATAACAGAAAAGATAAGTTATTTGATTTTAAGGGATTATCAAAATTCAATCAAGCGAGGCAGTAAAATTTGTCTTGTAGAATGTACGGGGTGGGGAACGGGGGTTATTGCTACGATCCTAATTAAATGGTCAAAGCAAGGAAGTAATTTAACTGTTTACAATGAATTTTGAACATGCGTAGTTAACACGTGGATTGACTGGAATAGCTTTTATCATTCGCTGTTTTTCTGGGAGAGGAAAGGGGCTTAAATATTTCCCAAATAACATTTTCGTACACTTATTCTTCTCGTATGGAGAATGGAAATTGTAATTAGTTGGTTGATAATTTTTAAACTGATGTGAACAGTGAAAACGTGCTTTGAATATCCAGACGAATGCAACTATGTGTCTAATTATTTTTACATATTTATTTTTAAACTCTGGGTTTACAGTTATACTCAGTCAATAATTTTAAATTAATTGTTGATTCTATTTCATGAGTTTTAGAATATATTTAACTATTAGAGATGCGCACGAGACAAGATTTGAAGCTGTCTCGTCTCGAAAATGTGCTGTAAAAGTGATGTCTCGACTCGAAAAACGTATATTTTTCTATTGGAAGAGCTGTGTCTCGACTCTAATTTTCTCAGGAAAATTCTGTCTCGACTCGACTCGTGCGCATCACTATTAACTACTTAGCCAAGCTTATATTAGGGACCCATAGGCCCAATTTTTAGAAGCTAAAAATCTGAAATTTAATTTTAAGTCACGATGCTTCAGTGAGAAATCAACTTTTATATCCAGCATTGTGATTCTCATTGTGGCTTTTTTAATTGCAACGCATCACGGATCACACCAATCACTTTCTCATAATACTATGAGCTCTAAGACTGATGGGTTGAATGGTTAGAATTTTAACTTAAATTGCAGCACCGAGACTATATGATACATGGGCTTACAGCCTAACGTGTTGTCCCAAACCAGATAAACTCACACTGGAAATCGAACCCAGGTCTTCCGCACCGAACACTAAGACAGAGCGTACTTCCATTTTTTCATTTATCGTTGCATAATCATAAAATGTTACATTTCCTCTGGATCTGACACGAACTTTTCCAGGTATAATACAAGGTTCCAGGACATATACGGCCTTTAATGATAATAACGCTAGTTTATTAACCATATTTTGGTTAAATACAGGACATGGTTTATTTTTCCAACATGCTTAAAGATCTAATAGACTGACGCGGATAGCTCATATTTTTTTTTCCTCTCTTTGTTTTCACAAACAGACCAATATTTCATTGACATAATGTGTCAGAACTTAGTAGAAGAAGCAAAATGCTTCACTTCACAGGTAAACCAAAGACAAGACACGCATTTCAAACGGCCTTCAGGCGATATTGCTTTGCCTTTCTTTGCCTCTAGCGTTTAGTGATGATTCATTGAATAAGTAGTTGCTTACTACTGAAGGAAATTTCAATGGGTGAACAGCAGGGTGGATTGATTTAAATCAGTCTGATTTAAATCACGAATTTAATCAAGATTTAAATCACTTGATTTTTTAAATAAAAGTCGTTGGTTTAAATCAAAATCCGAAATAAATTAAAGTGAAAATAAGTAAAATCCCGTTTCTGTTCTGTTATTTCGATTATGAAAGATAATAAGAAAATACAATGAGACTCAAATTATGTAAGCACAATATGAAAACGAGTATCATGCAGAGGATGATTAGAGAAAATCCCGTTTTGAACGGGTAACGGGTAAATCCTGCTTTCTTCTCTTTGTAACATAGGGTTTTTATATCGTTAAAACTATTCCAACGGAGAAATCATCATGAAAATTTAAGACGAAAGTTCTTTTGTGCCCACGTCTATTTGTTTGTTTTCAGGTAATAGGGTCGTATTTAGGAAAGCTCGATCCCCTCTGCGAAAAAAAAAAATAAAAAATAATAGAGTTTTAAACTTCAGGGGAAATTTATGTACTAAATACATAGATGTTATTCGGGATCGTAATACGGCAAATTTTGGATGCGTTAAAAAAATAATAATTCTTTTGATAAAGTGAATACTTTCAAATATCTAAGATCAATATTAACAGACGAAAACGATATTCACGAAGAAATTAAATGTCGACTAAAAGCAAGGAATTCGTGTTATTATTTAGTTCAAAATCTCTTGTCGTCGCAAATTCTGTCGAGAAATTTGAAGCTTAAAATATATAAAACGATAATTATGCCTGTTGCTCTGTATGGTTGCGAAACATGGTCGCTTGCTATGAGGGAAGAGCATAGACTGAAAGTATTGGAGAACAAGATCCTCAGACGAATATTCGAACCTAAAAGGAACGGGAATGGGGAATGGTGGAAACTTCATAACGAGGAACTACATAATTTGTACGGTTTATCAAACATTGTTAGGGTCATCAAGTCTAGGAGACTCAGGTGGGCAGGTCATGTAACCAGGATGGAAAAAAGTAGGAACGCTTTCAAAGTCTTAACTGGAAGACCAATCGGAAAACGACCATTAGGAAGACCTAGGCGCAGATGGAAGGACAACTTTTAGATGGATTTCGCAGATATAGGAATACAAAGTAGAAAATGGATCCAGTTGGCTAAGGATAGAAGTCAGGGAAAGCTTTTGTGAACGTGGAATTGATCCTATGGGTTCCATATGCCATAGAGTTAGTTAATTTTAGGCGAAATTTATGGACTTTATATGTATTTCGTGCGGCTAGCTAGTTTCGATTTTTTTTAAAATATGGCCCTGCCAAACATCAGTAACTTTCGCGAAAAGAAAAATGTCATATTGATAAACGTTGCTGTAAACTTTTTTCCTTAATGCTTGAGACACATTGTTTGGGATTGAAATAGGTAAACGATTGGGGATTAATTCAAAATTAAATCCCAATACTTCCACCTAAATGACATAATTAACATTTAATCCTAATTTCTAATGTCTTTTCTGCAGTTCGCGACTTGTATTATACGAGGAGAAAGTTTTGATATAAATAAAAAAATCGATTTAAATTTTAAAAAATCAAAAATGATATATTTTTTTAAAAAATCATGATTTTTTTTCACCCTGGTCAACAGTCTCACACCCAAAAAGAAATAAAAAGATCCACACTCGTCATATTATTTTCTCAAAAATAGAAAAAGAGTTTAGTTAGAGTTATATTTATATTTGCGGGTAGTAACTTGCTTCTTTACAAAAATAAAATTAATAATACCCACAATGAACATGCATCAATAAATAAATCAACCCATAATATTACTCTGATCCTTATTACATGCCTTCACATTCATACATCCTGTGGATTATTTCGTTTGTGATTCCAGTATCAGCAAAAGTGCCTAGAACTAAAGTAGTGTCTGTGTTGAGAGACAAAGCTGTTGAACTAGGATGTTCACATAAGACAGTAAGGCAACGGTTTACTGCGGCTGGACTCCATCACGCACAACCAGCTATGAGAACTATTTTGACAGATTACCACAAGGAAAGGCGTTCAGAATGGGCTAAGAAGAACGTGAGTCTTTCACAAGCCTATTGGGATCTCGTCATCTGGTCTGATGAGAAGGTGTTCCTCTCTGATCTGTAACCGAGAATGATATTATACAGGCCACGCGGGACACGATACTTCACAACATGTCATTTGCACCGAACATTCAAGACGAGTTTCAGCTCATTTTTGGGGCTATATGACAGCTGAAGGTCCGCGCGAGATTATTCCTGTTCCTGGACGAATGACTAGTGCGACTTATATCCAAGTACTGGAGGATACACTGCTTCCGTCTCTACACGAAAAATTTCCAGAACAAGAGGAATTCGTGTTTATGGAAGACAACAGCGGTGTTCATACCTCGACGCAAACTCAAGCATGGTTGGAAGATCATCCAGAGCTAATATGTATAGAATGGCTTCCTCGATCGCCAGACCTTAACCCCATAGAACATCTTTGGGCCTTAATGGTTCAAGAATGAAAAGAACGTCAACAAGACCATAACAAAGGAATTCTTGAGGCACATGTAATAGAACTCTGAAATAATATCCAACAACATCCAACTATATTCTCGAATCTTGTAGCTAGTATACCTAATCGTTTGGGTGACGTTATAGAAGCAGAAGGTGACTAGACAAAATACTAGAATTCTTTCATTTCCAAATATTTGCCTTTTATTGATCTTTTCTTCTTTTGTTCAATGGTAAAGAACTTATACATTTCATTTTTGTTCTCAATTAACCTAAAAGACATTTGAAGCTGGATTAAATGTCTTAGGTTTTCTTCATCAAATTCAACTTTGATTTTATTTTCATCCCAATTAATGTTCAAGAGACCTTTGGAGCTAAAGTTAAATATTTTATTTCGTTTTTAGAAAAATTAGTTTTAATTTTATTTTTTTCCTAATTAACCCATTAGTGCCCAGAATTTCCCACTGGTATTTTGAAAAGTTTTTTTCGCATTTTGGTCTTAATAGTACTCTAAAATAGATATTAGAATATTTTTGAAAAATATTTATTTTTTCTTGTTTTTTTAGCCCGGCAACTTAACTTGCCAACAGGCATATACATATTACAAAAGGGAAAATTTTCAAAAGTTACAGTTTTTAAGAAGAAAATACACTGGAAAATCATACCTATTAAAATCAAATCAATCCTTCCTTTACAGACCTTCAATCCTTCCTTCTGTAGTATTTCAAATCAATCCAGTTGAAAAATCTTTGAGTTTTACGTCCCACGATTATGCCGGTTAGGCTAAAGGAGACGGTGATTATGAGTAATGAATGAAATGGTGGAATGAAGAAAGTGGGAGGAAACGGGAGTACCCCGAGAAAACCCACGCACACGATCAATCCAGTTGAGTCTTTCTCTTCAAAACACATTGTACCCAAAAAACAGTGCTAACCTCGCATTAATATATTATACAAAGAAAATGCAAGAATGCTATAACGAAACAGACTCCAAAATTATTTTACGGTTAAAACCAGCAATGCCAATAAATGAGTTTTTGCGCTATGACGAAAAATTGCCGTGGTAATTTAAGTTGCCAAGGGGCAGCAATGGGTTAATGCCCAAAAGACATTTGGGGCTAGAATTATATATTTTATTTCTTCTTTACAAAATAACGTTTTTTCACACTACTTGTGCTGTGTGTTAAAGAAGCGAGCGGATTTCGTTTCAACTTTTACATTTACATTATCTTTCTCTTCATCAGTTTCAGTCCATACCAACAATAGTAGTTCTTACACTTTCAAAAAAAAAAAAAAAAGTTGCTTCATGAAATCAGGTTTAACAAAAGCACAGAAGTTATCGTAAAATGTAATCTTGAAATTGGCTTAATTTCCCCAACTCTCATGCATAACAGCATAAACAATAGACCTAACTACAGCCTGAAAGAAAACATACCTACTATTTCATGAAAAATGGGAACTTTGGAGAAAAAATGTTAACAGTTTCACGAAATGAAATTAATTCACCTTTTTTTCCCTCCAACTTCAACTCAAAACAATAACTTTATGCCTCTAATTTCAAACAAAACACATTATGTTTCACAAAACTAATTTACACGAAATATTTCGTGTTACATGACAAGAGGAATGAAATTTACTCCTTTATTATTGGCCAAATATAATTCCAAACAGCGGAGTTAATTGGGAACCTACAAAACAATATTTGGAATTTTGTAAAGGAACATGATTGGGAGGGGGCGATTGGTCATTCTTGACTGATTTTACCCCTAAAAGTGTGGCTTGTTCATAAACTCCAAATTACATTTGCACCATATTCTTTAAAAATTAAACACTTTTTACAGAAGTTATACTGGATCTTTTTTAAACAGCAGGGTAAAGTAATTCAACCTCTAATTCTTGATAGCCGGCGTACTTCCGTCTCCTCCCACATTATCATTCCATCAAGTCTACCATCATAATTCACATCCCTCAATCATCGTCCCCCTTAGTCTACAGGGCATAATCTTTGGACGTAAAACTGAAAAAAGTTAATTTCATTTTTCTCTTGACCCCAATTGACTTCGTTTAATAGGGATGATCGAGAAGCCCCAAAGAAAATATACGCCATCTTGAATCAAATTGACTCAATATGGTGGAAGTTATATTTAAACATATTTTATTATAATATTTAAATAACCAAGTTTCGAAGTTCAGAGGAACTTGGTCCCTTTTACGCGCTTATCCATTGCCAATTTCACCCGCAACAAATTCGAATGATGCGGATGGCCTAAAGTAAAAATAGCCTATATTTTGTCTAATCAAATGATCTTCAGTTGTTTTGCCTATAACACAAAATTGTTATATATGTGAATGTGCAAAGGGTGAGTGTTTTAGCTTTCATCCCTTATTCTTGATAGAGTTAAATCCAAAACAATAGGATTATTAGTTGAAACCATAAGCCAATTTTCATTAAAATGAAACCAAAACAATAAAAGATAGTTGTGAAACAGGCAAACGGCCGCACATACACACAAATGTCAGTTGAGTCGAATTGTAGCGCTTGTCTTTGATCAATTTCACTATGTTCCATAAAAATGGGATTTGTTTAAAGATGTCTTCGCGGAACAGTTTTCAATCAGGGACGAATAATTAACTTCCTCAGTATTGACTGATTTCAGCCCCAAGCAGTAGAATTGTGGGAAAGGCTTATAGAACATATACTTCGTATTGTATTAGCATATAATCACTTTTATGGATCTCGAACCGGCTCGGTATGTTGAGGTGACTGAGTCGTGAGCCGAGCCGTTGACAACACTACAGGCTGCTTAGCTACACCCACCGGCTTCCACTGGGCCACTGCGGCCCCCACCTTTGTAACAGTTTGTAGTAATATTCATTATCTTCACCCACAGAATCAGCTATCCAGTTGCGATTATTAAATTATACATATGTATTTTATTTATTTATTCACTAAAATATTTACGATACAGCCAAAAGATCATTATTTTTGTAAAATGACTATTATTTAAATGAAGCAGAGTGAACATTCTACTTGAGTTTAGAACTATCACTTGCTACACTTTTAGAACTAGACCTGATAGTTTATGCTCATTATTTCTGACAATTTTCTACAAATTACTTAGAGACTATTCGGAGTAAATGTTTTACGTAGTTTAGTTATATTTTATTTTAATATATTTTAAATATATTTTATTTTATTCTTTTTGTTTAATAAATATAATTATATTTTTCTTTCTTCTTCTATGGGAATTAACAATTCTCATTTTTTCTTTTTATTATGGGAATAAGGAAAATATTCTGAACAATTTTAAAGCACTTAACACCAAGGCGTAGATAAATATGCTATTTTATTTCGTTATCTGTGTGATATATGAGATATATATTTTTCTTTCATATATAGGAGAATTAACGTTTTTCTTTAGTTTCCTAAGGAAATTAGAATAATGGATATTCATAACAGCATTGGTTTCAAACACTTAATGTCAAGGAGCAGATAGACTATTATATTTTGTTCTCCCCATGAAATAAGCATACCTTTTTCTTTCTTTCTTTCCTTCTTTCTTTCTTTCTTTCTTCATAGTGGCCCTTAAGACTTACCTAGTCGATAGCCAGAAGTTTGCCTGAAGGCATAACGTCGCGTAGCAAACAACTCGGTTCGACACGTGCCAATATACCTACTTTCTGAATAGAGTTGGAAGTCATTTTTTTTATTTTCATGATTTCATGGAAAGTTATATATATATATCTTCGCTTCTGCTGTACTACTACTACTACTACTAGTTATCTCCCCAAAAGTAAGCAAATCTCCTTTTTGAGTACTTTTTCATCATATTTTATTGAAAAAAGTGTTATGAACGATTTAAAAAAAATATATAAATTTACTTCGGCCGGGTTTGAACTCACGCCAAAAGCAATTCTTGTAACCAGCCTACAACGCTAGCGCACACGACCACGAGGACCGATAGCAACAAGCGTATGATTTCTGTTATATACATAGGTATAGGCTATTTAGCAAGATACGGATAACGCCAACCAATCAGAATCGTGTATTTAGTTACTACTACCGGGAGTACTCTCCCGAGCAAGATCTCAACAACCTAGTCCAAGCTAGAGGTTAACTATGTCAATAAAATTCATTTCAAACGGTTCAGCCATTTTTCGCTATAATAGACAACGTATTTTTAATGTATATACTATGTAGATATACGTTAATAGTATTGTTACTGTCTTTTTTATTTAAGTTATTTATTGATATAAAAATGATGCATTAACTTTAATATTTAACAGTATCATACAATTTCATCGTGCGTATCACGACGTGTCGTCGTATCCAGGTCTGTTCCAGGTCACGAAATCCGTAACCAATTATCACTGCTTCCAAATACCAGTATAATAATAGGGTATGTTCTAACCCCAACGGGTAGGAACTGACTGTGGTTAGATTTTTTCTCTAAAAACGGAGCTCGATTCTCAGTAGAAGCCTATGGTTTCGGATCCCACGTTAAGCTGTAAGTCCATGTCTCATATAGCCTCGCTGCTGAATGGGACGCTAAAGTAAAACCAACTACTACAACTAATAACAGACATTCTACAAAGAGCTCTGCAGACCATTTTCTTCATAAGAAATATTTTTTTTCATATCAAACAGAGCAAACATAAATGTATAATTACAAGGATTCTGTTAAAATCTGCCGAAGTATTCAGAAACCTAAGAACCCCCCCCCAAAAAAAAACAAGAAACACCAAAAAAAAAGAGATTTGATGTATGAACTTCTACCAAAGATAAGTTCTAGCAAGCGAAGTAGGCTATTTTTAGCATTATTCAATTGGATCAGTTGCTACATTTGCTAATAAAAAGTTGACGTTAAATGTTCTCCCTGAAATATACGTAAAGGAGAAGATACTTTTTGAATAAAGATCCGGCTTTAGATTGGTTGATTTATATAAAAAGAGTGAGTTTGTAACGACACAATTACAAGCATGGGATTCAAACTTGTGTTGCGTTATTCAAGGTTTAAAGTTTTTAACATATTTCAGATTCTATCGAGAATCAAATTCAAGGTGTATATTTCAAGGTGAAGTGTCCCTATCTGTTCAAGAAACTTGTATTTCAGAATCTACTGGCAATATTATCGATATATAGTTAGTGTAATTTCTTTATATAATGAAATGTAATCCCATAGTGACAGTTTGAACAATAATCTCTGTTTTGTTAAGGACTAAAGGATGAGAATTTTATATATAAACGGAAAAAAAAATTAGTGATATTTAGTTCCAGAAATAGGGATGATCCAAGTCAATGTGCTGATCACACACAAAACAGTTTAAATCCATTTCCTTGATCATAGCTAATTATGGACTACAATTGAAGTGAATTCAATTTATTTTGAGCTGTAATCTTATTCATAGTTCTTATTAACAGTCAAATTTAGAAGTTTTACGCATGTAAAATTCTACTTCAATTTTTCGCTTGACAAGAAAAAAATAAATAAATACTTGCAGAATATCGAATCACACCTTGAACTGTAACCATATGTTTCTTTCTACTGGAGTCCTACCTGATCAATAATAAAATAAAAATAAAAAACAGCGAAGCGGAGATTCGAACACGGGTCGCAGGAATGGGAATTCTATACGGATCCAATGAGCTACGAAAGAAGATACACGAACAATCTACGCTATAAGTATATGGTACTAATCGTAAGCTTCACGCTGTAAAAGAACTTTTTTTCCTTTTATTAAGTTTTACGATATTTCTATAGTGTTTTAAGTGAACTGCAAAGAGAAAGATCATGTAGTTATCAATTTGGTTAGGGATTGAGCTTTAAAAACTTTTAAAACATTTAATTAAATCGCGATACAGTAGCAAGGAATGTGTAGTACCTTCAGCCATAATTTTATTCTTCCAAGCAAAAAAGAATGCCTTCGTTCTACGCATTTGGAGTTCTTAAAAGTAAAGTTATAGCATAATTAAACGTGTGATTTTGCCATTTGAATGTAAATTTATGTCCCTTACTGACCAAAACAAATCTCATGGGCGCAATCTGCTTCCTAAGCTCCGCGTGTGTGCTTCTCCCTGTTCCCAATAGAAAATTTAGCTTAGGTATTTTCTGCAAAACTATTCGCGAGATATAGAATTTCATACTCAGTACTTCTGTTTACCTGGTACGGGAATTCATAGAATTGGAAATAATTCCTTTGTGTAATTATAATTATGCAGAACAGCGATGAATAAATGTTTTATGTTGCTTAAAATGTATGCAAATTGTTAGGAAATTTTCTAGAGTGGTGGAAAATATTCTTCTCAGGCTGGGACAACAGTAATTAAGTTAGTGCCAAGGAAAGAAAAACTAGAGACGGGGAATTTCCCTAGCTTCCCCCTACAAACAAATCACTGGTCGTAACGAACGCTTTTCCTGACGTATGACCGTGGCACTCTGTGTGGCTCCGTGGATGAGTGAGCAAAGGCGTGGCTTCGTAATCATGGGGTTTAGGGTTCGAGTCCGGTCGAGGCAATTTGGTATTTTTTTCCATTGTTCGTTCCCCATATCTTAAGATGTTTCTCTCCCTCCGTAATCATCTGATGCTCTCAACTGAGTTCTCCACTTGAATTCAGCAATTGGTAATGGGATGCTCTCAAGTTCGGGTGAGCTTTTACATGTCTACTTACAAAATCAAAATTTTCGACAAAATATGGATGCTATCCGATCATTTTGTCTCCAATTCTGAATTTGCACATGTGAGTGTATTTCTCCTTCATCATATTTGCATCTCCCGTTTTCCTATGTTGTCAGTTATGACAAAAGATGGTTTGGGAGCAAGATTTCAAATCATAAAAGCGCTATACCAATGGGTCCACTCTCGCTAAGCATTTGATTAAAAGCATATGTTTTCATACTGTAGGAGGGGAGCTTTTGCTCTTCCTACCCCCCCCCCTGAAGTGACAGAATATTTATTTAGGTTCTGTAAAGTCATTTCAGATCAAACGACTTAAAGAGAGTTCATTCCAACAGCAACAGGATTGGGCTTTTATTTGTTGTTGCACTTTATCTTCACGAATAGGACGAATAACAAATAGTATATTTGGCATAAGAACTACACGTATAAGATTCATTTTATTTTGGAGAAATGATGCTGTAGACGGTAGTGGGAATTTCACCCAAGTGTACGGGAATTTTCATTGCCTGGCCATTATGCCACCCGCCTTCTTTTAAAGTTAATTCGGTTGCAATACTTCCAGCAAATACTTTGGACTCAACTGGTGGAGCACTCTTGCCGTAAATCTCCATATGGCTGTACCATTTAGAAGTGTCCCCCGCTGTACAATTGCCCATTTAATCATAGTTCTCCTTTCAACTTGTTGTGACACGATTTAAATCGTGAAATACAGGGACGAGAGCGTACGAACATATATTCCCAATAAGATTTTTCCTAACTTTGTAGAAGAGCAAACAAGTTAAAGAGTACGAATTTGTGAATTTATATCAAAGAAGCCGTGAGAAAGATGAGGGCATTCAAACGAATATTTCTTGCCTTGTGAGAGGTCGAAATATTGCAGAAGCGAGGATACGAGGCAGCAATAAAAGGAAGAGCCCAGATGAAAGAACTGAAGAAAAAAAGAAGTGGAATTTAGGGGCATACTTACTAACTTTCTTGGTATTTCTCTGTGTGGTGGAGTATTGAATTTTTCTCTCGCATTGATTTCTTTGCACCTCGGCAGCAACTCACACAAAGACTTGACTCACAAGGGTTGAGATTGTAAGGACGTCTTTCTGAAAGTAAAGAAACGAACTTTCCTTTTCTCACCACCTAACGGTCACATTCTTTCCTTTATTCTCCAATATTGTTCTTTTGTTTCTTTCAAAAAAGTTTTCACGTAACCGGTAGTGTATATGCAAATTAAATGTAAGTTATTTATATCACAGAACGTTTTGGAATATCTAGTAGTTAGGGGTGGCATTTTACTTTGTGCCGAAGTATTTCATAGTCAACAAGTTCTGTGCTGTTTGCTTTCGTTATTCTCTTATTTTCTCTCTGTATAAAAGTTCTAACGCACTTGTTCACTGTTATTAAGTTATACACGGTGTTTTAATTATTTCGCTCAGTGCATATACGGAATGATATCAATACAAACCAGAAAAATACGAATCCACTGGATTGGGTATTTTTTTTCTCAACTACTTAATGAGTACTTCCTAAAGTCGAATCAGATTCAACATTTAATTGAAACATCATGTAGTCAATAGTTAATTCAAACAAACTGTATGTGTATTTCATTTTAAGAACTATATGTTTTATGAACACTGCAACGTAAATTAATTTCTACAGAGCCATAAGCCAAACGAAACGAATTTCTTAAATATCTGCTGACTTCGCATTTTTTCACTGCTTGTAAGTCGAGATAACACATCATTTTCATTTCACAGTGTGAAACTACGGTGTGAAACTAAGCGAATATCAATACTTTGTAATGGAACATTACAATTTAATGTAATGATATTTTTGATGGGAGGGTCCCAGAAATTTTTGCACCGACTGTACTTCCTATTTAGCAAAAATTTCTTTCGATCCATATAAATTATTTATTTGTTCGTTATTTTATTCCAAATTAACATGGAAGACGGTAAAAATTTGTTTAGGAATCATATTTTGGGGGATTCATATCTTCATTTATCTATTAACTAACTATAAATCTTATATATGCATATTTTAAATGGACGATTACAAATCTCACGGTGTCAGTGCTATTCGGAAATATAGTCCCACCATTGGATGGAAGTTTAGAACAATTAACCAATGTAAATTTTGGCACAATATTTTGGACTCTCCTCACCCCTCTTTTGGTACCAATGTTCATCTAAAGATCCGGTTCAATCCAGATTTTACCATTTTTTATTCGTTTTAAAAACTCCACCGCCAAAAAAGCTTTACTTTGATTGGTGCAGTTACCCACGCTACATATTAAGGCGCGATCATCTTGACTCTACATGGACGACTGGAAAAAGAAAGCTGTGTGTTTGATCGGCTAGCAGATATGCAGGAATTTTGACAGTATAACCGAGTAAGACAGGTAAATTGTATATCCAGGTCAAAACTACTCTACCAGGAAGCACAGGAGCTAAAATTTAGACAATCTTAATAGTTGAAACAGACTAAAATTTCAGTGAAACGTAGCCGGATACATCGGACGCCATGCCGGATGTAAATATTTAGTTTGGACAGGTTCGACATTACGTGCATTTGATTTGGTGTGCTAAACTCTTCATTTGCTTCGATTTAGAAATTTCAGAACAGTGATTATCCTTTTCACCCCTCCCGATATTATATACAGTTAAGACCTGTCCATGTAGTAACTTATTAATATAAATAGTAAGTGATTTTTCTTACTAATCCACATGGCGGAATTCTGAGTTTCGGAATCTTTGTAACATGAGAATAATCGCTTAGGTTAACTTTAAGAGCTCCTGTTTTCATCCCGAATTGGGATAGCTTCCAGTAGGGATGGGTTAAATATTTAAATTATCTAGGTTTCCTTCCCTTTTAGGGAGGGGAACCTCAAAATTAATAGCTTTAGTATGTTCAGCTTGAACACGTTTTGACCAGTATCTGATAAAATATCACGAGTTAATCAGGACTAATTGGTTCAGTTTTCACCGTCCATTTCCTTCCCCTACATCAGCTAGAGCCGATTTGAACAAAAATGGTAAACTCTGATGAGTTCTATGTGTGTTAAATGGATAATAAGATTAATGGTAGTGATGATTGGTGTGTATTTGCATGATGTGTCTTGTAGTTTAAGTAGTATGTGTATATTTGTAATATAGTAAACATTTTCTTGTAGTAGTAATTGTGGTAGTTAAGTGATGAAAGAGTGCGTGAGATAGATAAATATGGACAGTGTAGTATTTACTATGCGATATTTTTTTTATTCCGTCATTAAATGAACTTATAAACAACATTTGAAAGTGAACGTAATATAGTACAATAATCCTAAGTACAAGGTCACATTTCGTGGTTTACAGTTCGAACAAATAGTTACTAGCGCCCTTGTGTCGAAATTCCGAACTATCAGTCGTGCATATTTTACCATCAAACCCAGTTAGTGATTTAGGTTTTACAAAATTGACCTTTATTTTCGATTTAAAACCGAGTAAACACGATTTCCGGCCCATATGAACAGATAGTTGGATAATGTGATTTGACACTTTAATATTCTGAAAACTACAACATTCTGTGTAATCCAGTAATGAAAATATTTAAGTAAATAAACTATGCATAGATTCTTAACCGAAGTCAGCCAATGTGATGCTATTTCCGTTCTGAAATTAAGATATTGAATTCCAATTCTTTTCTTGTAGTTGCAGAATAATTTTCATTGCTGCTGTCAGACTGTTATCACGTTCAGCAATATTATCGCACATATTTTATTTTTTTGTGAATATTTCTATATAGAGAATTGTTTCAAAACAGCTGCGAAGTAAGATATAGGATGGTTTGTGCGGCAAAGAAGTCTTGGGTTCGAGTAATGTTTCTTGCGTGTTGGTCGGGACGCGACTTATAGATTTTTTAGAATATATGATGAAATGAATGAATAGTTCGGACATAGATAGAAGAAACAGGGTGTTTTTTTTAAATATAGCGTCGTAGTAAATGGAAAAAGATGATGATATAAATATATGAATATTTATTTGAATATGAATATGAATATTGTAGTAAAAGTGAATAGATGATAGGACACCCGTATAGTGTATACATGGGCCCGGTGTATCTTAGCCATATGTTGATATATATATATATATATATATATATATATATATATATATATATATATATATATATATATATATATATATATATAGATGAAACGTAAATGTGTGGTGAGGATCGTTTCGAGTTCTGACCTCCACGCCGAGACATCACTCGACAAGGTAGGCGAGTTATATATCAGCATGTATTATTACTTCGCAGTTGAGTATGCCATAACAGTAGTATTTATTTATTTCAATTTCGTCTGACAGCAGGGTAGGGATAGCATCATGTAATGGCTAACTAAATGTAATTGTTCATCGATTATGATACCAAATAGTTGGCGTTTTGGGCTGTTGTGAATTGTGTTTACAGTCGGTTATGAAAGAGAAGACCCTATGACTCTGAGATTGTTTTTCCACGTTACCTACCCGGGCTAGCTTACAATGTTCATGGAGGCGACAGCTCTGACAGGGTTACAGAATCGAAACAGTTAGTTATTGAAATTTATTATACCGTACCCGGGCATCGACCCCTCCCCCCTTGAATATTTTCGTTTTCTTTCTTAGTTCCCAAACTAGATAGTGATGGAAATTAATCGATGCCTCAGAATTTAGCGCATTCTGCGAAGGGGAGCTATCGGTGAAGTTTGGCAATAGAAATCACCGATCCAAAATCCAGTTTATTTATTTTTTTTATTTTGGCAAATCGCTAATTAGCGATATCTTAGCTATTACTCTAGTTTCATTACTATTCTGGAATCTTTTAGTTTCCAAGAGGTCGGATGATTTTTTTTTCCTTTTTTGAAATTCTAAATTAACGCCTTCTCTAACCTTCCGGAGGATTCCGGGATCTGCAAGGGTGTTGACCGGATACGGTGAGTGGTGGGATTTCCCTAAAGCCTTTGTCTTTCTGAAAATCCCATCGGGGACACAGACTTGTCTCATCTTTGCAGACATCTTTTTCGGCTATTTACTTGGTAAGCCGAATCCCTTTTGGCATAAAAGAGAATATTTGGTTATATTATGTTGTATACGCAAATTCGACCACTTATCTTTCGTAGTTGTAGTGTTCTGTCTCCTCTCTTCTACCTATTCTTTCTACTCCTTCTCTAAAGTTTTTTTTTTAATTTTCAACCTTCCCCCCCCCCCCCCGATTTTGAAAGTATAATATATCAATGAATTAATGTATAATATATTTTTTTTAACCGAAATGACCAGCTGAGACATCTCAAGATACGATTCGTTTGATGAAATAGTTAGGGACTGGGTTTACATTATATTTGACCCATCGACGGGGTGAGTAACGATTCGGTACACCGTAATTTTCCACTTTCATTCCTTCACCATTGTCCGTCTGGGATTATTTTTTTTTTCATCCAGTGGTCACTTTCCATTTAGTTTATTTGATTTCCGTGAATGTTGTTGTAATATTGGGCCCAAAGTTAAGATAAAAATTGTTTGGTTTCTATATGTTCATGTATCTAAGAATGTTCTGTGTTACGTGCCTGCCTTACAAGTTTTTTTTCCTTTGATCTACTCTCCAATTGAATATGTGAAAATTTAAAATTAATAGACGCGCGGTATAAATGAAAATAATATTATATGATGATATGTCGGAAGTTTTGTTTCTTGGTGTAATGTTGCAACCTTCTTGGACAAATTAATGTTGGGGTTATGTAATTAAATATGTGCGCGTGTATTGAAAATATATATATATAGAGAGAGAGAGACGTCGAAATGTAAATATGTATGAAATATAGAATATTAAAGTGAAATGTAAAATGTTAAATTTATAATATGGATATATGTCAGAGCACCGCATCTGCCCCACACGTTTATCGGTTGCCATGGGTTTTAAGTAGTGTTTTCCGACGAATGGAATGATGTAGCCTAATTTTCTTTTAAAGAATACCGCCGCGAACTTAAATAATTTTCTTTGTTCCGAATAAATGTAATTAGCAATCAGTAACGTAAATAATTTCAATGGCATGCATTTCAAAATAACGGCAGGTCTAAAACGTAATCCAATCCCTCGACAAATATTATCCTTTAGTGATCAACCAGATTTTTTTTTTGGAAAGTGTACCTAGAATCCCCCCTGTTTTCCAATGTGTATCCTATGACTTAACCAGTGTTTACCACGATATAAATCATCATAATCCTCCCAACCATTGAAGATCTTCTCAAATATAAATACTATGAATAAAAGTTATAAGTAATTCACAAATAAAGTGTTATGATGCGTCCAAGTGATGAATGACTAACTAGTGACCTGGAGTTACTAAATAATGAATCCAAAAATGGACTGAACCGAGAGGAGAATTCTCCTCTGACCAAATATCGTCGTTGAAATCCCTAGATGGGTAGAATTTTCAATATGCAAATACAGCTACAAACTGGTAGTTCGTATATACTGGACAAATGGTTATTATAAAGCAAAATATATGTGTATAAGCATAAACTGAATTTAAATCGAGTGAAATGTGTTGGACACTACCTTTAGTGCATTAACAGTGATCCCGAATGCTCGAGTTTGATATACGCTACAGGACGTACAAAGAATACTTTTTTTTAATGTCTCGACGTGAGGTAGAGACTCATAAGTTCTAGTACACCTAAAAGTTTTTTTTTTCTTTTCTTTCCTCTTTGTCCATTTTTTTTAAAGTGAAATAAGTGTCTTCTTTGCGTATGTCGCAAATCATAATTTGCTTTAGCATGCCTAAGATATAATATATGTAATTTTTTTTTTTTATTTGTCAAGATGATTGAATATATAAAAATTTACTAAAATATAACTCTATGTATTCTATTAATATATAACCAAGAACTTGTGCTTTTAAGATTTTCTTTGTAATTATTTTCCCTTTTCACTATGAATGTAATAAACTATTTGTACCCTTGTAGCTAGTTGGTTTCCTTTAAACATACATACACTGTCCTGAGTAAGTGAGTGAGTGAATGCATGATAGATTTAATTTAAGTAATTTTAGTAATATCATTTGTCATATTAACATCTATAATATATGTGTCATGTTTTAATATATGTGTTAAGGTAAATAACCTAGGTCATGAAAGACCGCTACTAACAAATTTAAAGTCGGCTCTAGGAGTGAGACGAAAATAACAGGATGAGCCTAAATACGACATCTTTCTTCCAGGAAGTTGAAACTCTTATTGAGACGATACATAAATTTTATATTGAATTTATAAGTTTATTTTTTTATTTTTTTTCTCTTTTCTTGACATTCATATGTGTGGTCGATCTCAGATCATGGAGTTCAGATATTGGATTGTTATCAATTATTGTTTGAGATTAAATTATTTACAAAGAATTAAATTCCACTTTTCTCATTCCCAGGTCTAAGTCTGGGCAACCCCACGAACGTGGTGCCTGGAGCTAGGTCTGGGTGGTATGAGGGAACATGTGTCTATTCCAAATCACTTCAAAATTGATTCTCCACTAATAGTATTTGTAACGATTTACCGGACAATGACCATTCGAATTCATTACTATATCTCCTAAATCATCCAGTAATCCATTCTCCTTTAAAATCCTCAATCTTTCCTTTTCCTTCTCCTTTTCTTTTTCTTTTCTTATTTCTTTCTACTTCTTTCCCCCCCTTTCCCTTCTCACACTTTCTTTTCTTATTCCTAACAAAACTGAAAACTAATTAGGTCGTGACTGGGAGTAGTCGCTATCAGCACGGTCAATAAATTCGATTCGATAAGTTTCTTCGGAAGTCCGATTTGGGATATTTACATCTAAAATGAACATATACAGAGACTAAGAATAATAATATAATTTATTTCAAAATTTACTTTACTAGAAAATATTTATAGTTTCAGTTAGTAGTAGATATTTCATTATCACTCTTTTGCTAAGTTCAGGCGACTCCTCTTTCAACCACGATGTTAGTTGTCACACGCCCTAAAATAAATATACGTTTTCAGAAGTGGCGAACTGTGACAACAAGTTTAGTTAACGACCTAATATTATATTCGTTTTTCAACTTAAACTTGAAGTAATTCATCTGTAACTACTGGTTGCAATAGATGAATAAAATCAATTATAAAATCTGTCCCCGGACTCTTAATACATATCGAAAAGTCATTTCTTGCTCTATCCTAATGCTTTGCTCTATGAAAACTAATATTGAAACCAAAAGAGTGCTAACTGAGCGTAATATCGGTTCAGCACTGGAGAACAGTTTGCAGAGTTCCTTGAGGAAATTCTCGCACACCAACATTAAGTTTTGTTTTAAGTTGCAAAATAGTGCCAAAGAAGCTTACGAAATATCAAAATCAGTATATTTCAATGAAGTTGTGGCATTGAAGATTGTTTAGAAGTGGTATGAGCGACTCAAAAGTGGTAAGGATTCGGTTGAAAACGAGCAACGATCGAGACGTCCTTCGATGTCAAAAATAGATGAAAAAGTGTAAAAAAAAAAAAAAAAAAAAAAAAAAAAGTGGCACATATAATTTACCAAACAGACGAATGACTACTCGACAGTTTTTCAAAGAACTAAACATCTCGTATGGATCCATGTAAAGCATTTTAAAAGCCGATTAAGTGGGCAAATGGCTTTCTTCTTCACCACAAAAACGCGCCGTGCCACACCTTGCTTTCAATCCGCGAGTTTTTGGCCGAGAAAATATTCCTGTCTGTCCACATTCACTGCGCTTTCCAGATGTAGCATCATGAGACTTCTAGCTCTTCCCGAAAATTAAAACCGTATTTAAAGGAAAACGTTTTGACAGCATTCCTGACATTGAGAGGGCCATGACAGACCAGCTGGGAACCTTTCAAAAAGAAGTCTTCAACAAATACTTCCAGACATGGATTCAATGTTGGAATAAGTGCATTGTTGTCCAAGGACAGTACTTTGAAGAATATTGTATTGAAGGATATGTCCAAGGAATAGTTCGTTATACCATTTTCCATAATATCCCAGAAGTATTACGTGCCCTAACATACCCGTTTGATCGCTATGTCATATTTTTGCTGGAGTGTATCACTAACAAACAGAACAGTTTTTGAAAGATGGGCTTCAAGTGACCCAATAAATAAATCTGCGGAAGTATATTCGTTACTACATTCGATGTTTGGGTTAAAAAATTGTTCAGAGGATGTTGATGGCGCAATAAACAAATACAGTCAACTATTATGCTTGGAAATACACAGAAACTGGCGAAGATGCAACAGAACGTATAGTCGAGTTCAGAAGAAATATGAAAAGTGGCTTGATTCGCTGTGCTCGTTGCGAATCAAGTAAGTAGTCGTGTTGCGACTATTAAGTAATTTAATTAATCCCCCGAAGACACTCGTATGGGGTATACAACACGAGTTCGTAGTGGAAGGTCACAAAAGCCATTCGGATCGAAAGGTGGATCGCGGTGCGAAAGGTGGATCGCGGTGCGAAAGGTGGATCATCACCGGGAGTCAGTATAAGAATTAGTTCATTGCCTTAACCAATGAGTAACGAAATGACACGTATTATAAGTGTTGCACTATAATATAGAGTTATGCGTCAGCTACAACATAAGATACTATTCCCTTTGGTTATGTATTCTGTTATCTCAAAAAGTAACATATAAGAGGAAAACTTGAATTTTAAGATGAGTACGCAACATCGCTCTCGCTGTTAGACTTTGCTACTACTGTGCTCAGTTTTACGAGATTTTTACTTACAAACATAAATTATTTTACAAGTAGTTATCTCATTACGGAATATGGATATTATATGGAAGTTTTTCGTGTTATGTTTTACATTTTGTCCAAATATTATTTAATGTTTACGGAAATAGAATGAACACCCCAGAGTTGTACGAAAAGCCCCCAAATGAAAATAACTTTAGCTTTAGGCTATCTTCATTACATAGTTGGATAAGAATGTTCGAATGTTTAGTGGACATTGGTTATAGACTTCCTATTAAAATATGGCTAGCGCGAGGAAAAGAAAAGCAGGAATTTTTTGAAAGAGAACAAGAGAGTATTCAGTTCAAATTTAAAGCTAAGATGCGTTTATTGGTAAATGCAGTAAAGCAAGGCTTCGGATTATCTAACGATGGCAACATAGTTCGACGTTTATTTGCTAATTTGAAACTGAGCTCCGAAATAGCTGGCATCGATGAGAGATTGATTAAAATTTTTTCGTTGATTTTGGAAGTGGTTGCAAGTGGCGAAGAAATTAATCTAGAAACGTTTAATACCCTCATTTTTGAGACAAAGACTTGTATTTGGAGCTCTATAGCTAGTATTATTTGCCAAGCAGTCTACATAAATTACTCATTCACGGTATTGACATCATCAAGCCAATTGAAATAGTGATTGGTCAATTTTCTGAAGAAACTTTAGAAGTAATGCATAAATTGTTCCGCTACAGCAGGTTGCATCATACGCGAAAGTCATCTAGATCCAGTACATGTCATGACTTGATGAAATATTTATTACTGATATCTGATCCTCTTATATCTTCCAATGGAAGGATAGCTAAACAGCACAATTCTTGTGATGTTGATATCAAAGAATATCTTCTAGATACACAAAATTTGTGTTCAAACTTTGAAACTTCTGTTGCAGCAACACATAGTCATAGTCATTAAGTTTGTTCATGCGTATTTATCATGCTAAGTAAATGAATACGTAATTTTTGTAAGTTTCGTTTAGCACAGATAGTTCTTCATTAATTTGTTTTGGTATAAGTGTCTAACACGGACACATCAAGCGGACGTGATACTTTAATTTATTTTTGTATAGATTGTATGTACATCTGTCTAACATAGACAAACACAACAATCCAGTATTTCTTTCTTTTCGTATGTTTTTATGTTTCATGTCCTTTCTTAGCAACACCATACAGCCTTTTTAATAAAGGCCAATGTCAAGGGGAGAATTTGTCTCTTTTTCCGATTGCTTTTCTTTTTAGATTCGGCATTTTCCTTCCTTAATGGATAGATTACTTGTGTTATACTCTTGTGTTATACACACCACTACATATTAATGCGTTGTTTCAGTTATGACAGTAGGGGTCATTTCTTCCTATTTTAATTTATAGAATACCCTCCACGGAAAACTAGAGTACAGGATTGATTCTGTCCCAAATCCGCCTTCTCCGTATGTTCTTGTTCTGATGTACACTCACCTAAAGGTCATACCGTTTAATGTATGTCAACCAAATTTTAAACTTCAGGTTTCTATGGGATCCTCCAGAGAGGATTTTCGAATTTTCATCCTAAATATAAGAGTAGTTTATTTAAGGATAAAATCAAAAATTGGGTTTTCTCAGAAACGTCTCTGATGATTTTCTTTATATTTCATAAATCAGCTATCTAAAAGCAACCCCATACTGTGATATGAGTATTTTTTTCTGGAACTAATTGATTAATTGAGACTTAATGGGGACGTCAATATCGATACTATTTGTCCGCGTCACTACCAATGAGGACTGCCGTAATTAAAATTTAAAAATAAATATAGCAAAACAAAATACAAAAAAATGCTAAAAAATAATAAAAGCCAAAAAAAGAAGAGATAAAAATAACAAATATATAACAATAATAATAAATATATGAGAATGTCAAATATATTTCAATAATATTTGGTCTAGGAATTAATTCGTGCGGTTGGTACGCACACATTGAAGCTGTAGTACAAACACAAAATACATAAATACCTTAAGAAAAATATTGTCCATCGCTAGCCACCACTTTCACCCATCTGTCAGGCAATGTACGGATTCCGTGGCGAAAGAAGTCCTCATCCTTGGAAGCGATCCAATCAGAGACCCATGTTTCGATATCTTCTGAAGAAGTAAACCGCTGTCCAATCAAATCGTTGTTCATGCAATCGAACAAGTAGTAGTCCGAAGGAGCAACGTCTGGTGAATACGGCGGGTGGGGTAAAACTTCCCATCCGACATTTTCTAAATAGGTTTTGACCGGTTTTGCGACATGTGGGCGAGAGTTATCATGTTGAACAATAAGTTTATCATGTCTGTTCTCCCATTCTGGTCGTGTTCTGGCCAGAGCTTGCTTCAAACGCATTAATTGTCATCGATAACGTTCTCCATCCATAGTTTCACCCGGTTGCAGCAGCTCATAGTACACCACACCTTTCATATCCCACCATATGCACAGCATAACCTTTGCACAGTGAATATCTCGTTTTGGTTGTGATGGACCTGGTTCACCTGGTTTCACCCAGGCCTTTTTTCGCTTAGGGTTCTCGTAATGGATCCACTTCTCATCACCCGTAATAATTCGATGCAGAAACCCCTTTCTGCTCTGTCGTTGAAGCAGCAATTCGCAAATGGTTTTTCGTCTTTCAACGTCTCTGTCTTTCAATTCATGTGGAACCCAATGTGACATCTTTTGAATCATTCCCATGGCTTTCAAGCTTTTGGAGACTGTTGTTTGATCAACGCCTAATGCTGCTGCAAGTTGTTCCTGCGTTTGACACGAATCCTGCTCGAGCAATGCTGTCAATTCTTCGTCTTGAAATTTTTTTGGCTGTCCAGCTCGCTCTTGGTCTGCCAAGCCGAAATCACCACTTCTAAACCGTGCAAACCACTTCTGACACGTTCGCTCAGCTAGAGCATGGTCACCATACACTTCCACCAAAATACGATGACTTTCAGTCGCACTTTTCTGCATGTTAAAGTTATGCAGCAGGACACCCCTCAAAAAACTTTATCAGGCACAAATTGCGCCATGTTCACTTAACTACAAACTGGTGTTGTTGACGCTTTAATCCACTGCCCTATACTACGAACGATACGCGATGACAGGGGTTTGCAACACATGTGTGGATACACGGAACTGTGGGACGCTCCGTTCGTTGCGCCATCTCTTGTCCACCCGCACGAATTAATTCCTAGACCAATATAATAGTAACAGAGATGAACGTTTGAGGCGTGCGCCCGAGTATCGTCCAATTAGTATCCATTAGTTCGTCTTTCATCGTGGTAGATTTCAAACAAACTGGAGGTGGAGTACAAACAGGTGTAGATTTTGTTGTTTCCCGGGAAAGAACCGTATCATTGAGTTGGAGTATAAGCCGGCTAAGTTTTAGACCGGCGATATAAGATGAGCGGCAATGAATTGGAGTTCACCGAAAGCCAACATTAACAGAAGCACGTGAGGTTTTGCGGGATAGGCTACCCGCGGCGACGAGGGCCTGAATTTCTGGAATTTTGTCGGGAACAAGATCTGTGTGGGTAGAGATGTCGCATGTCTGGCTTGTCACAGATTTACAAGAATTAACTGCAAGAGTAGCAAAGGATGCAGAAAGCAAGGAAGGAATACTTTATTTTAAGTGACACTTAGCATCGGTAGCAGAGATGTCCCCTACAACCATTGGCTCTCCGATACGTTTCCCACGTTGAAATGCTGGACAGTTCCGAGACCAAGTAGAATGCTCGCTACTGCAGTTGACACAATATGACTTGGTCGCTGTACAGGGTTCCGCACCATGACTATCCTGGCCACAATTCGCACAAAAAGCACCACTCGCATTACACGACGCGTTGGTTTCCCCGAAGTGCCGCCAATTAAATTAGTGTAGGGGACTATGAATATACGGACGGACCTTAGGTCGATAGTAACCAGCCTTCACGTAGTCCGAAAGTGTGTACAAACTGAAAGCAAGAATTAGTGACTGAAAAGTAAACCTTAAGTTTGGGGTGAATCGAGTTGCTGACTGAGACACATATGAGAAAGTAGTACTAAATGTGGTCAGTATTTCAGTGAAGTTGAAGGTGCGAAGCTCCAGGGGTTTAGGAGATACAGATACCAGAACATCACATGGAAGTACAGAATAGTCTTCATACAGTTAGAGGTAAGACCTCTTGTAACGACAAAAGGTGAATAACAAATATATGGGTACATATTAGGACTAGGGGGAAGTTGTATAGTAAGGGTATATCTGATAGCGGCCATCTTGAAATCCGCCATTTTGAATTAAGGTTAAGTTTTTAAAATAGGAATAAAGTCATGTGATACATGATTTAAGGCGCAAACTTAATCAGAAGAACACTGGTGACGTTAATTTTGATTTACGCGCAATTGGTAAAAAGTTACAGGGAAATTAAATATTGTTGCAGCATATGTATTAGTCATCTACCCCACCTTGTAAATTTTGTGTTAATGATAATAATTAAATAAAAAGCAGGTGGATAAATATTAGGTGTATGGTAAGAGTTGCCTTGATGGCCGCCATGTTGAAATCCGCCATTTTGAATCACAAAAGTTCTAAACAAAACGCTTAACATTGGCACCTTATTAATAGCAAATTTTACCATAAATCCAATGGTATGACCATTTTTGCTTTATCATTAACCAGCATTTTTTTAGCGCATAAACAATTGCTAATTTAAGGAAAAATGACCAAAGTGGAATTGAGTCAATTGAACTTGGGTCTTTCTTCCAGAAAAGTCCTCAATTAGTACAATCAATATGTAGTTCAGAAAAGAGTGCATGATTTCCACAAATGCTCTGCTCAAAGTGAGCACACCTGACAAAGGCAATCGAGTTACACTTGACACATTTGTCGTCAACAATTCCGTCAAAGCAGTAGTCGTAATGAGCGATCTATTTAATGTTGTGCTGGTTAATGATAAAGCAAAAATGGTTATACCGTTGGAGTTATGGTAAAATTTGCTATTAATAAGGTGTTACTGTTATGCGTTTTGTTTAAAACTTTTGTCTGATTCAAAAGTTTTGAACATGGCAGCCATCAAGGCAACTCTTACCATAGACCTAATATTTATCCACCTGCTTTTTATTTAATTATTATCATTAACACAAAATTTACAAGGTGGGGGTAAAGGACTAATACATATACTGCAACAATATTTAATTTTCCTGTAACTTTTTACCAATTGCACGTAAATCAAAATTAATGTCACCATTGTTCTTCTGATTAAATTTGCCCCTTAAATCATGTATCACATGACCCTAATCATATTTTAAAAATTTAACCTTAATTCAAAATGGCGGATTTCAAGATGGCCGCCGTCAGGTATACCCTTACTATATGACTTCCCCCTAGTCCTAATATGTACCCATATATTTTTTATTCACCTTTTGTCGTTACAAGAGGTCTTACCTCCAACTGTATGAAGACTATTCTGTACTTCCATGTGATGTTCTGGTATCTGTATCTCCTAAACCCCTGGAACTTCGCACCTACAACTTCACTGAAATACTGACCACATTTAGTACTACTTTCTCATATGTGTCTCAGTCAGCAACTCGATTTACCCAAACGTAAGGTTTACTTGTGAGTAGCAACGACTTCACCTGACTTCTCCTTTTTATGCGATATACCTCTACTACATATTGGCCAGCCAGCTCCGACTTAACCTCCTCCCTGGTGGTATTGAGGAAGCTCCAACATGATATTACACCGCGAGAGACGTTCAGCAGACGATGGGGTTCTATCGCTAAGTTCACTGGACCAACGATAGTCAATTTGAGAAGCTTCGTTTTTGCTTCTCGTCGACCGTTTCCACCAATAAAATGCCATTCCGTAATTTATTGATATTTTTAACCGTTATAAGTAGTAACTTTATTAATGAGGAAAAGGGGACAAGTCCTTAACAGCACTCGGACGATTAGCTTCACCACCGGCACTATCATCATCTTTATCTCTAATTACAAGATATCAGACTACAGGCGTCACGATATTTGTCTTTTTACCACAATTTGCAACTTGAGAAATTACCTCCTTCTCCTTTGTTTTGAGCCTTTTACGGGGGAGTGAGCCCGGCCAAACCAGATTCAAAGTGTTTATATCCATTTAAAAGCAGGTATTAAATGGTCATTTATAAACAGAACTCAGCAACTTCACACCAGGACGTTTGCGAGGAGAACTTATGATACTTCCCTGGCTATGCCATAAACACACCCTTACTGTAGAAACAGCGTGAGGCCGACGCGGCCAAGGAAATTGGTGGTGCAAAAAAAAAAACGTTCCCTTCGACAGAAACGCATGGCTTCGGGAAAAGAAAAATAGAAAATAAAAGAAAAAAACTGTTAAAACAAGAGAATAAGCCTTTACCAGACTAGAAAAGAACAAAAGGTGCGGATCTTTTGCAACTTTTTTTTTATTTTTTATATTTTGATATACTCAAAGATACGGTCACCGAAGACCACATACACTCGATGCACACAACACTAGGCCGGGATGAATGCATGTCCATCCAGGATGGAGGAAGACGTCCACGAACCATTCAACTTCCCCAGACTCTCACCAAAACTTCACAAGACTCTCACCAACCAACCGCGAAGCTGGTAGCGGTATTTGCGGCTGTGAGGACATACAGGGACGTGCAGATGAAAGGTCGGGATGAAGGCTACTTCCCCATAATCGTCACAGGTGATTTTAATCATATTTCATGAATATTTCATTGTTATTCTTATATGTTGTATATATCACTTCTATGAGAACATCCACAAGGGGTTGTTTACCCTTGGGTGAGCTTTTATTTTGACAAATTTCTAAAATATCACTCATGTGATTTTATTATTATTTTATAAACATTTTCTTTTTAATAATATCCCTAACACATGACATAAGTTATTTATTTTGGAAAATTCTGCAAGGAATAGTTTACTTTTGGGGATGAGTTTTCTTTCGTTAAAATTCTCCGGAAACACCTTAGAATTTTGGTTGTTTGCTGCAAGACTTCATTAATAAGTGCATCACATTATTTCGTGTAAGGAATTGGAGCAAGAAAGTTTAGTACGATGGCTACGATAATGAATACGAAGCAAAAAAATCTGAAGTATGAACATTAAAAGTTAGTACATATGTAAACGTTCGGATACAATTAATAAGTTGGATGAATCATGCATATCTCCGTTAGGATATAGCATGAGAAAATATAGTATCACGCCTGTGTTCCACGCAATGAACCCTTCCGTTTTGGTATGAGTTCAAAATCGCAAGGTGATAAGTATAGTTAACATGCAGGATAGTCAAGTACTTCCCATCCCAAGCACAGGAGAAGATTCTGCACACAAGCTATCGTATGGGCTGTAACACATGCAAAATGAAATATTCGTTGTACTCATTTTCTCGTTCTATATCCTGGTGGGGATATGTATGATCATCCAACTACCTAAATGTAACGTTTACATATGTACTGACCTTCCATTGACATAATTTATCCTTCTCATATTCATAAAAAAATCAGTAACTTTCGTATCTTAAATATTCTATTTGGAATACAAAAGTGTTAGAGAAATTCAAATGGTGACCTCCATTTAACTGTTAACTGGGCTACGACAGGCAGCTATAGGGTATCAATATCCCTTAAAGGAAAAGTTTACAAAACAGTAATGAGACATCCAACATATGGAGCGGAATGCTGGACGGCGAAAAAGAAACAGAAGTTGCATGTTGTAGACATGAAGATGCTGCGATAGATGTGTGGAATGACGCGGAAGGGCAAAATTTAGAATGAGGCTATTAAGGGAAACAGTAGTAGAAGGGTTTGACCAATAGTAGAAATATTGCAAGAAAGTAGGCTGAGATGGCTTAGACGTGTAATAATAAGACCACTGGGATACGTGGTTTACCAATGCATGCTATTGAACTGAATTCAGTCCGCAACATTATTCGATATCAAAAAAGCATTTATCTGTAAATTTAAAATTAATAATTGGAAAATTGTATGTTTCCTCGTTATAAATAGTAATCAGCAAAATAATAAAAAGGAAATTGTTCTAAATACAACACATAGAACAACTAGGTAAACCACAATGTTAGTTTAAAAACGGAACTCGGTTTAGGTAATTATTCTACTATTATAATTAAATATTAAGAATTGAAAAAATAACGAAGAATCACGCAGGTTAATTTACGATTATAAAGCTCTAATTGACCGTCGTTTAATTCGTTTATTTATATGAATAATAGCTTGTTGTACATGGGAAAGATGTTAAGAAATATCTTCAATATTCAGCAAAATTACTTGGCTTCTCCTTCATTTCATACAATTAAGTTCTTTGATTAAAACTGATGTAAAGCTTTCTGAGTTTTGCATCCTTCATAAAGGATATCGATTTTCTTGCCATATTTAGCCTTCTTGTGTTATGAATGGTTTTCTCAGAATGCTATTAATTTCAAGTACTTATGTCCTACAATCAGGCAAAGTCTTGAATTGAAGGGATTTAAAAGAAAGTTTAAATCATATTGATTCAAGATTCAATTCATTCTCCTAAAGCAAACAATCTGTCTAAGGTGCACAATCGAGAAACCGAATAGATTACTCTTTCCCGGATGCAGGAAAGCTAATTTAGTCTTCTTACAAAATGAGTCCCTTCTTTAGGAGAATAACTTTTTTCTTTTCAATGTTTCCATAGCAACACAGTGTGAGACACAAATAAAGAAAGAAAAGAAAAACTTCTATTTCCCTTGTAATTTTTGCAAAATACTGAGTAAACAGCAGATACATTGTTTTGGATTTTCTCTTTTTTTTTTTTTTTTACTTAGAAAGAACTGTCTGCAAAGCAATCTCTTAATTACTGAAATTCTTGCAACAGAGGTGCGTGAATGACACAACAGTATAATCTCTGCGTTATATATATATATATATATATATATATATATATATATATATATATATATATATATATAGGTGTGTGGGTGTGTGTGTGTGTGTGTATATGCATACGTAAAAAAAACATTTGTAAGGTAGGTGTCCTTCTCTCATAGACCTAACAGAGACTACCCAAGCATAACAGCGAGACGGTATTAACGGTATTCTGAACACATGAAGGGCTAAAACAAAAGCCAGAACAATTAACAACTTGGAGTTGAAAATGTGCTGTGAAATAACACTAAATTATTATTTGTACCTCCATTCTCTCTGGACACTGTTTTCTTACTCAAGTGTTAACACATTAATTCATTACTTTTAGTATTTTTACGCATTTCTAGTTTGAAATGTATTTTTTTTCTACAGAAGTATGAAACTTCTCCGTTCAAAAGAATTATTTTTACAAGATACTGTAACATTATTTCGTGATTTATAACTTGCATGCTATTATTTTACCTGCTGGGTTCTTATTCCAAGGAGGATTATGAGAGAGACCTATTTCCCATCAGCAAAAAGTCATGAAATACATTGCAGTCTGTTCTCTGTTAAGATATCCAACAACAAAGTTCCGAACGAATGTCCTATTATTATACGTAGAATTAAGAGAACTCACTAGTATAATTACTACTGTCTCTCTCTCTCTCTCTCTCTCTATCTCTATCTATCTATCTATCTATATCTATATATATATATATATATATATATATATATATATATATATATATATATATATATATATATATATATATATCGCTCGCTCGCTCTCTCGCTATACAGGTTGTAACAAATGCATGGCCAAAACTGACGAGGTGATTGTGGCCATCCAAATGAGTAAAAATATTCCTATTAGCATGGGTCCGATGCCGCTTTCTTTCCGAGATACAGGATGATCAAATGTCGTGTCCCTCCAGTGGCTCACTATGAGAAAGTGCATGGAAATGTTCAATAAATATCAATGTCCACTCACTTTCCAATAGTACGCCATTGGATGAACTCTAAATTTGAACACCCTGTATCTGGGAAACGAAGTAGCATCGGGACCATGTTTATAGGAATATTTTTACTTATTTGAATGTATGTTATCACCTCCTCAGTTTTTTTCAATTATGTTAACCCGATATATATATATATATATATATATATATATATATATATATATTTACATCAGCTAATGCTTCTGGCAAAAAATACTATTCGAAGCTTTCTTGCACCCACTGGAAAACGTGAACTATATTAATATTTATTTGCATATATTGTTATTGTAGACTGTTCCCATAATACCCACCGACTTCAATTTTGCAAAATTTGAGAAATAAATTTCACTTTTTATTTAGTGGTCAATTTGAAGGCATTTTGTTATACTACCATTAAGAAACCCATATACATCATATTACGAATCAATCATTATGGAACAATCTCATGTGTGACACGCAGCAGTGGTACCAATCTTTGAAAGTTTCATTTACAACTTTTTTCTTTTTTAACTGATTTTGTGAGTAATGGTGCATTCAGTATAAAGGTACAACAAGATATTCTCTTTCTCTCTCTCTCTGTCCCTGTGTGTGTGTGTGTGTGTGTTTGTTGGTTTCTAGTTTCCGGCGTAAGCGTGTGGATACTACCAGGTATACTTTCGTGTGTACAAATGCTAGTGTGTGTGTGTGTGGCGCGGGGATATGAACTATTAATTGGGATCGCGTAGTGGAACTTATCAATATTAGTACGTACATACAAACGGCTGTTACTTCACACGATAACTTTGGACGAATGCGAATTTTTAAATTCTGGTTTTTGCAATAAATAAGTAGAGTGATTCCTCTCGAGGGAGTTCCTCTAAATGGTAGCCCCTACCATGTCCAATTAAATCACAAATTGCCGCAATCGTTTGTACATTGTTTGTACAGAAATGTACAGGCCAAATTTTTGTTTGTACACTATTAGGGGCGCCGCCAGAACGAAAACAAATTGGTGCTGTTTAACTAGTACCCCCCCCCCCACCAACATGTTCTATTCAATCACTAATTATCGCAATCGTTTGTACTTCGTTTGTACACAATTAGGGGCGCCGCCAGAACAGAAAAAAATGGGGGCTGTCTAAGTGGTAGCCCCCCACCATGTCCAATTGAATCACAAATTGTCGCAATTGTTTGTACTTCGTTTGTACAGAAATGTGCAGGCGAAATGTATGTTCGCACGCAATTAGGGGCGCCGCCAGAACGAAAAAAATTGGGGGCTGTCCAAGTGGTAGCCCCCGACCATGTCCTATTCAATCACAAATTGTCGCAATCGTTTGTACTTCGTTTGTACAGAAATGTGCACCCGAAATTTTCGTTTGTACATAATTAAGGGCGCCGCCAGAACAGAAAAAATGGGGGCTGTCTAAGTGGTAGCCCCCCCACCATGTCCAATTCAATCACAAGTTGTCGCATTCGTTTCTGCATCGTTTGTACAGAAATGTGCAGGCGAAACGTTTGTTTGAACAAACTTAGGGGCGCCGCCAGAACGAAAACAAAGTGGGGAGCTGTCTGAGTGGTAGCTCCCCCCACGATGTCCAATTGAATCAGAAAGTATCGCAATCGTTTGTACATTGTTTGTACAGAAATGTGCAGGCCAAATTTTCGTTTGTACACTATTAGGGGCGACGCCAGAACGAAAACAAATTGGGGGCTGTCTAGCTGGTAGCCCCCCACCAACATGTCCTATTCAATCACAAATTATAGCAATCGTTTGTACTTCGTTTGTACAGAAACGTGCAGGCGAAATTTTTGTTTGTACACAATTAGGGGCGCCGCCAGAACAGAAAAAAATGGGGGCTGTCTAAGTGGTAGCCCCCCCCCCCACCATGTCCAATTGAATCACAAATTGTCGCAATTGTTTGTACTTCATTTGTACAGAAATGTGCAGGCGAAATGTATGTTCGCACGCAATTACGGGCGCCGCCAGAACGAAAAAAATTGGGGGCTGTCTAAGTGGTAGCCCCCGACCATGTCCTATTCAATCACAAATTGTCGCAATCGTTTGTACTTCGTCTGTACAGAAATGTGCACGCGAAATTTTCGTTTGTACATAATTAAGGGCGCCACCAGAACAGAAAGAAATGGGGGCTGTCTAAGTGGTAGCCCCCCCACCATGTCCAATTCAATCACAAGTTGTCGCATTCGTTTGTGCATCGTTTGTACAGAAATGTGCAGGCGAAATGTTTGTTTGAACAAACTTAGGGGCGCCGCCAGAACGAAAACAAAGTGGGGGCTGTCTAAGTGGTAGCCCCCCCATCATGTCCAATTGAATCACAAATTGTCACAATCGTTTGTACTTCGTTTGTACAGAAATGTGCAGGCAAAATGTATGTTCGTACACAATTAGGGGCGCCGCTAGAACGAAAACAAAGTGGGGGACTGTCTAACTGGTAGCCCCATACCAACATGTCCTATTCAAGCACAAATTATCGCAATCGTTTGTACTTCGTTTGTACAGAAACGGGCAGGCGAAATGTTTGTTTGTTCACAATTAGGGGCGCCGCCAGAACGAAAACAAAGTGGTGGCTGTCTAAGTGGTAGCCCCCGACCATGTCCAATTCAATCAGAAATAGTCGCATTCGTTTGTACTTCGTTTGTACATAAATGTGCAGGCGAAATGTTTGTTTGTTCACAATTAGGGGCGCCGCCAGAACGAAAACAAAGTGGTGGCTGTCTAAGTGGTAGCCCCCGACCATGTCCAATTCAATCAGAAATAGTCGCATTCGTTTGTACGTCGTTTGTACATAAATGTGCTGGCGAAATGTTTGTTTGTACACAATTAGGGACGCCGCCAGAACGAAAACAAAGTAGGGTGCTTTCTAAGCAATACCTCCCCACCATGTCCAATTGAATCACAAATTGTCGGAATCGTTTGTACTTCGTTTGTACAGAAACGAGCAGGCGAAATGTTTGTTTGTACACAATTAGGGGCGCCGCCAGAACGAAAACTAAGTGGGGCTGTTCAAGTGGTAGCCCCCGACCATGTCCAATTCAATCACAAATTGTCGCAATCGTTTGTACGTCGTTTTTACAGAAATGTTCAGGCAAAATTTTCGTTTGTACACAATTAGGGGCGCCGCCAGAACGAAAACAAACTGGGGGCTCTCTAAGTGGTAGCTTCCCACCAACATGTCCAATTGAATCACAAATTTTCGTAATCGTTTGTACATCGTTTGTACAGAAATATGCATGCGTAATTTTCGTTTGTACACAATTATTGGCGCCGCCAGAACGAAAACAAAGTGGGGCTGTCTAAATGGTAGCCCCCACCATATCCAATTCAATCACAAATTATATCAATCGCTTGTACATCATTTGCACAGAAATGTGCAGGCGAAATTTTCGTTTGTACTCTATTAGGGGCGCCGCCAGAACGAAAACAATGTGAGGGTTTGTATAAATGGTAGAAGCATTAAAAAAATGTGTCACATTTATGGAGTATTTTTCTAACAGGACTTTGTTCATACTATTGTGTGGTTTGGTTTGTTCACACTATCGTGTGATTCACTATATTGATCTTATCCTAACGATGATGGAATTAAATGTTTTTTTTTGTTTTTTATATTTATATTTATACTTACAATCATTATTGCTGAGTTAGTTTTTCACTCCTCGGCTCTTATTATTAAACTTATTCATTATTTCTTACGTGAACTGAATTCTTATGAGAAAAATTTATTTTTTTCTTTCTATCTTGCGCAGTAACCGTTATTCTCATTTCGTACAGGAAATTGATAAGTGGAAGATATAACAAATTCACAAAGTAGACTCTTAAAGGGAAAATTATAACACAGTATTTTGTTTTATTTGATCATCTTCATTAAACTGATTTTGCAGAAACTATAGAATGCATGGTGAAGTATTTTGGTGCATTCAGCATTCTGATTTACGAGTAGAGTTGCTAACTGGTCGGTATTTGCTGTAATTTTGATTAAGGCCGGTGACCGGTACAAACTTCTTATTAGACCCCTTCTGACCGGTATTTTGGAATCTGCAATCCAGAATTTAACATTGAACATCGAAATTTTTCAACAGTGCCTTTACAAACACAAATTTCCGTTGTATTATACATTATCGATATTTTTTTAACGTATGGCAGTTCTTTTTTATTTATTTAACATAACAAATTTGATAACACTTATATTTTATTGTAAAAGAATTTTATTCATTTATTGAGAGTAGAAAATGACTTTTTAAAGCAATTTCCTTTGTTTGAAATGAAGTTTATAGAATAAATTTCATTTTATGAATCAACTATTGTTACATAAAGATTAATATCCAGTATTATTCATCTGTTTCGATAATTTTAAACAAGTGGCAATTGCTGGTAAATACAATAACGATCAATACAGTCTTCAGTTTCTCATTTGTACAGAGAATTTTGAGGGTGTGCCGGTAATTTTGTTTTCCTGAGTTGGCAACCTATTTACGAGGTTTTGTTTCAACTCTGCTACGTAGTGGCTCCGTACTGACACTCCGCATGCAAATAAGTATGTAAGGCTACCATACGCCCCGGTTTCTTAAAATTTGTCCCGGTGTGCAGAAATTTTCCTTCTTGTCCTGTTTTTTTTCTTTATTATTATTATTAATTACATATCAAAATTTCTGAAAAGATAATAAAATCGACTTATTCCTTTTGCTTTCAATTCCGACAATACTATAGGAACAATTTCATTCTAATCTTTATTATTATTGCAATCGCTGCTTCCCCGGATATAACATGCAATGTTTAAATCCTCCTAAGTAGCACTCTTATCACTAAAAGTAAGAATGTATACCCCGAGGTGGCAACAAATTCTTGTGACGTTGCAGACCAGCCCCGAAAACACATTTTTTTTCTGCTTCAGAAAAACAATTATGCAAATTGCTTTCTTTTAGTTCGCATTTTAGGTTAACAAAAATAAATCAGCCTATTGAAATTTTGAAACAACTTCATAAATCTGGATATTTTTCTTTATAGACATGTAGAGCATGTAAAGGTGGTATGCGTAATAATATTGAAAATATAATTTTTGCCTAAATATTGTATGTCCACTGATTGCGTTTATATTGTATAACAGCTTCTAGCTTCTATAATAATTTTTAGCACTGTTGATTAAGTATGGACAGTAGCGTATTTACGATTTTGTTTCGGGAGGGGCTTTGCTAACTTCAGGGGGTGCTTTGCCTGAAAATATGAAAATTCTGCAAGATGTTTCATATACTTTACTATAGTAAGTAAGATTTCGGTGGGGGGCTTGAGCCCGGAAGCCCTCCCCCTAAATACGCCACTGAGTATGGACTATATTAATACATTATTTTAAGTTGTATAACTAGTGCGATACTGTAGTAAAATTCGAAAGATAAAATTAATACAAAATGCAATATTTACTACTAATTTGTAAGATGTCCCGTTTTTTCTGTTTTCAAAAAGTATGGTAGCCTTAAAGTATGCTAAACCATACAAAATAAATTGTACTGTAAATAGTACCCCTCTGATAGTGCTCTCAAACGGGTCGGGTTACGGGTCGGGTTGTCGGGTCGGGTCAGTCGGGTTAGCTCGTGTCGGTCACTCGGGTCGGGTCGTCACATTCTTCACTTATTTTCTATACGGAATACTATAAAGAGCTTTGTTGTGGAATTCAATTCGAAGTTGGTGAATGAATGATAAATGTGACTAATTGAAGGTGAAATAGTAATAAAATTTTAATTTTACCCTATATTAACTAATTGGTATTGTAATTGTAATTAATATTACTACTGACTTTTTTCCTTTCTGCGTTTCTATGTCAAGTTAAATGTCACATTAAGTGAAATTGAAAGGAAATATCTAGTTAACGTCCCACGTTATGCACCAACGCTAAGAGAGACAGTGATGAGGAGAAATAATTGAAGTGGTTGAATGAAGAAAGTGGGAGGAAATGGGAGAACACCGAGAAAACCCATGCACATGGTGTTTGTCCACCAGAAAAATTACTTGGTACGAGCTGGAATCAATACCCATGGACCTTCGGGTCAAACATCTGCCTTTGGGCAGGACACATTATTATTATTATTATTATTATTATTATTATTATTATTATTATTATTATTATTATTATTATTATTATTATAACTTTAAGAGTGCCGAAGAAAGTTCCGCCGCCTTTTCACCAACACCTTCGAACATTGGTATGTAACCTAAGACGTACCTGGAATATCAAAAATCGTCTCCATCAACCTCGACGACCTTCTGAAAACGTTCTGGAAGGCCATGGATTCCATCGCAGTCGAACTTGGTGGGACGTGAAGTGAAGAAGGTATCAAGTGCATATTGAACCTCTACTAGCTGTTTGAATTGGCGTTCTCTAAGGTGATTGTCCAAGGAATGGAACAGGTGATAATCGGACGGTACAATGTCCGTGGAGTATGGCGGATCCAATAGTGTTTTCCATCCAAGGCGTAGAATGATGTACTGGGTCATTTTAGCCACGTGGGGCTTAGCGTTGCCTTGTAACAAGAGGACCCCTTTGCGATTCAGAACTGCTGGATCCAGACAGTACACAGTGACAGTACACAGTTGCATTGATGATCTGACCAGCTGGTAGCAGTTCCCGATGGACGATGCCTCGAGCAGTCCACAAAATGCACAGGAGAACCTTATTCTGGCGTAGTGCTGGCTTGGGCTGTTTTTGAACCGGTTCATGGGATGCTAACCAACAATGACGGCGCCGTGGAGCTTCGTACAGGACCCACTTCCCATCACATGTCAACACCCTGTTCAGAAATTGCTCCTTCCTCAGACGAGACACCAAAGAAACACAGGTGTCTGCTAGCGTTGCTTTCTGGCTCCAAGTCAAATCATGTAGGACCTATCAACCCAACTTGCAGTGCTTCCCAAGTTGATGGTGGTGGTGCCGAATGGTTTCTCCACTTACACGGAAAGGTAGTACCAGTTCCTCACATGTCTGTCTTCGCCTCAATTGCTGCCCGAAGATCTTTATTTTGAACATCAGTTTGTCTTCCGGCACGTGGTGCGTCTTCGAGTGTTTCGTCACCGTCCTTAAACCGTCATACCACTGCACTCTCCGCGTAGTCACGACACCCTCACCAAAGGTCTGTCATATCTTCCGCCCCGCGGAGCAGCAATTTGAACTCGTACAGCAAACACGCCCTTATGACGCTCTGTGAAGGCCCCATATTCACTCAGTCCTTACGCACGTTCACGGTGTATCTGAACAGCCACAACCAAGTAGTATGTTGGATATACTTACTAGTGTTGCTCACGAGACCAGGTTTGGGGCATTCTCGTCTCGAAAATGTGTCGTGAAGGTAGTCTCGTCTCGAAAAGTTCATATGTTTCTTTTGAAAGAGCTCTGTCTCATCTCGTACCCCTTCATGAAAATTCTGTCTCGTGTCGTCTCGTCCAACAACTGACCTTCACCTTATATCCATTCGCATTCAACTCACGGTGTGAGGGCCAATTGAACACAGACCTCCACAAAGAGACAGAACTTTCTTGGTCATCTTCAGATTATTATTATTATTATTATTATTGTTATTATTATTATTATTATTATTATTATTATTATTATTATTAATATTATTATTATTATTATTGCTGCGGTAGTGATTTGACTTTCTCCGCAATAAAATACTTGCTAATTTTATATAACGTTGCAAATATCTTCTAGATAAATTAATCAAGAAAAAATAAAAGGTAATTCCCTACAGAATGATATTTCAGTGCAATTAGTTCCTTATGATTCTATCAGACAGCAACGCTGTTTTTAAATAGAAAAATCGGAATGTTAACGTGATGAAATTGTTGTTTGTTACACAGCAAAAAATATTAAAAGAAGTTCTATATACATTCCTTACTAGAAAATAATGTTGTCTTCAGAACTTTTATTCTTTTAGCCTTCAGAACTTGTCTTCAGAACTCAGTCAAATTTTATTTTGACTTTCGAACTTGATTGCCTAAATTTTAACCTTGGAAATTTGGATGTGGAGTAAAATAAAGAAGGCTAGCAGGGTAGAGAGGAAAACGAATTAGGAAATGCTGAAGAAATGCAAGAGACGAGAGCAATATTAGACGATATAAGGAAGCGAAAAGTGGACGGATCACAAGTTTTGATCTTGATAAGGGATTGCATTCTGAGGGATGTAGTAAAGGGGGTGATATCAGGAGAGCGAGAGTGTGTAAGAAGGTTGGAATTGATAGATTGTAATAAGGAGGGTGGTACTTTATGTTGGGTTGCGAGGCAGATATTAGCGGGAAATCGCAAAAATGGAAGCTTCTTACCTAATTCACGGAAACTGGCCTGTTTATTAATGGGAGAACACTGAGGAGGAGGAGGAGGATAATTATACTACAAGTAAAAAAAGCCGAAACAATGGTTTATGCATAAGAATTGGTCAGCATTTTTTTTCTGGTGACAGTTTTGTAAAGTTCTAGCTCTCTCAAACTGGTTAGATTGTAAGGTCAAGTCACTCGGGTCGGTTGTCGGGTTAAGTCACCTCGGGTTGGTTCACTCGGGTCACTTTGGGTCGGGCCAATCGGGTCACCTCGGGTCGGGTCAGTCAATTTGGGTCACGGGTGGGGTCGGGTCGGTCTTCAACACATATAATTTCCACGAAAATTACAATATACCACGGTTTATACCTCATTGGACTTCCAATAAAACGTTTTCAATGATGTGTACACCATGTCACCATTTTTGTATGAGGGAATGTCTAGAGGGATTTTGTGGGAATTTGATGGAGTGTAGATTCCTCTGTGTGTGTGTGTGTGTGTGTGTGTGTGTGTGTGTATGTGTGTGTGTGTATGTGTGTGATACCTTACAGGATACAAGATGTCGAGGAAGTGTGTAAATAAACCGGACAATTTCTGTTATGTATGTGGGGAGCTGATATTTAAATCACAACGTCGATGTCTTACTACACTTGTGAGGAAGTGTTATCAGTTATATTTTGGTTGCTGTGTAGGAGACCAGGATAAGAACTGGGTTCCTCACAACATTTGTTGTACTTGCGTGAAACGTCTGACTGGGTGGGCAAATGGTGGACGAAACATGAACTTCGCAGTACCGATGATCTGGAGGGAACCAAAAGATCATTCTTCAGACTGCTACTTTTGTATGACACAGATAAAAGAAATAAGCAGTAAATCTAACCACACAGTACAGTACCCTAATTTGCATCAGCAATTAGGCCAGTTCCACACAGTGCAGAATTACCTGTACCGGTACCTCCTCCTCATCTTACGGTAAATGAGGATTACGTACTTGAGGCAACTATTGAAGTTCCAAATGAAGATGATGATCCTACTTATGTAGGAAGCACATCTACATTGGATTCCCATCTGATAACTCTGGGTGAACTAAATGACCTCATACGGGATTTAAAACTCTCCAATACACAGACAGAACTTCTTGATTCTAAACTTAAGGCTGGAATCTGCTCCATCGTGACACTAAAGTGTGTATTTTTCGAAACCTTCATACAGAGTTTCAAAACTACTATTCTCAAGAAAATGATTTAGTGTATTGTAATAATGTCTGTGCTGTGATGGATAGACTTGGACATGCACATATAAGTACAGAGTGGAGATTGCTTATTGACTCTTTGAAAACTAGTTTTAAGGCTGTCCTTTTGCACAATAGCAACAAATTTCCTTCAGTGCCTTTGGCTTATGCAACTAATATGAAGGAAACCTATGAAAACATCGAAATAGTGTTAGAAAAAATTCAGTATGAGAAATACAATTGGACCGTTTGCTGTGATTTACAAGTCATTTCTTTGTTAATGGGTTTGCAGCTTGGTTATACGAAATATTGTTGTTTCCTCTGCGAATGGGACAGCAGGAACAAAGCGGAACATTACATCAAGAAGGAATGGCCAACGCATGTATTAACTCCTGGACAGAAGAATGCTGTTTATTCCTCACTGGTGAGCCCTGATTAGATAATTCTACCTCCTCTTCACATAAAGTTGGGGCTCTTCAAAAACTTTGTTAGGACAATGGACAAAAGTAATGCAGGATCTTGTTACCTCAAGGAAAAAATTCCTCGGGTTAGTGACGCTAGGGATTTTTGTAGACCCCCAAATAAGATGTTTGATTCGTGACCAAAAATTTGAGGATCTCTTAACTCTGGTTGAGAAAGCAGCTTGGTGTCCATTTAAATGTTTAACAGAGAATTTTTTAGGAAACAAGAAAGCCCCAAATTACCGTGAAATTGTGAGTGATTTCCGGCAATCATTCAATGAAATGGGTTGCAACATGTCCCTTAAAGTTCACTTTCTAGACTCCCACCTGCATTTCTTTCCTGAAAAGCTTGGTGCTGTTAGTGATGAGTATGGGGAACATTTTCATCAGGACATTTCCTCCATGGAGTAGAGGTACCAGTGACAGTGTAGTTCAAAAATGCTAGCTGATTACTGTTGGACACTTAAAAGAGATGTTCCAGAAACCAAACACAGAAGAAAGTCGACAACTAAAACACATTAGTTGAGGTAAGTAAGTGTCCATTTATTAAGAAGATACCACTCACTTCTTTTGTATTATTTATTAAGTAGATATAAAATGGTGACACGGTGTATACATCATTGAAAATATGTTTTATTTCAAATCCAATAAGATATAAACCGTGCTTATATTGTAATTTTCGTGGAAGTTATATGTGATTTTATCTGCACTAATGAATATTGTAAAATGAACAGTACACATAGCATATTTTTTATATAAATATGTTTATTTCTCTAGATAGAATAATGCTATTCTTATGAAACTTAGAGGGCTTACTAAGTATAAATCAGGCTAACATACAATATAATTTGTGCGTTTATATACCTAAGGTACCCAAGCTACAAGTATGAAAATGGTTTAAAAAAAGAAAAAAAGAAAAAGAACAGAAATTTGAGGGGAAATTTTCCGAAAACACCTCTGTCACGGGAAAACTTAGGATGATGGAGAAAAACTGATTGCAGATTCGAATTCTACGTGAAAAGTTCTATTAGAATCAGGCATTTTCTTCCGTGTGCCAGAGAAAAAGATTTTTTTTTTCAACTAGTGCAATAGGAACCATTTTCAAACTCATCAACCGTTATTCAAACTGGTTAATGTTGATCGCAGATATTAAAAATACTCACATCCGTATATTATTTAATACAAACGAAAATTTTACCTGCACATTTCTGCACAAACGATGTATAAACGATCGCGACAATTTGTGGTTCAATCGAACATGTTGGGGCTAGCACTTAGACAACTCCCCTTTTTTTTCGTTCTGTCCACGCATTTGATAGCTTAGAAAAAAATTTCGCCTGCGCATTACTGCTCAAACAATGTGCAAACAATTGAGGTGATTTTCTTTTGAATCGGACGTAGGGGGTGCTACCAATTAGGTAGCCTATACTTTGTTATCGTTTTGGCGCGCCCGCAATTGTGTACAAACGAAAATTTCGCCTGCAAATTTCTGTACAAAACCGTAACAAACAAGTGCGACAGTTTGTGGTTGAATTCGACATGGTGGGAGGCCTATCAATTAGAGAGCCCATAGTTTGTTATCGTTTTGGCGGTGCCACATTTATGTGCAAACGAAAATTTCAGCTCCACATTTATGTACAAAGGCGTACAAACAAGTGCGACAGTTTGTGGTTGAATTGAACATGGTGGGAGGGCTAACATTTAGACAGCCCCCCACTTTGTTTTCGTTCTGGCGGCGCCCCTAATTGTGTACAAACGAAAATCTCGCCTGCACATTTCTTTATAACTATATTCAAACGATTGCGACAATTTGTGATTCAATTGCACATGGTGGGAGGGCTACCATTTAGACAGCCCCCCCTTTGTTTTCGTTCTGAGGTCGCCCCTAATTGTGTACAAACGAAAATTTTGCCTGCATATTTCTGTACAAACGATGTACAAACGATTGCGACAATTTGTGATTGAATTGAACATGGTGATTGGGCTATCACTTAGAAAGCCCCACACTTTGTTTTCGCCCTGGCGGCGCCCCTAATTATGTACAAACGAAAATTTTGCATGCACATTTCTGTACAAACGATGTAGAAACGATTGCGACAATTTGTGATTGAATTGGACATGGTGGGGGGCTATCACTTAAACAGCCCCCCACTTTGTTTTCGTTCTGGCGGCGCCCTTAATTATGTACAAACAATAATTTAGCCTGCACATTTCTGTACAAACGATATAGAAACGATTGTGACAATTTGTGATTGAATTGGAAATGGGGGGGGGCTATCATTGAGACAGCCCTCACATTGTTTTCGTTCTGGCGGCGCCCCTAGTAGTGTACAAACGAAAATTTGGCCTGCACATTTCTGCACAAACAATGTACAAACGATTGCGATACTTTCTGATTCAATTGGACATCGTGGGGGGAGCTACCACTCAGACAGCTCCCCACTTTGTTTTCGTTCTGGCGGCGCCCCTAAGTTTGTTCAAACAAACATTTCGCCTGCACATTTCTGTACAAACGATGCACAAACGAATGCGACAACTTGTGATTGAATTGGACATGGTGGGGGGCTACCACTTAGACAGCCCCCATTTTTTTTCTGTTCTGGCGGCGCCCTTAATTATGCACAAACGAAAATTTCGCGTGCACATTTCTGTACAAACGAAGTACAAACGATTGCGACAATTTGTGATTGAATTGGACATGGTCGGGGGCTACCACTTGAACAGCCCCACTTAGTTTTCGTTCTGGCGGCGCCCCTAATTGTGTACAAACAAACATTTCGCCTGCTCGTTTCTGTACAAACGAAGTACACACGATTGCGACAATTTGTGATTCAACTGGACATGGTGGGAGGGGCTACCACTTAGGCATTCCCGACTTTGTTTTCGTTCTGGCGGCGCCTCTAATTGTGTACAAACAAAAATTTAGCCTTCACATTTCTGTAGAAACGATGTAGGAACGATTGCGACAATTTGTCATTGAATTGGACATGGTGGGGGGTATCACTTAGACAGCCCCACTTTGTTTTCGTTCTGGCGGCTCCCCTAATTGGGTAAAACAAAAATTTCGCCTGCACATTTCTGTACAAACGATGTACAAAACGATTGCGACAATTTGTGATTGAAGTGGACATGGTGGGGGGGCTATCATTTGGACAGCCCCCACTTTGGTTTCGTTCTGACGGCGCCCCTAATTGTGTACAAACGAAAATTTCGCCTTCACATTTCTGTAGAAACGATGTACAAATGATTGCGACAATTTGTGCTTGAATAGGACTTGTTGGTGGGGGGCTACCATTTAGACAGCCCCCACTTTGTTTTCGTTCTGAAGGCGCCCCTAATTGTGTACAAACGAAAATTTCGCCTGCACATTTGTGTACAAACGATTGAGACCATTTCCGATTGAGTCTGATAAGGGGGGGGGCTGTCTAAATGGACGTCTCCTTTTCACCTCTACTGTAATTAAATTCTTCCTCGAGAAAATCTGTAATCAACACTGTCAGTAGCTACGTCCTCGACTAATATACCTTAACAAGTACAGCTTTATTTTCGTATATTTTTCAACAGTTAACCAATTTAAAACTATCGCAAACAAGAATATGTAGTTAACTTCTTAAATACTTCGCTCGCCGAAACACGTTCAGCGCGTGCAACAAGCAAAAACAACATGTTTGGCGTCTCACAAATGGAAAAGGGAAAAAAAAAAGGAAAGGCAGCACGGCAGTGCCTTATCGCAGTCAGAGCTGACAACATAGTTTCGGTCGTCACTAACGCGAATAGACCTACTAGCGGTGTACAAGAGTTATACAGTTACAATATACGTCGTGCCATAGTAGCGCTACAGGCGGAATGTGCACGAACTACAAATGAATATGTTCCCTTACAAGCATCAGTCACTGTTGCACCCTCTTTACATTCTACACATCCTTTTTTCTCCCACTTTTTGACCTTGACAAGCAGAAGTACCAGGCTTTCCGAGTTCACAACCATAAACTGTTTGTGTACAGAGTACGTTTTCAGTTCTTCGAATGACTGTGCGCGCGAAGAACAAGGGTGATGATCGGGCTACCGTATACGGAAGTCAGTAACACCCGGTTGCAATAATAAATGTAAAATACAAATATAGAGCCTTGACAATGCCGTGAGGATGAATATATATATATATATATATATATATATATATATATATATATTGTGTTAATGAACTAAGCCGACAAACTATAAGAAATGATTCCTCACATCAAAATAAGAGAAAGAGTTCATATGGACCTATGGTAAAAGTGCATTTTTCAGAGCTAGAGCTGTCCAAAATCGCGAAAAAGCTAAATTTCAGCAGACCTTACTTCGAATTCCCGAAACTGTGAATGATGGTCCATTTCAGTGTAAGGGAAGTCACTCATACACAATTCAAAAGTGCATATGTCATCTATTTTCAATAGATGTACAGGGTATTCGCAACAGGATGTAGCTTTTCAGATATGCTCTCAATAGAGTTTACAAATATACCCTGATTTCAAGGAGGGTCCAAAGCAGGCAGGAGGTAAACCTTGACAACAATGAACATTCAATGTTTCGGAGCGAAATCGGAAATGTTAGGAACCGGCAGCTCCATGATTTTTAAGTGTTCAGATTAACGTATAATGCTACGCATTTCCTTATGGTATATTGCATGTTGTCTTCATTTACAAGCGTAAAACAAAACATCGCAGCATGCGTTTTCAGAAGTGCGAGAGACCGTCCTGCTGACGATCCTTAACACTTCGGACATCGCGCCAAAGGATTAAGTTTTCACTGCTATCAAGACTTAACGTTTGCCTACTTTGGACCAATCATAAAATCAGAGCATATCTCAAAATTCGGTTGATAGCGCATCTGGGAACTTGTCCCTGCAAGGAATACTCTGTATACCCACTGAACATTAATGAAATGTGCATATTTGGACTCTGTATGCATGAGTTTCTTTACGCTGATAAAGATTACCATTTACAGATTCTCGAATTCGAAATAGGGCCTCCTGAAATTTGACTTTCTCGTGATTTTGGACAGCGCTAGCTCTGAAATTATGCCCTTTTCCCCACAGGCCTATATGAACTTGTTTTCTTATTTTGATGTGAGGAATCACCTCTTACAGTTTTAGCTTATTAACACCCTATATATATATATATATATATATATATATATATATATATATATATATATATATATATATATATATGGTGTTGCGAAATAAGTGTTACAACTCATGGGAGTTGACTCTTGCCACCGAGACAAGAAAGAAGTCCTCTTGAACTTTCGGCTATCGGATTCTTCAAAGGAATGCAGGGAGTCCCGGATAATCTGCCAAATGAAAATTGGTCTAAATTTATATGAATTGATAAGGTTTCTACCACGTAACAATAATTCGTTTGTATTAAGTCGTTATCTTAAACAAATACAAAACGGCGGACAACTTCGTTCCTGTTGTGTGTGGTTGCATAATCGCCAGGTATGGATGCTGGCCAACAGTGGCGTTCTGAGTATTATGTGTAACGATTTGTAGCCAAATGCTCTACAAATACATCTGGAGTGGCAGTAAAGCACAACAGATGAAGCATTGCGATTAACGTGTGTGAAAATACGTAATGAAAACTGCCCAGAAATGCACTCATACTCAGTAAACGTGAGTTCAAAGCGTCGGAAATGTAAGGAATAGCATCAAGAACACGAGAGTCATTGCCAATTCACCAATAGTATTCTCTCAAACTTATGAAACAGATGTGCATGGTTGCATACTAACAAGGATGCAACAACTGAGGGCAAGTTGAAATTGTGCAAGGGGACTCACAAAGAAACTGAGGAAACTAAAGGAATGTTACTAGTGGGATCACATGGTCGATATTGAAATGTGACCAATGTGTGTGTTGATATCAAGATGTAGCTAATGGACAAATGTCAGCATGTCACATTACTGCTGGGACACCGTCCCACGTGCATAAAATACTAAAATAACGTTGTAGATTCTGCTATTACACCTGTTGCACTTTCTGGTAGAACGTAACTAGAACACGATTGTATCAATGTCCCTCTTTGTCTGGTACATTGTCGAACACTCGACACATATGGAAAGAAAACTCTTAATCCATGTTTGAAATTCTGATAGAACGTGAAAGCAACAAACTTGTTCCATGTCCCACGTCTTCTGGTACAGTAAGGGACACTTCTGGATGGTACCCTTTTGCCGTAAATTTCCATACGGTGTACCATCCAGAAGTGTCTCTTACTGTACATACTGACTCCCTACGTTCCTTTGAGGAATCCCTTGCGCGTGTATGGTAGGATTGTGAATCGTGCATAATTCAATACAGCACGTATGACTTCTTCAGTTAATTTTTACCCGCACTCTTTACGTTGAATAGTTTCCGATCTATTAGCGTCCGAATGTCATGTTTCCACGCTTTCTGCACATTGTAGATCCGAAAATATGACCGATAGCCGAAAATTCAAGAGGGCTTTTTTTTTGTCCCAGAGGCAGTAGTCACCTCCCAAATGTTGTAACATTAATTTTGAAACTCCCGAATATATATATATATATATATATATATATATATATATATATATATATATATATATATATATATAGGGTATAACATAAATTCATGGCCAAAAGTGACGAGGCGATTGTGCACATCCAAATAAGTAAAATTTTTCCTATAATCATAGGTCTGATATCCAGCGTTACCAGACTCACAGCTCGGAATTATTCCAAAACCTGATCGAAATTATGCTAGATCCTCATAATTACTAATTCACGTGTTTTAAAAGAAAAAGAAACGAAGATGAGATACGATAACGTAACTTAAAACACGCAGAGCGCAAGAATGCATGGATAGAACTCAAATATTTCACACACCAAAGCTTTAACTCAACTAAACTAGTGCAGTCGTTGACAGACTCAATGGCGTATATATCGTATAAATGAATGCAAAGTGTTAGTTTACATATTTCGAAAGAAATTTACCTCGCAGCATAAGCGGAGTTGGGAATTGTCTGCTGGGAAGGGGGGCGGTAGATGTTTGGTCGGTCTTGGACCTTTCATTTCAGGAATAAAGATGTCATGAAGTCAGAAATAAAGATGATCAAGTTGTCAAAAAGTTGGGGGGGGGAGAATGGCCCCCATAACTCCGCCCATGCCTCGCAGTTAAAGAATTAGAAAACCCTGGGTGGAGCCACACAGAAAATAAGGGCAAAGCCGTTTCTAACTTACTTCGGAAAATAAGACTGGCTGTATGGTTTACCGACTGTATGAAGCAATGGAAGAGGATACACTTATGTCGTTCTTTTTCTTCCAACGACCAACTTCTTTGTCATGAACAAACTCCATAGCTCTGGATAAGTAGCTTAACAAATAAAACACAGTTCTGACCAGAGCAGAATGAAATATATTAAAAACTATACTTACAATGTGTTACAGTTTCAAGGACCTAACGTCCTCTTCATCAGACACCAACACATAATATATTTCATTCTGCTCTGGTCAGAACTGTTTTATTTGTTAAACTTCTTTGTCATTTCCAGGTTTTATGGCTTTTTGATAAACTTGATGAAATTATGCTAGATTTGGACAAGATGCTAAAAGCAAATGCTAGATGCTAAAGACATGCAAATTATGCTAGATCTAGCATCATTATGCTAGATCTAGAAACCACTTCGTATAATGGCTAGAGTGTATTTGCCAGGTTGGCAGCACTGACAACCCAATAAACTCAAATGTTGATGAGTTTCATTTCGTTTTCTATGTTAATGTTTTTGCAGAGACATAATTCCACTTGATTCTTTTTTTTTTTTTTTGTAATATTGGATATTTCCATTCACTTTCCCATAGTGAGCCACCTGGACATCCCTCAATGTGACTCAATTTAAACACCTATAGCTCAACTCCTGATTAAGCTAGGAAGAAAAGTTTGGTGTCAACGTCTTCCTAAAGGTTGAACTATGTGTAAACCGCATGCAGATATGGCGTGTATGTCGTCAAGCTAGCCTGTATCTATATCACTTGCAGCAGATAGTATGTCAGCAGCAGATTAACTGCCTCGAGTACACATTCCAAATGCATTGGATAACTTGGCCTTGGCTCCAAGTCCTGTCGTGAAAATGAATATCAGTGAAACGCTTCATCCTTCAGAAAGATATTGATACCAAAATTATCTTCTAGCTTAATTAGGAGCTGAGCTATTGGGGTTTAAATTGAGTCATATTGAGGGGCGTCCAGAATGTGACTATTTCACACCGTCAGTGGCTTAATGGCCGTAACTCTGTAAACAATGCATATCGCGACATATGGTCATATGGACTTTCTTTTACTTGTCTACCCATAAGGAATCCACCTCTGAAATTTTGCCGTACCTTTTTGTTACACCCGATCTATCTATCTATCTATCTATCTATCTATCTATCTATCTATCTATCTATCTATATCTATATATATATATATATATATATATATATATATATATATATATATATATAGGCGTGTGTGTGTGTGTGAGAGAGTGAGTGAGAGAGAGAGAGAGAGAGAGAGAGAAGTTACAGATTGATTCATTTAAGCATGTGTACCACACACGACATTTAATCTCTTAATTTCCGCAGTATATTTTCATGTATGTCGAAACAATAATTGATTTTAAGAGTCATAATGTAGTTTAAAGTTGGAGGAAGTAAACTAAAACCAAACTGAAATCTGAGAACGATGTAAATTTCTTATTAAGTTTTTGTTTCTGTGGTGGAATAGATCTCTTCATGTAAAATTATAAATTTACTAATAAAGGTTAAAAGAGAGTAGAATGTTTGCTGTTGATTATATTTATATTTATTCATATTTTTAAAAGAAAAATATTTTTTTTTAAATATTATTGCTGAACTTGACCATGTATTTCACAGAATCGTGTATTTTAATTAAACCGAAATTATGGCTTTATTTGTTTACTATTATTAATACTCTTAAGAAGCAGTGTTCATTTCTAGTCTGAAATAGGGGTATTCATCGACCTAGAGAAAGCGTATATTACAATGTTACTTGATCTAATTTGGTAAGCACTGAAGAACAAGTGTGTTCTGTACACACACATCTGTTCAATTCAAGATGTATGTGATGGACGTGGAACAGAATGAAGAGCGCGTGTGGAATAACAGAAGAGTTGATAATATAAATGGTACTTCATTAGAGACATCTATTCTTATAGCCCAAATCTTTTTGCAATTGTTATGAATGAACTTACAATAGATATCCAAGAGTTAGCGTCTTATAGCAGCGTTTCCCAACCGGTGTGCCGCTGCACACTGGTGTGCTGTGAATGGGCCGCTGGTGTGCCGCGAGGAATCAAAAAAATAGTATTTTTTTTTTTTTTTTTTTTGCAAAACATAGAGAAAATGTAAATTTGTATTTCACATTACTATGAACCTCTACTATGAATCTACAATTTTGAGTTTCATACCGGGTTACTGTTCTCTAGTATACATTTCTAATGTTGAAAAAGGTATTTATCATTGTTATGACCATTATTGCTTCTTTATTGTTGCAGATTATTTCGTAACTTGAAAATTTAAAATATCATTCAATCCTTTCTACAAATTACCTACATTTGTGTTTCAAAAGTAAAAGAAATTTGTTTGTTCGTTCGTTATTTAGTGATCTTCCTTCTTAGTAAAAGGTTAGATGCAGTTTTTAAAAAGAAAGCGTATTTTCAAAAACCTGAGTCCAATATTTCATTGCAATTGTTTTCTATTTTTAAATTAGAATGAAAAATATGCATAATGATTTACCACGGGGGAAAAAATAGATAGAGCTTTCTTCTCTGTAAGAAGGAAATAAAAAGTCTCAGAGAATGCCACCATTTTCAAATTTACAAATAATCCGCGCGATAATCCAAATAACACCCAAGTGTGCCGCAAGTTGAAAAAGGTTGGGAAACGCTGTCTTATAGTGAGCTATTTGCAGACAACATTATGCTGTCGAGTGAGACCAAGGCGGCACTGCAACAGAAATTAGGAACCTGGAGAAAACCATTGAAGAGAAAATGACTTAATATTAGCAAAAATCAAGACAGTATGTTTGCATTGCCCAATCAGGAAAACAATGAGATCCAAACTACACGAATATGACTGGATGGATAAGAAGAAGTAATAATGGTGAAAAAAATCAATTATTTTGAATCAACACAACAGGAAAATTCACTAATATAAGGAGATGTAAATTGCATAATTACCATTGGGTTGGACAGAATGCAGAGACGTGGCAGTTGTTTTGCATGACTATAGAGTGCCAAGATGTCTTAACGGGAAACAGCAATGATGTCTAGCATGCTAAAGGAAGCGGAAGGTTGGACCACAAAGAAGAGAGAGGAACAGAAATGACATGTTGCTGAGATGAATATGTTACGGCGGAGTGACGCGGAAGGACAAAATTAGGATTGAAGTAATCCGAGGAACAGTAAAGGTGAGGCTAGGAGTCGAAAAGCTGCACGAAAATATACTTCGATGGTTTGGACATGTAAGAAAACTTTCGGAATCCGCAGCTCACAGAATAGATGCTATAGAACTGAATGTAAAACAAACACGTAACCTACCAAATAAGAAGTGGAAAGATTGTGTGAAGAAATATACTTTGTATAGCGGAGGGTTGAGCCTCAGTAGATATGACATCAAAGATAAAGAAAGGCAGAAGTCAGAGGTCCGTAAACTAGAAAAGAAAATTAGAAGAAAAGTCAGTCGCCTCCATGAATCAGAAGCTTGAATTGCAAAAACGCCTTGATTTCAGGACAATACATTCATAAGACGGTTATATATTGGATACTACAGATCTGTTAGTCAGTATTTTTTCAATTTATTTGGTTTAGAGATAGAAGGGTTCTACTGTAAGTAATGAATTATCATGGGTTATTATAAATAATTTGTATTTATAACAGGGACGGATCCAGGACGAACTTCTGGGGGGCTGTGGGTTGTAATACTGCTACTTAGAGCTACTTTTAAGTGCTCCAAACTCTGAGATGGGTTTTGTTTATATATAAAATAACAAAGTTTCTTTTTCTAGGGGAGCAATCGCCCCGATAGCTCCGCCCCTGTATTCGCCCATAATTTATAATATACTAGCTGAAATGTCCATTCTTTGCACAGGGAGAATATTTTTACGTGAAATACTTGAATCTCTTTCATCCTTAGAAAGTTTATTCAATGTTAGGTATATTGATATAAATGCAGAAAATGCTCTATTTTTGGCACAAATATTAAAACAACCTACCCCTCAGAGTACGCCTTTAGTTAAATTGATATGATTAAAAAACCCAGTCAGAAGTGAATAGTAACTATCCTCCAAAAGTCATTTCAAACAAATCAGATGTTTTCACGATCCTGAAATCTATGAACTCGACACATATATCGGTCATTTTTGACATTTTAGTTTTTACATCCCTCATCCCATTCTCTGCAAATGATGGTAAACTTGGACTTAATCGGCATTCGGAGCGTCACTATTCATTTCAACGACCAAAAAACTATGGATTCGACACTTACATCTGCCACTTTCGATTATTTTTATGTGTCACAATTTTATTCCTCCAGGATGCTAATGGGGCTGAACTTGAACTTGAATGGCATCTGGAGTGTCATACTTTATCTAAGCGACCCCGAAAATCATGGATTCGACACTAAAATCGGTTGTTTCTTATCATTTTTTATCTGTCCTTCCGGCTACCCCTGGGAGTGAGTTTTGTCCTCGCTAGGTTCTGAGCCTCAATTTAAAGAGTATCAGGAGTGTCACCAATTAATTTAGCTACGCTGAAAACTAATAATTTTACACTAATATCAGTTATTTTCGATATTTTTACATGTCATTTCACCCATTCTCCTGAGTGCCAATAAGGGCTTAAATCGGAATTAAATGGCATCAAGAGTGTCACTATCTATTTCAGCGACCTTGAAAACTATGGATTCGACACTGATATCGGCCATTTTCGATCATTTTATATCTCTCCTCCTTCCCTCCCCCTAAGAGTGCTAGAGGAGTCTTACCCCAAATGAGAGCTGATCTTGCGGTTAAAGGACACCAAAACTTTCCCAATCAACTTAGGGACCCCGAAAATTATTTTTACATGCCACCGCTCCCCGAGGAGTATTAATGAGGAATGAATTTGGATTTAAACACCCTCCTACTTTCTCTATGTGTGCTAGGGAATCTTACCCTCACTAAAAGCTAGACTTGTACCTAAGGGACATTAAAACTGATACCAATCAGCTCATGGACTCCAAAAACTCTTAATTCGACTCTAATATGGGCAACTTTCAATCATTTGTATATGCCTTCCCTCCCCTCCTCCATAATCACGCTAGGGAGTCTTATCTCTACAATACTCTTTCCCAGACTGTAAGTAATGTGTGTATCATCTTTAGCTAAAATTCCTAAATATGTTCCAAAGTGATGTTGCAACCTAAACACATACATTTTTTTTTTACTTTATATATGTAAAGATAACTTTAAGATAAATTGAAATACAAACTGCTGAGAGATGGATAAATATTGAAAATGTTAAACACCTTGCGTCAAGCTATTTACCAGAAGTAAAGTTTAATTGGTCAAAAGTTGTAATATTATGCTTATTTACTAGCAATGACAATTTGAAACAAATTTTATATTGATTCAGAAGTAGCCGTATTATTTTAGGCAGAAAATGATCCCTATTTTGTAATTGTTCATTATAGTCTTTTGAGTAATAAATGGCTAGCACCAATGTTAGATTTTGTTTGGCATTGCGTTTAGTATCTAGTAGGAGGAATAGTTTTATATTTTATATTTAAGGCCACTTGCATGCGCTTTCTAGGTGTTTTTCACTCACTGTCGGATACAAATTACTCCATCAGGGCAAACAAGATGACAGACGTTTAATTCTCAAATACAAAACATGACCACTACAATTGGATATAAGATTTGTTTTGACCAATTTAATGTATAATATAAGTAAAGAAATATGACTTGACCAGATATTTGTATTACATTGCAATTTCTGGTTCCATCTCGGTAGAATTTTCAATGAAATTGTTCTTATCTTACATTTTGTTCAATTGCAACATGAATGAAAATTAACAGTTATTGAGTGTATGAATCAGAAACAGAGAAACAGTACGTTTACTGGAGTTGTCCAGTTCCAAAACGACTCTTGTCAATTTACACAAAATCCCAGAAAACTGAGTGAAAATATAGGATGTGCATGTTTTGTAGAACTGGGAATACTTCAGTGTGTTCATGTGAAAAACTTGAGCATCCTCAAATATTTCCAGTTTCACAAAATGCATCGGTCGTACAGTTTCTCTCGGTTTTCTGGGATTTGATATAAATGGACGAGAGCCGTTTTGGAAGTGGACGACTCACTTTTTGATAAAGCGGTTAATGAAAGTTTAGTCTTGTGTTATTCAGAAGAACTCAAATGAGTTGCTAATACTTGCTTTCCTGACCAATACATTTAATAGTTATAATATTATACTAGTCCAACGATGTTTACAAGAAACCTTTGATTAAATAGAGCAATAGTTACTTTTAATAATAAAAATAGGAAAAATAAATGAAATATTTCACTTTAACGCCCCACAATTATGATGTTGTCCACCACAAGCTTCCCTGGCCGGTTATCGAACCAGAAACACCACGCATTAGAAGTAAGCGTTCTACCACTGAGCCATCGTACCCCTATATAAAAAAAATAGAGATACATTTGAAGGAAACGTACGCTATCGATGCCGAAATTACTGACACCTTCAATAAATATTTAAGTATAGATCTTTAAGTATTTTAACAGATAAAACTTTGACGAAAACAAATATTATATCTATTTAACTGTACAGCCAAGTAGCAAAAGTTTCGCTTTAATGTTATCGAGCTATTTTTTTTTCCTTTTTCAGTTTGTCTCCGTTATCGCATTAATAAGTAAGTGTGAAAGGTTTGTCTGAAATGAAATATCATTCTTTAAGTCTTCTGTTTCTTTCGACTGAATAGAAACGCAACGATCTTGGCTTGGGAGGCACCCTGCGTGGACTTAAGTTTACCCACCAATTTGATGGATCGGGACAACTACAGATGGAAGTGTTTCCAAGACTGGTGCGTAATGGGTTGAGAGATTATGGGATCTTGAAAGCAGAAATGTGTCTTGTGTCAATTTCCGACAAATGGTATTAGCAGCCATCAGGAGGGCCCTTTTCCAACTTTTGAGCTCGGCTTCGCTGGGAGACAGAATTCCAAGTGATGCAGACTCACATCTTTTCCCTGTCTCTTAGGTGCAAGATTAATGTCGTTACGCTGCTTGGGAGATATGGAAATTGTTTGAAAGCTGCAGCGTTGTTTCTTGGTCTCCTCTTCCCGTTTTCATTAATTCACGGCGTGACGGTTGCGCTTGAGTCTAAATCTCTGCTGACGCGTTCGGGGACGTATCGAGGAAGGAAGTAGGATCAAATAGAGAAGGCAATCGAAACGCCTAAGAGCACGATCAACAGAAGGAAACCTGGATAAAATATGTTTTGTTGTATTATGTAAATTTTCTCTTCACGCCAACAGGAAGAAAGTAAAGAGGAAGATAACGATGATGAAGAGAGAAATTTTGAATAAAAACTTCTTTTGATGTTTTACAATTTGATTTTAAAAAATTAAGAAAAAAGTCGCCTTCCATTCTGTGGGAAAATAAAGTGGTTTTGAACACGGCTGAGTAAAAACTAGCTTTGTGGAAACTGGAAGACTTCTTTAGAGGGCGAAAAAGCGAAACTCTGTTATTAGATCAAGTGATTATAAAACTATTTTAATCACTTAGATCGATTTTATTCTTTCTTTTTTTTCATTTATTAAGTTTATCCTTAAATGTGTATTAAACAATAATTTTGTGGGTTATAAAAAAGATGCATTTCTAACTCAAGATAATATTAGTCAGCATAGATCTCCTAAAAATGATTCACAAAAATGCATATGGTAATGTACTGCTATACAGTATATGACAGAATCGAAAATTTTGAAAATACATATTTTTCTAACGTTTCTACTGCGCAAAAATAACATTTAAAAAAAAAAGACACAAAACAAAACTCAGCCTATTTTAACACAGCAAAGTATATCATGGACCATTAAAGTTCATTTTCTTTTCATGTTTTCAGCGGCCTTTAACTCCGTAAGGAAGGATTTGTGCACCCAGGATGGTTTATACTTTTTGTCTTATCTTGGTGTCAGGAATCACCACTAAACGTTGTCGGTGTGGTTTTGAAACACCCCGTATATATATATATATATATAGGCCCCGGATATATATAGGCGCGGATCCAAGGGATGCTATAGGGGCTATACCCCCCTTGACGCTCAGGTATACACTGGATAAAATGGGCTTCAATCCTGCTTTTCACTGGGTAAAGCGGTAAACAATGGTTAAGCTCCTGTCTTGATCATATCCTGGATCCACCACTATATATATATATATATATATATATATATATATATATATATATATATATATATATATATAGACAGATAGATAGATAGATCGACAGATAGATAATATAAATAATATAGAGTTTGTGTGTTTGTCTGTCCGTCTGTCTGTTTGAGGTCTGGGGACCAGACGAGTGGACCGAGAGTCGTCAAATTTTGGTCACTGATACCTTGATCCAGGCCCCAGACCAAGGCTAAGTGCAATTGCACACGGCAGCGATAATATCTGTAGAAGCGCCGATATTGTCGGTGGTGGAATCTTCTTCAATGTACTCAAATCGTAGCTTGCAGACGCCACCGACATTATCGGCCGATCTTCCGACACGGAGATGCTGTCGGCCAAGCCACCGATATTGTCGGCGATATCGCCGACACCAGTTTTGTCGGGAGCAATGTTTCCTTATGCTTGGATACATATGCGTCCAATAATGCCGGCCGGCCAGTGGTTTAGTTGAAGAGAGTGAGTGACAAGGAGCTGTGTATTCCTGTTTCGTTTCTTGTCTTTTAATTTTTGTTCTTTCCATTTTTATTACAATTGATTATTATTATTATTATTATTATTATTATTATTATTATTATTATTATTATTATTATTATTATTATTATTATTATTATCTTGTAATACAAACAACTTCGGAACAGTTTATTATCTTTTTTTACAGTCTCTCTTTTGGAGTAGCTAATTCCCTTATTAAATAAAGTATAAAATATAGGAAATCTGAAGAGTACTGATTTCCCTCTAAATAGCTATTATCAAATAGAATATAGGAAATTTAGATAATCAATTTCCGTTGATTATTTTCTACTCCCATTTTATTTTTGCTCTCTCTCTCTCTCTCTCTCTCTCTCTCTCTCTCGCTCTCTCTCTCTCTGATTGTATCTTTTTTGATCCACTAATTCATTTAAATTTTATTACATTCTGGAAATTAATTTAAGCGTAATTTCCAAAGTTCGATACACTGTGAACATAATCATATAGAAAAAATCCTAATTATTATTACTTCCTTTTATTTTCATCAGAATTATGTGCAGATCACTTTTCCCGGCCCCACTCAATAAGCAATGATTGAATAGAATATTTGTTGACAAGTTAAAGTAGAATTACTATTATTTTAAAACGAAACCAGCACAATCAAACACTCTTTGCAAAGCTCCCAAGGGTAAGTGACTCATTTGGAATTTTCTTAGTCAAAGGGTGAAAGAATGGATGTGATTTTCAAACACCTTCTTGTTGGTTTAGTAACATTAATTGGCTACACAAATCTTCCGAAAATCTTCCGTTTTTAGGTAAGATATACTTGTTAATTGAAGTTGATTTTTTGTTTAATCTGAAGGACTAAACCGTTACAAACAGGCATCCCGAAAGCGTTTTACGGGACAATTAATTCTTTCATTGAAAACCGAGACGTCTGGCAACCCTACACCAGTGAAACCATTGCTATACCTTTTCTAATATTTTAGTGTTCTAGTACGTTCACCAACAAATCTAGTACTTTTCTCATCCTCCTCTTTTTTCATAAATACATTTGGGAGAGAAAAAAAGAATATCATGAACATTTGACAATGTATGAAAATTTTACTGTTAAGGGTGTTGGGAAGTAACAGATCCATTTCTATCGATTTTTTGCTGTAACTTATAGTTCGTTCTATTGGGGAAAATAGGAATACAAAAGTGAAAAAAAGAGGGTTAACACTAATAAATGACCACAGTAAACAATAAATTATTACATATTTAGTGATCCATTAAAACATGAGGATATTAACGAATTAAAACTCGATTTTCTCAATAAGTCAATTTTATATTTCTTGTTTGCTCCCGACATCCTCTATATTTGTCATACTTCTGTTACATTAGTTGTTTTACAGTGAGTTCTAATACGACAATCAAGCACTTATTCCTCCAGGATTTTTAGTTTGTGGATGTAAAGTGAAAATTGGGAGGATGTAAGTGGTTTGCACGGTTTGAATCGAATTTTGACTGTAAAAAAAATAAAGTTGGGGTCACTCCACATCCCAAAAGGAAAAGGGAACTGCCGGAAACCTAATAATTAGATATTAGTATCGTAAAATGTCATAAATAGGGTGAAAGGGGAGCAGATAAAATTTTAGTACTTTTTCCCCAGATCTACTATTTTTTCTGCCTAGGTTAGTACGAAATATTTTTGCTGGGTGGTCACACTGCCGTAAACCAACCACAAGGAAGCGAATAAAGAAAGAAAACAATCGAAGAATTTAGTAGTAGTCAGTCAATCAGTCAGTAACATTATTAGAGCTTTATATTATATTATATTAAGTAATAATAATAATAATAATAATAATAATAATAATAATAATAATAATAATAATAATAATAATAATAATAATAATAATAGAGTTACCTTATTGCAACTACAAACATTTCTATTGGTGGGATACAGGGTATTATTTCTGCATTCTGGCGCTGAATATGGTTTACAACTCTTTCTATTAGAAAATCAAAAGTTAGTGTGGACATACGATAGTAATTAAAAAAAAATTCGCATCGTCTTCGCGTAGTTTCTCATGTAGTGTGTAAAAAGCATCTTCTACATCACGCACAGTCAATAATGGATGAACCCAAAGCTTTCGTGACCTACGTTTCCTGTTTCTATGTCAGAAGTACAACAAGGCAAGAAGATATCTCTCGTTGGTAGCTGGACTCATCTTCTCTCTTTCACGTCCTGTCCTCTCTTTCACGTGTGCAAACCATCGCCGGAAACGATATTATCGGGGCTTCCACTGATATTGTCGACGATGTGTGCAAAGCATGCCGGCACCGACACCGATATTATCGATTTTGTCGGTATCGTGTTCAAATACGCTAAGTGTGTGTTTTTTTTTAATTCAAACTAGAGAGTCTCAGGGGGGTCACTTCCAAATTCACCCCATTCGGCTGCGGGCGGGTGTTACCGAGACATATAAAAATATTAAAAACTGACAGATATTAGTGCCATAGTCATATTTTCGTGATCACTAAGATCAATGGTGACACTGCCAGTAGCGATGACTTCAAATTCAGCTACCATTCCATATGGGCCGGGGGTCACCAGGGGGGGATACCAAGACATGTAAAAAAAATCCAAAATGAAAGATATATGTGTCGAATCCATAGTTTTTGCGGTCGCTGAAATCAATAGTGACACTTCCATTAGCGATGACTTTCAAATTTAGCTACCATTTATGCGACCCGGGAGGCGCTTGCAGTGTGGTTACCGATAAGTAGTAGAAAATGACCGACATTAGTGTCGAATTCATAGTTTTCTCGGTGCTGAGACCAATAGTGACACTTCCATTAGCAATGACATTCAAACTCAGCTACCATTGTATGCGATCCGGTGGCCCCCAGCAGCAGATTTACATAGCAGGCATATGCCTGTCATGTTTCCTCAGGAACATGGGAATGTGTCAAATATGTGCTTTATGTACCTCTGAGAGAGAAATCACATGGATGGAAAATGATAGTCACAGTCCATGTCCGTCCCTAGGCACATGTCTGACATGTACCTGGATAACGTGCCTATGTTCTGGGTATGTTCCCCATGCCGTAAACGTTAATGAACCACAACATTACTCCCCCAAAATATGTTAAATCGCCTATATGCGTACTGTGTTAACATTAGGGAGAGTCTACAAACACTTTAAACAGGCAAAAAAATTACCCCAGAGTAGGCGCGAACCACCAACCATTGGATTACTAGCCGCGTGCTCTTCCGACTTGGCCATGGAAGTGATGTAGAGACCGTTGCTTTTAAATTAATATTTTTTTTTTTTTTTAGGTCTTTTGAATTTAGCTAATCAGAGTGTTCCTTCAACCGCGTATATTCGACGATAACCGTTTGGGATCAGATAAAGTCTGCTCGCCGTGTAATTTTATAACAAAATGACGAGTGTCTATTTACTTTATTTCATGGTTCTTACATATTCACTTTCATATGATCGGCGACAGTTAAAATCTAATAAAGTTGATGCGTTTCTTGCTTCTAGTACACAAACGCTTAGAAAACGAAGTAACAAAAGCATCAAATGTGGAAGATGAATTTAGAACAACTAAAGGGCGCATGCCTAGCACATCTTGTGTTGTTAGGGTATCTGAAACAGTATGTACCTAAAGGATGTACCTAGAACATGACAGATATATGTCCCAAGTGACGACATAGAAACAAATGACTGTTAGAATGCGAAACTGAGCCAGGTATATAAATGCTATATTTGTGGTACATAGTTGCAAACATCAATTAGGTGTAACAAGTACCTAAAACTGTAAGTAGCTGAAGTACATACTTAGCACATGAATATCATATGTGCCAATTGTCGGGTACCTAAAATGTAGCTGGAACACCTAAATGACACATGCCTAGCAAATCTTGTGCTGTTAGGGGCACTTGCGGGGTGGTTACCGATATATGTAAAAGTAGTAGAATGACCAATATTATTGTCGAATTCATAGTTTTCGCGGTCGCTGAGATCAATGGTGATACTCCCACAACCGTTGAGTTCCAAATACAGCCCCCATCGGCTGGGAACCAAGGGGTCTCAGGGGGCGTTTACCGGGACGTGTAAAAGTAGTATTGACTGATATCAGTGTCGAATTCAGTTTTCGCGGTCGCTAAGGTTAATGGTATGGTTAAGAAGACCTAGGCGCAGATGGGAGGACAATATTAAGATGAATCTCGCAGAGATTGGAATACAAAGTAGAAACTGGATGCAGTTAGCTAAGTATAGAAGTCAGTGGAGAGCTTTTGTGAACGCGGCATTGAACCTCCGGGTTCCATAGGCCATAGAGTTAATTAGTTAAGGTTAATGGTGAAACTCGGATCGCATTAACTTCCAAATTCAACTCATTCGGCTTTGGACCGGTGGTCACCGGTATAATACCGAGAAATGTAAAAATAATCCAAAATGGCCGATATTTTTGTCAAATTTATAGTTTTGGCAGTCGCTAAGATGAATGGTGATGCTCCCACAGGCGTTGACTTTCAAATACAGCCCCCATCGGCTGGGAACCAGGTTGTCTCAGGGGGTGTTTACCAGGATATGTAACAGTAGTAGAAAATTACCGATATCTTTTTCTTCAGTTGTTCTGTTTGTTTACCTAGATATTTTATCTGACCCGTGGAAAGAATGGGTATTTCAGCTAGTGTGTATATAGACCCTAGTGATACTGTACTTCCATAGTACAATTCGTTTTCCAGACACGAGTCGTTGACACATTGACATTTTGATCGGCCATATTGGGTTCAATACGTCAACGTTTGCGGAATTTCAAACCAATACATGTGTAGTGTTCATACATATAACAATCTGCAAAACATTAAGTCAATCTGCCCATGGGAAGTGGATGAGAGGTTGCTTGCAAAAGTCGATTGGCATGAACTTCGGGCGGCCATATTGGATTTATCCTTTGCTGTCGGCCCGGCATATTTCACCAGTATTCCTTCATAGCCCTCCTCTATCTAATATATGCGCAGCTTCCGGATCCCCAATTCTTGGGATGGAACCTTTATTTATTATACCTGGTATACACTTTAGATTAAAATCGTGCTTAATTAAAAGTTCTAATTACACCCTAATTACAATGCATTTGTTTTAGTTTGACCATCGGCCGCCTCAAGCTCGTTCCATACCATTTAGCTACACCGAAAAAAAAGGCCCAAATATAAGAAGAAAACGAGAATAAAATGCTTTCTGTTGAGAACACCATGACAAGACGGTGATGTCAATTGTAATACTGGATGCAACACCCTTATTTCATGTGTCATCAGTAAGTGAGAGCACCAATTACTCCTGTGAAAACGGTAATCACCGCACTCACTGACTATGTCGCCATAGGAAATGAGGGTGTTTCACCCAGTATTACGATTTACACCACTGTCTTGTCATGGTGTTTCCAACAGAAAGCATATTATTCTCATTTTCTCCTGAAATCTAGACTTGATTTTTTCAGTGTATGATATATGCAATTATTCAAAGACTTACAGTTGATAATACGCATTGTGTTGATTTTTGGGTGGTTTGTTTTAGTTTAACGTCCCACAGGTATGCTAGGGCGGCGAAATGAGACGTGGAGCTACTGTTTATAGTGGAACCACTTCGTTCGTTCAACTGTACCCACACCGGGAATCAAATTTGGGACCACGCGAATTGTAGTCAAGCGTGATGCTTACGGCTCTGCTGTAGTCAAGCGTGCTGTAGTCTGCTTACGTCTCTGCGTGACATCATTGGAATTCTATGGTTAATCAGAGCAAAAATAAATAAAATAAAATAAAAATAACCAAATAATTTTTAAAACTTTTTTATACTTCACGTAAACTACTGCGAAGAGTAGTACGAAGAGTAGGTATAAAACTAGATATTTGCAAAAGGAAACAAATTATTGTTTTGCGCTACTTAAATGAGTAACAACAACTCTGTGGTACCCCAAAGCTGATTTCGTCGCCACCGAGGGGCGACATTTTTCCTAGCGTACAGAGAGATAGATCTGCAGTATCCATGACAATTTATTTAAATTATAGTACTAAATTATTCAATTTCTTAGGTATTATCCTTTATTTAGTTCTCAGAGTAGAAATTTTGTAACCCTGACTGTGTTTTTCGACGCCCTTATGGGTTAGGACCCCGGGACACTGTCCCAGTTGCTCCTGCCTAGTTACGACTCTGGATATATGCTTATGTAATGCATTACGACCTTATGAACTTGTATAAGAAACAGAATGTACTTAAATTGAGACGCGAACTATGTGAAATATCGGACTTTGAATCTAACTTGTTTGGTGATCCAACCCAAGACCACATATAGCAAAGGTGAGTGCCTTAGCTCCCACCACAAGGTTCAGGAAGTTCGTGTTATAAAGTGTAAATTAAACACGGAGATGTGAAACACTAATAAACCATTTGATCAATTAGAAACAAAATATATTGTTGTAATAATTTACCCTATTTCTTAAGATCATGAATGTTATATTCTGTTTTTAAAATACAGTCAAAGCACAATGTATTGGATAATAAATGAGATATTGTAAAATTTCAATTTCGGTCCGATTTAATACATTCGTGTTGCTATATGTTGCGTCATCTGTTAGAAGGTATTGAACAATTATGATTCAAAGGAAGGAAATAAACTACTGTATAGTGCTGGAATTAATTTAATAGAGTTTAATTGTATAGACAGTACTGAAGCTACTGTATATGAGACAAAGTCTATTGCTAAAAAGTGAAATATGGGTTACTATTAGGCTTTTATCCCAGATATGATATACCCACTGATGATTGAACCTGGAACAAACTCATGGAAAGCATTAGTGCTAGCAAATTAGCTATGAAGAAGTACAGCGTACCATAATTGTCAAGAATGAAGGCAAAACATAAGAAGCGGAAATGACAGACTACACGTAATTTCAGACTATTTATTTCGAGACTTTCGAGACTTTCGATACGAGTCCAAGATTTGGTCCTCAAGAAAGAGATCGAGACAAATATATGTTGACTGAGACGAGACCGAGACGGCGATTTTTGACTCGAGACGAGACCGAGACCGCTATTTATCAACCGAGACGAAACCGAGACTGTACAAAGTCTCGTCTCGTCCCGTCTCGATACCATCACTAATGGTCGCCAAACTTTGTTACATTCTTTTTATTAATATAGAAAATGCTTGCTAGCTCTTTTAAAAGGGAAATTTTCTAAATCACTGGGACACTTGTTACTTTACTTTTAGTGGGAAATTTATATACTGAGTTTCAATTTTCTAACTTGACGGTTTCGTGAGATACTTCATTTTTTTTTTTTTTTTTTTTTTTTTTGCATACATCATTGAACCCCTTTATTCCCAATTAGGATAGCCGCTCCGAAAAAAACATAATGTGATGGAAACGTAAACTATGCAAAAGTCCACTCGTGTACCAAAAATCGTCAAATTCAGTCCATCAGTTTAGTAGCAGTTAACAGTCAAAAAGTCGTACATTTTATATATATGCTATCTGAAATGTCCGTTCTTCGCACGAAGAGAAGAGGTTTATGCAGACTATTTGAACTTCTTCCTCCTCTTACGATAAACATTGGGGATGAATTTGGATCGAAGTGCCAGTAATAGTGTCATGGATTGTATAATAATTATTGTAGTTTTCAATGAATTTCGCATGTCACCCTCTCACGCCTTTTTCTCCTTGCCGAAAATCTCATAAAACATAAGATAAACCAGAATGCACTCATGCACGAAAAATCAATGCAGTGGTCTGGGAGGAGTTAGCCATCACACGCCGTTACCTTCATTTATGTAACCTATACATAGAAGATGCTTCCCTTAAAATGGAAGATTTCAAAGACACTGGAACACGGGTTTTTTGTGTGTTAAATAAATTATTTATATACAAAGTTTCATCTTCCGAAGTTGTCAAGTTCGTTAGATAACCATGTTTTTCTCATATATTTTCAACCCACCGCTTCCCCCTTAGCACATGCATTAAGTAATATAATAACAACCTATGTTAGGTCATGGGCCGGTTGTGAACCAAGAATAATACAAATTAGCGTAGTGTTCTAGAAGGAGTTCGAAGACAAAAATCATTACATTATGTTTTGTATATATATATATATATATATATATATATATATATATATATATATATATATATATATATATATATATCAAATGGCCCCTTGCCCTCTCAAAACAGTTCCAAAAACGCTGTAACATGGTCCCTATTACTTTAATGAAGAATATATATACCACGTTTCATTTTCCTAAGTTAACACAAACATAAGATACTCTTTTTATATATAAATTTTATATATAAATTCACTCCCATCTTAGGATACACATTTCAATCAAATTAGCATGATAAAAAACAAGTAATCACATTGTCCAATCATGTACAAAAAATGGTTAAAGTTGGTATAGTGGACTGGGAGAGGTTCATGAACAAACATCGTTACATTATTTTTATATAGATTTAAGATGCCCTCCTGTCCCCATTCAAACGAGAATTACCTAAAGCGCTTGGCCACGGATCTTCTTATTGAATGAAGAATTTATATGGCATGATTCTTTTTCCTAAGTTGACACTGTCATCAGATACTAAATTTTTCTCATAGAATTTGAACATCCTGTTCTCCCTTAAGATACGCATTTTAATCAAAGCAACATAATAAAACCTGTTTCACAAGGGTCAAAGTCAGAGGACGAAAATAATCGAAATTGATGCAGCGGTCTGGGAGGAATTGGGGGAATAGTTACACTAATTTATAGATATGCGTATCTGTTTCACTTTTGGATATTATTTTCATTATACGTTAACAGTGGATTCAGTCCATAACATTTTCTATTCATACGCTAACTCAATACACAATCGAACCATCTGTACAGCATTTGCATCCTATATTTGACTTTTCTTTAACATTTCGATCACAGAGTCTAGTGATCAGATAGGATAGCGATTGTACGCGATAGATGAAAATCATCCAATATTGAACAAACTTGGAATGGTGTTATAACTTCAGACGCTTAGTACAGATTTGAAATATTATGATGTTCAGGCTTTGATTTCTAAGTTATTGGCCATCAAATTTAGTTTTGGACTTAGGGAAAGCATATTTTATATGGCAATACTATCGACAATATCCGATCTTTACCAACCTGAAATAGTAATAAACCTTAACAAACTTCGTATGCACATGAAATGTTATGGTATGCAAACCACTGGTATTTGAGTTACCGACAATCAAACTTGAGTGTGAACTAAGTGAAATAAAGAAATTTCAGTAAATTGCGATCGTTAAGACCCATCCGATCTTGAATAAACTTGACATGGGTGAACGTTTACGAGCTTCACATAAAGTCGAAAATATTATGAAATATTATAGTATTCAGAGTCCGAGTTATTTACTCGAAACGAGTTCGAGTACTCGGAGTCCGAGTTATTCTCCATCGAATTTGGATTTCAGCGAAGTAAAATCACAAAATTTCAATAAGTCGCAATTGACAAAATTCATCCGATATTAGTCAAACCTTAACAACCTTGGTATGCTTGCTAGCTTAATGTGAAATATAATAGTGTGCAGATCTTTGGTCCCCGAGCTATTGAATATGGAATTAGTGAAATTAAATAAATTCATTAAAGCGCGATTGATGAAACTCAACAGATGTGTGCCAAATTTGACATGGTCTTTATAAGAAGAGTAGAATTGTGAATTATTATGGTGTGCAGTTCTTTCATTTTCAAGTTACACGATGAAAGCTGAAATTGTGACTTACTTTCTACAAAGTCTAAATCACTAATCTGATGGCCAATATATCCACAAAAAAAAAAAAAAAAAAAAAAAAAAAAAAACACTAACTCATCAAAGTATGTCATAATATCAAATATGGTCAACTAGAGAGCATTGGCTCCCGACTAATTGACTACCAAATTTAAGGCTTGGACATAACAACCCTGTTATGGGAAGTAGAAAATAATTGCAATGTGCATTTGTAATCAAGATTTGTTAAAATTCAATAAAAAGTTTTTTTTTTCCGCCATAGAAAAATGCACTATTTATTTTTATGAACCATAGTTTCACCACCAATTTGCACCATCAATAGTAAAACTAAAAATACTGATTCATTTTTTTTTTATTAAATCCGTAGTTACAGACATATTTTATCTCGTCCCATGCTTTATTTTTCTACTACTCAGCAACGACTTTTCAAGAATGTATCCCTACAATTTTTTTTTTTTTTTTTTTTTTTTTGCAATAGCCTCATTAATAAGAAACATTTTGATGCTACTTATACAGACTTCAGTAATTAATTTAAGAGAAATAACACTATTTTCTTTTATCAACAAACTTCCTTATGAGCCATCACTCCTTGAGTCCTAAGTTTCACAGAAACATTTTCATAGGTTTTAGGAAAATTGACCAGATTTAAGAAATCCGAAAGTAACTTTAATATTTTTTTTTAAGAACAACATAAAATGTCTTTATACACAACAATTCTGACAGCCTTACTGAACCTCGTAAACTTTGCATAAGAGACTTTGAAATACAGAAAAATAGCTGTGCATGTAACATTCCTCAGGAACATAATGAAGTTTATGATTTTTCTTATTGGAGAAGATAGTTGTTAGTTACGTTCTAAACGATCAAATCTTAAAATTCTACTCTTTGAATTGAAAGTATTTACTCGTTTCTGGGGACCCATGATTATTGTATAACAATTTCCGTTAAATTGGTGGAATCCTCTATTCTTTGGGTTAAAAAATGTAAGAAGGTATTGATTTAGATTAAAGTTTGTATTTAAAAAACAAGTTTAGTAAGCAAATGTAAATTTGTTCAAGTTGTAACAATTTTGTAACACATTTTATTCACTTTTTTATGTATATATGTATGTAAAAGAAATAAAGTATGTAAAGTATGTAAAATAGCACTTTTTTTTAAGGAAGCAATTTAACTAGTTCTCGACTTCGAGGAAAGTAACCTAATTCCGAGGTTGAGAAAATTTATTTTGGGTAACTAAATTACCTGATGATTTGAATGACATGAGGTGAATCAATCACTTTTATGTGTGAAAAATAAAGTTTTTTTTTTTTTTACGAGTTATTCATGTTTTAAAATATTATTTAGGATTAATTGTGTAAGGGTTTTCGGAAATTTAGTAAACTTCAATTTGGATCAACCATTATCTTGAAATTAGAAAGTTATATATATTTCAATAGTTTACGCTAGTGTCATATCTCTTACTATTCAAAGAGCGAGTACTTCCGTTAGGTTATAGTATACTGTCAACCATTTCATAATTATAATTATACACGAATAAGGAAATGTAAAATTTCATAAATCTAAGGCAGGCACAACTTTATATATTCATTTCTCTGATACAAAGACCATGAATAAATAACGAAGATTGAGTTGCTATTTATTATTTTTCACCTTGTAAATGAGTTTTGTACTGCAGCAGGAATATTCCCAAGGAATCAAATCTAGAATCCGTCAATTATGTAGAAATATATACTATACCTGGTATACCTTATACTATATATAATACTTGGAAAATAAAAAGAAAATTGGGAACTCAGAGGGTGGAAGTCAAATTTGATTTTATTAATTCTAAATTTTAGATCCCCTGTCGTTTTCTGAATTTTCATGAAAATTGTCTCGATATTAGATAGCATTCATGGCTATTGCAGCATAATATATCAATGTCCCTTAAATTGTTCCTCTGCAATGTTTCTATGCATGTGCAGGTATTGAATTGTATCCTATAGAATATTACAAATAATAGGAAGCTCCCAACCAGTACTATGGAGAGTCATGTGCAAATACACTGACGTTTTTACATGCCTCAGTATACCTCGGACTTCATTGCTTTGATGATGATATCGAAACATAGATTGTTCCTACCTCAATAGATCATTTAACAATACAATGCTGCTATAGATATTGAAAACAATACAAGATGACGCATGCAGTTAAATTCGTATTCATTAGAGGCTATCTTCCCCTAGCAAATTGTTTTCTAACTTATTTCAATAACATTTCTTTAAATATATTGATCACACTTATAAAATCTCATTGCTATTCGGAATTGTCGATTATGTACCGAGTGTGTCAAAACATGTATGCTTATACTTCGAACTGTAAAAGAAAATTTATCTTCGAACCTACATAATTAAGTTTCTAAAAAAAAAAATAACGTTTTGTTTCTTAAACAGGTAGCAACAAAAGAGTTAGTGGCAACAGTAACACCAACATATCGGACGAATATTTGAGCTTTGAAGAGCGGAAGCAAAGTTATTAACTGGTGCTGGTAGTTTGAGGATGTTGGTGCGGTTCACCGAAAGTGGAGCTGTGTGTGTATGGGACTAACCTTCCTCAATAATATCAATTGCAGGTCTATGAGACAAAATCGAGTTTCATACAATAGTGTATGATCTGTAGAATAGCCGATCAGGGCGAGCTCGCAAGGCTACAAGTGCTGAATCCTCAGTTGCGGTATTGAAATTGTTACAGCGTTCACCACTAAAATCTTCAAGGAAGGGTCACATGAGAGAGGTATAACTGCTAGGTATACTAAAGAAATATATCTATATCTATATCTATCTATCTAGCTATATATCTATATCTATATCTATCTATCTATCTATCTATCTATCTATATATATATATATATATATATATATATATATATATATATATATATATATATATATATATATATATATATATATATATATACAGAGTGTTTCAAAACAACACCGGCAATATTTGGGAGGTGATTACTGTCACTAAGATAAGACAAAAAGTATAGACCAACCTGGGTGCACAAATGCTTCCTCTCGGAGTTATAGGCTACCGAAAACACGAAAAAAAATGAAATTTGAAGGTCCATATCTCCAACACTATGGGACCTAGCGCAGTCGGGTCAAGACTTCACTTGGGAAGTAGTATGTGCCCTATCCAAATATGCAAGTGTCAGAATCCTGCGGTACTTCTGCAACAATTTTTATAAAAGTATTGGGCGAATATGCCCGTAACTAATCTACCTCTATAAAAATTGTTGCGTAAGTACCTTAGAATTCTGAAACATGGACTTTGGATAGCATACATATTAGTTCCTAGGTAAAGTCTATTTCAGGTTCCATAGTTTTGGAGCTATGGACCTTCAAACTTATTTTTTTAATGTTTTCGGCAGCCAATAGCTCCGAATAACTCCGAAGCATTTGTTCATCCAGGTTGGTCTATATTTTTGTCTTATCTTGGTGTCAGGAATCACCTCCCAAACATTGTCGGTGTTGTTTTGAGTTGATTTTGAGTTTAACGTCCTGTTCAGCAGCGACGTGGACCAGCAGACGTGGACCTACTCATTAACGAGGAATCCGAACCACATTAGCTCCCGCCGGGAACCGAACCCTTGTCTCCCATGAACAAAGGCACGTACCCTAACCGCTTTGTCACGGAGGAGCTCCGGTGTTGTTTTGAAACACACACACACACATACACACACACACACACACACATATATATATATATATATATATATGTGTGTGTGTGTGTGTGTGTGTGTGCGTGTGCGTGCGTACATTCGAAGGTTAATTCAATAGCTAAGTCATAACGACCGAGACTGCAGGATACAATTTTGTGAATGGGTTCAAGAAGTAGTTGAACCGCGATTTATGAGTAGCATTATTTGGACGGATGAAGCACAATGCAACTTGACGGAGCTGTTAATATGTAAAATTATGTGTACTTGGATGAAGATAATATCCACATTACTGCTGGAAAGGCTGCAAATTTATCTAGTGTAAATGCTTGTCTCCCAAGGGACTAATTGCGCCTTCACATTTTGAGGGTATAAAGAATCCGTTCTTTCGGAAGCGGCGAAACTGGTTTTTCCTTTATGTAAGCGGAAGAGCGATAGGAGGTAGCAAGCATGACGTCCCAGAAAGTTGCACATGGTTCAACTCCTTGCAAGATGGAAAAAATGTTGTGTGTCCCTTTCAAGACTATGTTTAGATGGTGAAATATGGTAGGGTTTCAAGATTTTTTTATGACAGCTTCAAGATTCATTTAACGTGGCAATGTGGTCTAACAAAGGTTGCTGATTCCACTGTTCTTGCAATTCGTGGAATGTACTGTAATGACAGGCTTTATTACCAGCAAGATGACAGTATCGTTGGAATGTGCGCGCATGCCTAAATCATAATGAACCAAGCCAGTGGATAGGAAGAGACCAATCAAGTTTCCTGCGCGCTCTCCAGACCTTACAGCACTCGATTTTTTTCTGATGGAGTACAGTTAAAAATAAGCTGTATCGTAGTAAACAACATAACTGCTCACACCTTGGGATGTGATTCAAATGGTATGGGCAGAAATTCCATTGGACATTTGGTGCAAAGTGCGGAAGCAGTCGAGGCTAGTACTCGGAAGTGCGTTGTTGTTGAAAGCCACCATTTAGAATATTTCCTTTAATTACTTTTGAAACGTTCAGTTTGACTAAAAAGTACACTTGCTTTTAAATTAGATTATGGTCCAAACGGTTCAAAATGTTTATACACTTTGTACACACCCCAGGTATGTCGTATACATAGATCAGCTGTTCTCCTGACCCCCAAAATTCTTTGAATTCGACACTAATCTTAATCATTTTGGACATTTTATTTTAAATCTCTTCGCACTTCTACGGCGATAGGGGAGTAATTTAGATGCAAGCGACATTGGAGAGTGTCACTCTTTATGTCGGCGACCCGAAAAACTATAAATTCGACACTAATATTGTTTTTTTATGATTATCTTTACATGTAACCCTTTCTTACATCTCAGGTTGCGTGGATGTTTTACTCCAATGGAGGCTAAACTTTGACTTCAATGGCAAGTAGAGTTTCATTCATTCTATTAACTAGAGTTATTTCATCAGATAGATAGATAGATACACTAACCTTCGACCAGCAGAGGACTACACCCCGAGAACTCGACAGTTTCTCAGCCTACAGCCTTGCATTTCCCATATCCCTAACATGTCTTTAATCTTAAGAGATTTTTAGATATGGCCATTTTATTTTAACAATTACAGATCTTATCCTTTTTATTTCCCTTTTAAGAAAAACACCAAAAATGCTGAAACACGTCCTTAATAACAATTTATACTCTTAAGGGATTTCGAGATAAGACTGTAATTTTAACAATTAGAAATCTCACCTTTTTGCCTTCCAGCTTTTTTCGTCCCTTCCAAGACAAGCATCAAAAAGCTGAAACGACTATTTAGTTATTTAAAATTAAAAGTCTAAATATCAATTTTCCTGTCTCTAACTTTAAGGGATTTCGAGATATGGATATCTTATTTATTGCAATCTTCACTTTTTTCTACCCGCATTTTTTTCTTTCCCTCTTGGGTAAATATAAAAGAAAATGCTGATACACGTCTTTTTTACTTTTAATGGAAAATCTAAATTTCAAATTTCATACCTCTAACCTTAATGAATTTTCAGATAGCAGGAAAATTGCATATACGCACCATGCTCTTTTATGGACAAAAAAATTAGAATGATTTGAGCTTGACATCCTTTTTATATTCTATCTTAATGCTAAATGAAACCAGACCTACTATTTAAAGTGGGATCCGTATCACTAGTATGTTTTTTTATACAAGGCGAATACTCCCTCTTGGAATGGAAGTCGAAACCACACCAGATGTTGATGTACGTTAGATACGATGAAGGATATAAATTTGAATAAATTATCCAACTTGAGAATTGGTTGCGCAAACATAAGAAGCAACGAATCTTTATTTTTATTAAAAGAAAACTGTTAGCAAAATCGATCCATTATTCCCAAAGTCGTTTAAATACAGTGTATATGTATGCAATTTTCGATAAAAGTTTCAGTTCTTACTAATGCTTTTCAAGTATTTTGCTTGTTATCTAAGTCCCTAGTTAAGGCCAAAGTCTTAACAACCAACAGCATAGATCGATATCAAAGAAAAGAAGAAATTCCCTTTACTTTTTTCCAATAATAGGAATGTAAAGGAAAGGAAATTGAGAAAAGTTTCTCAATGAAATGGATCTCACACTTTTTGAAATAGAAAAGAAGAAGTTCAGTATATGATACTTCTGTTCACTTGAAGTTTATCTTTACCCCTAGTTACACAAATATAATAGAAAAAATATAAACAAGAGGAAAACATATTCACGTTACTCTTACACAACTCTTAGCTGTGCTAGTGCCTAAGGACTGTAATCTAACATATGACGATTTCTTAGTGTAACAATAATTTCAGGTGTGTATAATTGAGATGATCATTGTGTATATAAAATGTAAAAGATATACGTTCTTCCATATGAAATGCTTCAGTAACTCTAACAAAGTTCATAAAAATAATAGACTCAGTTATAGCATATTTATATTTAATCAAATACGTTGACAAAAACGTATCTGTCGTACTTAACCCATTACCAGCCAAACACTTGTATCGTTGTTAATGTCATAAAATGTGTTTATTCATAACTGTTTGAGATATAAAGTCGACTAAAAGCAGGGAATTTAATAGGTGAATTCTGTATCATGCAGAAGAGACTGTGAACAAATGAGAGGAAATGAAATATTGGAAGAATATCTTTCCAAACACTTTCAAAAAATAGTAAAATAAACCGTCCCAAAAAAGGGACAATGGCTGATAATGGGTTAAAAACGTAGATTACGTGTGTAAATACTGTAGTTTTTCGACCTAACATACAGCAAACGTATAACTAGAAACTTATGTTTTATACGCACTTTTCGTATAAGTGTTCCGAATAAACGTACTTTCCGTAAAACAAAAAAAAAAAAACTGTATACAAGTGGTCATGATCTCACATACAAGTAGATATGTAACACATAGCTGACGTATGTAACATACGTATATGTATGTCATATACTGAAGACTGTTAGATATCAGAAATCCTGCAGTGGCATGATGTAACATCTAAGGGCAGTGGGTATGTAGTATATGGATAACATATGCTCCGTATTGATTTCTGTGGTTAACATAAGGATTCGTACAAGGTGACAACTATACAAAATAAAACCGTCGTAATTTCTGAACGGTTCGCGTGATGACGTTCAAACTACGTGGCTGAGCACAGGGCATGATGGGAATTCGTATGCGCATGCGCATAAAACGTGTGGATGTAGACCATTTGCAAGTGAAAATGTCACGGTACAGCGTGCAGGAGCAAATAGCACTTGTGCAAGCCTATTATGCGAGCAATAACAGTTCGATTGTAGCGCAAAGGAAGTTTGTGACCGAGTACAAGTTAAAGACAACCGGTCCAAGTGTGCAAATATTCAATAATTTGATTCGCAAGTTTGAGAGAACAGGTAGTGTTTGTGATTACAATGTTGGCAATTTCGGTCCACAAACAAGTGTGAAAACGTCTGAAAACATCGCGAACACACACGTTGTGTTTCAAACCAGTCCACGGACGTCGATCAGACGAGCTGCACAACAGGTGGGAATCAACCGGGACACCCTGTCACAAATTGTTATTGAAGACCTGCATGTCTTCCCATTCACAATTCAAACACATCAGCAATTGAACCCCGTGGCCATGGAACAGCAAATGTTTTTCACCAATACTATTGTTCAGAGAATTGACGACCAGTAATTTGATGTGAACATGGTTTGGTTTAGCGACGAAGACCACTTTCTTTTGATGGGTTCGTCAATAAGCGAAATTGGCGCATTTGGGGGACTGAGAATCCGCATTTCAAAATGGAAATGTCTCTCCACCCTGAAAGGGACACGGTGTAGTGTGCAATGTCCAGCCATGGAATAATCGGTGTGATATTCCTTGACGGCACGGCAGGGGTGTAGCCAAGGGGGGCATCGGGGCCTGGCCCCCCAAATGGTTTCCTGCCCCCCAAATGTCCAACTTTTAAAACATCATAGTAAAATTATATTGCTTCATTCATTTAAAAGTAATAAAGTTTATTGGCAATTAATAATTTATGGTAAAATAGTAAGGAGTAATATTGTTTTTTTTTTTTTTTTTTCATACCGATCGAAAAATAGTAAAGTATCTCTTCCTTATACCGATTGAAAAATAGGATACTTTTTGTGACAGCAGATTACACAATTTACTGCGATTTATATTTGACAGTTTGAAGACAAACGTTTTAACAAGGTACTACAAATACAGCCATAAAACAAAGGTATTAAACTGATTTGTAAGTACAGTATATTTTTATATGGTTTAACAAGTGTTTTAAAAGACATAGAGGATGGAAAATTTGGCGAGAAGCAATGTTTTTTTTTTTTTTTTTTTAATTTGGATTTCATTCGCTCTGTCTTTTATTTCTACTCAGTGTAATAAAATAATTATGTTTTTTTAGTCACGAATAATAAATATTTCTGTCAGGAAACCGTAAAGAAATTAAGTGAAATTTCAAAGAAAATCGATCTTGTGTAGATAGGTTCTGTATACAAGGTCTTAAATTTAAATATAAAGGTAACCAAGAAAAGTTTTGTTGCTTTTTCACCCACTACCTTCGAACATTGATACGTCACCTAACCTGGAAGATCAAAAATAGTCCCCATCAGAATCGACGACCTTCTGAAAACGTTCTGGAAGGCCATGGAATCCATCACGGTAGAACTTGGTGGGCCGTGAAACGAAGAAAGTATCAGGTGCATTTTGGATTTTACTAGGGATTTGAACTGGCGTCCTCTAAGGTGATTGTTCAAAGAATGGAACGGGTGATAATCGGACGGTGCAATACCCGGGAAATATAGCGGTTGCAATATTGTTTCCCATCCAAGGCGGAAAATGGTGTCCTGAGTCATCTTAGCGTTGTCCCGTAAACGAGGACCCATTTGCAATTCAGAAGTGATGGCGCCAGAGTTTTGAGTTTCTGAGCACAGCTCAACTGCTGACACTACACAGTTGCATTGATACTCTGACCAGCTGGTAGCAGTTCCCGATGCACGATACACCAAACACACAGAAGGACCTTATTCTGGTACAGTGCTGGTTACGGCTGTTTTGAAATCGGTTCATGGGATGCTAACCAATGATGACGGCGCCGTGGAGCTTCGTATAGGACACACTTTTTATCACATGTCAACGCCCTGTCCAAAAATGGCTCCGAAACAGTAAATAAACACAGGCGACTGCCACGTTGCCTTCTGGCCCGGAGTGAGACCCATTGACCCAACTTGTAGTGCTTCACAAGTTGATGGATGTGCTGCCGAATGGTTTCTCGAATATGTGAGACCCATTGACCCAACTTGTGGTGCTTCACAAGTTGATGGATTGCTGCCGAATGGTTTCTCCACACACTGAATTGTAGTCCCAGTTCCTCTTTGTACATGTGTTGGTCTTCTGGCACGTGGTGTTTTCGGGTGTTTCGTCATCGTCCTTAAACTTGTTAAACAATCGCTGCAATGCCCGCGTCGTCACGACACCCTCACCAAAGGCCTGGCATATCGTCTGTCTCGCTACAGCGGCGTTTGACCTCCATTTGAACTCGTTCAGCATACATGCTCTTATGACGCTCTGTGGATGTCCCATGTTCCCTCTGTCTTTACGCAAGTTCACGGTGTGTCTGAATTGCCACAACCAGGTAGTATGTTGGATATACCCACACCAACAACTGACTTTCGCCTTATCTCCACTCGCATTCAACTCACGGTGTGAGGTCCAATTGAACACAGACTTCCACGAAAAGGGACAGAACTTTCTTGGTTACCTTTATAGTTATGCACAAAAGTATAGCGTTTGGTCCCGGGCAGTAGTTCTTGATTAAGTATAATAAAACTATCTTGAATATAATTTATGGATAATAATAATAATAATAATAATAATAATAATAATAATAATAATAATAATAATAATAATAATAATAATAATAATAAGCTAAAATAGTGTTTTTAGTTTTCCAGAAGAAAACCAAAATTTTCCTTTCTTTCAGACCTCAAAAACACTAGCACTTTTTTTTGGCTTTGTACATTGTAGCTGGCCCCCCCTCAAAACGACGCCCCCCTACACAAACCTGCTGGCTACACCCCTGCGGCACGGTGACTACTGCACGATATGTTACGGTTTTAGAAAATGATTTCATACCCATTATCTAAACAGACCCTGATTTCGACAAGATGTGCATCATGGAAGATGGAACTCGACCCCATCGGACCATGAGAGTGTTTGACGTTCTGAACTAGTATGTTGGGTACCGCATTCTGGCTCTAGAGTACACGTAGACCACTGGAAGGGGACTCGCTTGCTCGCAATATTCCCCGGATCTGAACCCATGTGACTCAATTTCGTGGGGCTATGTTAAGGACAAAGTGTACAGCAATAACTCAAAAATCATTGCCGAGCTGAAAACTGCGATTCAGGACAAAATCGATGTTCCGACACCTCAGCGGGTCATGCAGAATTTTGCTGTTTGTCTGCGTCTCATCATCGCCAGAGATGGCAGACATATCGAACATGTCACAACCTAAATCCGAAGGTCTGTAGTACCGTTTACATGTGCAACACAGTTTGTATACTACGTAGTTTGTCACTAATTTCTGTTTAATTTCATATAGTTCATTACTAGGAATGGTCGGAACCGGTTCCGCGTGAAACCAGTTTTCGGTTCTGGACGGATCTGGTTCTAGAAGATCCGGTTCCGAAACCGGGTTTTTTGGATCCAGGTTTGAATCTCGTTCCGAAACCGGTTCTGAAAACAGGATATCCAAGTACCGGTTCCTTGCGGAACCGGAACTTTGTTATCATCCCTACGCTAAACCCGAGCTGCTGTCAGGCTGTGAACAGTGTGATAGATGAAATGGTGGAAGCGACAGGCAGGCGTCCAGGCGGCGGTCGCTTGTCTACTTTGTCTAAACAAACTGGATAACTGGTAAAGTCATTGGCTAAACATACAAACTGGCACACTAATTTGGCTAAACTACTGGTGGACCAAAATTCTTTTTTTCTGGGGGGCAAAAGCAGGTGATCTTCTTTTCAGTGTTTTGAAAGTGAACTTTGTGCTTCCTTTACGGGACTTTGGGAGGCTTTGGGATCCAGGTCTGGAACCGGCTCCTAAGATCCGGTTCTGGAACAGGGTTTTCTGGTCCAGGTATGGAACTGGTTCCTAAGATCCGGTTCTGGAACAGGATTTTCGGATTCAGTCTGGAACCGGTTCCGGAACCGTTTATTTCGGATCCAGGTCTGGAACTGGTTCTGGAAGCGGTTCTAAAAGCCGGATCTGCAAGAACGTGTTCCGCGAGGAATCGGTTCCGCTGGAAGTGGAACTTTGTAGCCATTCCTATTCATTACTTGTCATCCTGGATATTTGTATATACAATATACCTGTCTGGATAAGGTTATTTTTCTCAGTGTATACAAGGCACTGCACTAAACTTTCTCGGTCTTGCTTCTTACATTGAGTTATATTATGCTGTAATACTTTTTCTTTTGCGAAACTGTTTATTTGTAAAATAAAAACAAAATCATAATATGCACACTGAAAAACTGTATCAAAGGAAGCACATCCAAGAGCAAACTACTCCTTGTGGAGCTTCTCATCAGGCATTATTCATGCAATACTATGAGGTACATCGAGAAATATTTATTTATGAAATGTGAACAAAATTACTCAAACTGCTTTTGAGAAAACCATCCTGGAAAATCTCACTCCAAGAATAAACTACACGTTATGATTTTTTAAATGAAAAATGATTTATACCATATTGTAGGTTTCTTAATTGAACATTTTAATAAATAATGAACACAATTGCCATTTTTTTTTTTTTTTTTTTTGAGAAATTCATTCGGAAAAACACACTCCAAGAGTAAAGTACCCCTTGCGAACTTTTAAATGAAAAATGATTTATACAATATAGTAGGTTTCGTAATTGAATATTTGTGACGAATATAAAGTATTTTCTGTAAAGTTCTGTGACGAACATAAGGATGTATTTTCTACTGATGGCAAAGTGCTTTTTTGCCAACCGTGTGGTAAATCTATCGCGGCTGAACAACGTTCGCAAATTACGCAGCATTTGGAGAGCAAAAAGCATATTGCTGCCGCTTCACATTTGAGCAAGACAGGCATTTATCGTTCAACCAATTGCCAGCTTCAGTGGGTGAAATCCGCATAGTAGAAACGAAACTGAAAGATATTACTGGAGGTAATGGACAAGTGTTGTGTAAAACTTCACGTGTTTTGGAAGGAGAAATGGAGGAAGATGTGGTCAATTTCAGTGTTAGTGAAATTTTGTGTTTCAAATATGCGACAATTGTTTCTTGTACTGCAACGCTTCAAAACAATAGCTCGCTAAAAGGTAAGCATTTAGAACTGACTTTTAAGATGTTTACAATACACATAATATTTAAGTTCCTGTTACGAAATGTCTTTATTTTTGTCACATATTTTTTTTCTGTTTTTTTTTTTTTCACGTGTTTTCAAAATTTATGGCACATAATAAATAAAAATTTCTGAGTTCTTTTAGCACATAAATCTCCTTTCCCTATATATTACTTCTCGCTATCTTTAACCGTTTCCGTTGTATGGCGACAAACGATGAAATCGGGAAAGAAGTAATTTTAACCACTTCAAGTTTGGATATGGAGTTAACGGAGGAGAACCTGTCCTGGGACGCTGAATCGATTGTACGAAACAGCATCGTGGTAGCATTTATTTTCTTTTTACTCTACGGAAATCAGTATTGAAGCCGGAAGTAATAGTAAATTTAAACCCATTTCCGATTATTGTAGAGTGTTGTGAATAATCATACCGCTTCAAGCTATCTTTTACAGTTTTCGTTCTATGTGGATAAACGTTGAAACCAGTATTGAAAGCGGAAATAATATTAAGAGTCTTCATCCCTGCGAAATTAAAATACCGCTAATTTTACAGTAATTTTGTGATATTTTCAAATACATAAAAGATAATCGAAATGTGGAACAAGAGCGCCCTAGACAATATTATTTTACATGAGAAACCGTTATCACGACTCACTTATCTGCTTTCGATTTCGAGCCATTTTGAAAATCGGCATTTATTTTCGCGTTTCTAAATAGCTGAAAACGGAAAGCCACTAGGTGACTTGTGATAACGGTACCTAACGCAAAATAATATTGTCTAGGGCGCTCTTGTTCCATATTTCAATTATCTTTTATCTATTTGAAGATATCACATAATTACTGTAAAATTAGCGGTATTTTAATTTCGCCGGGATGAAGACTCTTAATCTTGAACAATCTCTGGTTTTGGGGGAGTGTTGTTTTGAGAAGTGGAAAGGTTTGCAAAAAAGCGCTTCTCTCTATCTTTTACGATTTTCGTTCTATGGCGACTAACGTTGAAACGGAAGTAATGTTAAATGTGAACCACTTTCAATGTGGGTAGAATGTTATGGATAATCATACTATGTTGCCTTAAGATACTGAATGATTAAAAAATAATAATAAAAAAAACACTTCTCGCTCTCTGTTACCTTTTCCGTTCTACGGCTATAAACCGGAAATGACCGGAAATGACTAGTTTTAACCACTTCTGGTTTGAATTTAATTGTTAACGTAGGAAATGGAACCTATTCCTGGGATGCTGAATCTGTTGTGGTAAACAACATCTCCATGTCGACATACGGATGGATGGACGGACAAAAATGTTCTATAAGATTTCCAACACTTATGCATTACATAGTTTGGAAATATTATTATTATTATTATTATTATTATTATTATTATTATTATTATTATTATTATTATTATTATTATTATTATTATTATTGCCAGGACAAACACGTGCGTCAATTCGTTCATGTTATGTCTGTGTCGCTATTGAGAGTTGCCCGCTAACGGAGGTATTATGACAAAACAATGTGAGATGCGCTATTCAAATACATAATTTTAGTAATTAGATACGTTACACCTCGGATACGTGCAGGTCCGACGTATCGTCCAACGTATCGTATTATTCAACCCTTTAATCTATCTATTTGAGTGTAAGCTCAACGTTTCGTATGCATTTTGCAAACACTACAGTTCATACATTTGTTGTAGTTGAATGATCTCGGAATTCTCAACTATGATAATCAACAACACTTTACTAAGTTCGCACGACACTTTTTAACCCTCTCAAGTTTTTTTTTCTTTTTTAATTGCAAGTAGTCTGCAAGACACATATTGTCAAAATGTACGAGTATAATTTATTCTTCTTCATGCAAGACTGGCGAGGAAACCTATCCAAGTGTAACTCTGGGTTCGAGTCGATACTATGGCCGTTGGATACCTTGTCCCGGAAGAACGTAACACGAAAAGGGATACATCCTCGATCGCAACCGTTGCGGAGATATAAGCGTGAAAAGTTAGAAATTGAGCTCCATACTATACATTACAAAGTCAGATTCCGGGTCAGAGTTTTCGGAAACGGTCAGGTAAGGAAACTCAGCGAATACATATCAAATTTGTGTGGGGAGCCCAGCACCTTTTGAATGAAAAATTTCTGTCCCCGGGGCACTCGCAGGGTCCCAGGCGGGATCCAACTCAAAATTTGCGAATGGTACCGGAGGTCAAGTATGTAAGTTCATACAATAGCATACTGTATGAAAGCTGTTGTTAAATAAAAGATAGAACAAATCTCAACTCTCTACTATAACCCTGTGCAAACAGGCAACTGGTCAAAATGTCAATACAACCTACATCAGAAAATCTATAGCCCGCTTCTAAATCCGTTAAGTTGCGACAATAGCAAAACAGAAAAACACATTTAAAAGTGCAAGGTATTGAAGTAAAACAAATTGCTGCAGAATCTCTCACAGAGTCGCACAACGGACCTTATCCAAGTATAAGTGTAACTTCGAATGACTAATGGACCGTAGAATAACCATGACCATTGGATTTCGTGTCCTAGAAGAGAAAAGATACGTTGTCAGTCGCAACCGTCGTGGAGAGTGAGAAGGTCAAAAGGCAATGGTATATGCTCCACGCATCGGGACCCCAAATTCACAGACTGCACTGTGCAATTTCTATCGGAGGACTTGCTGAACGAGAAACATGATGGTAAAGACAAAAAAAGTGACCTTGAAACTGCGAGGCAACTTAGAGAGGAGTGGGGTTGAAAAAAAAACTGGAATAATGGTGCAGAAATAAAATATATTGGAAACAATAAAAATAATTGCTTTTGAGAAAGAAACTCTGCAGCAATTTGCTTTACTTCAATACCTTGCACTTTTAAACGTGTCTTTCTGTGTTGTTATTGTCTCAACTTAATGGATTAAGAAGCGTTGCCATAGATTTTGACCTTCTGATTGACGTTTTGGGGACCCCGGCGGCTCTGTCGTAGAGCGTTCACCTCTGGTGCTTGGGTCCTGGATTCGATCTCAGAAGCCGCCAAGTGAATTTTATGTCGGACAAACACCGTGTGCGTTGGTTTCCTCGGGTTCTCCTGTTTCCTCCCACTTTCTTCATTCTACCATTTCATTCATTACTCATCATCGCCGTTTCTTTACCATAACCAGCATAACCATGGAAGTAAAACTCAAAGATTTCATTTCATTTCATTTTTTGTATTGATGTTTTGACCAGTTGCCCGTTTGCACAGCGTTATCGTAGAGAATTGAGATTTGTTTTATCTTCTTTTATTTAACAATAGCTTTCATACAATATGCTACTCGACCCCAGGTTCGATTTGCAAATTTTGAGTTTGACGCCGCCTGGGACCCTGCGAGTGACCCGGAGACACATTTTTTCTACACCAAAGTTTCGAATTGAAAATTGAACAAATGAAAGAGAAAAGTCTAGTTTCCAGGTACCTAGCGGGCAGCGGCTTTTTTTTTTTTTTTTTACTCCGTCTGAAAGAGGATGCTGTAGACAATTTTAAACATTAACTCAAAGTTAGATACGAAATGCTTTCAAGTTTATTTACCAAATTGAATTTTATTTAGCATATTTTACTCTTTCTGTGTAAAATTATATGATTCTTGCTAGATGCGGTGAATATCTACCATAGCATCCAAAAGAATATAGTAACTGAAATAAATTCTGTTCAGTTTTAAAACAATGCATGTTCATGATGAACCTTTGTAGTTTTGGATTTGTGTACCGTGATGTTTGTCAGTATAATATATAATTCGTAGAAAGAGGTACATCTTGTTTGTAAAATAACTAGATTCTATGAATAAAAGTAAATAGATAGATAGTTTTGTGGTATTTCTTGATTAACTTTCCAATGCACATTCAGTATTCATTTCTCCCCCCCCCCAAAAAAAGGGCTAGCTATAAGTTTACTAATTTCACGTACTGTTCAGGATAATTTGGAAGTTAAATTACAAGTAGAACATAATTTGTTATTTGTAATATCGAATTACTCAAAAATAAACTTACACCAGTGGTGTATTTTGTAGGCCTCCGGCGGTAGCCCTAGAATATTATAACATAAAGTTATTATAGTATAAAGTAAATTACATTGATAACTTTGTAGCTTAATATCTTCTTTTAACGATACAAGTTTATGAGAACTGTATGATTTTAGAAACATCAACTAATTTCTTTCCACGCAGTCTGTCTCGCTTCCTTAATAGGGTTTGGGTACAAAACCTCGCGGCCAGAACCTCACGGACAAAAACCTCGCTGCCCAAAACCTCGTGGGTCAAAATCTCGCCGGGCCGAAACCTGGCCTTGCCAAAACCTTGCGTCCCAAACTCTCGCCATACCCAAAATCTCGCCTGCCAAAACCTCGCGATCCTGATCTCTGGACACAGAATCTCGCCTGGTCTAAACTACGCGAGACGTAATCTTGCATGGGAAGAAATGTCGTCAGTATAAACCTCGTCGCGACGATTTCTTCGATGTAGAATGCTCTATATATTGCTATATGTATATATTTTGTAATAATACATAATTGCATTGAAATAATGACAAGAAAATATTCTAACGCGTGCTTTGAAAATCTGGATATATAAAAATGTAAATTACTATGTTTGTGACATCATATCTCTTGAGCCACCCGACCGATCTCGATCAAATTTTCAACCTAGATGAGGTTCGGGCCTGAGATGTCTTTTGTAATTTCACTTTGACAGCATAATGAAGTAGAGGGGGAGATATATATAAAAATAAATAGAACTTAATAACTCTTAAACCAAGAAAATAATCTTGATCGTCTTTGCCAGACAGATCAGGTTACCTCCTGGGATGATTTTTAACATTTCACTTTGACGAGAAGGCGGAGGGAAAGGGGGAAACACATGAAATACATAAAAATTAAATTGGCTGCGTTTGTGACTTAATATCTCTTGAACCACCCGACCTGTCTCGATCAAATTTTCAATATAGATGGAGTTTGAGCCTGGGATGGTTTTTATTTCACTTTGACGCTGACCTTAGGAAATTCGGTGACGGTGAGTTTTTACGTCCCACGATTATGTCCTGTAAGTTATTATTATTATTGTAAGTATTGTTATTATTATTATTATTATTATTATTATTATTATTATTATTATTATTATTATTATTATTAAAATTATTATTATTATTATTATTATTTGTAATATTGCATATTAAGAAACTCACTGGGTAAATTTTAAGGAAAGGTTTCATTCCGCAAAATTTTTAGGCAAGCGAGATTTTGGTCCGCGAGGTTTTGGACGGCGAGGTTTTTGTCATGCGAGATTTTGGGCGGCGAGGTTTTGTCCACGCGAGGTTTTGGACGAGCGAAATTTTGGGAGGCGATGTTTCGGCCGCGAGACTTTTTCCGTATCTCCCTTAATAGGCATTCGATATTACAACAAAACAGTAACCACTCTAGTTGCTCTACTGCAGCAAGAATCGTCTAGGTATTTATCAGTGCATTTCCCTTCACTCCATCTCCACCCAGAGCTACGAATGAGCTGCAAAGTATCATCAGTTTCCTCGAGAGGAATCGGTTTCTTGGGCTTGAGCGAAGAATAAAGGGAAATTATACGAGTACTTCCAGTGCATTTTGGGAATATCTGGGAATGATCTCTTCCCGTAGCGGTTTGCGTCAATGCAACGAAAACTTCGTGTTTTACAGTATTTTCCGATAGTTGGCATAGCTGTTATAAATACTTGTTTCATTATTTGCATTTCGTTGCGAAGACTCTTACAAACTGAGGCTCCTTTGTTGGTTAATCACCTATTTCAGAGTTTTTATTACTTATACAACTTCCTTTTTTTTTTTTTTTTTTTTTTTTTGGTGAGCAGGGTCATCACCTGTCCAAAACAAAATATAGCTCTACTTCATGCAAAGAATAAAGGTATAAATGTACGATCACTTTCCGTAATACTAATAAAATAAGTCTAACTAATAAAAATAAAATCATATTTATCTACTTGCTAAAAGGAAAGTGTGTTGTAAGGTTTCTCTTATTTTGAAGATTGTATAATAACGTGAAAACTAAGCTATAATAATAATAATAATAATAATAATAATAATAATAATAATAATAATAATAATAATGTACAGGTATTATAAAGGTTAGTGGTAGCCCAAGCTATCAAACCAGCATACGCCACCGACTTACACCAGAACACAACACGACAACACTAGCGTTCATTTTGGTCACAGAACAATACTTAATAATAGGTTAATGCTTGACTGGTTATTTTAACGTTGTATTTTCAGATCGATTGGTATCGGAATAATCGTGGGACGTTAAACTGAAAGATTGTTATCGGAAGCACTCGTGATTTCTTACGAGAAGAATATGCACTCCATTTGCATGCGTGAGTGACATTTTTTTAAAATAGAAGTCTTCATTTAACACACTGTTTTTCCTGACAATCATCTTAATGTTGCTAAACTGCAACTTCCTATTTCCAGATACAATTCGGATACATGGTGTTCGTTCTATGGCAATTTCCTTATAACAACTGATTTATTTTTCTATTTATCAAATATATATTCTTTCAGTATTTTTATGACAAATGAATAAGTGGTCATTTTTAACTGATTAGTTTGTGAAACATGAACAACGCCGCTAAAGAGAAAATATTCATAGATGTTTCAGTATTTTAATTTCTGTTCATTAGTGGACTACAATACTTTATGTTGGAGAATACGGTAACATAAGAAATTACTTTAAAAATTAATAAGAGTACCAATAACTAACTTTAAAATTCACCTTTAATCAGTAGCAGGGGCGGATCCAGGGGGGGGGGCGATCGAGGTGATCACCCTCTCCCCAGAAGAGGGAACTTTCTTATATTATATATATAAATAAAACCCATCCCAAAGTTTGGAGCCCTTAAAAGTAGCAGTATGACAACCCACCGCCCCCCCAGAAGTCGGCCCTGGATCCGCCCCTGATCAGTAGAGTAAGTTTTAGCCAGAGCTCTTAAATAACTACAGGCGGAAATCAAAACTATCAAAACTACTTTGTTTGCTTGTTTGCAAGTTAACTTCTCTTTTCCAAATCGAGACCATGTTCATACAATACGACATGGTATCTGAACCACATGATCTCTAATCGGGAATCAAGCTCAGGTTTACCGTTCCAAAGACCAGATACGGAAAAGTGAGGTTGATGGCCTCTGGGAGCTTAATTTGTGCCAGCAAAGTGCTATAAAATTATACTTAGGACAATTGTAGAATAATGGCCTTGGAGGCTCAGCTCTTGTAAAAACTTTCAACATTTTGTTATTGTGTATGAATGAATGTAAGAGAATCAAGTTACCCCCTCCAAAAATGATCTCAACTCCTTGTCCTAGTGTTTTGTGGCATTTTCAGACCCATTCACAACAATCATACTGACTTTGTTATTGGTACTGTGTTTAGTATTTAAAAAATGCACCAAAATAATACAATTGTTAAAACATTAATAATGTTTTATAGATTTTATTGTTACAAATTGTTTAGCCTGCATCATTCAGACCTGTAAGGCCGACACAAATTATAATTTGTAGTGTTATGGTAATTATTAAAATACCTCTTTTATTTTTAATTTTCGTTCCAGAAACCAGTGGAGTAAAACCAGGTACTGCCCAGTTCTGTCTCAGCGTAGTTACCAGGTTTAATCTCATTTGCACTTGTTAAATAAAATATGATGTCACCAAACCTAGCAAAAAAAAGGGAAAAAAAGAAAAAGACTACATACGATTATTTACTGTAAGAACAATCCTTACTAAATGTTGATGAATGATGCTATTTACATGTTTATTCTCTACAGCAGACGTTGAAGGAAAGTCGAAGGTCTAACATGGAAAACTCGACATGCAAATGCACGAAAACACAACTAATCGCTGTAATGGTAGCTTCTTCTTCTCCAGTATTAAGGGTAGCACCTAAAGTCCAGCTCAAACTTCTTGACGTCTGTCGAAAGCTAATGGTGTGCAGGTGCGACGTTGTCGGATTTCGCTTAATTTCGTGTACAGGCGTAACATGAAACATTAACGACGCGAGAAATTAAGATATTGAAAAAAAATCGTTCTGTCAAATTTTTTAAAGCTATAGTGACATATATCATGTGAACGTACATTTAAAATTGCTTTCTCCTAATCCAGGAACAAACCTATAGACAACGTTGCCCAACTTGCATTGGATATTGTGAAAAGGAGGACTCACACGCCTTAAACGTCAGAATGGTTGAGGCGGACTGTAGTTCACACACCTAGGGAGGAAAAGAGTACCTGGTTTGTACCCGACTATCCGGTTCTACTTCATGTTCCCCTATTAACTATAGTTATGCAGAAGAAAAAAAAACTCATCGTTTTCATACATGAACAAGAAATTTCTAAAATTGTCGAAATGTTGCTCAGGCTATTACAACTTACTTCCACTCTAAAGTGAAGAAACAAAAAATGGATATAGTTATATTTTAAAATGGATAAATAAAGCTTCATATTTTAGAAGCAAAACTGCTTAAACGTATTATAGAAAAAAATAATATATTAAAATTGAAAGTATTTATTTTCATTTCAGTTTAACTTTTTTTTTTTTTTTTGTCTAATATTTTTCGTTTGTTCTTTGCTATTGCTAGTGAAGCATGAATATAAGAAAGAAAGGAGAAGAAGAATAGTGTATCTTTTCGACTCACTAGCTGCTTCTGCAAGGCAGATAACGACGAACGAAGCCAGTGCAGAAAATCATGTTAATGCTATTCTAACGATAATGTTAGCATTAAGTCTTGCAAAGGGAATATATATCCTATAACTCATGAGTCTTATGACTTTATCTCCCATTTTCCTCTTTAACAATGCCTTATGAATCAACGGGAATAATGCTTCTTAGATAAAAGTCCTATTTTCCCAGCAACAATCAACCATAAAAATTGAGACTTTCCTAGAGATGGCTTTACAAAAAAAAAAAAAAAAGAGTGAAGAACGTTTTGCATTTATTTTGAAACTGTTTATGAGAATTGTATACTTTTATGAGATTGTGTCCATCATTGGGGGCATAAAGTAACTTTCTCTTTTCTATTTACGTTTCAAGCACATCTGCGTACTTCGATGATAAAGAGAAGGTGATTTTATTTTCACTTCTGCATTTTTAAGTTAGGTGACAAGTTCCATTCTTAATATCCCTTAGCAAACTTTTAATTTACAGGTAAAAAGTAAAATCATTTTCTATTACTCACATTTCAAAGGGAAATTCAACAGTATCTTCGGATTTATTTTACCTAATCATTAACTTCCTTTACTAGCCCACACTTTCTAGTTCCTTTGCTTTTTGAGCCTAGTGCTAAATGTGACAGGATCGCGTCTATTTGCAGAAGCGGTTGGTACTTAAAGAAAAAAAACTACAATTGAGACTCAAGATTTATTTGTACATTTATATCGTATAATAACTATACATGTCGGACTTTTAAACAAAACGTCGTGTTTTATTTTTAACATATTTTATTATTATTATTGTTTCTTTTTAGAGGGAAAATGATCCAGAACTTATAATCTAAAGAACACCTAAATTGTGTTCGCAGTTACGCTGATATTAATGTGAACAATATATCGTATATGAAAAATATATTCAAAGCGTTTAGAGTGTTAATGAACTGTATTGATAAACTGTAAGAGATGATTTCTCATATCAGGGGCCGTGGAGGCTCAGTGGTAGAGCGTTCACCTCTGGTTCGATCCCAGCTTGTGCCAAGTGAACTTTGTGGTGAACCTTGTGCGTGCGTTTTCTCGGGTTCTCCCGTTTTCTCTCACTTTCTTTATTCCACCATTTCATTTGTTTCTCATCATCACATTCTTCTTTAACCTAGCCGGCATAACCGTTGAACGCAAATAAAATTTACATTTCATTTTTAATTTTCAATTCCTCATATCAAAATTAGAGAGGAAAATCATATAGGACTGTGGGAAAAGTGTATATTTTCAGAGCTAGGGTCGCCCAAAATCATGAGAAATCATGGACTGGCGGTCTATGTCAGCAGGAAGTCGCACATATACCCCCCATAAGAAATACACACTTCAGCAATGTGTAATGGCTGTACGAGGGATTCCCTAAAGGGCATAATTCGCAGACATTCTTCCAGCAAAATTGTCAGATGCACTCTGACTTCAAGCAGTGTTGGGCAAATTTCAATTGAATTAACAATTAACAATTAATCTGTAAATTTAATTGTTAATTGCAATTAACAATTGAAATAAGTAATGGTTAATTGTTAATTGCAGTTGGCCATTAAAAAAGGAGAATCAATTGCAATTGATCAATTGATTGAAAGTAATTGCAGTGGAAAGTAATTGCAATTGAATTCTGTAATTCAATTGCAATTGAAATTAATTGGCAATTGATTCAATTGCAATTGATTTCCACAGCAATTACTTTCAATTGATTGATCAATTGCAATTGATTTCACTGATTAATTTTCAACACTGTAGTTCAGAGAGGGCGTGGGGCAATGAAAACTTTAGCCACGACCAACTGACTCACCACCCGTCGTAACCCACGACCCACCGTGACCCACTCTGACCCACCACCTACCATAAATCACTCTTACCCATTGTGACCCACATACCCGCCAAAACCCATTGTCATCAACTCTGACCCATGATTCACGCCCTCTTCTCTACTGACTAAAGAGTTTAAACTTGCAATAAAACAAGCCTATAAAATTATCACTCATCGGAGTTTGAATTTCTACGATCAATCGCTCAAGCATCGCACTAATACAATAACGGCAGATCTGACCTTTCTAATACAAATAAAATAGTTTGTTCGTGTGTCTGTGTGTCTATCTTTGTGCGGCCTGTGGACGAGACGAGTGGACCGAAACTTTTCAAAATTTGGTCACGGGTCAGACCAAGACGAAGAGTTATTTCTTTTTAATTCCTTACTATGGGGTCTCCAGGAGACGTTTACCGGGACCGGCCTGGGGACCAGACAAGTCGACCGAGAGTTACCAAATTTTGGTCAAAGATACCTTGGTCCAGGTCCCACACCAAGGCAAAGCTTTTTCGAAAAAATTCGAAACAGGGGGTCTCAGGGGGGCGTTTACCGGGACATGTAAAAGTAGTAGAAAATGACCGATATCAGTGTCGATTTCATAGTTTCTGCGGTCGCTGAGCTCAATGGTGAAACTCCGATCGCATTAACTTCCAAATTCACCGTATTCTGCTACGGGCCGTGGGTCAATGGGGGGGATACCGAAACGTACAAGTAATCCAAAATGACCGATATTAGTGTCAAATCCATAGTTTTCGCGGTTGCTGATATCAATGGTGACACTACCATTAGCGATGACTTTCAAATTCATCCACCGTTGTATGCGGGCCTTGGGTCACCAGAGGGGGGGGGGGGAATTCCGAGACATGTAAAAAAATAATCAAAAATGACCGATATTAATGTCAAATTCATAGTTTTCGGGGTAGCTGAGCTCATTGGTGAAACTCAAGACCCGGTTTACTTTCACATTTAGCTCCCATCAGATAAGAAACGGGGGCATTATGAAGGGGATCACGACACATATAAAAATAATCCACAATGACCGATTTCAAATCCGTAGTTTTCGCGGTGGCTGAGATCAATGGTGATACTTTCATTAGCGATGATTTTCAAATTTAGCCACCATTGTATGCGGGCCGGGAGTCACCGGGGGTGGGGAATTGCGAAACATGTAAAACTAATGGAAAGTGACCGATATTAGTGTCAAATCCATAGTTTTCGCTGTCGCTGAGATGAATGGTGATACTTCCACAGGCGTTGACTTCCAAATACAGCCCCCATCGGCTGCGGACCAGAGGCATTATTTTTTTTTCAAAATTGGAACCAGAGGATTATAGGGATTTTTACCGGCATATGTAAAAAGTAGTAGAAAATGGCAGATGTTAGTGTCACATTCATAGTTTTCGTGGTATTAGTTGGGGGTTGGTGGGGGCCAGAGGAGATTGTTTCACAATACGTACCAGGGGGTCTGAGGGGGCGTTCACCGGGACATGTAAAAGTAGTAGAATTTGTGTCGAATCCATATTTATCGGGGTTGCTCAGACGTATAGCGACACCCCCGATAGTGTTTACGTTAAAATTCAGCCCCATCGGCCTTCCCAATGAAAACACATGTACGTTGTTGGATATATATTCACACAAAATATATCCAATGTTAGAAATGTTTCTTAATTGTTCTCCCGTTGTTCAGTTTGTTTACATTAATATTTTATCTGATCCGTGCGAAGAACGGGCATAACAGCTAGTACGAAATGGTAAAGTGTTTGTTATGGACCAAATTACAATGAATTCAATTATATAGATAATTATTATAATTATAACTAATAAATATTTCCTTGTTGAATCATAGAGCTCCTTCGTTTCTAAGCGGTTAGTGTACGCGCCTTTGGCGTGGAAAACCCGGGTTCGATTCCCGGCGGGAGCTCATGTGGTTCGGATTCCACGTTAATAAGTAGGTCCATGTCTCATATAGCCTCGCTGCTGACCGGGACGTTAAACCCCAAAAGCAACTCAAAATCAAATCAACTTGTTGAATTATACATATTTTTCAGTGGAAAAATGAATACAATTTAAAAGTCCCAAATCAACGTAAAGTAGACCAACGTAAAGGAAAAATGTATAAAATTTTCCATATAATTAAGCTTACAAACCTAAAATTTACATGTAATTAAGCTAAATTTCCATTTTTGTGTCGTTTTGTGCACCTATTTCCTCGTTTTCTGCGTCACCGGAAATGGGTCAATGTTATCCTACAAATATGGCGGAACAAGTTAATGCTGTTCCGTCAAGAACGATTTCGAGGTCGTTTCCTTCACATCGTCTTGTGCGTGTTTTCTAACGTTTTGTAAGCCTATTTCCACATTTTGTGAATCAATGATAGTGGGTCAAAATGGGCATTCAATGTGGGAAGAAAACTGATCCACTCTCCCACCAGTATCGGATTTCAAGGTCGCTTTTTTCGCATTATTTAGTGCATATTTATACCGTTTCTGCGCATACTTTCACGTTTTGTAGGCCAACGAAAGTGGGTCAAAGGTGACCTACAAATATGGCAGAGAAAGACATATTCATTCCACTTTCAAGGTCCATTTTGACCCTCTTCCACTGATGCACAAAGCGACACAAATCATGTATAAAAAGTGTAAAGGAAACGACCTCATTTGATGGTGACGGAACAGCATTAAGTTATTCCGCTATACTTGTAGGCCATTTTGACCCATTTTTGTTGTCGCACTAAAGTGGAAATAGAAGCACTAAAGTGGAAATAGGAGCACAAAACGGTACAAAGCAGGTACTATACGATGCGAAAGAAACGACCCCCCAAATTCGATAGTGGGGGAACAATGGCTCTATTTTCTCACACATTGATGGACCATTTTGACGCATTTCTGGTGATGCTCAAAACGTGGAAGTAGGCGAACAGAACGGTACAAAATACACACTAAACGATGCGAAAGAACCAACCCCGAAATTCGATAGTGGCGGAATAGTGAGCCATTTAACTCCCACTTTAAAGGCCCGTTTAACTCACTTCCGGTGACGCACAAGACGAGGAAGTAGGCACAGAAAACTTTTTAAAAAATAATCACTAAACGATGCGAAAGAAACGACCTAGAAGTTCTATAGTGTCGGAACAATGGGTCATTTTGGTCACACTTTGGACGTCCATTTTCACACACTTCTGGTGACGCGCAAAACGTGAAAATAAGAACACGAAACGGCACGAAACATTCACTACTCGACGCGAAAGGAAGGACCACGAAATTCGGTAGGTATAGTGGCGGAGCAGTGGGTCATTTTCGTCCCACCTTCGAGGCCCATTTTGACCGTCTTCCAGTGACGCACAAAACGTCGAAATACGCGCACAAAAGGGTATGCAGTGTGAAATTAACGACCTCGAAATTCGATAGTAGCGGAACTCTTGGTCATTTCCGTCCCATCTTAGAAGCCCATTTTGACCCACTTACGGTGACGCACAAAACGTGGAAATAAGGGCACGAAACGGCACGAAAATACACTAGTCGATGCAAAAGGAAGGATATCGAAATTCAGTAGTGGCGGAACTCTTGGTCATTTTCATCCCACCTTCGAGGCCCATTTTGACCATCTTCCAGTGACGTACAAAACGTCGAAATAGGCGCACAAAAGGGTACGCGATGTGAAATTAACGACCTCGAAATTCGATAGTGGCGGAACAGTGTGTCATTTTCGTCCCATCTTTGAAGCCCATTTTGACCCACTTCCGGTGACGCACTAAACGTGGAAATAAGGGCACGAAACGGCACGAAACGTTCACTAATTGATGCGAAAGGAAGAACCTCGAAATTCGGTAGTGGCGGAGCAGTGGGTCATTTTCGTCCCACCTTTGAGGTCCATTTTGACCGTCTTCCAGTGACGCACAAAACATCGAAATAGACGTACAAAAGGGTACGTGATGTGAAATTAACGACCTCGAGATTTAATAGTGGCGGAACTCTTGATTGTTTTCGTCCCACCTTGGGAACTCATTTTAACCCACTTCCCACGACGTACAAAACGGAAGTAGACGCACAAAACGGCACAAAACGATGTGAAGGAAACAATCTCGAAATTCATGGGTGGCGGAAGAGCAATAACTTGTTCCGCCATATTTGTAGGCCCATTTTGACCCACTTCCGGTGATGCACAAAATGTGGGAATAGGCGCACAAAGCGACACAAAACACGCACAAAAGATGCAAAACAAAGTACCTTGAAATTCGTTGGTGGCGGAACAAGTTAATGACGCCGTGAGAATCAATATAAGTATATACTGTAGTTTACTGTAGTTCTTACCAGTTGGTGCGGTGGGTCAGTGGTAGAGCGTTCACCTCCGGTGCTTGAGGTCCTTGATTCGATCCCAGCTCGCGCAGTTTGTACTTTGTGGTGAACAAACACCGTGCTCGTGGATTTTCTCGGGGTTCTCCCGTTTCCTCCCACTTTCTTCATTTCATTCATTTCCTATCATCACCGTCTTCTTTTGCCTATCCGGCATACACGTGAGACGTAAAACTAAATATTTCTTATCATTTTTTGTAGTTCTTACCATCAAGGCTGAGAACTGCACGGTCCAATTTTTTAGCCAAAGTAGAAGCCCAACCGGAATAGTGATGTCAACCGACTCGGCTTGGTTCAACTGAGCGTACAGCTTGAGCTGGCTTGGTTGGGATTACCCATCGACTGGGCTCAATTGAGCCAATGGCTTGAACGGCTCGGTAAAGACGAGTCATCGGCTCGGCTCGATTGGAGCCAATGGCTCGAACCAGCTCCGTTGAAACGAGTCCATAGGCTGGGTTCGAGTCAGCTCAACTGAGCCGATGGCTTGAACGGGCTCAGTTGGGGTGAGCAATCAGCTCTATTCGGCTCGGCTCGTGTGAGCCATCGGCTGGAGCTGGCTCGGTTGGATGAGCTGTTGGCTCGGCTCACTTCTCGGTTCGGCTCGATAAGTGAATAAGCTGTGAGCGAGCCGCTTGAGCTGTTGACAACCCTAAACCCGGGTCGAGCAGTTTTGAACATGTTTGGCTGGAGTCCCATAACTTCTAACAATTTTTGGCTCGAGCCCGAATACTTGCTCCTCCTGAACTCAAACCAAGAACCTCGTGACCGATGTCCTTGCCCCCTGAAGATTTCTTGACGACCGAGATCGACAGTCAACTAATTTTTAGTATTCCGATACAAACCGCCTATATTCCATGTTTATACAGGTACACGGTATTATAATGATAATTAATTATAGTAGTAGTAGTAGTATCATTGATTATTATATTGTCTATGTAGGATACTTGAAGATAGTAGTACTTGGAACTACACAAAGGATTTAGCTCGAATTGGCTCGACTCGACTGGAAACTCGATCCGAATTCGAGTCGAGTTGGGGGAAATTTTTCGAGCCGAGATCTCAAGTCGAGCTCAAAGATGTCTGCTTCGAGTCGAGTCGAGTTTCAAAGAAAACTCGCTCGAACTCGCTGGTGCCCATTCCTATTGTATGCATGACGGGCATATAAAGTTCTTTCGAGGGGAATAGAACCATAAACATAATATATTTTAAAAAATACTTAGTTTCCTGGCTTTCTTCCCAGGGGAGGGGGGGAAAGGGATGGTAGGTATCCAGCATTTCTTATAAGTACCTTATTTGAAATATGTAAAACAGTAACAAGTGGACAACACAATACACACACATCTTCTTATCTTCAGTTTTTTTTTTGCTGATTTCAATTGCAATTAACAATTACAATTAACAATTACAAGTTTCAATTGTCAATTGCAATTAACAATTAAATGTTTCAATTGCACCCTTTGCAATTGACAATTAACAATTAAAAGTTTCAATTGCCTGGTGACCAATTAACAATTAACAATTGACGAAAATTTAATTGCAAATTTTATGATTGCATTCAATTGCAATTGAAATTAATTGTCAATTACAAATTGAAATCAATTGCAATTGATTTTCAGAGCAATTACTTTCAATTGATTGATCAATTGCAATTGATTTCAATTGATTTTGCCCAACACTGACTTCAAGGTGGGTTCAATGTACGCAGAAGTAAGCCTTTAACAGCAGTGAAAGCAGATTGCTTCGGCAGGAGGTCAAAATGTTACGTACCGCCAGCACCATGGTCCCTTGTTTTCGAAATAACGCAGTCTGTGATGTCTTGTTCCAGATATGCGTAAGAAAAAAATACAGTGACAAAATACACAGGTACAATACAGATGTAATACAGTAAAATGAAGTTACACATTCAGAAAACACTGGATGAGTGGCGGTGCTACATGTGCTGCCATCTATAGGCCAACTAGCAAACTCGGTATGTAACATTTCTAATCAACAAACATTTTCACTGGTAGGTCTATAAGCCTAGAACCATTATTATTCAAAAATTGTTAGGAAACGTAATGGTTTATCAACTACCTTCTTTAACTTACTTACGGAGGTACTTTTATTTTTGTTCATATCTCAGTTACCGTTTAAAATAGGAGCCATGAAACTCCACCTGGTAGCGTCATTGTTCACTTGGTGGTGGCATGTTTATTTCTGTTCATATGAAACATTTTCCATAGAATCATCTATACTACAATTTCCAAATTATTACCACTTCCTCCGATACATCGTATGTGTATGTCTACATAGCTAGATAGATCTCAGCGGTAAGGCGCTCTCCTCTAGTGCATGGAGTCCCTGATTGGATCTGAACTCCGGCCAAGTGAAACTTGTGGACAAATACCAAATGCGTGGGTTTTCTCCGGGAGTTCTCCCATTTCCTCCCACTCCATTATTCCATCGTAACATCTGTTCATAAACTTTGGACGTTAAACTTATATATATATATATATACAGGGTGGCCCCAAAATAGGTATACACCCATGCATGGATCAAGTATAACATTCTAGTTTATAGATTTATTTGTTTCGGCTATTCCGAGCTTAAGATATAAGCAAAAATACATTAAGAACAAATAATAGAGAAACTAAGTCCACCTGATGGATAACGATAAAAAATTATATGAAAACAATGAGTTGATTAGTACGGGACTGTATACTTATTAATACTTTTAGGGTCACCCTGTATATATATATATATATATATATATATATATATATATATATATATGTAGAGAGAGAGAGAGGGGGGATAGGATAGATAGATAGATAGAAGATAGGTATAGAGTAGTCTATATATCAATGCTACCAATGTAATATTTTGCATTCCCAATTATGTATTTTGCTTTTGCTTCTCATTACCAGGTAGGAGACGTTATTTCTAAGGCTCTAATTAGTTGCTTATCTAATTATTTTCAACGAAGATTGGGTATATATATATATATAAGTTTTTCTTGGATGAGCTATTCAAGTTCTAGGAAAGCTCGAGGCGTAAAGCTTCCATTAATAACAAAGTGAATAATCCTGCAACAGGCAGCTCGATAGATGTAAACATATGATACACGAGGCACATAACAAGCTACGTTTACATACAGTCAAAGCATGTTAATTCAGAATCATTTCTTCTCAGATTTGTATAACCATGAAGCAGCATTGTCAGCTTGGTAATATGCCATATTTCTGTGTAAAGGCACCTGCTAGCTAGCTAACTATTCAATAGCCCTTTGAGCTAATGAGGAATACCCGTTTAGTGTCCCACGTTCATTTGATGCATCTTTCAATACGCCAACATGAACAGCTCATACAAACAACGAGGCTGGGAGGAAAATGTTTGTTCATGACGGCATGGAGATTAATGAACGATATCAGGAACAGTCAGCATTCGCAGTGTGATGGCAGAGGGGATGTGACAGTGGCAGAATAGCATGCATCAATCTAGAGGAGCTTTCCTCTGGCATCGTCCCGCTACTTGCTAACAGCTGTTTCTTTTCTCATCCTTCTTCCCTTCTGCTCCGGTGGACACAATCTCGAAAGCTTTCGCGGAAAAGAGATGTCGTACCATAAAAGACAGCGGCTGCCTAGATGGAAAGGAACTCAAGTGGATGTAAGCTGGAGCGAATGAACGTCGTGGTTTTTCTTTTCATTTACAGGGAAAACATTTCCTACTCTCTAAATCCCGAAAAAAAAAAGTTCAGCCCTTGTCTGTGATAAAAATTGACATCCTTCATAATACACTGAATTAGTGTAGACTACACTATTTTCTCTGCTTTTATTTTTTATTATTATTATTTTTTGTTTTGTTTTAGATACGCTGCTCTTAAAGTTTTAACATTATCGTTCAATTACAGTAAGCGCTAATAAAACAACAAAAGTATAGTATCATTTCTCAATTAAACAGAAAGTTAAAATGTTTTACTAACAGGCAGATTCTGCGTGTCCTAAAATAGTTATTAAATATACTGCATTTTACAATACTATGACGATTTTGATAACAAGAAAATTGTGGTATGTAAGTACGTCAAATAGAAAACTATAAGAGCACTATTGTTTGTAGAAACGTAAGCTGTCAAATAAAATAGATTACTATTCGATTGTAAGCGGACCCTTCCAACACGTCTTATTTGATAATTTTCTATTAGCAAAATATCAGAACGTGAAACATGGAATAGCTTAAGATAGTATATAAATACACTGGAAGATGAAATTTTAAACTTCATTTCTTATTCTCATCCATAGGTAGAATGTATATCCTAGCAGTTTAGGCTACTAGCTCAAATTATTGGCAGAAAAAAGAAACTGAACCTTTCCTCTTTCGGTTCAATGATAAAAACCAAGGTCGACCCAAGTGCTAAATATGTTCAAAAATGCATGTCAAACGGTTTAAGCGTTGTCTCGTCTTGACTATTGTACGAATACAAAATTGGAAAGTAAAATTCTTTTGGAAAGTACTACTTGCCACCTAAAGATGGGATTTTCAGAAACGATGTAACAGGGCTGAAATGTCAACGAAACTGTCATCAACCATAATAATGGCCCAGAAATCTAAGAATTCAATACTAATCACGGTCACCCCATTTTATATATACACCTCTTCTCACCCCATGCCAATGGGCCTAAATTGTAACTTAAATGGCATCGGGAGTACCATAATTTATCTCAGAGACCCCGAAAACTGGATTCGGCACTAATAATGGTAGTTCTCAATTATTTTTTACATGTAATCTCCTTCTTATCTCCTCCTCAGGAGTGTCTTGCAGAGTATTTGTTTTTCAAGATTGTAAGTCATATGTGCATTAAGTTTGATTAAAATTACTCCGGAAGTTCCAAAGCTATGTTAAAACATACATACACACAGACACTCACATCTAGTGCGTGAGGAATGACTTATCTCGCCTTGAAAACGATACCAGAGTCGAGACGAATGTGCATTTTCAAATTCCAGATGAGACAGAAACATAATAATCCTCGTCTCGTTTTAGAGAAGAGAATCGAGACGAGACGAGAAAAATCAATAAATGCACGAAAATGCTACTTTATATTTCGAAGCTCATCGAGAGCTCCCTCGTGGTTAAGTGGTTAACGTATGCGCCTATGGCAGGGAGGCGCGAGTTCTATTCCCGGCGGGAGAGCATGTTCGGATCTCACGTTAAGCTGTACGTCCACGTCTTATATAGCCTAGCTGCAGGAAAGAGCACTAAACTGAAACTCAAATCAAATTGAAGCTCATCCAGTATCCAAGAATCAAAAGAAAAAAAAGGTGATTATATTGCTTGTTGTATACGTATACTGAGCTTCGTTCTCCTCCTTAGTATGATTGAATATACCATTTAATCTGTATTTTACTGACTGATATAAATAGTCGTTTCATCAGTTCTACAATACGGCTGTAGTCGCTACGTATGCTACATTCGATCCGTACCAAGAGTATATATTTATATGAGTTTTTAGTAGGAGTAGAATGACAGTTCGTCGCTTGAGTATTAACAAAATGTTCTAAGTGTTTGCGTTGGAATATTAAGGTTATAACCAGAGCTCAAAACTCCCGCCTGGTTCCCATGGCGACAAGAAATATGAGTTTGGCACCTTGCTAATTTACGATCGAAACTTCTAGACCAATATATCCAGGTAGATTTGTATTATTAAGAGGCTTAGTTTTCAGAACTGGTATCTAGATCAGAAGAATTTTTTTTTTCGAATATTTGTTTTAACTATACTCAAATTATTAATACAGATTTAAAAATACTTATAGGGTTAAATGCTCAGTGAACACACAGGATAAATAACTTGAATAATAGTATTTTAAAATTGATTTAAATATGTTTCTGTAACTACAAACACAGATTACTATGGTAGTATCGTATTGAAGACAAAAAGAAAGTTAAAGGTTACGAAAAAAATTGTCACAAAAATCATTTTTGAAGAAGTGGAGTGGTCATATATGATTTCAGGGAACAACTGGATTGCGCACACTCTAGATCCCAAGTTGCGTACAAATCTCTGTTGGCCATTTTGAACACAGATTTTTGTCCAACGTTGCCACAATGGTAGCTTTAAAATCTGTGCGCAAAAAAAGGTCTTCCTTCAGACTAGGAAAGAAACCGAAATTAGAAATAAAATACAAATTATTTTGAGGATTAACTAAATGTACACGGTGTAATTCGATCAGTAAATATTAGGGATGGTGCCGTGACCGAGACAGGCTCTGAGGCGAGACCAAGAGAGTTTATATAACCGAAAAGAGACAGAGAAAGACCTCTATAAATCGAGACGAGACCGAGACGTGACTTAAGTCAGTCTCGAAAGTCTAGGTCTCGTCTCGAGTATTGATAGCTATTAAAATTGCCTTTACTTAAAAGTTGTTACCTTGTTGTGTTAGGTAATATAGGAACAGTTAACTGATGTACAGTGACGTATTTAGGGGTGACTATCGGGCTCAAGAACATCCCGAAATAAATTTGTGATCATTTGTTTTCGCATTGCACGTAGACCTACAACACAAATGTTTCTTACCTGTTCCTTAAGCCTGTCCCGAAACAAAATCCTCTGCTGATGTATATACGTGGTTCGAATTCAAAGTTATTCCAGGTTCAAAGCATCTTATCATTTCCCACATTTCTTTGTAAGTTTACTTAATATTCCCCGTCAAAAACACAGAATATAGAGGAAAATAAAATCAATTTCTGTATGCGTGAATAGTATACAGCTGATGAAAATGACGAGAAGCTCACGTAAAGGTAAACTTCAACATCATTTGTCTCACACATAAATCTAAAAAGTGAAACTAGAAGAAATTCTGTTTCAATTGCATTAAAGGTGTTAACACTAATACTACAAATATAATAATTTATGATGTTCAGTTGTTCGTTATAGTCAAGCTTATAGAAAAAAACAGCCAAAAATATTGAAATATTCAAACTATACTGAATTTAATTTTATACACTACTACTATGTAAAGCGAATGTTATCATTGAAGGTACCTAACGCTACTCGCACAAGTTAGGATGATAATCTTAGGTTCTTCATTTACAAATAGAAACCTTTCTCCATCATGGCTGAACTCATCTTCTCTTCAACCATTTGCACAATAGCCTCTGTAATATTTCTGGGACGAACTTTTTTTTTTCGAATAGAGTACATACCTTCTCTATACCTCTTCATATTCTTATGTATTAATTTCTCTGCATTTTCGAAATTAGATACACATATACAAACATAACAGAAGGGAAAATAGTTTCCAACTAGCAACATTGCTTATTTTTGTGCGCAATTCTGTACATTATGACACCTTGTCAACGGCTTATCAGATAAAACTGATAAAACCAGAAAAGTGTGCACAATTTCATTGCAGCCATGATTTCATCAAAATATTGATAGTATATTTCGTTTGCAGTACAACATTTAGTTTTATTTATCTGTGTGAATACGTATTTTTGAAAAATGGATCGCTTTCATAGCGCAGAAGTAGCAGGAGCCTCCAGCAGATCCAAAAGCTCAACTTTTTCGGTCCTCAGTTCATTTGTCAGTATTTTCACATTTTCTAGATTCTGCAAATGCAGTGCCTAAGTCAAACGATCGACGCTCTAAGTGACAGAGTGGCAGTCAAAAGGCCCACTCTGCAAAACTAAAATGAGGACCTCCTCTCTTAGTGTTAAAAATGTATTTGGCGTTGTTTATAAGCTTTATCAAATTTCAATTTAACTTCTAAGCTATAAATAGCACGACATATACTAATGTAAAAGAAAAAATTAATTGTAACAATTTTCATAAAGTTTACTAATATTCGAGGGCCTGATCGTCTATGGAACTTTTGATGTCGATAAATGTTAAGAGAAATATGCGTATTGGAAAACTTTATATTATTTTTTATTTAATTATTTTTAATACATTTAGAAGTCAATAGGATATATGTTAGCTAGACATATTTTTCTCATACGGATATGCTTTCTGAGTTTCAATAGGGCCCACCTATACCTAAGTCGGTGTTGACTCACCCTGTGTTTGCTTGATAGTCGGCTAGGCCAGTCCGCTTCTGACATCTAGCGTCTCTGCAGCATCTTTTGTCGATTTCCACAGATCAGCTACGGGGATCGACTTCAATTCGTAGTCTCGCAGAACTAAACGACGTTAGTGATCTTTCTTAACCTCCAAGCGTCAGTCACTACGACAGAGTTTTTGGAACCAACCATTGTACGTTCGCTTAGATGACCTTAATTTAATCCTCACTTTCATTAATGTTTCGAATTTTTGGGCTCCTCTGTAGCCGAATTTAGATAGTTACTCTGATATAAATTTTGCGAAAATCGTGTTTTGGATTCATACTCTATCAGACATGGAAAAAGATAAATGGCCAGATGTATTTCTTATGACGTATATATCTCCAAATTAATAAACATAGACTTTCGAATTATAAAGATAGCCAAGAAAGATCTGTCGCTTTTTGTGGAGGTATGTGTTCAATTGGCCCTCACATCATGAGTTGAATGCGAATGGAGATAAGGCAAGGTCAGTTGTTGGTGTTTGTATATCCACCATACTACCTGGTTGTAGCAGTTCTATTACACGGTGACTTGCATAAGGACACACTGAACATGGAATTTCCACAGAGCAGAGCCCGGATTATATGTAATATTATTTTGCCAGATGTGTACATAATCATGTAGATAAAAGGAGAATGTAGTGAAATGAAACATGCAGCGAAACATGTAAGGAATGCAGTGAAAGACGCAACATCATTTAAATATGCAATATCAAAATGTCGCTAAAATATATGTTTTGCTATATAATTTTGTTTCCTATACAATTTGCATACTTCATATTGTATACATATACTGTACATGTGATATTTAATTTAATTAATCAAATTTGAAAATGAATTTGCTATGCTTTTCAACAATTAGATAATTCATTAAACATGAAAAAGAACGCAGTCCAACTCGAAAAAAATATTTTGGAATATTAATAGAGGGCAGGTGAGTTTGGATCTAGCTTGCCAACTATTAAATTCGCTGCAAAGCGTCTCAAACTGTCGGTGGTTTCGTCCGCAACCACCCATATAAAGGAATCACCGATCTGAGCGAGAATTGCTTCGACACTTGTTGTAGCAAGCATCGGGGTAGTTTTTCCGCAGTGCAGATTCTTCAAGGATATTTCACTTGCAAACTTATTCAAGAAATCCCGGTACTCAGGCACTTGAAGCTTGTTCCAAGGAACGTTTGCATCTACCATTGCACCGCACATATCCGCGAAAAACTCATTCTCCGATGAAGACGATCCCTACCGCATCTGCATCAAAAGAACTTGTTTGTGAGAAGATGATTTCCGTTTCTTTTCCGTGTAAAGTGCGGTTTGTATATGTTGTTCTAATTGCGATTTCGTGAAACAACTTATTGTGTTGTCACATACTGTACAAATCACCACCTTACCATCGGTTGTAAAAGCATCATCTACAGTAACCCACGATTTTAACTTAGAAGCTAGTGATGATGAAACTGGTGCCATGAAGAAATATCAATACACGAAACCTCAATCCACGATAAACACGTCCACAAGACGTCTTTTCGTATGAAGAAATTTTCCACAGTACGGCCACTTTTGTGTCAGACAGCACGGAGGAATGAAACTAGCAGGGTGACTTTCCGTGAAATAGTGACAGAATGAACTGCTTCAAGCAGTGAATTCTTCAATGCCAGACATCGAAATTTAGGTTTGATATTCTGCTCCTCCCCCCTCCTAAAGTTTGGAATGCAGTGCAGAACAGGACAAATTTCTTGGAAATTCCAGTAAAATTTATGCAGGTTTTTTTTTTCATTCCTTATAACATCCACAAATAGAGAGTGATCAGAAATTACAATAAACTGCAAAATATTTGATTTTATCAAAATGCTTGAAAATATGTAATATTGAGAAACATCTGTAAAAATATGTAAAATAAAACCTAGCTATAATGATCTTGTTCACGTGATTCGTGAAGATTTGAACTTTTATCGGAACTACACGCAAGAGGAAAAAAAATATGTAATTACATATACTCCAGGCTCTGGTCATAAGGGTGTGTATACTGTAGGAGTTCAAACTGGGGTCAAACGCGGCTGTAGCGGGGCGGAAGATATGCAAGGCCTTTGGTGAGTGCGTCATGACTAATTGGACAGTACAGCGGTGGTTTAACAAGTTTAAGGACGTTGACGAAACACTCGAAGACTTACCACGTGCCGGAAGACAAACACACAAAATCAAGATCTTCAGGCAGCAATTCAGGCGTACAGTGGCAGACATGTGAGGAACTGGGACAATAATTCAATGTTAGTGGAGAAACATTCGGCAGCACCTCCATCAACTTGGAAAGAACTACAGGTTGGTTCCATGGGTCCCACATGATTTGACTCCGGGCCAGAAGGCAACGCGAGCAGACATCTGTGTTTCTTTGCTGTTTCCTCTGAGGAATGAGTCATTTCTGGACAGGATGTTAACATGTGATAAGCAGTGGGTCCTGTGCGAAGCTCCATGGCACCGTCACCATTGGTTAGCATCCCATGAAGCTATTCCAAAACAGCCGAAACCAGCACTGAACCAGAAGAAGATCCTACTGTTTCTTTGGTGGACTGCTAGAGACATCGTGTATCGGAAACTACTACCAGCAGGTCAGAGCATCAATGCAACTGTATACTGTCAGCAGTTGAGCCGTGTTCAAGAAAAACTCAAATATCTAAAGCCAGCAGTTCTTAATTGCAATGGGGTCCTCCTGTTAAAGGACAACGTTAAGACCCACGTGGCCCTTGGATGGGAAACACTATTGTATCCACCATACTCCCCGAACATTACAACCTCCGATTATCACCTGTTCCGTTTCTTGGACAATCACCTTAGGACAATCACAGTTCAAATCCCTAGGGAGGTGCAAAATGCACTTGATACCTTCTTCGCTTCACGGACAACCAAATTCTACCGTGATGCAATCCATGGCTTTCCAGATCGTTGGCAGTAGATCGTCAATGCTGATGAGGACCATTTTTTGATCTTCCAGACACGTCTTAGGTGACATATCGATGTTCGAACGTGGTGAAGGGAAAGCGTCAGAACTTTCTTAGTTACCTTTATAGGGAAGAGTCCTCAAAATCGCGCCACATTTTACATAAATGGTTTTAATTCGAAACTTTTGAAGAAATTTAAAATGACTTTTTGACCAAATTGAACTTTATAGTTTTCCGATTCTTTCACAATGACTTCATAACGAGCTAGTATCTTTATCACCATAAAAATGATGATATATTAGAAGCCTGCAATTGGTGCGATTTACGTAGCAGGTTTCCCAAATAGCATCATCATATGTGAAGCCAAAATCGCACCACCATTTGAGTACATACAAAATTTACACTGAAGCGCATGGATAAAACAAATTATCAATTTCATGGGATATCATATTATTTTATTCGTGTTTTATTAAGATGAGGAATAATACATTTTTAAAGGGAAAAATACTACAATGTAAATAACCGAGCACAGAAATAACACCTTAGAAATAAGCTAAGTAGAAATACAACATATAAGTAAAACACATTAATATTTGTATGATATATCACATTATTTTATATCAGTGTTATTAATACTGGGAAGAATATATCTTGGAAGAAATAAACATCGTTATTGTTGATTCAATGAGCAATATTGTTCATAATCCTATGAAACGTAAACGTATCTGTATTTATGGAAAACACGGACAGTTACACCTTATGTGCACAAACATCCCCTGGAAAACATATTCATCTCCTGGAACACCCGCGCAGGACTCATGTATACAGACTTTACACAAAAGACGCTGTACCACATCTTCAATTAACTTTTGTTGACAAATGATGCAAAATCAATCTTATTTATTGATTTCAATAGTCACACTTGAAACATTGCTAATATTTATTTATTTATTTCAGAAAACAACAGGCGGATGCCTAATTACAGTTTCCCATCATGATAATATAATTTAAAATACACTTATGATAACAAAATAATACGATTGCAAAATACTTTAAAATACATATAACATGATCTACACCTTATTTATTTAGAGTAAAATTCTGTCTATAGCTAAAAATGTCTATCTCTGGGTGCTTTTCTGACACCTTATTATACAATAAACACATTTTTCTGACAGGCGATACATCCAATGCATTAGTCCTTTGCGCTAAGAGATGGAATATGCTATTATGGGGTCTGGTTGCTCTATGTGGGACGTGAAGTTTGATTTCAGATAGTAAATATTCTGAATCTACTGTACTATGTATTATTTTATGTAAGAAAGATAAAATGAAGTGAGTCCTCCTGCTTTCAAGTGATTTTAATGAATATTTGCTTCGAAGATCTTCATACTTCTCAAATTTCGGATATATCCCTGTTTCTTTATGTGTTAAAAAGCGCACAAATTTATTTTGAATGTTTTCGATTTTACTTGTATATTTCTTACTATCAGAACCCCATATTATCGCTGCATATTCCACCTTAGACCTTACATAGGCAACGTATAATGTTTTGAGGACATCGGTGTTAGAAAAATCACTTCCTAATCTCATCACAAAGCCAAGGTTCCTAAAGGCCTCACCAACTACTCTGTTGACATGAATATCAAATGATAGGTTTGACTGCAGAGTGACTCCAAGATCAGTTATATAATCCACTCTTTGAATTGGTGTTTGATTAATAGTATACACATTGCGGACATAGTTCATTTTCCTGGTGTATGATACTACTTTACATTTTTTAATATTTAACAGCAATTTGTTTGATTCACACCATTGTAAAATAGAATTTATATCGCTTTGCAAAGAAATAGCGTCTAACTCCGTGGAGATACTACGATAGATTTTTAAATCGTCAGCAAACAATAGTTTGTGGGAGGATGTTATTACAGGTGGTAAATCATTAACAAATAATATAAATAATAGAGGTCCTAAGTTCGATCCCTGAGGCACACCAGAGTCTACGACATATTCCTCAGTTAGAATATTTTTGTATCGAACGCGATGTTTGCGTTGGCAAAGATAGGACGCTATAAATTGTTGAAGGTTTCGTGAAAAATTGAATGTCACAAGTTTGCTTAGAAGTATATCGTGATTAATTACGTCGAACGCCTTGGAGAAATCTGTATAAATTACGTCTACTTGTTCCTTTTTATCAACTTGATTAGCTATAAAATGTGTAAGTTCTGAGAGATTAGTTACAGTTGACCTCTTTGGCATGAAACCATGTTGAAAGGGAGATATTACTGACCGTACATGTGAGTAAATTTTTTCATATATAATAATTTCAAATACCTTAGATGGGGCAGATAGCAGTGTTACCGGTCGATAATTTTTTATTTGGTCAGTAGGACAACCTGTCTTGGGAATGGGACAGACGTCACCAATCTTCCATTTCATAGGAAACGTAGAAGAAGCTATTGACTTGTTAAAAATAGCCTGTAGGGGATGTTTCAGTATTTCTGAGCAGCCTTTAATGATGTACGGTGGTATTTTATCCGGCCCACAAGATGACCGTGGCTTAAGTTTTTTAATAGCATTCTCAACATCTTCGATGTCTATAAAGTTAATATTTAATTTGTCCAGAATTTCCGAATTATTGTATTGCTCCATAGGAATAAGATTATAAGTTGATTTATTGTGTGTTACTTGAAAATTTGCCATAAATGCATTTGCAATAGCAGCATCGTCACTCAAAGTTTGATCGTTATAGTGAAACAAATTACTTCCCGAATTACTCTTTTTATTTTTAACATACGTCCAGAAAGTCTTAGGATTGCTTATAATATTGGCATTGTAATTTGGATTTATCTACTTTTCGAGTACACTTTTTGATGTTAAGGTACCATGCTGACCTAACGGACGGTTCAGAAAGATTTTTCTCTCAACACGTTTGGATAAAATGTACGAGCCGACATACTAAAAAAAAAATTCGCTCCAATTCCTCAAATCATGTTATGCTGCAGTTCTTAATGAAATATTTTCTTGTGAAGTACGAATAAAATTATCAGACATTTACGGAAAACTTAGCCCCCAAGGAAACTCATCCCTTGAAGTAAACTTCCCCATACGAAATAACTTATGGCATCTATTACGACTATTGCCAATTTTATAGAAAAAAATAACTACAAAATTGCATGAGTCGTATTTTACAAAACTGTTAACAAAAAAACTCATCTCAAGAGTAAACTACACTTGTCGATATTCTCATGGAAGTGATTTATGAAACATTATAAGTATGTTAGTGACATACTTATGTATAAAATACGAACAAAATCGCCTAAGTCGTTTATGAGAAAATCCCTTCGTACAATTTGTTCAGAACAAGAGAATTATGCCATATTGTCAGTTGGGCAGCTTATTTATGAAATATGAACGAAATTGCCTGAGTCGTTCTCGAGAAAATCGTAAAAATAATTATTAAAATAGATTCTTCCTAGCCCTTCTCAAGTTTTCGCACAGAAACGATTTAAAGCACAGTACATCAATGTTATTGAGAAATTGATATATGAAATATAAACAAGATCGTTAGAGATGTTTATGAGAAAATTGTAATTCTTCTTTTTCATGTTTTAATTAAACACCCTTAATTTTAGGGGTAAGAAGGGAATTCAAGAACCCCACCTGGATAATCACATAGGTTCCTAATGCTCTCTATCAAAGGTTTCTAAAATGATTTTTAAAAAGTAAGTTGTTTGGTTTCCTGTCCCGCGGTTAGTTTTTTTTAATCTATAATACTTTGTTCAACGGTAAACCCCAAACCCTTTGCGTATGCCGCTTTTCCTAAGGAAACGATATATTTTGACCTTTGTTCTTTTTAAATTACGTGCATCTTTCTGATAAATTATTGTTAATTTCTACTCATTCTAAAAGTAAGTGAGTTTCGTTTCACAGTTGTGAAGCTACGGTAGATTTCCATCTTTGCGAATTCTGTATTGAAGCAAATATATAATTTCCGGCTGCAATAGATGATTAATGTGAGAGATGAAACCTTTCATCTGACGCTGTATTCATATCAAAATCACTTTCTTGCTATCTCTTACAACTATTACTTTATAGAAATCAATATTGAAATTGCGAGTTCTACTATTTCTTGCAACTTCTGGTTTCAGTAGATGAGTACTGAGACTTAAATTATATCTATTCTTCGGATACTCAATCCAAAATTTAATCCAATCCATTTGTCAATTCATTTGTCGGTCGCTCCCAGTTACCATTTTTCCCTCTATGGCAGCCTTTCCCAACCTCTTCCACATTACAGCCTCCTTTAGAGTCTACAGTACATGTGAAGGAACACTTGATATATGCTGTATATGGTTAATATTTATATTTCTTCTCCATGTTATTATTATTATTATCATAAATATTGTCACAAAGTTTGGAGTGGCGCTGTACGCATCCGGATTGGCACAGTGCTGTCATCTGTGCATAAAGCGGAAGATGCATGTACTGTGTGTTTGACTGTTCATGAAATACGTGGATATTGTACTGAGTTCTGATGGAGTGAGGCGATTACGAAAATCGTGTAGCAGTAATTGCGCTACACAAGGTCGGGAAGACTGCAGGTGAGATTTTCAACCTCCTGAAACCTTTACAATTTAGTAAGAGATTCGTGTATAGCGCCATACAACGATACACTGAGACTGGAATGACAGCTGACCGCGCAAGGAGTGGCAGACCACAAACGGTACGAACCCTGCAGGTCTAGAAAGCAGTCGCCGCAAGGATTTGAAGAAATCCTGTTCGAACAAAAAGTGTGATGGCTGCTAAGATGAACATCAGCAGAAATTCCATGTCTCGTGTGCTCAGGAGTTACCTGCATCTACGGGCGTATCAGAGTCGTACTGTTCACTTTCTGACCCAAACATTAATGTCGCAGAGGGTCAATAAATCAAAAGGACTTTTGCGGAGTTACGCCAACAATCTGCATAGAAAGATTCTGTTAACTGACGAAAAGGTGTTCATAAGTGAGAAGGTCTACAACGCCCAAAGTGACCGTGTGTATGCCAAGTCATCTACTGCAGCATCTGAAGCAGCTCCAAGGGTTCAGAGGACATATCATCTTGCCTCAGTGATGGTTTGGTGGGGAGTGAGCTACTCAGGCACAACCCAGCTGCTTTTTTTGCGACGAAGGGGTTAAAACATCTGCCTAGGTGTTCCAGGACACAGTGCTAACACCTATAGTGAAACCTCCGTCTGCTACAATGTTTTCTGGAGAAAGGTGGACCTTCCAGCAGGATTCCGCTCCAGACCACAAAGTGAAAACAACGAGGACTGGCTGGCACGGAACGTCCCCGACTTCATTTCTACCGCCGATTGGCTTTCTAGCAGCCCGCACCTTAACCCGTTGGACTACAAACTTTGGGCAGTCCATCAGTCAAAGGTCTGCCATAAACGGCATCCTTCTGTCGACAGTCTCAAATAATCCTTGACCCGAGCAGTGAACAATTTTCCCATGGACGTGGTGCATAATTCCATTGACCAGTGGCCGGACAGACTTCGTGCCTGCATCAAGGCCAAGAGGGGACATCTCGAAAAATGATTCGTGTGTCAGGTGTACAACATATCAATGTAAAACATGACCAAAACAAATTGCCTTGGCGTTAATACTCGTTGTGTTATTCACATTCAAACTTGTGACAGTATTTATGATATAACTACACACACACACACACACACACACACATATATATATATATATATATATATATATATATATATATATATATATATATATATATATATATATATATATATATATATATATATATATATATATATATATATATATATATATATATATATATATATATATATATAAATTGGTGTGAGTGATTTTGTTTTTCTTTGCAGTGGTATAGTCGGGTGAGCTTAGATTTACATCGAAGTTGCACCACCCGAGCGTGACGTAATGGGCGACATGCATAAAAGTAAAATATTACCCTTTACTCAAGATTTTGAGATTACTGTCAAGATTGTATGCATAAAATGGAGTAGTAGAAAATGGATCGAACTGGGCCATATGAGGCCAACATCGCACAACTCAGGAGCCCATGGGAAATTGAGCACCTTACACCATGAACCCACGGTCTTTTACGACCTCCATTTTAGGGGTGAATTTATTCCCTTTTATGAGCACTTTTTAAGGGGTGTACTCGTTCCCTTTTATGAGCATATTTTAAAGGGTGAACTCGCTCCCTTTTATGAGCATATTTTTCAACCCCTATTTTAACATATCAGAACATGTTATGATCACGTAACACACAGCAGAGCGGATCACCCATATTTGAACATAGCGCATCAGACAGAGACTACGAAACATAGTGAAGATTAAAGGGTGAAATCGTTTCCATCCCTTATTTTAACATAAGAAACATAGCAGAGAATATGGGTACTCGTTCCCTTTTATGAGCATATTTTAACATAGCAGAACTAGTAAAAGAGTATGACTTATTTTCCAACCCCTATTTTAATTACGAACACACAGCAGAGCTGGGTTCATTTTTCAACCCTTATTTTACCATAGCATATAAAACATAGCAGGGATGTATTCGTTTCCACCCCTAATTGAACATAGCATAGATTTAGATTCGTTCCCTTTGAACATGGTAGAACATAGCAAATTCTTTCCACCCCTATTTTAACATAGCAGGGGTGTACTCGTCCCCTTTTATGACCTCCATTTTAGGGGTGAACTCGTTCTCTTTTATGAACATATTTTTCAACCCCTATTTTAACGTAACAGAAATGACATAAGAATACGTAACATAGCAGATAACACATAGCAGGCATAAGACTACGGGGGTGAACTTGTTCTAACCTCTATTTGAACATAACAGAGATTAGTTTCTTTTACGCGGTAGCAACCCCCAACCCTCTTCCTTTCTAATCCAGGGCTTGGGACCGGCAATGGCGGAGTTTAAAAAAATAACATCATCATACTCTCATAAATGAATAAAGCATAATATCATTAGCATCAATAGTAGTGAGTGAGAATTTGTTTAAAAAATTCGTGCAGTGAATAACCAGATGCACGACATGCTAGATATAAAAAAACAGTAATGTCCACTAAATTGAGATAAATCACCTTGAATACGTCTATTATTCCATGTATAATACAGACAGTTTCGTTTTAAAAACCTTATATGATGTTGTATATAGGGAGGTATACCATAGCTATCGAAATACTCTCCCACACACATATTAGATATATAAACAGCAACCCAATGTTCACCAGGCTTATCACTAGAATCAGTATTTATAATTATGGCGAATGTATGAATAAACAAAGGCAACTCATCTGCAGCATATACACCAATAAAATGATCTTCAGGCAAAATTTGTTGTAATGCTTCATAAAGTTCAATTGTATTTAACATTTTTTTAATTAATATATATTTTTCTCTGGAAATCAATTTCTAATTCTAAAGAGAATTCACCATAAATAATTGCTGTTACAGGAGATGGCAGTGCTTCTTTAAAATGAACCTCTAAACGTACACTTCCTTGGCGTTGTGGACTAGTATGAAATGCAGCACTAGCACTAGAATCAGGAGTTAAAACAAACACCAGTAGAGTATAACCATTAGGATATTCAGCAAGTGAAATATCATTACCTTGATTAGAATAACTGAACCTGTAAATAACGTAGAATATGCTTGTATATATAGCTTATTATCAAAATCCGGTTTGTTTGGTTTGGATGGGACAGGCGATCCATCAACATACAGTGTAAAAAACAACATACTAAAATGTTGAAAATTGAACGGATTTGTTTGATAAGTACCATTGAAAGCAGCATTAGTAACAAAACCAGTAATAATACGTTTAGGCACTATGCCGGAAAACAGATCTGGAAGTGTACTATCCATAATTCCTTGTGGCAGAGTTTCTGTCTTCACCTGCACTTTTGTTAGAGGATATTTTATTCTAAATTTAGGATTTTGTAATACTTTATTTTGTGCTATTTTAACTGCTGGTGATACATCAACCTTTTTTACAAGCAATGTTGCATCTGTAATTACAACTTTTCCATCAGCATCTGCGTCACCTATTAGACAAAATGTAGGTTTAGCTGGAATTAGTTTAATACGCAGTTGTACACCATTCAGTAAAAATTTATCCTAATTAAATATATCAGCATGAATATAATCCAATAATTCAAATGACTGACTTAAAGTAGTAAGAAGAAAACATTGTTTAAATCCTAAATTAGCATCGGTCACACTGTCCATATGCCCTGCAGTATCTTTAAACCACATTGATGTTTGAAATTAAAATTGATTGGCAGAAGTTAAATTAGAACCATCTGTTTTAGGAATTTTACCTTTAATATATAACATTGTGTGGGGTAAGTCTATATAGTCATCTCCATGACCGGGGACAAATTCTATTGGTGCATTATCAGATATTGATGCCACAGGCTTATATGGAACTATTTTATTACCTATAATACTGGTTTTAGTGGGTAAACCGGCAAATAAATCTAATTCTGATTTCATACACTCACACTGCATTTTTGTCTTTTTCTTACCATTAATATTCACACATGTTAAAATTTGCAATACTGTATTACGTCTACGAGAATGTAATTTTACACATACACTGCCATATTGGAAAGGGAGTGGATTACCTGTACTATCTCTTAAATCAATAATAATTTGATCAAATTGTTTACGTTGCACGGGCATATAATGAGGATTGTCAAAAATATGTACATTATTAATACCATGCTCTGTAATATTTGTATTTATAATACGTAACAATGGAGCTATGGTGTCACCCACCATTTGGGTTCTACAATATCACTGTAAATATACATAAGTGTAGGTAGCGCTTTTTGTAAATCAGGTAAATAACGAGCATGTTGAACAACTGCAATATCTTCCTGTTGAATATGATCAAACCCTAGTATTATGGCTAGTTCAGGAGATAGGCGTACTTTTATATGCTTCTCTTGATCTTTTATTACTCTATTAACCTCAATTCGTTTTACAGATGCTTTGACTTTTAATTGTAGATTTAATATATCACTTTTATGATTAATTTGAGATAGAATATCATCAACATGATAATAGTGGCCTGGTAAGATTTGAGTTATGTTCCAGTTTTTTGTATTCATGGTACGGTAATAAATATTATTTGTATATTTGGAAACATTCTGAAATGAACTTGTATAATGTATTTCAACAACAGCTGTTTCCCACACTCCCTTCTCCAGTACAATAGGATGATATAATTTAGTAGTATAACAAGCAAGAGTATTTTGAGGAAAATATTCCATAGAACTATTGCTAGGAAGTGTAAGATAGAAACTATCACTTTGCTCCATAATCAATCAATCAAAAATATCTTTGGATCTTTTTATTCGCTTCACACCACCACTAAAATGAACTTTCTTTCTTTTTCTTCCAGATCCTTCCAACACCTGATTTAATTTATTTTGAGCTTTGTTTTTTAAATTTGTTTTAGCTTCTTGCTACCGATTTTGCAAAGACTCTTCAATAGGTCTATTATTATCTAGTACATATCCTGCTACATTAATTCCTGTACGTATCAATTCTTTACCAACAGTTTTTGCACCTTGTTTTAATAAAGGAAATACAGTACGGAATAAACCTCCTAGAAAACTACCAATGCCATAACCTTCTTGATATGCTGTACCTTTATACACGTTATAATCACCTCCTGCTTGATTAGTGTAGTATTTAACGTACGGATCATTCATCTTTCTTTCTATATACTAAAAATATATAGAAGTATACTTGCGTTTACGGGGTGGAGGACCATCCTCATCCTCCTCTTCATCCTCTGTGAGTTTTCTAATATAATCTATTCGTTGAGGATTAGCAAGGTACTCTAAGGGTATATTGGCTTTTGCTAATAATGTAGCAAAAGGTTTCCAACGGCAACTGAAATATTTTTCTTACGACATCTAAAAAAATCGGATATCAAATCCACTATATTTGCACCTGGAATTAATTTATGATTAATATTCACATTTCCATTATGGTCCCATTGAATATTAGGATTTTTTTCAATTTACGTAATAAAGGTCTTGCTTTACGTTTACAAATTTCAGGGAGAGTAGATATTATTTCATCATCCTACTCCTCCTACTCCTCCTCTTCTTCCTCCTCCTCTTTATCAATAGTAGTAGTAGTTGTTGCTGTTGTTGTAACTGCTGCCTGTTTTTGAATTATATTTAAATATTTTTGTAAGACTTCTCTATATCTTATCCATTTTTCTTCTGCATTTAAACTTTTATTATTTAAAATTTCTTTCATCATCAAGATTAAATATCGTTCGATAATGATGTAATTTTTCTGGTGAGATTAAAATAAGTTTTTGTGCGTTTTCCACAATTATTTAATTAAACTAGATAATATACCTCCTAAAATAGGTGCAAGCAATGCAGTAAGAAAACTACATTTTTGTATAATTATTCGTTTTTTCTTTTGTTTTATTGACGGACCTTTTTTCACCAAATATCTCAGTTCCTTTTTATATTTCTTTTAGTTTATTTATCTCTGTTTTATTTAATGGAACATTTCCCTATAATACGTTATAGGAACATTCACAAATAGAGCGAATTAAATCAGGAACTGCATTTTGTAAAATTCCCTTACGTGCTTTCGGTTTTGACTTTGCTAAAAGTTTTAACAAATGTGCATTTTCCTTACTAATCATTTTTACGGCTATTAAAGCACAAAGAGTTGTTAGAATATAAACCATATTGCAATTATTTTTTTACAGGCACATAAACATAATTAAAAGAATCTGTGTGAAAGATATTTGTTTGAACTCGCTGCTAATCAGGAGTATTTTGTTTTAAATCAAAAAGTAAATAACCATGTGCAATTCGAGTTGCCTCTTGATATGCTTCTTGAATAAATTTTGTATTACCTGGATACAATTGTCGTGCGAGATAATTAATTTGAGCTTGGTCTCTAGGATTTTTAAAACAAACAATATAATGACAATTTAACGAAATATCCCGCATTCCTTTTTGTTGATGAAAAATATTATGTGTTATAAATATTACACTTATATTTCTATGATGGCTACCCTTAGTAAAAAATATCTACAATCCGATGGTCACACTAACGCATTAAATCATTAATAATGACAAGATGTGGACCCTCGTGTGCTTGAAATTCATTATTTTGAGGTAAACCTTCTTTAAACGAGCAGCCTGAAAGAGTATCATACAACGGCTGCCATTCACCATAACACAATACATTATTTTTAAATAACTTACTATAATGATCAAGAAATGTTTTAACAAAATATGATTTTCCACAGCCTGTAGGACCTGCTACCATACATGTAAAAGGAATTTTCCACTCCATATTACAGATATATTACATTTATTTTAAATAGCGTTTTTAAATATTTTGCTTTCTTTTCTCCTTTATATAAAAAACAGCGTTTGTTGAAGAACAAATTTGATTTAATATACTTTTTACTTGTGATACTAATAGACCTCGTGATGATGATGAAGATGACAATTTAACTAAGCAACGAAAATTTAGTGTTGCTAGAATTTAAAATATAAAATTAACCTTTTGAAATTATAAAATCTACAAGAAATACTTCTGACGACAAGCTTCAACTATAAATACTTAACTTTTTTTTTACAATATAGTATGTTTTAAATCAATCCAAGAATTTTCACTTTTTAGCAGACCCAACCATTTCACACAGGCGTTATTATTATTTTTCTTTCGCAAAACTTTTTCAATTAAATATGTTTTTGGAAATTTCGTTAATTGTAATTCGTGTCCGTAAAATCTTCCTTCAATATGTTTATTATTTGAGTCTACTAAGTGATATGTTGGAGGATTAGTGAAGAAAACTTTAGCAATTCGAAAAATTTCTGTACTCCAATTGCGTGTAAAACCTCTATCAAAACCAGGACCCTTAAGTTTACTAATTCTTACATATTCACCTATCTTAAATTTACTTTTTCTTTTTACCACAGAAAACTTTTTGCAATAGATGTTTGTCAATAGATGTTTTTCATTTTCTTTTTTTAATAGCGTCGATAGGTTTCATTTTAATAGTGGAATGAATAGTATTATTATATTTATTTAGTAATTCCGGCAGATATCAATCCATTTATAATTTCCCTGCAGTGTTAATTGTCCCCACATTAAATTACGTAATGTTTTATTAAATCTTTCAACAATACTTGCTTTCACATCACTGTACGTGGAATAATGTTTAATGTTATTTTGGTTCATCGCCTTCTGAAATTCTCGACCCCTGTCAGTTTGTAAAAATTTTGGGCTTTTGTTTGCTTTTCTCAGTAATGTTATAAATGTTTGTGTAATTTCTTTCCCAGTTTTATTTTTCACAGGAATAGCCCAAGCATATTTAGAGAATGTATCTATCACAGTTAATAAATATTTGAAATTTCGATTAATGTTTGCTAAACCTTTCAATTTTCCACTATTCATTTCAACTAAATCAGCTTGCCATAAATCATGAATCCCTTTCGTTATAACGGGTATTCGAGGATAGTTTCGTCTTGCACCTTTATGTAATTCTGCAACTATTTGTTCTCGAATTGATTGTGACATATTTTTTTGTTTATCAATACTATATATACAAAAATTAAAATATCATATTTACAATATACAAATCTTACATGTTAAATCTTTATTATGATACCCCGAAGGAACAGTATGTATATTAAAATTTAAAATTTTTCTTTTGTCATCATACGGATCTAGCGCTAATGTTGTTGCCTGATTTGTTGTTAAATTATGATATATGTTTTTAATTTCAAATTGTGTTTTATGAATCGTTTCGTTTTGAAATAGACACGATTTATAATTGTCAAACGTAATTTGTTCTTTAACTACATTTTTCTTGATCCCTTTACATTTTTTTCAATGCTTTATTTTCACCAGTTTTTATTGCATAATTTTTTGCTTGTAAACCAACATATTCAATGATAGGAACTCCACTTAATTCATCTTTCATTTTACTCAAAACGTGTTTATTTTTGTGTTATATAAAGCATGATTTTCCGCATAATTAGAAGTATCAAAATACTCGTTCATGTCTTTTATATCTTTATAAATATCGTCGGTTTTAATGTAGTAAATGAAAGAGTCAGTATCCATGTAAGTATACTAATCTTATCTCCATATCGAGGTTTCATTCAATTGTAATGGAATTCATACATTGCTAATTTTCATAATTCTAAAACTGTAGCTCCTACATAGATCTGTTTATTTAAAGTTACAGATTTTTTAACATATCTGTAACTTTAAATGGAATAATGCAAAATTATCTCCTAATTTTACCCAATTTTGAAACTCATCTTGCGCTACTAATTTTTTACACTTTTTTCATTATTAATTAATTTTATATCAATGCGTTTTCGTACATTCTCCATTGTCTTTCCGTTTACAGAATTATTTAATAACTTACAGAAATCTTTTTCAAATTCAATTGTAGCATTTGCACGACGCTGAGTATTTTCTTGTATATAAGATGCAAGCCATTTAGATTGACGAAACCATAATATTTTATGTATTTTTAACAATGCTAAACCTTGTTTTAGATAAAATTGTAATACTCTATAAGGCAAGATATAATTCGATTTTGACGTAAGTGTTAATAGTAATTTTGAGTATTTACCATTCGGTGGAACTTCATTAGTGGGAGCACACGGAAAATCAGAATGGTATTTTGTAAATAATTTGGATACTCTAGTCCACTTCTAGAAAAAAAAACATTCACTATCCGTGGGCCAATTGATAATTTTATTCTTGTCTTGCCAATCGTCAATTTTGTCCTCCCACCGAAAACAACCATATGGTAAATAATCAATCATTGATAGTCCGTACAGATTGTTCATGTCAATATAGAGTAAATAAGATTTTTTTCCGCATCAAAACCATATACGTAAGGATTATTAGCTTTGGCATACCTTACTACAGCTTGTGTGATGCCTCCGCGAATCGACTTTTCTACAAACATATACAAATTTATAATTGATAAAAGTTCAAGTTCAATTTTTGTTTTATATAACATGGCTTGCCATGCCAAACCAGGTGCAGTAAAACAATTAATTGGGTCAATACAAAAAGCACTTAAACGAGTCTTTCGAAAATTTTCCAATACATCTGCTGTGAGAAGTGCATTACGTTTTAAATATAGATCATGATAGTCCCCTAAATTTTGACAGTTAAACACACACCAAATCAGTTTTGCATATTGACAGTCAGTCTCGGGAATTTGTGTTCCATTCAATTTGCTATTAAATTCCTCTCTTTCAGGAAATTCAGTTTCTTTAAATATATCTAAATTTGTTAAGAATTCATAAAAACAAATTCCCTTACGGAGAATTAAAGTAAACTTATCGGAAAAATATTGCTTTGTATATACGAATTGCTCAGGTTTTAGTTTTGACACCAAATTTTCGAGACTGTACGGAAGAAATTTATATAAGTCTACAAAACGTAACTCGATAGGTTTACCATTAAAATTAAAGTGCTTAGAGAATGTGATGTATTTCTCAGTGCTTTCAGCAATTACAGATATATTGCCACGTGTGTAACCTAATTCTTTCACAAATAAATGTGCATCATAGGCAGATAAATTATGGAAGAATACAGGGATAAAATTACTCTGACGTTTAATTTGCAAATTGTAATTATTGCACACCGTGGCAATATATTCCCCCGTTAAATGGTTATGATGTTTAACTTTTCTATTTTTACTCATATATTTACTATCGCAAACAGAGCATTCAGTGGATAGATTATACTCCTGTAACTGAGAACTATTTAATGGTATTATTGTTTTTTGTTGATCTAATATGCTTATTATTTTTCTTAATTCATTCTCCATAGCAGACATAAACTTAATCGATACATTTTACCCCCGTTAAATAACTAGATCTGATTTCATATGTTTGTTACTCCAACATACAATATAACCAAAACTGCATGGTATATGTTCCTGAATTTGTATTGTATGAGATGCAATTTGTTTATTTATAGGTTTTAATAAACTTTCGAAATCTGCAACAATTATCACATCATTCTGTAATAACAATTTCAGATTTCGAAATTTTAAAACATCTCCTTGTTTCGGCATGTTAATTTTGGTTGGAGTGGGTTCTTTACATAATTTCTCATGTTCATCTAATTTTGATTTGTTATAAAAAGATACTAAACATTGTCTACAAATAAATGTTTGATGAGTACCTAATTGATGTCTAGCTAAACCATTTAAATTTGTAATTAAACAATAATGAGAGTTTAAATATAATAAACCTATATGGTTACATACAACTGTGTTTTCGCTTATACGTAACGGAAAAATTGTTTCATTATCATAATTAATGCCATATATATTAATACAAATTTGTTCCTTAGTAAATACGGAATTATACATATGTTCAAATTTGCTTATGTGTTCTACTTCAACAAGGAATTTTATATTCGTTTTTTTCAAATAACGGTAATAAAGTATTACTATATTGCATGTAATTATTTACACACAGTGGATTATCTCTTGTGGGATACAATGCAGCTATAATGCAATACATAAAACATCTATTATCGTTATTTTGAATATTTAAAACACAATTCTTTTTAGATAAAATCCATTGAGGCAATTTTATAAAAGATGATGCGGTCAGGGATCATATTTACTGATTTTAATTTCTAAGAGATGATTAGGTTCAGAACATAGAGACCACCCTGATTTCTTAATTGCTCTGTTTTCTTGTTCAACTAAAATTTTATTAAATAGTTTCTTTCAATTATAGAATTCACATCTGTACTCGATAAAATAATTTCGTTACCACTATTCACAAACAATCTACATGTTTCTAAATCTACTGGTTTTACAAAAGTTGTAGCCAAAGAAAAATTTACTTTAAAAGACGTATTATGTTGTTCCTGTTTTAATATATCTAAACAGTCTTTTATTTTATTATTTAAAAAGCATCCACTATCCTCATTTAAAACATTATCACATTTTAAAATGAATTTTTTTTCAAATTATTATTAAATACAGTATCAGTTGAAAAATTGATAGTATTTGATTTAACCTTTTTCGTTGCCATTTTTTTTAAAAAAATAACGCAACGTTACTATAATAGTTCAGAAGTGAGTTTTTATAATATAATATTATTGTTATAACATGTCTTACATATAAACAACTAAAAAACAAAACACACAAAAAATCAGAACTTTACACCTGAAACACCAAAAAGGAACTGATTAAAATCGAACTTCTCGATCCGTCTTTTATACCTTTGTAATTTGCATTGCGCAATATTGCACAATAGGGATGATGTCACCGAGTCACGGTCAGGTGTGACTGACAAGACAGACCGAGAGCGATCAACATATACCTGTGTGATTGCATTGCGTAATATTGCGCAATAGAGATGATATCATCAAGTCACGATCGGGGTTTACCCTATTTTTTTTAATCCCGTCGTTGAATTACAAGTTATACTTTTAAATCAGTATTGTCTGTTAAAGAGAAAACTAGCTCAATGTTTTTAAAATCCGGATGAATGACGTAATGAGACTTATTCACATATGACGGAAGTTATTATGCAACTGATAATAAAACACGGAAGTTTTGCATTCCTTTGCAATCTTTAAATAATCTCTGCTATGTTCAAATAGAGGTTAGAACAAGTTCACTCCTTAAAAGAATCTTTGCTATAGAGGGTTGGAACGAGTACACCCCCTGCAGGGGTGGAACGAATTTGCTATGTTCTGCCATGTTCAAAGAGGGGTGGCTCCCTGCTATGTTTTATCTGCTATGGTAAAATAAGGGTTGAAAAATGAACCCCACTCTGCTGTGTGTTCGTAATTAAAATAGGGGTTGGAAAATAAGTCATACTCTTTTACTAGTTCTGCTATGTTAAAATATGCTCATAAAAGGGAACGAGGTTCAAATAGGGGTGGTCCGCTTTGCTGTAGTACACCACATATTGTCTGCTATGTTCGTTATGTTAAAATAAGGGATGGAAACGATTTCACCCTTTAATCTTCACTATGTTTCGTAGTCTCTGTGTAATGTGCTATGTTCAAATATGGGTGATCCGCTCTGCTGTGTGTCCGTTATGTTACGTAGTCTGATGTTCTTATATGTTAAAATAGGGGTTGAAAAAATGCTTATAAAAGAGGACGAGTTCACCCCTAAAATGAACTATGCTCAAATAGGGGTGGAAAAATAGGCCAACTGCTATGTTACATTAGAACGAGTACACCCCTGCTATGTTAAAATAGGGGTGGAAGGAATTTGCTATGTTCTACCATGTTCAAAGGGAACGAATCTAAATCTATGCTATGTTCAATTAGGGGTGGAAACGAATACATCCCTGCTATGTTTTATATGCTATGGTAAAATAAGAGTTGAAAAATGAACCCAGCTCTGCTGTGTGTTCGTAATTAAAATAGGGGTTGGAAAATAAGTCATACTCTTTTACTAGTTCTGCTGTGTTAAAATATGCTCATAAAAGGGAACGAGTACACCCATATTCTCTGCTATGTTCGTTATGTTAAAGTAAGGGATGGAAACGATTTCACCCTTTAATCTTCACTATGTTTCGTAGTCTCTGTCTGATGCGCTATGTTCAAATATGGGTGATTCGCTCTGCTGTGTGTTACGTACTCTGATGTTCTGATATGTTAAAATAGGGGTTGAAAAATATGCTCATAAAAGGGAACGAGTTCATCCCTAAAAATATGCTCATAAAAGGGAACGAGTACACCCCTCAAAAAGTGATCATAAAAGGGAATAAATTCACCCCTAAAATGGGGGTCGTAAAAGACCGTTGGTTCACGGTATAAGGTGCTCAATTTCCCAGGGGCTCCTGAGTTGAGCGATGTTGGCCTCATATGGCCCAGATCGATCCATGTTCTACTACTAAATGGGATACAATGTGATGTCATTTAAGTTTAATCTCAGTCGCCTGAGTAAATGCTCGGAGCTTATGAATCACACTTTGATTTCTCACTTTTTGTATGCACAAAATTGAGTATAATCTCACTAGCTGAGATTAATCTACAAATTTCGTGAAACATCTTAGTACCTGTCTCACTTGTCTCACAGTGTGTGAGAGTGTATGAACGTGGCTGAATTTATAGATGTGGAGCCAAGAAGGAAAATATAGAAAGTTCGAGAGAATGATGTGCATGACTATAAAAGTCTATATAGGTTTGAAGGACAAAATTTACAATGAATACCACAGCAGTTTCTTGGGGATATACTAGAAACCAGAGGTGAGGTTCTGAAAGACGAGAAGATGAATTGTAAGTACTTTGCAACGTTTGTTGCAGATAATGGAAGCTGGAACAACTGAAGAAACAGCGCAATGACTAAAATGGCAAAGACTATCACGTTGCACTCTCAACGATAAATAAACACAATAAATAAGAACAACATATTAAGAAATAAATATGATAAATAGGTATAAACAACTGATGATGTAGGAAGGAACCACTTCTTGTCCTTTATTCATTTTTTCTATCTCTTACAACTGAGGAGTTTCATGCAATAAGGACGTAAGTCTGAAACATGCATTTGGAGAAAAACGATGATGAAAATTTAAGTAGTTTTTTTTTCTTACATAGAACAATGTAATATGCAGCATTTTATTCTGATATTCAGTTGAAGTTTTGAGAAGAGGCTAAACAAGCATGCTAAAAATCACTTATGCGTTTGATTGAAAAAGGGCGTAAACTCGCTTACGCCCTTATTGCATCAAACTCCTCAATTGTGGAGCTGATCATTTTTTCTGCTTATTTTAAACTTTGACTCCCGTTTTTTTAACCTCTTCTAGATGTTTTCTGGAAACCGAGATAGCCATTTTTTAAAAATAACCGGAAATCCCGAACACCATTGCACGAGTTAGCACTTCTGTTTTTCTTTCTTTTTCATGTTTACATATATATCATTAAAAGTGACTATGTTTGTACTCTCAATCACTAGAAACACCCAACCGATCTCGATCAAATTTTCACCATAGATGAGGTTTGGACCTGTGATATTTATTTTACCATATCACTTTGATAGTTAAACTTAGGGGAGGGAGAGGTATTTAAAATGATCAAAAATGACTGATATTAGTGTCGAATCTATAGTTTTCAGGGTTGCTGAGAGGAACAGTAACACTTCCGATGCTGTTTAAATCCAAATACAGCCCCGCAACTTCGTTGAGGAGGAGGGGAAGATACATAAAAGTGATCGAAAATGACCAATATCATTATCGAATCCATAGTTTTCAGAGTCTATGAGATGAACAGTGACATTTCGCATACCGTGTCCAACAACGTGTGGAACGGGGAGGAGAGAAATATATAAAATGACCGATATTAATGCTGAATCCAGTTTTCGGGATTGCTGAGATGAAGAGTGACACTTCCGATGCCGTTTAAATCAAAATTCAGCACCGCAACTTGAGCAGGGAGAGGGGAGATACTTAAAAATGATCGAAAGGGACCGATATCAGAGAGCTTTTTAGTAATAGTATAAAGTGACTAATTAACGGACACCTTATTAATTTTGCTTATTTTAACCCAACGAAGCGAGTAATTGACACTAGTCCAATATTAATTGGATCCTCAAACTTGAAACAGAGTTGCTACTGTATAGTGCTGAAAGGATTGTCGTCACTGTTTTATATTGTTAGAATATTCAAAGGAAAGTAGCTGTAGTTTAATCTCTACTCAAACGAAAAGAAAGATTGTGCTCTTGAGCTGGATAAAAAGAAAACGCTACTGATTTTAATTTTATAACATGTTTTCATTTGCTATATACTTGGCATGTAACATGTTTTCACTGAATTTCTGATTTTGAGAAGTAGTCGGGTAAACATAAGGTTGAACCGTAAACAAATTGCAATAGAAAGTCTTACAATTGCTTCTTATTAAAAACATGATAAAAATTATGAAATAAAGTTTACCAACGCCACTGTTGTCATAAGGCCGCCGTACTGCCCAGGGCTCTACCATATGCTATCAACTGTGTGCAGAAGAGAGAAATAGATCTGTCCACCATGATTTGAAGCGAGCCAGTTTCATTCAGAATACAGTGGACAATGTGGACCATAGCATCCAAACTGAAAATGGGTATGGTGCGTTTCACGGAATGGGTGTAATTGCGATGACCACTCCAGGAGTTCGGATTAGAACCAAAGTGCCTCGTCACGACATATCAATCAAAGATATTCAGGAAATAGCTTGAATTAATATTAAAGATTACCCAGCACTAGTAAGTGGGTTTCGACATCTTAAATACCGCCTAATAGAAGAAAGTATGACATTTACCAACACAACTGAATACATTGACTGGATGTGGAGTATGTCTCATGCTTTAGAGCATCCTGTTCCCATGTAGAATGGCACATGAAAAATTCTTCTGAAGGGAGATAATCCTGGGAAGTCATCTGTAACTTTCCTTCCTATGATTGACTTGGATCCATCAAATGAGTCTTGCATATACTCTATTTGATGTTCGTGTATGATCACGCCCTGAAGAATAATGCCAATCCAATACAGATATTCCACCAGTCCCTCTTCCATAAAGCATTTGGAATTATAGCAAATGATAAGGAGGACAGTCCATTGAAGAAAATGGTTATACGTCTGGGCAGACTTCATCTGTTGATGAGCTATCTAGAATCCATAGGGCGCATCATGGTAGAGTCTGGACTAGTGTTATGAAAGTTCCGGAAATTTCGAACCTGCTGGTAAAAAACAGTTTTTCCGGTTTCTTTCCGGAAAAAAACGAAAAATTTTGGGAAATAACAAAAATATTTGTATTAGGTTAGTTTTACTGGTAATGGAACCGTTTTTTTTTTCGAACGTGTGAAATTTCAATTATGTAAATATTTTTTAAAAAAAAGAAGCATTTGCAAATAAAACTGTTGTAATTATTCATGAAAATTAATAGTCTGCACACATTTCCTTTATGTGTTTTTTATTCGTTTACTCCTGGTTCCGCATTAATTACAGAACTTTTATAATTGCATACACATATACAATCACAAGCGTTTCTGTTGCGACAAATAGGGCTCTTGAATGAAACTGAGTCCTTAATGTGCTCTTTGCTCTGGTGGAATTTTGTTAATTTTAACCAAATTACTTCTTAAAAGAAAGAGCAGTAGGCAAATTTTACTATTACTCATGCACTAAGACATATAATTACTATTATTTAATATTCAAAAAGAGACGTTAATATAAACTTTATGTACATTTTTATGTAAACAAATAGCTATTTTCTAGTGCGACAAATATCTATCTATCTATCTATCTATATATATATATATATATATATATATATATATATATAGATAGATAGATAGATAGATATAGATATAGATATATATAGATAGATAGATATAATGAAAGTGACTATACTTGTAATTTAACAACTCTTGAACTATCAGACTGATCTCGATAAAAATTTTCAACATAGAGAGGTTCGGAGCTGGGATGGATTTTGCCTTTTTAGTTTGAAGGTGCAACTTAGGTATCCGGTGAACACAGCGCAGGGAAAAAAACAACACATGAACAAAAACCGCGTCTACTTTCAAGTCCCTTTTTAAACATATTCTTGTAATATTATTTTGCTGAACAATGAAATGTTTTAAATGAGTAGGGTAAGTAGCACCCCAAATTAATATACCATATGTAAGTATACTATTTACAAGAGCATAATATGCAGTTCGTAATATTTTTATGCTTACAATATTTCATAATTGAACAAATTTCTATAAACTTTTCTTAATATTGTTGCAATTTCTGTAATGTGAGAAGACCATTTTAAATGCTTAGCAATAAATATACCCAAGTATTTTACATTAGTTTCACTAATAAAAGGACTACACTTACATTTTTCAGTATTTTGACAATAATGGAATTTTAGTGACATGTTTTCTGGCCGTCTTGTTAAAGTTGGCGAAAACCATTTGTATTTTTTTCAGCATTTAATACCAACCTATGATTGTCAAGCCATTGTTTTACTTTCTTCATTTCTGTTTAAGTTTGAAAATTACCTATTTGAAAGGCGTGTTTTCTGTCTTTCAAATAACTGTTAAACCAACATAGCGATATACCCCTTACTTAATATCTTCCTGGTTTATTTAAGAGCATTTTGTATCATGTAGTATCGAATGTCTTAGGTAAGTCTAGGAAACCTGCAATTTCTTTTTCAACTCTATCATTATTTTACAAAAAATCTCTGATAAATTGTACACGGAATCTGATGTACTTTTAGCTTTTTTGAAATCCATATTGATTTGAAGAATAGTATTTATTTTGTTCAAGAAAATTAACTAATCTTCTCTTTATACATTTTTCTAACAGTTTAGCACAGTTACTGAGGATTGATATAGGTCTATAGTTATTAGGATCAGCCTTTGAGCCTTTTGTATGTATAGGTTTTATTACAGCAGTCCTAAAATCATCAGGAAATACACCTGTTTCTAAGTTTATGTTAAATATATAATGCAAAGGTTTTAATATATTTGATTTGGTTTGTTTCAATACACTTGCTGATAATCCATCTATAACAAGATGTTGTTTTAGTGATAATTCATTTATGAAGCGTTCAATTTCGTGTTTAGTGATTGGAGTGAAGAATATAGAGTTTACTACTTTAGTTTGGGAATTCAAATTAAAATTTATTTTATCATCAATCTGTTTGTTAACTATTTCCTTGCCAACACTGGAAAAATGCTCATTAAAACTTTCAAATATCAACATTGTATCACGTTCATACGTTATTAGACCATTTTTGTGTTTAGTTCATTTATTTCTACATATTTTGTGTCATTTCTATCTATAATATCTGTTATTACCTTCCATAATTTACTATCAATGTTATTATATAATGTAATTTGTTCTCTATAGTAGTCATTTTTAACTTATTTTTATAAATTGTGTAAGTTTATTTCTATAACTTGTGTAACATTCCCTAAATTCTAAATCATTTTGTTTTTTATTACTAAGCGACTTAATCTGTTTCTGTTATAGAGTTGACTAATTCTTTTGTTATCCATGCTTTTATTTTGCGATATTTAATACTAACATTTTTATTTTTTGTTAATACGTGAATTACTTATACAATGTTTCATAATTTGGATGAAATTCTAAGTGGCAATATTAACACAATTACTGTGTACTACCAGATTCCAGTTATTTTTTGAAATTCTTCATTTATTAATATATAATATATAATTGTTGTTTCATATTTTATAAATTTGTTCAATTACGAAACATTGTAAGCATAAAAATATTATGAACTATATATTATGCTCTTGTAAATAGTATACTTACATATGGTATATTAATTATGGCGCTGCTTACCCTACTCATTTGAAACCTCTAATAGTTCACCAAAATAATATTGTAAGAATGTGTTTAAAAAAGGGACTTGAAAGTAGAGTAGATAGACTCCATGAATAATTCTCAGTATTACTACTTTCAAAATTATATTTGCAGAAGGTATTAATATATGTTAAAAAAAATAGAAAAAATGGGACGTAATAAAACATACGTATATAACCAGAAATGTGACAAACAAAAATTTAGAAATTACAGCGACAAGTAAATCTTTAACTCAATACCAAACATATTTCTTAGCTCCGAAGATCTATAATGAACTCCCACTCGGAATCAAAGATGAAAGTAATTTCAAAACATATAAAAGGTTAATTTTACAGTGGTTAAAAAAATCGGAAAATGACCAACATGGATATTATGATAAAAAGGTCTTGTGTCCATCTCAAACACAATTATATTATTTAAGATTTTAGTTGGATTAGTAGTCTGAAGAAGGAAGTGATATACTTCTGAAACTGTAACATTTCTAATTAATTTATAATGAACTTTATAGACAGCCTTGTAAGAAAGTTGTATTTAGTTTGTGGTTAAAAGAATTAAAAAATGTTTTAAAAAAACTGTTGTTAGCTAAAAGAAAGAATTATAAATCTCGATAAAGAATGAATAAAACACGAGAATCAGGCTTACATACAAGCATTTGCTTATGTGAGCCATTTTCTATCTTTTTTATTCTTTGCACAAAAAATACAAAAAATCGCAATATAGAAATAAGTGCATTAAATTAAGTTACTTGACACAGGAAGATAGACATGACTTCTGGAACTCCGAAGTCCTGTCATCTCTGAATACCGGGTACGTTAACTCTATTAATAAAGGAAATCTAAGAAGTCCTATTTCCTTTAAAGAAGTAATAGCACTTATAAGCGGAAAATTTAGTTGTTCATTTCTGTAGCAGTTATTTTTTATTTTATCAATTAATATGTTGTATATTGTTATTTTATAATGTAATATGTTTATGTATTTTATGTATATTCTTTGATATATTGGATACACCCAATATATTAATTTTCTTCTTTCTTTAAATAAATAAATGATAAATATGCCTTTTTTCCCTCTATTGCATTGTAATGGGGACATTTATACTAGTGAGAAAGTGGTCAGTCATACTTGTTTGCAGGACAGCTGATGTGACATTCAGTGGGTTTTGGTGCTTTAAAAAATATGATTTATACAAGTCTTACTCTGTCTTAGATGTCAACTTCCACAGACTGTTTACAATTTTTATTGACATCCTTAGGAAAGATGAGTCAGGAACAATTACATCAGAAGTCACTTAAGTTTGACAACCGAAACGTCTTTAATGTGTTTCGGATTGTATAATTGAAAGGCACTCTTCCTAGTTAAATAGATATATGGACAAAAACAGTGCATAGACAAAAACCGAGCAAATACAAAAATAACACATTACAGCGCAAAAATACAGCGCAAAAATATCTCAAAAATACAGCGTAGACAAAAATCATAGACGAACATTTTGCACTAGGCTCGCTTGCGTCCGAACACATTTCTTTCAACTGGGCTCGCGATTACTTACCTCAATTGGGCTCGCACTCACTCGAGCTTGCACACACTTCCCTCAATCGGGCTCGAGCTCACGATTACTTCTCTCAACTGCGCTCGCGGTCGCTTCCCCAAACTTGACTAGCTCCCATACGGCTCGCACTCAATTCTCTCCAATGGGCTCGCGCCTACTTGGGCTTGAGCTCACTAATTGTAAGTGGGTTCACGTTCGCTCGGATTCGCGCTCACTTCTCTCAACTGAGCTCACACTCACTTGGGCTCGCGCCCACTTCCCTCAACCGGACTCGAGGTCGCGATCACTTCTCTCAACTAGACCCGCGATCATTTCCCCAAATTGTGAATGAGTAGTGAAAAAATGATCGATCTGGCTCAGCGTTTAACAACTCACAAGCCCCTGGGAAAATGACCACCGTACACCGTGAGCCCACGGGAAAATGACCACCGTGCACCGTGAGCTCACGGCCTTTTACGACCTCCATTTAGGGGTGAATTCGTTCTCTTTTATGACCACTTTTTAGGGGTGAACTCGTTCTCTTTTACGATCTCCATTTTAAGGGGGTGTACTCGTTCCCTACGAACACAGCAGATAACACACAACACTACGTAACACACAGCAGAACAGATAACACATAAGAGTACGTAACATAACAAGGGTGTATTCATTCAACTCCTATTGTAACATAGGAGATAACACATAAGATTACGAACACATAGAAGAGAAGATAACACACAGCACAACAGATAATACATGGCGTATTTTCCAACCCCTATTTTAAGATAACAGAAATTACGAACACACAGCAGAACAGATAACACATAAGAGTACGTAACATAACAAGGGTGTATTCATTCAACCCCTACGAACACATAGAAGAGAAGATAACACATAACACTACGTAACACACAGCACAACAGATAATACATGGCGTATTTTCCAAACCCTATTTTAAGATAACAGAAATTACGAACACATAGAAGAGCAGATAACACATAACATAGCAGGGGTGAACTCGTTCCCTTTTCCAACCCCTATTTTAACATAGCAGAAATGACATAACCATGTCCTCAAACTACTGACCATTGTGAACAAAAGGTCAAACTAAGAAACGAAACAACATATCGAGGTGCTGTTTCCAAATCTAGTAACTGGTCATCAACTACTACAAGTTCCAAAATAGTGACCATCGAGGGCAAAGGTCACAGTACTTAAAACCTAATAACTCGACAACTGAGCCGCATATTGAAGTGCTGTTTTCAAATCTAGTAACTGGTCATCAACTACTACATGTTCTGAAAACACTGACCATCGAGGTCAAAGGTCAACATACTTAAAACCTAATAACACGAAAACTGAGTCACATATTGAGGTGCTGTTTCCACATTTAGTAATTGGTCATCAACTACTACATGTCCCAAAATTAGTGGTCATCGAGGTCAAAGGTCAACATACTTAAAACCCAATAACTCGAAAACGAAACCACATATTGAGATGTTGTTTCCAAATCTAGTAACTGGTCATCAACTACTACAAGTTCTAAAATACTGATCATCGAGGTCAAAGGTCAACATACTTAAAACCTAATAACACGAAAACTGAGCCACATACTCAGGTGCTGTTTCCACATTGAGTAATAGGTCATCAACTACTACAAGTTCCAAAATAATGACCATCGAGTTCAAAGGTCAAAGTACTTAAAACCTAATAACACGAAAACTGAGCCACATATTGAGGTGCTGTTTCCACATTTAGTAATAATATTGCTGAGATTCGGATATTATATTAAATCGCTCCATTTTTTTTTGCTGTTTATCTAACTTTTAGAATATTGTAAAATCGTTAATGCTTGCTGTTTTATCTTAATTGCTGTCTTCCAACTATAGAACACCAATTAGTGTTTTTTTTTCTAATAACCTATTATTCTTAACGTTCAACAATTATTCACTGTAAAGCAATGCTTATAGAATTCTTTTCTCGGAAAAAGCAGCTGTTTGCATGAAAAAGTAATTGGGACTGTTCCAACTATAGAACACCAATTAGTGTTTTTTCTAATAACCTATTATTCTTAACGATCAACAATTATTCACTGTAACGCTATATTGCAAAATTCTTCTCGAAAAAAATCAGGTGTTTGCAAGAAAAAGTAATTGGGACTGTTCCAACTATAGAACACCAATTAGTGTTTTTTCTAATAACCTATTATTCTTAACGATCAACAATTATTCACTGTAACGCTATATTGAAAGCAAAATTCTTCTCGAAAAAAAAAACAGGTGTTTGCAAGAAAAAGTAATTGGGACTGTTCCAACTATAGAACACCAATTAGTGTTTTTTCTAATAACCTATTATTCTTAACGATCAACAATTATTCACTGTAACGCTATATTGAAAGCAAAATTCTTCTCGGAAAAAATCAGGTGTTTGCAAGAAAAAGTAATTGGGGCTGTTCCCACTATAGATCACCAAAAGTGTTTTTCCCAATAACGTATTCTTTCTAAAGCTGTAAATAGAAAAAAAAAACGGAATTTTACTTTGCAAAATCCGCACCGAAAATTTTGAACCAAAGATATGCCGTATTAACTAGCTATGTATTATTTAAGCAAAACGAAGGGCTAAATTTGAGAAAGCGAACATGGACCATTTTACTCAAATTTGGATGGAGTATTTATCTTTGTATGAACCAGAAAAAAATGAAGAAGATCCGTTTTAACTAGTTCCATATTTCTGTACAATTTTGTACTACTCAAATAAACGAAATTTTATTTTTTGTACCAATCACAAGAAAAGCAAAGATATACCATTTTAACTATTTAAACAAATGAAAAGATAATTTCGATGTTCTACTTTTTATACCAACGAGAAAAAATGAACTAGCTGAATATTTAAATATACGAAATTTAAGTGACCTATTCAGCTTTGTACCAATGAGAAATGGCTCAGCAAAAGGCGAAGAAAGACTATTTTATATAATTTTACTACTCAAATAAACAATGGAGTATTTAGTTTTGTACCACCAAGAAAACAAAAAAAGAAATTGCACCATTTTGAAGTATTCAAATAAACAAAGGAATAAATTTGAGTGAGCTATTTAATTTGAAAAACCGAAGTTGAGTATTTTATACCATTTTGTATTATTTCAACAAACAAAGGAATAAGCAAAAAAGTCCTTTTTAACTAGCTCACAATTTATGTAAGAATAATTTCGATGTTCTACTTTTTATACCAACGAGAAAAAATGAACTAGCTGAATATACGAAAGAATAAATTTAAGTGATCTATTCCATTTTGTACCAAGGAGAAATGCCATTTTTATCTAGCTTAGAATTTCTAGTGCATGTTGTATTATTTAAACAAAACGAAGGGCTAAATTTGAGAAAGCGAACATGAACCATTTTACTCAAATTTGACTATTATGTAACTTTTGAAATACTAGAATGTTCTATTTTTTGTATCAATCAGAAAAAAACGAAGAAGAGCCATTTTAACAAGTTCATAATTTCTGTAACGAAAGAATAATTTCGATGTTCTACTTTTTATACCAACGAGAAGAAATGAACTAGCTGAATATTTAAATATACGAAAGAATAAATTTAAGTGACCTATTCAATTTTGTACCAATGAGAAATGGCTCAGCAAAAGGCGAAGAAAGACTATTTTATATAATTTTACTACTCAAATAAACAATGGAGTATTTAGTTTTGTACCACCAAGAAAACAAAAAAAGAAATTGCACCATTTTGAAGTATTCAAATAAACAAAGGAATAAATTTGAGTGAGCTATTTAATTTGAAAAACCGAAGTTGAGTATTTTATACCATTTTGTATTATTTCAACAAACAAAGAAATAAGCAAAAAAAAGGATCATTTTAAACTAGTCTAATAAACGAAGGCATAAATATGAGTGAGCTATTTAATTTTGTAGCAACCAAAGGATTTTCACGAAAGAACAAAATTGTACTAATCAGAAAAAGCGAAGAAGACCCATTTTAACTAACTGAGAATTTCTGTACCTTTTTGTACTATTTAAACAAACGATGGGATAAATTTCAGTGACCTGTTTTTTGTACTAACCAGAAAAATCGAAGAAGGTACCTTTATACTAGCCCAATGAACGAAAGAACAAATTTGGGTGTTCTACTTTCCATTTTAACTTGCTGAGTATTTTATACCATTTTGTACTACTCAAATAAACGAAAGAAAAGCAAAAAAAGTCCTTTTTAACTAGCGCAGAATTTATGTAAGAATAATTTCGATGTTCTACTTTTTATACCAACGAGAAAAAATGAACTAGCTGAATATACGAAAGAATAAATTTAAGTGATCTATTCCATTTTGTACCAAGGGGAAATGCCATTTTTATCTAGCTTAGAATTTCTAGTGCATGTTGTATTATTTAAACAAATTTATTCCTTCGTTTATTTGAATAACACAAAAAGGTATAGAAATTCTGAGCTTATTCCGTCGTTTGTTTGAGTAGCAGAATATGGTATTTCTTTGTTTATTTGAGTAGTACAAAATGTACATAAAATAGACCTCCGTTTTTTTTAATTGCAAACAAAATTTATTCATTCTTCAATAGGCTAGTTACCATTGACCTTCTTTGCTTAAGCCACTCAAATTTATTCTTTCCTTTTTCTGCTTGCTATAAAAGTGAATAGCTCACACAAATTTATTCCTTTGTTTGTTTAAATTGGGTAGACCAAAAACACAAAAAGCTGTAACATGCTGAGCTATTTAAAATGGTATTTCCTTGCTTTTTTCAAAAAGGTATAAAATTCTAAGTCAGTTAAAAATGGTTCTCGTTGGTAAAAAAAGAAATAGAACACCCAAATTTGCTCTTTCGTTCATTGGGCTAGTACAAAGGTACCTTCTTCGATTTTTCTGGTTAGTACAAAAAACAGGTCACTCAAATTTATCCCATCGTTTGTTTAAATAGTACAAAAGTTACAGAAATTCTCAGTTAGTTAAAATGGGTCTTCGTTTTCTTCTGGTTAGTACAATTCTGTTCTTTCGTTAAAATACTCAGCTACAAAATTAAATAGCTCACTCATATTTATGCTTTCGTTTATTAGACTAGTTTAAAATGATATAAAATGATCCTTTTTTTTTTTGCTTATTCCTTTGTTTGTTGAAATAATACAAAATGCTATAAAATACTCAACTCCAGTTTTTCAAATGCATTACTTCGTTTAATTGATTTTAGAGTTGACACAAATTATAATTCCTTTGTTTATTTGAATACTCCAAAATGGTGCAAAACTAAATACTCCATTGTTTAAAATAGTCCTTCTTCGCCTTTTGCTGAGCCATTTCTCATTGGTACAAAATTGAATAGGTCACTTAAATTTATTCTTTCGTATATTCAGCTAGTTCATTTTTTTCTCGTTGGTATAAAAAGTAGAACATCGAAATTATGAACTTGTTAAAATGATCCTTCTTCGGGTTTTTCTGATTGATACAAAAATAGAACATTTCAGTATTTCAAAAGTTACATAATGGTCAAATTTGAGTAAAATGGTTCATGTTCGCTTTCTCAAATTTAGCCCTTCGTTTTGTTTAAATAATACAACATGCACTAGAAATTCTAAGCTAGATAAAAATGGCATTTCTCCTTGGTACAAAATGGAATAGGTCACTTAAATTTATCCCTTCGTTTATTTAAATAGTTAATATGACATATCTTTGCTTTCTTTCTTGTTACTCCATCCAAATTAATTTTTGCGTTACAGAAATTCTGCGCTAGTTAAAAAGGGACTTTTTTTGCTTTTCTTTCGTTTATTTGAGTAGTACAAAATGGTATAAAATACTCAGCAAGTTAAAATGGTTCTTCCTTGTTTGGTATAAAAAAGTAGAACACCCAAATTTGTTCTTTCGTTCATTGAGCTAGTATAAAGGTACCTTCTTCGATTTTTCTGGTCAGTACAAAAAACAGGTCACTCAAATTTATTCCATCGTTTGTTTAAATAGTACAAAAAGGTACAGAAATTCTCAGTTAGTTAAAATGGACCTTCTTCGGTTTTTCTCTGCTCTCACTCATATTTATGCCTTCGTTTATTAGACTAGTTAAAATGATCCTTTTTTTGCTTTTTCCTTTTGTTTGTTGAAGTTGACACAAATTATAAGTCCTTTGTTAATTTGAATACTCCAAAATGGTGCAATTTCTTTGTTTTTCTCGGTGGTACAAAACTAAATACTCCATTGCTTATTTGAGTAGTAAAATTATAAAATAGTCCTTCTTCGCCCTTCTTCTTAGGTTGGTACAAATCTAAATAGACAACTCAAATTCTGAGCCAGTTAAATGCCTTTTCTCATTGGTACAAAATTGAATAGGTCACTTAAATTTATTCCATCGTTTGTTTAAATAGTACAAAAAGGTACAGAAATTCTCAGTTAGTTAAAATGGGCCTTCTTCGGTTTTTCTCTGGTCTCACTCATATTTATGCCTTCGTTTATTAGACTAGTTAAAATGATCCGTTTTTTTTTTTTTTTTTTTGCTTTTTCCTTTTGTTTGTTGAAGTTGACACAAATTATAAAACTCCAAAATGGTACAATATTCCATTGTTTATTTGAGTAGTAAAATTCTGAACCAGTTAAAAATGACATTTCTCATTGGTACAAAATTGAATAGGTCACTTAAATTTATTCTTTCGTATATTCAGCTAGTTCATTTTTTTTCTCGTTGGTATAAAAAGTAGAACATCGAAATTATGAACTTCTTAAAATGATCCTTCTTCGGGTTTTACTGATTGATACAAAAATAGAACATTTCAGTAAGTTCAAAAGTTACATAATGGTCAATTTTCGTTTGTTTAAACAGTACATAATGAGCAAGTTAAAGTAGCTCTTCTTCTCTTTTCTAGTTGATACAAAAGAAAATAATCCACCTAATCTTCACTTCTTTTTTTTCTGGTTGGCATTCCTTCGTTTATTGGAGTAGTACAAAATGGTATATAAGTCTGAGTTAGTTAAAATGAACCTTCTTCGTTTTTTTTTTGTTTTTTTGTTTTTTTGTTTATTGAAGTAGTACAAAATGGCAATTCTCGTTGGTACAAAATTGAATAGGTCATTCAAATTTATCTTTTCATTTGTTTAAATAGTTAAAATGGTATATCTTTGCTTTTCTTGTGATTGGTACAAAAAAAATAAAAATAAAATAGACCACTGAAATTTGTTCCCTCTATTATTTGAATAGCACAAAAAAGGTATAAAATGACACTTCTTTGCTTTTCTTGTGATTGGTACAAAAAATAAAATTTTGTTTATTTGAGTAGTACAAAATTGTACAGAAATATGGAACTAGTTAAAACGGATCTTCTTCATTTCTTTCTGGTTCATACAAAGATAAATACTCCATCCAAATTTGAGTAAAATGGTCCATGTTCGCTTTCTCAAATTTAGCCCTTCGTTTTGCTTAAATAATACATAGCTAGTTAATACGGCATATCTTTAGGTTCAAAATTTTCGGTGCGGATTTTGCAAAGTAAAATTCCGTTTTTTTTTCTATTTACAGCTTTAGAAATAATACGTTATTGGGAAAAACACTTTTGGTGATCTATAGTGGGAACAGCCCCAATTACTTTTTTCTTGCAAACACCTGATTTTTTCCGAGAAGAATTTTGCTTTCAATATAGCGTTACAGTGAATAATTGTTGATCGTTAAGAATAATAGGTTATTAGAAAAAACACTAATTGGTGTTCTATAGTTGGAACAGTCCCAATTACTTTTTCATGCAAACAGCTGATTTTTTCGGAGAAGAATTTTGCAATATAGCGTTACAGTGATTAATTGTTGATCGTTAAGAATAATAGGTTATTAGAAAAAAAACTCTAATTGGTGTTCTATAGTTGGAACAGTCCCAATTACTTTTTCATGCAAACAGGTGATTTTTCCGAGAAAAGAATTCTATAAGCATTGCTTTACAGTGAATAATTGTTGAACGTTAAGAATAATAGGTTCTTAGAAAAAACACTAATTGGTGTTCTATAGTTGGAAGACAGCAATTAAGATAAAACAGCAAGCATTAACGATTTTACAATATTCTAAAAGTTAGATAAACAGCAAAAAAAAATGGAGCGATTTAATATAATATCCGAATCTCAGCAATATGTGGAAACAGCACCTCAATATGTGGCTCAGTTTTCGTGTTATTAGGTTTTAAGTATGTTGACCTTTGACCTCGATGATCAGTATTTTGGAACTTGTAGTATTTGGTGGCCTATTACTAAATGTGGAAACAGCACCTCAATATGTGGCTCAGTTTTCGTGTTATTAGGTTTTAAGTATGTTAACCTTTGACCTCGATGGTCATTATTTTGGAACTTGTAGTACCTGATGACCTATTACTAGATTTGGAAACAGCACCTCAATATGTGGCTCAGTTTTCGTGTTATTAGGTTTTAAGTATGTTGACCTTTGACCTCGATGGTCATTATTTTGGAACTTGTAGTACCTGATGACCAATTACTAGATTTGGAAACAAGATCTCAATATGTGGTTTCGTTTACGAGTTATTGGGTTTTAAGTATTTTGACCTTTGACCTCGATGACCACTAATTTTGGAACTTGTAGTACCTGATGACCAATTACTAGATTTGGAAACAACATCTCAATATGTGGTTTCGTTTTCGAGTTATTGGGTTTTAAATATGTTGACCTTTGACCTCGATGACCACTAATTTTGGAACTTGTAGTACCTGATGACCTATTGCTAAATGTGGAAATACCATCTCAATACGTTGCTTCGTTTTTGAGTTATTAGGTTTTAAGTGTCATAGAAAGGGCGTATGCCACAGATATTTGTAATCAGCATGGTCGAGAACCCCCATATGCTGAGTTTCATCCAAATCGGTTAAAATTGTCATAGAAAGGGCGTATGCCACATAAACTATAGAACCCAGGTTCAAATAGGGGTTGAAAAAGTAATCATAAAAGGGAACGAGTTCACCCCTGCTATGTTATGTGTTAAAATAGGGGTTGAAAACGAATACACCCTTGCTATCTATGTGTTCGTAATTTCTGTTATCTTAAAATAGGGGTTGTGCTGTGTGTTATCTTCTCTTCTATGTGTTATCTCCTATGTTAAAATAGGGGTTGAAAAATATGTTCATAAAAGAGAATGAATACACCCTTGTTATGTTACGTACTCTTATGTGTTATCTGTTCTGCTGTGTGTTATGTGTTCGTAGGGAACGAGTACACCCCCTTAAAATGGAGGAGGTCGTAAAAGAGAATGAGTACACCCCTAAAAGAGAACGAATACACCCCTAAATGGAGGTCGTAAAAGACCGTGGGCTCACGGTGCACGGTGGTCATTTTCCCAGGGGCTTGTGAGTTGTTAAACGCTGAGATGTGTTATCTCCTATGTTAAAATAGGGGTTGAAAAATATGTTCATAAAAGAGAATGAATACACCCTTGTTATGTTAAGTACTCTTATGTGTTATCTGTTCTGCTGTGTGTTACGTAGTGTTATGTGTTCGTAGGGAACGAGTACACCCCCTTAAAATGGAGGTCGTAAAAGAGAACGAGTTCACCCCTAAAAGAGAACGAATTCACCCCTAAATGGAGGTCGTAAAAGGCCGTGGGCACACGGTGCACGGTGGTCATTTTCCCGTGGGCTCACGGTGCACGGTGGTCATTTTCCCAGGGGCTTGTGAGTTGGCAAACGCTGAGCCAGATCGATCATTTTTTCACTACTTGAATGCCATCACACGGGCTCGCAGTCAATTCACTCAAATGGGCTCGCGCTCACTAATTCTAAGTGGACTCGCGTTCACTCGAATTCTCTTTCACTTCTCTCGGCTGAGCTCGCGCTAGGGGTCATTTCTATCAACTAGACTCGCGCTCACTTGGGCTCCCGATCACTTAAGATTATTGACCGCGAGCCCCCTCGAGAGGATTGACTGCGAGCTCGTGTGAGCGCGAGCCCAGTTTGGGGAAGTGATCACGAGAGCAGTTAAGACAAGTGATCGAGAGCTCGAGCCATGTTGATGGAAATGAGCGCGAGCCCCAGTGAGTGCGAGCTCAGTTGAGAGAAGTGAACGTGAGCCCGAATGAGCGCAAGTCTAGTTAAGAGTAGCCAGTGTAAGCTCGTGCGAATTCAAGCCTCAGTGAGTACGAGCCCAGTCGAGAGAGGTGAGCGCGAACAATATTGAGGTAAGTGATGCCGAGCCCGAGTGAGCGCGAGCCCAGTTGAAAAGAGCGAGTTCGAACGTGACCCAGCTTAGTGTAAAATGTTCATCTATGGTTCATGGTAAAATGTCCATGGGCTGTTTTCGTTCACGCAGTATTTACATGCGCTGTTTTTGTCCTTGTGTGTTTTTGTTCATGCGCTGTTTTTGTCCATGTGTTGTTTTTGTTCTTATATCTATATAACTATAAGGAATGACTGTCAATTATGCAACCTGATACACAGTAAAGACATTTAGGTTGTCAAACTTAAGGGACTTCTGCTGTAATTGTTCCTGGCTCATCCTTCCTAAGGATGTCGATAAAAATTGTGAACAGTCTGTGGCAGTTGGTGTTAACCTAATTCATATCTTGACCCGTTCGTGTGAGTGTAAGCCCGTGTGACTACGAGCCGAGTCCAGAGAGATGAGTGCGAGCCCAAGTGACCTAGAGCGAGTAATTGTGAGAACAGTTGAGGGAAGTGGTTGGAAGCGCGAGCCCAATTGAGGTAACTGATCGTAAGCCCGAATGAGCGCAAGCCCAGTTAAAAGAAGTGAACTCGAGTGCGAGAGGGTCTAGTGCAAAATATTCATCTATTGTTTCTGTCCATGGGCTGTTTTCGCTCACGTGGATTTGCATGCGCTCTTGTTGTCCTTGCGCGGTTTTTGTCCATGTACTTTTTCTCCACGTGGTATTTGCATGCGCTGTTTTTGTCCTTGCGCGGTTTTTGTCCATGCGCTCTTTTTGTCCACGCTGTATGTACAAACGCGGTTTTCGCCCATCGCTGTTACCGTTTGCGCGGTTTTGACCTAAAACCGTAACTTGGAGGAATGAAGTGAGGATATATATTGAAAATTACCAATCTTAGTGTCAAACCCATAGTTTTTGGTCTTGCTGAGATGAACAGTGACATTTTCAATGGAGTTTAAATCAAATTCAGCACTGCAACTTGGAGGAAAGAGAGGAGAGATATATAAAATGATGGAAAGTAATTTCAAATCCATAGTTTTCGGGGCTGCTAAGGTGAACAGTGACACTTTGGATGACGTTTAAATCCAAATTTTCTCCATAAATTTGGGAGGGATAAGATATATAAAAATGATGTAAAATGATTGATATTAATGCGAATACATAGGTTTGAGGGTAGCTGAAATGAACAGTGACATTTCCGACGCTGTATAAATCCGACTTTAGGAAGGGAGAGGGGAATGATATATAAAAATGATCGAAAGTGACTGATATTATTGTCGAATCCATAAATTTCGAGTTACTTAGATGAGCAGTGGCATTTCTAATGCCGTTTAAATCCAAATTCAGCGGCGTGACCTGGGGCGGGGAGAGGGGATATATATGAACTAAACACTAAAAATTGTCTAGTAACGTATGAACGTGATCCAATGTTAATATTTGAAAGTTTTAATGAGAATTTTTCCATTGTTGGCAAAAAAATAGTTAACAAACAGATTGATGATAAGGTAAATTTTAATTTGAATTCCCAAACTAAAGTAGTAAACTCTATATTCTTCACTCCAATCACTAAACACGAAATTGAACGATTTATAAATTAATTATTACCAAAAACAACATCTGGTATAGACGGATTATTAGCAAGTGTATTGAAACAACCGAAATCAAATGTATTAAAACCTTTGCATTATATAGTTAACCTAAACTTAGAAACAGGTGAATTTACTGATGATTTTAAGACTGCTGTAATAAAACCTATATATAAAAAAGGCTCAAAGGCTGATCCTAATAACTATAGACCTATATCAATCCTCAGTAACTGTGCTAAACTGTTAGAAAAATGTATAAAAAGAAGATTAGTTAATTTTCTTGAACAAAATAAATACTATTCTTCAAATAAATATGGATTTCAAAAAGCTAAAAGTACATCAGATTCCGTGTACAATTTATCAGAGATTTTTTTGTAAAATAATGATAGAGTTGAAAAAGAAATTGCAGGTTTCCTAGACTTATCTAAGGCATTCGATACTACATGACACAAAATTCTCTTAAATAAACCAGGAAGATATGGAATAAGGGGTATATCGCTATGTTGGTTTAACAGTTATTTGAAAGACAGAAAACAGGCCGTCCAAATAGGTAGTATTCAAAGCAATTAATATATATATATATATATATATATATATATATATATATATATATATATATATATATATATATAAATAATATATATATATATATATATATAATTATTTATATGCAAAACAAGCAGTCCCTCAAGGAACTGCATTAGGCCCAATATTATTTTTAATTTATATAAATGATTTGTGTAATTTAAAAATGGACGGGCATATACAATCATTTGCTGATGACACCTAACTTATATTTACTGGTAACACATGGACAGATGTATTCAAGAAAACTGAAAAAGAAATGAAGAAAGTAAAACAATCGCTTGATAATCATCTGTTAGTATTAAATGCTGAAAAAAAAAAACAGGTATATAACGTTTTCGCCACCTTTAACAGGACAGCCGGAAAACATGTCACTAAAATTGCATTATTGTCAAAATACTGAAAAATGTAAGTGTAGTCCTCTTATTAGTGAAAATAATGTAAAATAAATAAATATATTTATTGATAAGCATCTAAAATGGTCTTCTCGCATTACACATATTGCCACAATACTAAGAAAATTATTATATAAATTTGTTCAATTACGAAACATTGTAAGCATAAAAATATTACGAACTGTATATTATGCTCTTGTAAATAGTATACCGACATATGGTATATTAATTTGGTGTGCTTCTTACCCTACTCATTTAAAACCTCTGATTGTTCACCAAAATAATATTGTAAGAATATGTTTAAAAAAGGGACTTGAAAGTAGACTAGATAGACTCTATGACCAAATCTCAATATTACCACTTTCAAAATTATATTTGCAGAAGGTATTAATATATGTTAAAAAGAATAGAAACAAATGGGACGTAATTAAACATGCGTATATAACCAGAAATGTGACAAACAGAAATTTAGAAATTAAAGCAACGAATAAATCTATAACTCAATACCAAACATATTACAGAGCTCCGAAGATCTATAGTGAACATCCACTCGGAATCAAAGGTAAAAGTAATTTCAGAACATATAAAAGGTTAATTTTACAGTGGTTAAAAGAATTAAAAAGTGCTTAAAAAACTATTGTTAGCTAAAAGTAAGAATTATAAACCTCATATGTTACGATAAGAAAATAAATAAAACACGAGAATCAGGCTCACACACAAGCATTTGCTTACGTGAGCCATTTTCTATCTTTTTTTTATTCTTTGATAAGAGATACAAAAAATTCGCAATATAGAAATAAGTTCATTGAATTAAGTTACCCGACACCGGAAGATAGACATGACTGACCAAAATGACCGATATTCGTGTCGAATCCATAGTTTTCGGGGTGAGTGACATCAACAGTGATATTTCCGATGCCATTTATATCCAAATTCAGCCCCTATTAGTACTCCTAAAGGGGAAGGTTGACGTGTAAAAGTATTGAAAATGACTGATACTAGTGTTGAATTCATAGTTTTTGGGGTTCCCTTAATTCATTGGTGTCAGTTTTGGTGCCCTTTATACCCAAAGTGAAACGTATTCTCCCCTTACGAAGAACGGGTATTCTGCTAGTCTTTAATAATAAGGAACGGAAGTTTCACAAGTTAAATTATTTAATATATTTGTCGCTGCTCAAATTTACGCACTTGTGGGGTGTATGTGTGTATATGTAAATAAGATCATCTCTCTTTTTGAGTTGTTCGAAAAATATACAAATAATAAAGAGGGTTTTTTATTAGATATCAGAAAACTAAAAAGTAAAATTAAAAGCTGTTTCCTTAAGTATTTTTCCTGCTAGCGAAATACGTTGTATATATGCTGCAGACACGTTAAAAAAATGAGATTACCATCAGGCGAAGAAATAGTATTTACATTATATTTTCCGAGTTCTGCCAATATTTCCGAACAAAATATATATTTTAATGGGTTCAAAATTTCCGTAAATTTTACACAGCACAAGGAAGATACGTATCTCCATAAAATATATATTTCATTTTAACATACTGCACTCTAAAAAATGAAGTGTTGAAACAGCACAAAATGACTACCACTTTAGCGTGTTACTTGTGTGTTAAATCAACACCAAGCACATCGCCTTCCGAGCATATCAGAAATAACTCGTTAGTACCTGAGAGAATTTGCCTTGGTATTTATCGCTCAATAGAGTAAGGCTTTGTGAAATATATTTGGCACTTACACCAAGTAACGAATAATGTTCTATGTTTTCTGTAATCGGGCACAATAATGTTGTAAACCTCTGAATGGTCTGACAACAGTTACATAGACATCAGTTCTGCCTCTCCTGTTCATATGTGCTAAGACACAAGAATAACAGATAAAGAGAATATATGGAAGCACTGCTGTCTGTGTAACTGTTATCAGATTATTCACAGGTTTACACCAATATTATTGTGCTCGATTACAGAAAACATAGAACATTATTCGTTACTTGGAGTAAGTGCCAAATATATTTCGCAAAGCTTTGCTCATATTAAACGATAAATACCAATGCAAATACTTACAGCCAGTAAGGAGGTATTTCTGATATGCTCTGAAGGCGATGCGCTTGGTGTTAAATTGACACACAAGTAACACGCTAAAGTGGTAGTCATTTTGTGTTGTTTCAACACCTCATTTTGAGCTGTGTGGTATTAACTAGAATTATTCTGGCCCTGTTTTCCCTAACACTTCCCTGCCATAAAACGGTAACTTTGTAAGATTACTTAAGGCAATTTAAATGCGTCTATGTTAATTAATCTAACTAGAATTATATTTTAGAATCTTTTGTAGCCATAATTCCATTATATCATGGTGCTAATTTTAAAGGAGTGGTGCAAATATATTTGCTACCACAAAATTTCCCTATTCTAGTGCAAGAAACATAACTACTCAATGATCTTAACTGTAAACAATAAACTATAAAATAGTTTCCATTTTAAAAGCATAATGTAGTAAAATATTCGAAAATTTCAATTTTTCCCAATTTTTTCGTTTTTTTTTTTCAAGCTCGGGAAAAAACCGTAAAAAGTTGCTATTTTACCCAAAATTTCCGGTTTTTTTTCCAGGTCTTTACAACACTAGTCTAGACTTAAAGAGACTTTGGAACTTATCAATGACAGCAGCGTTGTGAAGCATATAATTTCTTGAAAAGCAGTGACAAAGACAATACGTGGACATCTTATGATATTCCAATCTCTATTCACAATACTTTTCTGAGAAGAGATTGACTGTGAAAATGATCCGGCTGTCACTGTTCCAAAATAAATACTTTCAGATATGTTTGAATTAAAGGAGTTTTTAGGTGCAACAGAGGCAGTAGAAAACTTAAAACAGAAGATATCTTTTTTGTATCATTTTCAAAAGAATACAGGACAGCCTCATTATGGCTTCAGTATATGAAAATGGTAGATCATGTTCGAAAATGTATAAAGGTTGAACATACTGGAAACCGTTTGATGCATTTATCAGTTGCAAAGGACATACTTTGATTTTCTGCAGCAAGTGAACATACAGCATGCACTAAAAGTTGTAGATTGTATCTACAAAATATGTTGGAGTTAAAACATTCATCTACTGATCTATACCGGAAGTTCTGTGAAGGGTATTATGTTATCCGAAGAAGTAATCGTTTCTGGAGTGGACTGTCAACTGACTTAGTAATTGACCTAGAGCTGTTGGAAAGTGTGAAGGGACGAGAAGGCTTGACTCGTGGATGAGATATCACAGAACAACAGAAAGCTCTGTGGGTTTTGTCACGCCTTCCCTTCGCTCATATGAATGAATCTATGAAAAACCTCACAAACATGAATCGTGATATCTGTGAATTGCATGTGACAGAAGATGAAACCAGCCAAGGGAAGGATCAAGCAGATGTTCAGAAAGTAGACATTTATTGTCTCCCTTGAATATATTTGACAAAGAAACGCCTTTGAGAAACGCTGTTAGTGGTGTACATGCGGACAGTTGTGTCAATTCTGAACAAGCAGAATAGATAGGAAATATTATTTTGAATGAGATGACGGAACACACAGCTTCTGCATTTTCATTAAAGAAACGCAGCTGTTGTTTAAATGCAGCTGTTTAACTATTCAATGTGCAACTCTGCAGTGAAGTTGCAAGAATCAGGGGCTCCATTGCACTGCAGCTTGCACAAACTTTTGTTATGATAGTTGGTTTAGCTCTGACTACTCCCATATGGAAGTAAATGATGATGATTTTGGAACTGATTTTCCCATTTAAACTGTATTCTGAAAGTTGAAATAGTGCTAATACAGAGCAGTAAAAGTATTCATTTCGAATTAAAGACAATTTTTCTTTCAATATTTCACTCACGCATCCTGTGTTATTATTTTCCTTACTATTGTACTGTAAGTGGGAAAGTGTATCTTCGCCTCATTGTTCTCTGTGACACATATAATACGACCAAAAAATAAGTAATATTGCTGAATTTCAGTTCCTGCTAACTAAGAAATTATTAAAATATTTTTGAAGATTATATATTAAAAATAATTTATCATTTTAATTACGAAATTCATTCCAACAACCTTAGCTCATAAGGTGCATGCAACAATGGTGTGTGTGTTGGGGTCTGTGATTACCCTAGATAGTTCTCCGCTACCTTAGAATTGACTGGAATTTGTATAAATTACATACATTACGTAAAATTTGATTACCTTAACAACAGCTATGAAGAGAAACCCTTCACAGGCCATGTGTTGGTAGCAAAATGCACAAACTTTTAGACAACTGCTAAATTCCATTATGGCGGCCATTTTACAATATGGCGGCCTTATAACAACGGTGGCATTGGTAAACTTTATTCTATCGATTTTATCATTTTTTTTTCAAAATGAAACAAGTGTAAGACTTTCTGTTGTAATTTGTTTGCGGTGCGGATTGACTTATTTTTTACCCAAGTAAAGGAAAAGAAATAACTATCCCTCTCTTCATTACGCCATTTCTGTATGAAATGTCATCAAAGCCAAGTTCATAAGAGACGGAACTGCATATCACAGTGAAAACAATCTCATTTGTTATTTGTTCTTTTTGCGCATACGAATTACGAGTAAGAACTCATCTATAGGTTAATCGCTTTCGAGAGGTGAGATTATACTCACTAGTACTATATGCATATTGCCCATCTCTATGCATATACGCTAATAAAATATTGGTCAAGTTTTCATTAGTGTATATTAACTGTTTTGACACTTTGTGGTGGACAAACACCGTGTGCGTGGGTTTCCTGGGTATTCTCCCGTTTCCTCCCACTTTCTTTATTCCACCATTTCATTCATTACTCATAATCAACATCTCCTTTAGCATAACCGGCATAACTGTGGGACGTAAAACTCAAATATTTCATTTCATTTTTGTTATGACACTTTTAGTAACAATAAAAAATACTAATGATGATTTAGTAGTATTTCAGTGCAATTTATATTGTGGCTGCTACAAGAGGTTGATAAATCAGGTTGATATTTGATCAACTTACCAGAAGTTTGTGCTCAAATCCGAGCCAAACATACCAAGTCCTGACAACTTTCTTCTGAAATCTTTGTTCACATAACTCCATTCCAGTAGAACTCCGAGGAATACGTTCTACGTTATACACTTGAAGTTTCGATCTCCCCAGGAATTAGAGCCATTTCTTAATTCTGACCCGTTGACTATAGAACTTAAACTCGACAATAATATAGTTAATATAATGAGTTCTGTGCATATTGTTTCAACCTCAGACAATATACATAAAGTTAGTGTATTTGATTTGCCTTTAGAACACCCATGTATTTGTTGCAAGAAACGTTAATCCATTATGGTCAAGTTTATAAAATTGAAAAACATTGGAGTCTGCCTTTACCCCAGGCATTGATAATGGTGTAATCTTTGTTAACCCGCGATCGATCCTGCCGTTAGAAAAAAAACTACCAGTAATATATTTTTTTAGCTATAACTTTTTCCCTCTCTTTTTTTCACTGAAGATCTTTTTAAAGTACTTCCCCTACTCCGGCATTGTTTTTTTTTTTTCGATGCAATGCACAGCTATACGTGAATGGATTTCTTGTTTAAAAGTAAAGTATCTCAGTTTGTTAGATTTTTTTCTAGCTGCGGTACTGGTCGCGTAAGAGCTCGTGTTAGATTCTTTCTAACGAATCGACCTACGGCGTAACAAATTGTATTCGTAACTTTCCTTCCTTCCTTGTCAACACCGTGGCTACGAATGATATTAGGATGTGATTAGATGAGGAATAGTCTGGTGAACCATCTCCAGTGAGATTTTATGATACACAGAAAAGTGTCATTGTTTCAGTGAACATAATTCAAACACGGAACAATCTAATGCAAGTTCGGACGAAGGTGATCTACATATTTCTGCTGTACCCGGAAAGAGAGCGGAACCTGAATATGTTGGGAGCGATAATATTACTATATTCAATCTCCATAAGCCAGTTGATCCTAAAACGCGCCGTCAAAATTTAGTGACAAAACAACCTGGTGTAAATGGTGCTGTGAAGAACTATAAAACTATTATCGATTGCTGGAAACTTCGCGGAAACTATTTTTTCCCGACGATACAATACAAGAAATTGTTCAGTTTACAAATCAAATGTTGGAAATAATGAGGTCCGTTAATCCCCTCCTCCACATTCAAATAGTAGAATATTTTATAGTCGACTGTTATGTGCGTCTTATGTGCGCTTATGTGCGAAATTTCAGCTCATGTGCGCACTTATTTACACACGGAAAGGATGATAGAAAAGTGCACTCCAGGGTAATACTGGAGTGCGACATTCGAATCCAGACTTCATATTTCTGTGCCAAGTAGTATTCCACATGTGTGCATAAAATTTCCATTTGTGCGCGCACAGGAACGAAGAAAATCCGTAGACAAAAATATACAGAAAATTCATGACTTGCTCTAAATCAAAGAATAACAACTTGAAATTTCTGCAGCAAGTAATACTCCATATGTGCACCTAAGTACACACAATACTTTTAGTGTGCGCATAAACAAACGGAAGATGTATCGTATTGAAAAATGTAAATCAGTGAAGTTCAAAGGTCCCACTTAAAACAATGAAGTAAGATAGAAACTCGGAACAACATTTGTTCTTATGTGCGTCACATTTGCCCTTATGTACGTTCAATATCATTTTCTGTGCGCACATACTAACACATGAAAATGATAAAAGTACACTCCATCAGGGAAACGCCTAAGTATGATATTTGAATTACGATTTCATATTTAGTTGTCAAGTAGAATTCTATATGCGCGCTTAAGTGCACATAAAATTTTCTGTTTGCGCAAAAAATACCGCAATATACATGGTAATTGCAAATGCACTTCAGTGTAGTTCAAGGCTCGCACTTAAATCAATAAGATAGAAACTGTGAATAAGATGAATCACCATTTGTTTCTGGAGCGTCATATGTGCCTTTATGTGTGCTCAATATCAACTTGTATGCGCACAATATCAGTCCATGAAAAACGACCAAAAGTGTATCCAGTGTAACGTCTGAGTGCGGTATCAAATGTAGCCTTCATACTCTTGTACCAACTAATATTCCATTTGTGCGCTTATGTGCGCATAAAATTTCCAGTTGTGAGCATATAGGAACAAATAAAATATACATACAAAAATATTCAGAAAATTCATGGCAGAAAATATTCATACAAAAATATTTAGAAAATTCTTGACTTCCTCCAAATTAACAAATAGCAAGTTGAGATTTCTGCAGCAAGTAGTTCTCCGTATGTGCGCCTATATGTACACTCTTGTCCAAAATTATTGTCGCATGTCTATAAATACGCTGTTGTAGGAATATAATTTGATTTCGCCCGGTATTTTTTACAATGCTTGTGTGTGTATAATCGGCAAAGACATGTATGTGGCAAATTTCATGGCAAAAGAGTAGTAAATAAGAACAATAAAACGAAAATAATACTTTCTTGTCTATTTAGCAACATTTTGTTTTACTCATTCTAATTTTCGCATTTATAGTTATTTTCCTATGAAATTTACCACAAATATACATTTCCCAATTATACACATAATATCAATATTAACAGTACTCTGCAAAATCATTATCAAATTATATTCTTACAAGAACAGTTATAGATAGGCGACAATCATTTTGGACATGAGTGTACATAATGTTTGTAGTGTGCACATAAAAGAATGCAAGATTTATGGTATTAAAAATGTACTTCATTGAAGTCTTCATCAGACATAAACACACTTATAAAAATATACAAAAACTTAACCTCAACTACTACCAGCCAATCAGTTATCACTTTCCATAAAAATGTGCATTTTGTGTCCTGACACCAGCCAACTACTTTTCATTTCAATTTTCTACTTTATATTTTTCTGAAATGATTGACAGGTGAAAAGGTTGTTTATTTGTATAACAAGAATAAGTGATGTTAAGACACAAACTTTTTTTAATTTGAAATGAAAAGTGATTAGTTAGTGTCAGGACACAAAATGCATATTTTTATGGAAAGTGATAAGTGATTGGCTGGCAGTAGTTTAGGTTATTTTCCACGACTGTATATATCGGTATTGAATTTTGTATATTTTTATAACTATGATTACGTCTGATGAAGATATTGTTATAGAATTGAAACGTTTTTTTCTTATACAGTGTTTTTACTAGAAAGTGTTGTACCTTTCACTTTTATTAAGTTAAATATAAAATATGTTTCCAAGGTCTGTAAGTGGTTCATTTAAAGCTGAGCTAATCACAATCATTTTTTTTGCATGCAATAACCTATCGCCCTGTATATATTTTAGGTTGGCAATAACTCGAAAGAAACAGTGCGTGATCATCAATAATAACTAACAAAGTAATTAAGATATTATCAGGTATTGCAATGCTCAATTTTCACGTTAAAGGTGAAGGTTGTATCTTAAAGGTAAATCGTAAATGCCTAGAAATTTCTCTGAAATAACTGTAAATTAACTATTAATATACAGTATATTTAACAGTAATCCTAAAGATACTATAACTATGAGGCTTCATTATTATTTCATGTGCTGCATGATGATGTTAAAGACTTCACAGAGCTAGAAATCTGTATAATTATTACTATTTTGAAAACATACAACTTCATTCCAGAAATTCAACCAACTTTACATTCCATTACTCAACATCCTCATGTTATTGCGTAAAAGCAAAGATAAATGGCATACGTTCTATGCACTTTTGAATATACAGTACTTGCAGGTTATTTTTAGTTGAATTTAAATGGACATTTTTTACTATTTTACAAGCGATCCTTTATAATGTAAAAATTCGCATACCTTTCCTGTAACTTGAATGTTATGTATCGATCAATACACTTTCATCAATTGCCTTCAAGACATTAATTTCAAGACAAATTACCACCGAACAGGGTTCCTGTAAAGCAAGCTATTCAATTCAGTTACACTTTATGTACCGTCGGCTCGATAAGTACGTGTGGGTTAGACACATTACTTCTTATATCTAAACCACAACTAATATGTAGGAGACTGTTCAATGCAAGATGTTTTAGTTACAAGCTTATATAATGATGCATACATCAACCAATTACTTCTTGCTACAAAACTCTCAACTTGCTACTCGTGTCATGAATTTTCTGAATATCTTTGTAGGTATATTCTCTTTCTTCCGATATGCCCACATATGGAATATTAGTTGGTACATGAGTATGAAGGCTACATTTGAATGTCGCACTCAAGCGCTACACTGGATGCACTTTAGTCGTTTTTCATGGGTTAATATTGTGAGTACATAAGTTGATAATGCGCACTCATAAAGGCACATATGACGCTCCAGAAACAAATGGTGATTCATCTTATTCACAGTTTCTATCTTGTTGATTTAAGTGCGAGCCTTGAACTACACTGAAGTGCATTTGCAATTACCATGTATATTGCGGTATTTTTTGCGCAAACAGAAAATTTTATGTGCACTTAAGCGGGCACATAGAATTCTACTTGACAACTAAATATGAAGTCGTAATTCAAATATCATAATTAGGCGTTTCCCTGATAGAATGCACTTTTATCATTGTTTTCATGTGTTAGTATGTGCGCACAGAAAATGATATTTAGCGCACATAAGAGCAAATATGATGCACATAAAAACAAATGTTGTTCCAAGTTTCTATCTTATTTCATTGTTTTAAGTGGGACCTTTGAACTTCACTGATTTACATTTTTCAATACGATACATCTTGCGTTTGTTTATGCGCACACTAAAAATATTATGTGCACTTAGGCGTACATATGAAGTATTACTTGTTGCAGAAATCTCAAGTTGTTATTCTTTGATTTAGAGCAAGTCATGAATTTTCTGTATATTTTTGTCTACGGATTTTCTTCGTTCCTGTGAGCGCACAAACGGAAATTTTATGCGCACATATGGAATACTACTTGGCACAGAAATAAGAAGTCTGGATTCGAATGTCGCACTCAGGCGTTACCCTGGAGTGCACTTTTCTATCATCCTTTTCGTGTGTAAATAAGTGCGCACATAAGCTGAAATTACACACATAAGCGCACGTAAGACAGACATAACAGCCGACTACAAAATATTCTACTATTTGAATGTGGGGGAGGAGGTAACGGACCTGAAATAATGGGTACTACATATAGTCGTGGATTAAGAGATTCCCGTTGACTAACACTGATGAAAATGTAGATATAGTGCACTTCATTACTAATTTTCTTACTGAAAGCAAAAAAATAGAGTCTAGTGGAAAACAACAACTCATCTCTGCAACATTTCGGAAATGCTGGAAACGCACGTGCCCAGAGTTAGTAAGTATCTTAGTATATTAAAATATAATGGTGCGTTAGAAAAAAATCTATACACGTGAACGATGGTGTTACTCCATAAGGCGCGACTGATCGCGGTACATAAACAAGACCTTATGTACATATTGGGGCCTATGCAGAGTCGTCCTGACTTGTGATTAGTCTCATACTAAAGAGTTCGACTAACATATGCTTCCTGCAGTAGTCAGGTCCTTAATATGACGCTAATCATACGTCAAAACTACTTTGCATAAGGCGGATTCTGTCTAAATTGATTGCTGTCGGTCATAAAATTGGTACATCATTCGACAATTAACCTACTACTTTCATTTTATGATCCAGTGACAATCATACAATAACTCGTACCCTTTAAAACATTCCTGTTTTACAGGATCATCTGGACTTCCTACACCTCGATTGCAAACTCATATGTCTTACAAGGAGAGAGGATTCTTTGGTAAATTAACTTCGGGGCCATTTTTTTCAAAGTGATTGTACACATTTAAAGTGTTCATATTACAAACTGGGAGAGCGCAATGACCTAATATAGCAGAGAAAAAGCGTCTTAAAGTTTCCGACTAGTCTCATATGTCGTACGTTGCGCAAGTTTACTAAGTGATTAATCGCAATTTTTTCGATTTTTCACTTCCTCCAACGAGGTGGGATACCTGGCTTGGTGCAGTACTATATTATGCGGATCAATTTGAAGCATTTGTATCTGTAGTAATCAGGGGTGTAGCCAGAAGGTTTGTGTAGGGGGCCGTCGTTTTTGAGGGGGGGCAGCTACAATGTACAAAGCCAAAAAATGTGTTGCTGCTAGTGTTTTTGAGGCCTAAAAGAAAGGAAAATTTTGGTTTCCTTCTGGAAGACTAAAAACACTATTTTAGCTTATTATTATTATTATTATTATTATTATTATTATTATTATTATTATTATTATTATTATTATTATTATTATTATTATTATCCATAAATTATATTCAAGATAGTTTTTATTATGCTTAATCAAGAACTTCTGCCCGGAACCAAACGCTATACTTTTGTGCATAACTATAAAGGTAACAAAGAAAGTTGTGTCTCTTTTCGTGGAGGTCTGTGTTCAATTGGACCTCACACTGTGAGTTGAATGCGATTAGAGATAAGGCGAACGTCAGTTGTTGGTGTGGGTATATCCAACATACTACCTGGTTCTGGCAATTCAGACACACCGTGAACTTGCGTAAAGACAGAGGGAACATGGGATATCCACAGAGCGTCATAAGAGCATTTATGCTGAACGAGTTCAAATTGAGGTCAAACACCGCTGTAGCGGGACAGAAGATATGCCAGGCCTTTGGTGAGGGTGTCATGACGACGCGCACTAGGGATGCGCTCGAGTCGAGACATGTCTCGAATCTCGACTCGACTCGACTCGAATTCGAGTCGAGATTCGAGTCGAGACACTCTTTGTAAAATTCGAGACGAGTCGAGACAAACGTATTTCTCGACTCGAATTTTCGAGTCGAGACTCGAGTCGAGTCGAGACAGCTGGTAAAAATCTCGACTCGACTCGAATGTCTCGAAAATCTTTCTATAATTTTTAATAATATTTTGAAGAAAGTACTCGCTCAGAAACACTCGGCACGAGAATTTCGGAAACTGCAGGACTTGTCAGGTGTTCGAAGAGTGCTGTGGTGATTGTCTTCAACAAGTGGCGAAACCAAGAGGAAAAGACGTCCAAATGTCGAGGGGTTGGGCGCCCCCTACTTCATTAAAGATGTGGAGAATAAGAACGAGGACAGAAAAAGAGAAAGAGAACACTGACCGTTGGGAATTATCCCTTGTTGAAGCGATGGTTGGAGTAATAAAACCAGTTAGTATTTCCGCTGTTGTATTGTTGATTTCACAGAAATGTTCAAAAATAAGCAAAACGTGACTCTGCACAAGATGTTTACTTACCCATAGTTTTATTATTGTCAACTGAACCCTGAGTGTCTGGGATGTTTCTGTCCCTTCTCACTTTACAACTTGAGAGGGGAGGGGGTATTATCACCAGGGTACCACTAGTAGTACACCGCTAAAAGAAATGCTTTAGTGCTGCATCGGAAGCGGCATGTTTTGTATATATTTCTTAAAATGTTATCCATTCATAAAGTATAAATTCCCCCACCCTCCCCTCATTCTGTTTCCAATACAGAGAACCGACTCTTTAAATGAAGAACGAACCCTGAACCTTCCCGAAAATGCTAAAATGATTGATGCGTACAAATAAGAAATCTGTGGATGAATCAGAAAATGCAGATACATGAGAAGATACTTGATGCAGTGCAGTCCAACACATGTAAATAGATTTGAAGTGTTCATATTTGTGTATGTATACGTGTGTATGTGCTTGTTTCTGAGTATTTATATGCGCGTGTGTCTCGTAATTGTTATATTAATATCCACTGGATTAAGTGAAAGTATAAAATGGATTTGATGACTGCCAAATTGGCGTCACATTGATAAGTCATTATTTTTTAATATTAATAATATTAAATTAGATTATAGTTTAGCGTCGTTTTTAGGAGCAAAGCTCTACAAGACGTGAACGTACAGTTTAATGTCGGATTTGAAACACATGAGCTCCTACCATGAATCAAACCTCGTTCGAGAAAGGCGCATCGCTAACAACATAGCAACGGGGAGCTAAACATTTAGTAATATGTATATTAAGTTGTAAAATTATATTCGTTTAATTTTCACTAATATAATCTTCACAATGTAAAGCATTCGCTAGACACGTTATCTTGTTTAAAAACAAAAAGCCTATCTCTTATGTTTCCGTCTCGGGGTTGGAATGCGGGATAATAGAAATCCGAAAGAGATGTTTTTATTATATTTTGTACAGTAGATCTGCTCCTTCATAATCTCCGTGTTTGATAAGAATGAACCTCCCTGGCTCACGAAAATGTATACGTAATATAACAAACCATGAACATTAAATGCCAGACTAATATAGCAAACATTGAAGATGTTCCCCTAGAAAATTTTCTTCGGCCGTTCATGTTTGGAGGTACACAATTTCGCAACTCAGTGGATACGATGTGGATGTATTCAAAGTCCACTGATTTACCCATCAAATTTAAATTTTATAAAAATATTATCAGTGAATACTAATCTGAGGAGAACTATTTTTTTTTAATTCGAACGCAAAAGCAGTTTTTTTTTTCCCCACCAGATCTCGGTAATCATCCGGTACGAAAACTGAAGTTTGTACAAGTGTTTGAGAAAGGGGTCCTCCAGGAGTGTTATTTATGGGGTAATTCCTGCGTTTGTTATATACATATATAGATATAAATATAGATATACTGTATACATATAAAGATAAGTAGAAGCGGGTCTTTAAAATTAGTTCGGAAAGATAATATGAAAATCTGGTATAATTTCCAAGAATCTATCTAGTCTAATATAAATAAAATAAACAGTTTGTTTGTGAGTTTGTCTGTCTGTATGCGGCCTGGGGACCAGACGAGTGGACCGAGAGTTACCAAATTTTGGTCAGGGGTACCTTGGCCTAGGCCCGAGATCAAGACGAAAAGTTGTTTTCAAATTTCGAACCAGGGGAGTCTCATGGGGAGGCGTTTACCGGAACCGGCTTGGGAACCAGACAAATTGACCGAGAGTTACCAAATTTTAGTCACGAATACCTTGGTCCAGGCTCCAGACCAGAGTTAAACGATTTTGTCAAAATTCGAACCAGGGGGGTCTCAGGGGTTGTTTACCGGGACATGTAAAAGTAGTAGAAAATAACAGATATGAGTGTTGAATTCATAGTTTTCGCGGTCGCTGAAATCAATGGTGAAACTCAGATCGCATTAACTTCCAAATTCATGCTATGCGGGGGTCAACGGGAAGGGGGAGTTGAGATATCGAGACATATAAAAGTAATCCACAATGACCGATATTAGTGTCAAATCCATAGTTTTCGCGGTCTCTGAGATCAATAGTGACACTTCCATTAGCGATGATTTGCAAATTCAGCTACAATCGCATGTGGGCCGGGAGTCAGCGGGGAGGGGGGGAAACCGAGACAAGTAAAAGTAATCCAAAATGACCGATATTAGTGTCAAATCCATACTTTCGCGGTTGCTGAGATGAATGGTGACACTTTCATTAGTGATCACTTGCAAATTCAGCTACCATTGTATGCGGGCCGGGAGTAAGCGGGGGCGGGGATACCGAAACATGTAAAAGTAATACAAAATGACCAATATTAGTGTCAAATCCATAGTTTTCGTGATCGCTGAGAACAATGGTGACACTTCCATTAGCGATATTTGCAAATTCAGATACCATTGTATGCGGGCCGAGAATCAGCGGGGGGGTGGGGAAACCGAGAGATGTAAAAGTAATCCACAATGACCGATATTAGTGTCAAATCCATAGTTTTTGCGGTCGCTGAGATGAATGGTGACACTTTCATTAGTGATCACTTGCTAATTCAGCTACCATTGTATGTGGGCCGGGAGTCAGCGGGGGGGGGGGATACCGAAACATGTAAAAGTAATTCACAATGACCGATATTAGTGTCAAATCCATAGTTTTTGCGGTCGCTGAGATGAATGGTGACACTTTCATTAGTGATCACTTGCTAATTCAGCTACCATTGTATGTGGGCCGGGAGTCAGCGGGGGGTGGGGATACCGAAACATGTAAAAGTAATCCACAATGACCGATATTAGTGTCAAATCCATAGTTTTCGCAGTCGCTGAGATGAATGGTGACACTTTCATTAGTGATCACTTGCAAATTCAGCTACCATTGTATGCGGACCGAGAATCAGCGGGGAGGGGAAGATATACCGAGACATGTAAAAGTAATCCAAAATGATCGATTTAGTCTCAGATCCATAGTTTTCGCGGTCGCGGAAATGAGGGTAATACTTTCACAGGCCTTGACTTCCATGCGAAGAATGGGTATATTTATCTAATATATATCTACAACTATCTATCTATCTATCTATCTATCTATCTATATATATATATATATATATATATATATATATATATATATATATATATATATATATATATATATATATATATATATATATATTGATCAAAAAAATTAGGGAATCAGATGAAAACACATGTAAAACTTCTTACGAATAATGTGAGAACACTGTATCTTTTCCAGTTCAGATTAAAATCCTGAAGGCCCAACGTGCAAACGAACCGTTTGAAACATCTGTGCACGTGATCAGTGACGTGGCGCTAACAGATATAATTTTGTAGTGTGGCGCTGCCAATACATTCCAGCTCCAGGATACCTTTGTTTTCATTGTGTTTAGTGCGTCACAAATCTACGTAGTGAAATTGCGCAACAACGTGATTTGCCAGAATCGTTGGCATGGCGAGCTGTCGGCAGGTTGGAAGCTGGTCAGTTACAGCGGGAGGTGTCACATGCCATAGGAGTGGCACAAAGTGTGATTTCCCGATTGTGGAATCGATTACAAACAACTTGAAGTGTTCGAAGAAGACAAAGACAGAGCCGTCCACTAGCAACCAAAGCCAGAGACGATCGTTATCTCTTGTTAACAGCCCGTCAAAACCGGCGTCAGAATACAACTCTGCTCCCGCAAGCCTTCCGAACAACAACAGGACGCACAATATCCACTCAAACGGTCCGCAATCGCCTTCGAGAAGGTGGTCTCTACGCACGTAGGCCTATGGTGTGTGTCCCATTAACTGCACGACACCGTGTTGATCGAAGAGCGAAGGTAGAGGAACATCGTGGGTTGGGACGCAATGAATGGGGCAATGTTTTGTTCTCTGACGAATCTCGATTCAGTGTGGAGCCTGATAATCGACGTGTTTTCATCTGGAGAGATTGTGGAACACGACAGAATGCCATGTTTGTGCGAGAAAGATCCCAGTATCATGGTGGTGGACTGATGGTGTGGGCAGGAATCAGCATTGGTGAGCGTACTGAGCTCCACATCATCCGAAATGGCTCTTTGACGGCTCTCAGATATAGGGATGAGATTATGAAAACTCTTGCTCTTCCCTATGCTGGTGCCATTGGTGATTCGTTCCTTTTCATGGATGACAATACTCGTCCTCACAGAGCTCGGTTAGTGGATGAGATGCTGGATGCTGAGGGTATCGCTCGGATGAAGTGGCTAGCATGCTCTCCGGATCTCATTCCAATTGAGCATGTCTGGAATATGCATGGCAACGAATTGCCGCTAGGCCAGTAAATCCATTAACCATTCCAGAGCTGGAAGTCGCTCTTCTGGATGAGTGGCACAACATTCCCCAAGAACTCATCGGTAATCTGATTGAATCCATGCCACGCAGGTGCGAGGCTCTGTTGGCTATTCGAAGTGATCATATGACATATTAAGGAACAATCAGTGTTGTTGCCTTGCCTGTTTGTGAGCAGTTCGAGAGGTACACACATAACCGTCTTGTGTCATGAGCGATGTGAACAAGGTTTTCCGTGCCCCAACACCAGTATTGCCCCATTTTTCTAGTGTATCTTAAAGCATTCCTTTTTGTAAGATATATATGAGTCAAACACAAGCTTATTCATACACTATCTTAAGGTCTTGTGTGATGTTTCAGCTGAACCCCTAATTTTTTTGAGAATTATATACAGTATAGTGGCGGATCCAGGATATGATCAAGGGAGGGGCTAAACCATAGTTTGCAGTTTTATCCAGTGTAAAGCAGGATTGAAGCCCATTTTATGCAGTGTATACTTGAGTGTGAAGAGAGGGGGGCGATAGCCCCCTTGGATCCGCCTCTGTGTGTATATATGTATATATATCTACCTATATATACATACATGATCGAAAATGGCCTCGAATCCATACTCGCTGAGATGAACAGAAGATGCCGTTTAAATCCACAAATTCAGCCCCATTAGTACTCTAAGGGGGATGGTGACATGTAAAGATAATTGAAAATTATCGGTATTAATGTCCCTAGAAGCTTTTTACATTTTGTCTTAACGCGAGAAACAAACAATATCGTGTCTATCGACGTTATGTGAAGTCAGTGTTTTTACAAAAGTTCATTTATATGTAATTGTTCGTCATGTATTTTTATTTTTATTTTTTTTTATTAGGCCTATAAATTTTAAGTGTGACTTACAAGAACAGTGTTATTTAGAGTACAAGCAGGTTCTTCAGAAACATTAAATGTAAGTAGCCTTACGTACGGTATTGTAATTACTGTATGTACTGAATAACCACTGTATCGATAGAAGAACATACCGTACAGTATATGTAAGCGTAAATGGCATTTTCTTGGTCATTTTCGAAAATCCGAACAATTTGAAAATCCGAACTACCTGTGGTCCCAATTAGTTCGAATTTTCGACTTCCCACTGTATATGTTGCAGACATGTTACAGCGGCGCTATAAATCACTTGAAAGCGAAAAAGTAAAAATTATCTAAGTAACAAAGTTTATTGCGTTCCGGGGTGACCGCAGCGAAGCGGGGTGAACGCTGCTAGTATTAACTAAAATGATTCTGTGATTAGCAAAAATGATGATTGTGATAATACCCAAATTTTCCGTTTTTTTCCCAGCTCGGGAAAACCGTAAAAAACTGTTTTTTACCCAAAATTTCTGTTTTTTTCACAGACCTTTACAACACTAGTCTGAACACACGGTGCACCGAACACTCCTACCGATGGCGAATGTTAACACCACGACATCGGCAACTACAACTGAAATGAATACGTTACCATCGCCACTAGAGCTTGGCACAATGGCAGAGCGTTGCATTATCTGATGAATCCCGATATCATCTTCATCATGACGATGTGAGGGTGCGAATCCGTCGTGTTCCAAGGGAACAGCTCCTTGACATCTGTACTGAGGGGCGGAGACAAACTGGCTGCGGCTTAATTATTATCTGGGGAACATTCAGGTGAGCATCCATGTGTCTATTGGAGCTCGAGGAAGGCACCATGACGACCGAGGCGTCACACGCTGCTTGCAGACTACGTACATCCCTTCATGACGGCCATGTTTCTCATCGGTAGTGGCATTTTTCGACAAGATAATGCACCATGTCACAAGGCCAGGAGTGTGATGGAGTGGTTCGAGGAACACAGGAGCGAGTTCCAAGTGCAAACTCTCCGGATCTGAACCCAATCGATCACATCTGGGATGTGATTGAACGTGACCTGAGGGCGCATCACCCCCTCCCCGGAATTTACGGGAATTAGATGACCTGTGTGTGCATATGTGGTGCCAACTCTCTCCAGCGACCCACCGAGGAACATTGCGACCACGCCAAGACGCGTTGCCGTTGTTATTCGTGCCAAAAGGTGGACATACTAACAATTAGGTAGGTAGTCATAATGGTCTGGCTGATGTGTGTGTATATTTTAACTCATATATTTTGTCTCGACTCGAATTTCGAGACGTCTCGACTCGAATTCGAGTCGAGTCGAGACAGAGACTGTCGAGTCGAGACACGAGTCGAGACAGCAACATATTTTCGAGTCGAGACACGAGTCGAGTCAACATTTTCTCGAGTCGAGTCGAGACAGACTTAAATCTCGACTCGACTCGACTCGAATGCATCCCTAACGCGCACATTGCAGTGATGGTTTAACAAGTTTAAGAACGATAACGAAACACCCGAAAACACCACGTGCCAGAAGACCAACACATGTACAAAGAGGAACTGGGACTACAATTCAGTATGTGGTGAAACCATTCGGCAGCACATCCATCAACTTGTGAAGCACTACAAGTAGGGTCGATGGGTTTCTCATATTTTGACTCCGGGTCAGAAGGCAACGCGGCAGTCGCCTGTGTTTATTTACTGTTTCGGAGCCATTTCTGGACAGGACGTTGACATGTGATAAAAAGTGTCCTATACGAAGCTCCACGGCGCTGTCATCATTGGTTAGCATCCCATGAACCGATTTCGAAACAGCAGAAACCAGCACTGTACCGAAAGAAGGTCCTTCTGTATGTTTGGTGCATCGTGCATCGGGAACTGCTACCAGCTAGTCAGAGTATTAATGCAACTGTGTACTGTCAGCAGTTGAGCTGTGCTCAACAAAAACTCAAAACTCTGGAGCCATCACTTCTGAATTGCAAATGGGTCCTCGTTTACGGAACAACGCTAAGTCCCACGTGGCTAGGATGACTCAGGACACTATTTTCCGCCTTGGATGAGAAACAATATTGCAACCACTATATTGCCCGGGTATTGCACCGTCCGATTATCAACTGTTCCATTCTTTGAACAATCACCTTAGAGGACGCCACTTCAAATCCCTAGTAAAAGTCCAAAATGAACCTGACACTTTCTTCGTTTCATGGTCCACCAAGTTCTACCGCGATGGATTGCATAGCCTTCCAGAACGTTTTCAGAAGGTCCTCGATGCAGATGGGGACTATTTTTGATCTTCCAGGTTAGGTGACATATCGATGTTCGAAGGTGGTGGGTGAAAAAGCAACAAAACTTTTCTTGGTTGCCTTTATATTTAAATTTAAGACCTTGTATACAGAACCTATCTACACAAGATTGATTTTCTTTGAAATTTCGCTTAATTTCTTTATGGTTTCCTGACAAAAAATATTTATTTATTATTCGTGACAAAAAAAAACTATTATTTTATTACACTGAGTAGAAATAAAAAAGAGCGAATGAAATCCAAATTGAATAAAAGCATTGTTTCTCACCAAATTTTCCATCCTCTATGTCTTTTAAAAACACTTGTTAAAGCATGTAAAATATACTGTACTTACAAATCAGTTTAGTACATTTGTTTTATGGCTGTATTTGTAGTACCTTGTTAAAACGTTTGACTTCAAACTGTCAAATATAAATCGCAGTAAATTGTGTAATCTGCTGTCACAAAAAAGTATCCTATTTTTCGATCGGTATAAGAAAGAGATACTATACTATTTTTCGATCGGTATGGAAGAACAATACACCATAAATTATTAATTGTCAATAAACTTTGTTTCTTTTAAATGAATGAAGCAAGATAACTTTACTATGATGTTTTAAAAGCTGGTCATTTGGGGGGCCAGGAAACCATTTGGGGGGCCTGGCCCCGATGCCACCCCCCCCTTGGCTACACCCCTGGTTGTAACTAAACTAAACCCAGACGACGGTTCATCCTTTTAGTAAGTGATAGTAGCTCGAAATGTGACTTGGCTTTCATATCTCCCAATTTCGGTTTCTCACTCACTCTATAAAGAAACTAGAAAGTACGGGAGATTTATTGAGTACTTCGGGTAAAGAAATAGAGTATGTTGAAAGAAAGCTCAAAGTTCTTTCTGCTTCGAAAGTTGAAGTCGTAAGAACAAGAATTTAAAGATTTCTTTAAGAAAAACATTTGCTATAAAACTCTATGTATTATATCTAAAGTATGGGAAGGCCAAAACACAAGTGAAGTTGTTGGTGTGAGTATTCGTGATATGCCCCTTTCCAAATACGCTAGGTTAACATCGTGTGATATAGAACGTTCCTTTTCTCAATATAAGGCTTTATTCCATGACAATAGGTATAGCTTTACGATGGACAATTTGAAAAAGAGGTTAGTTATCACTACAATGTCCACGGAATTTCAATATCTCATGAATAGGAGCTATCAGTACCAGTATTTATTTTTTATGTTGGTCGTTTTTCCATACTTTTATTTGTTATTTTTTTGTTATTTTTTTAATTTTTAGCATTTTTTTTCATTTCTAGCACATACAAAATTAATATTTTACAGTTTTTAGCGCATAAAAATCCGGGCCCTATTCATGACTATGAGCGTAGCGGAAAACCTAATGTTTGGAAGGACGATTTGATGGGACGCGTTAACGAGAAAGTGCGATCCAGTCACCGGTTCACAATAACCGAACTCACTAAAGAATTTCTCGAAGTGTCTACAAAACAGCATATAATACATGACCAATTAACTAAGTTCCTCGAAAAAATGACATCTTAAATCCGTTTCAGTCAGGTTACGGACTGCACTTGCACTGCTCTAGTAAATATCACTGATGATATTCGTGGGGCTATGGATGAACGCCAAGTTACACTGTTATCCCTACTAGATTTTTCTAAAGCTTTCCAAACTATAGACCATGACATACTGATTGCCAAACTGTCTTCCTTCTACAACTTCTCCCAGTCAATTTATCTTGGTTTTGCTCCTATTTATCAAATAGAAAACAAAAAGTTGTCACTAATAACATATGTTCCAATACAAAAATTTTTTTCATGTGGAGTCCCGCAGGGCAGCGTCCTAGGACCTTTTCTGTTTTTCTTATACATCAACGATTTACCTGAGCACATCACCCATTGCAAATATTACTTATATGCAGATGATATACAATGCCATTTAACTACTAATCCCCTAAATTTAACCACTGCGATTGATCACTTAAACAGTGACATTAAAAGTATCTGCACATGGGTACGTAACAATGGAATGCAAGGAAACCCAACCAAATCAAAATATATCATGCTTGGTTCTCGTAAACTACTCTTCACAATCAATATTACAAGCCTACCGAATGTTCTTGTAAACAACGTAGCCATTCCTGTAAGCGATAGCGTCAATAGCCTAGGACTCCAGATTGATAAATTCCTAAATTGGACAGACCATATTAACAGAGTATGCAAGAAAGCTTACGGCTCCCTCCATTCTCTTCAGCGTTTAAAAAACCTTCTTCCGGAATCCATTAAAGCGTCCCTGGTTCAGTCATTGGTAATCTCTCATTTAGATTATTGTGATGCAGCATATGTTGATTTAACCGAAGATCTGGCAAAACGTTTACAGCGCATTCAGAATGCCTACATACAATTCATATTTAATAAAAAGCGCTTCAACCACATCTCCCATTGTTATCAGCAACTAGGATGGTGTAATCTAAGCACCCGCCGCCGCATTCATTCTCTAACACTTTTATATAAAATAATTAATTGTAAAAAAAGCTACTTTTCTATCCTCTTAATTTAAATTTCTCGGCGATACTCACCCACTAAATACCCGGTCTAAAGGAAATACAACACTCGCCGTTCAAACGCACAAATCTAATTTCTTTCCCAAATCTTTCACACTATTTGCCACCAAAGCTTGAAATGACACCCCTGAAAGCATCAGAAACTCTGGTTCAGTGTTGACTTTTAAACGTCGACTTAACGAATATCTTTCTAATGAAGGTCTTTATTAAGTTAAAAAAAAGAAAAAAAAAGGAAAGGAAGAAAAAAGTTTTTATACACGAAACTATTCTTGGCGTTACCATGCAGTCGTTCGTTTTTTTTTTCTCTTTCTATTTCTTCTTGTTTTCTTTTCTATTCCCTTCTGATACATGTGTATGAACATATACATTATACACAATCACTTAAGTAGGTGCATCATTTCATCTATAGATAGTGAATCATAGGAATGTATTTTATGTTATATATAATCAAGATTTATATCTTTGTTTCTCCTTGTATAGTTTGACATGTCTTTAGCATTGTCTCTTGTTTGTTTTAGTGTTTGTTTTATATGTAATAAGTTTCATTTTCATTTTTCATGTTTTATTTTCTGTATTGTTCTGTATGTCGGTAATTCTTTACCATGCCTAACTGTATATCATTTTTATTATCGTCATAAAAAAAGATGAGTTCCGACTGTAAAAGAAAAGTGTAAATGATTGAGTGGAAGAAAAGGTTATGCCTTAACTCCGCCATTTTAAATAATAAATAAATAAATAAATAAATAAATAAATAAATAAATAAAAAGTGTATGGAATTTTGACTCACAAATTGAGTTATCACAAACTGTGAGACGTGGGTGCCAAAAATTACGAAAGACACTCACAAAGAGCAAAGAATTACAGCTGCATGTCATATTTTGGCCGGCGGGGAGGGGGGCAGGATGAGGATGATCTAATTTCTCACATGGTAACGGGAGGTGAAATCTGGAAATTGTACACCTCTGTACAGTCAAAGCAGTAGTCAATGCAATGGTTGGACTTTGGTTCTCCTAAAACGAAGAAATTGAAACACCACCAGTTCGCAAAATCATGGCAACCGTGTTTTGGGACAAAAAGTGTTTATTCTTGTAGAATGTTTAGAACCAGGACGGACAATTACAGCAGATGCGTATTGCCGAACACTGAATAATGGCGATATGCCATATAAAATCAGTGGAGAGAAATGCTACTCTCTGGAGTTCTTGTGGTTCATGACAACACTTCCCCAAACACAGCTTCTTGTACTATGGAGACATTCCAAAGATTTCGGTAGGGATGCCCAATCTTCCCCCTTACAGTCCCTACCTTGCCCCCGGCGATTTCTTTATTTTCCTTTACCTGACATGGTGGCTTGCATCGAAGAGTTTCAACAACAGTGAAGTAGTCTACACATCAGTCTGGACTGGTTGAACTCTCAGGCTGTAGGTTTTCCCATAGATGGTATACGGAAACCTGTGCCACTCTACCAGAAACGTCTCGAGGTTCATTGTGACTAAGTTGAAAAGCAGCCGAGCTATGTACTATTATCTATGTGATGGCCATTTCTTGTTACCCAGTAATAGTAACCATTTCGCCCACCTAGGTGGTGAAATGAGCATTCTTTTACCTTCAAGAGGGGTATCCGGTTAGGACTTAGCCACCCGGCTCTATTACGCTTTCCTCTAATCATCCAAGTGTCACAATGTAGTGCGGGATGACAATCAACAAGGTGGTGCGCCAAGTTCTCATTCGTGGCATAACGAATGCTGGTCATTACCAAAATATGGTTAAAGATAGTTGATCTAATGTGACCTCCTAAGACAAAATTCCCAGTCTTATCTTTCTGTAAGATGAAGCACTTCTTATTTTACAATCAAAGTCTATAGTCTTTTACGCAAATTATTATTAAGAACTCATTATTTCATGTCAAGCAGCTTATGCGTAGGCTGTATATCGTACAATGCAGCAAAATATGGATAAATATTCGTCATATTAGACAGAATACAATCACATTCATCGTATTCTCTTCTTTGCTCTACTATAATTGACTAGTACTAGGAAAATTAATTAAATTTTCATTAGATTCAATTCTCAATTATATTTTACTGCATATGAAATACATTCGCTTTTGATATGATATAGCCTCAACACTCATTACAATTTAATGCACAAGTTCATTCTGATTTCACGTCAGCATAAAAGTGTTGTATAATCCGAGACGAAATGGCATGTTAGTGAAGTAATGTCATAGGACACACAGTTATCCAACGTTATGTCTGTCTTTAAACGCCAAATGCTGCTACAGAACGAATTAGACTTCATTGAATCAATGAAGTTTCCCTCTATTGTAGGGATTTACCACGAAGTTTTACTCTTGAATTGAAACTAATCTGAAAATAACTACGTATAATTAAAAAGGAATTGATTTCATAACATTATTTTACCTGAAATGAATTAGCAAACCTGCAACAAATGATAAATCCATTACCTAAGCGCTATTATTTTAATATTCTATGCCATAAAGCAGAAAGAATAATCAAGTTGGAACTCGTAGAAGGAAGTATCTATTTCACGTTGACAGCCTACAGCTGTAGAACAACATATCTCAGGATCATATAATCAGCACGGCACATCACTCGTTCCCCTACAAATTGCCTAAAATCAGCCACTGTATGCCATAAACTGAATCATTGGGTCCTTAAATCTTTTCGATACTGCAAAGTCGTTTCAAATGAATACTGCAACATTCAAATTAGTATATCAAAGATCTTAAGTGTGAATTAGGAATAAATACGAAGAATATTGTGAAACAAGTACTAGAGAGAAAGAAAAGATCATTTTGTGAATACTTGAGAAAAAGAATAACTAAAGAACGTATTATAAATATTCATCCTGTGAAACAGCGAGTAACACACCTAGCAACTAAAGAAATGTGAAGACATATTTGTGGTTTAAGAATGAAGACAGTTAGGTAGGTAGAAAGGAAAAGAAATAATGTAAGTTATAAAAGGTTTTCGAAAAACGAACAACTTTAGAGAAATTAATAATAGGTTAGAAAATGTGTAGAACACCGAGAAGATATAATATGATGATCGATATTATACACGACAGATAGACATTAAATAGCGACAGAAAATTATTCGAAATGATGAACTCTCTTTTATAAAACAGAAGAGATGTCGCTGATTGGAATTTAACTTCGCTAATTGTGACAAGTGATACCACAAATATGTTATAATGCTAATAATGATAGTGATATACGTAATTAAAAATTAATATGTTGTTATGGAAAGTTGATTGAGATACTATACAGTAAGAGATTTTGCTAAGGGTCTTCAATGCTTTTTTTGTAACTCAGCAACAACAATTAGTAAGACAATTTTGTATAGTAGATTATTCAATACTTACAAAACCATTAATTAAACTAATATTTATTTTGAACGCCTTTCAAAATGATGCGTAAATTCTGATGATGACCCATTTCTATGGTTTATAAGAAGAGAAACAGGAAGCAGTTGCTTGTTCAATTTAATAGCATTTGTACATATTCTAGAGTTATTTTTAATTTTTTTTATGCTCTTTTAGTTATAAATTAAATTTTAAAAATTGATGAAGATTATTGTGAACACACTTAACACAGTAATTTGCTGTAAACCTACCTTAGAGTTGAATAAATGCATCGATGACACTGAGCGAAACTTATTTAAACCATAATTAAAATAGTGCGGGTAATGAGAGTTTATTAAGTTTTGAAGTAACTCCACAAATGGATCCACAAAATACATTCTGTCAAACACAAGAGTACAAAGTGTAGGTGAGCTATATTAGGACCGTGACATATGGAATATGTAGCAGACATCATTCAATGCAACTTAGAATCGAAAACTTCTGACAGGTGTCATGCTCAGTAACAGGGAATTCATCAAGCTAGGGAATTGCCGACCTCAAACACTCCTATATTCACTGAAATACATTTCATTTACATCACTTCAGACTCATTATATTTCCTCTCTTCCTTTCTTTTTCATATATGACATCCATAAACCGTTTCTCCATCACTTATCACGGGAAACACACCCACGCTATTTCACTAAATATTCAGTGAACAAATTGAACATTCTTCACAAGAATATTGATATACAATTTCAGAGAATATTAACGTGAATCTTTGAGTTCAATATAGTTTTGAAAAAGTAGAATGTTGCAGTCTAATTAAAATAAGATAGTCTCTGTTTAGTAGCTCCACAAAGTTAGTTTCTTATAACATGACTATTTGGAGAAAATAAACTATTAATAGAACAACTGAACAATGTATTTATTCCGCTTTAATGTGAAAAAAGTATAAATAACGTAAAACGTTACTCTGAAAACGTAGCAATTGAACATGAATTAATGCGATTGAAAATTCATATAAACACATATTAAGAAGGAATATAAACTAAAAATACACTAATTGATAAGAAATCGAAACATATTTGCACATTCCAGAAAGAAGTCAAATTTTTGTGTGTTCTCTAAATGCTTCCATGTACCCATTGATAAAACAAAGCTATTTGAACACTGACCAAATAAAATTAATATGCCTGATATATCAGGTAGTCTAAAAAGAATTGAGCATTTTGCCCATGAAATGATGTTAGTATCTCAAATCTAAAAATATATAGAGTGGCAGAAAAGTAGCTATACAGACCAACATCGATCAACTATGACACTTTAATTTATTGAGATAAAGAATTTATTTGATTTGGTTTGTTCCGTTGTTGTTTGGTATAAGGTACTTGCAGCAAATAAGGCCCGGAGGGAAATAAGGCCCAGTGACAAATTTCATAGGTTAGAATCACTGTAGGAGAAATCTGACAACATCACAAGTAGCGATTACTCGCACAATGCATGCTTGAAAAAGTTCGTCTTCTTGTGCATGGTTAAACGGAACACTGGCAGTATCGAAGCATCGAGAAGCCAAGTTCCATGTGTTGATAAAATTTAGAGGGGCAACATAAGTTCATTTTTTTCTGTGTAGAGTAAAGCAAACCTAAAATATACTGTATATTTGTATGTTTATGTTTAGTCTTTGCTATAGTAATTACTTCGTTTTAGTTCGAAATATGTTCGTAGAGAATGAATTATAAAATGACGAGTACATGGTCGGTAAATAAGGCTCATCAAAAATCTACTGGTCCTCTTTACCCTACAAAACGTGTATGCATTGTTAAATACTTAGAAACTGGCAGCTTGAATGTTTGTTACTTTGTTATTCTTTCTTGGCTAGTGCCGGCCTCTGTAGTAGGACCTAGTTGTGTTCGGGCCTAGTTGTTGACTATGGGGTTTGCAGGTTCGAGTTCTGCATTTATGTCTTTCATAATGTAAATATCTATTTTTAATGCTTACGAATGGCTTATACCACTGTTTTTGGGTATGTTCTAAACACATTTTCGTGCGGCTCAGAGCGTTTTAGGTATCATTCATTATACGACAAAGAATGAATCGGTGACATATGAAGCTGTAAGGGGTACGGTGTGCGGTACATGACGAATGCATCGGTTTGGTCGACACCGATGATGAAGAATTAATTTGCTAAAGTGTTATCAACTGTAAACATTGTTGAAACTTAGTTTGAAATCTGTTTCCAATTGTGGTTTCTTTATTACGTGTCCAAGCATATTCTTTAAAATTCAGTTAGTTGCAATTAACAACTGCATAACTCAAGGGAGATTACCTCTACCAATATTTCATATCCATATTGTTACTAAATATCGTTTTATTATGTAGATGAGTGATTGTAGTGATGTAAAAATTGAGTTGCATTCGTCTCTCAGGTCTTGAAATTTTACTTTCCAAAAGGTGGGCCTTATTTGCTTACCGTGCGAGTAATAAGGCAATTTTGTATGCTTCTCTTTCAACGTTTTTTCACACATTTAGCTCAATGTTTAAGTCAAAATTAGTATGCCATTAGATAGATAAGACATTGACAAATAAAATGCGTAATTTTTTTTGTCTATTACATCATATGTATTTAAGTAATAAAGCATTTAATTAGGTGGGCCTTATTTGCCGCAATAAAGTTAAGTGAAAATAAATTAAGAACAGCTAAGGAAGAAACTAAGTCAAAACCTGTATGGATGACAATAAATAAATTATATAAAAAGGCATTACCGATCATTACAGGACTGTATACCTACATTTCTGCCGCTCTGTATGAGTCAGGTTTAACGGCATGTCAGGTTTAATGCCACTTGGCAGCGGAAAGTTACAGCAAACCACATGTGCAAAAATGATGGAATTAAGCAGACGTAAGATATTACGCCGTTAAGATATGTGACCTTCCGCAAAACTTCCCTACATTTTACAATTTTATTTCCAAAAACGAAATAAAGCTGCGCAGGCCCATAAAATAAATGTTTATAGGCAACATACATTATCAGAGCCAACAAATGAAAAATAGTTCAATCAAGTTCGTCCTGGAAATTTCAATGTCCAATATGCTTCTAGCAGTGAATGATCAACTACAGCAAAGTGGGTGCTATTCTGGCAAACGTCGAGCAAGACTGGTATATAAGCAGTAATGACACCAATGACCTAAACATTCTTTACCAAACAATGTTAAATCATTTGGCGAAAGCTGGCTTCAAAAGTAAGCTTGGCGTTTCTTTGGCATTTGATCTGACTAAAAAACATTTACTCGATCGAATTTCCATCTGAGAGTCGGTAAAGGAACATAGCGAACTCGGGCCATTTCTGAAGGAGTAGATCACGAATGATGAACAATGGATAACCTACAATAGTGTGCAAGAAAAATCGTGGTCAAAGTTACACCATGCACCACACTCTGTTTCAAAGCCCACATTTACCATCAGGAACGTTATACAGTGTGTTTTGTAGGATTGGAAAAGCACTAGCTTCTGCTGTCGCGCACAACGATAGACTCGGACCTGTACTATCGTCAATTAGGTCAAGTTTACTACCAATTCAAAAGAAACGGCTGAAGCTGGTCAACAGAAAGAGTGTCGTATTTCACACTGACAACGCCAGACCGTATACAAATATAACGACCAATCAGAAATTGAAGAGCTTGAGTGAGAGTTTTGATTGCATCCACCGTATTATCCAGGCCAAGCACCGCCAGGTTATTATTTGTATCAGTCTTTGCAGAATTTTCTGAATGGTTTCAAGTTGGTCTTGAAAGTAGACTATGAAAACCATGTATCACATATATTTTTAACCAAAAACGGCATAAATTATACAACGATCACATTATGTTGTTGCCGCAAAAATTGCAAATCATCCAACAAAATAGTGCATATGTGGTTTTACATTTTTGATCTTTAAAGGATCAATACTTTCTAGACAACATGACACAATGAAGTAAAATTATAAAGATAGGGATAAAAGCATATTACTGCCGAATACTCGAGAACCATTGACTGATTACAATTACATTTTTGATAATGTCTTCAATGGGAACCAAAATAGCAATAGTATATTTATCATTACTGACATTTCAAAATATGAGCAAGTACGCAAGAAAACGCATCAAAAGCTGAGAAAATCTAACCTTATTTATTTATGAATTACATTTGCAAAATTGAAGTTTGATAAATAACATTAATTGTAGCAGGTTTAGTTCTTTCTACTTTTTTAACAGGAAGTAGAATTTGGCATATTGAAATGTTTTTTTTTATTATTTATTTTAGAAATTTTACCTCAAAGAGACAGGGAATGTTGTATCTCTGGTCACACAACCCTATATTTCCTACCAGACACTAAATCTATAAAGCTGAACCTAGATCCTTACGCCCTCGGATCTGTGCTGTAACCATTTCCTCTCTCCGTCCCCACAACCCACCCAAGACAACATTGAATAAATCCAAACATGTATTGGAAAGCAGGCCGTAAGGCCAGAGAGACAAAACAACCACACATCTGGATGAGTTATTTAGCTTCCCGAAAATCTAATTTGGTTTCTGGTCAAAATACATACATGAATTCTATATACTATTGAGGTTATACTGCTGGTTTTTAGAAATATTAAAAAAAAGTCAATAATTAACAATTGTACATATAATCTTTAATCATCAAAAATATTCAACAAGAAACTAAACGCAATTTAGTTTTGTCAACTCTAAGTTGTGGATATGTAATATTTTTAGTTTTGTTCAAAATTACCTTAACCACGAGGACACAATAGTCCTTCTCCTTTTTGTTACAAAAATGGCGTCAGCCAAAAGATAAAAAAAATGACAAATAATTATAATTATTATGTATGAAAAATGTATGAACTAATACTCGTAAGATTCACATAAATATATATGTATATATTTTAAACTTATCTGCAATACGTATATTACTGGCAAGACTCGATTATACTGTCACGATAATTGATGAGCTATAAAAAAAATGAAGTTAACTCACCAGGCAATTACGTCAACTGAAGCATCCGAGAATTTGTACATGGCGAGCCAGCAAACTCCCAACATGCTCCAGTAGATAACAAGTGAAAAATTAAATTCGTAAAAACAAAACTACAATACCGTGAAGTAAAAATAATAACCAAAGCAAGGGAACAATAACATAATAATAATAATAATAATAATAATAATAATAATAATAATAATAATAATTTATAAATGACTAGATTCTGAATACATTACATATCACCCTCCTCCGTCTGAAAAAGTTCAGGTGATCAGGCTGAACATTTTCAGGCCCAGAATGATACCAACCTTATTCAGAAAATAGATCATTGAAATATATAAACCATAAATACATATATATAATATATAGTAAATGAAACAACTACCAAATATATACAAAGGAAATAAGTATTACATATAGATAATTTTGACGTTTTTGTGGCCACAAAAAACAAATTATGAAGTGCAATTAACACAACAAAACCAGAGAAACATATTTATAGTTAAATATTATATATCTAGTAGTCATGCCAGACCTTCTTAAACCTTAAAGATCATTAACATGCATCCGAGGTAAGTAGCGTTTTAATAACGATACATGATAAGGAAACTTCCTATTTTGAGATTCATTGAATAACAAAGCTGTATTTTTACTCAAAAACGAGTCAATAACCACGGGCCCAACCCATAAGGGCGACAAGGATTTATTAATCGCATCTTTCTTAGACGACAGAATATGAGAGCGATACAGCACTTTATCCCCTTCTGAAAATGTTACTGGAGTTACTCGTTTATTATAAATACGTCTTCGTTCATACCATACTTTTTCCATATTGTGAAATACCTTAGACCAAATATCCTTGGCCTCTGGAGCTACAATATCGTTATCAGAAATATCCCACCTAGCCATTAAGGGATCAATGGGGTCTCTTCCCATATACAAACGAAACGGGCTATATTTAAGTTCTGAATGAACTGCCGCATTAATGCCAAATTGTAATTCTTTTAAATAACTCGACCACTTGTCTTGTTTGTCATGAAAATAACTTCTGATAGCCGTTTTCAAAACCTGCACGTATCGTTCCACGGCGTTTCCCCCAGGAAAATAGGGTGAACTACGTATATGCTTAATACCTAAGCCATGTAGGAAAGACCTAAAGGTATAACTTGTAAAATAAGAAGCCCTATCCGTAGTGAGAGAAAACGCGAAACCAAATTTACAAAAAATGTTATATAATGTAATAGTAGTGCTATTGGCCTTCCGCAATGGAATTAAGTGCAAAAAACGCGTACAGTTATCAAGTACCAATAACACATAAGAATAGCCAGAACTAATGGGCAAAGGACCAGCCAAATCGGCAAATAGATGCCCATTAGGAATCTTATTATATTTAGATATTAATTCCCCTTGAGGTTTGACTAGTCTAGGTTTCGAAATTTGACACGTATGGCAAGTGGTTACAAAAGACTTGATATCAGCCATCATATTCGGTCAAGTGAAAAGCCTACGAATTTTACATAAAGTTTTAAAATAACCAATATGATTGCCCGTTAGCTGAAATTCGTGATAGTAACTCATGATCATATTTCTCAAATCCAAAGGTAACAATATTTTATACTGAACATTACGAGCTTTAGTTCGCTGGTAAAGAATACCATTTTCTATTCTATAATCACCCAACTTATTTCCATTATTAGCCACTTGTTGATATATGTCTTTCGTATCAGATTCAGTTTTTTGATAATTCCTAATATCGCCATAGGCTAGAGGCAAATCTCGCAAACTACATATAAAATTCTTAGCATAAACATCTTCATCCAGTGGTTCATCTAACACATCATACAAATTGGTGTCATATATACGGGTGAGAAAATCCGGTATTAAATTCTGTCCCGAGGTAATGTGTTCAATTTTAAAATTGAACTCAAAAAGTCTTTGAATTATGTTACCATAACGAGATACTTTCTTAGGATTGCGTAACATATGTACCAAACTCATATTGTCAGTAAGGATAGTAAATTCATTTACCAAGAACTGCTGAAATCTAATCACCGCATTAAAAATACTAAGCAGTTCCAGTTCAAAAATTGTACGATTAGCGTCAGCCCCCTTTAAACGTTTAGAGTAGAAAGCAATAGGGAGCATTGAACCATCAGTTGTCTTTTGTGAGATTGTCGCAGCCAGGCATTTTAGAGATGCATCTGCCTGAAGATAAAATCTCTTATTAAAGTCAGGAACCTTTAGTATTATATTTTCTTCAAAGGCTTCCTTTATTCTTTTAAAGGCATCGACCTGCCTAGGCCCCCACTCAAATTTTTTCTTAGGAGATTTTAACTCCGTAATAGGAGACATTATTTCCGCATAATTAGGACAATGTTTCGCATAATACCCCAGAGCTCCCAATAATTTCTGAACCCCTCTTCTACAACGGGGGGGTGGCAATCGACGGATCGCCTCAATACGCTCAGGGAGTAATGAAACATTACCATCAGAAAACAAAAAACCCAAATACTGAATAGAAGTTTGAAACAGCTTACACTTTTGAGGCGAGACCGTTATCCCTCTAGAACGCAACCTAGAAAATACCTCAAGCAACAAATTCTTGTGAGATTCTACATCCGAAGAAGTTAGAACAATATCGTCAATATAGAAATCAACACCCTTACCTTTTAGATCACCCAGCACATCATACAAAACACGAGTAATTGCTTGACTTCCTATCTTTATTCCCATAGGGATTCTATTCCACACATAAGTTTTCCCCTCAAAAGCAAAGGCCGTGTAGGCCCTACTACTTTCTGCAAGGACAATTTGATGAAAACTACGTTTGGCATCTATATGTGATATTATCTTAGCATTAGCTAGTGAAGCCATACACTCTTCTACATTAGGACAGATCATATTGTCACCCATTAAATGCTCATTTAATTTCGCGTAATTTAAAACTACTCTACCTTCCCCTTTAGAATTTTTAACAATGAAACAAGGAGATCGGTAATCAGAATTCGCTTCTTGAATGACCCCATTACGCTTATATTCTTCTATAAATTTTCTCATCTCATTTCTGTGAGCTTTCGACAGCGGATACTGCTTTTCACAAACAACAGTGTTATCCTTTAATTTTAAGTGGTATTCAAAATTGGTAACCTTACCTATTTTGTCTGTAAGAACTTCTTTAAATTCATCACACATATATTGAACAAACGAACTTAATGTAGGATTTGAAACAAGCAACTTTTTATCAACACCATTTATAATACTATTCGTATCAACACTAGGAGCCAAGTTGGCTGCATTATCAACACTACAACAGTACATTTCATATTCCACTGGTTGAATGTCTGGCACAAACAGGTGTATAGGAAAACAGCTGTTATTTTTCTTTTGTCTTTTTGTTGATAAACATTCATTTTTCGCTGGCAAATGATAAGCACTCGCTGAACGTGTGGACTCTCGATTCTCATAATTATTCATAGATAAAGACCTCACCTGCTGTTTTTGAATGTCAGTGGCGTATCTTACCGGGACATCCACCTCACCAGAAACTCCAGGAATCAGGTTCCCCTCAGATAGCCGAGAATGTGAATCCTTCCACCGTGCCCCAGCAACAGAATAAACAGATGTAGCCTTAGATCGACGATCCTCTGCATTGTTAAACATTCGAACAGCGCAGGAAGTATCTGAGGTGACAGCATCCCCAAAAAGAGCGTGTATTGGGTGCCCTTCATCGACAGACTTCCTGCAAGTAGAATCAAAGGCACCAGTATCCATGTTGGAAAAAGATCCAGGGGAGGGTGGGGGGAGTTGAGTTGTTATTCCCGTAAGTAGGGGAATAGACAGTTGATAGCGTTGAAGTTTTAAAGATTTACTCTTAAAGTCCATGTAGCACTGAGCATCATTCAAAAATTCCAAACCCAATAAAACAGGAAATTCAAGTTCTGGATAGACAAATGAGCGCACACTAATAAGTTTGTTTTGTATTTTAAAACTGAATCGTACACACTTGTCTAACACAAGTTCGGTATTATTAACTGCCTTTCCTTTAAATGTTTTAGGAATAATTTTTAAGTTCATTTTTGTTTTCAAAAACTGAAACACCTCATTATTTATTAAATTGATTGAAGATGCTGAGTCTATACAAGCATGATATTGTTTACTAAACAGCTTAATTAACACATAAACACCTCTATTAGTCTCTTGTGAAATGGTACTGAAGCGTCCCTGGCCTTCAGTATTATACGAATGTCCTTTTATGTTCTTAGAATTAAAGGAAGACGAAGGCAAGCGCGCAGCACTATCTTTATTGTGAAAAGTTCTACCACCTTTTGGAGAAAAATAATGCCCCGATCTATATTTATGAAACGAGGGGGAAGCACTATCAGTAGCAGTTCTCGTAGAGGACGATGTGGGTTGAAACGAATTATTGAATTGCAGAGAATAAAGTTCATGCTTCATATACTGTTCCAATAATTGTTCAAAGTCTCTCATGGATTTAGGCATTCCAGCATAGAATAATTTCTCCCTAACACTGGGAGTAACACCCGAAGCAATTGCACGTAATATACTTTCTTCACCCACTGTAAGATCTAAAATTTTTACACTAGTACACACCCTCTTTACATAATCCTTAATACGTTCACATGGACCTTGGGGACGATAAAAATTAGTAACCATAAGGTGATGTTGAGCACAGTCAGAAATTAACTGCCGAACAACGTGCCTACATACAGGGTCCCAAGCGCTAGCTAAAGAACACGCTTCAGTAAAAATATCACTAAGAGGATTTCTCATCCTGGATCTCACTGCCAACATTAAACATTCGAAAGGAAAAATGTTCAACTCGTCCAATTCACTCAATTGGACTAAAAAGGTATACAATTGGTCGGGCACTGTACCATCACACATCGGAAGTTGATTCACATACATATCAATAAGCTTCAATTGTACATTTTGTTCTAATTTGCTATGAGGGATTGAACCCGAACTCTCATTCATATAAGGTAGTGTTTGTCCGCCTATCATATGTTTACTAGTCCCACTATCACCTCCTGACACAAAATCGGTTTGAGTAACTTGTGACTTCGCCTCGGGTTTTGAACCCCATATCTTTCCGGAGCGAGTAAGGTGCAAGTCCTTATCTTCTTCAGATTCTGACATTATGAATTATTACAAATATTTGTTGACAAAACAAATAAATGAAGTTTGTAAGACCTTAACAGAATATAGCTGTCCCCTTTTTTTTTTTAACAATAGCACGTACCTGTATTCGTAAGTTCAAGGCTACACACCAGCAATCTACACCTGTTGTTTATAATCCAATTGATAACACGAAAGACAGACAGGTTTCCTTCACTATCAAGCAAATACAAGTAATAGCAAAGACTACATGCCCCCGAGCTACTTCGATTAAAGGCCAGAAACAAAAACATACGAGAGTGAGTTGACGTAATCTATTATATGTAACCATTTCCTCTCTCCGTCCCCACAACCCACCCAAGACAACATTGAATAAATCCAAACATGTATTGGAAAGCAGGCCGTAAGGCCAGAGAGACAAAACAACCACACATCTGGATGAGTTATTTAACTTCCCGAAAATCTAATTTGGTTTCTGGTCAAAATACATACATGAATTCTATATACTATTGAGGTTATACTGCTGGTTTTTAGAAATATTAAAAAAAAGTCAATAATTAACAATTGTACATATAATCTTTAATTATCAAAAATATTCAACAAGAAACTAAACGCAATTTAGTTTTGTCAACTCTAAGTTGTGGATATGTAATATTTTTAGTTTTGTTCAAAATTACCTTAACCACGAGGACACAATAGTCCTTCTCCTTTTTGTTACAAAAATGGCGTCAGCCAAAAGATAAAAAATGACAAATAATTATAATTATTATGTATGAAAAATGTATGAACTAATACTCGTAAGATTCACATAAATATATATGTATATATTTTAAACTTATCTGCAATACGTATATTACTGGCAAGACTCGATTATACTGTCACGATAATTGATGAGCTATAAAAAAAATGAAGTTAACTCACCAGGCAATTACGTCAACTGAAGCATCCGAGAATTTGTACATGGCGAGCCAGCAAACTCCCAACATGCTCCAGTAGATAACAAGTGAAAAATTAAATTCGTAAAAACAAAACTACAATACCGTGAAGTAAAAATAATAACCAAAGCAAGGGAACAATAACATAATAATAATAATAATAATAATAATAATAATAATAATAATAATAATAATAATAATAATTTATAAATGACTAGATTCTGAATACATTACAGTGCTTACAGAGAAATTTATTTTCCCTCCATTCTGACAGAAATATGTGAAGTCTTACAAGAGGAACAAACCTCTTCACATTGCCGAAAGTAAATATATAATTGACATATAGGATACAATCATAACAGCTTACAAAATTAATTATATATATATATATATATATAGGGTGTTTAAAAAAGTACGGACAACGTTTCAGAGGTGAACCTTGACACGAAGGTAAGACAAAAAGTATAGACTTCAGTTAAGAAATAGTATGTGCCCTATCCAAATATCCAAGTTTCAGAAATCTGCAGTACTTCTGCAACAATTTTTATACAGCTAGTTGGTAAGTACTTCTAATTATATGCCCGTAACCAAACTCCCCTCTATAAAATTGTTGCGTGAACACTTTAGGATTTTGAAACATGTGTTTTTGAATAGCGCATATATTAGTTCCTAATTGAAGTCTTAACCCGACTACGGTAGGTTCCATAGTTTTGGATATATGGACGTTTAAAATTCAGTTTTTCATGTATTCGGCAGCCTGTAACTCCGAAAGAAAGCATTTTTGCACCCAAGTCTTATCTTGGGGTCAGAAATCACCTCCGAAACGTTGTCGGTTTTAAAACACCCTATATATAAATACATACTATTAATTCGAAGCATTAACTACAAGTTAATTCGAATTCGAAGGGGATATAATACAAGTACTTTGGAACATTTTCACCTATATGAACCAAGGCATTTTCACCTATGCGCAAATCAATAGCTTCTAAGTAATTTGCACATATGTGATTTCGATATTTGCCGGCTAACGAAAGGTGCGCGAGAAAGGTTCATTCTGACCCACTTCTACATATTGTAAAGTGATGAAATTTTACACGTGTAATCCTGCCTACCTGTGTAAGTCATGTGGTAATATACAACTCATAACTCTGCTCCGTTGCTGTGTTATAGATCCAAACGTGAAGTCAGGGGGTGCTCTTAACCTATGTCCCGAACCTCTACTTTCACGCTCTCTTCTCAGTGACGTCACCAGCGAGGAACTTAGAGTTTGTCGTCTGCTTGGCGCGCGAAGATTTGCTAGTAAAACCACTGACAATTCTTTATTTATTTTGGGTTTTTGCTATGTTGAATTGTGTTGCTTGCTTTTCTAGTGGTGTACGTGGACGAATATTATTTAATAGAGAAAAGATTTATATCTCGGAAGATTTCTTTACGTGTGCTTGGCTGTACAGACATGCAATATTGCAAGATAGTATGAACTTGAGTACGTGTGTACATATGCATTTTTACGTGTATTTGTCTTTCATCTCCAAGTGTCCCACATTATAGAATTAGGGATGTACCGATATATCGGTATCGGTAATATCAGCCACTTTTGGGAGTATCGGTATCGGCATTGGCAAATAAACACCGATATTTACCGATACATTTTTCAAACTATTTTCAGTTTGTTTAATATTAACAGTGACATTTATACTTCATCGGTTTCTTTTAGAGTTAAAAGTTATTCTAAATTATTATCAATTGTACACTCAATCGATTTCTTTATGCATGTATACGCCTTTGATTTGCACTATTCATACTTAACTGATAGTTTTAGTCCCCCCATGCCAAAATAGTGAAGAAAAGACAAAGGTCCTCAGTCAGGATAATAGGCACCCGAAGAAAATTTTCTAGGGGGAGCCGATTTTCCAATTTCAAAGTAAAATAAAGCAAGTTTATTTTCCTTATTAATTTTCATAAATTTCTATGTATGCATGAAGTTCATAATTTAAAATTATTTTTCGATATTTTTTCTGCTTATTGGTTCCCTGGATGTTGATTTGAGTTAGAAATCAGAGTAAAACTGCGGGACATCGTGTGGATAGAACAGGCCGGGCGATTGCCCCACGCTTTGCACCACAGAATGGAAGAGTTTGACCGTTGAGGAAAACTAGCAGGTTAACTATTTCTAATTCATTGTTGAGATTAGTATTGTCCACGAAACGAGATCGAGGCAAGAAATGTCTCGTCTCGTCTGCAATTTGAGACGAGGAGAATCTTTTTAATTCCTTTACATTTAAAAATATGGGAGTTCTCGTCTCGTTTTCGAGGCAAGATGAGAAACTTCACGAATCTCATTGGCAACACGAGTTCACCCAAGTATTAAACGTTAAACACTGATTTAAAGTTGCATGGTTCATCGTTAGAAAAACTATAAATTGATGTAGTGATTGTAAGAACACAATGAAGAGCATTCAAAGATACACAAGTCATTACACAATATACTCCAATAATAAATATGGTTTAACTGTTGTTATATTTCATCCTTCGTGGATCTCCCGTGACTTTAGGAGGTCAGGACAAATTTTGTACACAAATTTATACAAGAGGCTAGAGAAACTTCGAGGCGAGACGAAAAGAGCTTTTTTCGAAAATCGATTCTACAAGACGAGAAAACCTAATTTCTCGTCTCATCCCGATTCGTAACAATAGTTAGCATACAAATATTTAGATATAAACCAAATACATTTTTCCGGACTGTCTACACTGAGAAAAATCCATTATCCGGACAGCGGTATATTGTACAAATACAAGGATTCGTTATGTTTACTAAGGAAATCTGTACGGAGCGTACTTTATCCATATACTACAGAGGTACTGCCTTTTACCCGCTTAGATGTTACATCATGTCGCTGCAGGATGTCTGACATCTAACAATCTTCCGTATTTTACATACGTATACGTATGTTTAATACTTCAGCCATACGTTATATACGTCCATCTGTGTGTAAGATCCAGACCGCCTATAGACACTCTTTCTTTCGAAATGGCTGACGTCATTGAACTACCGTCTTTTGCTTGCGAAACGAGGTTGTTTACAAACGGAAAAGAAGAGAGGAAGGAAACAAAAGCCTGGGTAAGTACAATAGTTAACTATTACTTTAGTTAAATATTCCATTAATTATATATTCTTTTAGTGTAACTTGCTTTTAACTCGTAAATGATTGAGGAGAATGGAATGGGTGAATCTGAATTTTGAAAAAAACTTTGAATATTAATGTTTTGAAACATTTTACGTTACAAGGTAGCAAAATGAATGTTGTGTGTTTATTCATTCCATTTTATATGTGACGATTTATTACTTGGTGCAGATTTACTACAGAAAACTGCTTAACATAATTGCTAAGAAACCGTTTTTAGCGCGTAAATTTCCTTGTGTAGTGAAGATTTAGGATTTAGATTTCTGGGCTTTCGGCATCAATGGCCTTGTTATCCCGTCACATATGAGGGATGACGTCCCTCGGTGAGCACACTATCCGGGGAAAGGAAGAGAAGAAAGGATTGGGGAAGGAAGAAAACGGCTTGGGATCTATATGTTAGGTACCACTCCGGCATTTGCCTGCTGTGAATGAGGAAAACCCAAGGAAACCTCATTCAGGATTGCTGGACTTAAAATCTTTTGATACTTTTTCGACCGAGTTCCCCACCGGGATCGAACCCGGGACCGTTCGCACCGAAGGCGAGAGCATTAGCGACTTCGCTATGCGGGGCCACTTGTGTAGTCTAGAAAACTCATTTTTACTAGGATATTTACAAGATTTTTTTTTGCTATTAGTTTAACGCCCCATGATTGTACATCAATGTAAGTGAGAAGGTGACGATGAGATACATGATAATGGTGGAATCAAGAAAATGTAAGGAAACTGGAAAGTCTTAAGAATAACCACACCTACAGTGTTTACCAAAAGCCTATTTGTCGGAAGCAGGAATCGAACCAGGGACCTAACGGGTCAGAGGGAAGCGCTCTACTACAGAGCTTTCTTTTGTTTAAAGAACTTGTTTACATTGAAACATATATATATATTACGAAGATATTGACATATTTTACAGCCTCACTGAAATTAAAAGAAAAAAAAGTAGTCATGGAGAGCTTACTTGTCAGCTTTTTATTTTTTTTTAATTTAATTTTATTTTATTTTTATTTATTGATTTATTTTTGCTTGTTATGTTCCCTAGTTAATTAATGTTTGGGTTACTGAGAATTAAAACATTTTTAGTATTATTGTTATGTCATCACTTTGGAACCAAAAAAGGTAGAATTTTTTTCTTGTGTTTTCATATAGGAAGTTGGTGAGTTGGTGCCTTAGCATTGGTTTGGTTTCTAGAACGTAATTGAAGGTCATGTTCAGTTGAGTCTTGGCGTGTTTGAGTTCGTGAAGTGTCAGGCACTGCTTGTGCCCCTAGCTTCTGTCTGTGATGTTTCCTGGCTTTGGGCTGTGACGTATTTATGTTGAGGAGTACCAACGCAGGCCGTACCTACAACAAACCTTCAACAGCTACGAGTACCAGGTGTTTGAATTTCTGCTTTCGTTACGGCGTGACTAATGCAGTATAGTACTAGGTTCCAATTCTATGGCTGGTAAAAACGGTATATTACTTTCGTGGTGTGGTAAGAAATACAACATAATAGTTATTAGTTTAATTAGTGTTTCTTCATAGTATTGTTTCACTATTTCTAGAAGGAATTAAGTATTAACAAAGTAATGAATAAGCAAAAGCACACTTGACGTTTACTATTTCTCATACTCCATTGACCCGGCGGGAGCTCATGTGGTTGGGATTCCACGTTAATCAGTAGGTCCACGTCTCATATAGCCTCGCTGCTGAACGGGACGTAAAACTCAAAATCAATCAATCAATCAATCATACTCCATTGAGGGGGGCGCGGTGGCTAAGTGGTAGAGCGTTCGCCTCTGGTGCTTGGGGTCCCGGGTTCGATCCCAGCCCCCGCCAAGTGAACTTTGTGGTGGACAAACACCGTGCTCGTGGGTTTTCTCGGGTTCTCCCGTTTCCTCCCACTTTCTTCATTCCACCATTTCACTCATCTCTCATCATCACCGTTTCCTTTAGCCTAACCGGCATATCCGTGGGACGTAAAACTTAAAGATTTCATTTCATTTCATTTCATACTCCATTGAGAATGTTTTGATCCTCAGTTGCGCAAACATCCAGTGTGCTTTTTTTTTTTGCTTACACTGCCTTACAGATGAGCTCCCTTGTGGGGCGTGGGACGCCCGTGTTCGATTCCCGGTCGGACCGTATGTGGTTCGGATTCCACGTTAATCTGTAGGTTCCATGTCTTATACAGCCTTGCTGCTGAAAGGGACGTTAAAATCAACTCAGCACTGCTTTACAGATACAATTGTTAGATTCCGAGTTCGAATGAAGCTTTCTACGGGCAGGGGGCGACTTTTATATATACAATCCAAGCATTTTATTTATCAGTCAGTGATGCAATATATATATATATATATATATATATATATATATATATATATAACAAAATTGAAAGTGACTAAGTTTGCGACTCTTCATCTCTTAAGGGCCGCGGTGGCTCAGTGGTAGAACGTTCACCTCTGCTGCTTGGGGTCCCGGGTTCGATCCCAGCCCCCGCCAAGTGAACTTTGTGGTGGACAAACACCGTGTGCGTGGGTTTCCTCGGAGTTCTCCCGTTTCCTCCCACTTTCTTCATTCCACCATTTCATTCATTGCTCATCATCACCGTCCCCTTTAGCCTAACCGGCATAACCGTGGGACGTAGTAAAATTCAAAGGTTTCATTTCATTTTTACTTAATCACTTGAACCGCCCGACCGATCTCGATCAAATTTCCAACGTAGATGCGGTTCTGGCCTGGGAGTGTTTTTAGCTATTTACTTTAACAGTAGAACTTAGGGGAGGGGGAGGAGGGGGACAGAAAAATAAATAAGACTTAATTTACTTTGAAGTGTAAAAGTGCGGGCGTTTTCTTCTTTCTCTCTCTCTCTCTCTCTCTCTCTCTCTTCACTCCTCCAGTCTCCTCTCACTTTGATTTCATGATTTCGCACTCTGATGAAAAGTATTAAATACCGCCAGGAAAAGTACTAATATATAACCTCTCTTTTAGGCGCCCCTCCAACCACGCGCCCGGGGCACGTGCTTTGCTTGCTCGCCCATAGCTGCGGCTCTGTGAGCTACATAAGTAACATACAATGCTTACGTAATACTTTGAGTTATAAACAGTGATGTAATGCTAATTTTTAGGTGGGTATACGCTTCATCCCTTGTCACACACACACACACACACACACACACATATATATATATATATATATATATATATATATATATATATATATATATATATATATATATATATATATATATATATATATATATATATATATATAATACAATACTATTAGGCTTTGCACTATTAAGATTTAAAGTTCAAAGTTCATAAGAAAGTTATGGTGAAATATCCTTGCTTATAGGCAACTCACACTGGCTCTCTGCGCGTATCGGTTACATAACAAGCAGAATATGTATATGAAGTTGCAAGAGAAGTCTGAGTGGAAAGCCATGTTTTGGAGAACAGTTACCGAACCACCTAACCTATCAACCAGAGACTAAGAAAAAGATTACCTATAATGTTATAGATTAATTTAAAACTTTATTTAGCTGTCTGCGTTAAGTAGATCAGGCTCTAGAAATGGTTGTACTTGTATGACTGATAATTATAAGAAGAAAAAAATGACTTGGACCAATGTTGTTTGCGCCACCTTGCTCATTCCTTTGGCCCTATCTATCACTTGACACTTTCAAAAGATGTATTTAATGTACACAGAAATACACATATCTCGTTTGAGTAAAATGTTGAGTACATTTGGAGTAATTGAAGATTGAAATTTTGAATTTTAACATTGCAAATCGGTCGCGAACCACAGCCTACTGGCTGCTGTAATAATCAAGGCCATAACCAAGAAGAGATGTTTAGTTGTTGTTCTTTTGCTCGGAAAATGAATTGAGCTCTCTTTTGTCGGATCATAATTGCATTAAAATAGAAAAAGCTTAATCTTGCTTTCGTTGCCGCATGACCGTTTTAGAATTGATAGATTGAGTGATCCTCTATCCTAAGTACCAACAGCAATAATGTCGAAATTAGTATCCGTATTAATACTAATATCGGGCTTATTGCTGTTGGTACTTAGGCTACTGTGTCACTCAACTATTCAATTAAAACAATGGCAGCTATGTCCCAATGAGCAAATAATGACCTGAAGCGTTAATAGCTAACAATTGTAAGTATAAAGAATAGACAAGCAATACAATAATACGAAGACAAGCTATTCTCATGAACTACCACACCTAGAACTTAGAATTTTAGATGTCTCGGAAAAGCAGAAATAAACTTATTTTATACCACTGTAATAAGTTCAAATCTAGTCTTTGTTGCGATCTTCAGACACAGAGCTTTCTTTTGCTGCTTTAAATGCATTACGAAGGTTCCGGGATTCCACCTTAAAATGCAGGATAATATTTGATACAGTCACGGTGTTGAAAACTGACGCTAAATCTTCAACAAATTCGTATGAAGGGGCGGCTCTTGAGGGAAGTTACATCGGGTCTGTACCAATTTATGGTCAAATATTTTTTGTGTTTGAACTTGGCCCGATAAGTTTTTTTTTAATTAAACGTTTAGTTTTTTTTTTGTTTTTTTTATCAGAAGTGATTCAAAAGAGCCGCTTCGACCAAACAGCAAATAGGCACCTTGGAGAGCATTTTCGAGGCCAATTTATGGTTGAATTAAGCCCTGTTACCAGCGCCGAAGTTAGAGTCGAGTAGTATCGGTATACCCATCTAAAACTTTAGGCCAATATATTTTTTTCCTGTCAGGAGCGATTTTGTAAAATCACAAACGACAATCTTTCCGAGAGAAGTAGCTCAAGTGGTAGAGCGTGGCCTCGCATTCGGTAGGTCGTGGATTCGAATCCTTCTCAAACCATCTTGATTGGTTTTCCTCACTTCTACCATGCAAATGCCGGGATAGTACCTACTAAACAGGCCCTGGCCGATACCTTTCCAAACCCTTTCTATTATTGTTGTTGTTAGATATGCAGTATAAAATGGCCTCTGAGCTGTATCTGGTGATTATTAAATAAAAAAATAAATACACACCCTGGGAAAAAAGGAAAAATAGATAAAGACAACAAATTCTCTTCTCCTAAAAGTATTTCCTAAAAGAACCGGGTTCAGGTAGGTATCAAAAAAACAAAACAAAAAAGAGAAATATTCAAAGGTGCACACAATCCGTATGCAAAATTTTAATCTTGATATCTTGAAAACTAAGGGTGCTTTTTTTAATTTCCCTCACCCCTCCGCCCCACTTGACCACCAAGTTTACCATTCTGTTCCGAAACGCATCTGGGGTGCTCTTTGGTCCATGCTTGACTTGACCAATAAAAAGTCCGGGTTCAATACGTGTTATATGAGCTTAATAAGCGTTTAAACATAACACTATTCCATGGTACCGATTCGTACCATAAATTCCCAGAGGGTTAAATACTACTAAGCAAATATTTTCGAAGTGACTCGAAGTATATCGAAATGATTAAAGATTGACGTGACATGCTCAAACGCTTTCCTAACTTTTGTTTTCTACCCCTTACTGTTCACAAATTTTCTTCAATTCTTTTTTTTTTTATCTGAAAGAAAATGAAATAACGAAGGAAAATGTTTATTTTTACCCCGTCCATTTTTTTGTTTAGTAGGTTGAGGAAAAACTACTACTAGTACTAGCTGCTGAGTATTTATGGAAATCAGTCGCTCCCTTCTTTGATGTCAACTGCGACTACAAATGAACAGTACTAATCCTAGGTTCGCTGTTGTATTTGGTAGTATTGGGTAAATTGTATCCAATCGACAGACTTTGAATTGAATTTGGAATTTGGAAGGTAGGGACCACTATTGTGACATCTTGAGGAAAAATCACTGCATGTTCAGAGCGCTGTTTTCCATTATAGAAGAGATTCTCAGAAAATTTGATTCCCGCACCCCGAAAACACAAATATTTTAAAATAATTTAGATATCATTCGCGGTAACAACCTGACGACCAGCTGTTTAGTGAGATATTTTTGTTTTGAGAAGTACATGAAAAGCAGTTGTTGTTTGTTCCAATGAAGTGAGTATACTATTGATCGAATGTAGCGTATACCTGCGTACTTCCTAAGTTTTAGGTGGCTATACGTTAGTTTCCAAAAATTAGAGGTAGGTATACGCCGTATACCCGCGTATACCCTCCATTACACCCCTGGTTATAAATACTATTAAGAAAGGAAGAATTGCATTTTTTTAACTTTTGAAAAGAAGCTACTATGGGATTAAAGATAAGGTAGGAAAAGCAACACATTTACATGCAAATAAAGTGAAACACATTCCAGTCTATGCTTTCATCCAGCAGACATATTGTTTGGAACCAAAAAAAAATGTGACTTTTGGAATCTTGTACTTAGGTTCACAGCGGAAGCGACGAAATAACTTGACTCATCCATTGTAGATCTCCCCGTAACCAGTGTTGCCAAAATGTTGACAATAAGTTTGCGAAACGAGAGGTGACAACTCAAATTTTGGGTGAAAAGTTGCTATAAAAAATAACCGAGAAATTCATTGCCTATAAGCATTGTTTTAAAGTTGTAGATGTAAACTAAACAATATGTTCTACTCACTGGCGCAAATCCCGGGGGGATGACGGATACATTTCCCCTCCAATCTTGGAACTGAGGGGGACTTCTCCCCAGTAATCCGATTTGAAATGTGTTTTTTGGGATAAATTTGATGATTTTTGTCTGATTGCTACAAAGGAACGTGAGATAAAATAGACGTCCCCCAGAATAAGCCTCAAATCTGCAGCCTCCCAACGCTGAAGACAACTCTGATCCTCCACAACATTGTTTTTCAACTTCATAAGTATTTTTGAAATCGCAAAATAAATAAATAAATAAGTATGGTAACGGTCTTACCCGTCCCCCCAATGTTGAAGACAAATTTGCGCCGCTGGTTCTACTCACATCTTTGTAAACAGGGCGCAACCAATCCTTTAATTCAGGGATCATTTCAGATTGTTTCGGGTATTTTTGTTCATATTGTGGAGTCAAAATAGTTCCGAAATAATTAACACTACAGTACTTACATTTAGCAATTTTTTGTAAAAGAAAAACTGCAGAATAATTAAAAGACACCAAAGGACAAATATAACAAACACCCACTTCGCCTTTATTCACGCATATACGGTATAGCTAATCTTGTTGCTATCGGTAATGATGTATTACGTGTATCTCTCAACGAAAACTCTGCGAACTAAAGAACATCAAATTTGTAGTTGTTCTTCGTTAGAGGGCAAGGGTAACATAACAATGCAGGATTGTGGGGCAGTGAGTACGCTGCATTTCCAAACTCTTCATCACTTGCGCTGACGAAAAAAGACTGTAAAAACTATTTTGAACTAATAATGCTTCTCTACAGATGAACATTTTGTTTGCAGCAAAAAGTCGCTAAATTTGTAAGGAGCTAAATCGTCATTTAAAATCACCCAAAAAAGTCTCCAACCGGAAAAATTATTTTTTGTCGCTATCGTAGGGCGACCATACGTCCTGTTTTGACTGGGACAGTCCCGTTTTAGGGGCGTGTCCCGGCCGTCCCGTCAGTAGATGGAAAAAAGTAGTATTCGTCCCGTTTTATGTAAATGAAAGAAGTAAATAACAAACCCAGTACCTTTACTCCTTTTAAAAGTATTAATAATAACAAAGAGGCAAAAATTGAACTGAAATTCCCTATATTAAACATACTCTATAGTTCGCAGTACTGCTCGAAAGGCAGCAGAGGTTTCAGCAGTTGGTTGTATGTTGAACAAACTTCAACGTGTCTTTCCTTTTTCATAAGTACCCGCTCTGTAACAGAGAGAGAGGGGGGGAATACTGATATCAAGGCACTGATAAGAACAAAGGTAGATCTAAAAGTCTAGGGTTGCCAGAACCTGTCCCGTTTTTAACTGAAAATTTTATGGTCACCCTACGCTATCGTTGAGGTCGAATTCCCCTGATTTAGTGACTTTTCCCAAAATTGGCAACATTGACCCCCACCGAACAACACCCCATCATCTTTAGCCTAGCCAGCATAATAGTGGGACGTAAAACTTAAAGCTTTCATTTCATTTCGATCAACACCCCCAGAAACCTACTGTTATGCCATTCCCAAAACACCCTTTTGTACAGTTCTCCCTATTCGAAAAAAAATTGTAAATAGCAGGGTTCATACATAAATATGGAACTCAATTTCCCTGAATTTTCCAGGTTTTCCAGGTATTAATTTTGCAATTTCCAGGTCTAGTGGAAGAAACTAATAATACGAGAACACACAAATTTTAAGAGTACTATATTTATATATTTGAGAATGGCCACCCTTCTCCCCAATGCAATTAAATATTGAGTCAGAAGAAAATAAATAATTAAAATAAATAAAATTTAAGTTGAAAAATATTAAGTTGTGAAGCCTACTAAGGGAATTAATTAAATACTTTTGTTCCATATTTGAATACATTCAAAATGGATTCGCGTAAATGCCCGCGAGATTTTAACTGATTCTTGTAGTATTCGTCGAGAGAAATCGATTAGTGAAGGAATTTTCAAAATCGGCGCAGGCAAACATGGAGAAAATCTCATTTTCATGTTCCGGTTCAAAATGGGGAAGAAAAAAGAACCGCGAGATTTTAACTGATTCTTGTAGTACTCGTCGAGAGAAATCGATTAGTGAAGGAATTTTCAAAATCGGCGGAGGCAAACATGGAGAAAATTTCATTTTCATGTTCCGGTTCAAAATGGGGAAGTAAAAAGGGCCAGCGAGATTTTAACTTATTCTTGTAGTACTCATCGAGAGAAATCGATTAGTGACGGAATTTTCAAAATCGGCGCAGGCAAGCATGAAGAAAATCGCATTTTCATGTACCGGTTCAAAGTGGGGAAGAAAAAAGGGCCCGCGAGATTTTAACTGATTCTTGTAGTACTCGTCGAGAGAAATCGATTAGTGACGGAATTTTCAAAATCGGCGCAGGCAAACATGGAGAAAATCTCATTTTCATGTTCCGGTTCAAAATGGGGAAGAAAAAAGGCCCGCGAGATTTTAACTGATTCTTGTAGTACTCGACGAGAGAAATCGATTAGTGAAGGAATTTTCAAAATCGGCGCAGGCAAACATGGAGAAAATCTCATTTTCATGTACCGGTTCAAAATGGGGAAGGAAAAAGGTCCCACGAGTTTGAACCGCTACGATGTATGTTCACGAATGTGCCCGTCTTTTCAAATTTAGTTAATTACTGTGACACCGAAACATGTGACACAGAGTCACATTGTGGATTACTTTGCAATCGGCAACCACTGCACATATACTCCTCCCGCCCCACAGTTTCATTATTTCGATCCATTCCTCACGTGCCAACGGCATGGTTCAACATCTGCAAAAAAGAGGTAAATGTTACGTTCAATTGGCAATAGCTTTTCACCAAATTAAGCTGCATGAAATCTGATTGCATATTTGACATACTGAGAAAATTCTAGCCCGTGGCCATATGTATCACATATCCCACCAGTTCATAATAAAAATTTTGAACACAAAATTACGGTCGTCCGTGTAACGTACTCCCAAAAGACCTCATGTGTATCACCCACCTAACATTCAATGAAACCACATCCGTGTAGAATTTAGAAAGGAACTTCTTATGATGTATACAGGATGTCTCAAAAATTCCCTGACATAGGGTAACTCTGTTATTATCAGAGTTACAACAAAATGTAAGAGGAAAAACATCTCGAAATATGACGTTTTCAATCTAAATTGAACACTTTTTAAAAAATCGGACGAGATGTTTGTGCTGTATACTCTTTATGCACCCAATTTTAAATGAAAATGCAACGTTGTCATTTACCTGGACCCACAATATAAGTGAATGAAGTTACTGTTTGAAACGGGGGCTGGCCATCGACATGTTAGCGTAAAAGACAGCAACTTCACTCACTTATGTTGTGGGTCCAGGTACATGGCAACGTTGCATTTTCATTTCACATTGGGCGCATAAAGAGTGTACAGCGCAAACGAGTCATCCGATTTTAAAAATTCCTTCACTTTAGATTGAAAACATCATATTTGGAGATGCTTTCCCTTCCTACATTTTGTTGTAACTCTGATAATAACAGAGTTACCCTATGTCAGGAGACTTTTGAGACACCCTGTATATCTTATTTAATGTATGTTTGATGTCACTATAACTGTAGTATAATTTAGTTTGTTTAAATTTACAATTTAATACAAGTAGATTCCGATTTACATGGGTAGGATTTTGTATGCATCTAACTAATGAATTCTTTTATTTTCATGCTTAACTTAGTGACTTGGCTTTGGACTGCAACTGATTATTGTAACCCATTATTGCTTGAGAAGAAACGAGATATCCGAATCTTCATTTGGAGAAATCAAAGGTCTATTGGAAAGCTGGGGATTACAACTATTAATTTCTACATTTCAAGGTGCGTAAATTATATATTCTGTGTTTATTGTTAAATTACTATTACTATTATTGGGTTTAGAATCAATCGAGCACTTCATGATATTTTATGGGGATCAAGATGGGTGCCGGATAGATAAGTATTTGCGCGTCAGGCTCTTATTTCTTTTCAATTTAATATTTAATCAATGATTATTTTTCTCCCTCATTATTCCACAAAATCGTATCCCAAGATCATCAATTTTCATTACTCATTTGTAACCGTCAGCCTACATAGCATATTCGTAGGACGTAAAACAAAGATTTCCTGTTATTTTTTGTTTCTATCTCTTTTCTCCATAGCTGTGAAAAATAACGCCTTCAGCATCATAAATTTGTATGCTACTAACCTGCTTTCCCCTTCAGTCGTTTACTCTTCGGACATCACGAAGCAAAGCAGGTACTTTGCAGTTGGCATAGTTTTAAAAGGATGGACATAACATAATGATATTGGTGTTGCGATGTGCAGTACCATAGATAATTAAACAATGCTCGTAAACAAATCGAGTAGCAATTGTATTTTTTTTTAGCTTACATGCCTTTCAGACCGGCCATTTTTTTACAACATATTGTTATTTCTACTCTATATGAAATATATTCTGAGGTTGTGTTTTGGGGGACGTGGTAGCTCAGTTGTGGAGTGTTCACCTCTCCTGCTTGAAGTTTCTGGATCGATCCCAGCACGTGCTAAATGGGCTTTGTGTTGGAGAAACGCTGTGTGCTTTTTCTCGAGGTTTTCCCGTTTTCTCACACATTTTTCATTCTACTATTCCATTCATTCTCATCATCGTCTCCTTTAGCATACCCGGCATAATCGTGGGAAGTAAAACTCAAAGATTTTATTTCATATAAACTTTGTTGCAAAGTAACCTAATAGCTGAAGATACTTTGCAACACATACAAAAAAAAAGTATTTTCAACATACGAACATAATGTGAAATGAAATGAAATGAAATCTTTGAGTTTTACGTCCCACGGTTATGCCGGTTAGGCTAAAGGAGACGGTGATGATGAGTAATGAATGAAATGGTGGAATGAAGAAAGTGGGAGGAAACGGGAAAACCCCGAGAAAACCCACGCACACGGTGTTTGTCCACCACAAAGTTTACTTGGGGGCTGGGATTGAACCCGGGACGCCAAGCACCAGAGGTGAACGCTCTACCACTGAGCCACCGCGGCCCCCACGAACATAATGTTCCTGTGCAATGTTTTCTCTCCTCTATTTATACATTTCACTTCCTACACAATACTGCATGCAGTCTACAAATATTGAGGTTGGACTTACGGTACCGGTGTCAGTGCTTAGTACGAATTATCGATATTTGTAAAGAAAATTATGTATTTTCTGGTACCGACATAGGAACCACATTCTGATAGTTTAGTATGTCCCACAAAAATGGCAACTCAAGAATAGCAAAAATCTCCGAGATCTGATTTGCCTTGGTTGCTCTTTATATCCAAGAATATCATCCCAAATGTAATCAGTGGAAGATTTACGGGATTTGGAGCTTTCAGGCAGAAGCCCACCCAAATTGCAGAATTTCTTTTTAAAAAATCTAATGTTAGTCATTCCTATGTGTCTACGCTTTAAACCCTTCAAATAGTCTAGTCATTTCTAAATAAATTAAATCTTTCTGTGTGAAGTCCCTCTCAAACTATTTTTCTGAATCCGCCGCTGTTCGTAATTTATTTTCCAACAATAAATCCATTCCGACATCTACCTGAATAGGAAATTTTTCTAAAGTTAGACGGCAGGAGGTACCAGTAATAATAATTTCCTATCTGAGGGGTTACATTTGATCGGTGCAAAGTAGCCCCAATTAGAGGCTAAAACAGCCTTCTCCCAGTTTTATTTTTCTATGACTTTCAAACGTTTCACACTTCAATTTCAACTATTGTCTCAAAGTCCCATTATACACAGAGTATTCTACGAAACTGACTTGACTTTGACAAAAATTCTTGTAGGTGATATCTTTCAAATTTTGTCGGCCTTTACAGTTACTGCTTTCCATACCTCTACAACAACAAACCCTTCACTTAATTAGAACTGACGTTAACCGCCAACATTATAGTCAAAATCCAGTTAGATATTCTATCTTACGGTGGCAGTTGAAACTTTCTCTTTTGTCCATCATTTTACCGACAGAGGACTGTGAAACTTTTGCCGTATTTTGTGCAAAGTTAATCCGGAAGTGCAAAATAATCCCGTCTTACGGTACTTACAGAAGATGAGTCAGCAATTTACACATTAATTTTGAAGGTGGCAACAGGTGGAGCCTAGGGCTGTGTGATATTTAGATCGAACGATTGATATTTTCAAATATCAAAACATCGATATCGAAATTTTTGATCGATACAGTATATCCATATTTTTGATCTCTTTCATATTTCTATATTTTCGATTTTTGATATTGTTTATATTTCGATATTGCTGTATTTTTCGATATTTCGAACAAGTTTCGATAGTTTGTCGATATCGATTATCTATATCTAAATTCGGATATCGCAAAGCCCTATCGAACCCCTTCGGAAATGAAGTTTTTGGCTATGGACCTGATTAGGGATGCACACGAGACAAGACGAGACAGAATTTTTGTTACGAAATTCGAGACGAGATAGAGCTCTTCCAATAGAAACGGATCCAGTTTTCGAGACGATACCTAACTTTCGCGGCACCTTTTCGAGAGGAGACAATCTCAAATCTTTTCTCTTGCGCATCCCTAGACTTGATCATGATCTCTTGCGCATCCCTATAAAAAAATGTTAATGAGAAATAACATCTAAATACAATATCGGTAGCTAAAACATTTTTGTTTTCATTCTTCAGTAATGCATTGTTATTAATCTCAGTATTTTATAGTGTATTCTTAAGCTTAAGGTGATGTATAATTAAATTTTGAATTCAGTTAACTTATTTTGTTTCTCAGATTGTTTTTAAAATGTATGTACAAACGTTTATTTTCACACTTGAGTGTTTAAAGTGACGTAGTGACGTTTTAGTTATTAAACATAGTATTGTACTCTTAACGTGAAAGTGATATACAGTTAACTTTTGAATTCAGTTAACATTTTTCTTTCTGAAATTGCTTTAAAAAGTATGTAAAAACGTTTTTATTTTCTTTCTTGAGTACTAAAAGTGATGCAAAGTTATTAAGCTTACTACTTTATATTGTATTCTTAACCCTAAACTGATACACAGTGCGTTTTTGAATAAATTATGTCAAGTTATTTGAGTGACGAACACTGGTAGAAAATCCTGAATGGAACATTTTGATTTTAAGGTGACGACTACTGGTGCAAGGATTTTAAAATATTGTTTTTCCTTCAACGACTACTTCTTTTTGAATTCTGGCTACATGGTAATCATAGGAAGGATCAGTGAGTCTTTCCAACTATGGTACAGCTCCGATAGATTCACAACGCTCAGAGAAGAGACAAAATAGTATGTTTTCAACCTTAAAGTGAGAACCACTGGCGTTTTTACCCTGCTATGCAAAAGTAAGTGAGTACTCCAATGGGGTTCCAATGGGGTCCCTAATTTCTGCATTTTAGATATATGGAAATACATGTCTCTAAAATGTAAAGAACTGATTTTTTTTAACTGAAAACTGCAATTCGGTAAGCCTTATGGATACCGAGATATGGGAAAATAAAGAGAGATACTATAGGTATGTGGGTCTTGCATACTTGACGCTACAATTCGGAAAATGAATTAAAATATCACTGACGGCCATCAAGATGATGTCAAATAAAGAGGGACCAACACAGTTAAGAGGTTTTCGTGTTAGATTTCGCTAAAATTTCCGAAATCGGTCATGGAAAGTTAATAAACACCAGTAGCAATTTCATCTTAAAGTAATTAGATATCTTCATGGGGTGTTAGAACATCATGGAGTCTACCAAAATTAAATTTTAAAAACTTTTGAAAATATAATGTGACATTTGTAAACAGTATTTGAAATATGTGTTTACCCAAAACTTCCAGCTAGTACATCTAACATCTGGAGAAACACTGTGAAATAAAAGTGTATGAGATCTTGAAATTTCGGAAACAATTATTGGTCGCAACAAAATTAAATAAGATGGTACTTCTATGGGTTAAATAAGTACCTCAGTACAATTTCGATCGAAAGATTAGTTCAGTCCTAGGTTTTCTTCAGGCAATTCCAAGGGTTCATCGAGCTGTACAAAAGAATGAAAATTCGCTGTCAATATCTAAGATAGTAACCAAGATATAAGGAATTATATATTTTATGACGTAAAAATAGAGATCTTTATATATTTGTACTTTTGGGTCTTTCCTATAAGAAAAAAACATTCAGAAAACTACTGTATATACCTTAATAGACAATTCAATGGGCGGGGACACAGTAGCTTAGTGGTAGGGTGTTTAACTAATCTTTTTTTTTGCAGAAACTATTGGAGTATTCACTTAACCCATAGAGATAGGATCATACTTAACTCCCTATTTAATTTTAAATTAAATAAAAGGAAATATTTCAGTATAGCGACCCACGATTATGGATTTCAGTCTCAGGGAGATTTTGATTAAAGCAAGTGAATGTTGTTGACAGAATTGATGGAATGCAAAGGTGGGAGGAAAGAGAGAACCCCGAGAAAACCCACGAATACGATGTCCACTACAAACTGACTTGGCCGCGGATCGAACCAAGAACCCAATACACCAGAGGTAGGCACTCTACCACTAAGCCACTGTGCCCCCGCCAATTTAATTGTCTATTAAGGTATATACGGTTGTTTTCTGAAATTTCTTCTTCTTACAGCAAAGACTCAAAAGTACAAATCCATGTGGGTCTCTATTTTTTACGACGTCAGAAAATACACAATTCCTTATATCTCGCTTGCTATATTAGATATTGACAAAAAATGTTCACTTTATTTCAGAGCCCGATAACGCTTGGAATTGTCCAAAGAAAATTTAGAGCTGAATTAATCTTTCGATCGAAATTGTACTGACGAGTCTGAGGTACTCACTTAACCCATAGAAGTACCATCTTATTCAACTTTTGTTAGGATCAATAATTGTTTTCTGAAATTTCAAGATCTAATACGCTTTTATTGTATGGTGTCTCTAGCTGCTAGATGTACTAGCTGGAAGTTTTAGGTAAATACATATTTCTAATACTCTTTATAAATGTCAAAATATATTTTCCAAAGCTTTTAAAATGTAATCTTGGTAGATCCCATGATGTTCTTAAACTCCATGGAAATACCTAATTACTTTAAGATGAAATTGCTACTGATGCTTATTAACTTTCCATGGCCGGTTTCGGAAATTTTACCACCTAACACGAAAACCCCATAACTGTATGGATCCTCCCTTTATTTGACAATATCTTGATAGTCATATTTTAATTAATTTTCTAAATTGTACTATCTAATATGCAAGCTCCACGTACCTATGGTGTCACTTTTTATTTCATCATATTTCGGTAACTGTTAGGCGTACTTACTTGCGGTTTCGGTAAACACACACCTCTAAGGTTCTTTAAAACGTTATTAAGACATATTTTAGAATGTTTAGAAATGAGAGTTCTGCGAATATCATGGTACCCGAAAAACCCCCATCAGGGCGTGTGTGTAGTGTATTTAATTGAAACTACTTTTGAGGTGGTTGTAAGCTCTCGTAATTACTTTTCCGAAACTGCCCATCTAGTACGCAAACCCCACATTTCTATGGTGTTGTTCTTTATTTTCCCATATCTCGATATCCATAAGGCTTACCGAGTTTAGGTTTTCAGTAAACAGATGTCAGTTCCTTACATTTTAGAGACATACATTTCCATATATCTAAAAAAAATACCCCCATGGTACCCGAACACCATTGGGGTACCCACTTACTTTTGAATGGTAATACATTTCGAGTTGTTGTTCAGCATCAATAAACACCTCATAGTTTTTCTACGTGCAACCCAAAAGTCCATACCTGACCGAACAGATTTTTTCCATTTAATCTCAAAAAGGTTAAGATATTTTGTATTGTTAAGTACAACCAAATTAAGCACACTGAATGTAACATTTTAAATATTTTCTGATTTTTCTTGCAGGTATTTCGTGCTTCAAACCAGGATTCTGCTTGAAAGACAGTCAAAAGAAGCAGTGTAGGTTGTGGCTAAAAGTACGTCCTTTCTGAAGACAGACCCAATTGTACTTACATTCTTTTGTACGAATATATAACCCTAATAAAGATACTGTACTACAAATTATTTCTTTCTTCCATAAATTATAATAAAATATTATCTCTAAAGAAAATGATTGTTAATGTTAAGTCATTTTAATTCTTTTTCTCTGTAATAAGAACATTATCCCTCGCAATATTTTTTATCTTTGTGCTATTGCGATTGGATGAAGTAAAATTCTATACGAAGCACTATTATTTCAGACATGCATTAATAACTAATGTATTGTTCTGTATGTAAGACAATGTGTATACTGAACATGTCTAGCGAAGGTGTTGTTTTAATACAGAATCTATAACTCAGCTTTTCAGTAGTCAACTTTATTGGGAATCCGAAGAAAGAAGTAAAAAAATAAAATAAAAAGAAAATAAAAAGAAAAATAATGTTGGACTTACCAGCGTGTGTGTGTTCGAATTCTGGACTAATCCAAATTATCCAGATAAATCATTATATATTTCTTTGTTGCTATTTCAGATGTAGCTCATGTGGTTCGGATTCCACGTTAATCAGTAGGTCCACGTCTCATGTAGCCTCGCTGCTGAAAAGGGACGTTAAACTCAAAATCACCTCACCGCTATTTCAGATGTATCCTTTATCCAAGTCGTATGAAACGGAGACTTCATACATCGCTATACTTTGTATGAACTATGTTCCGTATTTACTTAATCACTTTGTAACTTTCTCTAGTGTTGACAAGGCCGCAGGTGTCAATCGAATAGTTTAGTGTTTCACTCATGTCACCTTGTGACTAAGGTACGTCCTGTCGGTATATATATGGTACTGGGTTCAATTAGCGATAAAATACAGCGTTAAACAAATGCAAAAATCTACACGAAATGAGATACCGTGATCTCTGACTTACGGATAACACCAAGCAACTAATGGTACTGAGTGTGATTGAGTTTACTAATTACTATTTGGCTAAAATCAGTGTTCCTTTATCTATAGTTCTTTTCGTGCTTTGAATTGCAAAGTTTGAAATAACCGTTTTAAATTATATCTTCCGAGTAATTCTGAGAATCATTGCTCTTTCTTTAAGCAATGTATGCGACTGTTAAATTGCTCGTTGCTTAAAATGTTGCACTAAGAAGGATGCATCCAGGAAAGTCCAAATTTGCAGAATGTCTAGAGCAGGGAAGAATAAATATGTTTAGTCGATGGCTGCACAACGCCTCCGCTGTCACCACGTTGTCACACAGCGAATACAGCGAACGTTTAAGAGTATTCTGCACTTACTATTAGGTATCGGTCTGGGAACTTTGGCGCATCTACCCAGTCTCCTTCTTGGTGTTGCATTTTTAATGGCGAGTACTGAGTAGGAATCATCTTGTGAGCGAATGCGTTTTCGGCTGACACCACACTTTTAATTATTGCGACATTAAAAAAAAAAGAAAGACATAACTTACCTGTTAATTAAAATGTACAGGGAAGTTATTTCTGGAAAATTCTATTCAGGTCTCTTGTGGTAACAACTGCACTTTAGAAGAAGATACTATTAAGGAAAAGAATGAGGTAAACTAATCTTTATATCGTACAAGCAATGGATGATAACAGCTTAATAAATGATTCTACGTAAATCTTGTTTGAGTTTGAATATAGGATTGTATAAGGCTGTGCATTTTGCATTATTATTGAAGTGCTGCAACTAACTAACTGCAAACCATATGATAAATTCTTACAGTAATATATCACATATTGATTTACTCTGTATGGAAACGAAAATAGTTTAATATATGGTTAACCTCCTTTGTGCCCATAATTTTAAAATTAACACTTGTGTCACTTTTCAACACTTGGCTTTGCAGTAGCTTTCCAACGAATTAGCAGGAAGCCCAAACTTATAGGACACCCTGCAGGTAAATACATTTCTTTGGACAGTTTCACTGCTCCAAACTAAGATTTGAAAAGTGTAGTATTGTTAATTTTATTATTATTGGCACAAAGGAGATCAACCATATTTTAAGCTATTTTTGTTTTCATACAGAGTAAAACAATATTTGACAACATTACAGTAAGAATGTATCATGCACTTTGCAGTATGTTGCAGCACTTTAATAATGGGGCACTATACGTACACTCTAGATCCTGCATATGTCCGATCCATACATTACAAGAAGGCAATACGTATTCGATACAGGTAAAATCTGTATATTTCATATGGACACCCTATTAGCTATATACATCCAATCTATACATTACATATGGCCAACCTGTACGCGACATACGTATAATCTATATGCTGCATGCAGACAGTCTGTAAGCTACATATATGCACTCTGTATGGTGCATACGGATATTCTGTATGCTGTATCTGGACAAGCTGTGTGCGACATAAGGAAAATCTGTATAATACATACGTACAATACGTATACTGTATCTAGTCGTACGTATGGGGCACAAGTACAATATAGATGCTGTCTCGCGGTTGAACGCAAGAAACATACGTACAGAACGTATATTGCATACTTCTTGAAATCATGCTCCGTCCTGATAGTCAGTGTATGTCGTCATTATTAACCCACATGCTACATACGACCCTGACGTCACAAAGCTAGATATTACCTCCGTATATACTTGTTACTGCAGATGACGTCACACGAATGACGTCATTGCACTTATGCAGACAGTACGTATAATACATACTTTTTCAGCTATACGTTTGCTGCAGGATGTTATATACGGTTGTACGTTAAGTCCAGAAACTACAGGAATTACGAATGTAACCTACGTTTTTAAGTATGCCACCTACATTTTTTTTCTCAGTGTACTATTACTGTCACGAAGTGCAATCATAGCGTCAACAATGGGTACATTAAATATAATCTGTGATGGATAGTCGGCATGACGTTTAACACGGATGGGCTCCGTTTTAATGATCGTGTGGAGAAGATATGAATTGGCAATTTTAAACTTTAAGCCTGAGTGCCATATATTGAACAAAATAAAATGCTAGGCATCAAAGGGCTTCCGCAACTGAATTCATCGACAATCTATTATTAATATTATTAATATTCTTCTTCTTCTTCAAATTATTATTATTATTATTATTATTATTATTATTATCATCCATGGTTTTATGTATTTATTGAGATATTCTTATCAGTAATCACAAAGTAATATATTTATGCCGGGTGTGGAACTCACCTCATCATTGGTTCCGCAATTACTTTAACTCCAGGCACCGGAAATTTCAGATATTGCCCTGGTAAAACACATATTTATCTGCAACTTTGCTTAAATACATTCACAGCAACATTTCAGATATAAATACATGTAAAATGTAATTATAATTCAACAATTGTCTATCTCATCAAAAAATAAATAAATGATCATGCAACACAGGTACATCGTTAATTTTCCATAATATAAATTGCGTTAAGAAGATGTTCTATTTATTGCTGGCTTATTTATTATTTATTTATTTGTAGTTTGTGTGTAGGAGAATGTTGTGACAGCGAAAATGTTATGCATAAAGAAAGAAAAAATACATTCTGGCTGCTTCGTACACCTCTATACCTACTTGCTGCTCCTCGCTGGTGACGTCACGCAAAACGAGGAGCGAAGCGTCTGTGCGTATAGCGCAACCTTTCCTTCTAGTAACCTTGCGTGAAGTAAGGTGTAGTGATTCGAAATCCATTACTGTACCTCGGAAAGCAGCGTGGCACCATCGCAGAACTACTTGCCCCTAGAAAATGACTTCATGGTTGGGAAGAAGTAGAATGAAGATGGTGTGTGGTCAAGAGGAAACTCGGACTATGATGGATTTCATGCCCAGGGCCGTGCATCTGTCTGGCCAGCATCGTAGCAGTGACCGGGTGCGTGGTTTTTCAGGAGGCGGAATCTTCAGCATGTCACGCTCTGGGATTTCGCAGAATCCCTCAGTAAGTAATAGTATATCCTGGTAATTGTCTTACCCGTTTCCTGGAAAGCAAATAGTAATACCCCGTTGCTGATAACAAATAAAATGATCATCACTTTGGTCGTTCAGAGTTGAACACGGACTTCTTTTGGTGGTGGTATATCGGCACGATGTCATTGGTTTGACTAGCTTTTTCCTGGTTTCCTTCACTCCCGGTAGGCGAACGCAGGGATGGTACCTTCTAGAACGTCAGGGCCAGTTAGTTCCCAAATCCTAGACCCACATAAAAGACGGATGTGACCCCAGAATCGGAGGCCCGAACCCTTCCTTGAGTCAGTGCCTTGCATAAATGCATACAGAAAATAAGAAATAGCAATCGATTACATCGATTTATTAAGCTAAAACAAAATTATTGTCTTTCCCGTACCGATTGCTACAATGACCACTTAATGGTATAAGCTTTCTACACATGTAAAAATGTAAACGTTGGAAGGACATAACAAAACTACACATTATTAGCACTGTAGCACTAACAAAAGCTTGTAAAAATAGAAAGAAAGCATGGCATGCTGATGAGAGGTATCCGCCTCCTGGACAAGAACGCACTCGGTCCCTGCTCGAATGTTGGCCAGACACATGCACGACACTGTGTATGAAATCCCTCATAGTCCGAGTTTTCTCTTGACCGCACACCATATTCTCTCCACCTCTTTCCAGCCATGTAGTCGTTTTCTAGGGTCAAGTACTTCCGCGATGTTGCCATGCTGCTTCCTGAGATGCAGTGATAGATTTTAGCCCACTACATCTTACTTTACGTTCGGACCTATAAAACAGCAACGGTGCAGAGTTATGAGCTGTACATGACCACATGACCTACACAGGTAGGCAGGATTAAATATGTAAAATTTCATCACTCTATGATGTGAAGAAGTGTGTCAGGATGTACTTTTCTCGCGCACCACTCGTTAGCGGACAAATGTCAAAGAAAGCACACATGTGCAAATTACTCAGAAGCTATTGATTTGCGCCCCGCAGTTCATATAGGTGAAAATGTTCTAAAGTATTTGTAGAATATTCCCTTGCAAGGAAAGCATCGAAATACCAGTCACTCTGCATATATATATATATATATATATATATATATATATATATATATATATATATATATATATACTGGCTGAGTCTCCGCTCTCTACACAGCGCATCATTCATATATGAGCATGAATCTGCTTGTTATTCCTCACATCTGTACATTAGGGTACATCGAATTTCCACTTTTTTTTAAAAATCAGCTTACCCTTAGTGATTTTTTTTTCTTTGCGAGATGGTCTCTATATATCATATAGAAAATCGCACGCCAAGTAGTTCATTTCTTTAGGTGCCACTAACGGCCTAAAGTTTCAAAAATTTGTTAAAAAATACATTTTTAAAAACAAATTTAACATATTTACTTTTATGAAAACATTTTATCCTTAGTAGTTATTTTTGGCAGAAATGTACATATTTTACGAGCAAAAAAGTCAGCTTGATCGGTCAAGTCCTTCAGGTGCCACCAGCGTCTTACAATTTGGACGAAACGCCCCCAAAATATATTTTATTCAGTGTTTTGTGGGAAAAAAAAGTCGAGTTTTCGTCTCTTATAAACAGCTAATTAGGTAAGAAATGGGGCAATCAAGGTTAAAAAGAAAAGACTTTATAGTAGAATGAATGTTATCAAATAAGACATACCGGTGGTTGTCCAGCTTATGTTCGTAGCGCGAAAAAATAAATGATTATTTTTGTAGATAAAACTCCTTTCGATAAAACACCTGCACTGCATAGAATGAAGTCGCCCAAAAGCGAGTTTGTCGTAAAATTGAAAGTGGAGTAGCATTGAGAGAAAAGAAGAAAAAGTGACTCATTGTAAGTGTGTCTGCAGATGAGATTAGGAGTAATTTTGCGTTGCTTTCTAGACAGAAAAAAAAATGGTGTTTGATGTGGAAACTGTTTACGTTGCTAATTGTGTTTAAGTGAAAATACGTGTGCATTTGTGTGCGTTTTTGAAGGATTGCGTCCTACTTGTGCTTATCAGTAGTCCTTGAATATGTCAGTTCGTCATTCCAATAGTGCGGCAAGTTTGTTGAGGTCTTGCGTTGACAATAGTGTCTAACTGTTCAAAATTGGTTTCGATGAATAAACTATTAAGTGTCCGTAAAGATGTCACCTAAAAAGAAGTCACGTTTGAATGTAAGGAACTTTGTCCATAATGCCATTGAATCCCCTGCGGAATGCACTTTTGGTCAGCTTCCAACAATCGCTGATATTCTTAAGCAATTATTGTGGGAAAGAGAGAACACGAAATGGGATACAGCATCTCAGAAGGGCCCCTCTGCTAAAGTGCTAGCTCATTCAGTGGCAAGGAAAGTAATTCAAATTTGGGAAAATGCATCAATCAGCGGTGCAGCTATTTTGAGCGAGCAACGGGTTATAGCGTTGATTTTACATTATACATATCACAAATAGGTCCGTCAGCTGCAAAAGTTCAAGGACAAACCCGTTTCCTTTGCTTCCAAAGTTGCAGAATTCCAGGCATTCGCCAGCAAAACTTTGTTTGATATCGCTCCTTGTAAATGCATCGACCCGGTTGCTTGCACTTGTGCGAGAGAGAAATAAGTGCCTAAATTGGAGATTTCATTTTTAATTGACCAGAGAACCACCCGACAGATGGATATGGCAGGACTTGATAGAAAGGAGACACAGAAACGTGTCAAACATTTATTGCGAAAAAATCGAGGTCAGAAAAATCAACCAAAGCCCAATGAAATTAATAGTTCCGGAAGACAAAACGATAGTGTCCCTTTACAAAATTAACGGGAGAAGAGTCAGATTCCACTGGCAAGTATCTTCCTGCGCTTAAAAGAAAGAAGACTAGCCCTTCTAAACAAATGACAGTTAGGTTGCCGACATTCTCCAATGCAGTATATAGATGTAATATATCAGACCGTAAGGCCGCAATTATCGCTTCGTCGCTTTTGGTAGATATCGGACTGGTTACCCCAGTTCATAAGCAGAAGGTGATCGACAAAAGCACGATTCGGAGAGAGAAGAAATCCTTAGGAAACGCCATCGTTGAAGAGGCGAGTGCATCACTTGAATCGACCAAAGTAAAAGCGTTATACTTCGACGGAAGAATCAGACTCTCACCCTTGAGACTAAAGACGACATCAACCACCGAATAATGAAAAAAGATCCCTACGTACTGCTACAGGAGCCAGGGTCGAACTATCTTGGCCACGTCTCTCCTTCATCTGGAAGAGAAGAGACCATACGGGTTGCCATCACAAAGTTCTTTGTTCATCAAAATATCCCCCTGTGAGATCTGGTTATTTTGGGTTGACACGGCACTGCTACCAACACTGGTCTGAAGAATGGTGCGATTGCACATATTGAAGTCTTCCTGAACAAACCCCTTCAGAGAATCGTCTGTATGATACACACGAATGAGCTCCCATTTCGACATTTGATTGAATTCATAGACGGCAAGTCTACTGGACCAATAGGATCAGCACTTCTAACCTGCGAAGAGTTGCCACTCCAGAGTTTTCAGCCCGTTCCAGTAGACTGGGAACTCAACTTCACTGAGGATTCATTAAGCACGGATCAAAAATATTTGCTGAATATCTGCCAAGCGGTTTCTTCAGCAGAATGCCCCGTTGGGTTAGCTCACATGAAGCCTGGTAAAATTCATCAAGCCAGATGGCTAACTACAGCAAATAGTCTTACGTTTGTACGTAGGAACAAAAGAACGCACTAATCAACTTAAAACCATCGTCCAGTATATCATGATGGTCTACGTGATACTCTGGTTTGCTGTGATCCGTAATCCATCGTGTGCAGAATGGTTCGTCATTTGTGGCAACTTATCACGGCTTCTCGCCACATGGAAGCAAAATACAAGAAAATTCATCCAGTGATCCGTAGAAATGTGTGGTACGGACATCCTGAGAGCCTACTTCTATTAATGTTGACTGACCAAGATGCTAAAGTACGAGAGCTTGGCTGGAGGCGGGTCCTAAATCAAGACAAACGACCCAACCTGGTGATCGCGTACTGGTACGAGAATTCATCGTTCCTGAAATCAGCCTAGAAGCGACAAATTATGTTGATATGATTAATTGGTGAACATGCACGCTGATGCAGCCACCACTGACAAAACACTTGAACCTGCAGAAGCTAAGAGAAAATGTAAAGACGGCTCCAATAACCGATGAATCTATTACATCCTTACCCTGTCACACTTGCGCTATAGAAAGAATGGTGAAGTTGACGACAAGCGGCGTCAGCGGTATGTGGGCAAGAAGCATGACATAGATTTATCCTAGCAACCTTACAGTCAAGAAAAAAAAACATACCAGAATTTAATACAAAAAAAAACAATTTGAGGTAAAAGAGTAACGATATTAACTTGCACTACCATATGGAACATTAATATATAAGGGTGGGCGAAATTGCAACCACCTCCTCATGGTGAGTTCTCGGTTATTTCCATCATTAATGTTTGGAAATAAGCAAAGAGCTGCAGATGTAAAACAAAATCTTTCTTATCTAATGAACGATCCAGATGAATCACAAACAACGCAACTTAATTTTCAGAAATGAAAAAAGTAGGGACACAATTGTCCATATTTTAAGCCAATGGTGGCACCTGAATGACTTGACTCATCAAGCTGAAATTTTTTACACGTAAAATATAGGCATTTTAGAGAAAAAAAAACACATAAGATAACCATTTTTCATAAAAGTACATATTTTACAGTTTGTTTGTTTAAATAACATTTCATTTTTAACAAAATTTAAAAATTTTCGGCCGTTGGTGGCACCTAAAAATATTGACCAATCGATTTGCAATTTTTTACACGTTATATGGATCCCATTTCGCAAAAAAATATCACTAATGGTAAGTTGATTAAAAAAAAGTGGAAATTCGATGCACCCTACTGTACATGTCCCTTTGCAGACACAAGTGAAAAACGTCTTGATAAAAATCGGCAAGAGACACCATAAAAAGGAGATTTTTTTTTTCATTACTTTTTCAATATCTCGCACCGTTCACAAGATTTGAGCCTACTCCCATTGGGGTTTTAATTCATGTATGATTTGTGTTTTCTTTCTTGTTGCATGCAGTATGTAATAAGCAAATACATAAACTAACTAACTATATGATCTATGAAACCCGGAGATTCATTGCCGCGTTCACAAAAGCTGTCCAGTGACTTCTATTCTTAGCCAATTGGATCCAGTTCCTACTTTGTATTCTTATTTCTGCGTGATACATCTTAATATTGTCCTCCCATCTGCGCCTATGTCTTCCTAATGGTCGTTTTTCGGCTGGTCTTCCAGTTAAGATTTTGAAAGCGTTCATTCTTTCTTCCATCCTGGCCATGGCCTGCCCATCTGAGCCTCCTAGATTTGATGACCTAACAATGTTGGATAAAGCGTATAAATTATGTAGTTCCTCGTTATGAAGTTTCCGCCATTCCCTATTGCAGTTTCTCTTGGGTCCGAATATTCATCTCAGGACCTTGTTTTCAAATACTTTCAATCTATGTTCTTCTTTCCGAGTAAACGACCATGTTTCGCAACCAGAGCAACAAGCATGATTGTCGTTTCATATATTTTAAAATAAGCTAATACATTACACATACAATCAATTATAATGTCAGTGATACATGGTGTTCATTGGGCAAAACACTGCAAACAATAAAGATTCAACTTAGTCTGGAGAAATGGTTATCCTTCGTTTTTCATTATAATTTGGCCATGGAACAAACGCCTGAGATATATGCAACTCATATATACAATTATGTGCTGTTGGAATGTATAATAGGTAGGATATGTTGCTTTAGTTTCTTCTTTTTTCTTCATTTCAACACTTCCAGTGTACCCGTAAAAATGTAATAAAGAAATAATGGCCATGTCTTTTTAAATATTGAGTTAGAACTGGACAATATATGCAAAATGAAAGGAAATGAAATCTTTAAGTTTTACGTCCCATGGTTATACCGGTTAGGCTAAAGGAGACGGTGATGATGAGTGAAATGGTGGAATGAAGAAGTAGGAGGAAACGGGAGAACCCCGAGAAAACCCACGAGCACGGTGTCCACCACAAAGTCCACACGGCGCGAGCTGGAATCGAACCAGGGAACCCAAGCACTGGAGGTGAACGCTCTACCACTGAGCCACTGCGCCCACAATATACGGAAATTTGCAATCGATCAGTGAAAGCGTCATCTTTCTAGAGCTTGTAATTTCCGAGATCCCACTGTCGAAAGGATTTGCCTCAAACATATAAAAGTCCACAAACGTATAGTTTGAAAAAACTCCAAAGATGGCAGCACAATTCATTCGCATTTATTTTGTAGAATGCTTATTAAAATGCAAAGGCTTTTAACAATAATTTAAATTACATAAACGCTACAATAAACGCTACTAAAACTCAAGCAATAGTGTTTATCCCAACAAAAAGTCGATCAAGGTTTCATCGAAGCCCAGGTCGTCTTGGCATTACAGTCAACGATACTGGCATACACCATTCGAAAACAGCGACCTACTTGGGTATCACATTTGATCACCATCTTACGTGGCGTCCACACCTCGCTACGGTCGTAAACGAGGCCAAAAACATACTTCAAGGCTATTCGAAAACTCCAAGGTTAGGAATAGCAAAGGCAGTATATTTTCTGCATGAAGGATGAAGGTCCAAATTGAAATAGGCATTGGTGATATCGAAACATGTCAGAAATTTATGACCTTTAAGTTTCTGAACAATGTCCTGGATGGGAGGAAGTTGTACGCTTAGAAATACAATTGACTTGTTAATTTCCCGGAGGTCAGTGATTTTTCGAATCGCTCCTGAGGGTTTGCGAAGAAACATGACTGGCAATCTGTAGGGGCTATTCGATCTTTGTATAATTTTGGCGTCCAACAATTGATTCATGTAATCACGGACGTCATCTTGGAGGGCAATAGGAATTGCGTAACTCTTACCTCGAAAAATCGAATGTTCCTTCATTTGAAATTAACATTGAAAGTTTCGTGCGGAACCAATAGTGTCAGTCCAAGTCATGTTATATGCATATTGATACGCTAATTTAACTATTTTGTCTTTTGTTTCAGGGGAAACGTTCGGTCAAATTTGTAATTTAGAAGAATCAAAATTACGCTGACCTTCATCTAAAAGTGGCAAGTTGACATATGTGGGGTCAAAGTACGAGTAAAATTCCTTATCCTGAGAGGCAGTTACCACCTCGTCTGCAGTTGCAGTAAATAGCGAAGGATGTAAAGTTATACATTTCTGTCTGGGGTTGATGAGTTCGATGTAATTGCATTCGTTGTTCAATAATGCATGGGGTATGAGAATACCATGTTTCGCAAAAACTCGAGGGTCAGGTTCAATGCAATGGTCAACGCCCTTGTCTCCGTTGTGAAGTCGGAGCGGAACTACCGTACGAGATCGGGGTAACAACCTCAATCGTTGACCTAAGGTGAAATATGGTTTCGAAGCATTTAAAAGGATGTTACGCACAGATGCAGATAAACTAATGGGAGGGGTCGTGTTAAATGCCTCTGGCCATGACGTTTGATCGTCAAGGTGTTCGATTCCATATTGACCTGTGCCATATGTGGTCGTAAAAAATCAACACCAAGGATCAGACGTACACTTAAGCGGTCGACGATATGAAAGCGATGGTGGAAGGTATAACCATGAATTATAAGGCGTAAAACAGCAACTTCATTGAGCCGTACCGGGGCCTGAGAGATCCTACTACAGTGGTTTGAATTTGATGACGTTTGGCTGACTTGGGGACAAGACGTTTATCAATGATAGAGATAGATGACACGCTTTCTATTATACCATGAATGTCATTTCTATCAATTTGTAGTGGTATACGCATAATCTCATAATTCGCTCCAAGTGGTATGTGAAGAGTTTGAGCAAAGGGTTTGAGTCCGAATCGACCACATGGATCTTTATTTTCAGAACAAGTGGTATTGGTTCGATTCCCTTGAGGGACATGTGGCATACGTTGTACACCTGTGGACCGTTGTTCGAAGGTGGGAGGGGGAGGGGAGCTCGGGGTAAGACTGCCCCCAACTGTCTTACCCGTAGTTAATTTAAAGCCGGTGAGTAAGTCAAAGGTGGGTGGGGGTAGAAGCCCTGAGTATCGGGATTCAGTTGTCCACTACCACTTGGTTGTGTGGTGGGTTGCATCGTCATAGGTTGGGGTGATGATTCCATACCCATAGATTGCGGAAGATAAGGCATCTACGGATAGGGGTAATAACCTGGAGGGAAAGGGGTGATGGGATAAGAAGGATACTGTTTGTATCTTCTACCTTTACCAAATTTCCTAGGTTTACCTCTAAAATGACCTTCCTGTCCTGCATTTTTCACAGAAGGTGTAGTTTTGTTGGAAGCCGTGGTTGAGGCTACTGACAGAGTTAAGCCTTCTAAGTCTTTCTGCAATTTATCAATTTTGGCCGTTAGGTCCTCCGTTTTTCCCTGAGTGGAAGGTTGTGCATGCTGTGAAGCGTTCGAAGATGGAATAACATGGTTAGGCTTGCCTTTGTATTTAAATTTATTTTTACGATGGTTGTTGTTTAGTGTAGGATTAGTCGTATTGGTGGGTGTGGGGTTCGTGTCCACAAAAGTGTCAAGAGACTCTGTAAAAGAGTTTGTTTTTAAAGACGCAAGCTCTTTTTGCACTGCCGCTTTGACTTTATCTTCTAATGTTTTGGCCTGTCTGCGTTCTAGACGATTTTTGTTTAGTTCAATTTGAGTGAGAACCTCCAAAAGTTCATCTTGGTCGTCGAAGGCATGAAAACCAATCCTGTCCAAATAGTAAGGCAAAAGGCCGCTTTTAATGAATGAACATTGTTCTTCATTAGACAAATTATCGCATTTATCCAAAAGAATCATTTTCTCGTAAACATAGTTACGGACTGATTCGGTTTCACCTTGTACTATATCATGTAGTTGTTCAAAGATTGAAAGTTTGTCCTTAGCGCATTTGAAAGCTTCTATGACAGCATCCTTGAATTCAGTATAGGTAGCGTTTTCCAAGTTATTGAGCTTAAGGAGAACGCGAAGTTGACGTCTACCTTTACCTGTAAAACATGACACTACTACATGATTCGCCTGGTTAGGAGGAATGTTATTGAGTAAAATAACAACGTCCATTTCTTTGAAAAAAATCCTGAATATCATCTTCATCCGCATCAAAAGTGGGATAGTGAAAAAATGCATTGTGAACATGTACGACCGGTGGGGGTTGGGGTGGAGGTGGGTTTGGTGGGGTTTGTTGATTAATTGGGGGAACCACATTCTGATTCAATACGTTCCCAGTATTTACACCATTATTTTGGTCTGCCATGTCGGATGACGATGAGGAAGAAAAAGGCTGCCTACAAATTGTTCTAGTGCGCAAACGAAGAGAAAATGCCTCTCTAATCTCCTTGGCGTTTTCCTTGAGTTGCTTACGATTTCTTATCGCTAGCAAGTGGATATCATCCAGTAAACCACCGAGGGATTGCTTGGAGTCTGCCGACATGCGGACAATGACCCATCAAAAGATTGGCATACGATGCTTATATTCGTAGTCGAGCCACTAATAACAACAAGGAAGTAAGTAAGCCGATTACAGCGTATGAGGCGAGTGGGTCAGTACGATCTCTTCCAATAAGCACAATGTGATTACAAAACACATGTACAATGAGCTAAACATTAAGCGACCCCTGAAGGGGTTAAATTAGGTTTAGTACACTACCGAAAGGAGTAAGGGTACCGCAAATATCACAAATACTGCGCTTAAAGGTCTGTGTTCGAGTCCTGTCGAAAGAATCGGGTTGTAACATCAAGAGTGGATGGCCACTGGTTTGAGTCGGCACGACGTTTTCCACATCACGGGAGATGTGGGCCTGGGGAGAGGGGTTCGGTATCACGTTGTGTGCGCTCAGGACCACTAGGGCGAGAATGGGATTCGACGTCACGTTGTGTGTCCTCAGGACCACTAGGGTAAGAGCGGGTTTCGGCACCACGTTGTGTGCCTATGCTACTGAGTCTTACCTGGGCTCAGAGGCACAGCGCACACTAAACGCTCTTTTCCAGATGAAGTTTCCATACCTACAAATCTAGAACGTATCCTCATGTTTATTCTACGAAGGAGATTATGAGAGTAAATAAAGGGTACACAAATTTCGTGGAGGAAATTGTGAGCAAAAGGAAACATTCATTAATAGCAAAGGTAGTGTGTGAGGCTCAATGCGAGTACCTTTGTTCTCTAAAATGAATCTAATTTGGAATTTTAGTTTCTAGAAAAATTTTGATTAGTGTCGGACTGAAAACAACACTGAGCCTAAAAACAGACATTCAGACGAGAGACAGATTTATAGGCATTTGTAAAGAAACTGCAATAGATTCAGATTTATGTCAATGAATGCTTACTACTTACGGACTTAAATTTTTCATTCCAGTTCATCGTAATTGGCACCAACACTCACACAAACACTTCACTACTACACAGCTTGTAGAAGTTGTTCGGTGGCACTTGTTTAGTCCATAAAGATGAATGGAAGGTCCTCTAATTCATTGAACATCAAAATTGCTAGAAGTTCAATCCCGTGCGGAGATCAATGAGGAGTCGGGGTCCCAGCATCATAGGCGGCCTGCAATCGTCTTTTCCCTTCTCTTGTTTGAGGGCGAGTTTTCAGGTGACTTCACTCTTTTTCGGCGGATGTCGAGGGTATCTTCTAAATACTCTGAAGTATCCAAACAATTGGAAAACAGTCTTTTTACGAATTGGATGTCTTCTTCCTCATATTTTTCTTTCGATGATTAAATTAAGCAAAAGAGGATGAGCTCGCACACGGAGATCTTGCCCGATTGAGTTTTGGAGGCAGAAGTCATCATGTTACAAATCGTTGGTCTTATTTGTAGCTTCGTATGGCGTAGTTCGAGCGATGAAGCGTCCATATCTCAGTAAATTGATTTCCTGGCGGTGAGAACGGTCTCTACAATGCATTCCTATCTTAGGTTAGCAGTTTCGTTGATTTTTTTTAATCTTATGCTCTGTCTGCATGTCTGTTTCCCGGCTAATATTGAAGGCCGATTTAATGAAGTAAGAAAAGTAATTGTTTCTATGCAATGAAAATTAATTTGGTATAGTTGAGTTTTACTCCTATTATTTCCTTTTACTCGTTCTTATTTATTTTTGCTTTCTTTCTATAAATTACAAATTAGATGTGTTTTACGATATAATCAGGGAGTATCTCTGGTCAGCTACTTTTTTTTCGTTGGCCAATAGAAGTTTTAGTGTCTTTGTGATCAGGTATTTCTTAGAAGCAAGTAGAAGATAATCATGGAATGTCTTGATGTTTTGTCAGGCACACTGGAGTATTTGGCCTCGAAATCCGGTCAAGAATTTTCATCATTTAGTATCAGAAAATAGCCGATTAAATTAAATTGTTTTGTATTTACCGACATTTTTAAAGATACATTACCGCCAAAACTGCTTTGAATATTTCCCTTTGTACCTTTAACTATAGTTTTCTCTTGTGATTTCGCTTTCCATTGTTTAATAGGGATTTTGTAGACTAAGTCAGTGTTTTATTTTCGAATTTTCTAGCGAGGAGGGGAATCTTGAATCTTGGGCTAGTAGTTAACCACATAAGAATTGCAGCCCTCCCCGCCCTCGGCCGAGAGGAGCCCATCTCTCCAACTATTTGGGTGTAACTTTCCCCCGAATATACTATTCGCCCCCAAAACAGAGTGTTTCAATTCTTAGTGACATTCCCCCTCACCAATGAGTTTTCATATTGGTTTGCATGTCGAATGTATTGCAGGCTACATCACTTAGTAGCCTTTGTCCATTTTTCTAAACAAGAACTGTCTTTACAGTATTTTCTTCCACCTTCCGTCATAGTTTTATCCTTTCAAGCCACATAGAATACATTTATTCACCTTTACAGTTGCCGTTCTTAAAAGAAAAATTATAGTATAATTAAAAGTGTGATTCTCTCATTTTGAAAGAAAATATGCCCTTACCCCAAAACAAGTCTAAAGGGTGCAACCCACTATTTCATGTATTATTTCATCATCGCCGTATCCTTTGGCCTAACCGGCGTAATCGTGGGATGTTAAACTCAAAGATTTTATTTAGAATGAAGGGTTACGAAAAATGACAACTATTTTTAGATGGCTAACCAGATTCCAAAACCTACTTCTCGCTAGTTCTTACCTTTTTTTGCAATATGTATTGAATCCACAAGTTGTAATGCACTTCTATCATTTCCGATTACGGTGAAAAATTAAGGATGGTAACAAAAGATATTCTTGGGATGTTTAGTTAATTGCAAAAAAAAAAAAAAACTCCTATCTCTATTACAGTTTTTACTTTATAGTGAACAGGACATGGTTGATTTCTGCCATTTTCAGTTTGAATAGAATGTTAAGAGTGAATGTGAGAACTTTTCTTAGAAAACTAAATCGATTATTAAAAAGAACTCACTATCTTTTGTATATAGTTTTTGATATATGTAGATCAATACTAAGACTGAAAGTTGTAGTAAATTTATATCACTTCCGATTTTAGTACATTGTTAAAGATGGAGATGAAAGGTCTTCTTGGGACGCTGGATCAATTGCAAGAAACCATGTCTTGCTATATGTTACTGTCTTTGCTCTATAGTAATCAATGCTAAACCGAAAGTGGCTAATTTCTACCTCTACCTATGGGTAAATCATCTTCATTAACGAACTTTTCGAAATTATTTATTTAGATATCGATCCCAGGAGACGAAATTCAATAATTCACTTGCATTTAGTAGTTCGTGTGTGAAGCAAAAGTCGCATAGGAGTACGAACTAATATTACAATATTGTAGATACATACGATTGAAATTATTTAGGAATATATTATTTTGGGAAAGGAAGCATCTTAATGTTATGTCAGAATAAAGAAACTAAATGTTGTCATATAATATAAACACGTATTTGGGTTTATGTGTTTACATCAATGTTTTGTATATGTGATGAATGTTATGTTTTGCTACGGCTAGACGCTAAGTCGTCAGTTTGTACGCTAATGTGATTTGTAATTTGTAATGTTTTGGTTCAGGAATGAATTGTCATCAAGTTGTAATGCTGTAACATTGACACACTTTGACTGTGGCATAATCGTCAAGTTTGCAGAAATTTGTTGGTCTGAGAATTTGATCACGATGTAATTCGGGTGAAACCAATGTTTTACCAATAGCTGAGATATACAAAAAGTCAACAACGTGAATTCCAGGATGTCTGGAAACCGAGTATAAAAACTCATGGTCCTAAAGGATTGGGATCAGATCGGATCAGACTAAGTTCAGACGAAGAGCAGAAGGAGCTCAGAAATGGATCGTCATAAGTTGAGTATCAACATAGAGAACCACTGATACTTCTATCACAGCAGTCATTCAGCTGTGATTCCATTCTACGATTAGATCAAGGACATCTACTAGTATCCAGTAAAACCATTAAAGTGGATTATGGTTTAACAATAGTCAGCGACTACAGACTATTGGCAGCGAGATATTCATCATCCAGAACTTCAACATCAGTTCCAGGCATCATCTACTCGAAGGTATGTGTATCTCAGCTATGTTCGAGTTATTCGTGGTTAACTTCTTAGATGCTTAAGATATGTGATCTGACGCTTATACACAGTCTACGATTAACAACAGTAATACACGATATTCATGAAAATACAAAGATTTAATTGAAAGTTAATTTAATGTGGTTTCCTTCTGTTCCTTTTCGATCCTACTCATTACAGATAGTGAGTAGTAACGATCTTCGACTGTCAATCATTGTTTCATCCCCATGCAATTTAGGCACGACGGTTGGAGGTTGTTATGGTGGAGATGCGTTTGGTTCGAGCCCGGTGTGTGTGTACTAGTGTAGTTCCCACCATTGTTATGGTGATGGATTGCTATGGTTCGAATCCCGCAACGGAATAATTTTAGTTTTAAGAATAGGTTTCAATATGGTTATAGTTTAAGTCCGGTTTAAATATTTATAGTCTAAGTAATTTAGTATGATAAGAGTTTGTAGTATTAACGTTCACCAATTGAATACGAGATTTGGTTCGGATCTCGAATGACTAAGGCATTGACTCAAGTAAATTAAGTAATTACGTTAACCCTCACCACCCACCCTCACTTCGTAATCAAAGTTGAATTAAGTATATAGATAAATGAATGAAAATACTGTGTTAACAAGAGCACAGAAAGCGAGTAAGGGAATCAATATTGATGTGCATAATTTATTTGGTGTGAGGACACCGGAACGACGAAATACTTCTTGTAGTCAGGACAAAGTCGCGAGTCCTAAAATTATTTTAAGTAGGGAACCAGTTTTCAATTTCCCAAGTAGTCCGGTAACTAAATCCGTATCAGAAGATTTTCCATCAATCATAAATTTAGATCCAAAATCAATAAATAGCAACAATAAGGATTGTAAAATGGCGTCTAATATTACATTTTATGCGGATATTAACAAACTACCTAAATTTGATCTGAAGAACGATAATGACATCGTTTCTTTCTTTGATGAGTTCGACGATGCTTGTCAAATGGCAGGTATCGCCGAAAACAAAAGAAAGGAATTATTGCCTAACATTTTTAAAGGAGTAGGGAGGCAATGGATTAAATTGTTCCTGAAACGGAAACATACGGCAGAAATACAATACAAGGATTTGCAGTCAGAAATTGTGGAAGAGTTTACCAAATCTAATGTGACGATCGATATCGAAGATAAAATTAAGGAACGTTTGCAGCATTAAGACGAGGCTGTCATAAATTACGTATATGACATGCTCGTTCTTTGTGAACGGTTAGATTCGAACATGACTGACATTAAGAAAATAGGTATCATAGTTGGAGGATTACATCCATACTATATGGAAAAAGTAGGAACGATAGCCTACTCTAGCCTAGACAAATTTGTTGAGGATTTACAAAAGATAGAAAAGAATAAATGTAAGATTGCAAAACGCGTGAAGAAAGAAACCGGTAAAGTTACAATTAAAGATCTTGTCAAAAAGATTAGGGAACAAGTGGAAGATGACGAAAGTGATTCTGACTTAGATCACGTAGTTGTAAGGAAAAATAAGGAAGAGACTAAAATCAAACAAGAGCCGCAGAGTATTACACAGATCGCGGAGTGAGAGAGAAAGATTGACAAATTGCAACTTGCATTATCGGCGAAAACGCAAGACGAAGAGAAACACGAAAATAACGGAAGAAAACAAGGAAAAAATCAGTATTATAGAAATAATAGGCAGTATAGAGGTAATAACCGAAATAATTACCGCGGAAATAAGAATAAGAATTGGTATAGTAATAGTAACAGAGGTCAAAATAGTAATAGAGGAAATAATGGTTTTCACAACAAGCGTGGTAGTCGAGGTGGTTATTGGAGAAATAATAGAGGACGTGGTCAACGGGAAACTGGCAAGGAAATTGTCAGAATTCTTGTTGTCACCAATCCTATAATTTTGATAATCAGAACCAGCAGAGATTTGTGCAAGTGGTACCAGCACAAGTGAATGGTACTACTTACTATCAAACAGCCGGTCCGAGTCATTTAAACGGAACACATCTGTAAATGGGCGAGGCGCATTTACAGGGAATAGAAATGTAAGAACAAGAGAAATAATTGCCTCAGTTAATTTGGAAAACAATATGGTATATTTACCATTAGAGATCGATAATAGACAGGTTAAAGCGTTACTCGATAGTGGGTCACAAATTTCGATTATTAATGAGAAATTAGTGCCACCGAGTGCGAGAATAATTCCACGACAAACAAAGATCAAAGGTATCACGCAAAATACTCTTGTAATTAATAAATTAGCAGTAATCAAGTTTAAAATTTCAAATCAAACTTTTCACCAAGAATTTAGGATAATAAAAGATTTCCCATATCAAATGTTAATCGGGAATGATTTCTTGCAGACACAGAATTGTCGAATAGACTATGGAACTGGTAAAATCATAGTTCAAAGGTTCGGGAGACCAACTAGACATTGTAGAAATGATCAGGAAACCAGAACAGTTTCCGATAATATCGCGATAAGTATAAAAACAAGTTTAAAACCGAAATGGGTCCTTGGACATAGAGTGAAGTTGTTACCAAGAACTAGGACAACTGTTGAAGTTAACCTAGTTAACTCTTGGGCAAACAACGAGTATTTATTGGAGCCTGATAAGTTGTTAGAAACTCAGTACAACGTATTTATACCTAGAGCGATATTGTCAAAAGAAAATCGGTGTTTAGAAATAATTAATCCATCAAATAAGACAATTATGTTAACGAGAAATTTGAAAGTTGGAGATGCAGAAGGGTGTATTAGTGAGTCAGAATTAAGACAGGAAGGATTAACAGAGGATGAAATTGAAGAGGTGTTAGATGCAAGGAAAAACTATGATAAAACAAGGTGAAAATTTGGCGAGAAGACTAAACCAGAAATTAAAAAGAAATTAGAAAAGTTATGTTATGATTACGCAGATGTTTTTTCGTGGAGAGAGAATGAGTTAGGAAGAGTTAAGGGTGTAGAACATAAGATAGAATTGGAAACGGAAGTTCCTTTTAGAAGGCAGCAGTATCCAATACCAATAGCTATGAGAGATAAAGTTAAAGAACAAATAAACATCCTGCTCGAACAAAACATCATCGAGGAGAGTAATAGCTCTTACAATTCACCCATGCTATTCGTCAAAAAGCCTAATGGATCGATTAGAGCTTGTTTGGACTGTAGGGTACTCAATAAACATGTAAAATTCCATTCCGTGGCGTTGCCGCCTATACATCAGATTCTAACATGTATGGGGGGTCATAAATTCTTTAGCGTGCTGGACATTAAAAGTGCTTATCACACTGTATCGATTTCTAAGGAATCAAGAAAGTACACGGCGTTTAACATTCCTGGCGTCGGTGCTTACCAATATTCCAAATTACCAATGGGATACATCCAATCGCCTGCTATATATACGAAAATCATGGCTATGACATTAGCTAACGTTCATCCGGAAGCGGTGTCATATTACATGGACGACGTATTCCTTTACGTAAACAATCAGGAGAAGATGGTGTCGGTATTACATTCAGTTTTTCAAAGACTAAGAAAATATGGCTTAAAGTTGTCGGTAGAAAAGTGTCACTTCATGGAGGAAAAAGTAATGGCATTAGGTCACATTGTGAGCGAGGCTGGTTATGAAATAAGTCCAAAAGTGATTCAGGCAATAAAAGCTTGTAAGCCACCCACAAGCGCAAAAGAACTTAAGTCATTCCTTGGGTTGACTAACTACGTACGAAAGTTTTGTAAAAACTATGCAGAAATGTCAGCTAATTTTCAACAATTGTTGAGGAAAAACCATAAATTCGTATGGACCGAGGAACATCAACTTACTTTTGAAAAATTAAAAGATGCATTGATGAATGCACCTTTTTTAGCACCATTCCGAGAAAATCTGGAGACGAGAGTGTATACCGATGCGTCGACAAAGTCAATAGGGGCTGTACTCATGCAAAAGCAAGTAAATGGAGAATGGACACCTATAGCATATTATAGCAGAGTGTTAAGACCAAATGAAACGAGAAGACATATAGTGGAGTTAGAAATTTTGGCCGTGGTGAGTGCCTTTAAAGCATTCAACTACTATTTGTATAATAAAGAGTTCGAGTTATACACTGATTGTAGATGTATTATGTATTTCAAACTACGCCAAAATTATCACCAAAATTGTTAAGGTACAGTTTAGAGATGGCACAATACCAGTATACGCCAGTGCATTGTCCAGGTGAGAAGAACCCGAGCGACGTATTATCAAGAAACACTGATATTCAACCAACCGATGAAGATATTGATTTGGATGCGTTACCAGTAAAGACCGAAGATCTCGAAGTCAACATCACGTTCGACGAAGATGTGGACGTAGCAGAGTTGCAGAGGAAAGATTCTTTCTTTGGGTCAATTATGAATGCCATAGAACATCCAGAAGAAGCAGACGAAAAAGCGGAGAAACAAGCTCGCTGGTATGAAATAAAAGACGGAAAACTTTTCAGAACTCAAAAGATGGCTAATGGAAAGAAATTTCTATTATGCATTCCTTTTTCTTTAAGGGAACAAGTTTTCAAGAACTTGCATTGTTCGATTTATGGAGGAGGACACTATTCCTATACGAAGTGCTATAATCGAGCATTAAAATCTATTTATTTCCCAAATATGAAAAGATTTTTCCAAGAGAAGGTCAGCCAGTGCATCAGTTGTCAGATTCAGAAACGTAAAGCTGGTAGGACACCATTGCATCCACAGACATACCCGAGTTATATGCCATTCCAGCATGTAATTATGGATGAGATTGGGCCGTTTAAAAGATCTAAAAATCATAGGAATAAATACGTAATTGTATTCGTAGATAGTGCTACACGTTACGTAATTGCTAGGGCAGTTCCCGCTATAACTTCCGAAATTATAGCATAAGTAATTTTTGAAGAGTTGATTACAAAGCATGGTATTCCTGAGATTTTAGCCATGGACCGGCATAGTACACATCGAAGCCGAGTAATGGAAGAGATGGCTGAGCGTTTTGGTATGAGGTTAAACTTTGCCAACACGGATGCCCACTATAATATCGGAACATCTGAAAGAGCTATAGGATCAATCCAACAGGTAATGAAGCACTATATAGACCGTGAATTCACAAATTGGGACGAAATCTTATCTTGCATAGTGTTTACTATGAATACACAGGTTCATGACGGAACGAAACACTCGCCATATTATTTGCTTACAGGGCGTGAACCCAGAACGTTTTTGGAACAAGATCTGGACATCCCTTGTGAGTATGTAGAAAATGAAGAGCGAATAAGAACGGTAAAAGAAGCAAGGAAGGTAGCGTACCTAAATTTGCAAAAACGGTTTAAGTCTCAAAAGAAGCAGATCGAGAAGAAGTTTTCTCAACCTAACTTTGACGTAGGTCAAAAAGTTTGGATACGTGAAATGCCAAGAGCAGGCATTCCAGCTTGTTTTGGGAAAAGATTCAACACTCGTGGAGTTATGGTGCAGAAAATGAACAATAATTCATATAAAGTGAAATATGAGACGAAGAAAGGACAGGAGAAGATTGATTCCATTGATATAAGACGTTTAAAACCATTTATTAGCGCGAATGATGAAGATTCGGATAGGCAAGATGATGATTCGGATTTAGACAGTGATGTCTAAAAGAAAAAAAAAACAAAACAACGCGTGTAAAAACCAAGAGGTTTTTAAGACTCAAGGACTACATCACGAAAAGTTAAAAAGTAATTGCAACGACAAAATACGAATAAGTTTTAGTATATAAGTTTGTTTTTATTTGTTAGGGATCTGTAGACAAAATGTTTTTATCAGTCAAACAGCGAGATGGACCGCTGTTTATCAACAAAAGTCCGTGTCCCGAAATCAAAGGAAATGTTGATTTCCATCTGAAAATCCCTTAACTGGTAAAAATATATAGTTTACAGAATGTAAAGTGATTAGGAAATTAGAGAATTTTTTTAAATTAGAGATATGTAGAAAATTGTTTAAATTGTTGAATAATCCAAGGTACACATACAGTGTGAATTAAATAAATAAAAACATAAGTATTAACTAAATAAAAGATATAGAAATAATTAAAATAAATAATTTAAATTCAGATAGTAATTCTAAGTTTTAATTGTTTGCAGCTAACATCATGTTCAAGATTTTCATTTTTCAAATACTATTGATTAGTATTGGCATAGCAGAGGAGGAACAACCACAAATAACATTAACAGAAATTGGATTAGCTTTGACGCAGAATGCATATGCTGTGCATGCTACGAATATGGTGTTTACTACTGTAAAAATGCATTTGAATTTCCAAGAATCGGTGCCAGTACATGATAAATGTACTGATGCATACGAAATTCTTAACGACTATGCTGTAAAAGAGAAAGAATTTAGACAGAACATAGTAAATTTATTACCGTGCCATTTTGTCTATGAAAATGGAAAAACTAGGTGTAATAATAATCATAGGAATAAAAGATTTATATTTTCGTGGTTACTGGGATTATCGTCTATTGGTTTATCGACGTATAACTTAATACATAATAAACAGTTGTCTCATTCTATTGATAAATTGAATAAACATGAAAATGTGTTAACAAGTGAAATTAAAAATCTAAAAGAATCGTTTAATAATGAAATTGCAGTAGTCCACGGTATCGTAGTAAAAGTGCAACATGTGTTGCACGATTTTAAAAATAAAATTCAAGAGCTATACTGTTATTTGCATCAATCCCAACGCAAGATAATGGCAAATTTGTTTGCTCATCTTGTACAGGAGAGAGTAAATAAAATAGTAAATAGCATATTAAATAATCAATTAACATATCATATATTGTCTAATGCTGATGTTAAAAGGTTAATTAGTCTTCATGATGTATTGAAGAATACTATTTATAGGTCAGACATTGGGATGTTTTACCAAATATCTAGCGTATATTTAGTAAAATATCATTACGAAGAGAATAATGTTGATTTAATAATAAAAACTCCGATAATATATGATACTAGTATTTCAATAATGTATGACGTAATATCAGCGCGCTACTTAATAAATAATACCAGAATATTTTATGAATTACCGGAAGCAGTTTATTTGGCGGAAGGTAAATTTCATTCATTAGATAAAAGTAAATGCGAATTTAAAAGTTTTCTATATTTTTGTGAAAGCATAACTATGGATAGTGAATCAAAATGTCTGAATAATATTATTTTAAATAATTCTTTGGAAGGATGCCAGCAGAATTCTGAGAAATTTTTGGGGAATGTGATATTCCGATATACACACGCTGGTGTGATGTATTCTTCTGTTGAAAAGGAAGCGTACATGACAAAAGTGGGTGTACATCAAGAAGTTACTTCAACAAAACTTGATCAAACTAAATCTAAATCAAATTTCATAAACTACGATAAATTTGACAACATAATAATAGGAGAACTGGTCATTCCAACCAAGCAGATAATTCAAATTCAAAATAAACATATTAAATTTATTGGTAATTGGACTGAGAGACAAGTAAATTTTACCTTGCATACGCAGGAGTTAAATAGTTTAACCGAAAAATTGTTAAAATTGAAAGTCGATACATCAATCCCAGAACTACATCTAAAAACAGATTATATCATATATGTAATATTTGGAGTAATAATAGCATTAATTTCGACGACTATATTGTTATTAGTATTGTATTGTAAGCTTTATAGATCAATTCGGCAGTATAAAATTCAAAATCAATAATAATAATAATAATAATAATAATAATAATAATAATAATAATAATAATAATCAACAAGTAATAATGAAGTAAGCATAGTATGTAAATCAATATTGTATGTGCCTTGGGTTATGAAAAAAAAGTTTTTACATTTTTGGATATGAAGAAGAATGGAGTTTATTTGAAAAAAGTCTAAGTTGCAATAAAAACCTGAAAAGGAATATCGGATTAACATATGAAACAAGTGGTAATATGTAGAAATACTTACCTACAGCATGAGGTAGTTGTGAGTTGAAAAGCCTTTGTTATGTCATCCTAGATAAAACTAGGATTGGTCTATTTGATTTGGTGAAACGAATAAATTGTTGAATAAAAATGGTTACGCAGTACTAATACGGCAAAACTCTTTGTTTTGGTAGAAAAAGAAGCAATAGATAATAAGCATAGTTAATAGATCATCATAGATGAAAATAGATACAAGCGTGTAAATAGATAATAGCTAGATTAAATAACAACATAATATTAGTGAAATCAGTAGCTCAAAGCTATGGAAAACAAAAGCGAAAAGAAGAAAAGTAGAAAGAATTGTCTATTAGTAGAGCTAGACAAATAGATAAAGAATAGATATTGTAGATGTTAGTGATATAAACTAGTTCAGTAAGCTTACGAATTAAGAATAAAAAGTCGTAAAAAGTATTAAAAGGTATGAAAAAGTCGTTAAAAGAAGTAAATAGTTTGCATAGAAAAGTAAGAAAATCATAGATAATAGACGAGAAATAGTCAAAATAGAATAAAGTCATAATGCATCATGTCTATAATCATCATTAAGTTGTATGTAAACACGTTATTTTTGTCAAAATTCATTTTCTAAATTCAAGTTTTTTTTAAAAAAATGAGAGTAAAATTATTGATTTATTATTATTATAGAATGATCAATTGGCATATGGATTATTTGTATAATAATAAGTTAAAGTATTCAGTTCATGAATAACTTCAATATTCATGTGGATACAACATTCTGTTTGTAGCATTTCAGTCTGCTACAAGTTACTACTTGCTGGGCGACTGGAATCAAAGCGCTCGCGTAAGAGATGAGTTGGTTGCTAGGGGGCGGAGTCTCTAAGAATAAGGCTGCCGTATAGCAACAGGCCACTCCTACTTATGACGAGTTTCTCTCATTCACAATGATTTTGATGCTTTATGAATGATTTCTAAGTACATAGAAAGTTGGAATGTTAAAGAATGATAGAATAAACATCAATAAAGATAATAGTACCTACAGATAACAATAAGACTAGCAGTAAAGTGTATTTAAGAACATAAATATGCATGAAAATGTAGGACTTTACGACTTTAAAAAAATTAAAAGAAAGCGTCGAACGAATTAAAATGTAACGAGGATAGCATTTTTGTATCCGAATAGGTTACATAACTATTAGAACACTAGTCATTATTTAGAATATGCATCGATTATGCATTTTATAGAGAATAATGAACGATTTTTGAACATTAAGACTAGGCCTATGCAAAAAGTATGTAATATTTTTACATAAGAGAATCATAGACCGAGATTTAGCAATATTAGTTTTTAAGATAAATAAAAACGGGATTTCACACCTAGTTATTTATATTTACAGGTAATATGGAAAAGAAGTTTATGGTACTTACTATTGCATTAACATCTTTAACAGTATTAGTACTAACAACGTTTATAGTTATAATATATATAGTTATTAAATTACGTAGATTTAGTAGAAAGAAAGAACAGGAAGGAAGTGTAGAAAATAAAAAGGTATATGACGATATTAGTAACATAGAAAACTACGGATCATTTCCAATCTATGCAGTAGTAGATAAAAATCACACTAAAAAGCACACAATTAGCACTAAAAATAATGCAGATCACTATCACAAGCATACAGAAGTATCACAAAATAACTCAGACACTGTTGGTATACACGATAGGTTCCACAGCACCAAAACTAAGAGGGATGCAGTAAAAATCACGGAAGTATCCAATTTCAAGACGGAAAACAGGGATAGACATTTATCCTCGAACTCGACAAGCGAAAAACTTTACGTACGACCGTGTGATGTGGTAATCCTGTGAACAATTTTCCAAATTTTAACGGAAAGTGCGGAACATGTCTTCATAGTCAACTTTAACTATCGAAGCGACGCGGCAAATAGAATGATACGAGGAACTTTTTCAATGTCAGTGCCAAAAACTTTGCTGATACAACAATCTACGGAAGGAAGTGACTCAGAGTTGCTAACTCTACGGATAAGAAACTTACTATTAGTGAAGTGATTAATATTTTTCGAGTTTTATTTTGTGTTCTAAAAATCATGCAACGAGAATAGACGTTGTTTATGAGTATATTAGTGTACTATAACAAGATAAATAGTGTATAATAAAGTGTGTTATATTCATTGAAAGCATCAGTGATATGGATACTGATACTAGTGAAACAATTGCAGAGATAACAAACACTGGTTTGGACTTTGATACTAAGAGCAACGGAAAGTTTCCGAGAACGAGAACAAAAAAGTATATGTATGTGTATTCTAGAGCACAGAAAGTGCTAGACAATTACAAGTAATTATGTATATAATTCAACAGATGGCAGGAGTTGATACTTTTATGAGAACTCTTGACAAGTATTTTTTAAAGAAAAACAATGAATGTAAATAAATGATGTTTTAAAGATTTTTAAATATGACAAACAGTTAAATGAATATAAAGATATATATACAGGGTGTTGGATAAATATATTCAATTATTTTTATAGTCAATTTCTGGAAAGAAAATGATTCGAGAACGGAGTTCCCTCATTTTGAAGGAGGGGCATGTAGATACACACGATTGAAATTATTTAGGAATATATTATTTTGGGAAAGGAAGCATCTTAATGTTATGTCAGAATAAAGAAACTAAATGTTGTCATATAATATAAACACGTATTTGGGTTTATGTGTTTACATCAAGGTTTTGTATATGTGATGAATGTTATGTTTTGCTACGGCTAGACGCTAAGTCGTCAGTTTGTACGCTAATGTGATTTGTAATTTGTAATGTTTTGGTTCAGGAATGAATTGTCATCAAGTTGTAATGCTGTAACATTGACACACTTTGACTGTGGCATAATCGTCAAGTTTGCAGAAATTTGTTGGTCTGAGAATTTGATCACGATGTAATTCGGGTGAAACCAATGTTTTACCAATAGCTGAGATATACAAAAAGTCAACAACGTGAATTCCAGGATGTCTGGAAACCGAGTATAAAAACTCATGGTCCTAAAGGATTGGGATCAGATCGGATCAGACTAAGTTCAGACGAAGAGCAGAAGGAGCTCAGAAGTGGATCATCATAAGTTGAGTATCAACATAGAGAACCACTGATACTTCTATCACAGCAGTCATTCAGCTGTGATTCCATTCTACGATTAGATCAAGGACATCTACTAGTATCCAGTAAAACCATTAAAGTGGATTATGGTTTAACAATAGTCAGCGACTACAGACTATTGGCAGCGAGATATTCATCATCCAGAACTTCAACATCAGTTCCAGGCATCATCTACTCGAAGGTATGTGTATCTCAGCTATGTTCGAGTTATTCGTGGTTAACTTCTTAGATGCTTAAGATATGTGATCTGACGCTTATACACAGTCTACGATTAACAACAGTAATACACGATATTCATGAAAATACAAAGATTTAATTGAAAGTTAATTTAATGTGGTTTCCTTCTGTTCCTTTTCGATCCTACTCATTACAGATAGTGAGTAGTAACGAATCTTCGACTGTCAATCATTGTTTCATCCCCATGCAATTTAGGCACGACGGTTGGAGGTTGTTAATATTGTAATCCCACTTGAGTGATCTTCATAAATTGACGTGAGTTTGTCATACTTGGTTGTATTAGGTAGTAATCCTGTGGAACAGAGAACATTGAAGTATTGAAACTCTAGGTTGTGTTATATGGATAGTTTTCGTTATGTTGAGAATGTGGTATCGGTATACCTTGATATTGAAAACAAGAAAACATCGAAAACTATTCAAATACTGAAAACTATCGAAAAATCGACATCGAAAATTCCCGACATTTCAAACTATCTATCGATACATCGAAATATCGCAAGTCCTACCCACGACCCTCTGCACCAAAGGTGCGCGTGCTAGCCAATAGGCTAGCGGGAAGAGCTGTACCCTAACTCACGAAATCGGTGCTCACGAGTTCGGAACTCACACTCACTCGACCTCAACCTCACGAAGTGAGCGTGAGCTTGAGTGAGTGTGAGGTCAGACTAGTGAGGTGAGCATGAGGTTGAGTGAGTGTGATGTTAGAATGATGTTCGGAGCGTGAGGTTGAGTAAGCATGAGGTCAGACTGGTGATATGAGCGCGAGGTTGAGTGAGCGTGAGGTCAGACTGGTGATGTGAACGTGAGGTCAGACTAATGATGTGAGCGTGAGGTCAGACCGGTGAGGTGAGTGTGCGGTTAAAATGAGTTTGTGAGCGTGAGGTTGAGTGAGGTTAGGTAAAAGTGGTCACCTCTGGGTCACACAACGAGACCTAGTTGCGAACTAAACGAGAACTGAAAAATGAATTGTGCTGAGCGTCCGTGGCTCCGTGGTACAACGCTGCCTTTGGTCTACCATTAAGAATTTCCTGAGTGCAGATCCGGCATTAGGCGTGCGCGACGTGTGTGGTCGCAAACGTACGATTTTGAGAGGGGCTCCGAAGTTTTAAAAAAGAAAAAAGAAAATAACATGTAAAAAATTATTTTTATGTAATTTTAAATGCAAATTTACCATTTGAATGCGCTAATAACTTTTGTTCAAGAAATAAAATTTTGCTTGAAAGCACCGTAAAGAGACTGGCTCCAAGCGCTCCGCTAAGTTGTTTTGACAGAACTGAACAGTTCTAGACAGTGAGCAACAATCACTAACACATTTTTAGTATATCTGTCGCGCGGACGTCTGGGATCGGCCGATCATTCACGTTATAACTCTTGTTCTTACAGTGACGACTGCGCTGGCGCGTCTGGACATCTTGTCTTGCTTGTAACAGGTTGCAGTAGTTACTTGACGTGAATCGTGACAAGTGAATCCAGTTGACGTATGAATATACTTACTCAGATAGTTTTGTATTTTGTGATTAATATTAGTATTGTGTGTGTATGTGTGTGTGTGTGTGTGTGTGTGTGTGTGGATTGTAATGACTATTTGTGATGCTAATAAACTAAAGATGTTTTCCAAACTTTCTGGATGTCAAAATAGGAAGCGAAAAGCTAAATTCTTTGGAAGCAGAGCATTACTATGCAAGTATTTATCAAAAACCACAAACCCTGTTTCTAGTACAGAAATTGTAGCTACGAATGATGTAGTCGTAACTGACGAACCTAAACTGAATGGAAAAGACGGGTACTCTAACGTAAGAGAATGGAACTACAACTACTAGAGAGTAGAGATAGTTTACAAACTGAAATGGCAACAAATAGAGCAGATGAAACTTGTCAAGGTCAAGAACATGTAACTGTAACTCATTCATTATAAGAGCAAGAAAACTGTAGCCTCAGTTCGGCAGATGTTATAATTTCATTTCCATTAAAAGATCCTGTAACATTGCATTCACATCTTAATCCAAACGATCGTGACATAATTATAGCTGAAGGACAGTTCTAGCCATATTTAGAGAAATATCCCAAAGATGGAACAAAGAGGTCATTTTCCAATGTATTTTACTATCGGCTGGCTTCAAATAGTGGAAATGTTAAGAGTAGTTGGCTATTGTACTATCAACTAAACAATAATGTTTACTGTTTTTATTGTAAGATATTTAGTACTGCACGTTCCAATAAAACTTTCCAGATCAAAGTGGAAAGTGTGATTGAAGGCACATTGCAACTATACTGACTCGTCATGAAACTTCCCCTAATCACCTAAAGTGTTATGAAAGGTGGGTGGAGGTGGAAAGGAGGCTGAACATAGGTAAAATAATCGATGGTGAAAACTCATAAAATAATTGCTCAAGAAAAAGAACGTTGGCAAAATGTTATTAAATGACATCTTGCCATAACACAATTTCTTGTCAAGCACCAAATGAAATCCTAAGGATCAAATTAAACCCTGTACAAAAAGGACAGTGAAAATTATTTAGAACTTGTTGAACTAATTGACCAATTTGATCCTGTAATGAAAGAACATATATAGAGAGAGTATTGGCGAGTGGAAAACAAAGGTATCTGTCATTCTTAGGGAAAAAAACACACTAAACGAATTATCGACACTGTTGGGAGACAAAGTAAGAGAAGAAATACTAAGTAGAATTAAATTAGACAAATACTGTGCATTAATCCTCGACTGAACACGCAATTCAAGTAAGATAGAACAGAACTGTGTTGTTTTGAGGTATCCTACGAAACAAAAGAGAACAAAAGTTGAAATTTGTGAAATTTTCCTAGATTTCATTGAAATAGCAGACACTTCAAAGAAGGGAATGTCACCAGTAGTCTTTAAAAAAAACTGCAAAAACACGACTTGGACATTTCTAATTGTAGAGCCCGAGGATATGATAATAGGGCAAATAACAAAGGAAAAGAATATGGACTAAAAAAAAACAAATAAAAAAGAGATTTTTTTGCACTATGTGCCTGACACAGCCTAAATTTAGTATTAAGCCTTGCTGCAAAAACATCGGTACCAACAGTTATCCTTTTTGAAACATTTCAAAGACTCTTTTTTATGTGTTTGTTTTATTTCATCAACAAAACGTTGGAGCAAATTGTTAGAGAGTCTATCACAATCATATGAGGCATCATTAATATTTGGACCTTCTCTGATATTTAAAAAAAACTTTCTGTAACTAGCTGGGAAGCACGTATTGAATCACTCGAAGCAGTAAGATACCATATTGTGCAAATCAAGCACACTCTTAAGCACTTTGTGACCTACACGAGGATACATCACTTGAAGACGAGGTTAGAAGTGGGACAAATTCCTTATCCGAAACAATTAAAGATTTTGGTTTCCTAGTGTCATTCACTGCGTGGTATATCCTGTTTCAGATACAATTTGCTAGTAAGATATTGCAATCAAAGATCATCAACTTAACTCAAACTGTAGTTATTTTACAATCTGTTGGGGACTATCTGACGGACTTTCGCTAAAATTGATTTGTAGTTGTTTAGTGAAAGCCAAAGACTTGACTAAAGATTTAGAATTCGAAGGAAAATTTAAAACACCCCGGGTTAGAAGGAAGAAGCTAATGATGAAGTATCAATTGACCCTCAAGTGCGTTTCATAGTTGATTTTTTATCCACTTGTTGAACCTGCCGAAATGGCTGTGCAAAAGAGGTTCGAACAGCTTAAGGACAAAATGTAGAAAGTAGAGTTTCTTCTTAAGCTTTATGAATTGCCCAACAGAGAGGACTTGTTTGTTAAATGCAAAGACCTAGAAGACCTCCTTTCAGATGAAAATGACAGTGACATGAAAGAAGCTGACTTATGCGAGGAGCTGATCTGTATCAAGGACCTCATGCTAAATAAAAGTACGTCTACTTTTACGTTTTAGCTATTCAAAATTTATCATATTGATATATTGTTTGGTCAATTAATTCATAATTGTTTTAGGCTCAAACAAAATTATTTCTCAAAGCTTTTAATTTTCAAAATCAAAAAGATGTCTTTTATTTCCTTTTAGTTTGGTTTTAGACGGAAAAAAACACCTCCGAACGTGCTGAACTTTCTGTTGCAAACTGGATCTGCAAACGCTTATGTAAATATGTGGATTGCTTTGCGAATACTTCTGACATTACCGATGTCGGTAGCGTCGACAGAGGGAAGTTTTTCAAAATTAAAATTAGTAAAAACCCACTCTTTATCAAAAAGGATTCAACAACCTTGCAATTCTGCCCATTAAAAATAATATTCCGTCGTCATTATAGTACGATGCACTAATAAAAACATTTTCGGATGTTAAATCCAGGTAGACCCATTGATAAGTGTATAATATAGATTTCAATAAATTTTCTGTAATATTTTTTCTTGATATTCTACACTACTACTATCAATTCATAGTTACCTTTATAGTGTCTTTTCTAGAAAAGTGAAAACTAAAGTTGGTATATATGAACTTTTACGTACTTTTTCTAATCTAGACCTACTGACGTAACTTTTATTAATATGAACATACAATCTGAAATATGTTTTTTTAAGAACATTAAATCAAACAAAACCTTTGTTTAGTTTAAAAATGTGTCTGTTACTTCTACCTGACGAAACAATAAACTGAGTAAAAGAATTTGTAAGAAGTTTGCTCTTTACACTAGTACAGTGCAGCACACATATTGAAGTGTGAAAAAGTGAATTAAAATAACTAGCACTAGAAGTCATTTAAAAAAATCTTGGGAAGGTACTAAATATTTTACTTTAATATTTACAATTTATTTCTACTTATTATTTTTAGTTTTTTTTTTTTTTTTTTTTTTTTTTTTTTTTTTTTTTTGTTTCTACTCCTTTTAAATCGCCAACTTCAGGTATCAAGTTCCGACAAATTTCAGTTAAGAGCACCCATACCATTTTTCGAAAGGTCTTCTGTATTCGTTTTCATTATAAGGGGCGCCAAATCTCATTCTTGCACACACTGCATTTAGCTCTTATGCCGGTTCTGCCTAGATGCAAACTCTAGTGACCACCTATCGTGACAACTGGCTTCATGTTTTGTTCTCAGTCGCACCAGGCTAATGCCGGGATGGTACTTCATAATACTGCTGTGGCCGCTTTTGTCCTCGCATTCTTGTCCGTTCTAGCCTGACTATACGTCATAGCATCTAATGGGTGAACGTTAAACTCCAACTAAAAACAGAAATTGTTCAAGTTTTCATGTCTGCTGCAGCGAAGTGCTGCATGGACGTAGTAGCTGAGAGTCGCCACAGAACGTAGCACTTCAATCATGCGTTGTTGTTCAATAGCGCTGTTCTAGAGTGACTCGTGAGTGAACGTGTGTGTTTTGTGGTGCAGCCGAAATGGCCAGTTACCCATATCGAGAACAGACAATAACGATATTCGCCTATGGTCCAGCAGAAGACAATGGTCTGGCAGCAGCATAAACTTAACTGGACAAGTACTCCCACCGACATCAACCGACGCACAAGGCGTCTGGTGCCATTTTTGGCATTTGTGTGAAATAGGCTCCTTTGATGGAACAGGTGAACGTGGAGGACGTCTGTATTATGTTCGTATACCATAGCTTGACGAACGTGTGCTAAAATACATTTCAAATAACCCCAGTGTAAGCTCCAGGGACGTGTTCCCGTCCGAGTATAATATCAGCCAAAGAATTGTGCTGAATATTCTTCATTACTATCTCTATCACTTGCAACGTGTGCAGGCATTATCGAGTGGGGATTTCCCTTCCAGGTAAAGGTTTTGTCGGTGAACTTTTCACACTGACATCATTGTTCATTTCCATTCGTCGATTCTCTTCACAGATGAAACAACTTTTGGTAGACTGGCATCAATAATCTACACAATCGTCATCTGTGGGGTACAGAGAACGCCCATGGAATGGTTCCTGACGAATGCTGTAATGAGAGATTTCCGATAAATATTTGGTTAATTGTTAGTATGAAGTGATTTATTTTTTTTCACCCTACTGTGGTTTTCCCTGGATATTCGCACTGTTACACGTGAATATAGTAATGATATCTATCTACGGCGTTTTTATTGAAGATTTTGTTTGTCATTTTCTTGTATGAAATGTCCTGTAACCTTCCTTCTTTAAACACTCTACTGTTGTGTTTTCGTGTATTTGCCTAGCCTGTTGCGATCACATTGTGTATTTTTCTTTAGTCATTATTATTATTCTTATTAGAATTTTTATTCTTATTATTATTGATGTCACACCTCGTTGCCTCACGCCTTACGGTCATTCCTAGGTATTACTTTTCGTTGTTTCCGTCGCAGGTTTTCCGTCGATGTGTTCAGTGTGCTCCACGATGAATGCGGTAAGGGTACCTATCAAAAGCTCAGACCGCTATCTGACACCATCTTTTCCCCGGACGTTGTACTGACTGAGGAACTTTATCCCTCGAGACGTCTGGCCAGTATCTTCATCACGGAATGTACATGTCACACAATACTTGGATTGTACACTTTCGGTTAGGCCATTCTGGTAATTGTCACGGTTTCCCTCACTTTCACCAGGACTATGCCGGAGTGACGACCAATACGACGTCTAATTCTGTTCTTCACTTGGTGTATTATGCAACCTCACATAGCCTAGTTTCCAAACGTCCACCATCTTACAACTTGTGCAGATATAGCTGTACCGTTAACGAATACCGTGTTCTCTATGAACTACTTTTCATTTAACCAACGTGAAACACATCTATCCTTCACAGGATGTCCGGGAATCCCTCCATTCCTTTGTGGAATCCGTTGTGCATGCATTCCAGCGGTTTCAAACATGCATTTTTCAATAGTGTAGGTATGACTACCTAACTGATGATTTTAACTGCACTCTCTACGGTGTATTGTTTAAGAATTATTGGCCTTTGAAGTCCATGTTCCAACGCTTTTGACACGGTGTTACTCCTCGACAGGATGGAATTTCTTCTACGTTCACTACGACTTTTTTGTTTCTTTTTGGATGTACTATCACCGCTCCAAGTTTGTGGTTTGTGTCTCTTAGTTCGAATTCACCCTGTATATAATGAACTATACCGACAAATTTTAAGAGATGATTCCTCACATCAAAATAAGAGAAAAGTTCATATGGACCTATGCGAAAAAGTGCATAGTTTAAGATCTAGGGGTGTTCAAAGTCGCGAAAAAGCCAAATTTAACTGGCCCTATTTCGAATTCGAGATTCTGTGGATGCTGGTCCTTATCAGCGTAAAGGAAGTCATGCATATGCAATCCAAAAATGCATATTTCATTAACGTTCAATGGGTGTACAGATTATTCCCTGCAAGGTGAAATTCCCAGACATGTCATCAACCGAACTTTGAGATATGTTCTGACTTTATGATTGGTCCAAAGTAACGATAAGACCTAATAGCAGTGAACAGAGAATACTTTGGAGCGGTATCGGAAGTGTTAAGGATTGTCAGCAGCACCGTTTCTTGTACTCCGAAAAATGCATGCTGTAATGTTTAATTTCACGCTTATAAGTGAAGAAAATGTGAAATATACCGTGACGAAATGCATTTTATCACATATTATTCCAAACATGCACACAAAAAACATGGAGTTGTCGGTTCCTAACATTTCCTCCCTCCGAAGCATTGGATCTCCATTGCTGTCAAGGCTTACTTACCTTCTGCCTACTTGGGACCCTTCTTGAAATCAGGGTATATCTGAAAACTCTATTGAAAACATATCTGAGAATTACGCCCTGTAAGGTATACCCTCTACACCTACTGACAATTGACAATATATACACTTTTGGATTGTGTATATCTGGCTTCCTTTAGGCTGATAAGAACCACCATCCACAGTTTCTGGAATTCAAAATAGGGCCAATTGAAATTTAGCTTTTTCGCGATTTCGGACAGCCATAGTTCTGAAACTATGCACTTTTCAACATAGATCCATATGAACTTTTTCTCTTATGTTGATATGAGGAATTGACTTTTACAGTTTGTCGGTATAATTCATATATATGCAGGGTGTATATTTAACGATAGGTCAAACTTCAAGGGTTGATGAAGAATGACAAAAGAAGTGATTTAAGATAAGATGTTGTTATCCGAAAATGCTTCGGTTCTGAGCTTTAGCTCGCCAAAATAGAACAAAACTGAATAGAACTAGAGAACGAATTTTCGGAGAAAGATCGAATTAAAGGAAATATTGCATTAATTGACATGGATATACGATTGAGGCACAAACCGATGAGGAGCAGTGGCGGTGCAAGGGTGGAGCTCATATGACAGCACTGTTTGGGATCGGAGGCATTGGATAAAACGTACCAGAAAGATGGAAAAGAACACAGGAAGCAAATCGAAAGACGGATCTCTATTTCGGAAATGCAGAAATCCCGAGTTGTAGCCCGCCGAAGCTGCGATTGACTAATACGAACGAGCGAGAACGAGAGAACAAATTGTCGGAGAAGGGTCGGGTCATGGAAATAATGCATTATTGGACCTGGAGATTCGATTCAGGTACAAATCGATGAGGAACACTGGCGGTGTAATGGTATGTTCAGAGGAAAGGATTCACTCTTCCTGCTGGAGGCAAATATCCGACGTCGAAGCTGTGTTGTAATTATCGTACTTAGAACCGTTTAAAATATCGGGAGCGAACAACATAAATACAGGATGTACACAGTGATGTTTGTTTGGAAAAGACATGGCTGCACTGTTATCGAAGTAGGGTGCACTAGATACCTACAAATAATACAAATAGAGGTGAGTTATCATCATCATAAGTGGTCTACCAGACTTGGCGACCACTAGCCACAAGAGAGCTCCTATGCCCGACAGTTCGAACATTGTTGATATGTAAACATTGCCTCTTAATATCATTCTTGATGCATCGTGGTTGCGTGGTAAAATATTCAGATATGAATCCAGGAGTCCTGTAATCGACCCCAAATCACGTAAGGTTTTGTGTTCGACGACATTATTGTACTAGTGTCTCCGGTTTCTCCTAATTCCGTATTCCACCAATTATTGTAAATATCAGTAGACCTGATTTTTGAATAGCCTCAAGTTGCGTTTTAATCCTCTTTCGCAACGCTGTGGCAAGTAAAATCCTCCACGCGCAATCTCGCATAAATCTTTTCTTGAAAGATATATTTAGTAACACACAACAAAACACGTTTCATCTTGTTAAAAACGTCATTCGACCTGTCCTTGCTTGAGTATCATACATTACCTACGTTGTTTGCTGCACACCAACAGAGGAAACAACAAGAGTCTCAGTAGCTGTACGCCCGCTGTATTACAAGACTCGGAGCTCATGGACATCATCGTTTAGCAGGCAAAGTGTTTCGTTTACTAAACTCAAGAAGGCGTGTTTCTATTCCGTGGATAGTCTCTTAGTATCTTTACGTGTGCGTTGTCTGTGCTCTTGGTCGTTAGCGGGATTAGTGCGGGAGTGAAATGGAGTTCACGTTTGAAGAACTTACAGATATGGTGTTTGTATATGGGCTAGATATTGGGAACAGTCGTGCAGCTGCAAGGTTGTATCATTACAGGTATCCAGACAGGCGACATCCAAAGTACTCCATGTTTCTGAGGCTATTTTGGCGTTTACGGGAAACGGTACACTTGCTTCCATTACGTCACGACCGCTGAAGAAGGCGAACAACCATCACTCCAGACCTTGAAGAAGAGTTTCTTGATCCTGTCCAGAGCAACCTTCGATAAACGCTAGAGGATTATCACATTAAATGGGGGTTGATTACAGTACTGTTTGGAGAGTACTCCGTGAACAACAAGTACATCCCTATTATCCACAGAAAGTTCAAGACCTGCATCCTACAGACTTTGCACTCCGTGTGGTATTTAGTAAGCGGCTAGTGCAGCGCTGTTTGCACGACCCGCAGTTACATGCCGCGATACTCTTCGCATATGAAGCCTGTTTTACGATAAAGGATTATTCAATAGCCAGAATAGTCATCTGTAGGCCGACAAAAATCCCCGTTGTATCATTGTGCATGGACATCCACAGAGGTTTGAAGTGAATGTCTGGGCAGACATCGTCGGTGACAAGCTTATAGGACCATATATCTTACCGCCTCGCTTAACTGCATCAGTGTACGCACTGTTTGTGCAAGAAACACTCCCTAAATTATTAGAAGATGCACCTCTTCATGTTCGTCAACCTCTATGGGCTCAGATTGACGGAGACCCAGCACACTTTGGAGTAGCTGCTCGTCAGTGCTCTGGCTATTCCTTCCCCCATTGGTTGATCAGAAGGGAAGGTCCAATGTTTTACCCGGCACTTTCCCCTGATATGAACCGAATTGATTTCCTCTTGTGGGGTTATGTAAAATCTCTCGTCTACGACACACCTGTACAGAAAGAAGAAACCCTCCTTGCACGAATCCTCGTTGCCAGCCATATCATTAGCACGAAACTTGTCATCTAAGAGAGGATGAGACAAAACATATTACAGCGATGCCATATCTGCATCGAAATCAGGGGACGCCATTTTCAGCATATGATGTGAATGTAAGTATATGCGCTTTCCCTACCAGTATAATTTTCTGTTTTGTCTAGCCTTAGTGTATATCGTCCTCCATTACAATACACGCACTGTACGATTGTTGCACCCGACATCCTACATCACTCCGTTGTCGTTTATGCTGTATGTATTTCTTGCTCCAAGGATCCTGCTTAATAAGATCTCTCTCACCCTTTGGTGATATCCGGGCTTTGAGATCCTGCATTCTGCCACATCCTTGACAACTGACACATTTTATAACGCTTCCTAGACGCCGAATATCGCCTGTTTTCTTATGGCATCTTGAATCACTTTCAATCCTTCCTGGCTCTTTTCTCAGCGCTCCGATAGTAATACAATACACTTCTGTGATTCTTCTCTTCTCGCTACTGTTCCTCATCGATTTGTACACTAATCGAATCTCCAGGTCAAATAATGCACAATTTCCTTTGACCCGTCCTTTCTCCAACAATTCGTTCTCTAGTTCTATTCATTTTTGTTCTATTTTGGTACATTTTCGGCGGGCTATAGCTCAGAACAGACGCATTTTCGGATTACAACTTCTTATCTAAAATCACTTATTTTGTCATTCTTCATCATCTCTTGAAGTTTGACCCATCGTTGAAAATGCACCCTATATATATATATAATATGAAGAAGTAGAAGAATGGTGACTGAACTGAATGTATTAAGAGAAAACATGAAAGAGAAAACATGTTTCAACATAAAGTGAGAAGAAAGAAAAGACGAGCACATTTAGTGCTTCAGGTTCTGCTGAAAAGCAATTTAAAAAATGCTAATGCACATATTCTCGGTGAACGAGGTTCTGAGTTCAATTCTCGGTAGTTGGATTGAAGTTGAGTGTACCTTTTAGAAGCAAGATTACAGGAGACATGTATCTACGGTTTTTGGTATTATCTGAATCACATGAACTTTCGCCGAGAATTGAACTTGGATCTCGCTCACGCAAGGCTAAGCTAACCATATAGCAACGAGAAAAATCAATTACAACTTGGGAGAGCAGCAAATGCACTACACTGCTTCAACCCCTCCTTAAGCTGTAGGTCTCATTCCTTATAGCATCTCTGCTCACATCTAGAGTTAAATACAAATCAATAAATCAATCAACAAATTTGAAGGAGGAGGAATAAGGGCGTAATATATCCACTTCCATTATATGTTTGTAGTGAGCTCCCTCGGTTCTATACGGTTACCGTAATCGTCTTTGGCGAAGGGAGTCCAGGGTTCGATTCCCAGTAGAAGCACATGTTTTCCGGATCCCATATTAGCCTTATAACCACGATTTATATAACCTCGCTGCTGCAAGGTACGCTAAATTCTCATGAACAAACCAACCATTCTCAACTTCTACATCCAAGCATCGGAAACTTGATATCAAATTAAAACGAGTTACGGACTTCAGAGATTAAATACAAATAAATTCAGAGCCAAGGACTCTCATATAGGCTCAATAATCAAGAAATTAAGACGAAATCTTATTTTACTCTTTTATTGACGCCCTCATATTCATTCGTTCAGTGGGATATTTTGTTTCTGGTTTAATTGATGTCAGCAAAGATGCCTAAAACTAGAGGCTCTTTTAAAGTGACCAAACTTTTAACTTATAAAAACGAGACGCGTATGAATCGCGGGGGAGTGGTCTGTGAATCTCTGACTCTCAGAGTGCACTGGGCGCCAAAATTCTTTTAAGTTACAAAATGCACAAGTAACGCATTAAAAAGCTTCAGGCACTCAAGAGAATTTAAATCCTTCGAGCATAACCCAAAATAAAATGAAATGAAACGTTTTAGTTTAACGTTTCATGTTATCCTTTCAGGTTAAGACGAGACGAATGATTAATGAAAATGAATGATTGTAAGATTAACTTTATTGTCGTCTCCCAAAAATAGAACTATGGACCACGTGCACCAAACTGAACCATATCGTAAACGTCGCCAACACCTAGTAGGCCACTTGCTGGTAAATGTCGATCGTCGATATAGCGACGCGTCGAAGTGTGCCAGTGGCGGCTGGGTTTCGTCGAGTCGAAACAGATATCTAGGCTCGGGGTGTTCAATTTACAACCGCGTAGCAGCGAGGACTGAATTCTGGTCCGCGCTCCTTCGTTTTGTAGCGGAAAATCGCGATGGGACCAACACGCGAAGGGACCGCTCCAGTCATGTGCTTGTGGTTATTATTATATATTATTTTTTCCTGACGAATTGTTCCTAAAGTGAGCTCCGGGGATCAAGAGTAATCCGTGCCTCTTCATCATGAAATGAAAAAAAAATGAAATGAATTAGTATAACTATATGAATTTAGGTGGCAACTGCCGCCGATCATTAGAAAGTGAATAGGGAGAACTATGAAATAAAGTAAATGCGCGCGCCAATTTGTTCTAAAATTACATAACGAGCCCATTTCATGTGATACCAAACGGTTATCGTCTAATATACAAGGTTAAAGAGCACTCTGATTGGCCAAAGTAAAAGAGAAACTTCAACGATTTATATCTCTGCATGCGAAACTTTTTTCGTCGCCTCCGTGGCGAAATCGGAAGAACACGCGGCTAGTAAGCATAAGATTGGCTGTCCGCGCAAATCCCGGGGTACTTTCTGTTAGTGTTTCTTAGACTCATTTTAATGTAAACAAATCGCGCATATAGGGTATTCAACATTTTGAGGAAGTAAGTTTGCGGTATATTAACCTTTCATCTCGTCTCTGCCGCTGGTGGTATAATTTTCAAAGTGGAAGTGGAGCCATAGCTGATCGTCACTACAAGACATCCAATTTTTGGCGAGATGTCGCTAGTTGTTCATTGCTGGTCCACAGACGCTTACGGCATGGGATTATATATGCTAGTCACTACAGTTATTCTAACGAGAAAGTGTGGAATTGCTCTTATTATTTACATTTTGAAAACCTCTTACGGAACACTATGTTTGTTCATTGTTGTTTTTAAAACGGGACATTTAGGCGCGCCATTTGAGAATAAAAAAACAGGACAATGGTTAAAATGGGAGGTCTGGTTATCTGCGGTTCTTTAGATTTGCCTGATGCTCAGAAAGTTGATATTATTGATCGTCTGCTAAAAGTGAGGAGTTGCCTCACATTGCTAGGGATTTTGGGTGTGATCCTGCAACTGTGAATAAGCGGCTGGATGTCACGCGGAGGAGAGGGACAGAGAATGAACTAGGAGTAGAAGACTATAGGTATCATCAGCAGCCTAAAATCAAATTCTGGTTCAAGAAGTACAGAGACATTCTTTACGTCAATGATATTTCTTCAAAGACAAAGCCGTGAGACGTCCATTTTCAGTAGGATTTATGCCCATTTGAGATATACAAGGTCTGTTCAAAAAGCATCAAACTTTATTTTTTCCCTCGCAAACCAATGAAGTGCGGGGGACTTTCTTCAGCGTAGACATAGAGGAGACATAGTCGTGATTCATGTATAGTCATGATCCTTTCCCGCCCGCAGAAAGCGTCAGTCGCTGGCAGCCTGCCAACGATGAAAACGTGTAGTGAGCGGTCGTCGGATTTCAATTTTTTTTGTAAAATGACAGAAAAACGTGTGGAGTGATATTGCATCAACTTTTTCCAAAAGATTGTCGATACCCAAACGGAAACCATTCAATCGGATCGGTGTATTCAATTTTGAACGAGAATTTGAGCATGAGGAGAACGTCCGCGAAATTTGATTCAGGCTATCATCACCAAGGCTATCATCCCTACTAACCCGACATAGCTCCGTGTGACTTCTGTTATTTCCCTAGATGAAAATGCCACTAAAAGGTACCCGATTTGAGTCAAGAGAAGACATGAGAAATGCGACGACATGATTGCTAACCATTCCAAAAACTGCGTTCCAAAAGTGTTTCCAATAATGGCAGGAGTGCTGGGAGAAGTTCGTGCATTACGAAGGAGACTAATCTGAAGAGGATTAGTGTTTTGGATTTCCACATCAATAAATGCATTTTTCCCAACCAAATGTCCCATACTTTTCGAATACGCCTGTATGATGAAAATCTAATTATTTTTACAAAAGACATGGTAAGGCATCTTCTAATCCGCAAGACGGAATTTATTCCTCCATTCTGGACTGAATCTATACTCAAGAGTGGTGAGATGACTGGAAAGCCTCAGATACAGTACCCCGTATTACACAAAAACCAAATATTTGTTTACGACTTTTATGATGCAAATATTTTTGTCAGTAAAATTATTCCATTCCCTATTTCTACTGACTTTGTCTTATCCAGGGGAAATCTTTGAAAACCTCAAAGGAAATATGCGCTATGTTGCTACAAAATCAAATATATAGATACATTTCATTGGAGATTAACCCTTACATTCTTGATAGATTTCAACCTCCTGCAGTGTGATAACTGGGAGGCCTAAGAGAAAGTATACACCATATTGCATGAATCATTGTTGTAAAATTATCAAAGAAAACTATTTTCTTAGCATCATATGATTTCAATAATGAAACTGCAAAGTTTTGGAAACTTACATCTTTTGCCAACTTATCGTTCATCGATTTCGAACGCAACCATTAAGAATGATTGGGATACCTTACAAATAATATTCACTATGTTTTATCGAATTCAAATCACATTTCTGTAGTTCCTACAAAAAAATGGTTTTCTACAACTGTAAAGTTGTAGCACGGAAGGATTTTATTCCCTTTACTACTTTATTTTTGGTAGTTTCTTTCAACATCAAACAATAAGGTTATGTTCAAAGAATGGGGGAAGAGATATGTCAAGTTTAATTAAAATTGAATACTTTTACGAGAGTTATGGTGAAACATAGAGACTGGCGGACAGAGACATAAATGCTGTTTGTGTCAGTTTGTAGCCATTTGCTACTTTCGTTCAACGTGTATATTCAGTGTCAAATTTAAGCTTATTTGTGTATGTTAAAATAGAAAAATCTAGAACACCCTTACTTTTGATCTAGAATCATTTCTGTAGCCTTATATTATTACCTTAGGAAAAAACAAAAAAAAAGTCTAACTAAATGGAAGCATAACTCAAACTCTAATACATTTCGTTCTTAGAAGAAAATACAAAAAAAAGTACGTGATGAAGATTTGAACATGGGTCAGCTGATTGGTAGTTAAGAACATACCCACTGCACTACATGCCCACGTGTTGCATTGCTGCTACCATGAACTTTAAACGTGCAAGTGATTTTTATGTTTCTGTTGTGTGAAACTTAACCATGTACTAGTTTTTTTTTCTGTTGCCTCTGTTTATTACACTATTGTGTTATGTATTGTGTAAACTGCATTTGTAAACTAACATATTTTATTATTTTACCAGCATCCACAACATTTAAAGTTTTAATATGATAAACTAGATTATTAAAGCAAACCGATTTTCTCACATCTCCCATCGCTTCAATCGGCAAAATATACCATACCGCGAAAACCATGCATTTGATTTTGTGACACATAATACATCACGATGAAGGGACGAACTGACAGAAAGATGCCAAAAAAATAGATGTCTGTGAGACATGAAACGTGTACATCCGTTGAAATCTCGAAATTGATTTTTCCTCACTACTACCGTACCTTCTCTCCTTTTATCGCTCGGAAGTAAAAAAGGGAAATTTCAATATGATTGAAATTGTCCTATTTCTTCCTTTTAGAGTGAAACTATCAGAAGCGCTGAAATACATATTTCCTTATTTTTTTACTTACGACTTTATGTAGCGAATATAAGATCTCCGACTTAATCAAATCTGATTAAACAAAGAACACTTTGAGTATTTTATAAATGTGCTTCTTTTTCCCTTTGGAACATAATTTTCGAATACGTTTCAACATATATGTCCTAATTATATGTTATTTATTTCATTATTTATTTAACATATTACTGTTCAACGTGAACGTCAAAAGATGATAATAAACAACTTTGTACACAACAAATACGAATGTGGAAGGCAAACTAGACAAATAATAATGTCAAAATGTCAATAATATTTTGTAAGTATTAACTTTGTGATTCTACTCATTGCCTAAGATGGCAGCTGGTTTTGAATGCATCTTAACGAATTTTCTAAAATAGTGCTGAATCCGGAAAGCTATTGGGAAACGAAAAATTAGCGTTATGGAATGTACAAAATTAACTTTCATTTTTATGACCAAAAAAAATCAGTAGATTAATTTCCCACAAATGTTAGTTTCGTAACTCATATTGTAGCTAAATACTGTCCGGATTCTTTTCATACTTCTTTCTGTTTAGAGTTGTAAACCTAACATTGTCTTTCGCCATTTTAATGAGAAGCAAGTTGATGTAGCAAAATAACATTTTTTGAATACTATGAAATAAGTATTTAAATATGTCATATATGACTTACTTACCGAAGTTTCAAACAAGTGAAGGGTAGAGAAAGGGGGTTACTGCTGAAGTTCTCTTTTCGCTAGTTATCTTATTTTCTAATAATAATATGAGGTGTGTCATATCGAAAGCTCATTGAGGCGCTTTATTTCCATATACTACCACTGGCGCAAATCCCGGGGGGATGAGGGGGATATTTCCCCCTCAATCTTGAAACTGGGGGGACAGTTCCCCCCAATAATCTGATTTGAAAAGTGCTTTTTGGGGTTAAGTGTGATGATTTGTGTCCGACTGCCACAAAAGAAAGTGAGATGAAATTGATTTCCCTTGGCTTTTAAATTGCACCTTTATGATGTAAGGGTTTCAAACTTCATTACTTTAATTTTGTCATTAATCGTTAGTCTATTTTCAACTAGTCTATTTTCGCTGAGATGAATAGTGACAGTTTTAACCCATTCAACTTCAAAGTCATACTCCACTCCCCAGGGATGGGGTAACATTTTAAAAGTGATCGAAAATGACAGATATTAGTATTGAATTCATGGTTTTCGAGGTCCCTGAGTTTACCGGTATCAATTTTCATGATGTTTAAGTTCGTCCTCACTCCTTGAGGTGGGGGTGGGAAAGGATGACTTTTTGATATATAATCAGATATGCTAGCTAATTAGTAACTACTGTAATTAGAGCGAATTAAACACATTAGCATATTTTCTCGCGCTTGTGCGGGGCTCTCCGGGTTAAATATTACTTTATTGTGAATTTTAAAAAAATCAAAATTTTGCCGCCCTGTCCTGCACAGAATAGCACTTACCTAAATACGAGCCTGTCACTACTTCATCCACTTCGCCTGATATATAATATACAGGTTCAGCTCAAAAACCAGATTCATCTACCGTAATATGAGTCTCATTAGTAGTTTGTTGGCATTCTTTCGTCACTCATGAATATTCATGAGTGTCGATAATTTTGACATTGTAGCAGTTGGTAATACACAGTCGGTTGACAGTTTGAAGAATGGATACACCTTTTTTCCGCATACTAATGACACATAATGTATGCAAGTGCGGCCGGAGGTTGTATAGAGAACATGACATATAATAAATGTTTCTGGTGATAAAGAAATGTTAATTGGACAAGCAGAATACAGAAAAAAACCTTTTGGAAATAAAATATGCAGATCACACACGTAGGACTATTTAATATAAAGTTGGATTCATTAATATGCAGCACATGTAACGCGACAGCTGCTGTTGGAGAATATTCTGGAATTGTGATCGTTGGAATGAGTGAAAGAAAGCACTGGAAACATCGAGATCTTTTTTTTAAATTTAATATTGTTGTAATAGGGGAAAGAACACACTCGAAACTTCTGGAAAGATTGAGGGGCATATAAATACTGATGCATTTGCATGATGTGTACATTTAGAAAGAAGACAGCAGGAACATCTAGTGTTAAGTTTGCGAAGAAGATATTTTATTACTAGGAGAGACTGGAAGATTGGTAAGTACTAACGTTGTAGTTTTCTTGTATTATATTTGTTAATTTTTATATGGGAAAGGGACATATTGTAATTGTTTGGAGTATAAGGGGACGGAACTGTTTGGTTTTATCGGAAATTGATTGCGGATTTTCCGGCATTGAAAATGATATGACTCGGTGTACTTTTATGGAATTATAACTTGACTAAGATATAGTATAATGTAATATGTAGTGTAGAGGGAATCAACATTAATGATTACACCGGGAATCGAATGAGTATTCTCCCAGGTGGAGAACCGTACGCTAAATTTTACGCTTGAAGTGTGAACTTATTACTTATATATAGCTATGAATTGTGTATGACATAACAGGAAGTCAACAGAATTCGCATCGGGAATCGAACCAAGGCTTTTCCACGTGAGAAACCGTATGATAAACCTTTTGCTTAGCAGGTATCGTTACTTATATGTAGCTATGAATTGTTTAAGACGAATAACTGGTATTTAGAAAGTAAATGGTAAGAAGGAAATTATATTGAGTAGGGAGCCATGACACTGCCGGAACTCGAACCAGGGTTGCCCCACGTGGAGAACCGCACGCTTGCTTGCACTGTAGACTTTCCTCAGTTATAAATGGTATATTTTTACTGTGTATGAACAAACTTATATTGGATAGGTAGTTAACAGGATCTGCACCGCGAATCGAACCGTGGCCCTCTTATATGCAAAGCCAATATAGTTGAAAACGTTAGTGCTACGTTGAATATTATATTTTGTAATTTGATAAGTCGTAATACGGTAACTAAGTACAGTTTTTTTTCTTTTCTGTTTTAGGTGCTGAAGCAAATAAGTGATAGAAGCGAGAAAAAACAGAGGGCACGAAAGACGTGGATCATTGGACCAATTGGAACAGAGATAAACTAATATTCGGTATTATTATTATTATTTTCAAAATTTTGTTTGTTTTCAAGTTTTTTTTATTCATTGTATACATATATTGATTGCACTTTTTTATCTTGTATTTTACAGAAAAAATGGAGTTTTACTTCGAAGAATTTAACGTTATTGATGAAACCATTTTCCAGGGAACATTGAGAGGCTTGGATAGTGCTGATGGCGTTTTACATACGTGGCAGCAGGTAGTGGACCTGCAAGCATTGGATCGTCTGAAATTGTAAGTGATCTACTATCGCTTTTGTACTTATATTTTAAAAATAATCAATATATCATACTGAATAATGTTCGCTCAGCAGCGGACATTATAGAGCTTTTTGACCACGGATTTTTCCGTGAAGATCAATTGTATGATGCGGCATTTATGTCATATTTAAATTTTATGGCCTCTGAGAAGGGGCAGTTAGAGCGAGTGAGTGATAAAAGTGTATCCGCGTTCTTTGCATTTACGGGAAATCGTGAAAATGCTCAATCAGAACATAATGATGATTATGACTCATTACATACTGATTGGGCACTATTAAATGAAATTAATTTGGATGAACCATTAGAAGTTCAAAATTCCGAAACTGACTTTACAGAGATGTTGTGGCAAAAATTGCAAGAAATTGAGGAAGAAAATGCGCGTGTTGATCGTCTGAATAATGCACATTATTCACAAGATATGCGGCCCACAACTTCTCAGCACCCTCCATTGCGAGGGTATGGAGGGAATAAAATAGAGTGTAATATGTTTGAAATAGTGGGGAGAAATGTGAGAGAGTACCCGCGTTTCAATATGAAAGGGGTGGAAATTATTGTAGAACCAACGGTGCAACATGTAATTACAAATCCCATGGATTATATTACATCCATGATGGATTATGCGCTTTCTTCCGTTCTGAGGGATACACGTCCCCACGATTTTGTTGGTTTAAGAATAAATTCCGACAGAGATTTCCTGAATGAAGAAGCGTTTGTTCCATGGCGAAAACGTCAAAATTTGAATACCGATGTGGTTCCTAGAACGGTGGAGAACGTACTAAATAGCAACGAATCATTTCTTTTAGGGAATCAATTAGAATTCCGGTTTGACATTTTTGATGGATTACACGGGCAGGGTATACCTAAACGCGCAGCGGTAAGAAAATATGCAGAAATGAGTATTTTTCTCAAGGATCATGTGGTGGCCACAAAGGCTAGTGATTTTCTTTGTCTGCCAAAATCCATAGTATATTGGATTACAAAACATGAAGAGAGTAAGGATGCACTATACACTATGACCTTGCCTACACGCAAAACTTGTGAAAATAAAGCACAAAAATTGTGTAACGATGCGAAAATGTACGTTGAACGGGAACAGGGATTTGATTTGGAAGATGTAGTTGCTTTTCAAAATTATTTAGTGAAAAAGAATTATCAAATTGTAGTATACGAACTACCGGAAGATTCCAGAACACCTGTGGTACGCTACCCAGGAATAAATGCGGAAAAAGAGATATTTTTTTGTATCAGAGAGGGGATACTGTGGGTCATTTCCAGTCCATTAAGAATATTAATTCATTTATGGGTAAGAGGAATTTATGTTTGTCGTGCTTGGAAGGATTTTATGAAACACGGGCGGCTAACCAATGTCAGATAAGATGTTCGTACTGTGAACATTTTCATAGTAAAGAAACTAACGCGAAACTAGTACATTGTACACAATGTATAGAAACTTTACTGAAGGCACTTGCTTTAATAACCATTTAACACTAAATAAAGTAAAAACAATCCACATGTGATTACGTGAAATTGTGTAACGCATGTGGTGTAATTTACGATGTGAGAAAAAGAAAATCAGCTCATGTATGCGGCGACTATTATTGTAGTCTTTGTAAAGTGCACGTAACTTTTGGCCATCGATGTTTCGTTCAAAAGTGTAAACTAAAACGCACTGAACGGTCTTTGTATATTATATTTGATGTGGAAACCATGCTATTAGCACCAAATGAGAAAGGTGAACGGGAGCATGCCGTAAATTTGTGTTGTTGTTTGAATGTATGTTTCCACTGCATAATACAGGAGTAGATAGTTTGTGTTTTAAGTGAGGAGATAAAATAACCGGGAACATTTAATCATGTGATAATATGTTTTCTTTTACAACCATGGAGGCATTTATTGAACATGTGCTTATGGAAAGGCCAGAGTATCAGATCATTGTGGCACTTGCTCACAATAATTTGCGATATGATGGCCTATTTTGTGTTCGGATACTTATTGAGAAACAAAAAATAACTCCACATGTTCTTATGCACGGTCAAAAGATATTTCAAATTAGTATTAGTAATCGTTTTTATTTTCGGGATATTTTTCTTTATCTTGGTGTAAAATTATCCAAGTTACCGAAAACCTTAGGATTGAATGTTGAATTGAAAAAGGGAGATTTTCCATATCTCTTTAATACAGAGGAACATCAAAATTATGTTGGAGAATGGCCGGCATTACATTATTATGACCCGGACTCACGTAGTACGGCAGACCGGGCAGAACTTATGCTGTGGCATGAAGAGCGAGTACGGAATGGTGATATTTTTGAGTTTCAGAAAGAATTGATGGAGTACTGCCGGAACGATGTGCGTATATTGGCGGAGGCAGTAATTAAATTTACCTTCATGATTGAAGAGAAAACAAATGGTATTCAATGTTTTATTTCCAGCACAACAATCGCTAGTCTAGCAATGTTGCCGTACCGGTGTCATCACCTGATTGAAAACACAATTCCAATTATTCCTATAAACGGGTTCCAACTTACTCAACAACAGAGTATTAAAGCATTAAAATAGTTGAAGTATATGGAACACGTAGCAAAGAGATCTTTCGTTACTTCGAATAATGCGTTGGAGGAACGGAATAGCAGATACAAAGTCGATGGTTTTGACGCTAAAACAAACACTATATACCAGTTCATGGGATGTTTCTGGCACGGTTGTAAAAGCTGCTACAAAGATAATAGAAATAGCATTTTACGCAAAGAATATGGTGCGTACAACACTTGTGAAAAGAGATACGAACAAACAGTGCACTGCCGCAACTATTTGAAAAAATTATGTTATAATTTAATAGAAATTTGGGAATGTGAATGGGATGCAATGGTAAAACGTGATAAACGTATACAGAATATCCTCGAACAACGGTGCAAACATATTCGTGATCCTCTCATTCCGAAATCTGCCTATCAAGGAGGTAGAACAGAAAATTTTAAGTTGTATGTAGACTGTGCAGAGGACGAATACGTGGTTTAAGTAGATGTCACTTCGCTTTACCCCGCAACAATGTGTAAACGAGGCATGCCTGTGAATGTACCTAAAGTACACAATGGCCCCAATTTCCCCAATGTGCGAAACATTCATAGACTTGTAAAATGCATCCTCCTTCTTCTTCCATCCTCCGATTTATATTTTCCAATCCTCCCTTATGTTACGGGGGGAAGATTAATCTTTGGATTATGTAAATCGTGCATGGATGAACAAAATGATGATGAATGTACGCACATAGATCTTGAACGTATCATTACCGGTACGTTCTCTACCCCCGAACTGCACAAAGCATTAGACAATGGGTATGAGCTAATTGAAATTCATGAAATATGGGAGTTTGATTTATTAGTCCCGGAAAAAGATGTTTGTGAAGGATTATTTGGGTCATATGTAAAATCCTTTTTACAAATGAAACAAGAAGCTTCAGGCTTTCCTGCAGAATGCACTACAAAAGAAGAGCAGGAAAAGTACATTGAAGAATATTTCAGGCATGAGGGAATACAGTTAAATTATGAGAACATAGAATATAATCCAGGCCTGCGCAGTACAGCGAAACTGTTTTTGAATTCGCTGTACGGGAAATGGGGACAAAGAACAGACCTTTCACAATGCACAATGGTTGATACAGCAGAGGATTTTTTTAAAATTTTAACAGATCCTAAATACGAAATTCAAGCTGTAACATCAATTGGTGAAACTCATTTAATTGTTCAATATAAAGACTGTGAGAGTGAAAATATCCCATTAGCATTTTCAAATGTTGTGCTTGCAGCGTTTATAACATCATGGGCACGACTGTGGCTGTATGATCTACTAACATGTGTTGGAGAACAGAATGTAATCTATTGCGATACGGACAGTATCATGTTTATACAAAGAAAAGATGAGCAACTCCCATTAAAATTAAGTTCGTATTTGGGTGGGTTAACAAATGAAGTTCCCGAAGGTTGGGAAATACGTAAAGTAATAGCCTTAGGTGCAAAGAATTACGCCTACGCTTTACGCAATGCTAGTGGGGAAATGAAATATGTCTATAAAATTCGTGGAATAACATTAAATCACAGAACAAGTGATAAAATTAATTTTGATAGTTTTTATGAGTTAGTGACGGGGAATCGGGAGGCAACTGTAATCGAAATGCCATCCAAAATTGTTCGGAAACCAGATTTGCGCATCTTTTCTCGAAGAGAACTAAAGACACATCGAATGGTGACCAGTAAACGCAGACGAATAGACGCTGACATTGTGACTGACGTACCAAAAACTGTTACTGTTCCGTATGGCTATAGATCTCAAATGATTGGCCAGAGACTCGTTTTTTTGGGGGAATAAAAAGCAGAGTTTCTATCACATTGTGTCATTTGCAACGAAGATGTTAAGTTTTGAACATCCGTGCACTATTCTCATAGCCGGTCCTTCCCGTTCTGGTAAAACTCACTTTGTGAATCGATTAATCAAAGAAAGAAATGATACGTTTAATGTTTCCTTTAAAGAAATTGTATGGTGTTATGGCGCAGTTATACCAAACTTGGCCGTTGATGCAAAAATATGTTTTCTGGAAGGAATCCCCGATATAAATACTTTTGATATAAGTGAAAATTCTTTCCCGGCAGTTGCGAACAAAGTTGAAGTGTTCTTGGCATGCTGTGGTATGTTAGTGCCCAAATATGACATCCAGGTGAAACAGATATATTTCACGGTGACGACTGCCTGCCATTTGGACCCTGGCAGGTGATTTTCATACAATTTCTTACAGTTTAATTACGTAACGTTGAGCGGGAGCAGATGATGTTCGCGGACGTTACGGATGCACATCAGATGGAGCTGATTTCGAATGGCTATGTTCATAGATGACGTTGCGAAATTGAACTGCTGAGAGCTCGCATGCTGGCTCAGTGGGTTTTCCTAGCACACCAACCAGCAAATCTTCTGCGACACTGAACACGTCATCTTCGGAGCCCACTACCTGGTGCTTATGGTGGGCGATTATTTCACCACGGATTTCTGGTTTGTGTAACGGGCTACAATAGCAGTCTCTGTAGTCACTCTGACTGTAAACCCATATTTCTGGCACTGTTTTACTCTGCTTATTACGAAAAATGACCATTGGAAAAAGTCATGTTATAACTTTCCCAGTAATGGTTTGATTTAGATGGCATTTGACAACATTCACGCACGTTACTCACATACCTACAAAGTTAGACTCACCATTGCTTACGATAACAGACATGTCGTTCTTGTATCATTGCCCTGATGGCAGTAGTGTTGCTTTGGTCCAATATATAAAGGTAACCAAGAAAGTTATGTTGCTTTCTCACCTACTACCCTTGAACACCTATGCCACCTAAGGCGTGCCTGAAAGATCAAAAATAGCCCCATCGCCATCGACGACCTTCTGCCAACGTTCTCGAAAGCCATGGATTCCATCGCAGTAGTATTTGGTGGACCGTAAAGCGGAGAAAGTATCAAGTGCATTTTGCAGCTTTACTAGAGATTTGAACTGGCGTCCTCTAAGGTGATTGTCCAAGGATGAAACAGGTGATAATCGGGCAGGTATAATGTCCGGGGTGTATGGCGGATGCAATTGTGTTTCCCATCCAAGGAGTAAAATGGTTTCCTGGGTCATCTTAGCCATGTGGGGCTTAGCGTTATCCTGTGGCAGGAGGACCCCTTTGCGATTCAGAAGTGATGGCTCCAAAGTTTTGAGTTTTTCTTGCACACGGCTCAATTGCTGACAGTACACAGTGGCATTGATGCTCTGACCAGCTTGTACACACAGAAAAGAAAGTATTTGAGAGTTGACAATAATCAGGAACAAGTGAATTAATTTCGACCTTTTTGTTGTTATCTATAGAATAGTGATAATTTGATAACTTGCCAAAATCGGTAATCTAATATATTAATTTATTGTTGAGTTATTAGGGAAAGAAATTTTGTCAACTGAAAAATACTTTCTTTCGTGACTGTAGTACTTCCCGGTGCACTATGCCGCGAGTAGTCCACCGAACGTACAGGAGTAACTTCTTATGGCGCAGTGCTGATTTCGAATGTTTTGGAACCGGATCATGGGATGCTAACCAATGATAACGGTGCCATGGAACTGATTTCTTTCCCACGAATTGAAACAAAAGATTCTTTTATCGTTTACCCGCATATATGTGAAACGTTTTTTCACGGTGAGAAGATTTTAATGAATAACAAAGACCACATTCATTATCTGAACTACACGTATAAAAATCGTATTTCTATTACTTGAATCCTCAGTGTTTCTTCCTTACTTATTAACATGCAAAGACTACATTTTATAGTTACTTGGAACAAAATTAAGTGCTTTCTTCAATTTTTTTAATGGAAATACTTGCAGGCTAGAGCAGACCAAATGTTTGAGCGACTGACCGGTGCCAACCATATCGCTCACTATGATTTTATATTCACGTTCTCATGTTCGAACTACTCCCCTCTCCTTATATATTGTGGCCAGTGAACTATGAATTATCGCAAATATTTTTTTGCATTTAATTTTACATATCCATACAGGTGGCTTAACCTGATTACATTTTAAAATGAACTGCCAACATTGACCAGTCGGTCAACCCAGGTCACACCTGGAGCAGCTCAGCCCTAGGAGTTTTATCCGCTAGTTGATGTAGCTAACACGTTCGTTAAATTCGCTATGAATTAAGTAAAGGGGCATACGTCTCATAGCCGACCAAGGACTTGTACAACGGCTAACCCCCCATTTAGTGAAGTCCCGGGTCCGCTGACCCTGTGCGTATAATTAGTAAACCAGCCTAATTATGTCCTAATGTCTTAATTATACATTGTGACTGCTTGTATTTGTTCTGCTGTATACTATCAACTTTTTACGGATTCTTCTGACAACAGACAAAAACTTACGTTGTGCGATTACCTTTAGTGTTACCCACAGTGCTAATCTCCCATGTGCGCTAGTTAGTAGTGTGAGCAAAGTGTTTGCGGTGAACCCCCAAATATAATCTTTCATTCACCAATATACTTGATACAAAGAGCTATTATATCGCGAAATGTGAAGCGTAATTTTGTTTGTGGAAATAGTTAAGTATCACCATCCATATCAGTGTTTAGTGTTGTGACTGTTTTTTTTTTCTACATTTTTTACACATAGTGCATTCAATAAATAAGCATAGTATTATGCTTATTTATTGAATGTGTTGTTGATTGTATTGTTGATTTAATGTGTTGTTGTTGCTTGTATGAAGGTTATTTTTGTGTGTCGTGGTCTGACCAATCATCTGGATGTCCGTGAGGATTTCAAGACGAGACATCCGAACCTCCCAATCCTTGATACTCATTTAAATTTTGAGACCTGAAGGTAATCCGGGAAAAGTTATGTAATCCCTTTTTGGAAATGTTCTTTAATGTCTTAACCAGATAAGTTCAAATCTCCTGAAAGTACTTCAATGGTGGGACAGCAGGAGAGCAGATCATCCATTGTTCGCCTCAATTGCTGTTTGAATATCTTCATGTTGTGCATGTGTTGGTCTTCCAGCACGTGGTGTGTCTTCGAATGTTTCGTCACCGTCTTTAAACTTATTTAACCACCGCTTTACTCTCCGCGTAGTCACGACAAGCTCACCAAAGGCCTGACATATATTCTGCCCCGCTACAGTAGCGTTTGACCCCAGTTTGAACTCATACAGAATACACGAACTTATGACGGAGGTCCCACGTTCATTCTGTCCTTACCCAAGTTCACGCCAGAGAGTATGTTAGATATACCCACAGCAACAACTGATCTTCGCCTTATCTCAATTAGCATTCAACTCACAATGTAAGAGCCACACAGAGCTCCACAAAAAGTGACATAACTTTCTTGGTTACCTTTATAAATCGACCAACCTTCTGTAATTTTCCCGCAATATCTTGGAATTTTTGAACTGATACCGTTCGCCAAACAGACAAATTGATGAACAGAGTCGACCTGTAAGAGTTGCTACGCTTACCCGTAAGACGTTTGAAACTGAAAAATTAGTTACTTACAAATGGAGTGTATTTACGATTATTTATCTTTTGAGATAATGTCATTTTTAACACCGAGGTATGTTAGACGGAACCTAGCCCTTAAGTTGGGATCCGATCCAGCTTTAAATTTTAGCCGAAGCTTAACACTCTCGCGGGAATATAACGCAGGACTGTGTGTTCAAAAAGCGCATGCGTTACTTAAAAGACAACAACAACAACAAAAAAAAAAACACTGTCATTGTTTGTGGAAGGAAGTTGCCGATAATTTATTTTTGTATTCGTGTGTTTTGATTCTGAATGATATATTTAAGAATTTGTTTCCGAAAGTGTAATTGTTTCTTCTTGCAATTTAGTGTCCAAACTTTTCATCGGTAGAGTACATTATACTTTAATATCCTTAAAGCCAGGAATAAATAATGTTTGCCTAAAAGTTCCTAAATAAAAGTATGTTGGCACATTTTATTCCTAATTTTTATCCTTGTCCGTTTGGAAGATAAGAACTCCTTAGATATGTTTTTCTTTTCTTCTGGTTATAAGTGATATATATAGTGTAATTTTTAGATTAAGAAACAATACTGACGAGGAAATTTTTTCTGTCACACAAAATGTGGAACGAGACTATAGTCAATCGATTTGTGTTAGTGAACACGAAAATCCATAGGCAGGAGAAACCCTCGATCGCAACCGTTCCGTACTTATGGGTGGAAGAATAAAGACACTGCCAACACAACACGCTGCGGATTATGAGACGAAATATGGCGCGAGTTCGACGAAAATACGCATAGAAGCACAGATATACTAAAATCTGACATTACATTCGACAATACTCTGACAAGCAGAGACGTAGCACATAACGACAGAAGAGGGGCAGATAAGCGCAAGTAAAAATGATCATATAATTGAGGAAAACGAAGAAGCAAGACGTCAGAGAAATTTTACTGTAATAATACGTGTTCAAGTAATCAATCACAAACTACGGACAGCCTGTAGGCTTCAACATAAGGCAGAAATGGAAGAGAGAGAGGTATGGAGGTGATTGACCATAGAATCCGGACCCCCTCTCCTCGTAACGTCGGATGTGTATAGACTGTTGTAGTACTAAGGGTAGCATTTGGTCTCACTTTTGGCCCCTGGGTCCCTACCTTAAGACCCATGGTCCCTGACCCAAGGTCAATGACATAGTGGTACTTAGGGTCACACCCTGTAGATTTTGGAATGGGTACCTTGGCCCTCTCCCTAAATTTTGGGAGGGTATGTAGGATCACCCCCTTAAAATTTGAAAATTGCCAAATTTAAAAATTGGGTATGATAACCTAGGACCAGGGTATGTACCTCTATAAGTTTTGGGGGTCCATCTCACTCCCTTTGATAATTAAAAAATGCCAAAAATTTCAATTTCGGAGGTTTTTGACATAATTTATTCCCTTTGATGAGGTCTTATTACCCTATATGATTGTATGGGCATGCACAGGGTCCATTACCTTTCATAAGATATAGGTACATTGGTGCACCCCTTTGAAAATTTAGCGGGTTGGCCAAGGTACCCCTGCCAAAATCTACAGGGGGTGGCCCTGTATCCCTAGGTCATTGACCCGGGCAGGGACCACGAGTCCTGAGACATTGGCCCAGTGACCAAGGGTGAGACAAAGTGCTGCTCTTCCTACTACAACAGTCTATACACATCGGACGTTACGAGGAGAGGGGGTCCGGACTCTATGGTCAGTCCCCTCCATAGCTCTCTTTCTTCCATTTTTGCCTTATGATAACGTCTACAAGTTGTCTGTAGTTTGTGATTGATTACTTGATCACGTATTATTTCTGTACAATTCCCCTGACGTCTTGCTTCTTCGTTTTTCTCAATTATATGATCATTTTTACTTGCGCTTATCCGCCCCTCTTCTTTCGTTATGTGCTACGTCTCTGCCTTCACTTGTCAGAGTATTGTCGAATGTAATGTCAGATTGTAGTATGTGTTTAACTGTGCTTCTAGGCATATTTTCGTCGAACTCGCGCCATATTTCGTCTCATTATCCACAACGTGTTGTGTTGGAAGTGCCCCTACTCTTCCGGAACGGTTGTGATCGAGGGTTTGTCCCGCCTATGGATTTTCGTGTTCACTAACACAAATCGATTGACCATATTATCGTTCCACATTTCGTTTGACACCAGAAAAGGTCTCCTCTTGAGTAAATTAAAAAGGCTTGAATTTATATGATATATTTAGTTTCTTATTCATAGAGCTTCAGATCTAGTCAACTCTTGTCACATCTGCATTTAAAGTCTATTTGTACTACCAATTACATTTATCAATATTGATATCAAATTGATAGTAATTTTCAGAGACAGAAGTTCAATACCAGTACGTGTCATGTTACTTTTCTTACTCTATAACTAGTCAACTCTATAACTAGAAATGCTAAAATTATTATCACTTTTTATCCTACTGTCGTTCAGAGAAAACAGACAACTGACGTTATCATTAAAATCTAGAGGAGATTTACAAGACAGTTCGATAGGTAAAATGATTCCTATGAACAAAAGTAGATTGCTATCATTATAAATTAAATGAAATAGTAGCTTTTCTTCCAATACAAATACTTTAAACTCAGTACCTTAATTAACCAAGTAAAAAAGAAAAAAGTGAAAGCCTGTCATACATAAAGAAACATGATTTCAAAAGAAGATTAGTTACAAAAATCTCAAAAAAGCCTTGTTTCACGTAACATACAAAGCGAACAATTATTCTTTCTTTCTGTTGAATATTACACATTTGTTATTATATGATGTGGGATTTGACAGATGAAGCACGTCGTCGTGTTACTATGGCAACATAATTTCCCTGGAGTTCTTTCTCTTTTCGTATATGTATGTATTTTATCTGCACCGTTGTTTCAACGCTTCGCTTTGAAGGGACCACCAATTATCCAGATTCTTTAGTGTGGAGAAGAACAAACCTTTTAATTAGACAGCACAAGTGCAACTTCTGAAAACGAGCGAACAGCCATTTCTAAGAGAAGCTTACAACAGTAAAAGAAACAAAAGAAGTTGCAAACGATGTTGAAAAAGCCACTCATGCAGAAGATGATGTGCAAGGTTTGAGAAAGAATGTGCCTTTGCCAAATGACAAGTCTTTCTTATCAGGTTTATGCGGCAGTGGTCGCGTGTTGGCAGGGGATATCTGCAAAACAAATGGCTGAATCAGCCAGCTTATAGTTCAGTCAACAGTGATAAAAGTTGCTCAGCGTCTTCATTGTCAAGCGAGAGATTCTCATGCTCACTCGGTTGCTGATATCACACGAGAAAGAATATTATGTAATAAAGATACAAATATTAATGTGTCTGTAAAATTCTACAATGTCTCCCTTTTGTAATAAAGATAGAAATGTTAACGTGTTTGTGTGAGGATCTACAACAAGCTAACACTTTTTGATAATCCGCTTCTCTGGTGAGAAATGTTACCCGTTTAAAGTTATAAATAATAACTTTCACTCATAAAACAAAAGTTATCTTCGCGTCATTATTCTCGGTTTGTCTCTTCAGCCAATAAATGTCGCTTCACGGTCTACCCGACACAATTTAGGAATCAAATAATATGACCTAATTAACCTTAAAAATCTACAGAAATTCGGAACACGTGACAGATGTAAGTACACTCTTCCAAAATATAACCGCATTCGTGAATTTTCTAAGTTCCTTAAAATAGGACATTTGGGCAACAACGCATTCATCGAAGAAAGAGTCGGAGTAGTGAATCGCTTCTAATGCACTATTCGCTGTCTGAAATATTCAACCCCTATTTTGTTATTTAATGGAATGCCACTTTCACAACAAAATAATACCTTGGCTAAAGCATATAACTTTGTTGTAGTTGCACACTTTCAATCAAAAACAAAAAAAGTAGAATCACAAAGAAGAAACAAGGAAAGTTTGTAAATAACTCCTTAGCTATCAATACACAAAAGTAGTTTCTCTTATATACTATTGTTATTAATAGTTTTACTAAATTATTATTATTATTTCTAATAATGTGGAATTCAGTAATAAATAAAAAAAATATTATGGTTTTCATTTTTTCAATAGTGTTTCTAGTGAAGATAAAGAATGAAAACTACATTCATGTTTAATTCATAACAGACATAATAGATGTTTAGAAAATCAGAAGATAGACAAATAGAATTAAACACACTAAGGGCTGCACGAGAAAATATTACTTAAAACGGGGCTTCACATAGGGGTCTTCGATAAGACTGAAGACCTATCGAATTTCGTGAGTGAAAATTTATCGAGTTGTCATCGGTTACTCGAAACCGTTCGAGCATTTGAAATTATCGAAGTTTCAGGTATTATCGAAATTTCGGGTATTATCAAAATTCTGAGTAATATCGAAGTTTCAGGTATTACCGAAGTTTCGGGTATTATCGAAAAGACCCAGTACAATCCTTATGGAAATTGGATTTTTGTGGAATTTCTTGAAACCCTGATATGTTGTAGATATTGTCTTCCTGAGAAAAAGTTTCAATGGGCACAACCATCAATCACTGACAGTTTGGCCACTACAGGGTCATTTTTTTGAAAACAGACGGAGATACCAATATTCTGGATTTCGATGAAAAACACTGAAAAACCGGGAAATGTTGTAGATATTGTGATACTGAGAAATAGTCTGAATGGACATAACCACCAATCACTGATGTTTGGTCACTACAAGGTCACTTTTTTTTTAAACAGCCGAGTATAACCATATTCTGGATTTCGGTGAAAATGAATTAAACTGTAATATGTTGTAGATCTTCTCGTCGTAAAAAAAAAAAAAAAAAAAAAAGTTCTAATGGAAATAATCATCAATAATTGACCGTTTGGCCACTGCAGGTTTAGATATTTGAAAACAGCTGGGTATAACGGATATTTTGGATTTCGGTGCAAATGAATAAAACTGTAATATGTTGTAGATGTCGTAATTCTTAGAAAAGATTGGTAACTTGTGGTAATAAATTAACGATAGGTCTGATGGTAAATAATTTGTTCACATTCGGGAGATTCAGCGCGAGCGGGTCATCCTGTTTAGGGTTTTCCAGCGCTTCCCTTTGTCCCGCAAGATGAACATTGGGACGTTATCTATGCTTAAATGGTGTTGGCCGCTACTCTCCCCATCCCCTTTCCAGGTTGTGTTATAGGATGAGAAGATCTAAGCCTTTCCAGGGTTTCATAAAATTTCACCAAAATCTCACAGGGGTGATTGTGTAGATTGAGACTTTTTCCATCGATCAGAATATCTACAACATACTTTGTATCATGGTTTCAAGCAATTCCGCTGAAATTCGGAATATCGTTACCTTCTGCTGTTGTAAAAAAGTGGCACTGTAGTGGCCAAACGGTCAGCATTGGTGGTTCTGCCCGTTGAGACTTTTTCTCAGGAACACAATATCTACAACGTATCAGGGTTTCAAGCAATTCCACCGAAATCCACAATACTGTTGCCTTCCGCTGTTGTCAAAAAAGTTGCCTTGTAGTGGCTAAACGGTCAGTGATTGGTGGTTGTTTCCTTTAAGGTTTTTACTTAGGATTACAATATCTAACATGTCATGATTTCAGTCATTTTCACCAAAATCCAGAATATCGTTATTTTCGGCTTTAAAAAAGTGGATCTCTAGTAGCCAAATGGTCAGTGATTGGTGGTCTTGCTCATTAAGACTTTTTCTCAGGAACACAATATCTACAACATATCACGGTTTCAAGCAATTCCACCGAAATCCAATTTTAAATAAGGATCTGCGGGGAAACTCCTTTCGAATATTATCGGAGTTTTGAGTATTATCAAAAGTTCGAATATTAACGGTTTCCTTGTATTTGAAAGTTTCTAGTGTTATCAAAATTTCAAGTAATTTTGAAAATTTGATTACTAGTAGTGATGGGCACAAGAGTCTTGTTCTTGCAGTTTGTGCAAGAGTCTCGCATGCAAGACAAGACCATACCTGCAGGACCAAAACCGAGACCAAGACTCTTGCGCAAGTACCGCCTCAGTGGTAGAGCGTTCACCTCTGGTGCGTGGGGTCCCTGGTTCTATCCCAGCTTGCGTCATGTGAGCTTTTTTTGGTGGGCACACACCGTGTGTGGTGCTTTCTCGGGGTTTAATACTTCCTCTTGTTTTCTTCATTCCACCATTTCATTCATTTCTCATCATCAACGTCTCCCTTAGTTCCTGTGCGTACACGTGGGACATTAAACTAGATGTTTTATTTCATTTCCAAACATATTATTGGTGTTCTTCCAAAACTAAAAACAAATGTAGTATTGCAGTTAGTGTTTTGAAGCTCTCAAAAACCGGAAAATTGTGGTTTCCTTCCAAAAAATTAAAATTATTCTTTTAAGCTTATTATTTTATTTATTATTTTTATTTTTTATTTATTTATTTTTTTGTTTTCTCCATAAATTATATTCCAGGTAGCTTTTATCATTTTTAGCCAAGAACTACCGTCCCGGACCAAACATTATAACTTTGTGCATAACTATTTCAATTTAAGACCTTGTACACAGAACCTATCTATGAAGGTAACCAAGGAAGTTAGATCGCTTTCTCACCAACTTCGAACATCGACATGTTACCTGAGGCTAAGACATACCTTGAAGATAAAAATAGTCCCCATCAGTCGATTATCTTCTTCCAACGTTCTGGGATTCCATGGATTAGGTGCCATGAAGCAAAGAAGATATCAAGTGAATTTTGCACCTATACTAGGGCTTTGAACCGGCGTCCTCTAGGATGATTGTCCAAAGAATGGAACAGGTGATAATCGAAAGATGCAATGTCCGGGAAGTATGACGGATGCAATAGTGTTTCCCATCCAAGGTGTAGAATTGTGTCCCGGGTCTTACTAGCTACGTGGGGCTTAGCGTTGTCCTGTAACAGCAGTGCTGCCTACAGAGTTTTTAGTTTTTTCTTGAACACGGCTCAACCGCTGACAGTACACAGTTGTATTGATGATCTGACGAGCTGGTAGCAGATCCTGATGCACGATGCCGCGAGTAGTCCACCAAAACACAGGAGGACATTCCTCTGGTGCAATGCTGGTATCGGCTGTTTTGTACCGGTTCATGGGATGCTAACCAATTATGACGGTGCCGTGGAGCTTTGTACAGGACCCACTTCTTATCATATGTCAACACCCTGTCCAGAAGTTCATCCTTCCTCATACGAGACAGCAAAGAAACACGTGTCTGCTCGCATTGTCTTCTGGCCCGGAGTCAAATCATGTCTGATACATCGACCCAAATTGTAGTATTTCCCCAGTTGATGGAGGTGCTGCCGAATAGTTTCTCCACTCACACTGAATTGTAGTTCTAGTTTCTCACATATCTGGTCACTGTTCGCCTCAATTGCTGTCTGAAGATATTTACTTTGTACGTGTGTCTGGCACGTGGTGCGTCTTCTAGTGTTTTGTCACCGTCCTTAAAGTTGTTAAACTACCGCTGCACTATCCGCGTAGACATGCCACCCTTGCAAAAGGCCTCGGATATACTCCGCCCCGCTGCAGCGGCGTTTGACCCCAGTTTGAACTCGTACAGCATATACACCCATATGATGCCCTGTGGAGGTTCCATGTTCACTCTGTCCTTACGCAAGTTCACGATATGACTGAACTGCCGCAACCAGGTAGTATGTTGGTTATATCCACACCAACAAGTGACCTTCGCCTTATCTTCATTCGCATTCAACTCATGGTGTAAGGGCCAATGGAATTCAGACCTCAAAAAAAATATTGTTTAGCTTTATACATAAGACTGATTTTCTTTCAAATTGCTCTTAATTTCTTTAAGATTTCCTGACAAAAATATTTTTTTTAATATTCGTGACTAAAAACAGAATTATTTTCTTAACAGTTATATCCCACTTCCTATTTTACACCAAGTAGCATTAAAAAGAGTGAATGAAATCCCAACTGAAAACTGGACAAGAACGTTGTTTTTTACCAAATTTTCCCTTTGACATTTTTTTTTTAAACACTACTTATGGCATATAAAAAATATAATGTACGTATTAATTAGTTAGAACCATTCTTTTATGGTAGTATAAAGGTAACCAAGAAAATCCTGTCGCTTCTTTTGGATGTCTATGTTCAATTGGCCCTTCACACTGTGAGTTGAATGCGAATGAAGATAATGCGAAGGTCAGTTGTTGGTTTGGGTATATCCAAATATTACGTGATTGTGGCAGTTCAGTTACAAGGTGAACTTGCGTAAGAACAGAGTGAACATGGGATCTCCAAAGAACGTCATAAGGGCGTGTATGCTGTACGAGTTCAAACTGGGGTCAAACGCTGCTGAAGCGGAGGCCGCGGTGACTCAATGGTAGAGCGTTCACGTCTGGTGCATGGGGACCCTGGTTTGATCCCAGATCGCGCCAAGGGAACCTTGTGGTGGACCAACACCGTGTGCGTTTGGTTTCCTCGGGGTTCTTCCGTTTCCTCCCACTTTCTTCATTCAACCAATTCATTCATTTCTCAACATCACCGTCTCCTTTACCTTAGTCGACATAACGTGGGACGAAAACTCAAACATTTCACTTCATTTTACATGTAACCAGCGATTTTTTGTAGAACGGAAGCCAGGGAAATTTGTCGCTCTCACGTTCCTTCCCTGGCACAAATTTAATTACTGCATTTGAAGGCTGGGAAGAATGTTTCTACCCCTCCGACATCTTCCCAACAATTCTCATAGACGTTATCAGTATCACTTATATCTCAACTAATATAGTATAAGCAACATAGTAGTAGTAGTAATAATAATAATAATAATAATAATAATAATATTAATAATAATAATAATAATAATAATAATAATAATAATAATAATAATAATAATAATAATAATAATAATAAATATCAGAATATATATTATATTCTGATTTATCTATCTTTTTATTTATCATGATATTCTTATTCATCATATATATATATATATACTAGCAGCGTTCACCCCGCTTCGCTGGGGTCACCCCGGAACGCAATAAACTTTGTTACTTAGATAATTTTTACTTTTTCGCTTTCAAGTGATATGATAAAAACCATAGAAGATTGCAGTAAATGTTAACATTATATCGCCTGTCATTTATGTTAACCCGCCGAGTGACACGGTCATGTGGGTTGCATATAAATACGGTTAGATTTAGCTATGATGAGCTAACAAAGGATTTCTACGTTATGGACACTTGAATGGTCAATTATCTCAAGACACTGGTAATTGAAAATTAAAGTGATATGATAAAAACCATCTAGGGTCCAAATCTTAATAACCCCCCAAAAATGAAAGAAATTGGTTCAGCCGTATTAGCGTGATGAGCTAACAAAGGATTTGTACGTTCTCTTTTATATATATAGATATATATGTGTGTGTGTGTGTGTGTGTCTGTGTCTGTGTGTGTGTGTGTGTGTGTGTGTGTGTGTGTGTGTGTGTGTGTGTGTGTGTGTGTGATTAATACATTCATAAAAATAGTCACCATCTGATATGGGCGGCTTAGTTGATCTTCCTCCTCTAATTAATTTCCATGTCTCCCTTCTACGAAATTCACAAGTAGAATAATACATGTATTCATATTGTTATACTGTACTCATATTATTTGTTGTGCTTTGCAGGTCAAAACAGATGCTCGTACACATGCTCGCTTAGAGTTTGCACATGGATAAGCCGCAAGACTTCTGGAGCCATGTAATCTGGAGTGACGAGAAAGTGTTTAGTTCAGACGAAGGAGAAAACCTTTATGTATTACGGCAGGATAACACAAGATGTCTTCCGCAGAACGTTCAGCCAACACATAGACAAGGGCATGGCTCTGCATTTGGGCATGGATGAGTGCAGATGGGGTTGGCTATCTAGTTGGCATATCATCTAGGATGAACGCTGACGAGTATGTTCAAATTTTGGAGGACTGTGTGTTGCCATCAGTGTGCTTGGTCTATCCTGCTTGGTCTATCGAATAACGTTGTTTATGACAACAGCAGCGTTCATAAGGCACGAGTTACAAGGAAGTGGTTAAATGAACACCCTGATATTTCAGTGTTGAACTGCCCAGGACTTCAACCACATAGAGAACCTACGCTAACATCATTGTACGGGAATGGGACTGCAGACGGGAAAGAACAAAGGAATAATTGCTACAAACTTTTTCACAAAGCATTAAACGTTACAACTCCGTAAGATACACATGAAAAATATTGTAACAAGTCACATAAAAATCCCGGAAACAAAACACTGTTGTTGGCATTCTGCCAGTTTAGATAGTTTTTCGAAGTTCCAACAACAATTCTTCTATGGGGTGCTCCATAAACCACACTACACGAAAACAAAAAGTAGAATGGTTCATGAAGCGCCTCATACTGAAATGTTGCAAGTTCAAAAAAAGCTTCTAAACTGGCAGAATATCAACAACCAAGCTTTGTTTCAAAGGTTCTTTACATGTTTCATATGCATCTTACCATCAGCGGATCTAGCCTGGGGCCGGGCAAGTATAACCCTTCCCAGTTTTTTGAATGATAGAAGTAATTAAAGTTAATATTTATATATTATTTTAAAGTTTATAATATGTAAGTGTTGCCTTTTATTCTTTATTGGAAAATTTTTGAAACATTAGATATAGTTTTAGTTGTAGGTTTTCTGTAATGCAATGTATAAAACAATACTTGAGGTTCACAATGTCAACGTCCAACCTAGATATAATATCCATCGGAGGAGAGTTAAGTTGGAAACTTCTGCAGGATCCATGAAAAATTGTACATCAATTTGCAAACATAAACACTCGCCGAATTAGTTCTTAAATTGATCATAATTCAGTGTTGTGTCACTGTGTACTTGTAGTAAGATATAAGAAAATGAAGATAAAAAGCAACAAAGATGTGTGCTTTCTCTTATTTTGCATGAGAATCAGAAATTAATTGTTACAACTTCTTGCTATTCCATTCAAAGTTTTGCTCATGATGTACTTATCCTAGTCTTGGTTCTGACTGGCCCTCCTTCGAATTTACCTAATAGTTCTGCTACTACCGCTTGCATAGATGTAACGTTTAAATCTTGAACTTTATACGATATACTGACTTTAATGAACACTGGTACATTTTATGACTATCATGGGTGGGAAGAGTCCGATTTTTACTCACCTTCTTTGTAACAACCTGAAATATGAGTCCACAACCACTGTATTAGTGCTTATATAGTTGGACCCACCATTCACTAAAGACAAGAAGAGATACAGCCATTAATTTGCATCTATAAATATAAATGTAATATACACTCTGTAAAGAAAAAATAGCGACACCTCAATTCTCAAGCTAACATTCACAGAAAACCATAGTTGCAGCGCGTTAGAAGAGGAACAGAAGGAAATGAAGAATGGGATAGTTCATTTGCATTATCTGTGACACCTGTGGTTTACGATATCGCTTGCCAATTGTTTGTGTATCAGTAATATTTTCGCTAGATGGCACTGAGTGCGTCTCGTAAATTATTGTAGTGAGAATTCTGCATTAGGGATGGCCTTTTTCGAAAAATCTGTTTTTCGATTTTCGGAAATTTCATTTTTCGTTTTTTCGTTTTTCGCTTTTTCGAAAAATTTTTCGTTTTTCGTTTTTTCGAAAAATTTTTCGTTTTTCGTTTTTTCGAAAAATTTTTCGTTTTTCGTTTTTCGTTTTTCGAAAAATTTTTCGTTTTTCGAAAAAATTTTCGTTTTTCGAATAAAATTTCGTTTTTCGTTTTTAGTTTTCGAAAAAGTATTTTTCGAAAAAATGTGGCCATCCTTAATCTCAAGATTAAAGAGATTCGCAGTCACGTCCGGATGTGTCCAACACTGGCACTAGTACCCGTAGAGTATATTTCTGATGGTTTGTTGATCAACATGGAGGCTGTCCGATTAGACGAAGAGTCGAAGTCTTCAATGATTAGGAGCAATGGCTGGAAAATCGAAATTTTTCTCCGGAAAGTTGGAATTGTAGCAGTCACAGGAATCGAACAAATAAAGCAGTAGAAGACTGACACAAATGCTTAAACAAAATATTATCCAGAACCCCTGCACATTTCCAATCTTGTGAAGACTATTGAGGGAAGATTCTATATGTAATCATGTTTTCAGAAGAATGGAAATGCTGAGCATTACTCAAAAGAACGGAAAAGCCATGTATATGAAAGTTGACGATAGGATACAGTCAATACTTCATAATTTGAGAGAACATGTTGACCTGAGAAAATGTCTCAGTCGCTTGAGCTTTGTATGTACATAACCTTGAACAATTTCCTATGGGGGCGCGGTGGCTCAGTGGTAGAGCGTTCACCTCCGGTGCTTGGGGTCCCTGGTTCGATCCCAGCTCGCACCGTGTGGACCTTGTGGTGGACAAACACCGTGCTCGTGGGTTTTCTCGGGGTTCTCCCGTTTCCTTATTTCATAGCGTTGCACCATTTCATCCATTATTTTGCTCATCAGCATCTCCCTTAGTTACGCAGCCCCATTCGAGGTCCCTCGTGACTATATGTTTAGCGTATGCGTTTTCGGTTCGGGAGACCGGGTTCGATTCCAGCCTGGAGCTTAAGTGGTTTGTATCTCATGTTACGCTGAGTTCACGTCTCTATAGCTGAGTAGGACGCTAAACTAAAACCAATATCCTCATCATCATCGGAACTCATTTGCAAGGTGTTGAGCTTAAAATAAAAACTAGATTGCGAATCTTCTATTTATATGTTTTCTTTTCACTTGAAAAATATTTTGAGTCTCTTTAAAAGAAGAAAACACAACAATCATTTGAGATTTTACATTTAAAGAAAGAAAAAAATGATTAATTAGGCTTATATTATATGGAACTTCTCCACTTTATAGTATAAAAATTTGAGATGGGCCATTTATCTTGATACGCCCATGTAATTTTGAAACTAATTGACAAAAATGGCTGGAATTTTGTAAGATGCAAATAACAACAAGGGAACTCTGTCTAATAAACTCTGCAGTACCAACAAATTAATAGTGTTGCCAACATAATATAAAGTTATATTTTTAACGCCACTATGCCATGTTATTACATATCTCAAATCTAAATATTAAACGAAACCTTACAACACAAATTTGTTATTCAGTGTTGCAAATTAAGGACGCTGCAATATGACAAGCATCTAAACTTTAGAAACCTGATAATAGTATTAATAAAAGCAGAGGCGGATTCAGGACGAATTCAACGGTGAGGAAAGAAGGTAGTGAAAGATTCTGTTTTCTCTCTCACCGACTTTTGCAGCACTGGTGATTGTGAAACTCAGGGAGGTGAATAACCTTTCCCCCCCCCCTGGATCTGTCTATGAATAGAAGTGAGACGGACAGTGAAATGCAAACCCGAAATACCTTAGTGTCGAATACTATGACCATGGCTTATTTCGAATGAATACAAGAAATTAAAAATTAGACTTTTTTCGAAAAATTTCTTACATAAACAGAACGTCTAATCACGTAAGTGATTCTCAAAAGACGTAAACTTCTCGGAGCCGTTACAGCAATTTGATATCTCAAATCGTTCAGGAGATATGAAAAACGTGAATACTGATAGTGATACTCCTAAAAATGACGTATTTGGGGATTGTTCGTAATGTATCTTGATTCTTTTTGCTTTTATAACATTACAGAAACAGATTTTGGTACTTGTAATTACAATAAATTCTTGCAATTACATAATTTTAACCAGTGTTGCAAACTTTACCAATGTGTATCACATCTCCAGATCAGTTTGAGATATCAAATTGCTGTAAACTGCATTATGATCTTTACGTCCGTTGAAAACCTTCTATGTTGTTGGATATGATACTCATCCAAGCAGTTATCGAAATAAAATCTTTCTGGAAAAAAAGTCAAATTTTCAATCCCTTACGTGAAGACTAAGGAGCATGGAAGCTTCTCAGTTGCGGCAAGTGACTTGCCAATAATGGCAGAATACCTATGATGACAACTTTGTACCTATTTATTTGAAATAAATCATATCATGATCATAGTATGTAATGTGCTAATGTGCTGTGGATGTGCATGCCCCGTCCAAGTTATTATTTATTACTATTATAGAAGCCTAAAACATTTGGATCTTTGAAGGCCCGTGCTGGCCCACCGGGACACCGGGACATGTCCCGGTGCGCCCTCCCAAACATCTCATTATAAATAAAGGTACAACTTTTTTATATATATAGATCTAATAAATTCTTACATTTATTATTGCTAAAGAACTGGTGGTGAATACAGCGCGTTCTTTACATAAGACGCCCTCGCGAACTACATCAAAAATAAACAGTTTTATTTATTCTTCTGCATGGCACAATTTTGTACAATGAATACATACTGTTACTGTTGGTAAAAAAACCCCATGAAGGTTACAGTGCGCCCTCTATATAAGGCGCCCTTGCGGAACCTCACCAAAGATAAACGGTTTTATTTATTCTTCTGTATGGCATAGTTCTGTACAATGAATGCATACTATTACTGTTGGTAAAGAACCCGTGAAAGGTACAATGCGCCTTTATGTAAGGCGCTCTTGTGAAACCAAATCAAAGATAAACGGTTTAATTTATTCTGCGGTATGACACAGTTCTATACAATAAATACTTACTGTTACTGTGGGTAAAGAAACCGTGAAGAGTACAGTGCGCCTTTTACGTAAGGCACCCTTGCAAAACAACATCAAAGATAAAAGTTTAATTTATTCTTCTGTATATTGGTGGATCCACGACCACGTGGGGGCAGAGGGGGCGACCGCTCCCCCAAAGGTATTTTACTTCCAGTTTACTTTCGGAAATAAAAATATTGTCTTTTCAATCTGGCCGATCCAATCTGTGTGACAAGCCTAGCAGAGTCTAATCAAAATGTATGGTACTTAATACAGACATATTTGAATTGTGAATACTTCTGTCCCTAGTTCCTTGAGACTGTCACCATAAGCCGCAAACGAGCGAGAATGATTTATTCGTTGAACAAACAGCTGTAGGAAGAAGGAAAGATGGATCACTCTTTGAACTAAAAATGAAAATTTGAAACTATATCCTAGAAAAAAATGATGTGTGATTCAAAACCCGAATCTTCAATTACGTTTACTTTGAATAAAGAGAAATATAGAATATTCAGCGCTCCTTACCGAAAAGCTCTCTGAATCTAAAAGGAGACTTTTCGGTTGGTTGATTGATTGATATGTATTTATGTCGTTTGTCAAAAGCGATGCTTTACAGAACGAGAACTAGAGTTTAAAGTTGGATCTGAACCACTGCAGTGCGTTCTATGTTCACTTACCTTGTATCAAACCACAGAACCTCATGCATCAATTATCAAAGGTATGTCCGCTAGCTACTACATCAACAAAGAACTGTGACTTTTGGGGTTCAACACGGAAACATTCATTGTGACTTTTAATGGCATTTCATCTTTTCTTAGGAAATAATACAAGCTACAAGCTGTTATTGTAATCATATATAAAGAAGTCGTCCTGATCTTCGCACAGGCCAAACCGCTTAAGCTAGAAACTTGAAATTCGGACAGTAGATAAGATTTTCGATCTAAGGTATCACTAAGGAAGGATTTTTGGGAAATTCAAAGAAAGGAAGGGGGAATGGGGTGGGAATTATTTTAATAAGATGATCATCTCTCCGAATCCCTTAAGGTTAGAAAACTGAAATTTTGATTTTGATTTCTCATTTAAAATAATGCGTTTCAACATTTTTTGATACTTCAGTAAAATGGGGAAAAGAGGTGTAAAGAAAATGGGGCGGGGATTGCAATTATCATAATAAGATATCAATATCTAAGAATCTTTGAAGGTTAGAAACATGGAATTAGATATATGGACTTCTCACTTAAAACAATTCAATATATATTTCAGCGTTTTGTATTATTATTATTATTATTATTATTATTATTATTATTATTATTATTATAAGATGCCTATATTTCGGGATTCCTTACGGCTAGAGACATGAAAGTTGCTAATTTGATTATTCATTTAAAATAATGAAACATGTATTTGAGCATTTTTTGCCACTTAACGTACAGTAGAAAGGCAAAAAAAAAAAAAAAAAAAAAAAGGTGAGGGTTGACTAAAATGCCTTGCGAGGTGTTTGAATTTCGTGACAGCGTTTTAGCTCGATTCAATTATATGTATATGAAAGACACAGAAGGGAAAACGCAAAATATTGTGCCACAATACACGTAGAAGCATTTTCTACATTGTACAGGGCCGTATTCCGAACAAATTGGGGGTCTGGGAGCGAAATCCCACCTAGGTAAAGGCTACTATAATATAATTTTATTGTTGTTGTAGGCATACCTGTTTCTAAATGCTGCTTTTAAGAAATTAATTAATAGAGCCAATTTCCAACACCCTCTTCCTCGTCTGGTCTTTTTTTTTTTTTTTACATAATTATACCACTGCAAAAGCAGAGTATTCGGACAAAATACCCTATACGGTGTTTAAAGTCCCCAGTTTGATTCCCGTTGAGGGTACATTTCAACGAAAAATGTGGTTCGGATTCCATTACAATCAATAAGTGCACGTCTCCTTTAGCCGTCATGTCACTACCATGGAACGTTAAGCTCAAGCAACAAATCAAAATACCCTATGTATAGAGGTCTACACTTTTGTAATAGTATCCTATATTTGTCTTCTTGCTCTCTCCTGCTTAAGTTAAAAATTCCTGAATGTACCAGAAATTGAATTCCTTACACATTCATCTTTAAATGCATCAATTGAGTATAGTTGGGAGCTTTTCTTGAGAAATGAACTATTCCATGCACACATAACGTCAAGGCTTATCAATGACTCCCCAACTCCTCGTGAATCCTGGGTTCTATACCAATCATAGAAATGTTTTCTTCATCTTTGATACATCAGAAGATTTTGGTACGACTTATGTAGCCGCAATCTTAACACGCACTTAAGAAAATGTCAATAATATTGATAAACTGAAATCATGGTGAAATATTGAGTTTAGCAAAACGAAACGTAACGGAAATCCAACATCTTGCCCTCAGGAAATGTTCTTTCCATAGCGCCATAGATCAAAGATCCGATCAGAGGGACAGTGAAAAAAAAATGTCATGGATAGGGGTCGACGAACGTCAAGGCATTCTATTGGATAATGAAATTGATAGTTATATCAAACTTCATGTTTTCTTGCGATCACTTTAGTGAAACAAAGGGAAGCTATATTTATATACACAGAGGAGATATGGGAGAGGCTCGTGACAGATAACAGGTGACATATAAATGCAATCGTCAATATAGTACTTTGTGTAAGTACTGTGCAAGACAGTGCATCTGATATATTGTGGTGACTAAGTGTGAAGTGAATTATGATACCGCCACGCCTCCGAAACGGAAGTTCGTATTTAATTTAACTCTAGAGAAAGAATATACTTTCATAAAAATAATAATAATAAAAAATCGGGTCACAAAATATAATCTGAGAATCAGGTTTACGCCCCCCCTCCTCTCCAGCCCCGGATTCATATGTGTCCCATTTTTGCAAATTAAAATTCTGGTCACTTTTAGGCTATCTCATCTTCCAGAAAGCGAACCGCACCTCCAAACGATACCTCTGGATCCGCTAGTGCTTCTGTATGGCACAGTTCTATACAATATACATACTGTTATCGTTGGAAAAGAACCCGTCAAGGCACCCTTGCAAAACAACATCAAAGATAAACGGTTTTATTTATTTTTCTGTATGGCTTAGTTCTATAAAATGAATACATGCTGTTACTGTGGGTGAAGAACCCGTGAAGGGTGCAGTGCGTCCCGCGCATACAGCACCCTGCGAAACACCACGTTAGAGGGAAGTGGTTTTAATTGTCCTTCTGTATATCAGTTCTATATAGTAAATTCATATAGTCATTGGCGCAAATCCCGAGAGGATGAGGGGGACATGTCCCCAACCTTGGAACTACGGGGGACTGTCCCCTCAATAATTCGATTTGAAATGTGTTTTTGGGGGAGAAATGTGATGATTTGTGTCCGACTGCCACAAAGGAAAGTGAGATGAAATTGATGTCTCTTGGCTTGTTTCATTTTAAAAAAAAGAATCGTATTCTTTCATATTTCAAACTGAACTTCGTATCCTGGCGTATTTACGTCACACCAATCTGTATTAATTCAGCTCCCGTTACTTGGACACAAATTGCAATAAGTGTCAGAAAAGGATATGTGCCTCTCCTCATGCTGGAAAATTGTATCAGCTGTAGATAGGGCATAAATCCCGAGGAAATGGGGAGCCTGCCCCCCAATTTCAATACATTAAATTCGTCTTTAATTATTGTTAGTCTATTTATTTAATTCCTGTAACGATTCCTATAATGCTATTGAGATCATCATCATTTTTCTCAAATAATAGTATTCTTGCGTCATACATAATTTATTTTCTTTCTTCATAGTTTTGGGAAAGTCATTATTTAAGTTATTATAAAATAAGTGTCCTAAAATTTAATGCGGTCTAAGTAGAAGCATACCAATTACAAATATGCATGTATTCAGATTTCAGAATAAGTTCATGGCACTGATTTGTAATACTGATATTTACCACTATTTCATCTACATCGCCTGATATATAATATACATGTTCACCTCAGAAAGCAGATTCATCTGAGTCTCATCTGCCCCTTCGCCACCAAAAAAAGCCTTAAATCTGCCCGTCTCCCAATATTGAAGACAACTGTGCTCCCCCAGTTTCTTTGGGAGCCACCCTTGCACCGCCACTGCACTTTATCCGATTGTACACTAATGGAATCTATGACTAAAAATAATGGACATTCACTTTTGCCCAATTTCAATCCGACATTTTGTTCTGGAGTATGTCTGTTTTTGCATTTTTCCGAAAATTTTCGGATGGTCATCGCTCCGAGGCATTTCTACACCCAGGTTGGTCTATACTTTTCTTTTTATCTTGGAGACAGGAATTAAATCTTCCAAAAGACACAGACACACACACACACACACATATATATATATATATATATATATATATATATATATATATATATATATAAAACGTAATCACGTTTGTATGAGCGCCCTCTTGGTAGACTTGTCCACCGCCCTCATTAGTAAGCCAGCACGGGCCTGGATCTTTGTGGATGTTTGTGATACTGTAGCATCCTTAGTTTGTAACAAAATTTCAGCCTTTTTTTATATTATTCTAAAAGTTACAAGAGTGTAAAGATAAATAGTCCACTAAGTGTGTTCGTGTCACGTTATTTTTTTTATTTTTACTCTAAGAGTGTCAAACACGAGTATCCTCTAAATAAATCTTATCTACCCCACTCGGGGAGGGGGCTAGAAGATTCAAATGACACCAATGTACAATCACTTACCTCTGTTTCTTTTGTGGCTCCATCTCTGGATCACCCTCGGCCTCAATAATCTCTTCCAGTGACTGCTATCTTGATGTTTCCTGTATAACACCAACGTGTCGTGATCTTAAATGGTACCACAAGCCAGTCGTTGAATTTCGATTGTGGATAATACTTCGACAGTAATTGCATTTTGAAGAAACACCATCATTTTCACGAGTGAAATGTTCCCATATATTCGACTTTCCCATTGTAAATACTTCCCGAAAATATCTCTTGCAGTTATCTTATATAGTTCGAAACAAGCTCTGCGTTGGTAACTGATATAATGAACTCAGTTGGGTATTCCTCATAACGAACTAATGCTTCTCCCACTAGGCCAATAAACATATCAGAAGTGTTGATATCGTAGGACACGTGTCCTTTCTTTAAACAACAATCTTTTATTGTTACCAAAATATTCAGTCACAGCGAATACGAAACCACGTACCGTATCAACAAAGGCGAGTACGAGATAGCTAGCTAAAAGCAGTCTCAAATAGCTATTACGATTAGAACACGCCGCATCAGCGAAATAAGATACTATTCAATTTCAGTCAGGGAGTAAAGCTTATCTGTATGTAATGATGCGTTTCTTTTCTTTTGTTTATAACTTCAATCAAACCAGGCAGGGAAGGAAATGTTGCTCTTTCGCAACTTCAAATTTCTCATCAGTTTCGTTTCGTCCCTTCGTGTTCCATCTCCTTCTGTTTCGATTTTTTTCGTTTTTCGTTTTCCGAAAAATTTTTCGTTTTTCGTTTTCCGAAAAATTTTTCGTTTTTCGTTTTCCGAAAAATTTTTCGTTTTTCGTTTTTCGAAAAATTTTTCGTTTTTCGTTTTTCGAAAAATTTTTCGTTTTTCGTTTTTCGAAAAATTTTTCGTTTTTCGTTTTTCGAAAAATTTTTCGTTTTTCGTTTTCCGAAAAAATTTTCGTTTTTCGTTTTTCGAAAAATTTTTCGTTTTTCGTTTTTCGAAAAATTTTTCGTTTTTCGTTTTTCGTTTTCGAAAAATCCATTTTTCGAGAAAGTATTTTTCGAAAAAATGTGGCCATCCCTATTCTGCATTGCATTTGTGAGGTGTAAGCAGAGGTAAATAGCATTTTATGATTGTTCTTTGCTTTCTCATTGTATAGACAGTGTCAAGTGGCAAAATTGTTGTTGTGCAGCGTTGTTTGTGTGTGATATTGTTGCTACATGTGGACTGTAAACAAATAAGATGGGTAAGAAATGTGACTTGTTGCCATGTTAACAACACGTAATTCTTGCTTTGCGCAGCTAAGGCAAATCTTTAAGGGAATAGATGGAATACTGAAAATCCATCATTCTATGGCAGGAAGAATAATTCACAAATGGAAACAGCATAACAAATCGTCCCTTCGTCAACAGTGTGAAAGAAAAAAAGCGTCACCCAGAGCAGATTGCTAAATGAAATCAATAGCACTGCAGATTTAAGGAGTGATTTCCCCAAAAATCCCTTCTGTAATTTGACATGTTCTTGGAATTGCAGTTACGCGTACAACTGTATTGTCTCGACTGTATGAAGAGGATATTACAAAGAAGAAACCGCGTAGAAAGTCAAAACTGACAAAAAACAGAGGACTTCAACATGTAGTTTTGTGAGTCGATATGCAACTTGGACTTATGACAACTGCAAGCACGTCGTTTTCTTCGTTGAAAAGAAGTTTAGAATAGTGAGAAACGATGGTGGTGCGAAGTTGTGGATACGAACAAGCAAGGAACTTGACAAGAATTTTGCTTGAGAGATGCAAATATTCAGTTACTGAGTGATGGTATGGGCTTGGTTCACCGTTAAAGACGCCAGAACGACGGGTATATGTGAAGGATCGTTTGATGCACGAAAATATCTTCAAATTCTGGTCCGTAAAGTTCTTACAACAGCTAAAGATGACTTTTCTGAAGAAAATTTGGACTACTTCCTCTTGCAGGACGATAATGTTTCATGTCTCCGAGCGAAACTCGTTAATACGTGGTTCGAGAATATGACTATTTAGAGACTCATGTGGCCTACAAACTCACCTGACATGAATCCAGTTGAAAATTTGTGGATCAATATGAACAGAAGATTCAATAGACAACTATCTCAAATAGAATGGAATTCAAGGAACAGATAATCCGGGTATTATTCCGTGAAATAGAGGTTGCATTTTGCAATAGCCTTGTTACCAAAGGACTCCAATGACTTGCTGCACTGCAGAAAGCCCATGGTGCACATACAAAATACTAGTTTGGTGTATGGCACTTCCCGATGTTTGCACACAATATGTCTTACCCTTAAGAAATTCCATTTCTTGTTTTCTGCTATTGTTGTTGATCTTTTTCAGTTTTATGCATAGCTCTTCATATAAAGAATTTTGCTCAAAACACACATAGCTATTTATATATGCATATAAATTCATAAAATTCATGTCAAAAGGCTGAAACTCTGGCGTAAGTATTAAGAATGAACTGCTCATTAGGAATATGCATTGTAATATTATCAGGAATTAATGTAAAAAATCATATTGATTAAAGTATGTTGCGAAAACCATACCCGACCAAGTGTCGCTATTTTTTCTTTACAGAGTGTATTGCATGCATATCGTAACCACTAACATTATATAGCATGATTACAAATTCAACGTATACAGTTATTGTACTATTTAATGATTATATATATATATATATATATATATATATATATATATATATATATATATATATATATATATATATATTGTGGTAGCGTAAGCAACTGCATATTTAATTTGAAATATCTCCCTACTTAATAATTCCTGTTAAGAGGAACCATATTATTAACCATACATTATAACAATTAATTAAATTCACAAACAACCACATTGTCAAACCCATTTTGTATATTAAGTAAACACTTTCTTATACAGTAGCCAGCTTAAAATATAAATATGGTGCTAGATAGCGTACTGATTCAGAATACGATGTATTACTATGTTTAATAGCATTTGCATATGAAGGGTAAAAGCAAAAAAAAAAAAAAAAAAAGGAATATTCATGTGTGTGTTTTAACGAGTGTTTTGGTCTATCTGTTGCTGACTCTTGGTACTATTTCACTCTGTGCAATAACGAATGAACAATAACTTTTAACTTTATTAAGCGATCGTTCTTGTAATTCAACAGTATTCATTTTGTACACGGTTTTCAATATTAAAAAGCCGTTTTCTCGAAAATGTAGTTTTGTGACATTCCTTGTTTTTCCCTTTCCCCTCATATGGTATATCTATATTATAATTACATTACTGCATGTACATTTCTATTTGTAGGTACCTTTTGCTTGTGTTCTGTCTTTTTTTTATCTTGAATTCTCTACATTTAAACGTTGTTGCTTGGTGTACTTAAAAATTCTATGGACTTTTGTAAATAGTCTCAGTGTCATAGTAGTAACGATTAGTCGTGCTCGTGTTGATGTTTGAACGTAATATAACGAATTTAGAGGAAGCATAGAGCCATAGTTTGAACCACTTCTAAGGAAAATTGTAAGATATCGTTATCTTTGTGAAAAGGAAGCGTAAGCGTCAAATCTTAAAAATTCGATATATTTGGTAGAATAGTTTACAATACAACGTGAAATTATTTCACTTGACAAACCGGCGTAACTATATGTTATTGATTGTATCTGTATATATATTTGTACGTATCTCTACGTATATAGATAGATAGATAGATAAATTTGGCCTAAGTAATACCTACTGTAATATTACAGATGGAGTGAACGTAAGTGACAGAGAGTGGTGTATACACTTGTACGTCAGACCAGAATTTATCAACGTATACATTATACGCCTACCTGTGCCTTACTATTGCTATCGTAAAGATGTATTATATTTCTGTTTTACTTCCAAACTATGCTATCCACAAGTGTCAGAAGTCTTATAGAGCGGCTTTGTACATCCACCCGTACGTCCATATGTCGATAAATATCAGAGCCAAAACGAAAAGAAATATCGAGAAGAGGTCCTTTACAATGGATTCAGCATCCCAAGAAAATATTCTATTTTCTACGACAACTCTCGGTTCCACCTGGAAGTCGTTTAGGTCAACCACTTTCGGTTTCAACGTTTGTCGCTACAGAACAAAAAGGATAGCGAAAAATAGTTGTTTTGCAATGTATTCAGCGTCTCAAGATAACATGACTATCCGCAACACACCATAAAAACCGAAAATGGTTCAAATTTACTGTTACTTCTGGTTTCAATACCGATTTCCATAGAACAAGAATTGTAAAACATACCAGGAAGTTTTTAAATGATTGATACAGTATTTTAATAGTGGGTTCTACCTCTTCCGTTAACTCTCTATTCAAACCGTATTGGGTTTGAATTAACCATTTTTGTTTCAACGCTTGTCGCCATAGAACAAAAGCAGTAAGAGACAACCAGAAGAGTCTTCTTGCAATCGATTCAGCGTCTCAAGACAATATACTACTGTAATATTCTACGAAGTGCGTGAGTGAGCAGTATACACAATGATCTACGAAAATTGAAAGTGGTTGAGATTTATAAGTACTTCAGGTTTCAATACTGATTTTCATACAGCAAAAACTGTAAGAGTTATCGAGAAGCGTTTCTTGCAATCGATCCAGAGTTTGAAGAATGAGTTCCATCTCCTACGTTAACCCTCCAATCAAACCATAAGTAGTTAAAATTAACCATTTCCGGTTTCAACATTGATCGCCATATAGTGAAAATAGTAACAGATAGCAATCCATGCAGAATCTCAGGAGAACATTCTATTAGCACCCTTAATATTCTATGGAAACTGAAAGAGGATGATATTTACAAGTATACTTCCTGTTTCAATACTGATTTCCACAGAGGGAAAACGGTAAAAGATATGAGAAGCATTCTATTTTTGCGATAGATTCAGTGTCCCAAGAATAGGCTACCTCTCCTTCGTTAACTGTTAAAAGGGAAGAAGAAGAAATCATCTGTTTCTTGTTTCAACGTTGGTGTTAATAGAACAAAACCAGAAATAGATAGTGGGGCCGCGGTGGCTCAGTGGTAGAGCGTTCACCTCTGGTGCTTGGGGTCCCGGGTTCAATCCCCCGCCAAATGGACTTTGTGGTGGACAAACACCGTATGCGTGGGTTTTCTCGGGGTTCTCCCGTTTCCTCCCACTTTCTTCATTCCACCATTACATTCATTACTCATTATCACCGTCTTTTTTAGACTAACCGGCATAACCGTGGGACGTAAAACTCAAAGATTTCATTTCATTTTCAGAAATAGATAGCGAGATGCGTTTTTTCTTCAGTCGATTCAGATCTCAAGAGAACATTTCATCGCCACCTGCAGCAGTCTACCAAAACTGGAAATGGTTGAAATTTACCAGTACTTCCAGTTTTAATATTTATTTTTTTTTCAGAGCATACACAGTAAAAGATATCGAAAAGTGATTTTAAGAAACAGATTTGGCGTCCCAAGAACGAGTTTTGTCTATCTGTCCAAACCCGAAGTGATGACTGCTTTTTGACAAGTAACAAGTAATTGCTTTTTGATATGAATTGAGCGTCCGAGGAAAAGGTTCTACCTTTGACCTTATTACTCTATTCAAGTAGTTATGAAATTAGATGATTTTTCTAGTTTAACATTGCACAATTCAAGTAGTTATGACTCTACTACTTCAAGTTTGAGTATTAAATTTGTATAATTTGGAAGTCTACCGTAATTTCACGCTTTGAAATGAAACTAACTTGTTAAAATCATACATTGGTTACCGTGTGTAACTGTCACTAGTATACACAATGGATTTGTCATTGGTGAGAATGGATTGCAAAGAAATGTCACATTTAGTAATTTCTAAAGCTGTTCTCTGACGCAACAATTTTGTAAAGAACAATACAATCGTTGACTTGCGTTTTCTTTTTTCTTTTTCTTTCTTTACAATCATTTCAAGTTATATTTTTCTTCAAAAACAGTTCGTTTAGATACAACGTGAGTGAGCAGTATCAAGAGTAGAGGTGCAAGGGATCAAGAAAAAATGGCTTTTTCGAAGAAAAAAAGAATGAATTTTTCTCCACAGAAATTTTCCTTGTAATATTTTGTGCTTTTTTTAACATTTCAACTTAGATGAAGAAATGCCCATATGTTTCGCCTTTATTTTCCCATTATAACAGGAAGAAACATTTAACTACTACATTCTGAAGAGAAAATGCATAATAAGTCCAGTGATCAAGGATATTATCGATCACTCGATATGAAAGAAAAAGGCAAATTTTTGGGCGCACGGCCATTCCATGCTAAAGTAAACCTTGTAGTGAAATTTTCACGTTGTTGGTATTTAACTGAAAATATGCCTTAAGTTAGCGAAGAATGTGTATCATTGACTGAAAAAAAAAATAAACGCAATTAAAATTTGTTTTGTCCAATTTTGGCAGTTTGAATTTACTGAACTGCCTGTGGATTGCTGGGAAATATTTCAGGCGTTTGTTGGCAACACTTATTTATCCATGTTACTGACTTTGAGAAAGCAACGCTTGGAGGGAAAAAGTCATTGTCTGTTGTGTGTATGATGCAGTGTTCGGCAGTGGATTATCACTTCTGATTCTCCTAGAAATTGCTCAGCACTTAAAAGTGTTTCGGATGTCCCGTCCGTAAGAAAAAAGGTAAAGAAGTTCTTTTTATGTTCTGTAGAGTAATAATAACGTTCTGAAAACACATATGTAAAGGAAGAAATGTAATTTCAATTTAATTTCAAAGTATGATCAACCAGTGATTCATATTTAACAAATAAACGAATTAAGAAAATGTGTCCCGTCCGTAAGAAGTACTCAATACAGTTACTATTTGTTGTCATAACTGAAAGGGGGGCTACAATCCTCAGTAATGAAACTATACAAAAGGTTCAAGATTTCTACAGCCGTGACGACATAAGTAGGCAAGCTCCTGGAAAGCGCGATTTCAAGAGCGTTAAAACTGATAATGGAAAAATTAAAAAAAATACAAAAGCGATATCTTTTAATGACAGTAAAAGAAACACTGGCTTTGTTTCGTACAGAGTATCCTGAAATTAAAGTAAAGAAAAGTAAGTTCTACGAATTGAGACCAACACACATTATGCTTAGCTTTAAAATGTCACATAATGTTTGTGTCTGTAAGCTTCACGCGAACTTCAATTTCTTTGTGAGTAAACTGGTGAAGGCAATACATGGTTTTCCTAAAACCGCCAAAGATCTTAAAGGCCTTTGCTGTGATGTGTCCAACGAAAATTGCATGAATGGAAACTGCCAGCTTTGTACAACAGATCTTTCAGCTTTCATTGGTAGTGATTGTGATTTAAGTGAAGAAATTTTTTGGAAGCAGTGGGTTGATGTGAACGGACACCCAACTCGTTGTACTGTAAATAGGACTGTTCCAGATGCAGTAAATGTGATACGAGAAAGCTTGTTAAAATTTAAGACTCACTGCTTTGTTAAGTTGACCCAAGAATCTTACTTTCAAATGAAAAAAGAGAACTTGAAGTGTGGTGAAGTTGTTCTGCAAGTAAATTTTGCAGAAAATTATTCCTGTGTGGTACAAGACGAAATACAGAGTGCACACTGGAATGAAACTCAAGTCACTATCTTTCCTGGTGTGGCCTGGATGAAGAATTCAAAGCAGTGCTATGCGATTATTAGTAACAATACGAGCCACGGCAAGTCCTGTGTGTAGGTCTTCTTGAAAACTTTAATTACTGACTTAAAGGCAAAACACAAAATTGAGCATATGAATGTTTTCTCAGATGGAACTTTTTTGCAGCTTCTCACGAGAAAGGAGCCGTGGACGGTGTAGGAGGCACACTCAAGAGAATGGTATGGGAAAGGGTTAAGTCTCGACAGATGGAGGTTTCTACAGCAAGGGAATTTTTCAAATGCTGCACTGAGCTTTGTAAGCCCGACGGAATTCAGTTATTCTTCGTTGGTGAAAAAATTGTGAGTGAGCACAGGGATATTCTCGAGAAAAGGTGGACCCGCGTTTGTTCTATGCCGCAAGTTTAGTCTCGACATTACTTTCGCCCTGTTGATGAGCGTCAGATTGAAACCGGAAGAACTGTTCAATGTGAGACAAGTTGTTATGAAGTGTGGAAGCACGCTGAGCTAGAATCTTCAGATTTACATCCAAATGAAGAGATTGAAGACCGTCCGAAAGGAGTGCGGGTGAAATTCAGTGATATTTACTCGGATTCCGGATAATAATGTGATAACCCCCAATAAGTAAAGCAGAGTAACATTAAAAGTAGCCAAATTGGTTAAAGTGTTCGGAAAAATTTAACATACACACAAACAATTGTTGTCACTTAAGGTGGTGTTGAGAAGAATGGTGTTATTGAAATTTTGTACGTGACTCCGAGTTTGCTAAATATTTTAAAATGTGAATTCAACTGTTTACATCCAAGTGAAAAAATCTGTGAAGTTACAAGTCTCATCCAATCTCCTTGTATTAATATCATAGGCCAGACGGAATATTTGTAGTTTTCTAGTAATATTGCAAATTTAAAAGAGTAATATGCTATGTACTTGTTACATGTAGTTGTGTTAATTTTTAAAAGAGTTCAAGTGCATAATTCCTTTCTGTTTCTCGAATCTGTAAACATTATGTCTAGTTTTAGTTCTTTTGTGGGTAATAACTAAGTTCAGACAGTAAAGAGTGTTCCAAGAAGTCCTTTTTAGCAATTATTTTTTTGTCCCGTCCGTAAGATAATTCTTGGTCCCGTCCGTAAGATTACTAACTCTTTTTTTTATTGAGTGAAATATAAATTTTCTCAGATGAAACGTGAGGAAACGTGTAGGTAAATAGTTTAAACCCAACAGGAAAAAAATAAGCTTGCTAAAATTTTGCAATTCGCAGAAAATGACGCTCAAGTTGACGTCTACAACAACATGTGTCCAAAAAATGTCCCGTCCGTAAGTTTAGTTACTGATCATCATAAAGACGGTAAAATCGATTTCTGTTATTAAAAAATAAGGTTAGATAAAAGGAGCCCAGCTACCAATCTTAAGATATATAAACAATCCTATATATTTTATAGAATTTTGTTTTTTTGTTACAATCGTCAGCTAAAATGTCCCGTCCGTAAGAATGGAATGGCCGCGCAATGAGTTTTATATTTCGAACGAATTGTTTGTAGAGCTAGTAATGTTCAATGACAGAAATTTAATAACAATTTTAAAAATGTAGAGTAATTAGACCTAGTGGAATAAAATTATCATTTATAATTTATGCAAAAACTAAAAATTTAGTTAGTAATATTTTTAGAGCTAAAGATGCATTTTGTTTAGGAGTTTCCACGGAAAATATGTATCTATCTATGCATTACCGCGCATCATTTATTGAGACCATTGAAATTTGAGGTGAACAAAGTTAAAAACACTGCGCTCAAGTTCCTTATTTCAGAAACTTGACACGATGTAACGCTAAAATTGGTTTTAATTTTGTAAACTAAATTTATATTAGGTTATAATCGAATATCTAAAGCTTGCAATAAAGTGTTTTCCGAACAAGAAACAAGATGTTAGCAAAATTTTATACAAAACAAAAATAGGATCGCATCTATTTGCGATTTCTTTCTTCTCTGCCAGTTTGAATTTAAGGAACTCATACAACATATATGACAAGATTCAGGGACTTCATAAGGTGGTTGGGCTATCAAAATTCCTCTCGTGGTATGTTGGGTCGCACAACCTTTACTTGCTGGGCACCAATGAAATATCAGTTCGAAAGCCAATAACTGGACAAAAGTCCTGGATTGAACATATGACTGAAATGTAGTGGATGCTGTAAAGACACTTCTTTAATTGTGGATCTGGGTACAACAATGGTATACCAACAATATTTTAAAAATGACAAACACGGGATTAAAGTTCCCAATTTCTTTCTGAAAATTATTTTATACAGCTTACATTTGGCAGCTATAACAATAGGACTCTCAATTTATACAATGTGCTGTAGATTATTACTAAAAAGTGAGATTTATTTTGCAATTTGATTTTTTGTTTATTGTTGTAGGATGTTGTATGGTAATTAATAATATCCAGAGAGCCTGGCTCCAACGTCTTGGATTTGGTCCCTGGAGAATACACGCTTCGAATTGCCTCCGGCCTTTCACCAAGAAGATGTGGCATTTTTTAAAAAAAGAAATCCATTGTCTCTTTTAACTTCACGATGAAGCACATTTGTATTTCTCAAGTTTTGCTCTTATTAAAGAGTGTAGATGGTAAAAGTCCATTTACCAACAACCGTATTTTTCCTACATGGAGCATTCCTTTATTTTCTTTGCTTTTCAATTAAAGTAATATCCTTGACTTCAATTAAATCCTGATATATCATTTAAACGTACTTTCGTTCATGTCAAGAGCAATGATTGTTTCTTTGCCCTTTATCCCGTTTAGTTTTATTGAAAACAAGGAAGAAATCTACGAAGCCAGAGCCTCTTACGTCACGATTAAAGTACTCGGCAGATACTTGGAATTTCGTTTTCGTAATGTAATCTCTTGTCTTGTCTCCTTTTTTTATGCGTCAATCTTCATGTACGCTGAGGTGTGGCGATTTCTCAGAATCTTCGAGACTGGAAAATGGGGATGAAATCAGCGTTTATAGAAAACATCGACCGATACCTAAAAAGCCAATGCTCAACTCCATATACCTCACTGTTGCACTAGTTTTTTTTTTTTTTTTTTTTTTTTTTTTTTTTTTTTTTTGGGTAGGTCCTTACCAATGTTGGGAAACTAAAACATTTGGTCATTGAGTAATATTAGAGAAGCAGTTATGGTTTCCACTGAACTATCAAAAATAACCTGACAGAGAAGATTTGGGGCGGGATCGAGGACACGACCACGGAAAGAACATAATAAAATTGTCGTCATTATATATTTTTGTCATCCGAGCTTCTATTACAAATCTCATTTACTTCAAGGTACCGTACCACTGTCCGACACACTAGAGAACTCTATTTCGCTCACTATCTCAATTAGTTTTCTTTTCCAATCCTAACATTTTTACTAGCACTTTTTGCATATATGAAAACCTGTTTTGTTTCCAAATTGCAGTAACAACAGCTCTACCTGCCGCTTACATACGTTAGACTGTTCTGGAGATACGGTTTAAAATGTTAAAGTTTGCAACACTGCTTAAAATTATGTAGTTCCGAGAACTTTCTATATTTAGATCTACCAAAAAGTATTGTTGTAATGTTATAGAAGCAAAGTAAGTCAAAAATTATTTTTAAAATAAACACAAATAAGGCATTTTAAGCAATAGATATCAAATTTAACGTTTTTTTACATATATCTCCCAAATGGTCTAGGACATCAAATTGCTGTAAACCAGATTACGATTTTTATATCTGTTGAAAACCATGTATATAATTGGATGTGATAATTATCAAACACATTCTTGAAATAAAATCCTTTGAAAAAGTAAGATTTTCCATCCCTCGTAAATTTGTTTCTACTTATTTGAAGTACCGTAAGACGGAGTTACTTTGCACAAGATTCAAGCAATTTTAAAGAAAATCTCACGTAGCTTACAAACGTAATGATTTAGAATACTGTATTTTAAACATATAATAGCTAGAGATACAAGGAAAACATTAGTGTAAGTTCATTAGTAAACATTCAGTATGACCATAGTTATTGAAGTATAAACTTCGGTGCAAAGTAACCCCATATGTGGGGTTACTTTGCACAACATACAAAAAAGTATGAACAACATACGAACATAACGTTTCTGTGCAATGTTTTCGCTTCACTATTTATACATTTTACTTTCTACACAAAACGGCATACAGTCTACAAATATTGATGTTAGAATGAGGGTACCAGTATCGATACTTAGTATGAATTACCAATATTTGTAAAGAAAATTATGTATTTTCTAGTACCGGCACAGGAATCACATTCTAATAGTTTAGCATATGTCCCACAAAAATGCCAACTCAGAACAGAAAAAAAAATCCCGCGAACTGATTCGCCTTGGTTATTCCTTATGTCCAAGAATATCATCCCAACCGTAATCAGTGGAAAATTTACGGGTTTTAGGACTTTTAGGCTGAAACCCACCCAAATTGCGCATTTTTTTCTTTTAAAAAATCCAATGTTAGTCATTCCTATGCGTATAAGCAGTAATCCCCCTCCCCCCAAAAAATCTAGTGATTTCTAAAAGAAACGAAGACTTTGTTAGTATAGCCCCTCTCAAACTACTTTTCTGGGTACGCCACTGGTCATAATTTATTTTCCAACAAGAAATTCATTTCGGCATCTATCTAAACAGGAAATTTACCTAAATTTAGATAATAATTTCCTATCTAAGCGGTATTTTGGACCGGTGCAAAGTAACCCCGAGTAGAGGCTGAAACCGCCTTCTCCCAGTTTTACTTTTTTATGGCTTTAATACGTTTCACATTTCAATTCCAACTATTGCTTCAAAGTCTCATTATACACAGTAGTATTCTACGAAACTGACTTAACTTTGATGGAAATTTTGTACGTGATACCTTTCAAATTTTGGCGGCCTTTATAGTGACTGCTTTCCATACGTGTACAATAACGAACTCTCCAGGTAATTAGAACTGATGATAACCGTCAACATTATAGCAAAACTGCCGTTAGATGTTCTATCTTACGGTGGCAGTTGAAACTTCCTCTTTACTGTTCATGGTTTTATCGACAGAGGACTGTGAAACTCTTTTCATATTTTGTGTAAAGTAACCCAGTCTTACGGTACGTCATAAGTAGATAACGGTAGTATTCTACATCAACGTACTTTAGATGAGTCTTACCCAGTCTGTATCACTAGGGTTATTGCTGTTATAGAACCCTTCAAAATTTGGTTGTTTTTCGAAGTTTGTGTTACTGTAGCGCCCTTTGTTTGTAAGTTTGCATAACAAGTGCGGTACTGTAAGGTTTAATTTTACGTGTAGATGTGAAACATACATAGTAACCTGATGTAATGTTATTTCAAAATGTTGGGTTAGTAACGCTATGAACCTTGTAGTATTACAAAGTACGCCAAACAATTACCCCTACATATATTTATTTTGTACAAAATTTAAGCACTTTTTCTCCTTTAGTTTAAATATTACAAGATTGTATCAAAATAAATGCTATATTGCGTATATAGAGTCTGAAAAAAAAAAGTAGGATCACTCAGAGTAAACGCAAGAGTTTCACTATATTTAGTATTTAAATAATACATTCCGTGACATACTGGTATCTACTTGGTGTTTCCAACAACCTTTAGAGCAGTATTTTGCGTTACAGTAGTTCAGATGCTCTCCGCTTGGTGTCTCTGTACTCAATATGAGTGTGATTGAGACTTAAAATGCTCATTTTGTTTGCTTTTCTGGATCAGTGTAAAGTGAAATTTTAATACAAATTACATCTTATTGAATGTTTCTTTTGTTTACATTGTAAACGGAAGTGCTTCAAGTACATTTTAAGACGTTGAAGAATCTCATTATTCCCTAGAATCTCGAAATATGAGAAAAGTGTGTGTGTGTGTGTGTGTGTGAAATATGAGAAAAGCCTTTGTAAGTAAAGACGAATTCTGACACTGGGAAGTGAGGGCTACTCAAATAGACAAATCGACAAATTTCTAGGTATAAATCATACTATCTTTGGTAGAATGATACAGAAGCAAGAAGAGCATGGCATGTCTTCTGAATGAGAACGGTGTGTCAGAAAATGAAAACAACTGCGAGATTGGATCAAGAGGTTTCTTGCTTGGCTGTATCAGACAGAGCTTTCAAGGGTATAAAATGCAGCGACTAATTATTCTAAATCAGGTTATAGCATAAGCCGGATGACTGTTGTGAGAAAATTTAATGAAAAAGTGTTACATAAGAAAACTCTAAGACAGAACCCATAAACATGCAAACGCTAGAAGAGAGTTCGTGTGTAGACACGGTGCAAGGTGTGATGAGCAGTGGTGGCACGCAATTTTCTTGGATGAGAAGAAGTTTATGATTGTTGGAAATGACAATGGAATGAAATTTTGGAAGAAAAAAAGGAGAAAATATGAATCCAAAGTCTGTTTCCGAAAGAAGGAGATTTGTTGAAAGTGTCATGTTGTGGGGATGCATTACTTCAAATGCAGTGGGATGAATTAAAATCTGGAATAAACAAGTTATTGCGGCATATTACATTGACATTTTGAACCGAAAGCTACTATGACCATCTGTTGACTATTTCTCAGGTTCTAATTTGAGTTGATTTATTTTCTAAGACGACAATGCACCGTGTCACAAAGCACTGAGTCTAACGGACTGGTTTCAAAGTATGAACTTTCAAAGATTATTGCAGCCACCAAATTCTCCGGATATGAATCCTATATATAACTTGTGGCATATTATGTCACAAAAAGTACGTGGGAAGATAAGTCAGCCTAGCAGAAAAATCACTGAGGAACTGTTTCGCATCTGGCACCTCGAACTGAATATTGCATTAAGTGAAACACTTGTGAACATCATATCCCGTTGGTTTGCAGCACTAAGAGCTGCCCATGACGGTATAACAAAAGACTGAAGTTTCATAAGTATTGTGGTATAAACAATTTTTATTTTTTATTTACTTTCAATAACTTTCCTACCGTTTAGCTGTAAACTTTGCACAAGAGTGTGACAATAAAATATAGGCATTAAGTTTAATTTCTGAATTATAAAGTCTATAATGTATAAAACTCAGTGTTTTCATATAATGTTTACGTACTACAGTAGCACAACATAAACATTAGAGAACTATTAATAGATCAGTTGAACAGTGTGTGACCAACGAAGTGTGCAAAATAGGACTGGAATTAACAATATAACTGTTTTTTTTTTCAAAGTGGGGCTATTTTTGTGACAGACTGTATGTACAGAGCGCAGTAAACATAAAATTCTTGTTTTTATATATTTATTTTTTTTTTAAATATACGCTTTCCATCCTCACTTACCAAAGGAAGAGAGACCAACGCGAGCGTTTCTTGGAACGACTCTTTTAAAGGAATCTAAATGCATATTATAATCAACCTAATAATAATAATAATAATAATAATAAAAGAGTCTATACTTTTGATAATTCCTATACTTTTGTAGAATTGCTTTCGTACAACAATAAAAAATTACAGCTCATGAAATCTTAAACACCTCCTAATTGCCCATTTTTGTTCCATTGCCCCCTTTAAATACGAGAACTCCCACGCTGGGGACCACTGGATTAGACCACTATTGCACATAGATCCACAATTGTAGAATTAACTACAGGTAAATGAAAGTGGTGCTCTAAAAGGAAAATCATAAAAAGTCAAAAAGCGAAAATTTCCTGTTTCTTTTCGAAAAAGACAACTTTTAAGAAACTTCATCTTGAAAACTTTTTTCTTTTATCATTTATCAAGAAGGAGGTACTAGTAAAAATGAGGACGAGATAAAGTTAATTCGAAACAGTTGACAAATGTGGAGAAACAAGTAAAAAATAGAAACGTGGAGTTAAGGTCGTACACAAGGATGTTAAGATAAAAAAAAAGGAACTGGCCACAAGAGAGACAGAATACTTCATTTGGATTATTATTGCAATGGAAAATTCAGATGAAAGCTGTGAAGCATACGACAGATCTTCCACCAATCGAGTTAGATATATCTGTGTATACAGTTACACAAGGTAATGAAATTTAAGCTGTAAAAGATGAAGCATCTTCCGACCATTGAGTAAATTCCGACAATAAAAATGAAATCGAACTAATTTATTCTGATGATTCAGATTAGGATTTTACTATTACACAAAACTGTGAGCACTAGAAGCGATACTGGGTGCTGTTCGTGTTTCAATCACTTTTCTGTTGCGCATACTGTAACAATTATCATAAACCAACCAGTATCAGATGTATCTCTTTCCTACTTGACAGCGGAACCTCTATGATCTTGATACAGGGTAGCGCCCAGTCGACGAATAAATTTCAAGCTTGAACATTGCGCAGCCGTAATAACATATTGGTTGGCGGGGTGGAAACCAAAAGAGGAAAGAACGCCACGTTATATGGTTAGTAGCAATGGAGCATTGGAGCACAGAACATCGTGTTACTTCAGTTCGTAGTTATTACGTAACTAAGTCCGAGACAGAAATGCAACGTTTTATTAGACGAAACTTCAGTGTTGATCTCTTCATGATTTCAGGAGTTTGCACTGTTCTTGGAGCTCCATGTTTTACATACAACACACTATCAGTCTCTCCAAATTTCTTCACCCACGTCAATATGACATTCAGAGAGGAACCTTACCATTTTGACCATGTCTAATAAACGTTGCACTTCTGACACGGACTTAGTTTCGTAATTACTAGGAACTAAGGTAACACAATGTTCTGTACTCCAATGACCATATAAAATGGCGTTCTTTCCTCTTACGGTTCCCACCTCGACAACCAATGTAAGTTAACACGCCTGTGCAATATTCAAGTTTGAAACGTACTGTATCAGTTGGCTCGGTGCCACCCAGTTCTGCACGTTGAAGTGACAATGAACCTACCTACCATATATCCAATACTTCAAAATTACAACACAACACACAATACGAGGTAGACGATGAAAAGTAAGAAGAACTCGCTGTAAGTAAACATAATTATGTGCTCCATTTGTAAGAAGGAAGATTGTATATGTTCAGAGAGAAACTAAGCACACAGAAGAGTAAAACGAGTGGCAGAGAAAATAGTAACTCGTACACAGAGATTATTAAGTGACATTGACATTGGTAGTTTTGTAACTGTTTATATATCCAACTCGTGCTTACATTAAAGAAATCTAACGGAACAGTTCTCACTGACACAGATAGCATCTTAAATAAATGGAAGGATTTCTTTGAAATTGCTTAACATGCAGCCAAAAACTAATGTGCGTGGACAAAGAGAAATACACAACGCAGAACCATATATTCCAGAACCCAACCGAATAAAAGTAGAAATCGCTATAAAGAAATTAAAGAAGCACAAAGATTCGGGCGTAGACGAAATTCCAGCTTAGTTAATTTTAGCTGGAGGCGAAAAATTGTGGAACAAGATACACAAACTCATTCCGCTTATCTGGAACAAAGAATAATTGTAACAAGAGTGGGAAGAATCAGTCATTGTTCCAATTCACACGAAAGGCGACAAAACTGACTGTAATAATTATCGAGGCATTTCTCTTCTGTCAACGTCCTATAAAATCCTCTCAAACATTCTATTAGCAACATTAACCACATACGCAGATTAAATTGTTGGAGATCAGCGGGATTTAGACGAAATCGATCAACTATCTACCAAATATTTAACATTCTACAAATACTCGAAAAGAAGTGGGAATGCAATACCCCGGTACAACATCTATTTATTGATTTTGGAAAGGCTTACGTCTCGGTTAAGAGAGAAGCATTGTACAGCTTTCTTACAGAATTTGGATTAACCGAAACAGCTAATAATATTAACTAAGATATTTTTAAATGAATCCCAAAATAAGGTCCGGGTATTTTTTTTCAGGAGCTTTTACGTCGAGAATGCCCTAAAACAAGGAGATGCATTGAAGCCATTATTATTCAACTTTTATTCTGGAATATGCTATAAGGAAAATCAAACATAGCAAACAGAGCCAAGAGTTGAATTGGGTTCACCAGGTTATGACATATGCTGATGATGTAAATTTAATACGCGATAATAGGAGAACAATACAAAGAAATTCAAAAGTCTTATTAAACGCTTGCAGGGACATAGGTTTAGAAGTGAATGCAGAGAAAACTAAATACAAGGAAGTTCGTCGGGATCATAATGAGGCAAATTATGCATGCGTTAAAATATCTAATAATACTTTTTATAAAGGGATACTTTCAAATATCTAGGATCAATATTAACAGAAGAAAATCATATTCACGAACAAATTAAATGTCGACTAAAAGTAGGGAATTCGTGTTACTATTCAGTTCAAAATCTCTTGTCGTCGCGAATTCTGTCAAAGAATTTGAAGCTTAAAATATGTAAAACGATAATAATGCCTGTTGTTCTGTATGGTCGCGAAACATGGACGCTTACTCGGAAGGAATAACATAGATTGAAAGTATTTGAGAACAAGATCTTGAGACGAATCGGACCCAAGAGAAACGGGAATGGGGAATGGCGGAAACTTCCAACGAGGAACTACATAAGTTATAGGTTTACCAGACATTGTTAGGGTCCTTAAGTCTAGGATGCTCAGGTGGGCAGCTCATGTAGCCAGGATGGAAGAAAGTAGAAACGTTTTCAAAGTCTTAACTGGAAGACCAACCGGAAAACGACCATTAGGAAGACCTAGCCGCAGAAGGGAGGACAATATTAAGATGGATCTCGCAGAAATAGGAATACAAAATAGAAACTGAATCTAGTTGGCTAAGGATAGAAGTCAGTGGAGAGCTTTGTGAAGGCGGCGTTGAACTTCCAAGTTCCATAGGCCATAGAGTTAGTTAGTTCTATACCAAAGGCTGACCATGAAGCTCTAGATATAAGATTTATTACACAAAAAGTGCTAGATTTCAGAAATGATGTTTATAGGACTGGTACCACTGGAAAAACAATTAAAAACTTGTTTCCTTGAAATGAACTGCAACTATGTAATTCTGGTATTTCCAGTTTTGTGTCCGAAAGAAGCATTTCGCTTGGAGAAGCAGTGTTCGAGCTCTCCCGTTCGAAGGTAAATATTTCAAAAATGTTTTAGCAAGCCCGCAAAATCTCAATGAAAAACAAATAAATGTGCCTGTGATTAAAATAGAAGTCAATCCCACTCCAAATGTCATTGAAGCTTACCTTGTGCAAACAAATGATTTCGCAATGTTTGTTATTTTTAATGTTTCGAAAGGTAGGAGAATTTGAAAATGAAAAACGGGAGATGTTTAAGAACTCTCCCTGTCGAATTATACCTTGAAAAATATTATACGGAATAAGAAATGACTGTACCAAGTTTTATATTGATAGACAGGATAGATATAAGTAAAAAGCTTGTATACGAATACACACTTCCCCTCATACCTATTCTGTCTGTCAATACAAAACTTGGTACATTCATTCCTTATACTCTATAGTATTTTTTCAAGATACATTTGGATTGAATGCTTTTACCCGGGACCACTCCAGAGGGATCCAAAATTGATGGGAGGGATTTCTTTAGGAAATTTTCTTCACATTGTCCAAATCTTTCCCGTACAAGTACGTTATGGACCACAATGCATAGCACCACATGAAAGCTTCTTTCATGCTGAAAAGAAAGAACTATAAATCATGAGTTTCCAATGAACAATGGTGATTCAGTAGCTATTTCACTGTGAGTCTACGATTTTCTTTATACTAACAGAGTTAATAGGCAACAGGGACTTACTGCGTTGTTCATGGCACCTAATTTTCTGTGCATGAATATATCTTTGTTATGGTTATCGAATGGACTAGTTTTGTTTCGGAAGTTCGGATAAAAGGGCCATGTCCCTTCCTTGTCAATTTACCCTTACATCTAATAGAAACATAAATAAATATAAGCAATGACATAATTTAAAATTATAACTTTTTAAAAATCAGTCATGGGCTAATATTACTCATTTCTATATTTAAAGTAAAGTGTAAAATCTTTTCATTTTACGTTTTACAATAAATCGTTGTCGTTTACTAGAGTTGCAGTTTGATTACCTAGGCACACAAACCATTGCAAACAAAGACATACAATCATTTTTATACACAAAACATTTATCTAAAATAATAATAATAATAATAATAATAATAATAATAATAATAATAATAATAATAATAATAATAATAATAATAAAAATAATAATAATAATAATAATAATAATAATAATAATAATAATAATACTGACATGAAAAGTATCGAATCGGAGAAATATAATTGGCTAACTTCTCGCACAACTTAAATATTTTAAAAATGCAATTAGAAGAGAAGGAGGTCAACAGTAAGGGAGGAGAAGATTTGTAGACGGACTTGAGGGACAACAATATCAATCAAATTAAATTTGTTGTGAAAACATCACGTTTATCCAATACAACATCTCTAAGATTGGTAGTAATTATAGTTAAGTTTGAATACACTAAAAATTTACATGTCTTATATAAATAAAGTCAAAATTAATATTAGTTCTTTTAAAGATTCTAAGTGGGTGTTGCCTACAAACTCAAAATATAAAAAAAGTAATAATTAACTATATAAAATCTAAGCTACGCATTCATACACTGCAATATTTTTAAATATTATTATAGCCTAATTGCTTAAATTGCAGTTAGCTATACATTTTTGTGATTTTACAAGCAGTATATTCAACGTTTTGCAGCATATATAAGACAACTCTTGTATATTCCGGAATTACACATAAGCATCTTAGCGTGTTGTTGTAGTTGCATCATCGTTAGCATCGTTAATAGTTAGATAGTTATAAAGTAGGGGAAGTCGGAAAATATGGTTACAGCCAGGAGGCATCCATTGAGGGGTCTACCTGATTCTCAAAAAAATCTTATTGTTTTGAAATGATTGTGTTTTTTCTGTACGAGGGCGCACTCACGGAAAGTCTATCCGACATGGACCGCATGCAACCTTAGTAACTTGACAGACACTTGTATATTTTCTTAGTAAAACTACACTTTCTTTAACAATGAACATTTAATATGACAAAGATTTGAACTTACACTATATCTGTATTCTTTTCTTTCTTATAAAAAGATTCTACTTCTTTATTTTTTTCTGTGAATATAGGCAAAGTAGGGGAAGTCGTGCATTCCAGGGACACAATCTATATATACCAGGGGACATAGTACTTACAACTCTCCTGAATTTCGTACCAATTTTGCATTCCTATCACTGAATTCAGTTTTCTATACTTTATTTGGCTAACATAAAGTGATTGCATATAGAGAGAAACAAGTGAACTGGGAGGCAATATATGTTTTTCGTATATCAAAGTATTTCTTCTTTTATTGCTGACATTTGGAGAGTTTCTCTTGCTCGCGCATAAGTGGAAGTAATAAGTAAATGTTCCAGCATATTTAAGATACCTATGTATTGCTTCTACATTCTGATCATTTTAATCTATTATGCACTACTTTCGTTAAATTTACTTTAATTTATAAATAGGGCGATCCGGGTACCAAGGAACACGAATTTTCATGTACCAAGGGACAATACTTTACATATAATAATAGCTATTTGTTGTAGCCCGAATAAACTTATAAATTTGTATTTAAAAAAAAACAATATGCCTAGTTAAATACTGATTGTATGCTATTTCACCAAGCAATGTGATCAAACTGCAATATTATTTGTTTTATATGATATTATATCCCTTGTATTTAGAAAATTACTTAACAATGCAAAAATTCCTGTTCTATTGAGAATGTGGAAGCAAGCTATGGTTTCTGTATTGTACTTATAAATTGTTTAATATAACAAACAAATTAGTTGTCAACAATCTATTATCCTCAGATTTAGTGCCTAGGTACAATAATTTAAGTCCCTAGGTAATGCCCCTCCCGTACCACGAGACGAGGTGATCTCCTCGGTTATTTTTTTTTCTGGCTTTTGTTATTGCTGCGATACCCATGTGACATTTACAATATGAAACTAAATTATCAGGTTATCAGGAACATTATTTTTTTCTTTAGCATAGCACAAACATACTCCCTTTTCGAAAGCAAAATATAAAAGTGTTCCTGTGTTGCACAACTTCCGCTACTTGGATTTTTTTTATCGTTTACTTGAACGCAGAATAACCCCTTGTCTTCATCTTGCAATATTGTACCCCTTCCAAATTTCGACATCCTGCACAAAACTTTCTGGGTGTGCGCCTGGTTACAATTTATACTCTATGAATGTAAGCATAAACTTCAGTTCATACTTACTCCGAATGTTTCGAAAATCCCCAAAGATTCCATAAAGATTACAATAACACTTTGTTCTTCTTAACATTTATACATTCGCTTTGTTAATGTAACAATCTATTGTACAGATATATAGGGTGACCCAAAAGTAGGTATACAGTCCCGTACTGATTTAAGTCATTACTTGTTATATCATATCTTATTGTTATCCATCGGGTAGACTTAGTTTCTTTATAGTGGTGGACAAACACCGTGCTCGTGGGTTCTCCCGGGGTTTACCCGTTTCCTCCCACTTTTTTCATTCATCTCTCATCATCACCGTCTCCTTTAGCCTAACCGGCATTACCGTAGAATGTAAAAACTTTAAAATTTCATTTCATTTTTTTAGTTTCTTTATTATTTGTTCTTAACGTCTTTCTACTTATATCTTAAGCTCGGAACAGCCAAAGCAAATAAACCTATAAGTTAGAATGTTACTTGATCAATGCAGGGGTGTACACCTACTTTTGGGCCACCCTGTAGATGTAACAGAAAGTAGAAAAACAAAGGGAACCAATGACATTGTCTTTAAAGACTCTTACTAGAGTTGGACAATAATAATTATTATAATAAGGAAAAGCAATACACGATTTTGAATAGAGACTTTTGAATGGGTAACAATCGCTTGAGTTTAGCAGCTCGAGAATTCGGCTTCTTCTTTCTTTCTGTCCTTTCTGTAGTTTTTAGTGCACTTTAATAATTTGCTCTGAGAATCTTAACTATTCAAACAATACTATGCTTTAAATAAAACAATAACAATAAGACTGATTTATCATACATATATAAACAAGAAAAAATTACTACCTCAATAAGTTAATTACTTAAAACAATACAAACATAATTAACATTAATGAAGCTATCAAATAAAAAAAATCGCATACAGCGCAAATCGAGAGGTCGCTATACTGTCCACTATCACATCAGTTCAGGGATTTTATTACATTCAGGCACCAGACCATGTTTTTAAAAAGAAATCAAATGGCGGACAAGTATAGACACTATTAAATATGTCGAATGCAAGCATTACTAAAATTGTTATGGATAAATTGAGGTAAATTAATAACATTATTTTCGTCCAGTAGAAAAATTCGGGAGGGAGCCGGCCCTCCCTGACCCCCTCTTGTTCCACCGATGTGCAAATTTGATATTTCCTTGTCACCATGTCCAGGTGGTCTATTTCTCTTGTAGGCTGCTCTAGATATTTACTCGTGTTACTCTGTGGCAGAATGATGGGAAAATATATTTCCTCGTTGTAAGCAATATCCAAGGGACGTGAGGATCTAGTTTTTTTTTTTTTTTTTTTTTGTCACTGGGAGGCAGTCTAGATTTTTGTGACCAAAAGTGTACAAACCATGTGAGTTTGAATATTCTCCCACCATTCCTTATTAGTGTTGCAACGTTTATAGATTGAAACTTCACAATGGTAGTAGTATCTTGCCTTTTCTTAGGTGCAGAGTTGCATTATTTTGAGAAGAAAGTTCAAATTGTAATTGAGACTTCTTGTAAAATATTATTACCCTATTTTTGCAACCTTCCCAAGATTAAAAAACGTGAGTTACATCTTCGGTTTTAAAAGTATTAAATATTTTATATAACTGTTATATATACATATATTGACAACCTCCTCGTGTCGTGCCTATAATTTTCGGGGACAAATGCGTTGTGGCGCGGAGAAGTTGCTTCTACCCATTATCTGAAATGGGCAGATTTCAATAAATCTATTCCACTAGCGAGAGGATAATTTAGTAAATCGAAAGCACTCCATTTCATCTGTAAAATCTCATGTATTATAACCAATTAGAAAGTGTAATATGCAGTGTATTGTTGTTACGGATATGACCTAATAAATTCAGGTCACAGTACTCGAGTGTCTGGAGATTTGACCACAGTCAACACTATAGTTGAGGTACACATACCTTAGGATGTTCTGGCTGGTCCCTGGAGCGACGAATATTCCAATCCTGGATTCCTCTTCGTTTGACAGTCGCAGGTCTTAGCTCTCAGTGATGACCATGGAAGAAATATCGTTCTCACGTCGACCGAAGATATAGACTACTAATACTTATACTGACAGTTCGGCTTTATAACGAATAGCCGACTAGAAGCCAACCATCGTAAGATGCTAGGTACTAATATTCTGTAACCATCGAATCCTAATTCTTCAAGCTCTCATCTAAAACTCTGATGTAGAACACAGACCTCGATCCAATGTAGATTTCGGTTTTATTCTTCTTTTCCAGACAATGGAATTCGTCGTTTCATGTCTCGAAGTTGGTTACCTCAACTATTGGTCAAACTTTCGTTGCAGACCTTGTCACATCATGACCAAATTCCCAGACAGTCAATCTTTGCGAATCTGAATATTATGCCATATCCAAATTGTGTTTGTGCTAACAAAGTATTTTTCATTACATCTTTCTTAAACTCAGACTTACATAAATTTTCCTAATTTCCATTTACACCATACTGCGAGCTAGCGTTTCGACAGTATTTCATGAACAAAAAAACACAACCATGCGTTACTCGATTACATAAACAAACAATGGCAATAACAATAACACGTGCCATTCCAACATATCACAATTTCACATCTTTCTTTGTAGTTTCTTAACCCAAAACTTGACTTCATTTAAATTACAATTATGCCACTCACCAATAAATAACTTATAATAATTTGATATTATTTTCCATGTATCTACAATATATATAGCAGGTGTTCTAAAAATGTTGCGCCCACGGACCACAGAACATTATTCTACAGGTCAAAATAAAGCAAAAATATGTATTTTCCTATACCTTTCGAGTTCTCATCTCGAGACACAAATTGCACTATGTGGCAACGTCGCAAATAAACAACCATACATTAGACCTACCAATCTATGAAATAGTTCTATCGATTCTTTCCAGATGGCACCTAGAGTCGATATTGATTGACACTAGCATCACTTATTAGTGTAGCAATCGATTCAACTGCCTGTTGTATTCGTAGAGTAATGCTAGTAGCTCCAAGTTAATGTGCGAGGTTCCCACACTTTGAAATTTTAATTCCCGATAGCTGCTGAATGAGGCCCCGGAGGGCATACCATCATATAACATTTTCGCTTTACTTTATCCTTTAGAATAGTGCTCTGTGGTCCGTGGACGCCTTTTTTAGAACACCAGATATATATGAAGGGTGTATCAGACATTTTTCTCTGCTCGTAGTGCACGTAGACACTTCAAGCAAAAATTTCAAGTATCAAATCGTATGTGAAGAATCAAATAGTATACTTACCACATCCAGTGACGTAGCGTGAATATCTCTAGGGGGTCAACTCCAAAATTACAAATGGAAAGTGGTAACGATTTCGATTTCTTTGGAAGCACTATTGAAAAAGAAACAACTTTTACAAGAACCCATTTTCGTTTAAATTTTATTGTTTGACATCTACGTCTGTTATTTGTTATTGAATTGCTACTATCAGACCAGCTGTCCCACGCATTTTTCCCGACTCGTAATGCACGTAGACACTCCAAACAAACGGAATTATCAAATCGTGTGTGAAGAATCAAATGATGATGTTTCCATATCCAGTGGCGTAGCGGAAATGTCTCTACGAGGGGTCAACTCCAAAATTTCAAACTGAAGGTGGTATGAATTTCGATTTCTTTGGAACAATTATTGAAAAAGAAACAACTTTTAAAGGAAACAGTTTTCGTTGAATTCTACGGTTTGGCATCTATGTATGTTACTTGTTGCTGAATTGCAATTTTGCATGTAAATCCCTGCAAAAGAACATCAAAGAGAAACTAGAATTCCAATCTTATGAAATCACTGCCACTCTCTCGGGCTTCTTAACTTACGTAAACATTTTAATAGAAATTACTTTTCAGAACTCATTGAACAAATAATTGCTCAAGAATAGTACAAATACATAAACTGAAAATAATAAATAAGACATATAACATGAACTGCAAGTTCTGAACATTCTTATCCGTATATCGCACTTGGACCCAAAGAAAACTCTCAATAAATGTTCAAAGGATCGTCCAGCACCTGTGATACACTTAACACTTAGTCAAGGTCTTAACACTTCATTTGCGCTTAGTCCATGTCAAACATTACGGATCCTCCCTATCATGCCCTCCCTTATAGTAGGACTCTCTTGGTAAACCAGCACTTGACACGTCCTCAAAAGGAAAAATCGAGTGAAGGCAGGCCCAGAGAACGAGCTGGCCAGGAAACTGTCCTCCTCTTCCGATCAACGGCCAACAGTTCGTCTAGCAACTTTCGAAAAATGAGAAGGGTAACCGTCTTGTTGTAGCCACATCATTTCACGAGTCGTTAGTAGGACGTCTTCCAGAACTCACCAAGAACATCTAAAAAAAATTGCGTGCCCTAGTCCTGTGCATGTACTTACGAAGAAATGGGAACCAATATTATTTGGCCTCCCACTATAAAACACCAGACATTTAGACTCCAGATATGTTGATTGGCAACTTCATGTTCCCAGTAAGGATTCTCGCTGGAACAGTAGTGAGCGCTGTGTATCTTAACATCTCCATTATTCTTGAAGGTAGGGATGGCCATACGGATCCGGATCCTATAAGATCCGGATCTCGCATCCGGGTCCGAAATTTCGGATCTTGGATCCGGATCCGGATATCCGGTTCCTGGATCCACACCCGAAATTTCGAAGTTCAGATTCGGACTCCTGCTTTGAATATTTTAGGCCTTAGATTGAGACCGAGAACTAAAATATCCATATGTATAAAATTTACTAGGTGAATTTTATCTAACTCAGTGGGAAGACAATTCAATTTAAATGACAAAAGATTACATCAAAATATCATTTTCACATTTTTCGGGGTTAGACCACTGTTACGCACACTCCATCATTTAGTCTTTAGTATATATTTAAACGTACTACAAGTATGCCAGTTTCATCTCAAGTCAGTACCGGAAGTTGTATAAATCTGCCTTTTGTTATATATTAATCGAGTTAGGATTAAAATTCGATTGTTTGTGAGACCTATGATAATATTTTCAGAATGAGTTATAACGTTGAAAAACTGCATAGTAATGCTGCATATTTTCTTTGTGCCACATTGGAAATTAATGTAGTCTATCTTATACAGTCGGCTCTTATGATTAATCAAATGATCTGAACTCCTGCAGCATTACGCTAAAATCATGGATGTCTTTGAATTTTCATCATCATTTCTATTTTTTATTTATTTTTTTTTATTACAAACAAAATAAATATCATAAGCGGTATTTTACATAATACATATAGACGCAGATCAGTCAGTTGATTGTTTAAAGTTTATAGCAAAGCTATTACATTTCTAAGACACTGGCGGCCTTCGAACAAAATCCATGGCTTTCCCATAAAATCTTAAATCTCTCTATATAAAAAGGGCAAAGTCCTGAGTGACTGAGTGAGTGAGTGAGAGATCACCGTACAGGCCAAATCCCTTAAGCTACAAACTTGAAGTTTGGACAGTTTATAGGCTTTGTGACGTAGGATACCACAAAGGAAGGACTTTGGGAAATTCGACGAGAAAGGGGGGAAATGGGGTGCAAAATATTGATGATTCTTGACGTTAGATACTTCAAATTTGATATTTGGGTTTCTCATTGAAAATAATTTGATACTTCTTTAAGTGTTTTTTGATATTTAAATTAGAAGGGGCAAGAAAGATGTAGAAAGTAAAAGAAGGGGTGGTAATTGCAATTATTGCAATTAGTATAATAATATGCCTATATCTTAGAAAATTGGACTTCTCACTTAAAATAATTAGATACGTATTTCAACGTTTTTTTTATATGTGGCCCAGAAGGGAAGAAAAAGGGCGAGAAGAAAATTAAGTGGGGATTACAATTATTGTATTAATATGTTCAATCCTTTAAGGTTAGAGACTTGAAATTTGGTATTTGCATTTCTCATTGAAAATAATTTGTCATGAGTTTCAGTGTTTTTTGACGTTTTAGTAAAAAGGAAAAGAAAAGAGATGGAAAGGAAAGAGGGTGGGGATTGTAATAATTATAATAACATGTCGATATCTGGGAACCTCTGAAGGTTAGGAGCATAGAATTTGGTAATTGCACTTTACATTTGAAATAATTAGGTATGTATGATATTTAAGCGTTTTTTGATGTATGTCTTAGAAGGGAAGGAAAGGGGCGGGGAGAAAAGACTTTTATACCTCGGAATCCTGGAACGTAAGAGAAATGAAACTTGTTATTTGAAAAAAAAAATTCGTTATGAAATGAAATCCTTGAATTTTACGTCCTACGTTTATGCCGGTTAGGCTAAAGGAGACGGTGATTATGAGAAATAAATGAAATGAAGAAAGTGGGAGGAAACGGGAAAGCCCCGAGAAAACCCACGAGCACGGTGTTTGTCCACCACATAGCCCACACGGCGCGAGCTGGGATCGAACCAGGGACCCCAAGCACCGGAGGTGAACGCTCTACCACTGAGCCACCGCACACCCTAAAAAATTCGTTATGTTTGCAGGCGTATGATGTGCGAGGCCGTAGACCGAGCAAATGTGTGGGCTGGGGGGGAAAGCCCCCATGTACTCGCACTGAAATTCGGTATATCTCGGGATACCGGAATGTTATTACATACAACTTGATATTTGAACTGAGATTCGGTATGGTTGTAGGTTTACGAGGTCAAAGGCCGATCAAATGAGATATCAGAGGGTCTAAGGGCAAATCCCCAGACATTTCTTTTTAAATTGATTATGATTAGAGGCTTTTGTGTTGCGAGGCCCTAGTAACGGGGGTCTAGTGGCGAAGCCCCCAACTAGCCGAGGGCTATTCAGTATATAAATGCATTTGCATAATGACTGGAAATTGCATGTATGCCTGTGGACAAAATTGCATAAGTAGCCACGAGAAATGACAATCCTTTAAAATAAAAATTTTAAAAAGCCACCAAAATGTACTCTTGAATGAGTTGTATATTATGTTTGCGCAGGGGCGAATCCAAAGCGGACTCCCCGAGGGCGGGATGGATTCTTAGGGGGCGGTTGGGGATGCTAGCAGTGAAAAATTACTTAGATGATCTGAAATTGCCACAAATTACTAATAAAGTACACTGTTAATGGGGGTAGGGGCGAACGACTTTTCGCCCTCCCCCTGGATCCGCCTATGTGTTTACATGAATGATATAACTCCTTATACAACCTATGCAAAGTTAATAGTAGTGAATTACTAATTATAAAGACACGTGTTACTGCTCGAAGCTCCATATGGTATTTTGTATACACATACAGTACATTAATACATTGATTTTGACACATTAATTGCAATTTGGAACTTTATCTCTACTACAATTCTTAATTCTAACTGGAGTGGTACGGTCACAGAGAAACGTATTTTTAAAGAAAGAAAAAAAGCTCATCAAGAGCAAGAAAAGGAAGTTGCTCCTTAATTTGATTTGATCTATATTTTATGGGCTGTTCTATTAGCTATGGCCTAGCCCATCACGATTAGGAAATGGCCTGATTCAGTGACTAGAATAAAAAATGAAATGAAATCTTTAAGTTTTACGTCCCACGGTTATGCCAGATAGGCTAAAGGAGACGGTGATGATGAGAGAAATGGTGGAATGAAGAAAGTGGGAGGAAACGGGAGAACCCCGAGAAAACCCACGAGCACGGTGTTTATCCACCAGAAAGTTCGCTTGGCGTGGGCTGGGATCGAACCCGGGACCCCAAGCACCAGAGGTGAACGCTCTACCACTGAGCACCACAAGTGATGCTAATTTGAGGAAAATTTCTCGCGCCGCAGAGAGATTTAAAAAATATTTTTAAAGAGGAAAAAAGGGAGATTTTACGAATATGAGATAAAATGTAGGGAAAATTAGCTTTTCAATAGATGTTATGTTAAGCACTAAGGCATTACAACTAAAGACACTGGCATTCTTCCCATAACACTACCATATGTACAAAATACAAATGTAAGAAACTCTTCATTCGTCTCCCAACCACCCTTCCGCGACCCTGCTAAAGAATATCATTGCCAAAAATGTATTTGAAACGAGAATGGATCAGCGAACAAACGGAAGTCAACTGAACATATTGCTTATGGATTGGGTGCATTACTAAAGTAGAAAGAAATGTCTTCAAGGGTGCTCCGCTTTGTCATAAACAATGTCCCCGTATAGTACTTCGGTTCAATGACCATAGTTAAGGGTTGAGAAAAGTGAAATTCATATTATCGAAGTTCAACCTACTAGGCTTCTGTTGTCCAGAAGGGACAAATACTAAGAAAAGACGGGCGGTGAAAATGGAATTTTTGATCATTTCTGAAGGTAATTTTAAGTTCTTAATATCACTGGCTCGCAATATATACAGTATAAATGAGTGTGGTTTTACTTTTCAATAGTACTTTTTTACATGTTATAATAACGACAGACGGAAAAAGCAAATGGAGTATTTTATCGGAAAAAGAGCTACAAAACTTGAAAGAAAATGAAAGACAAGCGAAGGCAAAGTTTCTTTCGACTTCTGGACAAAATCTCGAAAGTGATAATCACACAAATGCACAGTGGTCCAGAAACTCTCAAAACCTGGCCAAAATTACCTTTTCGTGCTAAAACTTGAAATCTTGTCTTTCGTTGCAGAGATGTTATGTTATACTAAAAATAAAACAAAATGATGGAAGAACATCTATAATAATGTATTTGCACATATTTGTACAACGAGAATAATATTTTCCACAAAAATAAAGCATATCAACAGCTTATGATTTTTTAACATAAAGGCTATTCTGATACATCCTCAGATGACAGCTGTTAATGAATGCGAAACAAGAAGAAAAAATGTTTTACTAACAATTTTAATGATATATTTGCACATATTTGCACAATGAGAATAATATTTTTGAACGTGAAATAAAGAATAACTGAAGAGTTTATGATTTTTACACACTAAGCCTATTCTGATTCATCCTCAGATGACAGCTGCTCTGGAGTCTCCATCTCTTTCAAAATGTTCAGTACGGCTGAAGATAAGTTTTTTTTTCTTGTGCTTCTGTGCCATGGGATTCCGAAGCGTGGATATCTTTGGGTCGCTTGTTACGAGGAGCCACAACAACACAACCTTCATTGTTTCTTTGCGTGAGCACTTTCGGGAATGATTCTCCCGATAATGTTTAATATGCTTATGTCGGGCTTCTTGGCCCTCCTCCGACATCTGCCCAATGGGTAATAGGCCGTGCGAGATTATTGAGGACCCATGAGCGAGAATTTTGTGAATGGAGGCGAGCATGTAGAACCACGAATAATGCTTAAGAGATCCCTGATTACGTTTGCCCAAGCTTCAAATTTGTTTGGATCGATACCCAGTCCGCAAGACAAGGCCTGCAGCAAGACGCCACACTGCTCTACAAGCTTTTTCATTCAGACCTGTTATTGCTGCAACTTGTTGATAGTTTCCAAAGAATCGTCTGGCTGTATTGCCGTCGTTGGAAGTACCACTGCCGTCTTGCCTTTGTTCGTCAGTATTGAGGCCTAACTCAGCTTTCATGGCCTCTTGGATCTCTTTTTTTTCTTCTTCATCATGGTCGGTTGGTCGCCTTTCCGCACCTGCCATATCTTAATATCCAAACGGTATGCCACATGCAGCAACCACTCCATAAATCTAATCCAGGCATGTAGCGTGGACAATCCGAATCAGAAAGTTCCCGGTTTTTCAGCTCTGGATCCCTTCAAGAAGGAATTCATTTCTTTTGGATTAGCACCGCATACGTAGCAAGTTTGTACCCATCTTGTTTGTGTCACGGCGTTACATATTTTGCCATCCACCATTGTGAACTGCAGGTTGTGTGTAACCTCGAATTCAGTTGTTTCTATACTGCGATCTCGTAACATCGGAATACTGACGCAGCTTGGAGTCAGGCACTTAATTTGCTTTCCCATTAGGCTGGCTTCTTGCCTTGCAAGTCTTCAGTTTCTTTCCTGAATTGTAACTTTATCGGCCGACAATATCTTGTGGATGAGGGACGTTGATTTTGTCACACTACAACTCTAACCCCTCTTTTCTCATAATAAAGTTGCAGAGGCACAGATGACGTGAAAAAAATGTCGTTGTCTTGAAATCCCTCCTCCCGTGCTGTCTGTTTATATTGAGCTTGCCCAGAGGTTCCGTCGGATCCCCATTTGGTAATCAGCTGCAGAGATTTCTGATACTTTTCTGGGATGGTTTCGAGCACAGGTTCCTGTACTTGCAGAATTCTTGCAGTTGTATGGTCGAGGAGAGATTGTAGAGCTACTTCAGGTACAGATTCTGTGACGTTAATGACTTCAGGATAGCAATCTTTCTTTGTGTCCAGAACATGGTTGTAAGCAGGATATATATTGTGATCCAAATCCTTCGCCCCGTTTCTTACCAGCTGGTACTGGTGACGTGTCAGATCCCACTCGAGTATCAATGCTAAAGCCTCCTCTGGGTTGTAACATTTGGGATTCTATTTTTGGGTATATGCCCATGACTTTCGAATCTTCCCAGCACTGGTAGGCGATTCTTCCATTTCCTGAAGAAGTTTCGTTTTTTCCAAAATTCTCTCCTCTCTATATTTCATTTGAGTAGCATAAGCAAGAGTAGTACCGCTGAATGAGGAGCGCAATGTTTCTGTTTTTCTCCTCTTCGAGCGCTCGCTGCTCACAGAGAAAGCCACCTCTGGTCGTCGAGGTCCAGCTACACCTGCTGAAGTCGATAGCCCCCAGTCGTCTTCACTGACAGGTTCAGTCATCATTAATAACTCACCGTCCACCCAATCCGCGTTCTCCTCTTCCAATTTTTGGTAATTCCTGTTGCACTTGTCAAGCATGTGAAACAATTTCGAGCAAAACACGTGCACACTCTGCTTGGCTTCCTTCGACCATTCAGCAGATGCTTTATCTTTGAGGTACGTGAACAGGTGCATGATTCTTTTTCACAGCTCTTTCTCATTTTGCCCTCCGAAGGACCTCCAATAGCTGTCTTCTTGATGTTTGATAAGAGATGGCTGAAAAATAGAAGAAACAATACAGTAAAAAATAATTTTGCACATTGTACAATGAGTCTTATGTACAACAAAAATATTTCACAGACGAGCAAAAATGAGCAAGTTTGGTTTACGGTTTCTGACAGAGGAAAAGTTGAGCTACATCCAGAGTGCGATACCAAAGTGGAAGTACGTGGAAGTCAAAAGATAACTCTACGAGAACAAAAAAATACGCATAACATTTCTTGCTCCAACTTACTTGCATTTCATCCCCTGTAAATCGATAAATTTAATAGCTACACACTAATTTAAACTCATCATCATAAATAATAATCTTTATAGATGTGACAAAAGTACTTAATTCCAATTGGCTACAGGAAGACTAGGTAGAAAACATTCTCACACTTTGTTGACGCTAACTTAGAAATCTCCAGTAATTAATGCACAAGGACAACCTCTCACTTCGGAAGTCAATTTCTGACTAAAGGGTGACAATTTCTTTAAGACCCAGGTAGGTTTGAATACCCCAGGTCATTGACTTTCAAACATATTTGGTTGTTTGCTATTTTTAAAAAGTTGGTTTTTGGCCAGGTTTGGGGGGTTTCTGGACCACTGTGAAATGTTGAGGTGACAGAGTTGTCAATACCAGTTACTGTTAACGAAGTATCTGCAAGTTAACAAACTTTTTAAACTGTAAGTTTATTTTACTTGATTACAGTAATTTAATTTCTATATTAAACTGGAATGAATTCGGCCTCTTCAGTTACGGGTCTGAGTTAAATTTAATATATTTCAAAATTTGTTTGAATACCATTTTTTTTCACGCAGTATATGTGTATTTAACTCAAAAGGGTAGCTGTAATCGATATCGAAACTGTAACTGGAAGGTTATTAGGATTATAAGTAACACATTTTTTTTAGAACTCTTATTGTTAATCAGAGCAGAGTATACGTATGCGCGTTGTATTATAACAGTGTAACAATCATTATCGATTCATTTTCTCGTATAAAATTTACATGGAACGATGTTTCTAACAATTTGGTAATAGTTTTAATCCAAAGTAGAGTTTTGATTATTAGTTAATTGTGCTCAGAATGCACCGACGGAGGTGGTCCGAGAGTCTCGATCACCCAGAACTTTTATTTTTTTCATAAAATTAGCACAATTTCAGGGCACAGGTACACAACATTATTTGCATTTCGTAGCTTACACCGAAATATTTTTGACCAATAATTGAAATCTTGGGTGTACCGCTGCTTGTGTTACCCATTGAATGATTTCGAATATCTATGTTGGAAAGAGACATGAAAGAACTGAATTGTTTTATAGGCCTAAGGGGCCCTGAAAATAATTTTCGCGGGGCAGCTTTTTTTTCAGGGGGAACCTGATTTTGAATTCTGCCTCTGGACTTCAATTAAAATCGAAGACAAGTTAAATTTCGATTAAAACACACACAATTGGCATTTGGTATATGTCTTAGTTGTGTCTTGTACTTGTTTAATAAATCGTGTTATTAATTATTAGAATTGGAACTTTGTTCAGTATTCATCCACAGTCAATTAGTTATAAATTCGCCACTTTTCGTTAATATTCACAGGAAGATTACAGATATTAAAAAAATTTGCAATTGTAACAATTATTTGAAGAATTTTTGCACATTAATATTCTCTACTCTTATATTATCGTTTAGGTGGGGCCCAGAAATATTGTTTGCTTACACTTAAGAAATGTATAGAACTGACACTGAAAAGCACTCGAAAATTAAAGTATTCCAATTATTATCTACATATTAAAATGCTAGGTTTATATGTTTGTCCCTACAGAAAAGTTTCTCCAATCTTTTCGACAATGAGATCTCCAAACCCGCAAGAGCTAGAAACGTGCCGTTTTCACTTATCGATTCCAAATTTTGTTTAAATTGTTCAGTTCTTATTGAATATATAAAAGCATGGTCATAAGTTTTTTTCTACATCTTTAGGGGTACACTGGAAGTACTGATTTTTTTTTTTTTTTATTTTAAATCACACCCTACGAGTTATATATTCCAACTTCACATAGTTGTGTATAGGGGTTGTACATCTCTCAGGTGTTTGTTTCATGGCCAAATGATAATGAAAAATGAAGTGTAACCATTTCTCCAGTCTAGGATGAATCTTCGTTGTTTGGAGTGTTTCGCCCAATGAACACCGTATATCACAGACATAATTAATTGTGTGTGCAATTTATTTACTTATTACATACTGTATACAAAAAGAAAGAAAACACTGGTCTTATACGAATTAGAAATTCCAACCAGAAGTGAGCTCATATCTTGCAAACGGTGCGAGATATTGAAAATAAATAATCGAAAAAAGTTTCCCCTTTATGATAGCCCTTGATGATTTTTATGAAGGCGTTCTTCACTTGTATCTGTAAAGGGACATGTACAGATATGATGAATGTCAAGGAGATTCACGCTCATATATAAATGATGCGCTGTTTAGAGAATTCAGCTAGTTGAAAATTGATAGTCTGCACTCGTTTCTGTTATGTCGTTTATTCGTAGATATGCATTAATTACAGAACTTTTACACTTACGTACAATCTTACCATCATGAAGTGTATCCGTTGCAACAAATAGGTCTCTTGAATGAAGCTGATTTCTTAATATGCTCTTTGATCTGCTAAAGTTTTGTTAATTTTAACCAAATTACTTCTTAAGAGAAAGAGCAGTAGGCAAATTTCAATAACACTCATGCACTAAAACATATAATTACTATTGTTTAATATTTTAATATAGACACTCATATAAACTTTATGCACAAAATCCTGTATGTAAACAAATACATGTTTTCTAGTGCGACATAATATCTATTACATATCAAAATGAAAGTGACTATATTTGTAACTTAATAATACTTGAATCATTAGACCGACTTCGATAAAATTTTCAACATCGATGAGGTTCGGGATGGTTTTTATCATTTCACTGTGAAGATGCAACTTGAGGGAAGAAGAGAGGGGGAAAAGACATATTAATGTCGAATCGATAGTTTTCGGGGTCTCGGAGATGAACAGTGACAATTCCGGCCATTTAAATCAAAATTCAGCCCCGCAAGTTGGGGGAAGCGGGAGGATATATATATATATATATATATATATATATATATATATATATATATATATATATATATATATATATATATATATATATATGTGTGTGTGTGTGTGTGTGTGTGTGTGTGTGTGTGTAGTGATTTTTTTTCTGGCTGTACGCAACAGTATGGCGTACCGGCATCCTTTTAAAGAGAACGGAATATTTCCTTTTCTGTCTTATAAATGGGTTGAGAAGAAACTTAATAAAAAAACAAATAGTAAATGTATAGGTTCATAGAAAATCAGAGTTTTTTTCGTTTTCCCTTTTGTGTCTAGAGAAAGAGCTGTGAATCTTTGTTCCTTCTTGTAGCCAGTTAATGGTAATCAGGGACTAGAAATTAATCGATTTATTATATTTGTACTAATATATGTTCTTTCAATGGTCTTGCTAATTATTTCTCCTAATTTAATTAGAATCCTCCTTGGATGGGATGGATTAGGATTAGTATTATATTGTTTAGTTATTTATTATGAAAATGTCCGATCTTATAACGCAGGCATATTAACGGCCCTTTCTAACCGTAATCCTAGCTATAAAAATTGCACGTAAGACGGTGTCCTAGCAGTAGTGGGACATGTTGATATTTGTTCATTAGCTACATGTTGGTATCAACACACACATTGGCCACATTTCAGTATCGATAATGCGATCCCACTAGTGATATTCCTTTAGTTTACCCAGTTTCTTAGTGAATCCCCTTGTACAATTTCAACTTGGCCTCAGTTGTTGCATCCTTATTGGTATGCAACCGTTCACATCATATTGCATCTGATTGATGGAATATTATTGATGAATTGAAAATGGCTTTCATGTTCTTGTCGCTATATCTTACATTTCCGATGCTTTGAACTCACGTTTACTTAGTATGAGTGCATTTCTAGGCATTTTTCGTTACGTGTTTCCACATATGTGAATCACCCTGCTTCTTCTCCTATGCTCTACCGACACTCCAGATGTCTTTCTAGAGCATTTGAGTACAAATTCGCTACACTTAATACTCAGAACGTCACTGTTGGCCAGCATCTGTATCTGGCGATTATGCAACCACACACAACGGGCATGAAGGTGTCCGCCATTTTTTATTTGTTCCCGATATCGACTTAATGCAAACGAATTATTGTTACCTGGTAGAAACCCTATCAATTCATATCCCTTTAGACCAATTTTCATTTGGCAGATTATCCAGGACTCCCTACGTTCTTTTGGGGTATCCCTTGCGCGTGCATGGTAGGATTGTGAAACATGCAAAATTCAATACAGCAGGTATGACTTCTTCAGTGAAGGTTTTACCCGCCCTCTTTATTTTGGATAGTTTCCGAACTATTGGCGTCCGAAAGTCATTTTCCCATGCTTTCGGCACCTTATAGATCCGTAACTATGTCCGATAGCCGAAAGTTCAACAGAACCTTTTTTCTTGTCTCAGTGGCAGGAGTCACCTCCCAAGAGTTGTACCACTTATTTTGCAACACCCGATGTATATATATATATATATATATATATATATATATATATATATATATATATATATATATATATATATATATATATATATATATATATATATATATATATACCAGGTTATCATAAAATAAGTATCGCTGTTCAGGTTTTTAGAGAACTCTGGAGATATAACCACTTGACAGAATGCAACCAAACTTGGTAGGAGTATATTTGGGAATATGCAGAAGTGGTTCGTGTAGAAACTAACATTAGTTCCATTTTTTGCCACCAGAGGCAATTATGGCGCTATACAACACCAAGTAAATGCAAGTGGAAGAAAAACAACACTAGTGATGCTAAATGATAAGAAAGGCTGTAATTACATCTGCAGGTGCTTACTCACTCCTGCACGTTTTTCAGTGATACAGGTTTGGGCGCCACTATCTACCAGAAGTGAATTGATGGTGATCTGATGTTTGCTCCTCTTTTTCTTCTCACACTCTTTCCCTTGTGATCAAGGGGTCCCGAGTTCGATTTCCGGTGAAGACACACGTGAGTCGTATCCCATGTTAACCCGAAGGTCCCATCATTTGAACGTCTAATAATCTCATATGCTACTAGTCACCATGGGATCCCCTTGCCCAGGAACCTTCACATGAAAGACTTCCCTTCGGGCAGAAACCCTCATTACCATCATCGCCCATAATCACATCACTACACCACAGGGTTATTAATAGGAATACAAATCAATGCCATGCGTCGCAGGTGGGGGAGGGGATAATGAGGCCTTTATTTCATTGAATATCAATAATGTGATTTGTCTTCCGTACCGCACTTATCGTACTTAACAGTGAACAGAAACACAATAGCCTCTGGATGCGAGATTTGACACTAATCTTTTCCTGGAATTTTTGGGGAGCTTGCAGTTTATGAGCTCAAGAAAGGCTAATATGTAACTTCGTTTTTGTAAGATATCCAAGGATTTTAAAGGGACGCTTCAGCTCCAAAGCCTCCTCCCCCGTAAATTCGCCACTGACCAGGGGGTTTAATTGCATTGGTTATCAATGGCACGAGACCAACAGGAGAGGTAATTACAGCCTTTCTTACCAGTTAGCATGAATAATTTTGTTTTTCTTCCACACTGCACTTACTTGGTGTAGTACAGCTCCATAATTACCTCTGGAGGCAAGAATTGTAACTAATTTTATTTCCTACACCAATCGCTTCTGCGTGATCCCAAATATACTCCTACCAAGTTTGGTTGCATTCTGTGAAGTGGTTATACTTACTTTATGACAGCGTTTCCCAACTAGTGTGCCGCGGCACACTGGTGTGCCGTGAATGGGCCGCTGGTGTGCCGCGGAGAAATCGAAACAAAATTACTAATTCTATAAAAATCAAATTGCAACACATAAGGGACAATGTATATTTGTATTTCACGTTACTATGAACCTCTACTATGAATCTACAATTTTAAGTTTCATACCGTGTTGCTCTTGTGTACAATTTTAATGTTGAAAAAAGTATTTGTTATCATTGTTGTGAGTATTGTTGCTCCTTTATTGTTGCAGACTATTTCGTAACTTGAAATTTTAAAATATCATTCAATACTTTCGACAAAACAACCATGCATACAAATTACCTACATTTATGTTTTAAAAGTAAAAGAGATTTGTTTTTCCGTTCGTTATTTAGTGATCTATCTTCTTAGCGAAAGGTTGGATACAGTGTTCGAAAAAGAATGCGTAGTTTCTAAAACCAGAGTCCAATATTTCATTGAATTGTTTTCTATTTTAAATTAGAATGAAAAGTAAGCATAATGATTAACCACGGGGGAAAACCAGCGATCGAGCTTTCATCTCTGTGAGAAGATCATTAATCAGAAAAAATACCACGGTATTTTATATTTACAAATAATAATATCTATGAGTGTGCCGCGAGAATTCAAGTTACACACATAGTATGCCGCAAGTTGAGAAAGGTTGGGAAACGCTGCTTTATGACAATCTGGTATATATATATATATATATATATACAGTATATACGCACCCTGTATATATGACCGAAAATGGCCGTCGAATCCAGACTTTTTAAGGGGTCGCTGAGATGAACAGAAGATAAGCCACATTTCTACTCCTAAGAGCGGAGGAGAACATGTAAAGGTAATTGAAAATTACCGGTATTGGTGTCGAATTCATAGTTTTGGGGCTTCAAAAGTTTATTGGTGACAGTTTTGGTTCCCTTTATGTAAAAAATGAAACGTATTCTCCTCGTGCAAGGTAACCTGCTAGTCTGTAATAATAACGAACGGAAGTTTCACATATTCAAACCTTTAATATATTTCTCGCTGCTCAAATTTACTTACTTGTGTCGTATATGTGTAAATAAGATCATATGTATTTTTGAGTTATTCGAAAAACGTATAAATAATAAAGAAGGATCTTACCAGAAACCAGAAAACTAATAAGTAAAATTAAAACCTGTTGCTTTAAGTATTTTTCCTGTTAGCAATATACATTGTATATATGCTGCAAACATGTTACAGCAAGTAAGATTACTAGCATCAGACGAAGAAATAGTTTTTGTTTTTTTTTTAATCATAGTTTCCACGTTTTGCTAATACAGTATTTCCGAACAAATGATTTTTTCTAATGGATTCAAAATTTCAGGAAATTTAACATAGCACAAGGAAGATATATCTACAAAATACATGTTTGATTTAACATAGTAATTAAAATGATTCTGGACCCGTAATTTATTAACACTTCCCTCCAATCAAGGAGGAACTTCATATGTTTGCCCACGATAATTTTAATACGTCTATACTAATTAAGCTAACTAGGATTATATTTTACTTTCTTTTGTAGCCACACATCTGTTTTATTACGGTGCTCACTTTGACGTGTTTGAATGATTTGTGCATAAAATTTCCCTATTCTAATACAATAAACATAAGTACTCAATTATCCCAACTCTAAACTAGTAAATATAAAATAGTTTTCATTTTGAAAGCATAATATAATAAAATATTCGAAAATTTCACTTTTTCCAAATTTTCAGTTTTTTCCTACCTAGGGAAAAACCGTAAAAAAACTGTTTTTTACCCAAAATTTCCGTTTTCTTTTTCATTCCTTCACAACACTAGTCTGAACACACAGTGCACTGAACACTCCTAACGATGGGCCTCCGACGACCCATCCATGTACGAATGTTAACACCACGACATCGGCAACTACGACTGAAGTGAACACGTTAACATCGCCACTGGACCTTGGCGCAATGACAGGTCGTTGTGTTGTCTGATGAATTCCGATACCTTCTTCATCATGACGATGGGAGAGTATGAATCCGTCATTTTCCAAGGGAACATCTCTTTGGCACCTGTACTGCGGGACGGAAACAAGCTGGCGGGGGCTTAATTATTATCTGGGGAACATTCACGTGAGCATGCATGTGTATAGTGGAGCTCGAGCAAGGCATCATGATGGCCGAGGCCTATCGCACACTGCTTGCAGACTACGTACACCCCTTCATGGCGAGCATGTTTCCCAACGGTAATAGCATTTTTCGACAAGATAATGCACCATGTCATAAGGCCAGGAGTGTGGTGAAGTGGTTCGAGGAACACAGGGGCGAGTTCCAAGTGATGTGCTGGCCCCCAACTCGCCGGATCTGAATCCAATCGAACACATTTGGGATGTGATTGAAAGTGACGTCAGGGCGCATCGTCCCCTTCCCAGTAATTAACGGGAATTAGGTGACCTGTGTGTACACATGTGGTGCTAACTCTCTCCAGCAACCTACCAGGGATCATTCCGTAAATGCCAAGACGCATCATCGTTGTTATCCGTGCCAAATGTGGACATACTGACACTTATGTAAGTAGTCATAATGGTCTGGCTGATATGTGCGTATATTTTGTCTCGACTTGAATTTCGAGACATCTCGTCTCGAATTCGAATCGAGTCGAGACAGAAACTGTCGAGTCCAGACACGAGTCGAGACAAACATATTTTCGAGTCAAGACACGAGTCGAGACAGGTTTAAATCTCGACTCGAGTGCATCCCTACGAAGAAGGATGTACGCGGGAATTGTCTCAGCTAATTTCATACGCTCAATATTTTATCTGGAACAAATTAGTATTTAACTGAAGAGTCCAAAGCATTTTCCGAATGTAAGCCTAGCAAGTTAAACATGCGAATATTAGTTCACATGATTAGCGGAAAAGGAGTAGCCCCGGACATTTTAACACATTGAGCTGTCTCTTGGTAATAAGACTAAAATTCTTCCAAGATAAGCCTGAAATTCTTGTTTGGAAGGTGAACTTTCTAAACAAACCGAAGATATTGACATAAATGCAAAAATAATGAAATAAAAATTGACAATACAAATCGCTACATTTCACATATTTCGAATATTGATGGATACCACAGGACACGTAAGATATTTGAAAAATATCATATTCTACACTTAGAAATAACAATAATAACACCTACTCAAGAAGCTGACAGTGATCGCATGTGTAACGGATATATGTTGATTCAATAGGGGTACAGTTTCATGAGCCTAGCCATCGCAGGTTTCTCAAAACACCCAGCCTTCATTGAACGTTTCACCACAAATTATGCATTCAGTGGTGCTTTCCTGTTCATCTGGTTCTATTTTATCTTTGTTGGTGTGGTGGTTCATTAGTTTCTTGTGACTTTCCTTTGGTTGTTAGTGTGCTGGAGTCACTTTTCTTTTAACTTGCGTTTTATATGATGAAGATGTCAATATCGCCCTTCCTCCAGTTCTTTTGGTTCGTGACGCTAAACGTCTTTTGCGATTTTCCGACAATGATAACAATAGGGATGCATTCGAGTCGAGTCGAGTCGAGATTTAAGCCTGTCTCGACTCGTCTCGAGAAAATGTTGTCTCGACTCGAAAATATGTTTCTGTCTCGACTCGTGTGTCGACTCGAATTCGAGTCGAGACAAAATGTACGAGTTAAAATATACGCACCCATCAGCCAGACCATCATGACTACCTACCTAATTGTCAGTATGTCGACTTTTGGCATGGATAAAAACGGCGACACGTCTTGGCATACACGCAATGATCCTTGATAGGTCACTGGAGAGAGCTGGCACCACATGTGCTCACTCAGGTCACCTAATTCCCGTAAATTCCGGGAAGGGGGACGATGTGTTCTGACGTCACGTTCAATCACATCTCACAAGGGACATCACTCAAATGTCCGGCTCCAATTTCAATGAAACTTTTTTTGCTGATAGAAGGCATGTATGCATCATTACTTGAGATGACAAATTTTTGCCATGGTGCATGTTTTCTATTTTTTTTTTTTTAGTAACTTTTAAGAGTTGTGATGTGGTTATTAGAGATTACTACAGAAGTCCCTTACTACCCTTTGTAAATGGAGCGTTAATGAAGAAAAGTGAAGAAAAACCATGTGGATACATATAAGTCCTGGGGGGAAGTCGTATGGTAGATATGACCTTGATGGCAGCCATCTCGAAATCCGCCATTTTGAATTAAGGTCAAGTTTTCAAAATGGGAATAGGGTAATATGATACATAATTTCGGGCTAGAATTTAATTAGAAAAATAATGGTGAGCTTAGTTTTAAGATACACCCATTTGGGGGAAAGTTACAGGCATATTAATTGTTTTTACTTACTGTGTGCGTAAGTCCCTTCTTACTTTCGTCTCAAGACCTGTAAATCGATCGCAACGGCAGAGACCGGTTTCGCACTAGTGTTTAGAAATCTTTAAACTCACTTGAGGCAATATTTGTGGATTATTGTATTGTATTTTGCCTTTAATTAAATTTGAACCCACTTCATGATCTTGTGTAAAGTATCACTAAAAGAGAATTTCTGTTTTTATGGAGAACGTAAGCATGGCAATTATAAAAGGTGAATAAGGTGCGTATGTATTTATAAGAAAGTTTATTTTACGAGTCTTTTGTGGTTCCGCCAACCTATTCTTTAGTTGTTTTTTTTTTCAAAATACTCATATCTCATAAATAAAAGAGCTATTATAAAATCTCTTACCACTATTCTTTAATACTTATAAAATTTTATTTATTGTAAAAGCACTGGCGAGATATTTCTTATCGCCCACTAAAATTATGGTGGAGCTCCTTCGTGGCTAACGGTTAGCATACTTGCCTTTGGCGTGGGAAACCTGGGCTTGATTCCCGGTGGGAGTTCATGTGGTTCGGATTCCACGTTAATCAGTAGGTCCACGTCTCACATAGCCTCGCTGCTGAACGGGACGATAAACCCAGAATCAATTCAACTCAAAATTATGGTTTTGACTTTATTATGATGTTATTAGTTTAAACGCCCAACTGCCCAGTAATTATAAACATTGACTACATTATAAAATTGTAATTTGTGACTACTAAAATATCAGAAATTAAAGATTATTCTTTGGGTTTTGGAACATTTTGAAAAACGTAAAAAACTGGTACTGCACCCATACAACACACCTTTTGGATTTGTCATAACATGTCTTACATAGCTTTGGTTCGATTCTCAACACGGACTATAACTACCCGTTAAATTGTGCATCCGAAAGGCACTCTTTGTTAAACCTCGCTTATCACCGCTCATCTTAATAATATATATAACTTCACCGCGAAGCAAATGTTGCATTTCTCTCTTTCATCCTAACACAAAACAAAACTAACCACAGCTGTGACACGAAGGAACTATTTCGAAAAGAAACAAGCTGTGCTTCATAGAGATGCGTACCAAATGATAGAAGTATAAAGTATTTTCTTTCCTGTTTATTGATATCAGTTGGTGTTCTTAATGAGTTTACTCATTAGTTTAGAAAGAGTATATATGGAATTTGGACGTATGGCAAGATAGTCCCCCCCCCAACTTTCGAAAATTGAAACAATGACTAGGTCATTCGTTTGTACTACGTTTGTACCGTTTGTACCGAAAAAATTTTCGATTGTACCATTTTCCTTATAGGGTTACTTGAGAGGTCGACTGGGGGGGCTATCTAGGCGCCAAGGTAGCCCCCGTATCACAGCACAAAAATTTGAAATACACCATTCGAAAGCAAATCGTTTGTACCGTTTGTACCGAAAAAAGTTTTGTTTGTACCCTGATAGTTTTCGAGAAACAGGGGATGACATTTGGGGGGCTATCTTGGCGCCAAGATAGTCCCCCCGTATCACAGCACAAAAATTTGAAATACACCATTCGAAAGCAAATTGTTTGTACCGTTTGTACCGAAAAAAGTTTTGTTTGTACCCTGATAGTTTTCGAAAAACAGGGGATGATATTTGGGGGGCTATCTTGGCGTCAAGATAGCCCCCCTTATCACAGCACGAAAAATTGGAATCCACCGTTCGAAAGCAAATCGTTTGTACCGTTTGTACCGAAAAAAGTTTTGTTTGTACCCTGATAGTTTTCGAGAAACAGGGGATGATATTTGGGGCGGGGGGCTATCTTGGCGCCAAGATAGTTCCCCCGTATCATAGCACAAAAATTTGAAATACACCATTCGAAAGCAAATCGTTTGTACCGTTTGTACAGAAAAAAGTTTTGTTTGTACCCTGATAGTTTTCGAGAAACAGGGGATGACATTTGGGGGGCTATCTTGGCGCCAAGGTAACCCCCCGTATCACAGCACAAAAAAAATTGGAATACACCATTCGAAAGCAAATCGTTTGTACCGTTTGTACCGAAAAAAGTTTTGTTTGTACCCTGATAGTTTTCGAGAAACAGGGGATGATATCTGGGGCGGGGGGCTATCTTGGCGCCAAGATAGTTCCCCCGTATCATAGCACAAAAATTTGAAATACACCATTCGAAAGCAAATCGTTTGTACCGTTTGTACCGAAAAAAGTTTTGTTTGTACCCTGATAGTTTTCGAGAAACAGGGGATGACATTTGGGGGGCTATCTTGGCGCCAAGGTAACCCCCCGTATCACAGCACAAAAAAATTGGAATACACCATTTGAAAGCAAATCGTTTGTACCGTTTGTACCGAAAAAAGTTTTGTTTGTACCCTGATAGTTTTCGAGAAACAGGGGATGATATCTGGGGCGGGGGGCTATCTTAACGCCAAGATAGCCCTCCGTATCATAGCACAAAAATTTGAAATACACCATTCGAAAGCAAATCGTTTGTACCGTTTGTACCGAAAATAGTTTTGTTTGTACCCTGATAGTTTTCGAGAAACAGGGGATGATATTTGGTGCGGGGGGATATCTTGGCGCCAAGATAGCCCCCCGTATCACAGCACAAAAAAATTGGAATACATCATTCGAAATCAAATCGTTTGTACCGTTTGTACCGAAAAAAATTTTGTTTGTACCCTGATAGTTTTCGAGAAACAGGGGATGATATTTGGGGCGGGGGGCTATCTTGGCGCCAAGATAGTTCCCCCGTATCATAGCACAAAAATTTGAAATACACCATTCGAAAGCAAATCATTTGTACCGTTTGGACCGAAAAAAGTTTTGTTTTACCTTGATAGTTTTCGAGAAACAAGGGATGATATTTGGGGGCTATCTTGGCGCCAAGATAGCCCCCCGTATCACAGCACAAAAATTTGAAATACACCATTCGAAAGCAAATCGTTTGTACCGTTTGTTCCGGAAAAAAGCTTTGTTTGTACCCTGTTAGTTTTCGAGAAACAGGGGATGACATTTGGGGGGCTATCTTGGCGCCAAGGTAACCCCCCGTATCACAGCACAAAAAATTGGAATACACCATTCCAAAGCAAATCGTTTGTACCGTTTGTACGAAAAAAGTTTTGTTTGTACCCTGATAGTTTTCCAGAAACAGGGGATGATAGTTTGGGCGGGGGGCTATCTTGGCGCCAAGATAGCCACCCCGTATCATAGCACAAAAATTTGAAATACACCATTCGAAAGCAAATCGTTTGTAACGTTTGTACCGACAAAAATTTTGTTTGTACCCTGATAGTTTTCGAGAAACGGGGGATGATATTTGGTGCGGGGGCTATCTTGACGCCAAGATAGTCCCCCGTATCACAGCACAAAAAATTGGAATACATCATTCGAAATCAAATCGTTTGTACCTTTTGTACCGAAAAAGTTTTGTTTGTACCCTGATAATTTTCGAGAAACAGGGGATGATATTTGGTGCGGGGGGTTATCTTGGTGCCAAGATAGCCCCCCGTATCACAGCTCAAAAAATTGGAATATATCATTCGAAAGCAAATCGTTTGTACCGAAAAAAGTTTTGTTTGTATCCTGGCAGTTTCCGAGAAACAGGGGATGATATGTTGGGGAGGGAGGCTATCTTGGCGCCAAGATAGCCTCCCAGGTATCACAGCACAAAATTTGAAATGCACCATTCTAAAACTAATCGTTATTACCGTTTGTACCGAGAAAAAGTTTCTATGTACCCTGATAGTTTTCGAGAAACAGGCGATGAGATTTGGGGGCTATTTTGTACGTAAGATAGGCCCCTAATGTGTACTTTTCCATGTCCATTAATAAGTATTATATGTTTATCCATGTGAATTGATGTGTATTTAGAATTCTGGTTGTGCATTATTGAAAATTATCAGGGTACAAACAAAAAATTTTTTTTCGGTACAAACGGTACAAACGATTTGCTTTCGAATGGTATATTCCAACTTTTTGTGCTGTGATATTGGGGGCTATCTCGGCTCCAAGATAGCCCACCGCCCAAAATATCATCCCCTGTTTCTCGAAAACTATCAGGGTACAAACAAAACTTTTTTCGGTACAAACGGTACAAACGATTTGCTTTCGAATGGTGTATTTCATTTTTTGTGTTGTGATACGGGGGGGCTATCTTGGCGCCAAGATAGCCCCCCGCCCAAAATATCATCCCCTGTTTTTTGAAAACTGTCAGAGTACAAACAAAACTTTTTTCGGTACAAACGGTATAAACGATTTGCTTTCGAATGGTGTATTTCAAATTTTTGTGCTGTGATACGGGGGGCTATCTTGGCGCCAAGATAACCCCCAAATATCATCCCTTGTTTCTCGAAAACTATCAAGGTAAAACAAAACTTTTTTCGGTACAAACGGTACAAACGGTACAAACGATTTGCTTTCGAATGGTGTATTCCAATTTTTTGTGCTGTGATACGCCAAGATAGCCCCCCAGTTGACCTCTCAAGTAACCCTATAAGGAAATTGGTACAAACGAAAATATTTTCGGTACAAACGGTACAAACGTAGTACAAACGAATGACCTAGTCATTGTTTCAAGTTTGTAAAGTGGGGGGGCTATCTTGCCATACGTGAATTTGGACATATGTTGTACGTATTCTCCTGAGAAATTGATGAGACCAGAAAAGTTATAAGGACAGATGGAGTAGGTTTAAGCGCATCTACGTGACTTTATCAAATAATTATTCTCCATAATGGTACCACGCGGAAAACTTGGTATAGGCCTACTTTTATCTTTGCCTCCCTCTGTTAGCTGTTTTGAATCATATATATCGGATGGTTTTGATATTTCTTCTGATCATTAAAACAACAATGGTACCTGTGTGCGTGCAGAAATGCAAAAGCACAAGGTAACTTCCTATTTGTTTTGGAAACAACAAACCCATTTCACGTGTGCGAGAGAAATTGAGCACAGCGAGATCGGGTGTTTACTCACAGTTAGTTCGCAGCAGGAGTCCATGGTAAAGGATTTGGCTATCTCGAAAACACTCGCAAAATCTTACAAATACAAAAGACTGCGCTTCAAAGAAAGTTTAGACACAGATGTTTCAATTTTCTTTTAGCATCTTTCTTCAGCAAAAGAGTCGGTTCATTGTATTCGAAAAAGGGAAGGGAGAAAGGGTGAATTTATATTTTATGTGGGGGGTAAGTTGTAAGTAGTATAAACAATACATACCGCTTCCGACTATGTACTGAAGCACTTCCTTTAGCGGTATATCACTAGATCTATTCTGACCCTCATCCCACCTCAAGTAGTAAAGAAGAAAGGGACAGAAGTATTCAACATGACTGCGCACTTGAGTTTCAGTTCACAATAAGAAAACCAGTGAGCAAGTAAACAGTCTTTTGTAGGATCGTGTTTTACTTCTTGAATTTATTTTTGAACATTTCTGTGAATTCAACAACAGAACGCAGTAGAAATACGGACTAGTTTTTACTCCAACCATTACTTTCGCTCCAACCCAGGGATGCCACATTTATGATTTCGTACTAGATTTAGTGATTTTACTATTGAACTAGTGATCTAGTTCGTACTTTGGGTAAATAGGCACACTCTAGTGATTTTTTTTCATTTGTTTTCTGATGCAGACAAATGAGAAGGAAATGGTTCTTAAAATAAAAGGAAGAAGTACATTGCAGTTCAAAACAAATGTAGAAACCTTAAATTATTTTCTCTGTTCCCTCTGACTGAATGAAACCCCTGCTGTGTAACGACCTTAGGTAAACAACGGCTATATTTGGTCCGCTACCTCCTTTTGTTAGCCGACATGAGATGAGTTACTTTTTTTTAAGAAAGTGAAGAAATAATTATCCAGTACATTTACGTTTTGTCAGGCACACAGGCGCAGTCTGTACTTGTTTCCTAACGAATTTTAGCAACTTAACATAAATGAAACATATGTACCAGAAAATAGAAGCAGTACAAACGGAAATTTTCATCTGTGACACATTTGATGAGAAATATAGTTAGATGTCACGTGCAGGCACTCTAAACATGTCCTATCCTGTAATTCTATTCGTATGTTTGAAACAATAATAACTGGTTTTCTTCCAGGGGAAAAATCTAAATGTGAAGGGGTGTTACACTGGGACTTTAATTGCGTCCTTTGTACAAGATTAGCAAGTAATAGCAATTTTTTTGTGTTAGTTCTTGGGGAGAGGAAGATGGAAGCGAACCCTCGTAAGGACTTCTGCAAGGAAACATGAATACTATCCGCCACTGTTTGTTACATTACACAAAATAGTTATATATATATATATATATATATATATATATATATATATATATATATATATATATATATATATATATATATATATATATATATATATATTGAGTTTTAGTCAGGGTTTTCATTCTGCAGGAGAGGGGGGATAGTAATACCTGACGAACATTTTCTATTCTCAGAGTGTTGCAATGATAGCATTTCCTCCATTATAACTTGGCCAAGCTAGTTGCATTATATGTAAGGATTAAGTTAGCCTAAAAAGCTTAAATTTCTATGGCTGTTTTACTCTGTACCCATGTTTCTCATTTTCGGTCTATGGGACTCTGTGTCCGGAAATTTTCGATGGCTTCTAAGTCGGAAAATAAGTGTATCAAAGGCATATATATTATATCTATGGTTACATGAGGCATGGATCTACAGTTTAAAGTGGGATACCGGTAACAGCTTCATAAGCTTCCACCGTAAATCGAACCAGAGTCTCCCGCGATCAAGGCGTATGTGTTAACCATACAGCCACGAAGAAATTCACATAAGCACACACACATATATATTGTTGAGTTGATTTTGACTTTACCGTCTCTTTCAGCAGCGAGGATATATGAAATGTAGACCTACTGATTAACGTGGAATCCGAACTACATGAGCTCGCGCCGGGAATTGAAGCCGAGTCTTCTACGGCAAAGACGCGTACACTAGCCGCGGAGTTCACACACACACACAGAATCAGAGTCCTCACACACCAAGGGTGAGAGCTGTGCCACTGAGTCACAGCGGCCTTGGGGCTAGGTCGAGTCCACTTTACGTTCATAGTTTCTTAGTACATAAATGTTACGATTATGAAATAGATTTTCCTTAATGAGCTGCATAAAAACAAAAGCTTTCGAAATGCATTAAACAATTAGCTCGATTTGAGTGTGAACTTAAAGTTATATCAGAGTGTAAATACGGATACGCACCAAAGCTCGAAAACTTAATACACTATTTCTCCTATATAGTCAGCATGTATCAAGCAATCGTTCAGCTTTCATTTGACAGGATGGAAATCGAAGGCCCCTGAACAACTATGTTACTAATGTGCGGAATGTATTTATCTTACACTTTGATGCCAAGTGGCCTAACTCCAAAATTGAAATTTTCCAGGAGTGAAAGTTGAAGTTCAATATCTCATGAACAATCCATATTTCTTTTATGTTGGGAACCAAAACCATAACTACTGTATGTAGTTCATTGTTTTATAACTTAGTGTTTACAAAAATCCCTTTAAAAAATACCTATTCATAGAAGTGAATGGTACTTATCTGTACTAGTTCTTGGCATCCAAGCAGTCCATTTATTGTAATACTAGCTTAATATACCCATTCTTCGCATGGGGGTTGTATTTGGAAGTCAACAACTGTGGAGGTATCACCATTCATTTCAGTGACCGCGAAAACTATGGATTTGACACTAGTATCAATCAATATGGGCTATTTATACATGTCTCGGTATTCCTCATCCGCTGACACCCGGCCCGGCCACACGGCAGTAGTAGCTGAATTTGCAAGTCATCGCTGATGGAAGTGTCACCATTGATCTCAGCGAAGGTGAAAACTATGGATTTGACACTAATGTCGATCAATTTGGATTACTTTTACTACATGTCTCGCTAAACGCCCTCTGAGACCCCCTGGTTCCAATTTTGACAAAAACGCTTCGCCTTAGACTGGGACCTGGACCAAGGTATCCGTGACCAAAATTTGGTAACTCTCGGTCAACTTGTCTGGTCCCCAGGTCGGTCCCAGTAAACGTCCCCCTGGTTCGAAATTAAAAAAAACGCTTCGTCTTGATCTGGGGCCTGGACTAAGGTACCCGTGACCAAATTCTGGGAACTCTCGGTCCACTCGTCTGGTCACCAGGTCGCACACAGACAGACAGACAAACACACAAACAAACTCTTTATTTTATTTATATTAGATAAGATATACTATGTAAAATAGTCTCGTATCATAATATGTGATTTACAACAAATGTTACATTGTATATTATCCGTAGCTCGTGATATGCTGCAACATACTAAAGCCTCAGAATAGTTGGGCAAGCGAATAATCCAGAAGTTACGTAACCCTATTGCGTTCATGGGAACGAAAACACAATAATTATAACTATGCTAAATTACTATACACTACCAACTGCTCATTCGGAGAATTTATGAAGTTCACTTTATCACAATAGTTTTATACAAACTAGATTTAGACTACGGATAATAGTTTTATACAAACTAGATAATCAATTATTATTATTATTAACATTATATTTGCAGTACAACCAAATACAACGACATTAACTATTAGTTCTAATTAACTGAATTGAGCTGAAAATTAAATCTTCACCTTTAAAAATTAACTATTAATTTTATGCGTTCTGTACCTTTCTGAAGGAATAAAAGCTGGAATTGGTTTCAAGGCTGTTTCTGAGTGAATACTTTCTTCAAAATAATATTAAAAATTATAGAAAGATTTTCGAGACATTCGAGTCGAGTCGAGATTTTTAAGAGCCGTCTAGACTCGACTCGTGTCTCGACTCGAAAATTCGAGTCGAGAAATACGTTTGTCTCGACTCGTCTCGAATTTTACAAAGTGTGTCTCGACTCGAATTCGAGTCGAGTCGAGTCGAGATTCGAGACATGTCTCGACTCGAGCGCATCCCTAGATAACAACTGTTCACTGATGGAGACCTCTATAATACTTGATGGACCAGAAGATTCTGATTCCTCTGTCATATTTATATGTGGGAAACGTTGGTACGCTGCAGACGACGAACAGGAAGTAGCCTCTTTTTCCCAGTCGCTGCCAAAGTTGAAGGTTGTAGGTCTTCACTGGTAGGCATAGTGTAACATCTTGGAACACGAATCACGTTTGCGAATAGATAGTCCGTGTCTGTGAATATCTGAGGGTTCAGTGAATATATTCTGGTAAAACAAAATCAATTTAGAGCAATGTCCTTGCGACACTTCTATCGGTATGCTTCTGAAACAAGTTGCGCTACATCGTATTCGGTTATTTTTATTTCAGCACTCTTGCGCATCCACAGTCAACAAGGTTCATTGTGTGCGCCTTTAAACCGTTTCATAAAACACATGTCAATGAGTTGAATCTTATGAGTGGTATGTGAAGGAGTACTGAGCAGTGAACACTTTAATCCCTCGCATATTAAATCACTTTCAGTTTCTTATGGCTGTGATGTCCATCAACAATTAACAGAACTGAGTTTTGGAGGAAAGGATGACAGAATTTCACAAGTTAAAAAAAGAATCACACGTTATCCATCTAGTACTTTGTGCTACAGCAATACTCTCGGGCGGAGCATCAGCCATCTGTCTCTCACTCATTCTCTGATGCGGAAATATGAAGACGGGCCGTACAAAGTGACCAGTAGCACTCATACAGAACATCAATGTTATATTCCGGTCTCTTTCACACAACGTCAACTTGCTCACAATTCGTTTCCCTTTTTCACGTGCCACTTTGGGATTAACATGAACACACGATACACCAGTCTCATCGGCGTTCAATATCCGTTATGTTGGAAAAGAATATTTCTCCATTAGTATGCACTGGCTTGTATAGAACTTTTCAACTTTTCCCTTATTGAAAGATGCTGTTCTCAATATACTTGTAGACATAGGATTTCTAAGAAACAAATCTGGATATCACTTCATAAACTCGTAGTAAACATCTTTCACAGTACTCTGTTTATCTTTATTGAACCTGTAATTCATTTTCAGTTCTTCGGCTAAGTCAAACTAGCTTAAGGTATTCTTTCCGTGATAATGGCATTCAACGATCAGCGAACTATTTCACATGGCATTTCAGCTCATTTTCATACATATCAGGAAAAGAATTTTCGAATCTTCTAACTTTACGTTCAACACGCAATTTCATTCCTTTCTTTCGCTGTGACAGTCTCTCTTGCACTAGATCTGTTTGCTTGAAGGGTCTACGTGCACTACAAGCCGACAAAAATGCCTGGGACGAGTGGTCTAATAGTAGCAATTCAACAGCAAATAACATATTTAGATGTCAAACCGTAGAATACCATTTGGTAATTCAATTTTAGTTTGAAGTGTCCACGTGCACAACGAGCCGAGAAAAATAACTGGAACGGGTGCTCTGATACAAAAATCCTAGTCCTGATACCAACCTGGACCTCCAAAATCGCACCACCTTTTACATAAATGGTTTTAATTTGAAACTTTGAAAGAAATTCAAAATATTTTTTGATCGGATTGTACCGATCCTCTCACAGTGACTTCATAACGATATCTTATCATTATCATGATAAAAATTACGATATTTTAGAATTCTGCGATTGGTGCGATTTACGCAACAGGTTTCCCAATTCGCATTATGTGAAGCCAAAATCGCACCGCCATTTGAATACATACAAATTTTACAGTAAAGTATGTGGATAAAACAAATTATCATTTCCACTTAATATCACGTTATTTTATTCATGTTTTATTAAGATGAGGAATAATACATATTTACAGAGAAAAAATTCTGCAATGTAAATAACCGACCACAGAAATAACACCTTAGAAATAAGCTAATTAAGTAGAAATCCAACCTATAATTAAAACAAATTAATGTTTGTAAGATATATCACATTCTTTTATCTGAATGCTATTAATACGAGGAAGAATATATCATTAAAGGGAAAATATCCATATTTTGATTCAATAAGCAATAAGTCATGAGTAATGTTGCTCATAGTCCTATGAAACGTAAATGTATCTGTATTTATAGGAAACACGGACAGCTAGACCTTATGTGCACATTGAAATGTACGTTCATCTCCTCAAACATCCGCACAAGACGCATGTATCCAAACTTTACACTAAACACACTGTACAATATCTTCGACTAAATTTTTGGACAAAGAATGCAAAACCAATCTTCTTCAATAGCCACATTTCAAACACTGTGAATATGTAGCTCGAGCATCGTGATTTGGATGTATCTACTTCTCGGGTACACTTTTTGGTGTTAAGGTTTCCTGAAACACATACAGACCTAGCTCATCTTTCAGAGAGATTAGGTCTCTCCACACGTGTGGATACTCTTGGTTGTCTTTGTCGTTCTTCGAGATGTTTTTTGTAAAGATTTGGCGGGAAAACGTTTGTTCTCTGTGCTTGTCTGTTGGTAGGCCTATTTCCTCCTGTTATTGGACTGGGCATCATAATGATTTCATGAACCAATTTTAGTAGCTTTGGTGATTTTCCATTTTTTTCGGTTCCACATGAAACCTCACCACGGTAATTTCGCTAAAATGTTTTCTTTGGAATAAAATACATACTCTCTATTTCATTTTATTTTCTCTATACTCTTTCAAAGCACTCCGGAGACTACGGAGACCATTGTTCATATTGGCATGTACCCATCTTGTGTGAATTGCACCGAGAAAGAAACCTGAAAAAACAATTACACCACGGGGGTCAAAACTGCACTTGGTGCGATTTCGGACACGGTAGTAGTGCGATTTGGGAAACTATGCTATTTAAATAAAAAATGAATTTTTACATACATCACAAATTTAAAAAAAATAATAATAATAAGCTTAGATTGTCACTATAATATTAAAAGTATTTTGTTTACTACTATTTATTGAAACATAAGCTAATTCTCTTATCTTAATTCCTATTCCACTGTGAAATACACCCAAAATTAGTAAGGAATAACTTTAATTTCATTGTATTGCAACTGCACCATCATATAACTTACTGAACGTCGCCACTTTAGTGCGCAGTTACGGGAGTATGCTTAGGTATTTAATTTATGTACCAGATGGCATGTTAGTATTACAGTTCTTTTTAAACTAGGGGTAGTGCGATTTAGAACCCGGTGCGATATCGGGAACTCTCCCCTATATATATATATATATATATATATATATATATATATATATATATATATATATATATATATATATAATACCATGATGTAAGAATATTTTATTTTACCCCAAATATTTGACCTGAAGTTAAAACTAAAAATTTTAAATATATAGAGGGCATGGGAGAATATCAATAAATTCAATATTCGTTACCATCGTATTTCCTCATGTCCTTCGTATATGTTTCTTATGAACACTAGGATATAGTCATAGAATTTGATATATGATGCCCTTACGTTGGACAAGATAAAACAGCTCAAAAAGTTGCACATATTTTCGAAGTTTAATCAAACGAGTGGAGAAAGAAGGAAATTTTACTGTTACTCTTTCTTTTTCTTAAACCTTTGGATAAAAGATATATAATTTGTTAATGAAATGTCTCTTTTTTCTTCAACGTTTGACAAAATTTGTCATTCATTTCGCGCTATTCCAAAGTAAAAGACGCAGAAAGAGGGACGCATGAAAAAGTTGGAGTACAAAATGTTTACTGCGATAACTGGCATAGAAATGTTTGCCGTAAGTTTAGTAGAACTTTGAAATTCATTGATTATACTGACACTGCCGTACAAAGTATAAAATATTTTCAGTTTAGTCATGCTTTTACTTCTTTTCATATGTGTTACGTTCATATGAGAAACATATTGTTCCAGTATAAAATCATTAATCAGTATTTGTTGAAACAGCCTAAAATTATTGGCTCAGTCATCATGCGAGAGCTCTCAGGCTGAATGAAAGCATAAAGTCGGCTTATTGAGTAACCTAGCCACTTGAACAAACCGCCGGAGCTACGGAATCCTCTCTTTCAATTTCAGTCGCTCGGAAAATTGCACGAGCCGATGGGGGATTGCGAATGACATGTCTTATTGGTGGATTTCCATTACCCTGTTACGCGACAGATTGGCTCGATAAACCTGTTTGGTGTAGAGTTTGGTATTTTATATGCGGTCATACAACTGAGACCTCCTCAAGATATTTTCAAAAGGTTATTGAACACTATAAAATAGAACAGTGCTCAGACTAGACACATTTCCATGCCGACGCACGCCATCACGTAAATGGAATTTCATTCAAGCTGTGTGCATCTGTTTATTGTATACGTTTTCTGTCGTTGAAAAATGCAACTAGTTTCTTTCATTATTCTTTGGTCATTGAAATTTTATCCAGTTCCATGTAACTGTAAATCGAATTAATTTGTTTTGTATTTTTTTGAAACTCGTCATCATCGATATAAAGGTATGATAATTTGATACCCTCTCTCGTAGTTGATTAAAAGTTATCTCAAAAAAATAATAATAAAAAATAACTATTCAAACTTCAAACTTGATTCATTAGCAGCAAACCACTCTATAGTTAGTGGGTCTAATAGCATTTCAACATGACAAAACTATAACAATGCTTGTGAAATACCTGAACTTGAATTGTTTTGATATAGCTCGGAATTGAAGATTGAAACGAATATTGATCTTGTAGCAGAACTGATGGATATTGTAGAATATTCGCTTTTGTATCTTTTTTCCTTTACTTTGTTCATTTTCATATAAAATGTAACGAATGAAATATGAAAAATGTTGAGATTGTTTATATAGGCACAATTTGACTTTCAAAATTTCAGTTTCCATGGAACCTAAATTACGAAAAAAACTTAAATTCGGTCAATATGCATCGCAGTTGATCACAAATTTTACTGCAAATTATGCACATACAGCAGAAATTAATGCTTCCTTATTCTGTTCAAAATACTGAACGAAAGATATAGAATATTACTTTTATTTTTATTATTTTTTTTTATTTTAAGGGAGTATAGAGACTTCTTGATACTGGTTATCTTGAAGACAAGGCGTAAGCGAAGGGTCAACTGAATTTACACAAGAGGGCCGGTTTCTATGTGTAATTTCGCTTTGGCAAACTGTCAGAATGAATCGTGAGAGACTGAAAAAGTAAAATTTTGTGAAACGCTGAACGCTTGATTTTATATTGATTGTGCGCTCCTCGCTTACCTAGTGGCAAGTACACGTGTCTTTGGTGCACAGGGTCCTGTATCCGATTCCCTGAGGGAGATTGTCGAACGTACTACACTGGTTCAGATCCGAATTTAAGGCCGCCTACAGATAGGCCAGAGGATAGAACAGCGGAACCGAGATAGAGTAATGTCAATAATGCAACAAAAACCGCATACTCACTCGAGCTCCTTCGTGGCGACGGGTTTAGTGTAAGCGTCTTTGGCGTGGGAGATCCGGGTTCTATTTCCGGCGGGAGTTCATGTGGTTCAGATTCCACGTTAATCAGTAGGTCCCGTCTCACATACCCCCGCTACTGAAAGGAATTGGCTATATCAACTCAACCCAAAATCAACTCAACGCATACTCACTCGAGCATGTGCTAAACAAAAGCCTCTCCAAAGTTGGGATTGGAGCATACGGTAAATGCACTCAGGACTCTCTCTTCGTATTCTCTATTGCCTCCCTCTGCCTCAGCCTGGCTGTCCTGCCTCAGATCAATATCTCGCCGACCTTAGGAGTAGATGACGTTCTAAGTATCCACACTAACGGTAAAGAATATCTGTACAAATCAATCAAATCTTATGAGGTTAGTTTGGCTTTAATTTTGTTGTCTTTTGTATTTTTAGCTCAGAGATATAGATTGTTGAATTTTGGTTATTACCAGGAAGAATTATGGTTTTTATGAATTATATTTCCTTTAGCATTGGTTTGATTGGCTTGAGTGTTCCTCTGGTGTGCATCAGCATATTAAATTGACCCAATGAACGCTTACTAGTAGCGCTTATCAACGAGATATTGCGAATAGAAGTAAGTGAATAGTTAATCTAACACAGGTGTTAAACGCCAGTCACAACACCAGCTTTATTCAACTCCCATTTGAAGGCTTTGTAAATTCTAGGAAGGATATATGATGGATATATGAAACATAACGCTAAATTGTCGAAAGAAGTTCATCGTCTATAGGCATTTATATTCAAGTTAACATATCAGTATAGTTAAGCTTGAAAAAGAGAGGGAAAATAAATGGAATGAACTCCCTTAATCTTTGAGGTTAGTTTAGTGTTTAATGTAACAGTTGTAGGTTCGATTTCCTGTGGATTATGTCACATTCGGATTTCACGTCAACTAACTCCAAGTGTTAAACAGTCTTGAGGAGAAAAAAATAGACATTAGATTTTAAAGAACAGCCAGAAGAAATGGACGAACAAAGTTCTTGTTTAACATGTGGCGTTGAGTTTGAATCTGGCAGCAAGCAATCCTTGCTCAAGATTCTTCAATATTGTAATGCATATACTTTAAGAGTAAGTTTGGATAGAAGCTTGTTAAGACTTGTATTGAAAGCTAATTTACCACCCCAATATTCGCATTATTATAACATACTTCTTTAAGAAACTATTTTCGTTGTTTCGTTGTTTAATATTCTCAGCAAAATTTAGAGTTAAGCCTAGAAGTACTATAGATGGTCAATTTTGCGAATGCGGTATTTCTTTTTTCACAATAAAGTATTACCTAAGAGGTCTTAAATTTTTACATTGTTTGTATGAATGTACTGTCCATTTTGTTGGTTTTATATCATAATATCATCTATTTTATTTTTATAAAAAATGCATATGCTTCTGGTAGATTTGGCCATGTTGTTTCCAGTAGATCAAAACAAAACTGCAACAATTTTAAATATGATCACCGAGAAAGCATAGATTATGCCAAATAGAAAAAGAAAATTAATTTTAAACATCAAAATACTGGCAAAAAAGTATTGGCAACTATGGTGCAATGTGGATGTGTTGAATTTGTGCTGTCTAAAAATAACATAATTTAAAAAGTTCTACTGATGTTTTCAATTTATTTGAAGATATTGATGTGAATATGAATAGTTAGTGTTTGTGATAGTACCACTTGCAAGTGATAGAAGTGAACATTTATCAATTTAGCCATTCAGTTACAGCTGTAAACAAACATGTGAACAGAGCATAGCATAAAATACTGTTATATGCATTTTATTTGGTTATCAATATCAGTGTGCCAGTGCCAAAATTATTTGATAAGCAGAAACGTCATTTTGAATCCCGATATACATAGGTATATTTAATACAGTATTACGATCACAATGTCTTCCTGTTCTATTTGTAATACGACTCAAAAGTTAGTCGTTGTGATGACGCACTACAGTGTTCAAAAAGGAATTGCAATAAATTATTTCATATAGTATGTTACAAGGATATGAAACAAACGGGCATCATAAAAAAATGGGTATGTAGGGAATATAGTGGTTTTAGTCCGAGGGAGGTATTAATTACAAAAAACTGTACCACTGAGGGCAACTGAGTCGATGCTAATTAATAAAAGTACACCCTCAAAATTGAATGACAAATCTGCAATGCTTCTGATATCGGAACGAAGCTTGAGGAATTCTGTGTCCAGATAGCTCAGTTAACGGCTAGTGTACAATTTATGTCTAGTCAACACGATGAATTGTTGAAGAAATTTGAACTAGAGATTAAATGTAATATTCAACGGGATAAAGATAGAGCCAAACTAAAAACAGAAAACGTAGAATTGAAAAAGCAATTAAAAGTACATGATGTAGAAATAAATAATCTTAACCAGTATGGACGTAATACAAATATTGAAATGCATGGTATAGCATGAAATCACTGGTGAAAATTTAAAGGAAGTTGTAATTGACATGGCTCAGAAATTATGAATAAAATATGGGGAGGAGGATATTGGTGTTGTTCACCGATTATCAAATGCTAAAAATAAACCAAAAGCAATAATTGTACAATTTACAACGCACACGGTGAGAAATAGGTGATTGAATAGAAGGAATGCGGGTTTAGTTAGTAATAATTTAGTATCTGGAAGTAACAATAACAGATTTTGTTGTGAATGAACATATATTTAACTTCTAAAAATAAGCAATTATTGTGGAAGGCTAGAACTGCTGCAAGAAATACACAGAATAAATATTGTTGGGTAAAAATGGCAATGGGCAAATTTTAATTAGAAAAAAAAACGAAAATAGCCCGATTATGATTATCAAAACTGAAGATGTAAAAAGAATATAAAAATTCTAATGTAATTTTGAAATATGTAGCTGTAAGATGAAAGCAACATTAATGTTTCCAGGTATTGAAAATCTGTTTTATGGTTTCCTTCCGTCCTTTTAATTTCTGCAGCAATGTCACATTGTTTACTTGTAAAAATAGCTCAGAACTCTGAATTGCATGAAGTGAAACTTTATGTAATGATTTTCCTGAAAATTTAAAAAAAATAAATAAATAAATAAAAATCCCAAAGATTTTCAGATGAGAGAACATTTTAAATTATTTTAAGTTTTCGGACATATAGTTAATTATAGAGGTAACCACGAAAGTTCAGTCGCTTTTTGTGAAGGTCTATGTTCAATTGGCTCTCACACCGTGAGTTGAATGCGAATGGAGATAAGCCGAAGGTCAGTTGTTGGCGTGGGTATATCCAACAATAGTACCTGGTTGTGGCAGTTCAGTTACTACTTGAACTTGCGTAAGGATAGGATGAACATGGGATCTCCACAGAGTGTCATAAGGAAATATATGCTGTAGGAGTTCGAACTGGGGTCAAACGCCGTGAAGCGGGGTGGAAGATATGCCAGGTCTTTGGTGAGGGTGCCGTAACTACGTGAGCGGTGCAACGGTAGTTTAACAAGTTTAAGGATGGTGACGTAACACTCGAAGACGCACCACGTGCCGGAAAACCAACACATGTACAAAATGAAGATCATCAGGCAGAATTGAGGCAAACAGTGGCCAGACATGTGAGGAACTCGGACTACAACTCAGTGTGAGTGAAGAAACCATTCGGCAGCACATCCAACAACTTGGGGAGCACTACAAGTTGGGTCAATGGGTCCCCATGATTTGACTCCGGGCCAGAAGGCAAGGCAAGCAGACATATGTGTTTCATTGCTGTCTCGTCTGAGGAAGACGCCATTTCCGGATAAAGTGTTGACGTGTGATGAGAAATGTGTCCTGTACAAAGCTCCATGGCGCCATCGTCATTAGTTAGCATCTCATGAACCGGTTCTAAAACAGCCGAAACCAGCACTGCACCAGAAGAAGGTCCTACTATGTGTTTGTTGGACTGCTCGCGGAATCGTGCATCGGGAACAGCTACCAACTGGTCAGAGCATCAATGTAACTATGAACTGTCAGCAGTTTAGCTCTTTCAAAGAAAACCTCAAAACTCTGGAGCCAGCACTGGTGAATCGCAAATGGATTATCATGATACAGGACAACGCTAAGCCCCACGTGGCTAGAATGACTGGGACACCATCCTACATCTTGGATGGGAAACACTATTGCATCCGCCATATTCCCCGGGCATTGCACTGTCCGATTGTTACCTGTTCCATTCCCTAGATAATAACCTTAGAGGACGCCAGTTCAAATCTCTAGTAGATGTGCAAAATGCACTTGATAGCTTCTTCGCTTCATAACCTAGAAAGTTCTACCGCGATAGAATCCATGACCTTCCAGAACGTTGACAGAAGGTCGTCAATGCTGATAAGGAGTATTTTTAATCTTCCAGGTAAGTCTTAGGTGACACACCGATGTTCAAAAGTGGTGGGTGAAAAAGTGACAGAGCTTTCTTGGTTAACTTTATAATATGGGATGGCATTTAATTATTTGACAAAAGTAACATGATGTATAATAATCTTTGTAAAACTATAAAAAAAGTTATATTTTAGGAGCTTTTCAAAGAAGTTATCCTTCGTGTGTGTAGGGAAATTGTCTGTAAATGAATACAGTAAATCAAAATTCAAGATTTTGTTGCTCTTTCACTAGGCAAGTGTGTACGTCATACACTCTATTACAATGATTAATTTCATTAAAATTGCTCTTTGCCATCTGATGAATTAAATAGAAGATGTGAGAACGTAACTATAACAGTCAATTAAAAATATTAATTCTCATTCAAGCATCTTTCATTTTAAAAAAATCGAAGAAAGAAAGGTAAAGGATGAGATTCCGCATTGTATCACTGACAAAAAATGTTTTTATTTCGATAAGAATTTACGAAGGTTACAGATTAGTATTGCCTTTTCCACATAGTGAGCTACCATAAAACACTTTGTAAAACACAAAATATAAAGAAATGTGTATTCAATGGGAGCTGGACTACAACAATAAAAATGTACAACTAAAATTAAAAGAAACAGAAATTTTCTGTTTGGTAATTGTCTTCAATTTATTTTATTTAATATGACTTATTATCTAAGGTTAGGTGTGAGTACACTGGATATATTTAGGGGTCATCACGAGACCCTCTATCATGGTCTTCATAAGAATGAAATCTACTTTATCGAAGATAGTCATATATACCACATTGATATAATACTGACATGATATATGCTTATCACTATTACTATACTGTGTTTTGGTTTAATAAATAATAATGTTAATATACAAATTTAATATAATCTACATTATAAAATTGAAAGTGACTAAGTTTGTGACTCTTAATCTCTTGAACTGCCCGACCAATCTCGATCTAATTTTTGATGTAGATGCGGTTCTGGCCTAGGAGTCTGTTTAGCAATTCAATTTGACGGTAAGACTTATGGAAGGGAGAGGAGGGGGAATCATAAAAAATAAATAAACTTTAATAACTCTTGAACCAAACCACCGATCTTGATCAAAGTTTCAACATAGGTAAGGTTCGGGCCTGGGATGTTTCTTATCACTTCACTTTGACGGAGAAATGTATGGGTGGAGAAGGAGGGGAAAGTATACTAATATATATATATATATATATATATATATATATATATATATATATATATATATATATATATATATGTGTGTGTGTGTGTGTGTGTGTGTGTGTGTGTGTGTAAAGTGGCTATATTCCTGAGTTAATAGTTAATAAAACTTGAACCACCCGATCGATCTCAATCAAGTTTTCAACATAGATGACATTCGAACCTGGGAAGTTTATTGTCATTTCACTTTGACGGTAGATCTTAAGGGAAGGAGCTGAAATATATAAAAATAAATAAAACTTACTAACCCTTGAATCACCCGACCGATCTCGGTCAAACTTTCAACATAGATAATGTTCGGACCTGGGATGTTTTCGACATTTCACTTTTACGGTGCAACATAGAGGAGGGGGAGATAAAAAATAAAACTAAAAGTGACTGTCTTTGTGATTTCATCACGCTTAAACCGTCCGACCGATCTTAATCAAATTTTCAACCTAGATGAAGTTTAAACCTGAGATGTTTTTTGTCATATCACTTTGATGGTGTAACTTAAAGGCTTGGGGAGGGAAGAGACGTTTAAAAATGATCGAAAATAATCTATATTAGTGTCGAATTCATAGTTTTCGAGATCGCTGAGATGAACAATGATAATTTCGGTGCCGTGCCCCGCAGCATGAGGAGGGGAGGGGGATAGATAAAAGTCATCGAAAATGAGCGATATCGAAGAGCGCATTAGTAATAGTGAAAAATGACTGACTAACGGAACATATTATTATTTTCTTAATTTAACCCAGCGAATCGGGTAATTGTTCCTAGTATAACTTAAAATACAGTAATAGCGATAAGAGCATATTATGTCACTATCTACTAAAATGGTACAGAATATATTGTTATCTTCAATAACGATGATTTCATTGTCAGAAAGCCCATGCAAGAGGGTCTTGTGATGAACCTACAATATATACAGTGTAGTCATAAATATCCATAACATGAACAATACATATACTAGGAAATTCAGTTAAGTGTTGGAAGTAATTTGATAATATATGAATGTATTATATATCATCTCTGAAGGAGAAACAGAGCAGAATTACTTCCTCCTCAACCTGAAAAGAACTCAAACGCTGGTAAGTTTGCTCGCACCTTTGCTATTAATATAAAAATAATTTCAATAGAAAAGGTACAAGTTAAACTTTTCGTTGACAGTAAATAGTAAACGTGTCGGTGCTTCTGGCAATAGAACTTTGGAGCTTATTATATTATTATTATTATTATTATTATTATTATTATTATTATTATTATTATTATTATTATTATTATTATTATTATTATTATTATTATTATTATTATCATCTTTAAGTGGTTGTGTTGTATTATTGAGAACCACCTAAGAATCTAAACATTCAAGTGAGCGCCACAGCTATATTTGTCATCAAAAACGGAGAGTAGTGTAAGTCAAAAATCCCAGAAGGTAATCCTATTTCAAAATTGAAAAAGTGCTCGATTCCCTCCTTACGCAAGGAGCTCGCTTAGATTCTACGCAAAACTCTAAATGCGTTAGCCAACCAAGTTAGGTGTTAACAACAACAATCAAGAAGTACAATCATTGTCAAATTCTACGCACATTAGTGAGATTTTAGATTTTTCAGAAACGAAGTTCAATGTCTCACTTAAATGTTTTAAAACAAATTTTGTCCATTATTCTATTAATTCGAAATATGTTATGAATTTGGTAGTCTGCAAAGCATGTCTAAACAGTTACGCAATCTTTTCCATGCCTTGGTGAAGGTATTACACGGTCGGGATTAAAGCGTTCCTTGGAACAACAACTCAAAAAATTCTAGTATTGGAAGGCGAGAAGTTGGAATTTAGATTCGCTGGTCTATAGTGCTCTCTTCCATTGTTCATCGTTCCAGTCTTTGTTTTATTTATTTATGTATTTATTTATTTATTTATTTGGCCCAGAAGCATTTTTATAATGTTTCCTGCTTGAAGCAATAGTTTCCTTATCGTAATCCTACCTAAAGACTACAGAACTGAAGGTGCTGAGCCACCGTCCTGTTTGATACCAATTGGAAATGGCTCTTGCATAGTTATATTGGTTCTTCCAAAGTAATTAACGTCTATTCTCTTTGTTTGTTTTTCCACTGAACCTGTCCTTAAGATAATTGTTATTTTTGTACGATCAGTACGTTCCTGTGTAATATTTGCAACACTTTGTAACTATTTTGCAACAGTCCGGCCCACTGCTCCGCACTATCACTGAGCGGTTTTTTTTTAAGAGAATGACTCTTTTCTCTGAAAATAACCACTTGATTCGACTCTTAGTTAACAGTTTCTCTTCTGCATTTTATAGCATTTGCATGTTCTTAATACGATTCAACTGGTTCAAGCAAATAAAAACAGTAAGATTAAATATCACAGATTTGCATCCAATTTTTCCCATATTACGACACGATTGAATAGCGCATACACAGTTGTTGGTTGAAGAAAAGAGACAACCACTGACAATAGTTATACACACACACTATGTGTCGTACAAACGATGCATTATCGAATAAAGCATGCAGTTAGTTGTATATTCATTAGTTATGTTTATTCCAAGCAGTTTCCCTCAATAAACTTGTTTCTATGTCTACAAGACCATGAACTTTCGTATCTTTATACGAACAAAGTTTTCAAAATGAGCCCAATAAATATGATTTTGAATGAACATAGTGTATTTGATTTGGAAAATTCTGAAAATCAATAATGTGCTCAGACTTTTGACGATGACTGTAGGTTTAAGTTTCTCAGACTTTTACACTATTTGAAGGAGAGTGAAAGATAACAGTGGAAGACTAGCAGAAATCCTCATCGGGTGACAGCCATGCTCCAGTCCGTTGAAAAACTGAAGATCAAAACACTTGATACCTAACTTCAATTCTGAGCTGGCGTCTCAATCTCATGTGGTGTTCCTTTGTGACTTTGGACTCTTCTACGAAACCAAAGTATATCTCAGGAAACAACTTTAAATATAATAGCAAAATCGGTAGGTCCTTTCTTCCAGCGAGAAGATAAATAAATATACAGGGCATAGATGTTCATTTTACTTCGACCTCACTTACCCTCGCCCTCGCAGTAGCAGTTGGCCCTCGCCCTCGTTCACCCTCGCCCTCGCGAATGGAATTGTCCATCGCCCTCGGGCGCCCTCACCCTCGCTGTCGGAACTTGTCCTCCCCCTCGCGCATCCTCGCATTGCCGTCGAAGCTTGTCCTCGCCCTCGCGCACCCTCGCCCTCGCGGCCAAAACTTGTCCTCGCCCTCGCGCACCCTCACCCTCGCCATCGAAGCTTGTCCTCGCCCTCGCGCACCCTCACCCTCGCCATCGAAGCTTGTCCTCGTCCTCGCGCACCTTTGCCCTTGCTGCCGAAACTTGTCCTCGCCCTCGCGCACCCTCGCTCTCTTCGTCGAAGCTTTTCCTCGCCCTCGCGCACCCTCACCCTCGCCATCGAAGCTTTTCCTCGCCCTCGCGCACCCTCACCCTCGCTGTCGAAGCTTCTCCTCGCCCTCGCACACCCTCGCCCTTGCCATCGAAGCTTGTCCTCGCCTTCGCGCACCCTCGCCCTCGCGATAGGAGTTGTCCATTATCCTCGCTCGCCCTCGCCTTCGTGCTCAAAACTTTCCCTCGCCCTCATATCATTGAGGGCGAGGGTAATTGAGGGTGAGGAGGCTTCGAGAGGGCATCCTTCGTGAGGATCAGAGCATCAATTATTCAACCTATTTGTTGAATTATTTCCTTATCGTCAGTGGCTTTAGTTACACTACACGTTGGCCATCCCTGATGTGTGTAGCGTAACTAAAGAATTTGAACAAATTCAAAGGGAAAGATCTAAAGAGCTTAATTTTGAAACTCCGTCAGCAAACAAATAAAATACTTCAGAACACTCATTTTCATTCTATGAACCTTAATACATACAAAAACTTTATATTTCCAAATGAAACTATATAGCGACATTAATGGGTCATTTCAAAAGAGTCGGGGGTAACTGTCCCCCTTTGCCCCCCCTAATCGCCGCCCATGCTATGATGTGTGGCAAATTTGTGCGAAATTAATAATAATATGATTAAACTTTTTACCCTCAACAAAATCCTGCTCGTTTTGCTGAAGTGGCTTTTCCTAAGTTTTATATGTTTCATATATCCTACAGTTTTTTCAGGCCTTTGTTTTAATTTGTCCAAATTTATATTTCTCCTTTTACCACACAATCGTTCAATACGTGCACTATAATATTTACAATCTGTATATCATCCTGTAACGTATGTTATTCCTAATAAAAATCATTGAAAAACACAACATACAAACCCTATCTCACTGGCTTGCACGCGAACCTTTGGTGCAAGAGGTCCTGGTGACAATTCCGAGTGGGAGAACATTGAACGACAGTGGATCGAATTCCGCATTAAACCTATAGGTCCACTTCTCGTATAACCTCGCCGACGAAAGAGGACGCTAAACGGCAATCAGTCAACAGTTGCAAATTTCGGCTGCATAAATAATTTCTGTCTTGTGGAACTTATTAAATTTATTTTGTTAAAGCAGCTCTTTTAACAAAATTTCAGTATTAACGTGTCAGATATTTCTATTTAAGGACAAGAAAAAACATATTATTTATTTTGTAACTAAACGATAGCTCTACCCACGTAGATTATAAAAGCAGAAACAATGAAAATCGATACAATAGTGACTGACATTATTTTAACAAATATCGATTCAGATAATAGTTTGGGCTGTCACAAAACTATGAAAAGTTAAAAATTCCGATTAATTGTAACAACTTCATCAGTGGTGGACATTGGAGGAGGATGTATGCTATTAATCAGCCCATTTCATGGGCATCCAAACTCACGAGCCCAACGCTCACTAGCTCGGCATTCACGCTCAACCGTTCTCGGGTTCAATAATTAAGCGCTGCCCGGAGCGCCAATGAACCAAGTCAGCGCGAGTCCAACTGAGGGAAGTGAGCCCGAGCACGATTCCCAAAGGAATATATGAGCGAGAGCCCAGTTGAAAAAAATGAGCCCGAGTCCGAGAGAGTCCAGAGCAAAATGGCCATCTATGAACTAAAGTCACTCCATTAAGTCTTTCTCCATCTGATCTACTGCATTCTGATGGTTCTCTCATTGATTGTGTTTGTTCAGATATCAGCGCTCTTGTCATTTACTGCTGAATGACGTGAGTGACTGTCTGTCTGTCTACCAACACTCTTTAAACATGACAGTGTAGTACACACTTCTTATCTAAAACGTCTCCAAAACAGGGAGGGCAACAATGAGGCACACTTTCTTCTTAATGTAGCGCTATTTCTACCCGGAAACTTTCATGGGAAAAATCAAATATTATTCTTATTTGCAGTATTATTTTTAATAATTATGTGCGTACACACGAGAAATTGTCTACTGCAATTAATTGAAAGGAAAAATACGATTAATGTATAACCTTGCTATGACACTAACTTTTCATCTAGGGGACATGGCAGATAATATTTTAAATTTTGCCTCTCTCCAAAAGAGGTCAAACAGCAAATTCCAAAACAATTTATTTTAAGGAAGCTTGTCCTCCTCCCTCGCGTGCCCTCGTTCTCCTGAAGGAAGTTGCCTCTAGCCATCGTGCACCCTCGCTCCCGCAGTAACACTTGGCTCTCACCCTCGTTCACCCTCGCCCTCGCGCACCCTCGCCCTCTTCGTCGAAGCTTTTCCTCGCCCTCGCGCACCCTCACCCTCGCCATCGAAGCTTGTCCTCGCCCTCGCGCACCCTCGCCCTCGCTGCCGAAACTTGTCCTCGCCCTCGCGCACCCTCGCTCTCTTCGTCAAAGCTTTTCCTCGTCCTCGCGCACCCTCACCCTCGCCCTCGCTGCCGAAACTTGTCCTCGCCCTCGCGCACCCTCACCCTCTTCGTCGAAGCTTTTCCTCGCCCTCGCGCACCCTCACCCTCGCCATCGAAGCTTGTCCTCGTCCTCGCGCACCCTCTCCCTCGCGGCCAAAACTTGTCCTCGCCCTCTCGTCACTGTGGACGAGGGAACTTGTGGGTGAGGATGCCCTCGAGAGGGCCACCCTCGCGAGGGTTAACATCTCTGATACAGGGTGAATCATTTACCCTGGAATGCCATTCTGACTTCTAAACTAATTGATAAAATCGATGAAGTTTCATAACATGCAAATATCAACAAGGGGACAATGTTTTATGTAGTCTACAATACACAAAATTAACAGTGTTTCCAATCTTATGTAGAGTTTCCTTTTTTAAATGGAACTATGTCAGGTTATTACGTCTTTTAAATCTACATGCTAAATAAAAAACTTATAATACCACATTTAATATTCAGTGTTACAAACGAAGGACGCTACTATACTATCACAAACATCTGTAAATACCCATATTGTGCAAGCTGTATAACGAGGACGACGACTGAGACAAGAGCAAAAACATAAAGTTTGACTCTGCTAATTATTTAAGTGGTACTAGTACTGTGTGAAGAATTCTTGACAAGCGCCTGAAAGAGAAAAATGAGAGTACAGTTCGTTGCGGATAAAGTTATGATAGTAAGAATAAAATAAATGAAGAATCATATAGTGCTAATCCAGATACAATTGTAGATTAGTCTATTTACTTATCGTTCATAGTAAATATTCGAACTTCTTAGCGAACATGCGTTGAGCATTTATCTCTATTTTTGGAAAGTTCACTGAGAAAAGACACAATTTTGTATTTTTGTTATCTTTGTTCTAGGAGTCACATGACATAGGTTTTAATTTCGGCCTTTTTCATGTTCGTTTTACACCATTCAGAAGCAGCTTTCTATCGGAAAGTTATGGGTTTAAACCCGCTGGCACGTTTCCATAGATTGTTCTCCATAGTTCCATTAGGCGAATGCTGAATCTACTCCTCCAAATATAACCCTATTTAGACTTCCTTGTTCTCTCTCTCTCTCTCTCTCTCTCTCTCTCTTCTGTATTTTTTGTTAGCCTAATGTTCCATGATTATGCTCCGAGGTTTCGATGATAATGAAGAAAGCGAGAGGAAACGGAAGGATCCCACGAAAAACTACGCACACGGTGTTTGTCCACCAGAAACTCCACTTGGACCGAGCTAGGGTTGAGCCAAAGACGCCACACAAAAGAAATGAGCGCTCTATTGCTGAGCCACTGCGGTTGCCCATGTAACTGTTATTGTTATTTGTTAATGGAGTGTAATTGATTACATCTACCAGCTTCTTTGCTAATTAAATAATTAAAAATGTGTTCACAATACTCCATTCTTTTATATATTTATTTTCAAGACGCTTCTGAATTGTCGATTAAGATCATTCATGGCGTATACTTCACTTTGATTGATAATATATATTCTTTTTTTTCATTTACTGTATATTTTTGTATATAAATTGAAAGCCCATAATGCGTCATTTTAACTGATATGGCTATTATATATATATATATATATATATATTGCGTAGGGGTAAGCAAAAATATCGGTTCGTAATAACTTGCCGAGGAGAGATGCAGTATAGAAGTACTGGAATCTAAACAGAAAAATTTTTAAAGTACAAAACAAATATGTTACACTTAATAAAATGTTTATATTATGTAAATATACAAAAATTACATAACGTGGAGGTTAAACAAATAACTATTTTAAATTCACTGCTGCAGGAAAAATGTACACTTTTTAAAGTGATGCGTCGTTTATTCCTACAGCGTAGAACATACATTTCTTCTCCGGTTTGCAAAGCGTGAACTTGTAGCTTATATTGTGCATGCGTTTTATTTATGAATGTTACCGTCTCAATCCATATCACATTTTAGAAATTACTTCAATGAATTTGAGATTCCCATTGGTTTCGTTAGTCTACAATACCAATCCTTGTGATGTTAAATTGGAGATTTTCTTTCACAGAAAGAAGTTACTGTCGACAAAAGATTGAAAAAAAACAAGCGATAAAAAAGAAGACTAGCTCTTTTCCTGATTTTAGTCACTGCACGTCTGTTCGTGTACAGGAACAAAATTATCTTCACTCATCATTTCTATCGGTATCTTGTGAAGCAATGTGTCACGCACAAGGTTCAGAACGTCTTTCAATATAACTTCTACGACTCTATCTGTAACGAAAAATACGCGAATGGGCTTGGGATCTAGAATCGATAGTCCTTCGTTCGTTAGTTTCATCTCATTCAGTGATCTTGAATTCGCTTTGCAGTGCTGACGTGGTAAATGTTCTGTTACCAACTGTTTCTTTTTCATTTTTACAAAAGCCTCACGTTTTTCCTTTGCTGTTGTGATTCTTTTTATTTTTTATATTTATTTATTTTTATTTTTATTTTCTTTTGAATGGACCGTTTATACATACAAAATATATGAACACTACAGGGTAGAGACTATATAAAAAAGTTATTTACAACTGTTCTATTGTGGGTGGAAGTATAAAAGAAATTAGAAAACTATTGCACAGAATATAGTCTTATTAAAAAAAATGTGGTCAACATAGAGTGGCGCTCACAGAATTTCAACCTATGGATTCAAGATCCTAAGTTCATATCGCTTCAGACTTTTTCGTATGTGTATCTTAATTAGTTCATGTTTATATTTCAATAATATCTTATTGAAAGGAGTTAAAACTCGGAACACCCCTTTATCTATGCCACTGCCCACATGGCACTATTTCCAATACACTTACTAAAGAGTTCCGCAATATTTATATAAATACCCTTCAACATATAAGAACATGAAGAGTCCTTTTAATGGTTGAACTCTCACGGAAATTACTGAAGCTTCTGCCACTCGAATCGATTGGCATTGTGTGTCTATTCAACTGTACTTCCGTCTGTTCCAAGGAACTCCCGTAAAATTTATCCAAATTTAATGAACTTGGTATGAACTTTTCTCCTACTTGCAAAAAATAATCTTATTGTTTGGGGTTGCAATCCATCAAGAATAAAGGGCAAACTTGCAGCATGATGTACGTTTGTGCATATAGACGCTGTTAGATTGATAGTTTGGCAAAGGTTTGTACCATAACTAGTGATGATGTGCATTGCGATCCTCCTTTTTCACTAATTTCAAACACAAACTACACAAAGAAGTTTCTAATATTCGACAAAACCCACTTAGTTTTCTAAAAGAATCTGTGTGTTTTATTTATTTATTTATTTATTGAACAATTTCCCAGATACAGCATAACTTTGCCATTTTACACAGGGACATGCTAACAAAAGAAAGAAAAAAACAAGACAACAATAACAACAACATAGAAAAAAAGAGTGTAAAAGTAAAACTAATCCGTCAAAGCTCGTTTAATTGCTCTTTCAAACACTGGGTAGCTCGAAAAAATGTCCACATCAGTTGTTACTTGATTATAACTGTTTGGTATTCTATAAAAAAGAGACCTCTGTATAACAGCCAACCTAGGACGGGCAAGATGGAATAGGTGGGTATTCCGAGTGATGCGGGAAGGGACACGTAAGGATAGTTCCTGAAGTAATATTTCCGATCTTAAGGTTCCATTAACTATTTTATGTAGATATTTCAGGTCAGAGATAATTCTGCGTACTTCAGGAGTCTGAATATTAAGATGTCGCAAGAGCTCCTTCTTAGATAATATTCGAAGTGCAGGAACACGGAATCGGACTATAGCAATGAAGAAATTGAGAACAGAATTAAGTCTGGAGAGATGTGTAGGTGCTGCCATGGCCCATATGGGAGAGCAGTATTCGATCTTGGGCGCTATTAAAGTCTTATAAAAAGTTGCTAATGAAGAAACAGTGCGTAGTTCGGTGAATCGATAAAGAAGTCCCAACATGCGCATTGAATTCTTTAGTATTGAGGAGATGTGGTCAGAGAAGGTGAGTTTTGAATCAAAGATGACACCAAGATCGTTATGACTAGCAGAATGTGTGATAGGGGAATCGTTGATATGGTATGTGGAGGGAACAGGAGACTTTTTCAAAGTAATAGTAATGCTGTCACATTTCTTACTGTTGAGTTTCAAGTGCCACATTTCACACCAGCCTGTAAGGTAATTTATGTCTTCCTGTAGAGCAATTGTGTCATGGAGACACGATATTTCTCTGTATAACTTACAATCGTCAGCAAAAAGCAGAAGGCCACTAGATTGAGCTGATAAGTGCGTGTAGAGATCATCCATATACAGGACAAACAGTAGAGGCCCAAGTACACTCCCCTGAGGCACCCCTGAGATCACGGGTTGGGGGTTAGAAGTCGCCCCTGAAAGAACAACTCTCTGTTTACGGTCCTTCAAGTAGCTTGTGATTAGAGAGAGAAATTTGCCATGTACATTAAATCTATTGGAGAGTTTATGAAGAAGATGAATGTGACTGACAGAATCAAAGGCCTTCGAGAGATCAAAGTAGATAACATCTAATTGAGTATTGTTATTCATACATTTGACTGCACAGGAAAGAAGAGTACTTAAGTTTGAGAGACTTGAGCTTTTCGGTAGAAAGCCGTGCTGAGAACTATGGATGTAAGGTGAGGTGAATTTAAGTAGCCTGTCTTTAATTATTTTTTCGCAGATAATTGATATTACAGAAAGAAGAGATATTGGTCTATAGGAGGATACATGATCTTTCAGTCCTGATTTATATATTGGGGTCACGTGAGCCAGTTTCCAACTGGTGGGATAATACCCTTCCTTGAAGCATCTATTGAATAAGATAGATAGAGGAACCGCAATAACTGAAGCAGTTTTGTTGAGAAAGAGAGGACTAATTTTATCAGGTCCAAGTGATCTATGTGGAGATAACGATAGCAAGAGAGCCAGAACTTCGCCCGGGGTGGTAGAGAGAATGGATAAGGTGTCCGAACAGATGGGTTGGAGAGGGGGGAGATGGGTTGTAGAGGGAAGGGAAGTAAATGTTTTGCAGAAGTAGTTATTGAAGAGGTCTGGTCTTTGATCATCACTCGCTTCAGTATTTTCATCTTGAATTGTTGCCGGTATGCCCGGAGATTTTGTTCTAGATTTAATTACAGACCAAAAGACTTTAGGGTTACTAACAGTAAAATCACCAATTGAGTCCATGTATTCAAAATATTTACGTCGCTGTACCTTCTTGGCAAGACTTCTAATTCTAGCAAAGTTTTTATATGTGTAGTCACTCGGATGTGATTTCCATAGAGTCCAGGCAAGCTTTTTGTTTTTAAGAAGGTCACGAAGTTCATTGTCGTACCAGACCGGAAACCTGTTCGATTTTGATGCTTTCACCGGCACAAAGTCCTTTATGGCTGAGTGAACAACGGATGTAAATAAGTCCACAGCGTCGTCAACAGTTCCTACCTCTAACAAACACCAAGGAAACAGTTCAATAGCCCGGCAGATGTCACCCCAGGGGGCTTTCTTCCATAGAAGTTGTGACCTACTTTTGAGGGGCTGGTTTGTAGTAGTGGAGGGGAGGAAATAGAAAGAAACATCCAAGGAATCGTGATCCGAGGGAAAAAGATTTCTGCATGGGACAACACAACGAGGTTCTAAGTTAGAAAGAATGTAGTCAAGATTGCTATTATTGCGGGTATTATGCATATTATGTTGGCCTAGACCAAGTCCATGAATAAAATTGTCCATGAAATAACTGTCGTTTCCATCTTTAGCGACTCCATGCTTGCTGTCCTGCCACGTGATGGAAAGGTTGAAATCACCCAATAGGATGACGTCACCGTGTGACAACGCATGTAACAGTGAGTCATGGCAAGCTTCTAAGATGTGCTGGGGGGTGTTCTTGTGCGGCCTATAGAAGCATCCAATAAACACAGAACGACGCTTTGGAATAAATACTTCCACCCATATAAGTTCACAATCCCGTTCCAGATCCAGTCTTCTCTTGCTCTTCCACTTATTATTTACACAAATCATCACTCCACCTCCACGAGTTATGCGGTCTTTACGATAAATGGTGAAATTATTAGAAAAGCTAATTTCACTGTCGTTCACTGATTCATTCAGCCACGATTCGGTCACTGCGAAACAATCCAGTTCCCTTATCTCACCTAGGTTCAATGAGCACTCAAGTAATTTGTTTTTAATGCTACGAACATTTTGATAATATATATTGAAAGCATTAGTGTAATATGGACAGGGTGGGCCAGGGTTTACGTGAATATCACCACAAAGGAGGAGAAAACAAACGAGAATGAGGCACTGTTTTTTTGCTTTTGACTCATACCTTGTCACAAAATCACTGGTAGTTCCTCCGTCACTGTTAGCAGTACCAGAGAGAGCACATGGCGGTCCTCTTGGTATGAAGGCAGCAGCAATAAAATTAAATGATCTTCCACTACACTTCAGTCCATGTTTTATTGGCTTCATTTGGGAAAGTCACAGCACCGTTACCACATGAAGACAGTAGAGCACGCACATAAACACTACACACAACCACGAGAAAAAGATAAACAATAAGAGCACCACTTTGCATCGACTTCGAGCTTGACGCCATCTTGAAAAGAAAAAAAAGGACTATTCAGGACGAGTTAACAACTATTCAGGAAAATATATTATACAAAATTGAGAACACTCTCCTTTATCATTAGCTCATTTAAACTGCAACCAATTGAAACGAATGGAAATTCTCAGAAAAATGGGCCATAATAGGCAAAATTGTGTTTCTGCGAAAGTTATCATAGAATTTTATTTAAATCTTCGGAAGGACGGAGGTGAATTAAACGAGTCCTGACATTTGATTGGCTTCAACTGCAAAGGTAGGAATTATGCGAAGACTCCTCCGGTATACCAAATTTGATGATTTTTGGTACATGAGTGGGCCAAGGGGTATGTCAGGTTTTTTATCATTATAGGTATGAGAGCGAGAAGCGGTGAGGGGTACGGTGGGTTGGGAAGAAGTGACATGTAAAAATAATCAAAAATGACCGATATTAGTGTGCAATTCATAGTTCTCGAAGTCTCTGGGATACATTATGACTCTCTCAATGCCGTTTAAGATGGGTCGACATTACGAATTTCTATCATTAACCTTTCGTTGAAATGTTTATCCAAAGGGGAAAAGGGTTTCAGTGCTTTCCTTAACCCTCTTCTCCCCGTGCAAAAAACGAGAAATTCATCTACTATAAAGTAACTAAGAAAGTTCTGTCGCTTTTTCATCCACCACCTTCGAACATCGATATGTCACCTAAGGCGTGCCTGGAAGATCAAAAATAGTCCCCATCAGCATGGTGTTGTCAACGGTTCAATCGGCTCGGCTCACGGCTCAGCCACCACCGAGCCGAGCAGAAAAGTGAGTCGAACCAACAGTTCACCCAGCCGAGCCGGCTTGAGCCCTAGATAAAATTGGGCAGAGCCGAACCGAGCCGATGGCTCATCGCAACCGAGCCCGCTCCAGCCGATGACTTACTTAAACCGAGCCGAACCTAGCCGAGCTGAACTGAGCCGATGGCTTACCGCAACCGAGCCGGCTCGAGCCGAAGACTCGGGTGAACCGAACCGAGTCGAGCCGGAGCTCGAGCTGAGCCGGTGGCTCGGGGCTCAAGCCGAGCCGGTTGGGCTTAACATTGTCCTGATTAACAACAAAGAAAAAATACAAGTTCGCTTAGAAACATTTTTTTTCAGTTATTGATAAATAGGTGGAAGTAATAAAACAAAACAAATCTCTAGATAAACACAAAGGACGCCTTTAGAAAATTACGTAGACGCTGTTATGCGACCTTAACAATAATAGGGAATGCAATACGAAAGCCATCATTCTTTCCTCAGTTGGGTTATTTCAAACGATTCCGATTATCACTTCTTGTTTAAGAACTTGCATTCTCCTAACCCCCCGTCTATTCCCATAGCTGAAACAGACAACATAATTCAAAAATTATGCATTTAAGACATAAAACCTCTGTATTTTTCGTCTGTTTATAAAGGTATTACTAACATCTAGGAATTCTTATTGTAACCCCGGTAAGGAAAGATTGAGCTATTTAAATTCCGAGATTAGATCACATTCAATAGACAAATAGTGTCGTCAACGGCTCGAGCGTCTTGGCTCGCAGCTCAGTCATCACTGAGCCGAGACGAGACAACAGCACACTCAACCGAGCCGGGAACTCCTCCGTGGCTAAGCGGTTAGCGTATGAGCCTTTGGCGCGGGAGACCCGGGTTCGATTCCCGGCGGGAGCTCATGTGGTTCGGATTCCACGTTAATCAGTAGGTCCACGTCTCATATAGCCTCGCTGCTGAACGGGACGTAAAACTCAAAATCAATCAATCAATCAACCGAGCCGGCTTGAGTGCTCGGCTCAGTTGGGCCGAACCGAACCGAACCGATGGCTCATCGAAACCGACCAGGCTCGAGCCGATGGCTCATCGCAACGGAGCCGACTGGAGTCGATAGCTCAGTTGAATCGAGCCGAGTCGAGCCAGAGCTTGAGCTCGATCTGCTCCGATGGTTCAGGGCTCGAGCCGAGCCGGTTGATATCACTACATCAGCATCGATGACCTTCTGCCAACGTTCTGAAAGGCCACTGATTCCATCAAGTTAGAACTTGGTGGGCCGTGAAGCGATGAAGCTATCAAGTGCATTTTGCACCTCTACTAGGGATTTGAATTGGCGTCCTCAAAGTGATCGACTAAGAAATGGAACAGTTGATAATCGGACAGTACAATGTCCAGGGAGTATGGTGGATGCAATAGTGTTTCCCATCCAAGGCGTAGAATGGTGTCGTGTCGTCCTACCCACGTGGGACTTAGCGTTGTTTTGTAACAGGAGAACCCCTTTGCTGGCTCCAGAGTTTTGCGTTTTGCTTGAACATGGCTCAACTGCTGACAGCACACAGTTGTATTGATGCTCCAACGAGCTGATAGCAGTTCCCGATGCACATTGCCGCGAGCAGTCCACCAAACACACACGAGGACCTTCTTCTGGCGCAGTGCTGGTTTTGGCTGTTTTGGAACCGGTTCATGGGATGCTAACCAATGTTGACGGCGCCGTGGAGCTTCGTACAGGACTCAGATCTCATCACATGTCAACACCTCTCCAGAAATGGCTCCTTCCTCAGACGAGACAGTAAAGAAACGCAGGTGCCTGCTCGCGTTGCCTTCCGGCCCGGAGTCAAATCATGTGGGACATGCACCCAACTTGTAGTGCTTTCCAAACTGATGGAGGTGCTGCTGAATGCTTTATTCCACTCACAGTGAATTGTAGTCGCAGTTACTTACATATCTGGCCACTGTTCGCCTCAATTGCTGCCTGAAGAACATCATTTGTACATGTGTTGGTCTTCCGGCACGTGGTACGTCTTCGAGTTTTTCGTCACCGTCCTTAAACTTGTTAAACCACCGCTGTACTATAAGCGTAGTCACCGCACCCTCACCAAAGGCCTGGTGTATCTTCCGCCCCGTTGCAGCGGCGTTTGACCCCAGTTTGATCTAGTACAGCATACATACACTCCCTTATGACTCTCTGTTAAGGTCCCATGTTCACCCTGTTCTTATGCAAGTTCACGGTGTATCTGAACTGCCACAACCACGTAGTATATTGGATATACCCACACCAACAACCGAGCTTCGCCTTACCTCCAGTCGCATTAACTCCTTCTAGATTTCTGGGCCGATTTTGATTATTTTAGTAGGTCAGTGGACCATGACCTAAGTTAGGTATTTGTTAATCACATTATTGGTATGTGGATGAGGGGGTTGTGGGAAAACAATGTGATATGTAAAAGTCTTCGAAAACGATATTAGCATCTAAATCATCATTTTCGGCATCACAGATGAATAGTGATCTATTCGATGTCCTTTAACTCCAAATTCGTCGCCCAACGACATGGGGTGTGAGGTTAAGATGGTAAATAACTGGCATATAAAAATAATCGGAAAGCACCAATATTCGTGTCTAATTGATAGTTCATGTAGTCGCTGAAGTGAATAGAAACCCTCTCAATTCATATTAAGTTCAGATTTACCTTTCATCGGCATCTAAGTCAATGTTGGGTGTATAAAGTGAGTGTGACAAGTAGAAATAATCGAAAATTAAGAAATATATCAAACCACTTAAAGGGTCTAATGCTTTTTAAGGAGTGAGATTTATCAAAATTCATTTATATGTTTACCATGTCCGTGCGTCTGGGAGACAAAAAAGAAATCTCGAGAATTACTGGATCAATCGCAACAAAATTTGGTCAAAGGAAATATGATAAAACGCTAGAAAACCAATTCGATATTTGATCCTAACATGGTAGAAATTGACCATTTACAGCTTTAGCGTTGATCGCTATAGAACACAAACGATAATAGAGAAATGCGCTTTTATGTAATCGATTAAGCGTCACAAAACTACACTACATCTCCACCCTTAACTCTACTAAAACCGGAAGTGATTGAAATTCACTAAAACTTCCGGTTTTAATATTGATCTACATAGAACGAAAACGATAACAGGTAGTGAGTAGGTGTTCTTTTTTTAATTGATTTAGCGTTCTAAGCAGTGCCGGACCTGTAAACCGCAAGATCCAGCAGTTCAGGGGGAGTGGCTGATCCTAAGGCGCCCAAGGACTTTCAAAGATCCCTCTGTACCTTGCGTGTAGATAATATTTTTTTTAAACACTTCAAAAAGAATGACTTTTTCACAATAGTTTAATTACTTGAACCAAGTAATGAGCTACCAGGACTGACAACGACACATTATATGTCTCGTACTTTCGAGAAGTTTAAAAATAAGCTTACTCGCACATTGTGCCCCTTGCAAGAGTTGCAACAGAGCATTTTTTGTCTCATTGCCTTATTTATGAACATGTTAGCTAAATATAATCCTAGAATGGCGCGGATAATCAGTCTACCCTAAGGACAGATTAAGTATCTCAGCCATGATATTCAAATCCAAATCATCCTTTGTCTGTCTTCAAACTTTAAAGCTAATTTGTTGAAGAAATTAAAAGAGTGCCATTTTTCTCATTAATTATTGATACTATTCAAAATTTATCAAAGAAGGTACAAATGTGTTTCATTATTCGCTATGTAAATTTTACAGAAGTAAACGATAGCTTAGATAATGAAGTTTCTACCTAGGTAGATGGGTCGAGATTGAAGAAGTGTTTTTTTTAGGATTTTTACATATAAAAAATCCAACTGCATCCAGACTTGCGACTCTAGTGTTAAGTCATTTGGAGAAATTGTTATTGTCTGTGAAAAAATGCAGAAGGCAGGGATATCGGTGTTGTGATGAGTGATGCTTATTCAAGTGTTCAGAAGAGACTTCAAGAAATTGATGAGCGTGCTACAGGTTGTAAAGGAAGTTTTGCGGTTTTCAACATTCAATTTTAAAAGAGCATATCTCAGTTCAAACAAACCTTTATTAATCGAAATAAAAACCATGACAATCACTATACTTTTGCCAAAGAGAAACAAGTGTGTTAATTCCGGTGGCATAAAATTCTGGAGTTCTGCACCCGGCGAAGTAGTTAAAGGCCGCTTCGGCATCATCTCGGCTTTTGAAGAATTTCTCGCGAAGGAAGTTTTCGAGATGCTTGAAAAAGTGGCAGTCGATGGGCGAGAGGTTCGGAGAGTATGGTGGATGAGGCAGAATTTGGTAGCCCAATGCGTTCAACTTTTGCATCGTCTGTTGTGCAACATGCGGACGAGCGTTGTCATGGAGCATGATTGGTTCCATTCTGTCGACCAATGCCGGGCACATACGTCGAAGCTTCTGGTGCATTTCATCGATTTATTTTCAGTACTTCTCCGCCGTAATCATTTCGCCCAAATTCAGGAAGCTGTGATGGATGAGACCGGCTCCAGACCACCAAACAGTCACCATGATCTTTTGTGGGTGGAGTTTTGGCTTCGGGAATTGATGAGGAGCTTCACTTACGTCCAATCACTGCGCCGAAAGTCGCCGATTGTCGTAAAGGATTCACGTCTCATCACACGTCACAATCTTGTCGAGAAAGGGTCGTTCTTGTTCCGCAGAAGAAGAGAAGACGACGCCTCAAAACGACGATTTCGATTATTTTATGTCAATTCCTACGACACCCATTTATCGTGTTTTTTGATTTCCCAATCTCTTGCAGGTGGTTGGAAATTGTCATAGGTATCACACCCAAGTCTTCAGCAAGCTCTCAAACAGTTGAGCGTGGATTAGATTCGACTAAGACTCTCAGTTGGTCGCTGTCAATAGCGGATGGCCGACCACTGCGCTCGTCATCTTCCAGGCTCTCGTTACTGGTAGGGAATTTCTTGAACCACCATTCTGCCTTACGTTCGCTAGTGGTTCCTGGGCCAAACGCATCGTTGATATCACGAGCTGTCTGGGCAGCTTTTCGGCCAAGCTTGAACTGGAATAAGAAAATCGTGAGAATTTGCCTCTTGACCGTGCTATCTTTGAAGTCCTGAAAATAGTAGAAAAAAGTATTTTAATACAAAACCAATACAACGAATAGAAAGAGCGAAAAACGCGCTATAATTTTATATATATAGGTACAATATTATAACGACACTTGGGTTGAAAATACATCATTGAAAATAGAAGTAACAAAAACCACAAGAACTTTCTTCACAACCTGATACTACGCGGTGCGTAACCTAAACCTTGTCATTAATGATGATATCAAAGATGTATAAGATTGCACAACGTTCCAGGATTTGTATATATTTTTTGGCCAAAGTATAAATAGGTGGTATATTCTGTCATCATTGACAGGAGAATCAGATGTCACTTTGAAAAGCTCAATCCAATCAGATGCACCTCACGGTAACAGTCCATTGCAGCTATCAGGTTGAAGTATGCTGATGTAATGAAAACTCCCTGAAAATTTTCACTGACGAATAAGAAGGCTAACGAGGTATCAGAAGCACAGCGATTGGCGGAAGTAATGGATTCCTTCGATTGCATGTTTCTGACTCTGGTGCTGTCAAAAAACATTTTGACAACTGAACATCGTATCACAGCTTCTCCAAACTAAACAAATTGACCTTGAGAAAGCTTTACACACTCTTGAAGAGAGTCGAGAGGAATTGAAGAAAATGAGAGAAGAATACTATGAAATAAAACAAGAGGCCATAGCGGTTTCTGAGAAGTGGAAAAACAACTCTGTGTTCTTAGGAAAAAGGCAACCCGAAGTGGAAAAAAAAACTTCGATGAAGTGGTAGATCATCATCGGTGTTTAGACACAAAGGATTGCTTCAGGGTTAATGTTTACAACAGACTTTTAGATATCGCATATAATGAAATAGAAAATTGTTTTATATCGTTACAGACAATTCTTAGTGAATTTTCAATCAGATTCCCGAAAGTACCCTTGAACCTTTCAGACGAAGAAATTATAGTTAAGTCTGAGAAACTACAAAAGAAGTACCATCAAAATATTGACCCGTCACTACCATTGGAATTAATTTCACTTCGCACTGGACTTAAACACCATATTTCAAAGATCAACACTGTTCTTGAATTGGTAGTATTACTATACGTCCAGTTTAATACTATTGCCTCAAATTGTATTGAAGTTTTGACTACTCTTGCTTTATTCCTACCCTTGCTTTACCCGTGACCGTGGCTTCCGCTGAAAGATCATCCTCAAGTTTAAACAGAATCAAGAGATATTTAAGGTATTCAGTGACACAGGAGACTGACTTGGGAATGTTACCAATGAACCATGAGAGAGCTTCGACCATTGGAAAGAGAGATCTTAAACTGGAGTTTGCGGAAATGAAGTCGAGGAGGAGGGACTTCTTGTAAAACGTAAGTATTTTAATCTCTATTCCATAGCAAATAGAACATTAGGAATATTTCATTAAAATGTGCTATTAAAAAGTACTGAATATAGAGGGGGCCCTTTCAAATTTTCTTGTGAGGGGCCGGAAATTTCTAGATCCGATACTGGTTCTAAGAATAAGCACCATATTTTCTCTTAACACCCTATTCAAACCGGAAGTGGTACAACCATATATTCCTAATTTTAACATTGATTGCCAAGAACAAAAACCGAAGTAGATAGCAAAGTGTGGTTTTATGTAATCAGTGAAACATCCCAAAAATATATTCCATCTCTACTATAATCTGTCTACGAGAACAGGAATGGTAGAAATCAAACACTTTCGGTTTTAACGTTGACCGTTATAGAGTAACAGATATTTTTTTTTTCTTAGATCAATTAAGCTCCCAAGTATATATTCTATCCCCAATCCAACCTTCGTAATAAAAGTGAAAGTGGCAGAAGTCAACCACTTCCAGTTTTAGTGTTTACCGTGATAAATTAAAAACCTAGTAGTTAGCGAGAAGTGGTTTTCTGTAATGAATTACGAGTCCTAAAACTTCGGATGCCATTCTAATTTCTCAATTAGAACCTCTAATATTAGATAGAAGTCAACGATTTCCGGTTTTAAGGTTGATCATTATGTAGCGAAAACTGTAACTGATAGCAAGAAGCTGTTTTCTGTAATCAATTAAGAGTTCGAAAGATATATTTCCTCTCTACTCTAATATGTCTACTAAAACCGTAAGTGGCAGAAATATGCCCCTTTTCGTTTTAACTGTGATCGCTATAAAGATAAAACGGTAATAGGTAGAAAGAAGCTGTATTCTGCAATCAATTAAACGTCCTAAAGTCTCTTTTAAAACCCAAAGTGGTAGAAATTCACTACAACTTCTGGTTTCAATATGTATCTACGTAGAGCCAAGGTTTTAACATTGATTGTTAAAAATGTTGAAACGGTACAAAATAGAAATAATCGGTTTAGCGTCTCAGATATATATATATATATATATATATATATATATATATATATATATATATATATATATATATATATATATATATATATATATATATATATATGGTAGGTTCGGTAGAGATGTGTAAAAGTTAAAAATATAGAAGTTTCTGTTTGGGCTGCTAAATTTGTAAAAGTTTAAAATAGAGATGTAGAATGTTTGTTTGGAGCGCCAAATTTTGTAAAGGTTGAAAAAGGAGTGGGTGTTGAGTTCCTGTTCCGGCTGCCACAATTTATATTATGTGCACCACCATTGAAGTCTCTGTTCTTTCAACTAAAAAGGTTCATGACTCGATACGTCACTGTTTCCGATCTGGATATGACGTCAAAAAATAAGTTTGGCATAGAAGTATCGGACTTCGAAGGGTACCGCGACCTGTTTGGGTTTCGAAGCGACGACCTTCAAAAAATGCTCTGCTTAAAAATATAATGAAGATTGATTCACGGTAATGGTAATGGAGACTGATTTCACGGTATTCCAGGGCTTTAAGAAACCAAGATCCCCCTAAACCGTGAGAGCAAACGAAAATTTATTTTATTCGCATCTGTATCCGTGTATTCACATGCTGCACTGCTGAAAAAGAATCTTGCTCTAATTTCTGGTTTGTAGGGACGAACTAGACTGATTTTCACTTTCATTGACAGTTGGAGAATAATAATAATAATAATAATAATAATAATAATAATAATAATAATAATAATAATAATAATAATAATAATAATAATAATAATAATAATAATAATGAAAATAATAATGTTGCAAGAAATAAACAAATATCTTGAATTTAAAATTTTGATTTAAAGTCATGAAAATCAGTTCAATTTTCTCCATAGTAGATAGAATTGGAAAATTCCCTGCATTGCCTTATTAGTTTAGCCTAACAAACCCTTGAAAAACAAATGTTATTCTTGAGGTTAGGGATACAATTTGTTCATAAAAGAAAAAGCTTACGAATTTGTTTTAACAATATAACAAAAGCTTTAATGAGAAAAAAAAAAGTTTTAGAAAAATCAAGCATGACGAAAATTAGCACTGAATCTGTAATTTATGATAACAAAGATGAGAAATAAGGCATAAGGCCTTAGCACCAAAATCAAATTAAGTAAATTACATTTTCGTTTTCTTTCTTGTCCTATAGCTTGAATGAATTATTATACATAGTCTGACATACATAAACAAAGTAATGGAATTGTTTTCCATGACCAGTCATATGTGAAATTTATAATTCTTCATCCTAACATAATGAGCCTTCATAATACTGTATAATACACAAATGGTTAATTCACAACCTCTCATTGAACAATACTTATTCACTTGATATAGAATGATAAATATATTGTTAACGTTGATCAGCTGATACATTGTGATTAATGACATTTTCAAAAATTTTGAATTTAAGAATGGTATAGTTTTATGGAATCTGAGTTTAGATACATCCGATTTAGGTGGAGTTAAATTTAGAAAATTAGTGGAGTAATCTAGAATACGTGAAACAAGGTGAAATAAGTCATGACTTCGATTGGAGATTTAGTGAGAAATTTTGAAAGAAAAATGGACTGACCTAATGAAAATAAGTAAGCCTATGGCTGACTTCCAATCATTTATACTCATAACTGTGACTGGGAGATTATTACACCATATATGAAACTTAACATAAACAATAAGAATACGTCATACATACATATATCAATGCGAGTAGTGTTGTTATTTAACTATGCGTAAAATAGACACACATATAGCGAATATGAAAATGTACCAAGACAGAAATATACAGATAAACAATAAATATAGGCACGCATACATAGAAGGCAATTAATACTCAAATATTTATATTAAATGCAAAGACGTCTTTTAAAAGAATTCTTAGACAAATGAGTCTATTTTCCATTGTTTTCCTTATGTTGCAACAGTAGTACATGTATATCGCCGTAGGTTGTGGTTATTAGCGTGACCTATGCGCATAGACTTCTGATCTCTCTATTGTTTAGAGGATCAGAATGATACATTGGATCCGGCTTTGCTTAGCCTACTTTATGGTTGCTAGCTAATACGTATTCTTCGGGACAGAATATAATGTCTGTTCCGTCTTATTGACGTACCTCTAACACGAAAAATGACTGCTTGCGAGAGTACTTGATATTTCTAATCACTAATTAGCTTTTAAGCCCTATACGATAAATGCTTTTATTTCGACATTACTGCAGATTCTTCCGTAAGCTCTTATTAGCATATCAATTCAAATAAATTCATTAGGTTACCAAGTCCTTTGTGAATAACTTTATAAACATAACTGTTTCATGCAATTTAAAACAATACACTGAATCCACTTCTAGAAAATAAATTAAGTTTTGTTTTTAATTAGTTGACATCAAAAGAGTGCCTGTCAATAGCGTAATATAGCACTTTCATTCCATGCAAATTAAAACATTTTAATTTCAGTATTTAGATTTCCTCCTTTTATCAAAAATTTTACAATTCGAGATACTAAAAGTCTACATGTTACGAGGGTCAGCTGATAAGTTCTCGGCCCGACTCCCTTCCGAATGTACTACCCTGATGCAATTGATGTCATGTGAAATGTTTATCTTTTATATGTTTAAGTACCAAATTTCACGATTCTAGCATGAACGGTTTTATTTTGCAGGTAATTGAATGAACCATGGCGGAGCCAGATGTCAAATTCAGCACAGAGGAGTTGCGATGTGTAATGAAGTTCTTCTTCCTGCAGCAGAAGTCGCCCAAGGAAAACCATGGTTGCATGTTAGACACATTGGGTGGACAGTGCCATTCATACTCCACTGTGAAGAAATGGTGTGTGAACTTCAAGCGTGGTGAATTTTCAACAGAAGATGGTGACAGGTGTGGCAGGCCAGTGTCAGTTTCAACTCCGGAAAAAGTGGACCAGATTCATGACCTGATTTTGAGCAACAGACGGATTTCGCTTCAGGAGATAGCTGACAAAGTGCAAATATCCAAGAAACGTGTTTAGTCAATAATCCTTGATCAGTTGGACATGCACAAGCTTTCTGCGAAATGCATTCCGAAATGTTTGAACACGGATCAGAAACGCGAACGTGTGAGATCATCGCAGGTGATTTTACGGCATTTTGCGAAATCCAAGGACGACTTTTTGAATCGGCTTGTTACCCAGGATGAAACGTGGTTGCATTACTTTGATCCAGAAACCAAACAGCAATCATGCGAGTGGCGCCACTCAGGATCTCCAAATCCTAAAAAAATCAAAACACAAAAGTCCGCATGGAAGGTATTTGCCTCAATAATCTGGGATAAGGATGGTGTTTTGCTCTCAGACTACCTTCCAAAGGAATAAACCATAACTGCAGACTATTACTGCAATCTGCTGGCTAAGGTAAAGGACGCTATTAAAGAAAAACGCCGGGGAAACTTGACACGAGGTGTCTTGCTCTTGCAGGACAATGCTCCCGTCCACAATGCTGGCAAAACAATGGATTTTCTGAGGGACCTAGGGTTTCAGTGCATTGACCATCCACCTTACTTACCAGATCTTGCCCTTCTGATTATTGTATGTTTCCAAAACTCAAACCAGCACTGAAAGGATAGAAATTTCACAGTGATGAAGAGGTGATAACAGCTGCGGAACAGTTTTTTCCAAACCTTGAGCAATCTTTTTTTTTTTTTTTTTTTTTTTTTGGAGGGGTTGGAGAAGTTGCATCATCGAAATGCTAAGTGTGTTGACCTTCGAGGGGACTATGATGAATAGCCGCACACTTTCATGCCTGCAGCTCAAGTCCTCCTGGGCTGGGCCGAGAACTTATCAGCTCACCCTCGAATTTTGTTTACATTTAAAATTTAGTTTATCTTTCTTTATCCAGGGCCGCGGTGGCTCAGTGGTAGAGTGTTCACCTCTGGTGCTAGGGGTCTCGGATTCAAACCCCGCTCCCGCCAAGTGAACTTTGTGGTGGACCAACACCGTGTGCGTGGGTTTTCTCGGGGTTCTCCCGTTTCCTCCCACTTTCTTCATTCCACCATTTCATTCATCGCTGATTATCACCGTCTCCTTTAGCCTAACCGGCATAAACGTGGGACGTAAAACTCAAAAATTTCATTTCATTTTCTTTATCCACAATTATGAATCATATCTGACAAAAAGAAAATCACAGGATTTAATGTCTTTCATGAAAACTTTGCGGTCATTAATATTGCATAGACATCTACAGCGGGAGACACTTCTGGATGGTACAGCCATATGGAGATTTACGGCTAAGGTGCTCCACCAACTGAGTCCGAAGCATTTGCTGGGGAGTATGCAACCAAATTAGCTGTAAAGGAAGGCGGGTGGCATAATCGTCAGGAGCTGAAAATTCCCGTACACTTGGGCGAAATTCCCACTACTATCTACAGTATCATTTCTATAAAATGAAATAAATCTTAGACGTGTAGTTCTTAAGGCAAACATATTACTTGATATTTGTCCTATTTGAGACGACAAATTGAAACAAAAAATGAAAGTCCAATCCTGTTGCTGTTGGAATGAACTCTCTTTAAGTCGTTTGATCTGAAATGACTTTGCAGAACCTGAATAAATACTCTGTCACTTCAGGGGGGGTAGGAAGAGCGAATGCTCCCCTCCTACAGTATGATAACATATACTTTTAATCAAATGCTTAGCGAGAGTGAGTCCATTGGAATAGCGCTTTTATTATTTGAAATCTTGCTCCCAAGTCATCTTTTGTCATAACTGACAACATAGGAGAACGGGAGATGCAAATATGATGAAGGAGAAAAACACTCACATGTGCAAATTCAGAATTGGAGACAAAATGATCGGATAGCATCCATATTTTGTCGCAAATTTTGATTTTGTAAGTAGACATGTAAAAGCTCCCCCAACCTGAGAGCATCCCATTATCAATTGTTGAATTCAAGTGGAGAACTCAGTTGAGAGCATCAGATGATTAGGGAGGGAGAGAAACATCTTAAGGTATGGGGAACGAACAATGGAAATAAATACGAACTTTCCCCGACAGGACTCGAACCCTCAACCCCTTGATTATTAACCCACGCCTTAGCTCACTCATCCACGCAGACACACATGATGACAGACAGTCATACGTCAGGAAAAAGGGTACGTTATGACCAGTGATTTATTTGTAAGGGGAAGCTAGAGAAATTCTCCGTCTCTAGTTTTTCTTTCCTTGGCACTAACTTAATTACTGTTGTCCCAGCCTGAGAAGAATATTTTCCACCTATATAGAAAATTTCCTAAAAATTTGCATACACTTTTAGCAACACAAAACATTTATTCATCGATGTTCTGCATAATTATACTTATACAAACGAATTATTTCCAATTCTATGAATTCCCGTACCAAGTAAACAGAAGTACTGAGTATGAAATTCTATATCTCGCGAATAGTTTTGCAGAAAATACCTAAACTAATTTTTCTATTGGGAACAGGGAGAAGCACACACACGGGGCTTAGGAAGCAGATTGCGCCCACAAGATTTGTTTTGATCAGTAAGGGACATACATTTACATTCAAATGGCAAAATCACACGTTTAATTATACCATAATTTTATTTTTAAGAGCGCCAAATGCGTAGAACGAAGGCATTCTTCTTGGCTTGGAAGAATAAAATTATAGCTGAAACTGGAAGTAAACAGACTGATTATGATCATGCTACCAAGCAGTGGCGTAGCCAGGAGGTTTGGAACGCCCGACATTTGTAGAAGTAGTTAATATAAGGCCTAAGATTGCGGTTTTATTTAAACTTTCTCGGGGTGAACCCCTGGACACATCCCAAACGAACATTTAGCCAGCTGTCCTCCTGAAATCAAATCCTGGCTACGCCCCTGCTACCAAGTGATGTATTCTCTGTCACATAAGAAAATATTTGTTTTCCGTGGGATACTATCTTTTCCCCTTTACTATTAGAATGTAATCGCTACACATTCCTTGCTACCATATCGCGATTTAATTAAATGTTTGAAAAGTTTTTAAAGTTGAATCCCTAACCAAATCGATAACTGCATGATCTATCTCTTTGCAGTTCACCCAAGACACTATAGAAATATCGTAAAACTTAAAAGGAAAAAAAGTTCTTTCACAGCGTGAAGCTTACGATTATCGCCATATATTTATAGCGTAGATGTTTCGTACACCTTATTCCGTAGCTCATTGGATCCGTGCAGACTTCCCATTTCTGCGACCCGTGTTCGAATCTGCGTGTCGCTATTTTTTCTTTTTATTTAATTATTGATCAGGTATTCTGCAAGTATTTATTTATTTTTTTGTTGTCAAGCGAAAAAATGAAGTAGAATTTTACAAGGGTAAAACTCTAGATTTGACTGTTAATAAAAACTATGAATAAGATTACAGATAAAAATAAATTGAATATGATCAAGGAAATGGATTTCAGCTGTTTTGTGTGTGATCAGCACATTGACTTCCATCATCACTATTTCTGGAACTAAATATCACTAATTTTGTTTTTTCGTTTTTATATATAATTTTCATTTTTTAGTCCTTAACAAAACAGAGATTATTGTTCAAATTATCACTATGGGATTACATTTCATTATATAATGAAATGAAACTATATATATATATATATATATATATATATATATATATATATATACCTAAAAATATCAAAAATAATATGACAAATATTATGAACAATTTTATAATGGAACTAAGCAATGTTTTATAATACAATAAAGTGAATGAAATGCAGGGTATTAGAAGTTAGCGATAATATTGCCAGTAGATTCTGAAATACAAGTTTCTTGAACAGATATGGACACTTCACCTTGAAATATACACATTGAATTTGATTCCCGGTAGAATCTGAAATATGTTAAGAACTTTAAACATTGAATAACGCAACACAAGTTTGAATCCCATGGTTGTAATATGTCGTTACAAACTCACTCTTTTTGTATACATCAACTAGTCTAAAGCCGGATCTTTGATCAAAAAGTATTTTCTCCTTTGCGTATATTTCAGGGAGAAAATTAAACGTCAACTTTTTATTAGCAAATGTAGCAACTGATCAAATTGAATAATGCTAAAAATAGCCTACTTCGCTTGCTAGAACTTAGTATGTTTAGTAGAAGTTCATACATCAAATCGTTTTTGTTTGTTTGTTTGTTTTTTGTTTTCTTAGGTTTCAGAATACTTCTGAAGATTTTAATAGAATGCTTGTAATTATACATTTATGGTTGCTCTGTTTGATATGAAAAAAAATATTTATTATGAAGAAAATAGTCTGCAGAGCTCTTTGTAGAATGTCTTATTACTTGTAGTAGTTGCTTCTACTTTAGCATCCCATTCAGCTGCGAGGCTATGAGACATGGACTTACAGCTTAAAATGGGATCCGAAACTATAGGCTTCTACTGAAAATCGAGATCCTTTTTTAGGAAAAAAAATAACCACAGTCAGTTCCTACCCGTTGGGGTTAGAACATACCCTATTATTATACTGGTATTTTGAAGCAGTGATAATTGGTTACGAATTTCGTGATCTGGAAGCAATCACACTCGTGTCCCGGCATGACCGGAACATACCTGCAGACGACGACACGTCGTCATACGCACGATGAATTTGTATGATACTGTTAAATATTAAAGTTAATACATCATTTTATATCAATAAATAAATTAAATAAAAAAGACAGTAAGAATACTATTAACGTATATCTACATAGTATATAAATGAAAAAATGCGTTGTCTATCATAACAAAAAATGGGTGAACCGTTTGAAATGAATTTTATTGACATAGTTAACCTCTAGCTTGGACTAGGTTGTTGAGATCTTGCTCGGGAGAGTACTCCCGGAAGTAGTAACTAAATACACGATTCTGGTTGGCGTTATCGGTATCTTGCTACGTAGCCTATACCTAAGTATATAACAGAAATCGTACACTTATTGCTATCGGTCTCCGTGGTCGTGCGCGCTAGCGTTGTAGGCTGGTATCAAGAATTGCGTTTGGCGTGAGTTCAAACCTGGCCGAAGGAAATTTTTCTATTTTTTTTTAAATCGTTCATAACACGTTTTTTTTTCAATAAAATTTGTCGTGTAGAATGTATGGGGTGGGGAACGGGGGTAATTGCTACAAGATCCTAATTAAATGGTCAAAGCAAGGAAGTAATTTTACTGTTTACAATGAATTTTGAACATACGTAGTTAACACGTGGATTGACTGGGATAGCTTTTATCGTTCGCTGTTTTTCTGGGGGGAGGAAAGGGGCTTAAATACTTCCCAAATAACATTTTCGTACGCTTATTCTTCTCGTGTGGAGAATGGAAATTGTAATTAGTTGGTTGATAATTTTTAAATTGATGTGAACAGTGAAAACGTGCTTTGAAAATCCAGACGAATGCAAATATGTGTCTAATTATTTTTACATATTTCTTTTTAAACCCTGGGTTTACAGTTATACTCAGTCAATAATTTTAAATTAATTGTTGATTGTATTTCATGAGTTTTAGAATATATTTAACTACTTTGCCAAGCTTATATTAGGAACCCATAGGCCCAATTTTTAGAAGATAAAAATCTGAAATTTAATTATAAGTCACGATGCTTCAGCGAGAGATCAACTTTTATATCCAGCATTGTGTTTCTCATTGTGGCTTTTTTAATTGCAACGCATCACACCAATCACTTTCTCATAATCTTATGAACTCTAAGACTGATGGGTTGGATGGTTAGAAGTTTAACTTAATTTGCAGCACCGAGACTATATGAGACATGGGCCTACAGCCTAACGTGTTGTCCCAAACCAGATAAACTCACACTGGAAATCGAACCCAGGTCTTCCGCACCGAACACTAAGACAGAGTGTACTTCCATTTTTTCATTTATCGTTGCATAATCATAAAATGTTACATTTCCTCTGGATCTAACACGAACTTTTCCAGGTATAATACAAGGTTCCAGGACACATACGGCCTTTAATGATAATAACGCTAGTTTATTAACCATATTTTGGTTAAATACAGGACATGGTTTATTTTTCCAACATGCTTAAAGATCTAATAGACTGACGCGGATAGCTCATATTTTTTTTTCTTTCCTCTCTCTGTTTTCACAGACAGACCAATATTTCATTGACAAAATGTGTCAGAACTTAGTAGAAGAAACAAAGTGCCTTCACTTCACAGGTAAACCAAAGACAAGACACGTATTTCAAACGACCTTCAGGCGATATTGCTTTGCCTTTCTTTGCCTATAGCGTTTAGTGATGACTCACTGAATAAGTGGTTGCTTACTACTGAAGGAAATTTCATTGGGTCAACAGCATGGTTGATTGATTTAAATCAGTCTGATTTAAATCACGTTTTTAATCAAGATTTAAATCACTTGATGTTTTGAAAAAAAGTCGTTGGCTTAAATCAAAATCCCAAATAAATTAATTTAAAGTGAATATAAGTAAAATCCCGTTTCTGTTCTGTTATTTCGATTATGGAAGATAATAATAAAATACAATGAGACTCAAATTATGTAAGCACAATATGAAAACGAGTATCATGCACAGGATGATTAGAGAAAATCCCGTTTTGAAAGGGTAACGGCTGAATCCTGCTTTCTTCTCTTTGTAACACAGGGTTTTTAAATCGTTAAAACTATTCCAACGTTGAAATCATCATGAAAATTTAAGACGAAAGTTCTTATGTGTCCACGTCTATTTGTTTATTTTCAGGTAATAGGGTCGTATTTAGGAAAGCTCGATCCCCTCTGCGAAAAAAAAATAGATTTTAAAACTTCAGTCGAAACTTATGTACTAAATACATAGAAGTTATTTGGGATCTAATACGGCAAATTTTGGATGCGTTAAAATATTGAATAATACTTTTCATAAAGTGAATACTTTCAAATATCTAAGATCAATATTAACAGACGAAAACGATATTGACGAAGAAATAAAATGTCGACTAAAAGCAGGGAATTCGTGTTATTATTAAGTTCAAAATCTCTTGTCGTCGCAAATTCTGTCGAGAAATTTGAAGCTTAAAATATGCAAAACGATAATCATGCCTGTTGTTCTGTATGGTTGCAAAACATGGTCGCTTGTTATGAGGGAAGAGCATAGACTGAAAGTATTTGAGAACAAGATCTTCAGGCGAATATTCGGACCCAAAAGGAACGGGAATGGCGGAAACTTCATAACGAGGAACTACATAATTTATACGGTTTACCAAACATTGTTAGGGTCATCAAGTCTAGGAGACTCTGGTGGGCAGGTCATGTAGCCAGGATGGAAAAAAGTAGGATCGCTTTCAAAGTCTTAACTGGAAGACCAATCGGAAAACGACCATTAGGAAGACCTAGGCGCAGATTGGAGGACAATTTTTAGATGGATTTCGCAGATATAAGAATACAAAGTAGAAATTGGATCCAGTTGGCTAAGGATAGAAGTCAGGGAAAGCTTTTGTGAATGTGAAATTGATCCTCCGGGTTCCATACGCCATAGAGTTAGTTAATTTTAGGCGAAATTTATGGACTTTATATGTATTTCGTGCGGGTAGCTAGTTTCGATTAAAAAAAATATGCCCCTGCCAAACATCAGTAACTTTCGCGAAAAGAAAAGTGTCATATTGATAAACGTTGCTGTAAGTTTTTTCCTTAATGCTTGAGACACATTGTTTGGGATTGAAATAGGTAAACGACTGGGGATTAATTCAAAATTAAATCCCAATACTTCCACCTAAATGACATAATTAACATTTAATACTAATTCCTAATGTCTTTTCTGCAGTTCGCGACTTGTATCATACGAGAAGAAAGTTTTGATTTAAATAAAAAAAATCGATTTAAGTAAAAAAATCAACAAAAAAATATTTTAAAAAAATCATGTTTTCACCCTGGTCAACAGTCTCACACCCAAAAACAAATAAAACGATCCACACTCGTCATATTATTTTGTCAAAAATAGAAAAAGAGTATAGCTAGAATTATATTTTTATTTGCGGGTAGTAACTTGCTTCTTTACAAAAATAAAATTAATAATACCCACAGAGAACATGCATCAATAAGTAAATCAACACATAATATTATTCTGATTCTTAACACACGCCTTCATATTCATACATCCTGTGGAGTATTTCGTTTGTGATTCTAGTGTCAGCAAACATGCCTAGTACTAAAGGCGCTTTGGAGTTAACTGCCGCTCAAAAAGGCGAGATTATTGGCCGTGCTGCTATTGGTGAGAAATTGTCTCTCATTGCTAAAGATTTTGGGTGTGATCCTAGAACCGTGAGAAAGTGACTGGATCGTCATAGGGAGCAGGGAAACAGAGAATGAACTAAGTCAAGACCCAGAAGTGGAAGACCGCGGGCAACATCAGAGACCCAAGATGAAGCTCTCGTTGAAGAAGTACGTTACCATCCTTTGCGTCATCGGTCTGTGTTGAGAGACAAAGCTGTTGAACACAGGATGTTCACACAAGACAGTAAGGCAACGGTTTACTGCGGCTGGACTCCATCACTCACAACCAGCTATGAGAACTATTTTGACAGATTACCACAAGGAAAGGCGTTCAGAATGGGCTAAGAAAAACGTGAGTCTTCCACAAGCCTATTGGGATCTCGTCATCTGGTCTGATAAGAAGGTGTTCCTCTCTGATGTGCAAGGGAGAATGATAATATACAGGCCACGCGGGACACATGTCTTCCACAACATGTCATTCGCACCGAACATTCAAGACGAATTTCAGCTCATTTTTGGGGCTATATGACAGCTGAAGGTTCGAGCGAGATCGTTCCTGTTCCTGGACGAATGACTAGTGCGACTTATATCCAAGTACTGGAGGATACAGTGCTTCCGTCTCTACACGAAAAATTTCCAGAACAAGAGGAATTCGTGTTTATGCAAGACAACAGTGGTGTTCATACCTCGAGGCAAACTCAAGCATGGTTGGAAGATCATCCAGAGCTAATATGTATAGAATGGCCTCTCGATCGCCAGACCTTACCCCATAGAACATCTTTGGGCGTTAATGGTTCAAGAATGGAAAGAACGTCGACAAGACCGTAACAAAAGAATTCTTGAGGCACATGTAATAGAACTCTGGAATAATTTCCATCAACATCCAACTATATTCTCGATTCTTGTAGCTAGTATACCTAATCGTTTGGGTGACGTTATAGAAGCAGAAGGTGACTAGATTCTTTCATTTCCAAATATTTGCCTTTTATTTATCTTTTCTTCTTTTGTTCAATGGTAAAGAACTTATACATTTCATTTTTGTTCTCAATTAACCTAAAAGACATTTGAAGCTGGATTAAATGTCTTACGTTTTCTTCATCAAATTCAACTTTGATTTTATTTTCATCCCAAATAATGTCCAAGAGACCTCTGGAGCTAAAGTTAAATATTTTATTTCGTTTTTAGAAAAAATAGTTTTAATTTTATTTTTTTTTCCTAGTTAATGCCCAAAAGACATTTTGGGCTAGAATTATATATTTTATTTCTTCTTTACAAAATAACGTTTTATCACCACTACTTGTGCTGTGTGTTAAAGAAGCGAGCGATTTCTTTTCAACTTTTACATTTACATTATCTTTCTCTTCATCAGTTTCAGTCAATACCAACAATAGTAGTTCTTACACTTTCAAAAATAAAAGTTGCTTCATGAAATCAGGTTTAACAAAAGCAGAAGTTATCGTAAAATGTAATCTTGAAATTGGCTTAATTTCCAAGAGACAATTGGTCCAAAGGACATTTCATCCAAAAGAAAATTGGTCCAAGGGACATTTCGTCCAGGGATGTTTAGTTCAAAGCACATTTCGTCCAAAGAACATTTGGTCCGGTAACGCTAGAGGGTCAAAGGTTTGCTTCTATTAGAAGAGTAAAAGTGATGCATATAACATTATGACTCACAAGTAATACCTCCCAAGTGTAACACTCCAATTTTGAAAAAAATTAGGCAGGTAGATACTACACATAAAATAAACGAATACGTGTTTTTCTGCGGAAAAGTGGTTTTAGGGGGAAAAAAGCCCCTATTCAAAATTTTGAAAGTTGACGCCAGAAAGGCAAGAAGAAGTGGACCGAAGTGAACGAAATTGTGCACAGATATTGCAGACGTAAAATGAGGGAAAGGTGTTTCGTATTTTCCTGGAAAAATGGTTACATGGGGCACAGACCCACTTCAAACCTTTGATCACGAAATATCAAAAGTACTTTTAACAGTATGTCCGATGTGAGTAAAGAACATGAAGAATTGCAACGAAACTTTGAGTAGGGACAATACGCAAAAAATAAATGAACACGTTTTTTTTTATTTTCTGAGGAAGAACGGTTTTAGGGGCAAAAGCCCCCATCCAAAAGTTTGAAACTTGAGGCCCGAAAGGTCACAAGAAATGAACCAAAGTGAATGAAATTGTGCACAGATATTGTAGACATAAAATGAGAGAATACTGGTTTCGTATTTTTCTGAAAAAAAGAAAAAGGTTTGGGTGGGACACAGACCTCTACAAACCTTTGATCGTGAAATATCAAAAGTGCTAATAACAGTATGTCAGAAGTGCTTAAAGGACATGAAGAATTGGAACGACGCATTGTGTAGGGACAATACGCAAAAAATAAACAAATGCGAGTTTATTTTCTGAGGAAAAACGGTTTTAAGGGACAAAATCCCCCACCCAAAATTTTGAAATTTGAGACCTAAAAGGCAAGAAGAAATGTACAGAATTGAATGAAACTGTGCACATATATTGTAAACGTAAATTGAGGTAATTGGGTTTCGTATTTTCCTTTAAAAAAAAGCGGTTGCGTTTATCACGGACCTTTTAAACTATTGATTACGAAATGTCAAAAGTGCAAATAATTATACGTCAGAGGTTCTTAAAGAGTATGGAGAATTGCAACGAAACCTCGTATAGGGACAATTCGCAAAACAATAAACGAAACGTGTTTTAATTTGTGCGGAAAAACAGTGTTGGAGCCTCCGCCTCCTCCGAGAAAAAGTAAATATTACCGTAATAGCGCAGGAAGTAGTGGACCAAAGCAAATGAAATTGTGGGTAGACATTTTAGAGACCCTATGTAAAATTAGATCTTTCGTGTTTCTGAAGTGTCCCTATCCGCTTTGCTTCAAATTTGGCACATCAACAGCAAACAGGAAATTAATCGACACGTGTTTTTGTTTATATGGAAAATCATTGTAAGGGTTAAACGTGCCTCCTGAAATGTTATAAAATACACTATACTGTTTGTGACGTTGATCTGTCAAATTTGAAGAAATCAGATGGAGACACTTGTGAAACACGAAAGACCTTATTTTACGTATCCAATATATATATACAATTTCATTCGCTTCGGTCCACACCTCCGCCACTCAACGCCTCGGTCTGCTCAACAGTTTTTTGTTTTCAGGAAAATACAATATCTGTGCACAATTTCATTCACTTCGGTCTACTTCTTCTTGGCTTTCGGCGTCAACTTTCAAAAGTTTGGGTGGGAGTTTTTGCACCCTATAACCCTTTTTTCGCAGAAAATAAAAAACCCGTGTTCATTTATTTTTGCGTATTGTCCATACACAAAGTTTCGTTGCAATTATTCATGTAAATTTAGGCACTTCTGACATACTTTTACTAGCACTTTTGATATTTCATGAGCAAAGGTTTGGAGGGGTCCGCGCCTCACCCAACCATTCTTTCTAGAAAAACACGAAACTCGTATTCCCTCATTTTTCGTCTACAATATTTGTGCACGATTTCATTCATTTCGGTCAACTTCTTCTTGCCTTTCGAGCGACAACTTTCAAAATTTTGGGTGGGGGCTTTTGCCCCCTAAAACCGTTTTTCCGCAGAAAATAAAAAAAAGTATTTATTTATTTTATGTGTAGTATCTGCCTGCCAACTTTTTTTTTATCAAAATTGGAGTGTAACACTTGGGAAGTGTTACTTTTGTAGCTTCTTATTTCTAAAGGAAATTTTGCAATAGAGATTTATTCCGCAATTTTCTTTTCGATAAAACAAATATATTCTGAGATATTCAGAAAAGATGTAAACGCCTGAAAACTAAATGGCCACCTTTCTTTGCTTTCATTAATAATTTTACAAAAATACAGTTTTAGCTTCGCAGAAATACAGTTGTAGCTTCGTTGGTTAAGGAATTCACCTCCCAAAACGATAAACAACCCTTTGAAGAGCATACTCCCTCTTCATTTGCGGACAACATTGCCTCCGCATGGTCATGTGAATCTTGTATTTGGTTTGAGACTTTGCAATGGATATCTTAAATGTACTGTGCTGTACCGAGAAAATTAATATGAAAGCAAAACTATATACTATATTTGCATAAGGAGTAACACTGAAATAAAAATGCAAGACAAGTTAACAATTCTGGTTTGTCATACAACTCGTAATTATGTAGAAACGTCTGCCGAAGTTACACACTATCAATAGTCTACGAATAGGAACCAGACTTGTGGTTAACCTGAAAAGATACGTATATTCTACACGAAATGTTCTAACTTTCATCTTATATTTGTCAATCACTTTTCACAATGTTGCAGCCAAGAATGTGACTGTTTAAGAGTATTATCTTTGGACTAAGAATATATTTCACACATGTGTATTTTTCTATTCTCAGTATTTCTTCAAATATACTTGACACATAATTTTTCACTTTTCTAACACAAGGGTTTGAATACCTAATATTTAACTTACTCAAATTTAAACTCCATTAATTTTAGTTACCGGTACTTATTTCAGAACTATTTCATTCACAACATGAAAATTTTAGATGTCATGTTAGCAGTTATTACAGCAACATACTTCACACTGCAACCTTTCCCTCACTTCTGTTGTTCGGCCATTTTGTTTTCAGGCGTTTACGCTTTTCTGAATATCTCAGCATTATTTGTTCTGTCGAAATGAAAATTAAGGAATAAATATCTATTTCAAATTTCCTTTAGAAATAAGAAGCTACTGAGTCATAATGTTATATGTATCACTTTTACTCTTCTAATAGAAACAAACCCTTGACTCCCAAGCGTTACCGGACCAAATGTTCTTTGGACGAAATGTGCTTTGAACTAAACATCCCTGGACGAAATGTCCTTTGGACCAATTGTCTTTTGGACGAAATGTCCTTTGGACCAAACGTCTTTGGATTAAATGTCTCTGGACGAAATGTTCTTTGGACGAAATATCTTTGAACTAAAAGGGTGGACACCCGGTGGGCCAGTGTGAGTCACGGTGAGTGGTGTTTCGCAGTAGGTCACGTCCTTTTGACCCACGATCCACTGACCCACTCACAAATCTTGACCCATTTCACCCACTTACCAACCGACCCGCTGACCCACTCCATCTTTGATTTTAACATGTCTTGTTTAATTTAAAAGACGAAACATGCATCCACATAATTTTTTCATCGATTGCGAAGGTTGGCTTAGTATTATAGTTGTAATGTAATTTCTTCTTAAGGTGAGAAATTGATATTATTAAAAAGCCCATCTTGAAGTGGGTACAAATTACCTTCCAAAGCTATTAGAAACGCTTCCTCACCCCAAAAACTATGAATTCGACAAATATATATGTATTTTTTTGAGATTTTATTTTTAGCTCTCCCAGGCCATCATCCTGTGAAGATGGGGATGAATTTGGGTGTAACCTCCATTGGGTGTATCACTATCCATCTCAACGACCGAGAAAATTATGGATAAAACACTAAGATCAGTCATTTTACATTTTTTTTACATGTCTCACCTCCCAACTTCCGTAACTTCATACTACTACAATATTTTCTTCTTAGATTGAAAGTAATATGTCCCCCAAGTTTGGTAAAGGTTGTCCCAGACATTCCAGAAATACGCTGGAATATTCATTTATACAGGAACAATAAAATACATAGAGCTGTGCGAGCAATGCCTTCGATGCTGCCGTTGTAAATTCAAAATCAGGCTGACATGTTCGTTCAGAAGTGTTGCTATTTATCTCGATGATAACGAAACCATGAACTCTACACTAATATCAGTCGTTTTGAATCATTGTATATGTTAATCCCTTCGACTATCCTTATTAGATGTGCTGGGGAATCTTACTCCTACTGGAAGTTGAACTTAAAGGTCATCAGAACTGCTCCCAATGAATTTGGGGACCACGAAAGATATGGGTTGTATACTAGCATTGGTCATTTTCAATTATTTCTACATGTCACAAATTTCACACACTCCTTCATTGTGTTAATGAGGGCTTAACTTACATGGCATCGGAAGTGCCACTCTTTATCTAAGAGACCCCCAAAATTATAGATTCGACACTAATGTAGGTCTATTTTTATAATTTTGATGTCAGCCCCTTTCATTCGTCCTAGGACAGCAAACGGATACTGCCACCGCAAGGACTAAATTTGGTCTTAAATGGCATTAAAATTTCTACCAATTAATTTAGCGAACAGTGCTGCAATTAGAAGCTCGGCGTCCCTACGCACTTTTGCTCTCGGCACCCCCAATAACTACATATCTCTCCGCCCCTTGATCCCTAACTTACAAATAAAACTTAATTCGAATATGCTTAATTAGTGAATTTAGTGCAATTAAATACCACTCACTAGATGCTACAGCTACAACTACGTAACAAAAAATAAATGGGAAACATGTTCTGAATTATTTTCAGATATCTTACGCTATCATTAAATATATTAGAATAGTAAAAGAGGATTGCTCATGAAATAGTGTATTTGCTCTCGATTTTTAAAACTTTTTCATACGAAAAAAATTAAAATTTTAAACTTTGCGCTCTTCAAATATGTTGTCCTCTAGGCACGGGCCTAGTTGGACTAATGGGAAATGCGGCACTGAAAACTTACGCTTCGGCTCTAATATCGGTTGATTTCGATATTTTTTGTCGCTACGTAACCACCCTGGGTGCTAATGGGAGCTTAATTGGACTTGAATTGAAAGTAGAACTGTTTACCTAAGCGACCACGAAACTATGGATTCGATACTAATATCGATCCTTTTCTAGCATTTTTGATATGTATCCCGACAGTACTCTTTTCCAGATTGTAAGAAATATGGTTAAAATTGCTCTAGACATATCAGAATTATGTCGAAACACACACATACATCCATTTTCATATATATATAAATACAGAGTGAGCGAGCGAGAAAATGAGAGAGAGCGACCAAAGGCATCACCACTTCCACATTACAAAAGCATATATCAGGTAATGAATTTAAAATCTATGTAAAGACCTGCTGTGGCATGCTTCATAAGAACAATTCCAGTCTGCTCACGTGACCTTTGAGGTTCGTGAATTTCTTGCGAGCGTTCCGACTTTGGAGTCTCTGCTTATACCCTCTTTTTATGCCTCGGATATTTTTTCAAGAATGTCAATGACATGCCGTAATACGAATGTTGAAAATAACCTTTATATGACAAATACAAATAAATACACTGCATAATTTATTTATTGCGATGATATTATTTTCTTAATTTGAATTTAACATTCACATATATCATAGAATACCAACGTACTGTAAACACCTGTTATATTTTAAGCATAATAATCACTATGTTCTGCAATGATTATATGTTATATATATACAACTGACGTATTTCAATGTAATTATTTTATATAATTTTTCATGCATTGCGGAAAATAGAATTTTATTTAAAAAACGTTGACTCAGATGGGAATCGAACCCTCAACCTTACGATTTGAAGTCCAACGGCGTACCATTGAGCTAACACAAGCGCTTTTCGGGGTATACTTCTGGCGATATATAGGTGTATTTAAGATAATAATTACCGGGGCCCGGATCTTGTTGACAAGTCAACTTTCTTCTGTTACGCATAGGAGAAGGCAAGTTCAAGTAAAAACGTTATCCATCAACTCTAGGTTCTAAAAATATAGTTTTTTAGGATCAACTTTTGGTCTCTTTTTGCTGTTTTGAAATGTCAGGTCTTTTTTTAATATTTTAAGGTAACTTTTAGGTCACTTATGGTCTTTTTATTCTTTTTTTCTACATAAGAAAATCTTTAAATGAACACGGTTTACGGATGTGGAAAAGACGAAGTTGAATAATCTCTTTTTTTACTTCCTGACTATTGGAGTGGAAAAACTGCATTTTTAACAAGCTAATGAAAACTAAACTGTAGCTGGTTAACGAAAGGCGGGGGTTGGTAGGTGGCCAAACAGATAGTTTTGGGTTATTGACCACAAAGAATGTTATCACGTGAATAACTAAAAAGGCGTGCAAGGGCTTTAAACGGGTTTTTATCTATTATTTTCATGCAGTCTAAACTTGCTAAGTTTTATTGTTTAAGAGTGCTTCCTAGTTTCAACTCGGGAGTGAACTTACGCTTTCAATACTTACAATGCCGTACAATGGACTGATCAATGGACATAAGTGATAAATGGACTGCAACTAACTGAAACAAAACTTTTTGAATATGAGTGAGAAAAGACCTCATTAATTAAAAATCCAATGGATATTAAAAAATGTCAGTTTAATGAAATAAAAGTTTGAGAAAACGTAAGTTTTAAGGTCAATTTTTGTGAGTTTTAGGGTCACTTTACAGGAATTTTAGTGTCATTTTATAGGTCACTTTTTAAAAATTTTTAGGTCAACAAGATCCGGGCCCTGATAATTACATTCATATCCACTGCAAACGCTGCTTTTGTTCTACTTTGACTTTCATTTTAGTACTCAGGAGAGAATTATGTTCTATGTCTTAACTTTCACTATTCTTTTACATATGGAAAGATTCGTTTACGTATCTAAATGTTCCATTAAGTATGGAGAGCAAAATGACAAACAAGCATGTGCTGACATTAATACAAAGTTTCGAAATATTGCTTCATTAAGAATTTCAATCCATGTTGCTTTTTATATATTATTGGTAACAAGTCTTATTATATTTAAAAGAAGAAAAACACATCTGCAAGATTTTTCCCGATTGCAAAGGTTGGCTTCGAGGTTCGAACCTGGTTTACTTTTTTCCGAAGGTACCGGAAGTCGGACTTAGAAAAGTTTTGCCAAGAAACACCAATAAAGAACGCGCTCAACCTTTGTGAGACAAGGTGTACATACAAAAGCATTACATATGGTAACTACGTCTTGAAAATTATGTCAATGAGGTGTGCACCATGCTTATTCAAAGAGATATTTGCACGTTGCTTTACAGCACTCACAGCTCGTTGAACCATGTCCAGCGGGATTTGGTGGATTGCATGTTGAATGGATTCACGCAAATCGTGTAATGTTGCAGGTTTTGTTGCATACACTTGTTGCTTCAAGTAACCCCATAGGATGAAGTCACATGTCGATAGGTCGGCCGAGCGTGCAGGCCAAGGAACATTGCCGCGACGAGACAACCCGTCCTGTAAACATCCTCCTAACAATGTTGATCGATGCAATTGCTGTGTGTGACGTGGCCCCGTCTTGTTGGAACCACATCTGTCTAAGGCGACGCCTTCGTAGTTCTGGGAGTAAAAAGTTTTCGAGCATGTCCACATACCGAGCACACATGACAGTTACAGTGTTACCATCCTCGTCGTTGAAAAGTATGGTCCAATAATCCCATCAAAATAAACACCACACCATACTGTTATTTTAGGGCTATGAAGGGGCACTTCATGCAACATCCTTGGATTTCTGGGTGCTCAGTAACAGAAATTCTGCTTATTTACACACCCATGAATGTGAAAAGGACCCTCGTCGGACATGATTAACCTCTGCATAAAGTTTGGGTTCTCATTAATCATTTGCAACAGCGTATTGCAGAATTGTACGCAAGTATTAAAATCCTCAGGAAGCAACTTGTAAATCATCTGAATTTTGAACGGGTGGAAGTGTATGGCCTGGTGTAATATTCGCCGCACACTCCTATCTGACATGCCAAGTGACACAGCATGCCGACGAGCTAAACGCCTTGGACTTCTAATTAATGCTCCTCGAACCCTCTCTATATATTGCCTGGTGTTCTCATTGAACGTCGACGACCTGGGGATTTCTTTGATATTGCAGAAGACGAAGCTCGGAACTTTTTCACCCAATTAAGAATAGTTTGTCGTGTCGGTACCTGTCCATTTCTGCCAATGTTAAAATGACGCCGATACTTAGGCTACGTAATTGTTGCAGAGTCTTTGTTCTTGAAGAAACACTCTACTGCGAAAGCGCGATGTTCGTTAGACCAACGCTCCATGGCTACTGACGGAAGGCTTACGTAGTTCTTCCAATACTGCGCATGCGCACGGAACAATCGAACAAACCTACATGCATATACAATGCTTTGAACCACTTTACAAAACAAAACAACAATGAGCGCGTTATTTATCGGGTTACGTTTCCTATGTTCATTTTACATCGTCTAACTATTTCTGCCGCACCCTTTATTTTAAATATATTTTTTATTTTATTCTTTTTGTTTAATAAGTATAATTATATTTTTCTTTCTTTTTCTATGGAAATTAACAATTCTCATTTTTTTCTTTTTATTATGGGAATAAGAAAAAATATTCTGAACAATTTTAAAGCACTTAACGCCAAGGCGTTGATAAATATGCTATTTATTTCGTTATCTGTGTGATATATGGGCTATATTTTTCTTTCATATATAGGAGAATTAACGTTTCCCTTTAGTCTCATAAGTAAATTAGAAAAATGGATATTCATAACAGCATCGGTTTCAAACACTTAATGTCAAGGAGCAGATAGACTATTCTATTTTGTTCTCCCCATGAAATAAGCATACCTTTTTCTTTCTTTCTTTCATTCTTCATGGTGGCCCTTCAGACATACCTAGACGATAGTCAGTAGTTTGCCTGAAGGCATAACGTCGCGTAGCAAACAACTCGGTTCGACACGTGACAATATACCTACCTTCTGAATAGAGCTGGAAGTCATTTTTTTTATTTTCATGATTTCATGGAAAGTTATATATATATCTTCGCTTCTGTACTACTTCCACCACTACTACTTATCTCCCCAAAAGAAAGCATATCGTCTTTTTGAGACCGACAGCAATATGTGTACGAATTCTGCTATATACATAGGTATAGACTACGTAGCAAGATACCGATAACGCCAACCAGATTCGTGTATTTAGTTACTACTTCCGGGAGTACTCTCCCGAGCAAGATCTCAACAACCTAGTCCAAGCTAGAGGTTAACTATGTCAATAAAATTCATTTCAAACGGTTCACCCATTTTTCGTTATGATAGACAACGCATTTTTTCATTTATATACTATGTAGATATACGTTAATAGTATTCTTACTGTCTTTTTTTTATTTAAGTTATTTATTGATATAAAAATGATGTATTAACTTTAATATTTAACAGTATCATACAAATTCATCGTGCGTATAACGACGTGTCGTCGTCTGCAGGTCTGTTCCAGTCATGCCGGGACACGAGTGTGATTGCTTCCAGATCACGAAATTCGTAACCAATTATCACTGCTTCAAAATACCAGTATAATAATAGGGTATGTTCTAACCCCAACGGGTAGGAACTGACTGTGGTTAGACTTTTTTCCTAAAAACGGAGCTCGATTCTCAGTAGAAGCCTATGGTTTCGGATCCCATGTTAAGCTGTAAGTCCATGTCTCATATAGCCTCGCAGCTGAATGGGACGCTAAAGTAAAAGCAACTACTACAACTAATAACAGTCATTCCACAAAGATCTCTGCAGACCATTTTCTTCATAATAAATATTTTTTTCATATCAAACAAAGCAACCATAAATGTATAATTACAAGCATTCTATTAAAATCTTCAGAAGTATTCTGAAACCTAAGAAAACAAAAAACAAACAAACAAAAAAAAACGATTTGATGTATGAACTTCTACTAAACATACTAAGTTCTAGCAAGCGAAGTAGGCTATTTTTAGCATTATTCAATTTGATCAGTTGCTACATTTGCTTATAAAAAGTTGACGTTTAATTTTCTCCCTGAAATATACGCAAAGGAGAAAATACTTTTTGATCAAAGATCCGGCTTTAGATTGGTTGATTTATATAAAAGAATGAGTTTGTAACGACATATTACAACCATGGGATTCAAACTTGTGTTGCATTATTCAAGGTTTAAAGTTCTCAACATGTTTCAGATTCTATCGGGAATCAAATTCAATGTGCATATTTCAAGGTGAAGTGTCCATATCTGTTCAAGAAACTTGTATTTCAGAATCTACTGGCAATATTATCGCTAACTTCTAATACCCTGCATTTCATTCAGTCTATAGTATTATAAAACATTGCTTAGTTCCATTATAAAATTGTTCATAATATTTGTCATATTATTTTCGATATTTTTAGGTATATATATATATATATATATATATATATATATATATATATATATAGTTTCATTTCATTATATAATGAAATGTAATCCCATAGTGACAGTTTGAACAATAATCTCTGTTTTGTTAAGGACTTAAAAGATGAGAATTTTATATAAAAATGAAAAAAAAAAACAAAATTAGTGATATTCAGTTCCAGAAATAGGGATGATGGATGTCAATGTACTGATCACACACAAAACAGCTGAAATCCATTTCCTTGACCATATTCAACTTATTTTTATCTGTAATCTTATTCATAGTTTTTATTAACAGTCAAATCTAGAGTTTTACCTTTGTAAAATTCTACTTCATTTTTTCGCTTGACAACAAAAAAATAAATAAATACTTGCAGAATACCTCATCAATAATTAAATAAAAAGAAAAAATAGCGACACGAAGATTCGAACACGGTTCGCAGAAATGGGAAGTCTGCACGGATCCAATGAGTTACGGAATAAGGTACACGAAACATCTACGCTATAAATATATGGCGATAATCGTAAGCTTCACGCTGTGAAAGAACTTTTTTTCCTTTTAAGTTTTACGATATTTCTATAGTGTCTTGGGTGAACTGCAAAGAGATAGATCATGCAGTTATCGATTTGGTTAGGGATTCAACTTTAAAAACTTTTCAAACATTCAATTAAATCGCGATATGGTAGCAAGGAATGTGTAGCGATTTCATTCTAATAGTAAAGGGGAAATATAGTATCCCACGGAAAACAAATATTTTCTTATGTGACATTGAATACATCACTTGGTAGCAGGGGCGTAGCCAGGATTTGATTTCAGGAGGACCGCTGGCTAAATGCTCGTTTGGGATGTGTCCGGGGGTTCACCCCGGGAAAGTTTAAATAAAACCGCAATCTTAGGCCTTATATTAACTACTTCTACAAATGTCGGGCGTTCCAAACCTCCTGGCTACGCCACTGCTTGGTAGCATGATCATAATCAGTCTGTTTACTTCCACTTTCAGCCATAATTTTATTCTTCCAAGCCAAGAAGAATGCCTTCGTTCTACGCATTTGGCGCTCTTAAAAATAAAATTATGGTATAATTAAACGTGTGATTTTGCCATTTGAATGTAAATGTATGTCCCTTACTGACCAAAACAAATCTTGTGGGCGCAATCTGCTTCCTAAGCCCCGCGTGTGTGCTTCTCCCTGTTCCCAATAGAAAAATTAGTTTAGGTATTTTCTGCAAAACTATTCGCGAGATATAGAATTTCATATTCAGTACTTCTGTTTACTTTGTACGGGAATTCATAGAATTGGAAATAATTCGTTTGTATAAGTATAATTATGCAGAACATCGATGAATAAATGTTTTGTGTTGCTAAAAGTGTATGCAAATTTTTAGGAAATTTTCTATATAGGTGGAAAATATTCTTCTCAGGCTGGGACAACAGTAATTAAGTTAGTGCCAAGGAAAGAAAAACTAGAGACGGGGAATTTCTGTAGCTTCCCCTTACAAATAAATCACTGGTCATAACGTACGTTTTTTCCTGATGTATGACTGTCTGTCATCATGTGTGTCTCCGTGGATGAGTGAGCTAAGGCTTGGGTTGATAAGCAAGGGGTTTAGGGTTCGAGTCCGGTCGGGGAAAGTTCGTATTTTTTTCCATTGTTCGTTCCCCATATCTTAAGATGTTTCTCTCCCTCCCTAATCATCTGATGCTCTCAACTGAGTTCTCCACTTGAATTCAACAATTGATAATGGGGTGCTCTCAGGTTCGGGCGAGCTTTTATATGTCTACTTACAAAATCAAAATTTGCGACAAAATATGGATGCTATCCGATCATTTTGTCTCCAATTCTGAATTTGCACATGTGAGTGTTTTTCTCCTTCATCATATTTGCATCTCCCGTTCTCCTATGTTGTCAGTTATGACAAAAGATGACTTGGGAGCAAGATTTCAAATAATAAAAGCGCTATTCCAATGGACTCACTCTCGCTAAGCATTTGATTAAAAGTATATGTTATCATACTGTAGGAGGGGAGCATTCGCTCTTCCTACCCCCCCCCCTGAAGTGACAGAATATTTATTCAGGTTCTGCAAAGTCATTTCAGATCAAACGACTTAAAGAGAGTTCATTCCAACAGCAACAGGATTGGACTTTCATTTGTTGTTGCACTTTATCTTCACGAATAGGACGAATATCAAATAGTATGTTTGGCATAAGAACTAAACGTCTAAGATTCATCTCATTTTGGAGAAATGATGCTGTAGACGGTAGTAGGAATTTCGCCCAAGTGTACGGAAATTTTCAGCTCCTGGCGATTATGCCACCCGCCTTCCTTTACAGCTAATTTGGTTGCATACTCCCCAGCAAATGCTTCGGACTCAGTTGGTGGAGCACCTTAGCCGTAAATCTCCATATGGCTGTACCATTCAGATGTGTCTCCCGCTGTACATAAAATTGATAAAATGTCTCTATAGTCCAATGTAAACCAACTTTACGATTAAAATTTTACTCTTTGATAGCTAAAGTTCGAAATAGACTACCCATTTTCGATGCGATGAAATTAAGTTTCTGAAATATCCGTTATTTCCGGCTTTAATTTCTCTACAGCGAACGTCTTGCATCTTTAATCAATGCTGAAAATCGGCCTTTCAACACATGGCGGCAAATTTGAGGCCGAGGCAGGCAAATTTGAGGCTTATTCTGGGCAGAGATGAGACTCATATTACGTTATAGTCTAGGCTCTGTCCATAAGAGCTGTAGAAAAATTGGGGATGACAGCAAATCTCTTCAGAACTTGTTAGACGGTGATTAAACAATAAAAAAATCGAAGGTAACACTTCCGCAACCGGGGCCTACATTGCGAAATTCGATATTCAAGATGGCGACCGCTCGCCAAGTACCAAATTATATTTAAACTGGGATATCTTCTCACAGAAACAAGCTAGAACTTCGTTCTTGTATCAAATTAAAGAAAATGGATAGTAGAAGTAAGAAATCTGGGTGTATTGTTTACATGTTGCCGCAATATTTAAAAATAGCGCTCATTTGGGCCAAAAACCAGTTTTTTCCCGCTTCTTTCTCTTCATTTCCTGACAAATAGCTATGAAGCTATTACAAACATAAAAACGCTACCCAAAATAATTAAAATAGCATAATGTTAGCTTTCTATTGTTACTAATTTCTTTAATACATCTTAAAAAATGACGGAGTTAATTAAGTTTAAGTGGCGTAGAGTGTAGCGTTTTTGGACTGCTTAACAAATTACGGGAAAAACACTCACTACGGCCAAAACTTTCGAAGCTATTACTTTTCAACAAATTAAAATAGTCCATTTATTTTATAAGTAAATTAAAGGTAGTAGATTGCTGCGTTGTGGGAAATGAAATAATAATGTTATTACATTTGTCAAGTATTATTATTTACACGTTTGTTCATATAGTATGTAGCTCATGTAATTGTTATTCTATTTTGCTGGCTCTGATCTCATGAGAATTTACTTTGATTTGATGATAGCATGATATGTTGTTGTGAGAGCTACTAATATTTAACGTAAAGTCTTTTTAGTTCCAAAATTTTTACAAACGTATGGATTTAGGTGTGCTTTAGAGAATATTTACATATTTATTTTCAGAATATAATGTAAAATTACTGACACAACATAAATACTCAAAATAATATTTAAATTTTCCAAATATTTTAGCTAGTGCTTGAGAGTAATATTCGTATATTTCTTGTAAGTTGAAAAATTACAGAATAAAATAAAACTACTCACACTCAACGCCGTAAAGTTATTAAAATAAGAAGAGATAATTTTCTAGAAATGAATCTTAATGTAATTATTTTAGATAATTTTCTAGAAATGAATCTTAACGTAATTATTTTTATAGGTCTAAATTGTTTTTTTGGAATACTAAATAAAATTACAGACAAAAAATAAATTCTCAAACTAGTAAAAGGATGTGAACATTTCTATACAACTAAAAAGTAACAATAATGAAATATATTGCAAATAATGCTAAAGTGTGTTTTGTAGTTAATCACCTATGGAAAACAGGCAAACAATTATACTTTTGTGTAATATTTTCAATCACTTCCTTGGTATTTTTTCTACGGATTTTAATATGGAATACTACGGTCCATTGTTCTACGTTGTCAATTTGTTTACATCACATTCTTTTGCTATGAACTTACGGACATATCCACGCACGAACCAGTACATTTGCAGTAGGAAACACAATCTACATCACGTTTTCGACACTTACACCTTCTTGTTCCGCAACCTTTACATCCACATACACTAATAATATGTTCTGGCAAACAGTTGTCTTCGTCCAGCTGCCAGCCATACTCCAAAGGATTGAGAGGGGCACTTCCTTTAAACACAGTTAAACAAGTATGTACCATGAGGAATGACCTTTGCAAGTGACTTCTAAGAGAAGAACTTGTGGGCAGAATAGTTAACAAATTTGCCGTTTTTGAGTGCGTAATTTGTTCTTTTCGTAGTTCGTCAAATGATTTCAAAGACCTCCCGCATTTGATAACTTGAACAAGGTACTTTTCTGCATTCTCAAAGTCTTTCGGCTCTTCAGACTTCTGTTTTCCAAAGTTTTGAAGCAATTTAACAGGATCTGCTTTTATAGCTGCTGATTTTGTACCTACTTTACTTGTGACATCGGAGCTTGTAAGATAATGGGTGGCAATAATGACTTCACTAAGAGGAGCTGCTTTTTTAGAAAGTATATGGATAGAAATAATTTCTGATGCAGATTTTCTCATCCATAGTTCTGCCAATCCTTGGATTTCAAAGGTTGAGAAATAATGTAGCAGATATACAAGAACATCTGTGTCATTGGAAATCACTACAATACGTTGAATATTTTTCCTGACACAATGCTCGGTGTGAAAATTATTCTTAAATCTGCTTTTTTCTATTGGCCTTTTTAACTCTTCGTGCAATGTTTTGAACATTTGAAGAGGAAGTGACAGATATAGCAGGAGTTTCACCATTTTCAAGTAGTAAACCACTCATATACATTTCAAAGGGAATAGACTTTGCTTTTGTGCAAAGGTAGTCTTTTAAGACATCTTGAATTTCAATTTTGTTTTCCGAGGAAGCCCAAAATCTGTCCATTTGTACCGGTAGGGATGTGGTAGGTGACAGATTTGTTTCTAGCATAGGTGAGGCGGTTACCCTTCTCTGTCTTTCCACATTTTCACTGAGGTGGTTAGATAGCTATAAAACACAAAATCCTCGCGGGTGCATGTGCAAACACTGCTACAGCTCCTGAAGAATACATCAAACAGATCAGCAAATGTGTGTAAATCTTTCACTCGAGTTTTACGAAGTTGGTTCATGACATCAACAATAATTCCTGTATTCATTGGTGAATGGTCTTCAAAGATGTACTCAGACGGTTCCAACAACTTCTGCAAAGTAGACATTAGTTCCGATTTGTTTGTTTTGGTGGTTGCACCCAAATTGTCCAGCAATGTGGTGGAGTCGCACAGGTCATATCGCAATATATCGTCTAACAGATACCTCTCTCCTTAGCGATGTTTACCAGTCTCTGCGCAGAAGCCAGCGATTTGACAGGTGACATCTTGGAATAAGTGGAAGATGACACTACTTTATTTTCTTGACAGAATTGTGGGAGTTTTCGTCTGTGAATGGTCTTCGACAACGGAGTTGTTTTGTACAAAAAACGCTCATTTCGGAATGCCACATAAGCTTCATGGCCACGTGTCAGGCAATTCAGGATTTCTTCTGCATCAGAATATAGTACGACTTCATTCGACATGAAATGGTGCAACTTCACAGGACTGTGTACCTTGTACGGATTTTCTCTGCGCTCCATAAATTCTACAATCCTGTTAATACAGTTACGAACTTCATCACTTACATTGCCAAGGAACTCATGATGAATTTGCAAGTCATAGTCTGTTTGTGATATACCAAGAATCTGAATGAAGGTTTGACGTATTGAAAGAATTTCGTGGTATGAGAGTTCCCACTCCGTAACATAGTTCTTTCTGCGCGTCTAACCCACAATTCCTCCCTATGATTTCTTAGATCTATTTATAGTTTGTTCAAGTGCCATATCAGCTCCAACTGCGCTAAATACATTGTTCGTTCTTCTGACTACGAAGTGACCATTCATGAACTGAGCATTTATTTCTGAGTGTTGAGTCTCCAAATTCTTCATTTGCTCAAGATAGAAGGACGCCCACCGCAGGTAATTAATTCGATTGAATGCCATGAATATCGGAAGCAACTGCTGTACAGTATATAGATGCAGCGGACAGTCTCCTTCTCGGTCGGCTCTTATAAGGCTTCTCAGCAGAAATACTAGATGTAGAAACTGTTCAAGGTAGCGGCATTGCCCTGAAATTGAGCAGAGTTTCTCTGAAAAGTTATGCAAAGCCTTCGATATTTCTTCTGAATTACTGACCAACTCCATGAACTGATAGAAAGCACGTTCAGCTTGCCTTTCTTTCATAATAGTCACAGCGTCAACGAACTGCTGGATGACAGACGTATAACATTCACCTTCTTCTTCCAGGAAACCCTCCCACTTTAGCATAAACGCAACATCTGCAATCATAAACATGCCTCTCACTGCCGTAACATAGTTAGTTCCCTTTAGAATACTCTCCGTCACTTTGGGCCCAAAAACAGAATTTTCTATGAAAAGAGGCTCCAAACCACTACCAGAAATACACTTTCCTATGCAGGCCAGAAGGGCTTTTGTCATGTGGAATGATCCTAGCATGAGGACAATGTTCGGAAATTCATTGCTCGTAAGTTGAATTTCGGCAGCAATGTGATACACCTCTTCGTCACATACTACGGGCATTGAAGACTGGTTTAAGTGTACAAGTAGGCTCTGGAAGTTTTGCATTGCTGTGTATACACTATCATATTCCGTTACTGGATACGGCAGTACTGGAAGAAAGCCAACTTGTTTCTTGGGAATATTTGAATCCGTTATCATGGCATTCACAGCACTCCACGTTAGAGCGGATTCTTTAGTTTCTAGCACGTACGCAGCGTGCATTATGTCTAGAGTTAACTCATTCTGACGCAGATTATTGGTGTCTAAATCATACAATTCAGGAGAAATTGTCAGTGTGTTTTGAATGGATATAGGTTGTAACTTCCTTTGGTATTTCTTCAATTCCTGAGATGGAAGCAAGGATCGAAGATGGCTGGAGGTCTTGCTAATGCCGATTTCCGACAATTTCGGTTTCGATGGCACTTTTGTTGGCACCTTCTGGAAAAGCACCATGACTGTATCATGGCTCCCATGGATTCCTGACAGAGTAGCTTCTTCATGATCAAAATTGTCCATAGCTCCTATCGTGAAACTATCACCCTGAAAGTGGCTTGGAAGAGACAAGGTGGAGGAACAGGTCTTTAGTGTATATTGTACAAGGTTCCTTCGTGCTTGCATGATTTCATATAGCCAACTGACACACCTAATTTGTTCATAGTTGAGATCAGTTGCCTGCTTTTGCATTTCTCATGAATTGAATATGCCACCATCAAATGCATGGGGGTTGCTTTCCTACCACGATGTACATTATAGAATAAAATCTGTAAGATTGACTTCAATACATTCTCCAAATTTAGATTTTGTTCGTCTGAAAATTCTTCAAGATCATTTTCACTGTCTTCATCAATGATATGTAGATCTTGGTTTGAGTCCGCAGATATGATGTTCAGCTTTTCCACTTGTAGCACTTCTGCTAGGAAATCCAAAACAAGTTGAGGAATTCTAGTTGTTGACCAGGACTTATGAAGTTGCCGACTGTCCCCAAATTCTCCTTCAATACCGAAATCTGTGTGAAGGAGAGCCGTTCGTACTTCTTTCGCTGCACTCTTAAGTATATTGATCGATCCCAGTTTGTCGGCTACTTCTTCGGCACTAAGTACTAGGCTAGTCGAGAAAGCGTTACCCCCCACAGCGGACGCGGCCTAGGTGGCTACACGGTAATTTTAGTTTCACTAGACATTGTAAATCATACTATGAGGCAGTCAGGGTTTCCACGTCTTTTCTTTTCATTTCCCGCGCCAGAAGTGTAGAATGAGAATGAACTGCTTCAGTTGGTTTCTTGTGAGAAGATATGAAGGTTATCAAAGAAATATTGGTGTTAGCTGCCGTTTCTTCTTATGTAAAGAAAAAAAGACGCAGAGGAAACTAAGTACAGACAAAGTAAACGACCAAAACAGCTTACTTTATCTTAATCAAACTTGGAAAACAATTCAGTTGGTGGTAGATTGTTGCTTTTTCAATTTATTCCTACATCCACATTAATTTGTATATCTGTATAAACAGGATGTGTATGTATGTTAGGAACGGTATAGGGACGAGATGAAATTCAATACACTCTCGGTCTCGTCTCGAGTCGAAAAACATCGTATTAGTCTCGGTCTCGCTTCCATCAATATATGGAGCTCCTTCGTGACTAAGCGCCAAGCGTACGTGTCTTTGGCGGGGTAGACCTGGATTCGATTCTAGGCAGGAGGTTATGTGGTTAGGGTCCCACGTTGAGCTGTAGTTCACGTCTGATGTAGCCTCGCTGATATAGTCGAAAGAAACGGAGCAAGAGGCATTTTTTTCTAAGATATCCTCTGTATCGAAAACAAATATTAGACCCCAATCAATAAATTCCAACATTTACAATACTTTATACTTTACTAGCTATGCACGTGCCTTTGGAGAATGGGGTTCCGGATTCGAATCCTGTGGGAGATCATTGAAAAGTTTCAGCGCATAAAGGTTGTTTAGATTCCACCTTAAGCTGTAGGTTCACATCTTGTATAGCTTCGGTGCTGAAAGGACCGCTAAATTCCAAGCCACCAAGTATAAAATTTACATCATGATATTTTTAACCAATTGTCTGGTTTAATCTTTTAATTTTTTTTTCTTCTCATGATTTAGGCTAATTCTAAAATTCCTACACTCTACCAATTTTACCACCTTATTTTCAGCTTCAGAACAAAGTTGATAAAACACGAGCAGTTGCAGTTAAAATAAATAAATAAAATAAAATAAACATATCTTTCCCAGGAATATTTCTAAGCTGCATGGAAAGAAATGTCTGGAAACTGAAACATTATGTGTTTGTTTTACAAAAGTAAATTTCGAAATAATTTGGCAACGTAGTTTTTCGGTCGTTTCAAAGACTGGAAAGAGAATAAGATGTATTGAATCCCAATTTAAAATTATGGTTTTTGCTGTTTAAAACATTTTCGATATACCTAAGTACCAAACTATTAGAGGTGGCATTTTCTGCCTTTCTCTAGTGCACACATCTATGGCTTAGACCATCTAAGGGCAATTGTTCCATCATCTAACATATCCACCCCATAAAATGCCGCATAGCCGGCCCTGCCCTTTCGAGCTGTTGCGCCTTAAGGTTTGGTATATATTAGGTATATTGGAAGTTGGCACAACTGTAACAAAGTATTTATTATTATTATTATTATTATTATTATTATTATTATTATTATTATTATTATTATTATTATTATTATTATTATTATTATTATTATTATTATTATTATTTATAGTGAACATACAATTTAGCTCGATGTAGCTCTACTTAACGTATTAAATGAAATCATAAAATAAGAATATTCTTACCTTCTTCATTCTGAGAATTCCGTTCCATTTCCTCCTAGTCTGGAACAAATATCGCAGCCACTTCTCTCCACATTTTTATTTTTAAGTCACGATTCATGTAGTTCGGATCTCTTAAATTATATAGGCATGGCCTATTTTGTATTTCGATTATAAATGCCTCTGTGTTAAACACACTAACCATGATTAGAGATGTACACAGGACACGTTTTCAAACACAACTGAAAATTTCTCTTTGTGATTACACTTGTGGTTATCTGTTTGGGGGTGGAGTTCGAGCTTCGGAGATAGAGGCTCAAATTCAAGTTATTTCGTTGTTTCATCTTTTGCCTAAATCCAAATATTTTGCTTATAGATTACCATGGCACCAGCTAACTGTCAATCAAGTGTATCACGAGAAATCACCGTGTTACATAGATTTTTCTGTGATTAGCTATTTTTCGGAATTTCCTTCTATTTTTGTGAATTTTCTTTTGTTATACACACACATACTTTATAATAGCAGAGTTCCATTCTCTGCACAAAGCGTCTTCCAAGCAGCTGTTTCTTGCTACAATCCCCTTGCCTGGCAACACGTCTTTCCTTTCTGTCCTTCCTTTGAAATCTTTTAAACAGCAGGCGGTCTATTGTTCCGACCTGCACCAAATACGCTCGAGCCGACGTTTTCTCAGCGATTTTATTGCTTTCGCGTTTATGTTTAGCCGCCCAGATTTAAATACATGGTCAGCATATTTCAAGCATACGCATGAGCAATAAATACGCTTTGCGATCGCTTCAAATAGCCGGGGTGTAAGTAATGAGCTGAAAACTAAAATCGGTTTATTTCTTTCCGAAGGCTTCGAGAACCTGACATTTTCTCCGAAAACTCTTAAGATATAAAGTTTAACTTCTTTGTTATTAAAAGTCAGCTCACTCTTTCCATTAATAAAATCTCGAATTTCAGCCAATGTCAATCCACAACCTTCATCCAATAGTTTCTTGATTATTGGTGCCACTTTATTAAACACTTCACTTTTATTAGTTTTCTTAGACTCGGTAGTTATGCCATCTGGTTTCTGAGAACATTTATTGAACTTTAGAAGATAGTACTCAAGACAGATCTTATGATAATATAGATCTGCACCGAAAACAGAACATTCATCCTCCAAGTCACAAGTTCTAGTAAAAACGTCATCTTTAAAGAACATGGTTGCTGATAAAAATGTAATTGCACGATTTGATTCACACATTCTATACTTTTGTTTATTTCCGTTGTGCTTCTCTTCCCCATATACTACACATAAAATATTTATTGCTTTCTTGTTTGAAGACGGTGATTGTCGGGCTAGAATATCTATTCTCATTTTCTTTGGTATTGGCTCAGATTGATATTTTATTGAACTTCGATCCAGTTCTGTAGTTTCACTACTTTCTCTTTTCCTTTTCTTTCGTAACAACATATTCTTGTTTGTATACAACTTGTAACATGCGTTATTACAATGATACACAGATTCTGCACCTGGCTGAAGATCCTTAAGTCTTTTCAGAACATCATCCTTTCGAATTTGAGTCGCAGCTATAATAGCTTTTCTCCCTCGGAAAGACGATGTTGTCTTACCAGAAGATTTGTCACAATTCTGGCAAATGATGCAGGCATTTACGTCTAACATGGATACAGAGGACTCCCGGGATAGGGAGATGCCAAACAGGTTTTCTGTAGTCTTTTTTTACGAAATTAGTGCCAACTATGAATTTTTATTATTCCACTGGCCACATCAGAGTCTGTAAAATAAAACAGAATAATAATTACGTGAGCTACATACTATATGAAAAAACATATAAATAATAATACTTGATAACTGCAGTAAAATTTATTGTTTCATATCGCCCGACACAGTAACCTATTACCTCTAATTTACCGATAAAATGAATGGACTATTATGATTTGTTGAAAAGTAATGGCTTCGAAAGTTTTGCGCGGAGTGAGTGTTTTTCCCGTAATTTGTTAAGCAGTCCAAAAACGCTACACCCTGCGCCACTTAAACTTAATTAACTCCGTCATTTTTTTAAGACGTACTAAAGATATTAGTAAAGGTAGAAAGCTAATATTGTGCTCCTTTAATTATTATGGGTTGCGTTTTCATATTTGTAATAGCTTCATAGCTATTTGTAATGAAACGAAGAGAAAGAAGCGAGAAAACTGATTTTTGGCCCAAATGACCGCTATTTTTAAATGTTGCGGCAACATGTAAACAATATACCCAGGTTTCTTACTTCTACTATTCATTTTCTTTAATTTGATACAAGAACGAAGTTTCTAGCTTGTTTCTGTGAGAAGATATCCCAGTTTAAATATAATTTTGTACTTGGCGCGCGGTCGCCATATTGAATATCGAATTTCGCAATGAAAGCCCCGGTTGCCGAAGTGTTACCTTCGATTTTTTTATTGTTTAATCACCATCTAACAGGTTCTGAAGAGATCTGCTGTCATCCCCTATTTTTCTACAGCTCTTATGGACAGAGCCTGGATTAGTAGATTAATCTGATTTCTGAGGTGAACCTGTTATATATTGTACTGCCCCCCTGTGTTGTGTCTGGCCATATACCTTGTGGTGGCCTGGTTTACCCTCAGGGGGAGATACGGTTTCGGGAGCAGCGTGGGAACATGCTTCACTCTTGTCTATCCTGTGCCAAGAGCTAACAATGTCTGCAAGTTGTCAGTGCCTATAAGGATAACAACCTACCGGCGGAGGTGAGGCTTCAGCTATCCTCCGAAATGGGCGACTAACTCGTGCCATTGGATCTGGGAGAGTACGTGTAACCTCGTCACGTCCTCAGCGAGGTAGGTAGTTTCCAACTGCCACCCTTACCGACGGAGGTGAGGCTTCGTCTATCCTCAGAAATGGGCAACAAAGCCGAGCTCTTGGGTCCGGAAGATAAGGCTACGTGTTACCTCAACACATATGAAAGAGCAGGTAGTTGGTGTGATGAAGGTGTGGGTGGATCCAACGCCCTACCGGGAGGATGATGTAGATACTGTCCTCAAAGAGCGTGTAGTGCGTACTCTTGGGTCTGGGATTGGATACCATAGTATCCTAACGCACACTCGTACCTAAGGAGCGCTGAGATAGTGTTGCTGCATACTGGTTGTCACCGACTGGGTGCAGTATTCACGACCCTACCCGTGCAGCCGCCGCTCCCAAATGGCCATTATCATTAAAGGTAGAAGTCTACGTCAGCCATTGGGTTTAGTAACGTACGGTGTAACTTTACCGTAATTAGAGGTAGTTCCATATTGTTTGAATGACCCTAGTGAGGGAGGGTGTGGTGGTCCCTTCCAATGGTGGCCTACACGTACCATTGGATTCGGAATGTAGCTTAGCTACGACGTGTACGTGGTACCTAAACACGTAAAAGATAGGTAATCCAGTATTGTTTTGGGGGGGCTCCCAAATGACAATATCTGACCTGAACAGATGGTCTACATCAGTCTTTGGCTCTGGTAATGTACGGTGTACCTCTACCGTAATTAGAAATCCCGTGTTGTTTGGACGATCCTACCGGGAGGAGAGTGCCTGCTGGGAGACTGAACAGGGGTTGGGAAGGGCCAATCCCAGGAATCTGGGTAACGGTTCTGATCCTGCCGAGAAGAGGAAACTCTGTAGGAAATGGGCTGGCACCAAACTCAAATGGTGAGTTAACACGTACCATTGGATCCGGGATGAGATGCGGGAGTATCTCGACGTGTGCGTGGTACCTCTACAGTACGAGGTGCGTTGCCAGTTGAACGATAGAGGTAGGTAGAGGAGACCGGGATTGAATAAGCCCCCTCGGGCATGCCTGGGGCTCCCGAATTTGAATTGGACCCTGCTGGGCTGTGGTCATACCGTGGGATTCGGTACCATGCGGAAGCCAATCCCAAGAATCTGGGTAACGGTGAGCGTATGGAGGAGGTGAGCATGCCTTGAAACGCTCGCTCGCCATACCTACATATGGTAGGACTGACTCGCTTGCAGTCTGACTCCACCAGTAGGTAACTGGTAGGTAGGGCTTCGGCTCTGCCGCGTAATGGACGTATCTTACTCCCTCAGAGAATGGGGGTTACACGCTAAGGCGTCAAGGTTAGGGGACAAATCTTGACGGTGCAGAACTTGCACAAGGACTAAGGTCCAGATTGAGGAAAGTGGGTCGGCTGCATCAGAGCGGAACCGATCCATCAAATAGGCCAAGCGGCCACTGCACGTCTTGTCAACGTGCGATAAAGCGTGGAGGTACATCACCAGCTCTAATGTATATTATATATCAGTCATGTAAATGAAGTACCTAAGTAGTAGCACGTATCGGTATTATAATTCAGTGCTGTGAACACATGTATATTTATAATTGGTGTGTTTCCACTTAGGCAAAAAACACATTTCAAAACGGATTATTCGGGGAGACAGTGGAAAGTTCAGTGCACCAAATCGACCACCAATAACAAGTGACAAGAAACAAGAAGAAGATAATTCTGATCATATATTCATCCAGCAATGATGATCAATACATAATAAATGCTGACAGTGATGATATAGAGGAGTATGTAGAAAACATGTGTGTTGGATGCTGCGAAAATTAGAATGAAACAAGAAAATACTGGATACTGTCTACGCGTATTATGTGTGAACGCTGGTTATATGATGGATGTTCGAAATATGAGAATATTTGCGATTTATGTGGCAAAGTTTATAAATATACAAAACATGATGCAATGTACGGTATAGCTACTGGCACCCTATTTTCTTCCTAAAACATATAACGTATGTATTCCTGCCATTTTGCAAGTGCTTCTTTTCTAGATTCCATGTTAAAAATAAAGTTCGTTGTAAGATATTCTATATTTCTCTCTTAGTTTATTCAATGTTAGATTATATGAGATCAATATTACATTTCAGTGAAAACTTGTTAGCTGTATAATAACTAGTTTATTAAGATAACGTATTTAAAGACAAAATTGTTTTATTTATTTATTTCTTTACTGTTTAGGTTCTGCATATGGTCCATCACTCGTACAGTGCATGGTCCATTTAACCCATAGTTCTACGGAATAGATGGACCAGTCAGCCATTTTTTTCAAACTCTATTTTCGAGTAGAAACACATTTTTGATTCTAAAAGCCTTTAGTTATGGTTGCAGAGTGTAAAATCTTGAATTTTGTGCGGAAAAACATGCTCTACATGCACAATTATTTGGGTTATTAGAGGTAGAAAAAATGGTCCATCTCTACCGGACTTACTACACCATCTCCACTCTAATCCCCCTACTAAAATACGTTATTACTTTCGGATCAAGAATAATTGAGAAAATATCACACCAAAAAAATCTTCACGTAGTATTGTTACTTGTTTAGCCTTAGTACCATTTTTCATTTTATCTAGCAAAAATATTTTTACTATATTTTTTTAAAAATCATCATCGAGTCTCGCAAAGGATGTAGGAAAGGAAAAAAGCAAACTGTATAACGAAAGAAAATGCATTTAATTATGACTGAAAAGTAAAAAAAAAAAGTAAAATAAAATATTTAAAAAAAGATTCTTTTCTTAAACAGTAAAACAAACCGCACCAGAATAAAAAATAAAATAAGTTGTACTAAAAAATATAAAACATTGTTTTCAAAAAAACATTTTAAAAAATAAATTCTATTTATGCATGACTATAAAGAAAAGCATAGAGAGCCCTTTCATATTTATATATAAATTAACGTGTGTCTGTGTGTGTGTGTGTTTGGGTGTGTATTTGTCATAAGATTTTAGCATAGAAAGGGTCACCTAGAGCCACCGAAGTTGGTACACAGATAGACGTTCTGCAATCTAATCGCGTACAAAGCCGTTTTTTCGATTTTCAGCTCGAGGGAGAATTGTGGGAATCAAAATGTATACATGTTTCTTGTTGTTACAAAAACACTTCGAAGGTATGCATCCAACAATATATGTTTGTTATGTGGACTTGTATAATTAACTAACCAACTCTATGGCCTATGGCGCAGTGGTATAGCGCTTACCTCTCTTAGATGGGATCCCTATAGTATATATATCACCAGCCAAGTAAGTTTGTGGTGGACAACATCGTATGCACGTATTTCTCAGGATACTCCCATTTCCTCCCACTTTCTCATGCCAACACTTCTTCCATCACCATCCACATGTTTTATCATCTCATCTTCATTATCATAGTCTTCCTTAGCCTAAACGGCATAATCGTAGGATTTTAAACTAAAGATTTCACTTCATTTCATTTTCTATGGCCTATGGAACCTGGGGGTTCAATGCCTCATTTACAAAAGCACTCCATTGATGCCTTCCGTCCTTAGCCACTGGTAAAGTTTCTAGTTTGTACTCCTATTTATGCGAGATAGATCTTAATATCGTCCTTCCATATGCGTCTAGGTCTTCCTTTGTTTCATGTTTCGTTATGTATCAAACTATCAAACATGACTGCGTGTGTGTGTGTGCGTGTGACTGCTGGTTTGATTTCAACTGGAGAGGTGTCGAATATTTTTTTTTTTTTTTGGCAAACATGACACTATCTACCAACACTCATCGCCGCTGTGAGATCCGTTTCGGGCTCTTTACGTCTCCAGGTTGAGAACTATGCTCTATAGCATATAATGAAAAGTACATGTTTACTTAAAAGTTCTTCACTTATTTTCCAACAGAGTATAATTTACGGCTTGATTATAGGATGGACAAAATCAATTCATTAGATACACATGTGGTTTGGTATTTTGTCTAGAAGTGTAGCTACTTTCGTTTAACTTTCCTTTTAGACTTAGATATTTTTGTCCTCTCATTCTCCTGTGAATTTCACGTGTACGACTTCCAATCCACCACGAACACAATAGAAGCATTGGAGCAGAAACGACGACGTCAAAACTGGATAACTTCATTACGTTCACGACTCCGAGACTATTTTCACGCCAGACTCAAGGAAAGAGGCTCAAAGGTGATACCGTTGCTTCCTGTTGGGTTTCATTCTTCACAGAGATCTAGTTACTTACACGTATTGACAGTGAAGAGTAAGCATCAATATTAGCTGAATGGATCAATAGACTTGCATTATATACTTTAAAACTAAGAATTAGTCCATAAGAGGAAATCGTTGTAAATTAGCCTTATTCTTATCTTTATTATTATTATTATTATTATTATTATTATTATTATTATTATTATTATTATTATTATTATTATTATTATTATTATTATTATTATTACTAGTAGTAGTAGTAGTAGTAGTAGTAGTAGTAGTATCAGTAGTAGTAGTAGTATTGCAATTTATAAAATACCGTAAGACGGGGTTACTTTGCACAAGATTTAAGGAATTTTTTGCATTTTAAACATACAGAGCCTTATGCAGAGTCGTTTTGACACGTGATTAGTTCCACACTAAAGAGTTCGACTAACATGTTTCCTGCAGTAGTCAAGCCTTTAGTATGACACTAAACATACGTCAAAACGACTCTGCGTAAGGCCTGTAATAGCTGGATATATAAAGAAAACATTAGTGCAAATTCATTAGTAAACATTCAGTATGACCATAGTTATTGAAATATAAACTTTGGTGCAAAGTAACCCCTTATGTGGGGTTACTTTGCACGACATAAAAAACAGTCCGCCTTATGCAGAGTCGTTTTGACGTATGATTAGCGTGATACTAAAGCCTGACTACTGCAGGAAACATATGTTAATCGAACTCTTTATTATGGCACTAATCACGAGTCAGAACGACTCTGCATAAGGCCCAGTATGTTCAACATATGAACATAACGTTTCTGTGTAATGTTTTCTCTTCAGTATTTATGCACTTCACATTCTACACAAAACTGCATGCAATCTACAAATATTGATATTAGAATGAAGGTACCGGTATCGATACTTAGTTCGAATAACCAATAGTTGTAAAGAAAATTACGTATTTTCTGGTACCGGCACAGGAACCACATTCTAAAAGTTTGGCGTATGTCCCACAAAAATGCAAACTCAGGAACAGAAAAAAAATCCTCGAGAACTGATTTGTCTTGGTTTTTCCTTATGTCCAAGAATATCATCCCAACCGTAATCAGTGGAAGATTTACGGGTTTTGGGACTTTCAGGCTGAAACCTACCCAAATTGCATGATTTCTTTTTTTTTAAATAATTTTAGCCATTCCTATGTGTAAAAATTCAAGTACCCCCCAAAAAGGTCTAGTGATTTCTAAAAAAAAAGAAAAAAACGAAGCGTTTTTGAGTGCAGACCCCCTACAGACTATTTTTCAGAATCTGTCACTCTTCATAATTTATTTTCCAACAAGAAATTCATTCCGGCATCCACCTAAATAGGAACTTTACCTAAATTTAGAATGCAGGAGGTTCCAGAGTAGAGGAAAAATGATCGATCTGGGCCATACTAGCTCATATCAGAACAATCCAGGTCCCGCCTGATCCGAAGTACTCAATAGTCCAGTGCAGAGATGGGCATTTTTGATAACCCTCATCCACCCTCACCCTCAATTGACTCCCTCACCCTCACCCTCAGCCACCCTCACCCTCAGTTGACTCCCTCACAGTCACCCTCATCCACCCTCACCCACAGTTGACTCCTTCACCCTCACCCTCAGCCACCCTCACCCTCAGTTGACTACCTCACCCTCACTCTCATCCACCCTCACCCTCAATCGATTCCCTCACACTCACTCGACTTCCTCACCCTCAGCCACCCTCTATCAACTCCCTCACACTGTTCTTTCATGTACTAAATAAACAATAAGTAAGGGTTAATATGATTCTGATTCAAGTGATTGAAATTTATATATTGTAATATACGTAGATATACATTATATCTACGGTATAATATTATTTATATTTCATATACTTTGCACTGGCATCGCTCGCACTCGGGTTCACCAAGACAAGAAAGAATATCAAAGGGTCACGGACATAAGCTCACTCGATATAAACTCACTATTAATAATATAATTATATTATAAGATAATTCATGCAATAAAGAATACAATAATGATAACTAAATACATTTATAGATTAACTAATTTAATTGCAAAGGAAAATAAAACTGAAAAATAAAATATTTAAAAAAAACAACTGAAAAGTGGCAAACAGAAAGTATGACAAAAATGAAAACCAGATTTTGAATGTTAATATGAAGTAGATTTTGAATATTAAAAAATAAATTGAAAACGGATTTGGACAAACAAAAGAGTACTAATTCCTTTTACTGAAGAAAGTAATCAAACCCCCTCCTCTATGCTGAAACTTTCGGTGCAGGAAATTTTGCAGCACAGAAATATTGGTAAACGAAATTTTGGTGAAAGGGTGTCTCCTTATTATGTTTTTTTTTTTTACTATGGCTGAAATCAACTCAGAAATATTTCATTTTTCTTTAGAAAGAAATGAAATAAAATCTTTTAAGTTTTACTTCCCACGATTATGCCGGTTAGGCTAAAGAAGACGGATGAATAACGAATGAAATGGTGGAATGAAGAAAGTGGGAGAACCCCGAGGATACCCACGCACAAGGTAGTTGTCCACCACAAGGTTTACTTGGCGGGGACTGGGATGGAACCCGGGACCCAAGCACCAGAGGTGAAAAATCTTCCACTGTGCTACCGCTCTCCCCCTTTTTAGAAAAACGTATGATGGGTATGAAGAGGTATTAAAATCTAGACTTTGACTAGTAGTAGGCCTAATTCAGTAGAAAATAGAGCTACTAATGCTATATATCAGTTATCAGATAGAATAAAATAATAAGGATGTTGCAGGGTTTAATGTGTTAAACGTGGGTTGACTTTGAGGAACTTGTAATAAAACGCTCCAGATATTTAAATCTGGGCTTTGACTACTTGTAGGCCTACCTTCTCAATAGAAAGAACGTCACATAGGAGTTATTAGACATCAGAATAAAATATTAAGAATGTTGCAGAGTTCAAGGCTGTTATTATACTTGCAGACCAATGCTCATCAAATGAATCTCTTTCTTATTTTATTTATTAAGAACAAAACAAAAACTTATTAACCAAAAGAAAAACCTTTGTGTTAGTAAATTAGAAAGAGATTTCTTTGAGTGTTAGGCTGCAAACACGACGACAGCACTAAGAAGCAAGCCCTAATTACATCTGAGTATGATGAATTCGTATATAAAAAAATCACAAACCAGAGTCATGAATCCCGTCAAGTAACCAGTTTCTATTATGTAAGTATGCATGCCTAATCATGAAAATATTTTAACGCAGTGATGAATTGTCCGACCTATAAGAAAAATATGGTTCCAAAATTTCTAGGGCAAAAATTACGCCTACTGTCGACCATGCTTAACACATTAAACTTGCAACATCCCTATTTTATTCCGATATCTGATAACTGCTGTACAACATTAGTAGCTCTGCTTTCTACTGAATTATTAGGCCTATTTGTAATTGTGGTCAATGTCAAGATTTTAATATCCAGGGTATTTTGTCACAAGTTCCCCAAGGTCTGTCCACGTTTAATACAACTCAACTCCCCAACTTTTTTTTTTAACACCTGATAAGTGATATAAGATACTAGCTCCATTTTCCGCTTAGGAAGTAGCCAACGCCTAAATTTCAATACTTGGTGAATTTTATTAAAAGTCCCTGAAGGGAGCTTATGTATGCTATCGATGAGCTTTTGTCCGCCCCTGTAATATAACACTACCGGTGAGGTAATGTCCGGTGAGCTTTTTGCCGGTGAGCTTATATCCGACGGGCGGCGGTAATTTTGTCATCGGAAATTTCGTCACCGGTAATTTTGTCACCAAAATATTACCATATAGATAATTTCGTCACCGAAACTTTTGTCACAATAATTTCATCACCAGTGTCTTTGAGAACATAATACAAGTACAATGAATGAATCGAAAAAGCTTTTGAAATTGCTTTCTTTAATCTTCAACTGAAGCAAATTGAAATATTTCATTATTATTATTATCATTATTATTATTATTATTATTATTATTATTATTATTATTATTATTATTATTATTATTATTATTATTATTATTATTAAATAAATAGTTACATATTTTAGATATTGTATTTGAGATAAGAGATAAAAGTTTCCAGTAATTCTATCACAGAAATACATATCATATAGGAAATTTTGTCACGGTTATTTTTTCACCTTTCTTGATCTAAGTAGAGGCAAAGTAAATGACCTAAACAGCTTACGTTATTTTAATCAAACTTGGAAAACAATTCGGTTGATGTTGAACTCTGCAAAATTTAAGTTTCGGGTATTCGACTCAGGAGCAAGCACAGTACAAGAAAATAGAGCCAGTTTCAGCAAATGTTAAAAGCAAAAAGCGTGGGGAACTAATGAGTTTATATATCACTATTTACAAATATTAAGTTTCGTCAATATCAAAATTTCTGAACAGAAAATTGCAAACAAATATGGGAAGATATGCCAATCCGTTCATTTTCCCGAAAACTAGACGAAAATTTGCATCGTTCTTGTACCGTTCTCCGAGCCCAAACTCTTGGACCTTCCTCCACGTTAACTGAGACATGTGAAAAGAGTGATCTTTTTTAGGAGCTATTGAAAGAAGAATGTTATATTTCAACTCTGATTAAACATTGGCAAATTGTTATTGGATATATATGTGAAGAAAACAAATTTATATAAAGGAAGAAAACATATAAATATTTCTAACTTTTCCTTTAAATATAGCCTTATGGAGCTATTGAGAAGTGAAACATGGATGGTGGACGGAAACTTTTCAATGGCTCCTTAAAAAAAAAAAAAAAAAAATCACGCAGGCCCTATATGTTATTTAAGGTGAGACTTCCTTTACTAGGTGTATGCCCTAATGCAGAGCAAGACACAAAATTCAAATGAAGGACTATTTCGTGCGGTGGTGCATCAGTGCAGCGAATTTAGTGAATAGCCGGACCCTGTAATTGTGGTTATGGATTTCGAGATAGCGGAAATGCAGACTGTAAAAGCAACTTTCGGAAACTCAACTCGTGTACAGCATTGCTTTTTTCACCTGACTCACTCAACATGGAGAAAGGTCCAAGAGATTGGATTCACAGTACGGTACAAGAGCAATGAAAATTTTCGTCTATTATGCGAGAAAATGAACGGATTGGCATTTCTTTCCACAGCAGATGTGCATCAGGAATACAAGAGGCTTCGGAGGAAGAGCTGGAACTTCTGGACTATTTTGATAGCACTTAATTCAACAAGTTGAAGAAATAGTTTCAACTTTGCTACATCATGATGCTGTGGGTCAACCACCAAAAAAGAAAACTAGATTTCAGATTTTGCAGAAACGGCTCCAGTCTTCGTGCATAATGTATAACACTGGAATTAAATGTTTGAAAAATTTTTTGCTTGTTGTTTCCTATCATGTTATGAATACTAGAAAATGAACATGTAAAGCACTTATTGCATTATAACAATTTATATTTTTTTCTATTTTCTGTTCTGAAATTTTGAAAAATTTAAAATTTGTAAATTGTGATATATAAATCCATTAGCGGCTCATTTTGCCTGTGCTTTTAACATTTGCTGAAGCTGGCGTTATGTTCTTATTATTGTTTGTTCTTTCGTCGAGTATCCGAAACTTCGATTTTCCAGAGTCGAACACCAACTGAAGTGTTTTCCAACTTTGATTAAGATAAGATTAGCTGTTTTGGTCGTTTACTTTGTCTTTACTTAATTCAACAAAGATGAGAAACGACGAAAACTGAACTGAAACATTGGGGGGCTCATCCCCCTCATCGGTAAGATTTGGGGGCTGAAGGAAACTGAGCCACCGGCGCCTATGCTTCGAGATACACTTCGCGGATGGGGTTGGGACAAACTCCCCGGAACTAAGATAAATTATAAATTGCGAACATATGTTACTTTTGTGAACGTTGTTTTAGGAAATAGTGCCCCAGTGTAGCCCTTAACATTTTGATGTTGCCTTCTCCAAATTCTCTTGAAGAAAGACTGATCCTACTAAAATAGGATATTTGTATCATACTCAATGTCTCGTAGATCCACAGATAAATTAGATATTTCACATTTGCATGCTCACTTTTATCCAAAAGTTTGAATTATTTTATTCCTCGAAGTTAACTTGTTTACGGCAGATTAGGCTTTGAGATTTCTAATCAACAGTAGACTGAAAATTAGGTGTTTTTAAAAGTTATTCCTCATCACATGAGGGGAAATCTCAAAGAAGGCAACTGGTATTAAACATGGTTATTTTCTTCAAATTTCCTAAATACTGATTAGATTCTGACTTCCATCGTGCCTACTACACAAAACTCGATAAAGTTACTGGTATGAAGCCATATCTCCTTTTTTGTACTGAAAAATATTATTTTCGAGCATTCTCTTTCTCGGAAAGCAGAAATATGTTCTATTTATCATTAAATGCCACTTACCACAATAATAGATAATGTTATTCTACACCCGAGAACATGGATTGGAAGAATTATCAGTGTTGCCATCCATAGAAATTACAATGTGTCCGGAATTTGAATTAAACAAAAAATCTAGGTTAAGACTGCGACTAGAATAATGAACTCAATGGTAGTTGATTACTTATCATGTTGTCTTGGTTCTTTGTTAACTACTTTTTAAATAATATTTGTATTTATTTTGAAATAACTTACACAAGTTATTGCAAAATAAATAAGTTATCACAAAATAAATACAAATATTATTTAAAAAGTAGTCAACAACATGAAAACAAGACAACATGATAAGTAATCAACTACCATTGAGTTCATTTTTCTAGTCGCTGCCTTAACCTAGATTTTTTTTTTTGTAATTCAAATTTTGGACACACTGTAATTTCTATGGATAGCAACACTGATAATTCTTCCAATTCGTATCCTCGGGTGTAGAATAACATTATCTATTGTTGTGTTAAGTTACATTTCATTATCTCTTTTCATTTATGAAAAACAGGCAAAAGAAAAATTGTTAGCTTTTCAAAAATGTTTAGTAGTTTGCCCCCCTAGATACAAGTACCATTTAAGGGGTATGTCAAATTTGACACCGAACAATTTACACCAAATTTGCTTAAACAGGGAAATTTGCCGGTTTGGACAAATTCCCCCCCCCCCCGGACGAAATCTCCCCAAAACACATCAGGTAGAACATAACCCCCCGGGAAAATATGCGCCTAGGACAAAATCTCCCCGGGCAAATTCCCTCGGAAAAGTAACTTTTAATGAAGCTTCTCTCACTTTACCAAGATAAAGTGCAGAAGGATTTCTTATTTATGATAATGGACCAGAAAGGATGAACAGAATATTGATTTTTGCGTACATTATGATTCTGCAGGTATTCTAGGAACAAGACAGATGTCACAGGGATGAGACATTTCAGGTTGCTCCTGTAGTCCTGTGCATTTAGGCTTGAACCTGGACAAAAATAATAATAAAGCGAAACCACTTGGGTTATGTTCAGTATGCTTTCCAGAACAAATCCTGAAATATTCCCATCTTTTCTCACTTTGGGAAAATCCGTCATATTGAATTCAATATGGCGACCAGTCCGAGACACATTTTTATTAGACAATTATTATTATCATATTCTATTTTACAGTTACAAAATAATAGGCGATGATGGTTTCGTGGATCAGGTTCTTCAGCAGCTGGAAGTGGAATTAAATTTTCATTGTCCTTTCGAGTGGGATCTAGATTCACTCTGTTCCAATTTTGAATTTGTAGAAAAATTCTTAATGAATGTTGTCTCGCTGCACCTGAGGTAGAAGAAAGAGTAGATAGATTGAAATTTTCAGCAACGCTCTTTTTCAAGTAGGTTTGCACCGCATCTGGTTCAGATTATCAATAACTTTTTCACCGTATATTGCACAAAGAAATTTTTCTCCAGCCTCTCCAATATTATCTGGTGAGGAGTGTTCTTGGCTTTCCCTCTTCCATGCAGAGCCGAAGTATAATGTGGCATCCTGTTGTAGCATGAAGAACCAGCATCAAGTTCTTCACTTCATCCAAAGATTCTTGAAATGCTTTGCTACTGTATATTTTCTGAGGACATTTCTCTTTGCTAGGGATAAGGATGTAAATATCATGCTGAGATGGAGCATGCGTAATTAGTAAAACTAAGAGGTCTCTATAATCTCCGATTATAAACCAGTCTCTTTTCGGTATGTGCGATTTCAATTACAGTCACCACAATTAATGTATCAGCATCGACTTTCGCTTGCAGCACTTTAATCCCTGTTAGCTTGCAGCACTTTAATCCCACATCACGAGAGGAATCAGCATATGTATTTATCTCTACAAATATTTCGGAGGATGTTTCACGACCAATGCGTTCACTATCCTCATTACATTATTATTAAAAGTTACTTTTCCGAAGGAATTTGTCCTTGGCGCATTTTTCATGGGGAATTATGTCCTACGCTATGTCTTTTGGGGGGATTTCGTCCGGGGGATTTTGTCTGGGAAGATTTTGTCCTAGGCACATTTTTTCATGGAAGGATTATGTCCTACGGTATGTCTTTTGGAGGGATTTCGTCCGGAGAGATTTTGTCCTAGATTCAATTTCCCACCTCCATTCTGGGCAATTTGCCAAGCTTGGGTAATTTTGTCACTGGTAATTTTGCCACCAAAATATTAACATGTAGGTAATTCCGTCATCGGAAATTTTTACACAGTAATTTCGTCATCGGTAAATTTATCACCATAGTATTAGCACATAGTAAACTTTGTCACGGTTATATTTTCCACTTTGTTAAACTAAGTAAAGACAAAGTAAACGACCACTTTATCTTAATCAAATGTGGAAAACAATTCAGTTGGTGTTATATTGTAACTTTTTTCAATCTATTCCTACATCCATATTAATCTATGTATCTGTATAAAAAAGATGTGTATGTTAGAAACGGTATAGAGACGAGATGGAACTCAACACATTCTCGGTCTCGTCTCGAGCCAAAAAGCATTGTATCAGTCTCGGTGTCGTTTCGATCAATGTATGAAGCTCCTTCGTAACTAAGCGGTTAGCGTACGTGCCTTTGGCGTGGTAGACCCGGATTCGATTCCCGGCAGGTGATGTGGTTAGAATCCCAAGTTAAGTTGTAGTTCACATCTGATGTAGCCTCGCTGATATAGTCGAAAGTGACGGAGCAACAGACATTTTGCTTGAGATATCATTGGTCTCAAGCAAACCAACATTGAACCAAAATCAATTAATTCCAATACTTTTCATTACATTATTCTTGACTAGCAGACAGACATACATTATACTACTAGCCAGAGCATGTGCCTTTGCAGCATAGGGTTCCGGGTTCGAATCTTGGTGGAAGGTCATTGAAAAGTTTCAACGCATAACGGTAGCTTAGATTCCACCTTAAACCGTAGGTCGACATCTCGTATAGCTTCGGTGCTGAAAGGAACGCTAAATTCCAAGCCAACCAACTATGCAATTTACATCTTGATATTTTTAATCGATTCTCTTGTTTAACCAGATAATGTTCCTCTTCCCTTGATCTTGCCTTATTCTGAAATTCCTACTCTCTACCAATCTTAGCATTTTATTCTTAGTTTCAGAACAAAGTTAGTACAACACGAGCAGTTCCAGTAATAAATAAAATAAAATAAGCATATCTTTCGAAGGAAAATTTCTAAGCTGCGAGAAATTTTTTTTTGAAAACTGAAAAATTATATGTTTGTTTTACAAAACTAAATTTCGTAATATTTTGGCAATGTAGTTTTTCGGTTATTTCAAAGATTGGAAAGAGAATAAGATATATTGAATCCCAATTTAAATTATGTGTTGTTTAAAACATTTTCGTTATACCTGAGTACCTAGCTATTAGAGGTGATATTTTCTCCCTCTCTCCCATGCACACGCCTATGACTTAGACCGTCAAAGGGCAATTGTTCCACCAACTAACATATAACATAATAGTAAAAAAAGAAAGAAAAAGAAAAGAAAAAGAAAGAAAAAGGGTAAGGCATGTAATTTCAGTAATTTCTGTTAATATTCGCCACGAGACCAAGAATTTCGAGATTGAACTTGATCTTGTCTCGGCATATCTCGAAATACAACTGTCGACCTTGTTCACGATTCTGTTTCAGACTCCCGACTAAGGCTCGATATGTTGAATCTAAACTCTGTCACGAACTCATTGTCGTCTCGAAATTTCAAGACGAGAAACAAGATACTTAAAGCAGTCTCGGTTTCGGTATCATTCCTAGAGTATGTTGTGTATGGTCAAGCATAATTCTGGGACGGTAGGAGCAATTTAAATCAAGTTTGATACACATATGACATAAAATCAGAAAACAATATTGTAGGAATAAGACATCTTCAGTCCCCCTAGCGATGAAAAGAAGGAGTGACATGTAAAATTAATCGAGAACGAACTATATTCATGCCGAATCCACATTTTTAAGAGTCGCTAAGCTGATTGGGAGAGTCCAGATGACATTCAAGCTCAGGTTTAGTCTAATAGAACAAAATACCTCCGTAGAACCTTATGATAACTTTTACAGATGAATAGAAATATTGAACCTACCAGAAGATTGTGAAAACAAACAAATATCTCTTCAAATATACATTTAGAATATTTTGAATAAATCTCTTATTCTTCCGTGTGTACAGTTCAAAGACTAAACCATATTCGAATGCTCATTAAATAAATACAAAATTTTAAAAAAAAAATCTTAATTTAACGTAGCACCATTATGGTCTTTCGGCTGAAGGAGATAAATGGTTAATGAAAGTGAATGATGATGAAAAATTAAACTGTGTGCTCTCCTACCGGGATTTAAACCTGGAACCACGTACAAAGAAGGAAATACGAGCTAGCCACTACACCAGCAGATAGGACTGCTTATTGCAATCGTGCTGAGCATCCCTTTGAGTATCAAGGTCATGACACGGCGACCTTCAATATAAGGTGGAATCGTAAGCAACGTAATAGATCAAATTTTAAGACTCTTCTAATAAGGAATCGAACCCAGGATACGGTGTAAGCAAGGCGCACGTGGATAATTGTAAATATTTTGCCGTAATTTAAAAGTAAATTATTTGGAGTATTCATATAGTTTTTGGCTAAGAAGAAGAAAAGAAAGGTTGTATGCTGTTGTAGTTTCATTCATTGCTTATAGCATTGTTTCAAATTAGAAAAAAAAATCCACTGAACTCAAGCTACATACGTTAATTCATACTATCCTTCGGTATGGACAACAAAGGAACAAAACCATATGGAAAAATGTTGCTGCTCTGTGACAATAGGTAGCAATTTCCAAGAATTGTCTCACTCCCCTCTAAGCAGTGTGCTTTCAACCGTAAAATACAAGCATCACCTGATCTCTTCATCTTTAGGAATGATGGGAGTATTTTGGAAACGATAAGTCTCATTCGGAGCCTAGGAAGTGTCACTCTCGTTTGAACCCGCGAAACTCAAGTGAGATAGTGCCACGAAGAACATATAATGATCACTAGATCGTTTATTGCCTTCGAATAGTAGTGACGAACTGTTTTATGCTTTGCGAATTTTCTTTTTGTTTTTACTTTTCAATTGCTTTTTGTAAATTCGTTGAACGTGAACTTCTATGGGACAATACAGAAGAAATATGTCTGACAATAAAATGCAACCATGTAATCATGAAGAGCAACCTGGACCTAGTGGAATTTCAGGAAGACGCCGTCCTCAACAACGTTCCACCGTTACTGAAAGTCATGAGGAAATATATGCAAAGAAAAAGAAGTCAGATGAGTATATTACAATGAATTACATTCTAAACGAACGATTAAAACATCACTATAGCACACGTAAAAGGAACGAATATTGAGGGAATTGAGGAAACCGTATTTGATTTGAGAATTATCTTTGTCGCCAAGTCTTGAAGTAAATTCAGATTTCAGGTCTCGCAAATAATGTTCTTCTGTGAAACAGGCCCGTATCGACGGGGGGCTAGGGGGGCCGGGAAACCCTAAACTTTGGCTGGTCCCCTAAAAGTTTCACGGTAGGCTTGCAAATGAACTATAATACAAGGTGACCAGAACTTTTACTTTCAAAAACGGGACGCATACGAATCGGCGACGGGGGGAAGAGGACTTCCACATTGCATTTTGGGCCTCAGCAGTGTTTTCAATTTACAAAATACACAAGTAAGAGCCATAACACAGCGTTTCTAACTTAAGTACCACCCAGCAATACTTTTAACTACTTCAACACTCAGAATTCCTACTCAATTCCCACTTGAACCACAGAGCACTCAATTCTCATTTGAATATTCAGAAGTTCTAGACACGGCTGAACCTTCCCAATGAGTGTTGGTACAGAAGAGTGTAGAATTAGCATTGACCATTTATATTTTGAATAATAATTACTGGGTACCTGGGTCATGTTTGCTTAAAAACGGGACATTTGGGCGTCCCGTTTGAGAATCAGAAAAAAAACGGGACAACGGTTGAAAATAAGGGACTGTCCCGGCTAAAACGGGACGTCTGGTCACCTTGCTATAATATGGTGATGAAGTATAATATGATTGGGTCGCACTCCCCTAACTTCTACCAAGTAGTCAAACACATACGACAGAAAGATTTTCCCACAAAAATCTGTTCTACATAGGAAAGCAAACACAAATCGAACACAGAAGAAGTTCAAAGTAAATAAGGGGTTGTTTGTCTTATTAGTAATTCCTCACGCGAAAAGCGGACGACAAGCTCAAGCGTCTAGGTGGTGGCGTCACTATAAAGAGAGCGTAAAAGTAGGTTACAAGATAGATTCTGCACATAGGTTAAGAGCCGCATCTGGTTGAGTGGGACAAGTAATATCTACTGTACATATTTATGGCAATGGACAGGGATTCATAACGCAGTTCGTAGATATATTACTGTATATAGACAACAATTATTTTAAAGTTAGTAGTCTTTCTTTCTAAAAACTATCCAAGGATGGAATACACAACAGCCTACATTATTGGTCTGAAATTCCAATTTCCATAACATTCATTCAAAGACTGTAGAAACGCAAAATGCTGTAATATAATAAAATTTAAATGCATTAGTACGATAGAATAAGATATAACCAAAAAGAGAGATAGAACAAAAATAAAAAAAGAGTCGAAAATAATCAACGAAAATTGGATATCCAAATTTCGTATATTGTATTTGATGATAACTATTTAGGCGGAAATCGATATCTTCTAGATATCGCACATTTTCTCTGACGAAAATTAATTTTAAAAATCGACACTCTCCAGGTTTCCCACGTGTTATATTTTATTTAAGAAAGGGAATTATCTACTCCAACACAGTCTGTAATAATAATAATAATAATAATAATAATAATAATAATAATAATAATAATAATAATAATAATAATAATAATAATAATAATAATATACAATTGTAATAAAAGAAATGGAAACAACAAAACTCCAAAACACAAGAAACGAAACAAGAATACGCAGCGCCTTGTCAATCATTCACTTTACCTAAACTGTAGAAATGTATTAGATAGCCAGGCGACATTGCCGGCCGTGTGTACAACCGCCCAGAAGGAAGCATTGCCTTCGACAAAGCCGATTTAGGTAATAACGCCGGCTGCATTGAAAAACAATCCTGTGGAGGATCAGAGAGCAGAACTGTCTTCATCTTCAACATTGGGAGGCGGGCAGATTTAAGGCTTATTTTGGGGGGACATCAATTTCATCTCACTTTCCTTTGTGCGAATCGACACAAATCATCACATTTTTTTCTAAAATACACATTTCAAATCGGATTATTGGGGGGACAGACCCCCAGTTCCAAGATTGGAGGGGACATGTTCCCTCATCCCCCCGGGATTTGCGCCAGTGAATGCCGGTGCGTGTGCAAGCTAAGATTTCATTACATTGAAATCATGGCCGTCACCGACATTGCCGCAGCTGGCGCCGGCATTACCAGTATCGTGTGCAAATGCTTTTGTGAATGCCCAGTTGTTTTGAATAAATCACTTGGATCAGTTGAAGGCAACCTACAAGTTTTTTCCGCTTCCAATCTTTGTATTGTCCTCAATACCGTGACCATCATCTTTATTTATTTCCGCTTGCATTTGTCATCAACATTTCTACTAGCATGGGATGTTTCCTTTTGTCAAGTACATCACTTTTTCTTGGAAATCTGTTACCAAAAATTTCTCGCAGATTGACGCATGATTGAGTGGTGGGGGAGGGATCGAATCTTGTCTTTCGCTGTTGTTCTATGAACACTACGAGGAAGATTAGAAGACTTCGGGAGGGAACCTATGAGGCTGTGTTTTAGCTCCTCTGGCAAGTCGCCACCTGCGCATTCAGAAAAGTTCGCTTTTCCCTTAAGAGACCCCTGCTACTTGGAATACGCCCCAGGCGAATTATTTAAACTTGTTTGTTGCACACCAACATCTGGAAGGGAGAGTTGATAGGGATCCGTTCTTTTCCAGTTCTTCCAAAGTGAATCTTTTACCACTAACATATAGATATTTGAAGTTTTCCATCCTTACGTGGTTCTTGCGCGTAGTGGCGGATCGTGGACATAAGCTCACCTATATTGATGCAGAAGCGGACAAAAGCTAACCGGACATAAATTCAACGTAAATAATACAATTATGTTACTACAAACTATGTCATAACAACGATAAAAATTATGTTTGTAATAACCTAATAATAATCAACGCCGTTGCTACAGAGGGTCTGAACCTCTAAACTCCCTAAAAAAATCTATCGTGGTGGCAAATCTCACTATGTCATAGAAAACAGCATGTCAAACAAAGGCACTAATGTTTTAATATTATTATTATTATTTATTATGAAAGAGAAAACTAAATACATGGAAGTGCGTCGGGACCGTAATACGGCAAATTGTGGAGGCGTTAAAATATTAAATAATACTTTTGATAAAGTGGATACTTTCAAATATTTAGGATCAATATTAACAGACGAAAATCATATTCACGAAGAAATTAAATGTCGACTAAAAGCAGGGAATTCGTATTACTATTCGGTTCAAAATCTCTTGTCGTCGCGAATTCTGTCGAGGAATTTGAAGCTTGCCTGTTGTTCTGTATGGTTGCGAAACATGGTCGCTTATTCTGAGGGAAGAACATAGACTGAAAGTATTTGAGAACAGGATCCTGAGAAGAATATTCGGACCCAAGAGGAACGAGAATGGGGAATGGCGGAAGCTTCTTAACGAGGAACTACATAGTTTATACGGTTTACCCAACATTGTTAGGGTTGTCAAGTCTAGGAGGCTTAGGTGGGCAGGTCATGAAGCTAGAATGGAAGAAAGTAGAAACGCTTTCAAAGTCTTGACTTGTAGACCCATAGGAAAACGACCATTAGGAAGACCTAGGCGCAGATGGGAGGATAATATTAAGATGGATCTCGCAGAGATAGGAATACAAAGTAGAAACTGGATCCAATTAGCTAAGGATATAAGTCAGTGGAGAGCTTTTGTGAACGCGGCACTGAACCTCCGGGTTCCATAGGCCATAGAGTTAGTTAGTTAGTTAGTTTATTTATTATGAAATGATAGAGAGTACACACTCCACAACATGGGTATACATGATTTTGTATTGTGCACAGTTCAAAATACATTATTTCTATAAAATATATTAAAATACTCAATTGCAGCAGCATTGTCGAAGTACTGCATAATACATATTTTTTATTAACCTGTTTGAGACTTACTTTTTAGGTAAATTTAGACTTTCAGTCAAGCAGCTATTTCGTCGAGACTATTTATCGCAGGATTATGGTTCATACCAGAGATGGGCATTTTTGCTAACCCTCACTCACCCTTACCCTCAATCAACTCAATCACACTCACCCTCAACCACCCTCACCCTGGTCGGGCGGCTGTAATTTTGTCACCGGAAACTTCGTCACCGGAAAGTTCATCACGGTAATTTCGTCACCAAAATATTACCATATAGGTAATTTCGTCACCAAAAATTTTGTCATGATAATTTCATCACCAGTGTCTTTTAGAACATAATGAATGAATGAATGAATCGAAAAAGTTTTTGAAATTGCTTTCTTTAATCTTCAACTGAAGCAAATCAAAATATATAATAATAATAATAATAATAATAATAATAATAATAATAATAATAATAATAATAATAATAATAATAATTTCCAGTAATTCTATCAGAAATAATATCGTATAGGAAATTTTGTCACGGTTATTTTTTTCACTTTTCTTGAACTAAGTAGGAGCAAAGTAAATGAGCTTACGTTATTTTAATCAAACTTGGAAAACAATTAAGTTGGGGTTGAACTCTGCAAAATTTAAGTTTCGGGTACTCGATGCAGGAGCAAGCACCAGTACAAGAAAATAGTGCCTGCTTCAGCAAATGTTAAAAGCAAAAAGCGTGGGGAACTAATGAGTTTATATATCACTATTTACAAATATTAAGTTTCGTCAATATCAAAATTTCTGAACAGAAAATTGCAAACAAATATGGGAAGATATGCCAATCCGTTCATTTTCCCGAAAACTAGACGAAAATTTGCATCGTTCTTGTACCGTTCTCCGAGCCCAAACTCTTGGACCTTCCTCCACGTTAACTGAGACATGTGAAAAGAGTGATCTTTTTTAGGAGCTATTGAAAGAAGAATGTTATATTTCAACTCTGATTAAACATTGGCAAATTGTTATTGGATATATATGTGAAGAAAACAAATTTATATAAAGGAAGAAAACATATAAATATTTCTAACTTTTCCTTTAAATATAGCCTTATGGAGCTATTGAGAAGTGAAACATGGATGGTGGACGGGAACTTTTCAATGGCTCCTTTAAAAAAAATCACGTAAGCCCTATATGTTATTTGAGATGAGACTTCCTTTACTAGGTGTATGCCCTAATGCAGAGCAAGACACAAAATTCATATGAAAAACTGTTTCGTACGGTGGTGCATCAGTGCAGTTAACTTAGTGAATACACGGACCCTGGAACTGTGGTTATGGATTTCGAGATAGCGGAAATACAGACTGTAAAAGCAACTTTCGGAAACTTAACTCGTGTACAGCATTACTTTTTTCCACCTGACTCATTCAAGTTTGAGAAAGGTCCAAGAGATTGGATTCACGGTACGGTAAGACCAATGAAAATTTTCGTCTATTATGCGAGAAAATGAAATGATTGACATTTCTCCCGCAGCAGATGTGTATCAGGAAACAAGAGGTTTCGGAGGAAGAGCTGGAACTTCTGGACTATTTTGATAGCACTTAATTCAACAAGTTGAAGAAATAGTTTTAACTGTGCTACATCAAAATGCTGTGGGTCAACCACCAAAAAAGAAAACTAGATTTCAGATTTTGCAGAAACGGCTCCAGTCTTCGTGCATAACGTACAACACTGGAACTAAATGTTTGAGAAATTTTTTGCTTGTTGTTTCCTATCATGTTATGAATAGTAGAAAATCAACATGTAAAACACTTATTGCATTATAAAAAGTTATATTTTTTTTCTATTTTCTGTTCTGAAATTTTGAAAACTTAATATTTGTAAATAGTGATATATAAATCCATTAGCGGCCCATTTTGCGTGTGCTTTTAACATTTGCTGAAGCTGACATCATGTTCTTTTATTATTGTTTGTTCTTGCGTCGAGTATCCGAAACTTCGATTCCAGAGTCGAACACCAACTGAATTGTTTTCCAAGTTTGAGTAAGATAAAATTAGCTGTTTTGGTCTTTTACTTTGTCTCTACTTAGTTCAACAAAGGTGAAAAAATGACCATGAAAAAATTTCGTACATTCAAATATTTTGGTGACAAAATTACAGGTGCCGATATTACTATGTCAAAATTTCCGGTGACGAAATAACCTACATGCTAATATTTTGGTGACGAATTTACCGGTGACGAAATTACCGTGACGAAAATTCCGGTGGCGAAATTTCCGGTGACGAAATTACCTAAGTTCACCCTGGTCACCCTCAGCCACCTTCACCATCAATAGACTCCCTCACACTCACAGTTATCTTCATGTACTTAATAAACAATAAGTAAGGGTAAATATCATTCTCATTCAAGTGATTGAAATTTATATATATAATAATATACATAGGTATACATTATATCTACGGTATATTATTATTTATATTTCATATATATAAATTAAATAGATAGCCATTTTGCACTGGGCTCGCTCGAGCTCAGTTCCCTCAGTTGGGCTCCTGCTCCGGTTCACTTCCCTCAGTTGGGATCGCATTCATTCCGGTTTGCTCTGACTTATTTTATTAGGATTCGGGCTCGCTCTTAATTATTGAGCACGAGCTCAGTTGAGTGCGAGTGTCGAGCTCGAGAGTTTGAACACCTATTTGCTAAGCCAAATTTGTAAAAAAAAAAAAAAAAAAAAAAAAAACTATCTTTAGTATCTTTGGATATCTTATGACCCGTTTCTGCTGACAATTTTTTTTAAAAAGGAGACAGATGTCAATAAATATCATAAGTGCTGTTCTTGCCTTCATTAATTGGTATGGTAGTACAGTTGGAATTTTTCTTTTCTTCTGGGAACAATCAGGAGCATTTCAGATTTTGCTTTGGGGGGGAGGGCAAGACCCCTTGATATAAGCAAAATTTCGCGTTTTTCACTGATTTATTGCTGTTCTATTGATAAAATCTATATACATCTCAAACTCAGGGGGGCAAATGCCCCTCCCTGCTCCCCCCAAATGAGGCCCCTGGGAACAATACGTGCCTTCGCACTATATTGCACCAAGCTTTCCTTATACAAGTGTATAAATGCAAGTGATTTGGGAACCTAAGACTCCACAATATTGTTCCGAATTGTGCCCCGCACCTTCTGACTGGATCAGATTATCTTCTTTCTCTTACTTTGAGGCAAGAAAACTTTGATTCTTTAACGGTGTTCCTTCAAAAGATGCCTCCGAATATAAGAGTAGAAAATTTGAAAGGGCGAGTTGATTATAGTATGTATTTTGCCAAAAGAACAAAAATTAAAGTTAATGAAAGCTTAAGTAAGATGTTTAAGAGTATGAAATTTACCTCATAACACCACATTGAGTCTAGAAGTTATGTGTAATACATTTGAGAATGGTAAGCATAATGTGGTTCTACTTTTCGATCCATCTACTCATTACTTTAATTATATAAAAGCCGGTTCTTAAGTTGCATAATATATTACCTGACCAGGATAGCAGTGTTGTTTTGAAGGGATGGCGCTGATGTTGTGTTTACATCAGTTCCATGGCAATCGCGGTGGGACAGAGGAGCGGAGAGTTTCACCCTGTAGTGTATTCAACGGTTTTCAAAAGTTTCAGTTTAGATGTTATACATAGCCTAATCTGTTTACGCTTAATAAAGAAAGCCATAAGTTATGTAGTTGTAGTGAACCATACCTGCAGTAATACAGATGTATTGTGAATAGTGATATATGAATGGAAATTACCAATTTAAGAACAACATAGCACAATTGACAATTCAGTGAGCTTCTACCGTGTATTAAGCAGATTGTATAAAAATTGATTACGTTTTATTTGATTTCATTATAAAACAGGATCAACCTGTAAAACGAAGGAATGACAATGTCAATGACTAAAAGGTTAATTTAAGGTTGATAGCTTAGAGTTTTGCGAAATGCCTTGTAACAGTAAGTTGAAATCAAATTAAGCTTAAGGCTCACGATGTTTGTGCTTGTTTTAAGTGTATTTTGTCGGTTGAGTTTATTATTTTCTCGAGTTTTGGCCAGGGAAGAATTCCGATATATGTTTCCACTCTAGAACTGTGAAAGTCCTCTCCGTTGGTCTATTGGGTAGTGCATGTGCTTTTACTGGACGTGGTTCTGGGTTTGATTCCCAGTGAGAGACCAAAATTTAATTTTACAATCCTTCACTTTCATTAATCACCTGTGTCCTCTAGCATAAACAACATAATCATGGGCGTGAAAATAAAGAAATTTCATTTTCTTTAGAGAAATGAATCATTTGAGGGAAAAGGAGGTGAAGAAATTTTTCCTTCGATTTTTAAAGATTTATGGGATTGGATAGCTTGCCTTTCGGGATTGATTTGTAAAATTTGATTCAGTACATCCTTAATTTAAGATCATTATAGAAACCCAGGCCTTCGTAGTTTGAATAAAAGTATTGATAAAACATCAGCGTATGGGTAGTGTAAGCGTAAGTATAACTGCTTCAGTACATAATAAATTTACAACTTTTATTTATAAGAAAAGAAATTTCCCCTGGACTCCCTATGAATTTCCCTCAAGTTCTAGTTATCATGTGACAAAGAATTAAATCTACTAACTGCTTTCACACACAATATAAATTTAAAAATTGGGAGCCTAGTGGTATCTTTGTGTCTGTAGTATATAATAATACTGATACGTTGTTTTCTTTAACATTTTAATGGCGTTTGTCGATTGACTTCAGAGGACTGAGTTTAGCCTATAAACACAAGCTGTTTATAGTTAAAACATATCAGATGTACGGTCTTGTTTAATAAAACCTGCCCCTCCTTCTCTTCTATCTGAAAAGCCCTATATTGTTATTCACATATGAAATCCAAAGACAAAGACAGTCGTCTTTATCCAGTTGTATTTTTATTTAAAGTGTAAGTATTAAAATGTGCTACACATGGTTGCAAGAGGCTGGGTGACTTTTTTTTTTTTCTTAATACTGAACTTAGGTACCTAATATTGGGACTCATGTTTTTCATGAATTGATGTAAGAAGCGGCCGCGTAATTTCTGGCCAATTGCTTCATCACTGGTATCATGAGCAATGAGATAACAACAGTGGAAGAAACTTCGTTCTTCTCAAACTTGATACTTTGAAAAAACTTATGAGAAGGGTTTCGTTATTCAAATACATATTCATTCTAATCAGTTTCAGAAGTAGAATTAATCTTATAATAACGCAATGACTGTAAGAGTTACCTTGAAAATGTATTTTGTATGTTTTATTTTTCTTTTTTTTTACGTAATTCAGAGATTTTTTCTGAATTTCACTGGAGTTATAAGGAACCTTCAATTATCGGGAGCCCCAATGCAACATTGGGAACATTTGCAGCTTAGTACAGCTTAAAGGAACATGAACGTACATATTTGATTTCTTACTCTATTGCTCATAGCGTTGATCTCGAGACGAGATGAGAATTCAGGTTTTCTCGTCTCGTGTCGTAAATGTTTTTAAAAGTCTCGTCTCGAATAAAAATTTCCTCGTCTCGTTTTGTAAATTTTTGTAAAAAAAATGTGTCCTAATTTCCTTCTTAGTTTCATGTAAAATTTATCAGAATTCTTCCAGGTTACGACGAGTGCACGAAAGATTGATATAACAACAATTAAATCATATTTATTATTGAAGTAAATTGTGTAATGACTTGCGTATCTTTAAACGTTGATAAATGATCTTTATTGGGTTCATACAATTACCTTATCAAGTTATATATATATATATATATATATATATATATATATATATATATATATATATATATATATATATATATATATATATATATATATAGTATGGCGTTAAATTCGTTGTACAAAAGCAGATGAGTGATTCCTGAGAGTAAAACAAACAAAAAAACAAGTTCCAATAAACATAGGGTCCATAGCTTTAAAACTATGAGATCTACTGTAGTCGGGTCAAGACTTCACTTAGGAACTAGTATGTGTTCTATCCAAATATACATATTTTAAAATCCTAAGGTACCCACCCAACAATTTTTATGAAGGTAGTTGGAGAGTACTTTATACCATAAGCCCGTAGTCAAACTCCCTCTACAAAAATTGTTGTGGAAGTGCCTCAAGATTCTGAAACACGCATTTTTGGATAGGGCACATACTAGTTCCTAAGTGAAGTCTTGATCCGACTACGGTAGGTCCCATAGTTTTGGAGCTATGGACCTTTAAAATTAATTTTTTCCTGTTTTTGGCAGCCTATAACATGTAAACGATGGAGTTTTCCCCCTATGTTTATTGGAACTTTTTTTTGTTTGTTTTATTCTCAGGAATCACTCCTCTACTTTTGTAGAACGAATTTAGCGCCATACTATATATATATATATATATATATATATATATATATATATATATATATATATACTAATTATTAATCATTTAACACTAAACAGTGTTTGAAATTGAGATGTAACATTTGGGTGAACTAGTCATACCTACAAAACTCGACAATTTTCTTGACTCTCCTCGATTCACTTCTCACTTTATATGTACGAAAGAAGGAGCATATACATGGATAAGCATACCCTATATTTTTGAAAACGGGAGATCATATGTCTACCGAAAGTGCTAGTGTTTCTTGTGAGTACTCTACAATTTGTTTCCTCCGATGATTTTTTGTCCCGATCTTTGCTTGAATTTGTCCCTATGCATATTTTATAGACTTAAAAATACTAGAGGCAGTCACCAGAAAATAATGAGTACACATCTTACACATCCTCTCGTCAAAAATTTTCGGAACGAGTCGAATCGACCAATTTTAATTCGTTTTCTTTCCCACAGAGAGCATCTGATCCTTTGTACAACACTGAGGTCAGTTTATTGGCAAGTTAATATGGAGGATGTATGTATTTTTCCTTTTTCTTTGCTTGTTACTTAAAATGTTCTGCAAATAACTTCAATAACTTTTGAAACTGTTTGTCTTTACTTGAGCATATGCGTGAAGTGGTTTATTACGAACACGACAAAACGAACTGTGATAGATTAATTACATATAATCCGCTTAGAAACACTGCTGCTTGCATTTTAATTCCAAAACCGGCCGCCTGCACTCGTTCGCTGGTCAGGTAATAACGGAAAAATAGTACTTTATATAAAATGAGTTAATATAAAGGACTCCGTTAAAAGAGAAATGCAATTGTCAATTTACGAAGCTATCGTGAAATTTAGGATGTTTCGTGTTCATTTGGAGCTAAATGTTTTTTTCAGCAGCGAGATTGTATGAGACTTATCTCATCCCGAAGGCGAGAACACTCACCACTTTTTTGCAAGGGATCAATACAAATATAAGTTCCCGCAACATTTAGCTGTTTCGTCAGATATGTGCTAATCTTTACTGGAATAGGAACTGATATATCCTCAATAAAAATATTTTGACAAACAACAACAAAATCGAGTTGTGGGAAACGACACACCGTTGTTTGAGAGTAACTTTCGAAAGAAGACTTTATATAAATTTCCTACCTTGTAAATTCAAGAGGTTTCCTTACTCTATGATGTTTATGTTTAAAAAAAAGATGCCATGGAATTTGTTACTGAAACAACAAATACAAATGCCAGTCTCAAACACCACTCATGAAAATCTATGGTAAAAACATTTCTATCTCCAAAACCAGCCTGAAATGTCACACACTCTTCAAGTGGATAAATATCACACATTACAAATAATAGTAAGAGACGTTCTATTGGTCCCCAACTGGCTTCATTTGTACTCAAGCAGAAAATTTACTCTAACCGCCCTCGTAAATAACACTCCAAATGGCACATGTTTTGTGTCGAAGTGATACGTTGTTGCCATCACTATAATTATATTATCAATAGATACATTATGTAATAATAATAATATTATAATAATACAATCATTAAAGGAAATCAATATAATAGTATGGACAGGGGCGGTCAAGGACGGATTTCTGGGAGTGGCAAAGGAGGATTGTATTTTTTTTTCTCATCGGGCTTTTGCGGCACTGATGCCTTACGTGGAGGGGGAAGGAAAGGGGCGAACCACTTAACATGTTTGGTTCGTACAAGCGTTATATTGTGGAAGTTACATAATATTAAAAATATGATATATTTAAGACTAAAATAAGCACATATCATGAAACTAATGATTGATTTCTTTTTTCTTTTCATTAAAACCTATCCAAATTGAATTAAAATAAATGAAATATTTCAGTTTAACATTCCAGAACTATGCCCTTCAAGGTAAGGGAGACGAAAGGAGGATGCAACGAAAACAAAAGTAACGAAAATCTAGATAAATCTGTCTTTCTGCGAAGACTACTGAAAAATCAGTAAGCAAGACGGTGAAAATTGCAACATCACTTTCTTTTTCAGCAAGTCAACTGGAAGGCCACCCTCAACTGGAAGCACTTGTTGAATTATCCCTCCCATGAAACTGTCCCTTCTCATTCAGTCACTGAGTGACGTGACTTAGTTGCGTCACTGCTTGTGAAAAGATAGGCAACCGACTAGCGATGACGAGGGTTAGAAAATAAATAAGAGTAGTTTAAATTTGGATTATTTAAAATTGGACTAACCACTAATTATGTTTCTATATGGGAGTGGGAAAACATGATGTGTACTGTACGTTTAAGCAGGAAACCAAATCTCAAACTTATCAATTAAATTTAAAATAGTTCAAGTTCAGTGGTGAAAACGAAATATATATATATACTGCTAAGCAGGCATATAGAAGCTAATACTTCATTCTATTAAAGTATAGATCATCCGTTACAACGAATGTTATGAGGACTTGTGAGATTGACACGTCTTACAATGTATGCTTTTCCAAGAATTGCAGAATTTTCGTTACCTTTGCACTCCTCTCGAGCCTCTATAGTTTGCTTCTGACAAAAGGAAAGTTTTCTGCATCAATAAGTAACTATTCCAAGAAACAAACTGTGTGATTCTAGCGACTGCAAAAATGTTTTTGATATGTTTCAAGTCAGATATAAATGCCTGTTTTTTGTTTCGTTACATAAAATACATTATTATCTTTTATATCTATATGACCACTCGAAAAAAATACTAGAGAAAAGAAAAAATGAAAATGTTCTTCAGGGAGGGAATTACATTTTTGTCACACGGAATATCCCATCCACCATCCCCATTAATTCGTACACTGTACCAGCTAATGTTTTATGACCTAATTACGTCACTTTGTGCCAACTAGGTTGCTGCTTTATTTGGAGTCGCAGGGAAGTGCTATTTGAACCATTTCCCAAACAAATAACTTTCAAGCAAACATCCTTCAGGAATTCATTCTGGTGATGGGCATTTTTGCTACCCCTCACTCACCCTCACCCTCAATCAATTCCCTCATCCTTACCCTCATTCACCCTCACCCTCAATCGTCTTCCTCACCCTCATCCACCCTAACCCTCAGTTGACTCCTTCACCCTCATCCTCAGGCACCCTCACCCTCAATCAACATTTTCACACTCGCCCTCAGCCGCCCTCACCCTCAATCGACTCCCTCACCCTCATCCTCAATCACCCTCACCCTCAGTTGATTCCCTCATACTCGCCCTCAGCCACCCTCACCCTCAATCGACACTTTCACCCTCACCCTCAGCCACCCTCACCCTCAATCGACACCTTCACCCTCACCCTCAGACACCCTCACCCTCAGTTGACCCCCTCACCCTCACCCTCAGCCACCCTCACCCTCAATAGACTCTTTCACCCTCTCCCTCAGACACCCTCACCCTCATCTACCGAAATGAGGGTGAGTGAGAGTGAGGGCGGCCCTCTTGAGGGCAAAAATGAGTGAGGGTGCCCATCTCTGGTCCAGTGTCGCACGATACGCCATGACCCACGTACCGTCCAACCATGGAAAATCGAACATCCCGAAAACTCGTTCCCTTTTATGAGCACCTTTTGGGGTGTATTCATTCCCTTTTATGAGTACCTTCTGGGGGTGTATTCATTCCCTTTTATGAGCACATTTTCCAACCCCTATTTTAACATAGCAGAAATCACACAAAGATTACGAACACACGAGAGCTGATAAAAGAGTATGGGCTATTTTCTAACCACTATTTAGCATAGCACAGATTACACCCCTATTCAATTCAGCAGAGAATATGAATCAGTATCAGCGGTGTACTCGTTCCCTATTTCAACCCCTATTTTAATATAGCAGAGCTATTTTTACGGGGCTAGCTACCCCAACCCTCCTCCTTTCGCATCCAGGGCTTGGGACCAGCAATGGAGGAGTTAAAAATTAGGCTATTCATTTTGTAGCCTTTTACGACCATTCTTTTAACATAGTAGAGCAAAGATTTAAAAAATAACATTACCATTTAACACCTCCCACACACACATACACACATAGTTTACGGAGAAATCAATCTCACGCCAGTGACCATCACACACATGGTTTATGGAAAACTTTATCTCGCGCCATTGACCATCACATTATCATAAACGAATACAGCATAATATCATTAGCATAACATCAGTAGTGGTGAGTGAGAATTTGTTTTGAAATCGCGTAGTGAATAACCAGATGCACGACATGCTAGATATAGAAAACAATAGTGTCCACAATATTGAGATAAATCACCTTGAATACGTCTATTATTCCATGTATAATACAAATAGTTCCGTTTTAAAAACCTTGTATCATATTTTATATAGGGTGGTATATCATAGCTATCGAAATACTCTCCCACACACATATTAGATATATAAATTGCAACTCAATGTTCACCAGCCTTATTACTGGATTGAGTATTTATAATTATGGCTGCCGGAAATGTATGAGGAGAAATTTCTGCTGAATGGTGTTCAACTACGTATTAAACTAATTCCAGCTAAACCTGCATTTTGTCTAATGAGTGAAGCAGATGCTGATGGAAAAGTTGTAATTACAGATGCAACATTGCTTGTGAAAAAAAATGATGCGTCACCCGCAGTTAAAACAGCACAAAATAAAGTATTACAAAATCCTAAATTTAGAATAAAATATTTTATAAGAAAAGTGCAGGTGAAGACAGAAACTTTGCCACAAGGAATTATGGATACTACACCTCCAGATCTGTTTTCTGGCATAGTGCCTAATCGTATTATTATTGGGTTTGTTACTAATACTGCTTTCAATGGTACTTATCAAAAAAACCCGTTTACTTTTAAGCATTTTAGTAAGTAGTAATAAAAAGGCAGTTCTGCGCCACTGACCCTCTACCCACGTTCTCAGTCCCGCCTGAAGCAGACAATGAATTTCCCAGTGCCGCCTGACACACTATGCCGGAAGACACAGGGAGGATACGAGAAATCGAGCATCTTGAACCGTCCACCCACGGTCTTTTACGACCTCCATTTCAGGGGTGTATTTGTTCCCTTTTATGAGCAATTTTTAGGGGTGTACTCGTTCCCTTTTATGAGCACATTTTCCAACCCCTATTCGAACATAGCAGATAACACATAAGATTACGAACACATGGAAGAGCAGATAATACATAGCAGAGACTACGTAACATAGCAAGGCTGTACTCGTTCCCTTTTGTGAGCATATTTTCCAACCCCTATTTTGAACATAGCAGATAACACATAAGATTACGAACACATAGAAGAGCAGATAATACATAAAGCAGGGGTGTACTCGTTCCCTTTTATGAGCATATTTTCCAACCTCTATTTTAACATAGCAGATAACACATAATATTACGAACACATATAAGAGCAAAAGACTACGTAACATAGGAAGGGTGTATTCAACCCCTATTTTAACATAGCACATATTACATAAGAATATGTAACATAGCAGACCTAATACAAGAGTATGGCTTATTTTCCAACCCTTATTTTACCATAGCAGAGAATACATGGAGACTACGAGCACATAGTAGAGCAGATAATCTTTTATGAGTACACCAACCCTTATTTTAACATAGCAGAGATGTATTCATTTAGGGGTGTATTCATACTCTTTTATGATCAATTTTCCAACCCCGATTTTAACATAGCAGAAATTACATAAGATTCATTCCCTTTTTTCAACCCCTATTTTAGCAGACAATGAATAGCTATGTAACATAGCAGAGCTAATACAAGTGTATGGTTTATTTTCCAACCCCTATTTTAACAAAGCAGAAATGACATAAGAATACGTAACATAGCAGAGTTAATAAAAGACTATGGCTTATTTTTCAACCCTTATTTTAACATAACAGAAATTACATAAGAATAGGAACACATAGAAGAGCAGATAACACACTTTATGGAGACTACGAACACATAGCAGGGATGTATTCATTCCCTTTTATGATCATTTTAGGGGTGTATTCGTTCTCTTTTATGACCACTTTTTTCAACCCCTATTTGAACATAGCAGATAATACACAGACAATACGAACAAATATTTTTACAGCACTCATATGTAATAATGGGGTGTACTCATTCCCTTTTATCAACCCCTGTGTAACATAGCATTCGTCAATTACTGCATGTCCCAAAAGCACTGACCATCGAGGTCAAAAGTCAAACTCGAAAATGGAGCCACATTTAGTAATTGGTCATCAGGTACTACATGTCTCAAAATTAGTGGCCATCGAGGTCAAAGGTCAAAATACTTAAAACCCAATAACTCGAAAACGGAGCCACATATTGAGGTGAAGTTTCCACATTTAGTAATTGGTCATCAACTAATACAAGTTCCAAAATAATAATCATCGAGGTCAAAGGTCAAAATACTTAAAACCCAATAACTCGAAAACGGATCCACATATTGAGGTGGTGTTTCCACATTTAGCAATAGGTCATTTACTACCAGTTCCAAAATAATGACCATCGAGGTCAAAGGTCAAAATAATTAAAACCTAATAACTCGAAAATGGATCCGCATATTGAGGTGGTGTTTCCACATTTAGTAATTTGTCATCAACTACTACAAGTTCCAAAAATAATGACCATCGAGGTCAAAGGTCAAACTCGGAAACGGAGCCACATATTGAGATGACGTTTCCACATTTAGTAATTGGTCATCAACTACTACAAGTTCCAAATATAATGACCAACGAGGTCAAAGGTCAATCTAGTAAACGAAGTCACATATTGAGATGACGTTTCCTCATTTAGTACATTTGTGTGATCTATTCAATTTTGTACCAAGCATAAAAAAGTGAGTGGCTTATTTACTTTTGTATTAATGAGAAAGAAATCAAAGAAACATAATTTTAACTAGCGCAGAATTTCTGTAACGCAAAAATTAATTTGGATGGACTAACAAGAAAGATAACTGAGAATTTTATATCATCTTGTATTATTTAAACAAAACGAAGGGCTAAATTTGAGAAAGCGAACATGGGCCATTTTACTTAAATTTGAATGGAGTTTTTAGCTTTGTATGAACCAGAAAAAAAGTGAAGAAGGTTCATTTTAACTAGTTCAATATTTCTATACAATTTTGTACTACCCAAATTTTATTTTTGTACCAATCAGAAGAAAATAAAAGAAGGTTCATTTTAACTAGCTCAGCATTTTATACCTTTTTGTGCTATTCAAATAATAGAGGGAACAAACTTCAGTGGTCTATTTTATTTTTGTACCAATCAGAAGAAAATTAAAGATATGCCATTTTAACTATTTAAACAAACGAAAAGATAAATTTGAATGATCTATTCAATTTTGTACCAACGAAAAATGCCATTTTATCTAGCTCACAATTTTATATCATTTTGTACTACTCAAATAATCAAAAAACCGAAGAAGGATCATTTTAACTAACTCAGACTTTTATACCATTTTGTACTACTCCAATAAACGAAGGAATAGAGTGTGTAGTTTTATACCAACCAGAAAAAAAGAAGTGAAGATTAAGTGGATTATTTTCTTTTGTACCAACTGGAAAAGAGATGAAGAGCTACTTTAACTAGCTTGGAATTATATATCATTATGTACTGTTTAAACCCTTTTTAAATTCCGAAATATTCTGTTTTTGTATCAATCAGAAAAAAGAGAAAAAAGACCATTTTAACAAGCTCAGAATTTATATACATTTTGTACTAATCAAATATACGAAAGAATAAATTTAAGTGACCTATTCAATTTAACTAGCTCAGAATTTTACTACTCTAATAAACAATGGAGTATTTAATTTTTATACCACCGAGAAAAACAAAGAAAGGACTTATAATTTGTGTCAACTCTAAAAAGGGCCATTCTGTATTATTTCAACAAACAAAAGGAAAAAGCAAAAAAGGACCATTTTAAACTACTCTAATAAACGAAGGCATAAATATGAGTGAGACCAGAGAGAAAACCGAAGAAGGCCCATTTTAAGTAGTTCAATATTTCTGTACAATTTTGTACTACCCAAATAGACGAAAGAAGGGCCATTTTATACTTTTTTGTACTATTAAAAACTGAGGATAACTTGAGTAGTCTAAGTTTTTGTACTCATTCGAAGAAAAGTAAAGATGATACATTTTAACTAGCTCAGCTTTTTCATACCTAATGTTCTAACCATTTATAACAGGCTTAGATTTTTATGCCTTTTTGTAATATTTGTACAAAACAGAATAAAAGGTACACAAATAAACAAAGGAATAAATTTGTAATAACCACAAAAAGCGAAGAAAGACCATTTGAGTGGCCTATTGAAATTTATACCAACGAGAAATCTCATTTCCAGGCCATGTTTTACTATTTAAACAAAGCGAACATTGACTCAGAATTTTATATCATTTTGTAATACTCATATTGGGATGGATTATTTAGTTTTGTACCAAACAGAAAAAGGAAACAAAAGTATAAATTTGTACTGACCAGAAAAGCAAAGACATTTATTGGGGGTGTACTATTTCCTTTTATACCAACAAGAACCATTTTAACTGGCTTAGAATTTTATACCTTTTTGCAAAAATTTGTACCAAAACGGAAAAAAGCAAGGAAACGCCATTTTAACTAGCTAGGCATGTTATAACTTTTTGTGCAACACATTTGAGTGGTCTACCCAATTTCTTGACCATGTTGTACTTTTTAAACAAACAAAGGAATAAATTTGTACTAACCCGACTCAAAATTTTATATCATTTTGTGAAGGAATAAAGTTGAGTGACCTATTACATTTGGTACTAACTCAAACAAATGAAAAGAATAAATTTGAGTGGCTTAAGCAAAGAAGGTCAATGGTAACTAGCCTTTTTGAGCTATTAAAATAAACGAAGGGTTAAATTTGAGTGACCTATTGAAGAATGAATAAATTTTGTTTGCAATTAAAAAAGCGGAGAAGGTCTATTTTTAAATAGTTCAGTATTTATGTACTTTCAGTACGAACCAGAGAAAACCAAAGAAAGATCATATTCTGCTACTGAAACAAACGAAGAAAAAATTGTGTGACCTATTCACTTTTATAGCAAGCAGAAAAAGCCCCTTTTAGTTTTATACCAACCACGAAGGTCCATTGGCGGGAGCTCATGTGGTTCGGATTCCACGTTAGTCAGTAGGTCCACGTTTCATATAGCCTCGCTGCTGAACGGGACGTTAAACCCAAAATCAACTCAACTCAACGAAGGTCCATTATAAGAAGCTCGGTATTTTTATACCATTTTGTATTACTCTAATAAATTTGGGTGGTCTATTTTATTTTTGTAACAATCAGAAGAAAAGCTTAGAATTTTATACCTTTGTGAAGGATTAAAATAAACGATTGGTTCATTTAGTTGTGGTGTTACATTTTGTATATTTTTGTGCCATCCAGAGAACAAGTTAAATTGACTCTCGCGTCACTAAGTAAGGCTCATAAAATATTTGAACTTGAGATTTAACAAACCAGAGTTGCGTCATAATTGTGTAGAACAGACTACATAGCAATTAGCGTTCTAAAGAAAACTGATGAATGACGACGAATCATAGCAGCATGCTTGGCCATTTTGAATCACAGCAGAAGGATCAGCTCATCAAGGAGAAGAAAAGTTTTTTAAAGATCCATGTTGAACACCATCTATAAAGAGTGCTGAATTTAAGCAACGTTACGAATGCGTTACCTAACATTTGTATTGCTAGTATAGTGAGGGTCCTAAGGTACTGCCTATTGCTCAATGATTCAATTATTTTTTTAGACTTTCTTTTCTCGTCTAAGTCCAAAAAGACAAATATATATTTTTGCATTTATGTATTTTATTATAATGGAATATAAGTTTATGGAGTATATTTAGAAAATAATAGAACATACATCATGATGTTATATTAACGAATTGTTTCTTTGCATTGCTTGAAACATATTATTAAACACGGAGAATGCATAGAATGCTTTTATTGTAGGTATATAAAATTATTTATTTGATTTGTTTTTGCTGAAGAGCATGGAAATTGTTTATGTTTCACCAAGAGAAAAAGAAATTCAGCGTGCAAACGAAAAACCTATACTGTTAATCCACCCGTCTGACCCCGATTTGCCAGATGAATTACGTGATAAAGTGAGAATATTATATCCAACACAAAAAATAGAGGAATTGTATTATTTTAGACGCTATAATATATATAATGATGAAATACTCCCGGAAAGTGATGATGACAGTGTTTCAAATATTAACTGTTTTGAAATGGAAGCTAATGAGTGCGAGTGTAATAGTGAAAGTATTAGTGATACATGTGTTATACAATTATTTAATGAGTATACATCAAATTCAGTATTATTATGTGAAGCATGTTCTGAACATAATGAAAATGAAAAAGATCACAACTGTTTGCTGCAGTATGATTACGAATTATTACAAAAGGTGTGGACGATCTTAATTAAACGTGAAATGAGAGAGAAAATCTATAAATGTTATTTAAAGAAGCATTTTAAAGGTTATAATATTAAGAACACCTATACTTTGGAGAAAAAATTTAATTTGTTATATGAATACATTACAGAGTGTGATTATTATATCAAAGAAATAGTAGAAATGTTTTTAGAGAAAGATAAACAATTATTTAATTCTGTAAATGAACACTGAGACACTGTAGCATATGCATTTGATTGTGTAAGAATAGAAGAACATTTTAGAGCTAAAATTACAAAGGGTTACAGAGAATTGAACTGTTAACTATATTATTTTATAAATGGATCAATTTGTAGTACTGTAATATTAAGAATTTAATAGATTACAAACATTGGACTAGCACATGTAAATAATAGTTAGAGCTAAAATACTGAATTACCGGCAACTGAATTGTCAGTGAGAGTCAATTTAAATTGTTCTCTGGATGGCACAAAAATATACAAAATGTAACACCACAACTAAATGAACCAATCGTTTATTTTAATCCTTCACAAAGGTATAAAATTCTAAGCTTTTCTTCTGATTGTTACAAAAATGAAATAGACCACCCAAATTTATCAGAGTAATACAAAATGGTATAAAAATACCGAGCTTCTTATAATGGACCTTCGTGGTTGGTATAAAACTAAAAGGGGCTTTTTCTGCTTGCTACAAAAGTGAATAGGTCACACAAATTTATTCCTTCGTTTGTTTCAGTAGCAGAATATGGTCTTTCTTTGTTTTTCTCTGGTTCGTACTGAAAGTACATAAATACTGAACTATTTCAAAATAGACCTTCTCCGCTTTTTAATTGCAAACAAAATTTATTCATTCTTCAATAGGTCACTCAAATTTAACCCTTCGTTTATTTTAATAGCTCAAAAAGGCTAGTTATCATTGACCTTCTTTGCTTAAGCCATTCAAATTTATTCTTTCGTTTGTTTGAGTTAGTACAAAATGTAATAGGTCTCACAAATTTATTCCTTCACAAAATGATATAAAATTTTGAGTCGGGTTAGTACAAATGTATTCAAGAAATTGGGTAGAACACTCAAATGTGTAGCACAAAAAGTTGTAACATGATGAGCTAGTTAAAATGGTGTTTCCTTGCTTTTCTTACTAATCCCATGTTACGAAATGAAATAATTAACCTGCCCACAATGTCTTTGTAATCAGGTGACTTATGATTCCCTAGAAAGTTACTGCACACTTCTCGAAAGGTCTCCCAAGCCTCACTTTCCACTTCATTAAGCTTAGAATAAAATGTAGTATCCTTAAAAACGTCTTTTATTTGAGATCCCGTAAAAACACCTTCTTTCACTTTGGCCTCGCTGAGTCTTGGAAATAGTTTTCTGAGATGATTAAATGCTTCACCATCCCGGTTCAGGGCCTTGACGAAGACCTTCATGATCCCTAATTTGATATGAAGGGGTGGTAAGAATATTTTCTCCGGATCCACGAGACTTTCATTAGGCACGTTCATCTCCCCTGAGACCAGTTGCTTCCTTGGCTGCCATTTTGTGATGGTGTATTGAACTTCGGCTCGAATATCCCAATAACACAAGAAGCACCAGTCCTTTGTGTAACGTCCTTGTAAAACTTCGAATGATGGCAATAACCTTAAGGTCAGCGCATACAGACCACTGGAACTATCCGTACTTTATTTTCTGCAATTCGCATCTTGGTTTAATAGATTCTATTGTTGAAGTCGTGATGCAAGAAACAGGGCCTTAGACTTGGGAAGGTTTAAGTCTCTGATCAGATCATTCAGCTCTTCCTGACTTATCACATGTGGTTCATTAGTGTCAGGCACTGGAGCGTGATTGGGATCTGACTGTGTACTCGAAGATTGTGCAACATCCTCACAAGCAGCAGGTTCTTCATCGGATGAAACACTGCACAGGGGGTATGAGTCTGGTGGTACGGGTACAGGCAGACAAACATCATGTTTCACAGGTCTCCTCGCGGAATCCAAGTTAGGATACTGTATTTTATGCATCATGTTTTTTTGAGAAACATTTTATATTAGTCAAGCAGAAGTAACAGTCTGAAACATGATCACGGGGCTCACGCCAAACCATAGGTACGGCGAACGGCATCGATTTATGTGTACCTTTCAACCATCATGTGAGAGTACGCGCACACGAGTTACAACTTTGTTTCGGAGCCCAAATGCGATCCTGGTCGACGATTTTACACCCGAAGTACAGATGGTAGGCTGTCTTCAGGAACGGTGACAATGACCTACTTTGTTCTTTGAAAAGCACTTCCCCACATATCTAGCAGAATGAATCTGTCGAATTGTTGCAAGTTCTCGGCATGTTCGTTTAACACAAACGTCAATATTTCACGCAGAAATATTTTTCACCTACGGTATACATAGACACAGCGCAACACCACATTCTAACATGAAGACCAACTCGAAACTGAAATATTTGCTTGACGTGGTGTATGTCTTGGAGCCTTTTTTCAACAATTTGTCTGTCGTCTAGAGCCAACGAATGATCGCAAGTTGATTATGAAACCTTTCTCCGTCAATAACGTCTAGATTTTAGTGTATGCAGTGCGGAACGACAATAAATCCTTGCAACCCAAGAGGAGGGGGTACGTTTCCGGGGGGGGTCGTGAGCTAGAGAAAAGAATGTTCCTGGGATATAGCCTAGTACCAGTTCTTGGATTAAGATAAAAATTCAGAATAATGCACTCCAAACACGGAAAACACAGATTAAATACGAAAAATACGATTTTTCTGTCAATTATGGAAACAGCACCCCGCCAAAAAAAAAACTTACGTGCTGGAACTTTCTCGATGAGATATTCGTAATCAGCGTCTCGAAATCTACCCGGTACACCCTTTCACCTTCGTGGGAGAATTTTCATGCACACCAGTGTTTTCATTACAGACAGCTTTGTGCCTTCATAAAGTATTTTTCTAAGATATGTGTTATCAGGTAAATTACTGTATAATGTGTATTCATTTTCATTTTCATGTATAGTAAAGGCTTCATGCTTTCATAAAGTGCGTATTTTTCCTTTATTTAAGGGTAATTGGGCAGTTTATTCTCTGTTGTATTCTCGAGCAACCAACATAATAAGTACAGTGCTGTATTTTCTAAGGAAACACTTGTATTATTCTTTCTAACCCCATTTCCGATAACCCGACATTTTCGGCCACCTTCGGTAGACCTTAGGCCGAGTTTCGGGACTCTACTATGTTATTTATAAAAATGGTTTACTTTGTTTTCATAATTCACGTAAAACAGGATAAATTATTATTATTATTATTATTATTATTATTATTATTATTATTATTATTATTATTATTATTATTACATTCAATTATATCATTACTATTTGAACTGTGTGAAACCCGAGTGCTCTAACTACATTTCGCTGATTTCTTAGTTCAAGTATGAAATAATTCGCGTTTCGGTATTTCAAATCAAACCTTGTGGCAAAACAACTAAGTGTAGAAATTGACGCAACAGGCATTTGAAGCCTATTTTCCAAAGATAATAGTTAGTGTCAATTAGTCACTGTTTCAGTAAGGAACGATAAAATGTCAACTCTGTGTGACTTCAGACAGCTTATGTTATTTCCTTCATTTCTTGTGCTCATAGTGATGTTCAAGGTAGTACATAACAAACATAGCAGAATACCCATTTCTCGCGTGGGAATACTAAGATTTATGGAAAACATTTGAAAGATATATAAAATATTTTCTTGGTTTCGAAATATTTGTCAACACAAGTTCGTTTTCGATTAAATTACGCTTACAAGTGCTCAATAAATTGCTCCTAAATAACTTCTCACAACGTCGAGCCGGAGTCGAAACGCTCTTTAGCATTTGGAAACAGTGGATTAACTCCAATCCATAGAAATAGTTAGGCACATATTATATTCAATCCCCATCAACTCTAAATAAATATTTTTAAAGGAGCCTTTAAATGTATTTTGTCAAAGTTGTAGCCAACTTAATACGTTTTTTTTTTTTTTTTTACATCCAAAATCGGAATATATTTCTGTTTTGTGGAAATTGTTTCTCAAAATTTATATTCCTCGAAGAGCATTTTCCATAAATCAACCTTATGTCTTTTTTTCCAGGTTGATACTTAGACTACAAGGAACACCATCTCAGTGATCCAAGCCGTTTTTAATAAAATTTACCAGGTAGATACTACACATGAAATAAGCGAATACATTTTTTTTTTATTTTCTGCAGAAAAACTGTTTTGGTTGGCAAAAGACCCCACCCAAAATTTTGAAAGTAGACATCCGATGAGCAGGAACAAGTATACCGAGACGAATGAAATTTTTTATAGATATTGTAGACGTAAAATAAGGGAATACGTGTTTCGTATTTTCCTTTTAAAAAACGGTTAGGTGAGGCACACCCCTCTTCAAACGTATGATCACGAAATATCAAAATTTGTAATAAGTGTAATTCAAAAGTAACTTAAGTACATGAAGAATTGCAACGAAACAGTGCTTAGGGATAATACGCAAAAAAGTAAGCGAACACGTCCTTTTTTATTTATTTTTTGCTGAAAAAGCAATGCGGAGGCAAAATCTCCACTCTCAAAAATTTGACACGCGACTCCACTTGCACAGGAAGAAATAGACCGAAGTGAATGAACCTGTGCACACATATACTAGACATAAAATGAAGGAATACGAGTTTCGTATATTTAGGAAAAATGGTTGTATAGGGCATAGGTCCCTTCAAACCTATGATTACGAAATATCAAATTTGGTAATCAATAAAGATCGGAAGTACCTAAAATACAGTTCGCGGATAAAAATGTTAAAAAAGAAGTGTAAGTTCAAATTACTAGCAAACTCTTGCGCCGTGTGCTTATTCATTCAGAAACAGACGTCTTGGGGCTGCGGTTGTTCAGTGGTAGAGCGTTGACCTCTGGTGCATGGGGTCCCTGGTTCGATTATAGCTCGCGCCAAGTAGATTTTGTGGTTTACAAACACCGTGTGTATAGGTCTTCTCGGGGTTTTCCATTTCCTCCTACTTTATTCATTCCACCATTGCATTCATGTCTCATTATCGCCGTCTTCTTTAGCCTAGCCAGTATAACCGGGGGACATAAACTGAAATATTTCATTTCATTTCAAGAAACACACGTCTCGATCGAGTAAATATTCCTGGATGCAATCCAATTAGTCCTTTTCCTCCACCTCTCCTTGTCTAAAGCAGTCTGTGTGACGTAATAATCGTTCCATTCAGACGGAAAGAAACAGGAAAAATATCTACCAGCTTTATAGCTCTAAAACCGTCTCTTTCATTCGCTTGTTCTGAAATGTCATTTTAGAGTCTAAATAAAGAATTTTCACAAAATATTTCCATAGCTTCATAAACACCTTTATTCCATTCTTTCCCTTCTTCAGAAACTGCATATCACATCAAACTAGGAAGATGCTTCTTGTGAAATCTATGGAAATTGTCAATCACGATAGCAGGTTTTGTGCTTCTCAAAGTCTGTAATGCGGGCGCAGAGTTCAAAAAAAAAACACTGACAGAAATGAGTGTTATTCAATTATTAATTTCATTTTGTCTCCCAGTAATTCCAGCAAATGTTCCAGGAGCGTCATTTGGGCAGGACAGGAGGGTGTAATTCCCCCCTCCGTGAGTTTGACAAACACATATTGTTTGATCAAATGTATAGTTAAACACTGATGTAAAAAGTGAAACTCTTATGTCAGCGAAGAATCCTTCACCGAACAAAATTTTAAATGACACTGATTTTAGCAAAGCTATAGAGTTACGATAGCACATTGCTAAAGCACATACATTTTATTTCAAGAGTCGAAGATTTGATTCCAAGCCATGTGCGTTCATAGTGGATATTGGAAGAAAGAGATTCAAATATGGAGACAGAGAGAGAGATGATTTACTTATGCAACTTTAGAATTGGAGAAAAATGATCGGGCAGCATCTATATTATGACGAAATTTGTGATTTTTGAAACAGAAGAACGAAAGATTCCGAATTGTGAGGATTACGTCAGGCAGTTGTCGAATTAAGGTGGAGAACTCCTTTTAGAGCATCAGATGATTGCTAAGGGAGAGAAAGGCCTGAAGATCAGCGGAATTAAGAATTTTAAAAAATCTTCCGCTCACGAGACGAGTTTCGAACTCTTTCCTATCGAACCATGACTTTACCCGTTCCGCAACGGAGAACTCTATGCTGTCATTCATATACTTTTCCTTTAGTTATGTTTAGAATCTAATCGAATGAAACATTCCAAAATTTGACTCAGTGGGTGCGCTGCTGACATTGAACGTACCTCTCTTGTAGTTTTGTTACAGGGTGCATAATGAACTTTCCTTTACTCAGGAACACTTTTTAAGGCAGTAAAAGTTTATTGTTACCGTGTTGGATAGAACTGTCTAATAAAGTGGTACAAATACTCAGATATAAATAACCTTTTGCGAAGCTCTAGTGGAAAATGAAATAAATCGTCGTAAACATGTTAGACTTTTGAAAAGAAAAAAGTTAAAAAAAAGAGCAATGGAAACACGCATATTCCACTTGGATACAAAGCTATAACTTTAAAAAACAGCGCGCTTACGTCATTATACCTTAGATGAATAGCTAGTGTAAGGGACTACTACGTGGATGGTCCTAGATTCGAATCCCGACCGTTGTTATTGCTTTTCTTCATTTAGCTACGCTCATACTGTGCATTCCATAAGTTCAAATTGAATTAAATATAATCGCAGCTAGTTTAAGCCGAAAATAATTTCAAATGTTAGGTTTGTTATTACATGCTTTTTCCTTTAACTTGCGATGTTTCGACTTTATATTAAATCTTAGAACCTTAACTCATTTACCTACGTCCTATCATGATGATGTTTTGCACAACGACAGCAGTCGGAAGGTAATACAATATTCCATTGTTACTGTGATATATTTATATATCTTTAGAAATTTTTGATTCAGAAAAAACCGTACAGTGAACCGTATGATGCAACATCGACTCCTGAAGGAATTTCAAACGAATTTATTATACGTATAAATTACCATGTGAAAAATATACTGTCGAGATAAGACACAGAAACCATTCCTAGGAGAAGAGTGGGTGACATGTAAAAGTAATAGAAAACGAAAGATATTAGAAGCATGTGGTGTAACTAGTACAAGAGAAGTAGATATAAATGGAAATCCCCAACAATCGGCCTAAGGTATCATAAAATGTTATGATCCAGGAGAGGTATCGGAATAGCTTGAAGAGCCGAAGACCCTTCTCGAGACTCTAATTTTCTCTGATCATAACCTTGTGCTAGCTGAAGTGGATATTTAGCTGGAAAATATATTCATAATAAAAGTAGGCAAGAAGATCTTGAATACAAAAAAAAAAAAAAGTTGAAAAACGAGGAAGTAAGAAATCTTTCCGTTGCAAAATTCGAAGAAAATACTTAAATATGGAAAAGATAAGTGCGTTCAATAGCAGGCGGTGGGAGTGTAACCTCTTTACGGATCTGTGTCCTGCTGTTCCACCAACGAGTACTTTCAGACGATCTGAACTTAACTGGTTAGACATCAAAGAACATTTCCAAAAATGGATTAGAGAACTTTTCCCGGATCGCCCTCAGATCTCAACAATGAGATGAGCATCAAGCACCGAGAGGGTCGGATATCTTGTCTCAAAATCCTCACGGGCATTCAGATGATCGCTCAGACCACGACACACAAAAATGTCAGTCATACATGAACAAAAACACATTAAATAAAAGGCTATGCTTATTTATTAAATGCACTATACGTAAAAAGAATTTGTAGAAGAAAAACAATCACAACACTAAACACTGATATGGATGTAGACACTTAACTATGTCCGCAAACATAAAATTACTCTTCACATTTCACGAGATAACAGCCCCTTGAAATTGCATCATATATATATATATATATATATATATATATATATATATATATATATATATATATATATATATATATATATATATATATACGAATAAAATATTATATTTGGAGGTTTAGTACAAACACTTTACTCACACCACTAACTAGTTGCACATGGGGATTAGCACTGTGGATAACACTAAAGGTAATCCCACGACGTAAGTTTCTGGCTACTGCGAGAAGAATCCGTTAAAAGTTGACGGTATTATCCAGCAGAAGAAATGGAGGCAGTCGCACTGTATAATTAGGGCAGCGGTAGGCTCGTTTACTGATTATACGCACAGGGTCAGCGGACCCGAGGCTTCACTAAATGGAGGTTAGCCGCTGTACAAGCTGTTGGTCGGCTATGGGATGTACGCAACATTACTTAATTCTATTGATAATTCAACGAACGTGTTGGCTATATTGACATCCGGAGAAAACTCCTAGAGTTGAGGTTTCCAACTGTGAGCTGGGTTGACCTACTGCTCAATGTTGGCGGTTCGTTCTGAAATGTAATCAGATTAAGCCACCTGTATGGATATGCAAATTAAATGTTTAAAGAATTTGCGTTAATTCACAGTTCACTGGCCACAATGCAGAAGCAGGCGGAGAGTAGTTTGAACGTGAGAACGTGGAGATAAAAACGAACTGTGCGGTATGGTTGGTACTGGTCAGTCGTTCAAACATCTGGTCTGCTCTGGCCTGCCGCCAGTATTCCCATAAATAATTGAAGAAAGCACTTAATTTAGTTCCAAATAACTATATGATGTAGTCTTTGCATATTAATGAGTAAGGAAGAAACACAGAGGATCCAAGAAGTTGAAGTACGATTTTCATATATATATATATATATATATATATATATATATATATATATATATATATATATATATATATAGTACAGAAAATGAATGTGGTCTTTTTTACTAAAATCTCACGGTGAAAAAAGTTTCAGAAATACAGTATGTATGAGTGAACGATGAGAGGATCTTTTGCTCTAATTCGTGGGAAAGAAATCAGTTACTAGCAGCTGCTACCGAAGAAAAGAAATTATTTGATCGTAAAAATAAAAAATAAATTGAAGAATGATATCTGTCTTTCCATAATATACAGAGCGTCCACAAAAATTATTTATATAGCCTGGTGACGATTATAGGAGCATATTAAATTTTGCCTGCAGCAGGCTGCAGAAAACGTAGTAGTTTATCACAAACACAAAACAGCTAAGGAATTATGGGTAACAGAACAGATGTTGCAGAAAATGAAAGAAAGAAACGTGGAAATACGTTGATATAGAAAAGGGCAGAAAGATGTACACGAAGTTGAACAACGAGTTGTGATGGGGAACAGACAGAGTAAAGGAAGAGTTTTACAGAAGAAAATGTGAGAACATAGAAGAATTTAAAAAAAAAAGGAAAGTATGGGGAAATGTACAAGGAGGTGAACTCTATGGAACCTCGGAGGAAACACAAAGAATACAGTACATAAAAATTGTTGAAAGCTTATGTAGGGTTAAAAGCAGAGCCTCTGAGAAATGTCTTTAAACATAACTATAATAGCTGCCTCTTGTTATAATTATAACAAACATAGTAAGATTGTGAATCATAATTGGAGCATACTGAATCAGGGGCGTCATTTGGTAAAGGCAGGGAGCAATTTCTCCCAAATTTGAAGAAACACATATTTTGATCAGTGGCGTAGCCAGGATTTCGTTTAGAGGAGTGTCCGGGGCTCTTCCCGGAAAATGTTTGCCAAGGTGTAAACTGGAAACGCAATTTTAGGCTATATTCTAACGATCCTTACACATTTTGGGGGTTCGGGGGTCCTCCCCGGGAAAGGTTTGGCAATATGTAGACTGGAAATGCAATTTTAGTCTTTATTTTAACAACTTTTAAAAATTTCGACAGGGAGTCCAGATCACCCGGACCCTCCCCCGGGCTTGGACACTGATTTTGATCAATTGTATACTAATACAAAACGTGAAACTCTTACGTCCAGGAAGAACCGTGCCTTCCTCTGGCAAACTTTGAAATGATGCCCCTTTACTGAATGTAAGCAGAATCCATTCTCGATATCACTATATTAAAGAGGGAGGCCTAGTGGCTGATGCCACCCTTCCTATGTCAGTTGTGGGTTTCTCAATATACGTACTGTGGTAAGTATGGTTGAATAAAATACTGTATATCAAGCGTACCCATGTGGAAAAAATTCACATAAATTTATTACATTTAGAGCAAGATGAGACTCACCTTACAAAAACAAAGGCGGAAACCCTGAAAGAGATGTTTCACATTCCTTCTCACTGGCTGTTTCTGTTGAGCTTCCACTGTCAGCTGTATCTGTGGTGCTACCACGAAAATTATCATCACTGCCACCACCGCCGAAAATCACTGCCGAAAATTATCATTACTATCATCACTGCCACCACCTCTATCACTCTCGGCGGAAACCGCACACATATCAGCCTCTTCTTCATCACTATTTTCGGAATCTAAATTGACTTCGGTTCTTTCTATCTCTTCTTACATCAAAACATCCCGCAGCCAATATTGTTATTCAATTTTCTTCGCGTGCTTACATGCGTTTATCCAGCCTTCCTTTGTAATTTCACTTATGCAGCTTCCAGTTAGCTCCTTCAGCATCGTCAATGACATAAAGCCCAAGTTTTTCTACGCTATCTTCTCCTTTACCATACTCCAAATGAGCTAGGGCTCAGGTTTATTGCGACGCATATTTGATAGTAACTGAAGTTTGGTGAGATCTGTCTCGAAAGAGATATTATTACTTTTTAACCAGGTCAAAATGTCATTCTACTTGTTAGCACTCGTGGGTGTTTTATTTTTTTTATTTTTTATTTAATTTTTTTTCCACAGTGTGGTAGGTTGAATTATCAAGCACAAATATACAACCCAGTGGAAGGTTTGGAATTAGTTTTTCTTGCAGCCATTTCTTGTAAATGTTGCCATTAAGTTCATCATGGTAGTCTTCTGACTTCGATTTAGAGGAATATATAAGTCCAGCCCCCTCAATGATACTCATTTCAAACACTTCATGAACTACTATAGCCCTTTGACCTGCACTTTTGTTCTCATGAACACCAGGGATATCTTCGTCTTGCCAACATTTTTTCACTGTATAGTGCGTATGTAACCAAGTTTCATCAGTATACACAACTGGCTTCTTTGGTTCCTTTCCGTTTTCTCTTCAGAGTTCGTAAAAGAATATCCGTCAGTAGACAAGCGTCATTATAGCTCGCCGAGTCAGCAAAAATTTTAGCCCCGCCCCCAGTCACGTGGTATTATAGCTCCGACCCGACATCGCCCTCTCCCTAGCCCCGACCCTTTGTCCCGCCTCCTTAACCTTTCTTTCCCTCTCCCCTTGCTTCTTAGCTTCACCGTTTATGTTGATTGGTTGATAGAGGTCATGTGTCATATTTCATATTAAATCCCTTGTTTCTGATTGGCTGATAGTAACAGCACATAAAATAGCTCCACCTCCCAAGGTTGATTGGATGATCACAACACGTTCATTAGCTCCGCCTCTCTAGGTTGATTGGATGATAACACCTTGAAGCACGTCCCGCTCTTGGGTCACATGGTTTAGACAATACCTTTCAAACAATGTGTGGTTTAGACAATACCTTTTTACGAGCGTGGGAACTTTTTCACGACTGTAGGAAAATTTGTGAAAACTATCTCACGACCGTGGAAAAATTCGTGGAAAATTTTTCACGACTGCGCGAATACTGAAAATTACTGTACAAACTTTCTCACCAGCGTGAAAACTTTCTTACTACCGTGGAAAAAATCGTGAAAAATTTATCATGACCGTGGGAATAATGAAAATTCCCGTAAAAACTTTCTACGGGCGTGGCAACTTTTTCACGACCACGGTAAAATTCGTGATAACTTTCTCACGACAGTGGGAATATTGAAAATTGCTGTACAAACATTTTACGAGCGTGGGAAAATTCGTGGAAAATTTCTCACGACCATGAGAACATTGAAAATTTCCGTGGGAACTTTCTCATAACCGTGAAAAAATTTGTGGAAACTTTCTCACGACCGTGGGAACATTGTAACTTCCCGTGTGAATTTTCTCACGAGCGTGGGCAAATACGTAGAAACGTTCTGACGACCGTGGGCAAATACGTAGAAACTTTCTGACGACCGTGGGAATATTGAAATTTGCTGTTCAAACCTTTTACGAGCATGGGAACTTTCTCACGACCGTAGGAACATTCTAACTCCTCTTGGGAACTTTCTCATTGGAACAGACGTAGGAACAGAAATATGTTTGCAAGTTTTGCAATTTTCAGTGCAAGGTTGTCTAATACACGTGACTTCATTTTGTGGGTATACAATATGCGTGTGGAATTTTATGTTAGAATCAAATCGTCTTTTGAAGTGATATTACCGTTTCTCCGTGCTAGTGGGTGTTAGATGTGAAGTGTTCTTAATATCAACATCATTATCAACAACCAGAAGGGTAAGTATAATATTTTAAAAAAAAAATATCGAATCATAATAGTGTGATTAATTTGAAAGTTGAAATCATATTTAAACAAGGTGGTAACATAAATACATTTTCAAAGAAATAGTAGCTTGTGAAAAATTGTAATTTGAATAAAGCATTTTTAATACATACGAAATGATCTTACGTTGTATGTGTAAATTCTTACATCCTGTCTCTTTGTTGTTTATAAGAAGCAAATATTATACATTGTGTAACCCTCTGGTGTTTTATTGTGATAAAAGTAGTTTCGTTAATTTACGTTACTTTTTGTGCCATCGTTTGTCATTCATTTTAAACTGAGCATCATGATGTCCACTAAAAAAACCATGAGAATTTTAGAATCGTCGAAGAAAGCAAAAGACGTTATCGTTGATTTAATATTCAAGGAAGAATGATCAGAATTCGAATAGGAACTATTCCTAATAATAATACGAACCCTTTTGTATGGATTCAGCAGCGATTAGAAGAAGTCTTGAATTACCTGCTACAAAATGCCGATCTTCTGGACCAAGTTGGTTTAACGATTACTAATGAAACTGAGGCGCACAGACCCTTTTATTTATCCTTTCGTGAGGCAAGGAACGTGTCCATGCACGTTGTGTGGAGACAGTTGGAAAGAGTGATGCAGAGTAATTCGGCATTTCTCGCCAATGAAGATGTTATGATTAACTTTCACCATGTGGTTATACCAAGAAGAGAAGGAAGAACAAGATTAGTTCAAGGTATCCTAGACACCGAGAAATTCATGAAAGTGAAAAAGGGGATTATTACGGTGAGAAATACAGATAAGCTATGGCTGGCCCGAGCCCTTGTCATTGCGAAGGCAATGAAAGAATATAAAGGGAAAAATGTGACGAAATATAGACCATTTATAAACCCAAAGGCACTGTGTCACGGATCCTGCAGTGGGACAATTTTGTAATGGTTCTGATGTTGATTTAAGTAATGGTTGAGGCATCCCTGAAATTAAGGCGTTTAAGAAATACTTACGTCATTAAAAGTCTTACTGCTTGCTTCAGTTGTGTTAATTATTGCGAAGCATGTCATGTGAAATACGGACATCAAAAAGCTCATCTGAAAAACTGCGTATCAGTATGTTTCCGGTGTTACCGGAAACCACCATGCAATGCGCAAAACGTATCACATAAAAAGATTATAGTCACCAAATTTTGGAAACAACTGTTATGGTCATCATAGGAAAGAGCCGTATAATAAAGGGAAAACTACCTGTGATATTGTTATGTTCTGTGAGTCCTGCTATAAAATTTATACCCTATCAGAAAAGAAAACCGACCATCTATGTGGAGAAGCCTACTGTTCGATGTGTAAGAAAATCATGCCGCCCAATCGTCAGTGTTATATGCAACGTAATGTCAGCAAACCAACGGAGAAATCCATCATGAAAGAAAAGAAAGCATTAATGATCTTTTAAAATATGAATCACGCCAAGATGAAGAACATGATGCTCCTGATACATTTGTTCACATTCGCAATTTACAAGTGAGTCAGCAAGTATGTTTCCAATGTGTAAATGATGTTGTCATTCAAAGTCATTGTTCCGTATGTGGTAAACGTGAGCATATCTTCGACATTAAATAAGAAGTAGAAGACTGTTTAGAATACGTACAGCAACATCGACCTTCAGTGAAAACCATCTACTGCATTGCTCATAACAACAATGCTTATGACAGTCATTTCATTCTCAAATGTATGGTAAAAAAGCATAACTGGAAGCCAGAACTCATTCTGAATGGATGCAAAATTCTATTGATGCGATTTGCCAATTTAGTATTTATTGATTCTCTAAATTTTCACCTATGGCATTATTGAAATTATCGAAACATTTTGATCCCCCCTCCAAAGGATATTTCCCTCATTTTTTCAACACCGCAGAGGACGAAAACTATGAGGGAATCTTACGAGCCATACAATTTTATGGAGCAGACAATATGGGAAACAGTGAAGGAAATGCCTTTTTGGAATGGTACAACCAACATCAACAGGATCATTTTATTATGAAGAAAGAACTGATAAAATATTGTGTTCAAGATGTTCAAGTACTGCGTCTAGCCTGTATCTCTTTTATGACCATCTTTGAGAAGGAAAAATGTAAACCCGTTTTTAGAAACCATCACAATTGCCAGTTCTTGTAATTTAGTTTATCGAAGACATTTCCTGCAGGAAAGTACTATTGGTATCATGTCTTCAAATGGTTATCGTTGACGTACATTTCGTGGAAGCATTTTAGTGGCTAGTCTGGGAGGAGAAAACAAGAAATATTAAGATCGATCATACATCAAGAGGGAGAGAAAAGGAACTGGCAGGAATGAAAGTAGATGGTGCATGGAAAGATGAAACCAACATTTCGGTCTACTAAAGATGTTTCTTCCACGGCTGTTTGGTTTGTTTCCCGACATGAAGAATTAATCCGATATACCAAAATCCCAACGATACTCTAGAGATCAGATATGAACCAACACAGCAGAAAATTAATTGTTTGAAATAATTAGGCTATATAGTTCATGAAATGTGGGGATGTGAATTTAAAAAAACAGCTGAAAGAAAACGAAAAGATGCAAAAGTACATAACCATCCTTATACGAATATAACACCACTGAAACCAAGAGATGCATTATACGGGGGACGTACAAACGTCATTAAGGTATATCATAAAGTAACTAGCCCCGACGAAAAGAATCTTGTACTCTGGCATATGTAGTTTGTATCCATTTTGCTGCAAAGTGAAAAATTTTCCGTTGGTAATTCTACTATCTACTTGGAAACGATGAAAATATGCAAAGCATTGAAACAGTGAAAGGCTTAGTGAAAGTCGCCATTCTACCTCCGAGGAATTTATTTCATCCCGTTTGGCCTTATCGATCCAATCAGAAACTGAGGTTTAACTTACATTATTCAGGAAATTCACGAAATCTGGAGTTACGAAGTTGTGCAATGTGATCTGACTACAAAATCTGATGCATTATTTGCCGATTACATTAATATCTTTTTAAAGACTAAAACTGAAGCAAGCGGTTGGCCTTCATAATGTAGCACCCAAGAAGAAAAAGACCACTACATTCAAGATTTCTACCAACATGAAGCAATACGTTTGGACCTTAGGAAGTTTGAACATAATCCTGGTAGGCGTAATTTGGCAAAGTTAATGCTCAATTCCTTGTGGGGGAAATTTGGACAGCGAGAAAACCACGGACACACCAGCATAATCAAGGAACCGAAAAAACTGTATAAAAAATTAACGTCTCCAGATGTCAAAGTTCATCAAATGGTTCCAGTGAACGATGATATGTTATATTTCCATTGGAAATACAAAGAAGAAATCCCCGTGACTCTTGCTACCGTCAATGTAATGATTGCTGCGTACACAATTCACGCAACACTTGATTTATACAATTATCTGAATCACCTCGGAGAAAGAGTGTTATATTTTGACACAGATTCCATTATATTTACACAAAAACCAGGTGAATGTACCATTCCAACAGGAGATTATCTAGAAGATTTAACAGATGAGTTGGAAACAAATGGAAAAATGCCTACTTTCAATGTTTTGTGTCAGGTGAACCGAAGAATTATGCTTTTGAAGTTTTGGATCTGAACAGTCAAAAATCTATCATGTTTGTAAAATCCGTGGATTTTCCTTGAGTTACGCATCGTCACAAAAACTAAATTTTGAAGCTCTACTTGAAATGATGATGACTGGTAATCCAGCTGAAATAGCCATCACCAGCGATAAGTAGATATCTCGTACACGTGATCATTCAATCATTAGTAAAAGAGAAACCAAAGTTTACAAGATCAATTACTTGAATCGTCGTAGACTACCAGAATTCAATTCAATTGCTCCTTGACAAAGTACATTATGGATATGAACCTTCACAAACTAAGAAAAGAAAATATAAATACAAAGGGAAGCAATTGAATTGAATAAGCATACATCATGGATACGTACCGGAAACATCAGTTTACTTCTCTTCTAGCTGGACCAAGTGGATATAGAAAAACATTTGTAAAAAGATTACTCTCCAACTTACCGGCAGTCTTTTCGTGGAGTGTACTGGTACTATGCGGAATGGCAAGATGCATACACTGACTTTTTAATGTAAGTTCACTTTCATGAAGGTTCACCTCGAGCCAAGGATTTTAAACCAGCAGGACCACATCTCATTATTATTGGTGACCACATGCGTGAAGCTAACGGTGACATCGAGGATTTTTTCACGAAACGATCGCATCACCGGAACCTCAGTGTGATATTTATTACTCAAAATATGATTCATCAGGGTAAAGGAAGTCGAGACATTAGTATAAATTGTTCTCATTTGGTTCTATTTAAAAATCCCAGAGACAAATCTCAAATCAAGCATCTCAGTTATCAAGTCGCGCCAGAAAATCCCCTATTTCTTCTAGGAAGCTACAAGGATGCAACAAACGAACCTCATTGATATTTATTCATCGATCATAAAAAGGACACAACAGATGAAGTTCGATTCCGAACCCATATATTTCCCGATGATAACCAACATCATGTTTATATTCCTTTAAAATGAGAATAAACGAAAATCATTTGTTTATTCTATTACCATGCTTCCAACAGTGAAACAGGCTGATTTGTTACGTACGTTGTGCAAGACAAACCCCAAACTACGAAAAGCCATCTTGGCTAATGCTGACTCTTCTGTAATTCACAGTATTTGTGAGTGTTGTTATATTGTGTTAAAAAGAAATGTTTCTCTTACCAAGACTCAGAAAGCAAGATTACGACGTTACAAGAAGTCGCTTCGATTTCTTGTGGACAGATCAAAACCCTTGGACAAGAAAAAGAAACATTTACTAGTGCAACACGGTGGTTTCTTACTAGCATTACTGGCTCCTAATGTAAGTGATGTGTTGTCAAGTTCAATATTTTGCCAGTGATATGGAACATGCAAGGAAAATGATATTGATTTCCACAGAAATACTGAATCGAATACATCCCTCATCAACAACAACAAGTGTAGAAAAACGAGTCATTCATGGATGATGACATGAGAAGAATTTTAAATTTAACGTTGGTGAGTGATGAAGAAAAATGGATTCAGTATAATAACATTCTTCAAAAATTACTTTATTTAAAGCGGAAGCAAGAGGAATCTATCTCAATTTCCGTGACGTCCATGATAGAGGAAACACCAGAGTATGAAGAAGAAATATCAGTGTATTTGCCCCCAGTGTTTCGTAATAAAAAAAGCAAGATTACTTGTTCAACGACTAAAGCAAAACAGTCGAATTACATGGAATCACAAAGGAACGGTGTACATCAATGGTGATCCACTACAAGGATCCAATATTGTAGACTTAATTTGTGACGTGTCCCGGCCAGGAAAAACCACAAATCCTCCAGGCTGGGAAAAGTTTTGTACTTTTTAGCATCTTCAAACATTCCACGAGAACTTATTAGAAACCCACGACGATTAGCTTATATTGAACATCAAGATAAAACTCTACCGTCGGAGCAACAAGAAGAAGGAACAGCAGCAACAACAGAAAGAAGAGAACTTCTCTTTGCTTATTATTTGTCCCGAGAAGAAGGTAATGATGATGACAATGATGAACCTTTAGGAAAACGAAAACGAAAAATACTAATATGGTCAACGTACAAGGCATAAACAAAACATTGGAAAACATTTATTATCATCCTTTACATCCAGTTTCCTTTTCTACACCAGAAATATTATGGACAGCTACAAAGGAAACCATTCCATTTCCTTAAATTAAACAGTGGCTAAGTAAACAAGAAAACTATACGTTAAAAAAACAATCCGTCGAAGTTTTCGTAGAGACTTTTATCTTGTGAACAATATTGACGATCAGTGGGAAAGTGACATTAATGATTTACAATCATTACAAAAATGTAGTCATGGGTACCGTTACCTTCTAACGTGATCAATGTCTTTATTCGTTACGGTTGAGCTCTTCCATTAAAATCAAAAAGTGCAAATGATGTGACAAATGCCTTCAAAACTATTTTTCAAGATAGAAAACCCCTTGTATTACGCACGGATGAAGGAAGTGAGTTCACAAACAAAACACTACAAACGTATCTAAATGAACAACATGTGCAACATAGAACGACCAAAGATCCCAACATAAAGGCAAGCATGGTGGAAGGATTTAATCGAAGTCTTAAGCAGAGGATGTGGAAATACTTCACCAAATTTCAAACTTATCACTATGTGAACGTGTTACCAGATCTTGTAAAAGCATATAACGAAAGTTGGCACTCCAAGATGGTACCAGCTAATGTTTCTCGGAATAATCTCCTTGAAGCATGGTATAATCAATATGACAAGAAACTTCAACGTTCAGAAAACAAGAAGAAGAAACAAGCAGAAGATTTAAAGGTTGGAGATACAGTACGTATTAGTAAACTGAAACGAACCTTTGATAAAGGATATATGGGAAATTGGACTTTAGAAATATTAAAAATGAAAAAGATCATTGCCCGAAATCTATCGGTTTATCAACTGGAAGATTTAAACCAGCAACCTATTGACGGTCTGTTATACAGAGAAAAATTACAACCTGTCAGTTTACCTCGCCAATTCTACATTGATAAAATAGTACGTACACGAACCAAAGGACGAAGAGAAGAATATCTAGTGCACTGGAAAGGATATACCGCATATTTCGACTCCCGGATTCCTGCTTCATCGGTGACACATCTTAAACAGAAGAAGTAGAAAAAGAATGGAACCTGATAGAGATTTCTACGTTACTCTTCCGAGCAATAGTTCGATGAACTATTATCCTGAAAGTCCATTAACATCTTACGTCACTAGACTCAATCGTAAAATTGAATTCCGACAAAAATGGGAAGTGGCTTTTACAGAAATTCATTAGCAACATTCACTTCTAAACATTACTTGTGAAAATAATGAAATATTTTATAAACCAAAAGAAAAAGAAGAATGGAGAGTTAAAATCATTCCTGTGTATAATTACAATAGTATACAAGATATAATAAAGATAATTAATTCCAATAAATCCGTAATAATTAATTCATGAATTCTATAAAGACACGAACGTGCTTATATCCTTCGAACATCTGACGAAGTTGTGTATCGTAAGACATCCTAAGAAAGACGTACATATTTCAGTAGTATTATCACCAACCGTAAATTTAATGTTAGGACTTGAACCCAAAAGTGGTTTGTATGACTTTGAGAAAGGACAACGAGCACCGAATATATGTTTAGGACTTCCAGCACAAATGTATGTGTACTGTGACATTATTGAATCTGTGATTGTGGGAGATACGTTAGTGCCTTTACGATGTATTGTCAACATGGATCCTATGAATCATACTTTTGGAAGTCATTCAGTGGAAATTTTTAATCCTCCTCATTATGTTTCTGTATAGACAATGCATTTTGAACACATCAAAATCAATATAAGAGACAGTACAGGTCACCTTTTACCATTTACTTTTGGTACAGTGTGCGTCGAGCTACACTTTCGTCGAGTTCGTGAATATGAATAATCCATATTTACAATATTACCAAAACCACAGGAACTGGAAAGGTTTATATGAGTTTCCCTTATCAAGTAGGACATGGTATTGGAAGTTTACTAGGAGGATTATTTCGCTCCATCATGCCGTTAGTAAACCAAGGAGCAAAAACCGTAGGAAAAGAGTTATTTATTAAAATCCGGAGCCAATATACTTCAAGACGTCATCATGAATAATTAACCTCTTGGAGAATCTGTTCATCAACGAATGAGTGAAGCAAAATCTGTTTTACAACAAAAAGCTCAGAATAAACTGAAATCCATGATGACGGGATCAGGATATAAACGGATGAGGAAGATGAATGCTCATAATTTCATCGGTGACTCTCTGAGGTTAAACAACGAGAGTAAGAATATCAAGAGAGAAAAGGATCAACAGACAACGATATTTTTGATTAACTCATGGCGTTCTTACATCCTTAGTCTTGTGAGTGTGTGAAATGTGAATTGGATCTCTTTCCTACGTTACCGAAACAAACTAGTATTTTGGATACTCGCATCATTTCGTACAAACTGATCAGTTCGATTGTGGACAATGCACCCATTGAATTTGTTATCCCAGGGGCCAGTGATGACTACATCGATCTTCCACATACTTTGCTGTACGTGGGAGCTAAAATTGTTAAAGGAGATACAACCGCGTCCAAGGAAACTGATAAACCAATTGCTCCGATCAACGATTTTTTGAACTCCATGTTTAGTGAAGTGGCAGTGTGTCTGAATCACAAACTCGTCTCATTTCCTTCTCATAATCATCCTTATCGTTCGTACAAATGGAAAACTTTTAAATTATGATCATTCAGCAATAAACACCCATCTACAGAGCGCAATGTGGTTTCAAGATTCTGCAGTACATATGGATGCAACAACCAGTGAAAATACAGGATTCCAACAACGTTATGAACTGACCAAAGATAGTATCAAGTTTGATATTCTTGGCCATCTTCAAGCTGATATTTTCAATCAATATAAATTTTTACTTCAAGGAGTGGAATTACGTATGAAATTCATTCCTGCAAAACCAAATTTTTGTCTTATCGCTGAAGATAGTGGTATAGAAGCTAAAATCAATATCTTGGATGCAATGTTACAAATCAAACGAGTTTCTATCAGTCCTACCGTGAAACTCGCACACAAAAACCTCTTAGAGTCAACAACGGCGAAATATCCTCTCACAAGAGTTCAAATGAAATCACTTGTCATTTCTAAGGAGCAGCAGTCCAAAACACTTGACAATTTATTCATGGGAACTCTACCAAATCGAGTGATTGTGGCCTTTACCAGCAATGATGCCTTCACCAGAAATATAACCAAAAATGCCTTTCATTTCAAACACTTTAATATGAACTTTTTCACGTTGTACGTCTATGGAAAACCTGTCTTCCAAACCCCTACAACCTGATTTGGATCACAACCTTTATGTTCCTTCCCATCATACATTATTCTGTGGTTCCGGGATTCATTTCTCCAATCATGGAAATACCATCTCCAAACATGATTATCCAAAAGGCTACACAATGTTTGTGTTTGATATATCTCAAGATGCCGGGGCCGGATCTTCATCTCACTGGAATTTGGTACGTCACGGATGTGCCCGACTAGAAGCCCATTTCAAGAACCCGCTACCAACATCAGCAACATGTATCATTTATGGAGAATTCTCATCCGTGTTTGGAAGTGGATGATCAACGGAACATCATCATGGACTTGTAAAGTAGAAGGTATGTTTCTTTTCTCATTTGTATGTAATATGTCAAATACGCTGGAAATATATAGGACTCTTCAAACAAATTATTTTTTTACAATCATTTTAAAGGAGTGTTTGCCGCAGATCAATTACCCGTTCATGTTACATTACCTTTAGCTATCGTTGTAAACATCAGCCTATCCATATGATCGGGTACTCATTGGATAGCCATATATATTAATATTGAACGACAAGGCGAATATTTTGATAGTTATGGCTTTCCACCTCATGTGTACGATCATATTTATTTTCTTCAGCAGCACACTTCTCATTACCGTTGGAATAATCAACAAATCCAAAGCTATAGTTCTTTGTTCTATGGGCGTTATTCTTATCTTTACTTGTGTTATGGAGCAATGGGACAATCATTACAACAATTTCATAAAACAGTTTCATCCACACACGATGCTAACGATAAACATTTAATGCAGATACTTTTACAGGTATTATTACTATTATTATTATTATTATTTGTTCTTGTTTTAGTTTTTATCCTTTCTAGTTTATTGCTACTAATGCCATGATATTCCACTTTTTATTTCAACAGTCTAAACGGCCAACCGTGCTGACGACGAAGATAATGATCATGATGAATTCCAACATAAAACATCCACAGAGGAAAAAGAAGAAAAACAACACAACAACATAATGTTTACGCAATCAATACCCTACGATGTTTCTACAGGTACTGTTATTATTATTTTTTGTTCTTTTCATTTTCATCCTCAAGAGATGTTTTGTTATTTTACTTTTCCTTCCTAATCCTGTTTTTATTTTTAATTTCAGAAATCAAAACAATCACGGTGGCAACGACGAGATCCGTACATTCTACCAGAGAGATACATAAATTTCATCAGAAAATAAGAAGCAGATTACATCATTTTTTGTGTGTAACTGTGTGAACTATCTTCAACAAAAATATTGCACTATTAGTGACTTTATTAACAAAACAATACGAATGAACTTATAATTATATATAAAACAATATCAGTAAACTTAAAATTATGAACTAGAAACACTATCAGTGAATATAAAACAATATCACTGAACTTATAATTGTGAACTAGAAACCACAACATCAATGAAAGTGTCTTGTATATATGTATTCCACTTGAAATAACACAAAATGTATCATTAAAATAAATAAATATATATATATATATATATATATATATATATATATATATATATATGACCATAATCTTCCTTTTATTTACTTCTCTCTTTCCCTAGGAATCAATTTTTTGTACACTGAGAAAAATGTAGGTGGCGTACTTAAAAACGTAGGTTACATTCGTAATTCCTGTAGTTTCTGGACTTAACGTACAGTCACGAACATTAATAAATGGAGGCTGAAACCATTATTTCTTATGGCTTCAACCTCCATTTATTAATGTTCGTGACTGTACAACCGTATATAACATCCTGCAGCAAATGTATAGCTGAAAAAGTATGTATTATACGTACTGTCTGCATAAGTGCAATGACGTCATCTGCAGTAACAAGTATATACGGAGGTGATATCTAGCTTTGTGACGTCAGGACTGTATGTAGCATGTGGGTTAAGAATGACGACACACACTGACTATCAGCACGGAGCATAATTTCAAGAAGTATGCAATATACGTTCTGTACGTATGTTTCTTGCGTTTAACCCCGAGACAGCATTTATATTGTACTTATGCCACATATGTATGACTAGATACAATGTGCGTATTGTATGTATGTTATATCAAGTTTTTCCTTACGTCACACACAGCTAGTAGTACTTGCATGACTTGAGGACAATTGTGCCGCCCCCGGATTCTGGCGCCCGGGCGCCCAGGTCAATGACCTAGGGATACTTAGGACCACCCCCTTTAGATTTTGGCAGGGGTAGCTTGGCCCACCCCCTAAATTTTGGCAGAGTTACATAGGATAACCACCCTTAAATTTTAGAAATTATCAAATCTAAAAATTTGTTATGGTAGCTTAGGACCATGGTATGTACCTCTATCAGTATTGGGGGTCTATCTCATTCCCTTTCATGGGTAAGAAATTGCGAAAAAGTTAAATTTCGGGGGGCTTTGACCTAATTTACCCCTTTGATGAGGTTTAATTACCTTATATAGTTATATGGGCGTATACAAGGGTCCATTTCCTTTTATAAGACGCGTATATTGGTGCACCCCTTTAAATTTTTTGGGAGGAGTACATTGACACACTTCTTCAATTTTGGAAATTGCCCAATTTAAACATTTGGTATTATAGTATGGGAGCCTAATATATATCACTTTAAATTTAGGTGGTCCACCTCGTTCCCTTTTAGAGGTACAAAATTGCAAAAATATAAATGTAAGCAATACGTTGTACCACGTGTTTGGTTTTTGGCCAATTTTATCCACTTTGATGAGGTCCTATTACCTTGTATGGTTTTATGGGCGTATACAAGAGTCCATTCCCATAAAACATATGTACAATTGTGCACCCCTTTAAATTTTGGCAGGGTTACATAGGACCACCCCCCTTAAATTTTGGAAATTGCCCAATTTAAGCATTTGATATCAGTACAGGACCTCAATATGTATCATGATAAACTTCAGTGGTCCATCTGTTCCTTTCATGGGTACAAAATTGCCAAATTTTAGTACAACCATGTGTTCGGTTATTGACTCAATTTATCCTCCTTGATGAGATCATATAGGGTCATAAGGTATGAACGGGAATCCCCTTTTAATTTGGTAGGACCCTTAGGGTGTCAAATGTTAGTACGGTCACGTGATTGATGATTTAGTTTTAATGTGCGAGTCTTTGATACGACGACGGGTCCCTGGTCAATGTTCTCTGTGAGTTCGGTGAAAATTTTCAAAAAGATTCATGCCATTTAAAAATGTTTTCCACTTTCAAACTAAAAAATTCGAACCAGAATTTTCAAAACAAAAATTTGAAACGAAAACTTTTAAACAACTATTTTCAAACTAAAAGATTCAAAATAAAATTTTCAAAAAAAAATTTCAAAAAATTTTGAAACGAAAAATTTTTCAATTTAAATATTTCAAACAAAAAATTTTCAAACAAAATTTCCAACAAAAAATTACAAACTAAAAATTTTAAACAAAAATTCAAACAAAAAATTTTCAAAACAAAAAATTTGAAACGAAAACTTTCAAACAAAAATTTCAAACTAAAGAATTTTCAAAACAAAAAGTTTGAAACAAGATTTTTGAAACTAAAATTTTTTCAGACTAAAAATGTAAAACAAAATTTTCAAACGAAAAAAATAAAAAAATTTGGAACTAAAAATTTTCAAACAAAATTTTGAAACAGAAATTACAAAAAGAATTCAAACAAATTTTTCTTGTGAATACAATTTCAAATGGAATTTAAGATCAAATAGTGATCAAATTTCACGGTTAATCGTTAAACTTTATCCGGTTTGTAACTATTGGATTAAGAAATAAACGTTTTCAAGTATTCGATTAACAAATAAACGGTTTTCAACTATTCGATAAACAGATAAACGGTTTTCCGTTTCTTGCCATCATTTACCAGTGAATGCAAGAATTTCCAAACTAAAACAAAAAATTTGAAGTCACTTTAAATACGCATCATATTTGAAACAAGGTGTTAGTGTTCATCATGGATACACAGTAGAAATCCATTTACATGTATTCTCGCAGGACCTAGTGGGTGTGAAGAAACGTATTTTGTAAAGCGATTACTGTCACATCTCCCAACCATGATCAATATGAAATTTAATAAGATATGCTGGTATTATGCAGAATGGCAAGACGTGTATGCAACAATGCCGGTTCCAGTAAAATTTCACGAAGGACTTCCACGAAAGAAAGATTTTCAGCCTCAAGATGGACCACATTTGATTATTATTTATGACCATATGCGAGAAGTGAATAGTGATATTGTTGACATGTACAAGAAAGGATTACATCATCGAAATATTAGTGTGATTTTTATAACACAAAATGTATTTCATCAAAGTAAAGCAAATAGAAATATAAGTTTAAATTGTTAGTATTTCGTGTTGTTTAAAAATCCGCGTGACAAGTCACAAATCAAGCATATGAGTTAACAAATAATGCCTGAGCATCCACTGTTTCTACAAGAAAGTTATGCAGACACAACAAAAATCCACATGGCTATTTACTGATGGATCTTAGACAGGACACACCCGATGAAATGCGATTTCGTACAAATATTTTTCCCGACGATTTGCATCATTACGTTTACGTACCAACAAAACATGTTTAAATTATTATGCATGTGAAAAGGATGACAGTCTGTCGCGATGTCCCCTACAGTGAAACACGCTGATCTGCTACGTGCTCTGCACAAAGCTAAACCGAGATTGCGTAAAGCTATTATTGCCAACGCAAAAGCTTCATTAATTCATAGTATTTGTGAATGTTGCTATAATGTCTTAAAGGACAATGTTCCATTGACAAGTGCGCAGAAGGCAAGATTAAAGCGTTACAAGAACACGCTCCGCTATCTCGTGGACAATACAAAATCATTGGATAAAAAGAAGAAACATTTAGCCGTACAACAAGGATGATTCTTACCAGCACTACTTGTACCTATTTAGGAAGTGTGTTATCCAATATTTTGTTTAAACAATAAAAATCATGGAACATAGCAAGAAGATGGTTTTAGAGCCACCAGAAATACTTCAACGAATGCATGCATCATCATCCCGTGTGAGTGGAAAACGAGAATCCATCGTGAAATGTAATCTATAGTGAATGCATCGATCCAAGTGATGAAGAAAAATGGAATCAGTACAATAGAATATTACAGAAATATCTTTATGTTATACGTAAACACGAAGAACCAATACCACTTACAATTACATCAATGAAACCTGATGACGAAGTTCCGAATGTTGATGATAGCACGAAGCAAGAAATTTTAGCCGCAATACCACAAATGTATCGTAAGAAAACCGAATTACTATTCCGTCATTTAAAACAAGATGAAGTAATTACGTGAGATCATAAAGGAACAGTGTACATTTACGAACATAAACTACATGGATCCAATATTGTAGATTTAATGTGCGATGTGACTCGACCGAGGAAACATACTAATCGTCAAGGATAGGAATTGTTTTGCAACTACGTTAAATCGTCAAACACACCTCAAGAATTGATTGGTAATCCACGAGGATTAAACTATATTTTCAAGCATAATAGTACAGCAGCATCTGAAAAATCTGCACCACCAAAACCTGCACCGGAATTATTTTCTTCCGGAGAAGAAGAAGAAGAAGATGATGATGATGATGATGATGATGTTTTCGAAGTCCGACAAAAAAATGTATCATTCCACAATGGCTAACAAACAAACCATGAGCAAAAAGTCGAAATCCATTTATTATAACCCAGCACATCCTGCATCGTCTTGCAAAGAAATTATGGCAAGCCACAGCAAAATTTATACCGCTAGCCAAAATAAAACTTTGGTTAAACAAACAACCTACCTACACGTTACATCGTCCTGTACGTCGTCGTTTCCGTAGAGATTTTTATCTTGTCAACAATATTGATGATCAATGGGAATGTGATTTAAACGATTTGCAATCACTTCAAATCTATAATGACAATTGCCACAATATTCTTACAGTGATTGATGTGTTTAGTCGGTACGGGTGGGCTGTACCACTAAAATCAAAAAGTGCCGAGGACACAGTGAATGCATTTGAATGATTTTCCAGGACAGGAAACAATTGTGCTACGTAGTGATCAAGCAACTGAATTTACCAACAAGAAAGTACAAAAGTTTCTCAGCAAACACAACGTGCAACATGTTACAACAAAGGATCCAGATATTAGGGCCAGCATTGCAGAAAGATTTAATCAGACATTGTAACATCGTATGTGGAAATACTTTACCAAATATCAAACATACAATTACACCAAAGTATTGCCTTTACTTGTAAAAGCACACAATGAAAGAAGACATTCCAGTATTAAAATGGCACCTGCAAGCGCTTCTCAGGACAGTTTACTGGAGGTGTGGCATAACTTATACGACAAAAAACTACAACGTTCAAAACAAGATACGAATTTATCTGTTGGTGATACTTTTCGTATTAGTAAAACAAAACGTATCTTTGACAAGGGTTACCTCGAGAACTGGACTTGGGAAATATTAAGAGTAAAACCCATTGTACCAATAAACCCACCAGTGTATCGACTAGAGGATTTAAATCATCAACTCATCGATGGTGTTTTCTACAGAGAAGAATTACAACCAGTACCGCTCCCTTCGACGTTCCTCATCGATAAAATATTACGTACAAGAACAGAAGGTCGCAGAAAGGAGTATCTCGTCCAGTGGAAAGGATATCCTACCTCATTCAATTCGTGGATCCCTGCAACTTCATTGAAGAAAAAGAAGAAGAATGGAACCTGATCAAGATTTTTACGTTACACTTCCCAGTAATAGTTACATGGATTATTTTCCAGAAAATACATTGACTTCATATATTACGAAATTACAACGACGTGTAAAGTTTCGCCAGAAATGGGATGTGACAATTGTAGAGATTCATTATCCACATTCTTTACTGAACATTAACAGTGAAAACAATAAAATATATTACAAATCATCAAGTAGTAATGATCAGGAACCGTGGAAGATTGTAACGATCCCTGTACGCTATTACAACAATATACGGGATCTTATTCATGCAATTAATACACATCATAAAGAAACCAATTTATTTATATCTCATGATGAAACTAATAATATATGCCTCATAAGACTCCCAATAAGGAAATCCATACTTCTGTACAATTCTCACCAAGTGTTAGTTTAATGCTTGGATTTGAACCGAAAAATGATTTAAAAGATATGCAAAAGGGACAATATACACCGGATGTACGATTAGGTTTACCATCACAAATGACTTTTTGGGTTACGTGGTGTTAGGGCACGCCTTTATGAGGTAGTTCCACCGAGGGGTTGATTTTGCTCCCTTTTACGGCTTAAAATTTTGGAGATTGTTACCTTTTGATGGAATACTGGTATATGTATAGCCTACCTTGCGGTATCTAATTTCAACTTTTACACCCTGGCGCCCCTAGGCCACGGCCCACGAAAGGGGTTTATTTTGTTCCCTTTACGGCATAAAATTAGGAGATTGTTATTCCCTTTTTACCTTATAGGATGTATGTATACCCCATTTTGTGGTACCTGATTTTAAATTTTGCGCCCCTGGGGTGTGGCGCCCACCGAAATTTTGCGCCCCGTCCCCTCCAGTTTACATAGTTTTACGCTCCGCCTTTATGGGCTAGTCTCACCTATGGGTTTATTTTGTTCCCTTTTATGGGTATAAATTTGAAGAATGTTATTCCCTTTCTTACCTTATAGGGTGTATGTATAACCTACCTTACTTTTGTTCCCTTTGATAAGCCCCTGCGCCCACCTTAGCATCGCCTTTAGGATCATGTCATGGGGTCACGTGATGTTAGACCATGCCTTTTTGTGTTCATATGCTCCACCTATATGGGGTAGTCCCACTGAGGGGTTTATTTCGTTTCCTGTTATGGGTATAAAATTTTGGAGATTGATATCTTTATTTTTTACCTTATAGGTGGTATGTATAGTCCGTTTCCTTTGATGACTATCAATGATTGATTTGGGAGCATTATTACATTATATGATTATTTGGAGGTGTACTTAAGAATACTTCCTTAAATTTAATATGTATTATCTGTCAGGAAAGTAAATGTACACCTATTTATCGAGTCTGGAATTCCTGTGCTCCATCCGTGGAGAGTATGAGAATTAAATCAATCAAATGTTTACTGAAGGGCAAAAAGAAAAGTTTAATCTGAATAAGACATTGCAGAGGAGCAAAAGCTGTGAATGAGAATAGTACATAGTGTAAATAAAGGACGACACCGAAAGAGAAAACCAGAAACAGCTGTTAAACTTAGAAAAAAGAGTAAAAATTGTCGAAGTGGGAACATAAAACACAAATACAACAAATACGCCGACAACTAAACATTCAACACGCCATGATCTTGGTGTAGTGGTTAAGGTGCTGGCTTGCAAATGAAAAGGACGCGAGTTCTAATCCCCGTCAAGGACGTTTTTAAAAAATTTTGTTAATAATACACACAGCTCATGAGAGATGGTAAAAGAGGTCGTATTTATTCTTTCGTAGCAATTATTATTTATAATGTTTAGTACTGATAATACTTTTTGTCTTTGAGTATTGCTTTTATTCTCTTCTTAATTTTGAAAGAGAAGAATATCCGAACAAATGCCACCAAAATTCCTCATATTCTGAATGTAAACGCCATTTTCAATTAGTAAAGAATAAAAATTGAACGTTCCGATGTAGCTGCAAAAAGTAAAAAAAAAAACATGGAAGTGGACTGTTTGAATCCATACTCGTAGTTATTAAAAATACAATTTCTACATGCTTTACACCTCCCGACCACGTTTCTACGTTAGTAATTAAGAGGTTTGTCTTTAGGTTAGGCTGGTCAATACGTTTTGCAAAGGGGCCCGGTTTAGCTCTGACGCACCACAGGTGCGAGCAGGGAGCAAAACACTTATTCTCTCTCCCTCTGTGTGTCTATTTATCTATCTATCTGTATATATATATATATATATATATATATATATATATATATATATATATATATAACGCTATTTGTGAATGACATAACCACCCTAATTTTCAGCGGATTGAGACGAAACTTGGCACAAACATTAATTGTTGAAATATCTTGATGAGTTCGTTAACCAGAATAATCAGATGAAAATGTTCAAAATTGCGGTCCTTCAAACTCTTAAAAACTTCCAAGGGAACCAAATTTCGCCCATAAATAGGTATTCAGAAAGTTTGAATAACTTTTCCTCTTTTACTGAAATATTTGTGTGCAGGGACTTATTGAAATATTGGACCCGATTAATCGCATAAAGAAGGTTCACGCCCTTTCGCTACGGTCAGTTTTTTTTTTTTTTTTTTTGCAGGAGGGGGTTATTTTCGTATCGGAACAAGATGATTGTTAGTGATGATATGAAATTACACATTGAAAGTGAAGTAACTTGTGAAACGTGTTATTTGAAAGAATGATATAATAAACGTGCTTTCCCCTAACACAGAGAACTGTAAATCATGTGTTTCGAGTTCGGGAGAATGAATGGCGAGGAGTGTTATTTGATTTGCTTTTTAGTAACACATTGCGATGCAAATAAAGGTAAGCAACATTAGTGGTAAGTAAAATATTAATAATAATAATAATAATAATAATGATAATGATAATAATAATAATAATAATAATAATAATAATAATAATGATAATGATAATAATAATAATAATAATAATAATAATAATAATAATAATAATAATAATAATAATAATAATAATAATAATAATAGGTGTTGTTTGTGGCAAGGCAATATCTTCCTCAATTCTTCTTCAAACGTAATAATTGTAACGCCATATCTCCCTTACAAACAAAATATTAGCAATTTATATCGAGAGAACGGGAAATTTTAGTGTGATGGAAGCAACGTTGGACAGTATGCACTCATAGTAATCAGAAAAATAAGCGATTTCAATGCAAAATGAACGAAGAGTCATTGTCATGGGTAGTCATGGAGCCACGACAGAGCCACCTTTAGGCAAAATGTCGATAACTTATATCGAGAGAACAGGAGGTGATAGTGAGATGGGACCAACGTTGGACACTGTGGACCCATAAGGCGCATCGAAAAAAATTAGTGGGGGGGCGCCAGCCAGCCTTACTTATTTCCACATAATAATTTTAAATTATATTGTCGAAATACACACACGAGTTAGCTAGTAATATTTGATATTATTATTATTATTATTATTATTATTTTTATTATTATTATTATTATTATTAATAATAATAATAATAATAATAATAATAATAATAATAATATTATTATTATTATTATTATCGACAGCGTCTTTTCATTACGTGTGCATGTTTGACATGGAGCCAAAGAAAAGATCCATCATTCGTAGAAAGAATAAGAATAGTCATTTACTTTAACTGTGAACGACAGCGAAAAATACGAAGAGTGATTAGCTGTAGCGAAAAGAAACAATACTTTCTCTCAAATGGATAAAAAACCAAGCCGAGATAGATTCTAACTCGCATGGACGGCTTGAAAAGTCAGTGCTTTGCCCACTTTTTTTTAACTGACTCACCGAACGTGTTTCAGTAACTTACTTATTGCTAATTTTACTTGCTTCACTCGTTCAACTTGCTTTCTCTACTAACTTATAACGACAGAGACACGAACACAGAAGCATAAGGAACAGTTAAAAATCATAGATGCTCTCCCGCCGGGAGTCGAACCCGGGACACCAGACACCAAAGTCGCACGTGCTAGCCACTAGACCAGAGGGGAGGGCACTGCTCACTCTCTGTGTCGTTAGGGATTAGGACCACTGTATTGCCAGCTATCACTTCTGTGGGTTGTATACTATGATCACATGTTTCTTCTTTGCTGGAAGAGTTAAACCTGCATTCTATGTAATACATGAGGTATTTAGACCTACATGCTCTTCATATAATGTAATAAAAGGGTCATGATGGGAATAAGAAAAAGAACATTCCTTGGACAAAACGGAAACTATTGGCATCAGAAATATTTATCTACGAGGCATGCGCAGTAGTATATTTCAGAATAGTTACTGTTTAGTTCAGTAAACGAAGAAAGGGTATAAAAAAGAAAATATGTCGCGTCAACGAGATCGACCAGAGTTGACAGAGGCAGAAGCAGATGTGTAGTAATACAACAACTTGGTTAAATTGATAATTGGTTCTTTATTCTGTAGTAGATCGTATCACAACTTTACGGGAGAGCAGAGAAAGACTTACTAACGCTATCATATAGTAAGCTTTAGTAACACGATCATATAGACACAAATGGATGTAACTGTGAGTACTACAACTTGGATTTAAAGAAAGCCGTTTAGATATTCAGTGGTTTGCAGGGTTGTATAAGACACAAAAAGATAAGACACAATACAATTCTTCATACCTCAGCTTCCAGTAACTAGATACATGCAATTTCTGGTTAGATACTGAAACTGCTGTCGGATTTTAATACATGACGTATTGCAGGATACAAAATGCTTTGCATTACTTGTTTGTTTGTAGACAGCTACTAGCTTAGTGTTCTGAAAGGTTGTGTATAAACTAGGCATAGCCAATTCCGGAATTATTACTTTCCGGACTCCCGAAGGTAAGACCGGACACATTCCGGAATTCGGAAAATTCCCGTTTTGGAATAATTCCGGAATTCGGAAAAATACGGAATTTAGAAATTTCTGATTTCGTTAACATTTCGGAATTTGGAACAATCCGGATTTTTTCGAAATCCGGAGTTTTTCTCAATTCCGGAATTTTCTAAATTCCGGATTCTTCCCGAGTTCCGGAATTTTTCTCAATTAAGGAGTTTAACTGAATTCCATAATTTTCCGAAATCCGGAAAGTGAAACTTCCGCTTCCGAAAAATGAATTTATTTTGGTTAATATGAATCGTGGCGGAAATAAGTCTTTGACCAGGTAATGGCGACTGCTTTGAAAGAAATGGAGTGTATGAGAATTCAATCTGTCATATTTGTAGTTTCGTGTGGAGAAAAAAGAAAACTTGTGAACCAACGGTTTAAGAAAAACTCAAGTTATTAATGTAAACTTTGCCGACATCATAAAAGAAACACGAAAGACATTTTGAATCGAAGAAATATAACATACAAGTTTGCAAGCGGAGACAAAGAAACCTAACTTAACCAGACTAAAGACGAATCGTTTACCGCGTAGCGAAAAAGGTCAAGCTGTTTTCGAGGGCAAGTTTCGAGTTGAGTCGAGTTTGATAATGGCTCGCTCGCTCGTTCAGTTCGTTTTAACTTGTTTTGAAATAATGGCCTGATTAGACTGGAAAGCGAAAGCCATGAGAAATGTAAGCAGTAATGTGGAATACATTTAGTGTTGCTCACGACAGGGGTGCGTCTCGTCTCGTAATTTTAGTGCATCTCGTGGGGCAATTTTAGTGTATCTCGTCTCGTCTAGATAACGAGAAGACAAGAGTTTTTTTTTACGAGACAGCCTCAAATGTCGTAATCACCAATATAAGAATATACTGTAGTTCTTAAAATTAAGGCTGAGACCTGCACTGTCGAATTCTTGAGCCCAAGCAGAAGACCAACTCGGGTAGTGATATCAACCGGCTCGGCTCGTATCAACTGAGCGAACAGCTCGAATCGGCTCCGTTGGGATGAGCCAATGACCCGAGCCGGCTCAGTTAGAACGAGCCATCGACTCAGCTCAATTGAGCCGATGGCTCGAGCTTTCTCGGTTGGGATGGGTCCCCTACTCGGCTCATGTGAACCGGTTCAAGCCAGCTAAGTTGAAACTAGTCCATCGGTACGTTTCGATACAGCTGAACTAAGCCGATGGCTCAAATCGGCTCGGTTGGGTGAGCTGTTGGCTCGGCTCACGTCTCTGTTCGGTTCGATAGTGAATGAGCTGTAAGCTGAGCCGCTCGAGCCGTTGAGAAGCCTAAACCCGGTCCCAGCTGTTTTGAACATGTTTGGCTGAAGCCTATAACTTTTAACAATTTTTGGCTCGAGCCCGAATATTTGCCCCTTCGGAACTCAAACCCAGAACCTGACCGATGTCCTTCCCTCCTGAAGACTTCTCGACGACCGAGATCGATAGACAATTGGCTTTTACTATTCAGATACAAACCGTATATCTTTTAAAGATTATACACGGTGTTGATATAATAATAATAATAATAATAATAATAATAATAATAATAATAATAATAATAATAATAATAATAATAATAATAAAAGTTTTAAGCTTGCCGTTGAAATTTGGCAAAACTTACTTAAAAGTAGAGATTGCGGGGAAAGGGTTCCGTACCTTCAAGACACACCTCTGCAACTACCAACATTTTAAACTACAACGTTCCGTTGAAGTTTCATGTAGAAAGTATTCTACTGTATGTTTTAAGGAAAATAACTGTAATAAATATAACTGAATATCACGCAACAGTAAGGCATATAATAAACTAATTTTTAGGATATGCAGAGGTAAATATAAAAGCTTTGCTACAAAATACCTACACAGAGCATAATTCAATGAGCTCTGAAATATAATGTAACGAAATAGCATATGAGATTCAGTCTACAGAGCAATTGTTACTTAAAGAATGGACATACACTATTTCGAGAATCGAGACAAGAGGGGAAATGTTTACAATACTTTTCGTCTCGTCTCCAAAGAGAGACGAAAATTTTGAGTTAGCCTTAACCCGTCTCGAATGTAAAATGTTAATTCTCATGTTATTTTATTTGTTTTAGAAACGAGATGAGAAACTCCTCTTCTCGTGAGCAACATTAAACCAAACCGAAATATTCTTTCCAAATGTCACATTTCTGCTTGCAATGGTATGACCTGAGCGATAATTATCTCCTAACTTTTAATTTTCTACCAGATAATAATAATTATTATTAGTTTATTATTATTAATATTATTACTCCTGAAGATTTGGTAGTTCAAGTATTGAAACTTCCGAGTATTCAAATATCTGAATATAATAAAACGTATGTTATCGCCGATCAATTGCCATCAAAAATCCTAAAGTAAAAAAGAAATACAATGAGCATTCGCACAAGCACCTAAACCACTGAACCGTGATCGCTATGCGGCAAAAGATTCGTTTCTAGTCTGGTTACGTTAGGTTTCTTTGTCTCCGCTTGCAAACTTGTATGTTATATCTCTTCGATTCAAAATGTCTTTCGTGTTTCTTTTATTAAGTCGGAAAAGTTTGCATTAATAACTTGAGTTGTTCTTAAACCGTTGGTTCACAAGTTTGTTTTTTCTCCACACGAAACTACAAATATGACAGATTGAGTTCTCATACACCCGGTTTCTTTCAAAGCAGTCGCCATTACCTGGTCAAAGACTTATTTCCGCCACGATTCATATTAACCAAAATAAATTCATTTTTCGGAAGCGGAAGTTTCACTTTCCGGATTTCGGAAAATTATGGAATTCAGTTAAACTCCCTAATTCAGAAAAATTCCGGAACTCAGGAAGAATCCGGAATTTAGAAAATTCCGGAATTGAGAAAAACTCCGGATTTCGAAAAAATCCGGATTGTTCCGAATTCCGGAATGTTAACGAAATCAGAAATTTCTAAATTCCGTATTTTTCCGAATTCCGGAATTATTCCAAAACGGGAATTTTCCGAATTCCGGAATTTGTCCGGTTTTACCTTCGGGAGTCCGGAAAGTAATAATTCCGGAATTGGCTATCCCTAGTTTATACACAACCTTTCAGAACACTAAGCTAGTAGCTGTCTACAAACAAACAAGTAATGCAAAGCATTTTGTATCCTGCAATATGTCATGTATTAAAATCCGACAGCAGTTTCAGTATCTAACCAGAAATTGCATGTATCTAGTTACTGGAAGCTGAGGTATGAAGAATTGTATTGTGTCTTATCTTTTTGTGTCTTATACAACCCTGCAAACCACTGAATATCTAAACGGCTTTCTTTAAATCCAAGTTGTAGTACTCACAGTTACATCCATTTGTGTCTATATGATCGTGTTACTAAAGTTTACTATATGACAGCGTTAGTAAGTCTTTCTCTGCTCTCCCGTAAAGTTGTGATACGATCTACTACAGCAGCGTTTCCCAACCGGTGTGCCGCGGCACACTGGTGTGCCGCGAATGGGTCGCTGGTGTGCCGCGAGGAAATCGAACAAAATTATAATTTCTATTACAATCAAATTGCAAGACATTGAGTCTCACATTATATTTATGAGGAAAAATGTATATGTGTTTCACATTACTATGAACCTCTACTATGAATCTACAATTTTAAGTTTAATACTCTGTTAATATTCTGTACATTTTTAATGTTAGAAAAGTATTTGTTATCATTGTCATCGCCATTATTGCTTCTTTATTGTTGCAGATTATTTCGTAACTTGAAATTTCAAAATATCATTCAATCCTTTCGACAAAGCAAACATGGATACAAATTACCTACATTTGTGTTTTAAAAGTACAAGAGATTTGTTTCTTTGTTCTTTAATGATGTTCCTTCTTAATGAAAGTTTGGATACAGTTTTCGAAAAAGAAAGCGTATTTTCAAAAACCTGAGTGCTATACTTCATTGCAATTGTTTTCTATTTTTAAATTAGAATGAAAAATAAGCATAATGATTTACCACAGAGGAAAACAAGTGATCGAACTTTTTTCTCCGTGAAAAGGATATCAGTAATCACAGAAAAAAATACCATAGTATTTTATATTTACAAATAATAATAATAATAATAATAATAATAATAATAATAATAATAATAATAATAATAATAATAAAATAATAATAATAATAATAATAATAATAATAATAATAATAATAATAATAATAATATCTATATGTGTGTGCCGCGAGAATTCAAGTTACACATGTAGTGTGCCTCAAGTTGAAAAAGGTTGGGAAACGCTGTACTACAGAATAAAGAACCAATTATCAATTTAACCAAGTTGTTGTATTACTACACATCTGCTTCTGCCTCTGTCAACTCTGGTCGATCTCGTTGCCGCAACATATTTTCTTTTTTATACCCTTTCTTCGTTTACTGAACTAAACAGTAACTATTCTGAAATATACTACTGCGCATGCCTCGTAGATAAATATTTCTGATGCCAATAGTTTCCGTTTTGTCCAAGGAATGTTCTTTTTCTTATTCCCATCATGACCCTTTTATTACATTATATGAAGAGCATGTAGGTCTAAATACCTCATGTATTACATAGAATGTAGGTTTAACTCTTCCAGCAAAGAAGAAACATGTGATCATAGTATACAACCCACAGAAGTGATAGCTGGCAATACAGTGGTCCTAATCCCTAACGACACAGAGAGTGAGCAGTGCCCTCCCCTCTGGTCTAGTGGCTAGCACGTGCGACTTTGGTGTCTGGTGTCCCGGGTTCGACTCCCGGCGGGAGAGCATCTATGATTTTTAACTGTTCCTTATGCTTCTGTGTTCGTGTCTCTGTCGTTATAAGTTATTAGAAAAAGCAAGTTGAACGAGTGAAGCAAGTAAAATTAGCAATAAGTAAGTTAGTGAAACACGTTCGGTGAGTCAGTTTTAAAAAGTGGGCAAAGCACTGACTTTTCACGCCGTCCATGCGAGTTAGAATCTATCTCGGCTTGGTTTTTTATCCATTTGAGAGAAAGTATTGTTTCTTTTCGCTACAGCTAATCACTCTTTTCGTATTTTTCGCTGTCGTTCACAGTTAAAGTAAATGACTATTCTTATTCTTTCTACGAATGATGTATCTTCTCTTTGGCTTCATGTCAAACATGCACACGTAATGAAAAGACGCTGTCAATAATAATAATAATAATAATAATAATAATAATAATAATATCAAATATTACTAGCTAACTCGTGTGTGTATTTCGACAATATAATTTAAAATTATTATGTGGAAATAAGTAAGGCTGGCTAGCGCTCCCCTCCACTATTTTTTTTTCGATGCGCCTTATGGGTCCACAGTGTCCAACGTTGGTCCCATCTCACTATCACCTCCTGTTCTCTCGATGTAAGTTATCGACATTTTGCCTAAAGGTAGCTCTGCCGTGGCTCCATGACTACCCATGACAATGACTCTTCGTTCATTTTGCATTGAAATCGCTTATTTTTCTGATTACTATGAGTGCATACTGTCCAACGTTGCTTCCATCACACTAAAATTTCCCGTTCTCTCGATATAAATTGCTAATATTTTGTTTGTAAGGGAGATATGGCGTTACAATTATTACGTTTGAAGAAGAATTGAGGAAGATATTGCCTTGCCACAAACAACACCTATTATTATTATTATTATTATTATTATTATTATTATTATCATTATTATTATTATTATTATTAATATTTTACTTACCACTAATGTTGCTTACCTTTATTTGCATCGCAATGTGTTACTAAAAAGCAAATCAAATAACACTCCTCGCCATTCACGCTCCCGAACTCGAAACACATGATTTACAGTTCTCTGTGTTAGGGGAAAGCACGTTTATTATATCATTCTTTCAAATAACACGTTTCACAAGTTACTTCACTTTCAATGTGTAATTTCATATCATCACTAACAATCATCTTGTTCCGATACGAAAATAACCCCCTCCTGCAAAAAAAAACTGACCGTAGCGAAAGGGCGTGAACCTTCTTTATGCGATTAATCGGGTCCAATATTTCAATAAGTCCCTGCACACAAATATTTCAGTAAAAGAGGAAAAGTTATTCAAACTTTCTGAATACCTATTTATGGGCGAAATTTGGTTCCCTTGGAAGTTTTTAAGAGTTTGAAGGACCGCAATTTTGAACATTTTCATCTGATTATTCTGGTTAACGAACTCATCAAGATATTTCAACAATTAATGTTTGTGCCAAGTTTCGTCTCAATCCGCTGAAAATTAGGGTGGTTATGTCATTCACAAATAGCGTATATATATATATATATATATATATATATATATATATATATATATACAGATAGATAGATAAATAGACACACAGAGGGAGAGAGAATAAGTGTTTTGCTCCCTGCTCGCACCTGTGGTGCGTCAGAGCTAAACCGGGCCCCTTTGCAAAACGTATTGACCAGCCTAACCTAAAGACAAACCTCTTAATTACTAACGTAGAAACGTGGTCGGGAGGTGTAAAGCATGTAGAAATTGTATTTTTAATAACTACGAGTATGGATTCAAACAGTCCACTTCCATGTTTTTTTTTTACTTTTTGCAGCTACATCGGAACGTTCAATTTTTATTCTTTACTAATTGAAAATGGCGTTTACATTCAGAATATGAGGAATTTTGGTGGCATTTGTTCGGATATTCTTCTCTTTCAAAATTAAGAAGAGAATAAAAGCAATACTCAAAGACAAAAAGTATTATCAGTACTAAACATTATAAATAATAATTGCTACGAAAGAATAAATACGACCTCTTTTACCATCTCTCATGAGCTGTGTGTATTATTAACAAAATTTTTTAAAAACGTCCTTGACGGGGATTCGAACTCGCGTCCTTTTCATTTGTAAGCCAGCACTTTAACCACTACACCAAGATCATGGCGTTTTGAATGTTTAGTTGTCGGCGTATTTGTTGTATTTGTGTTTTATGTTCCCACTTCGACAATTTTTACTCTTTTTTTCTAAGTTTAACAGCTGTTTCTGGCTTTCTCTTTCGGTGTCGTCCTTTATTTACACTATGCACTATTCGTATTCACAGCTTGTGCTCCTCTGTAATGTCTTATTCAGATTAAACTATTCTTTTTGCCCCTCAGTAAATATTTGACTGTTTTAATTCTCATACTCTCCACGGATGGAGCACAGGAATGCCAGACTCGAAAAATAGGTGTACATTTACTTTCCTGACAGATAATACTTCGTGATCCATTTCGTTCCTTAAAATATACCTCAGGGATGAACAAGGATACCTTACATATGTTCATTATTATGTTATAGCCATTGCAGACGTCCGAGTTCGATCCTTGGTGCTAGTTTCAGGAAATTTTAATTTTAACGTCCCCTCGAGGGTAAGGGAAACGATTATGAGAAATGATAGGACGAAACAGGAGAAAACATAAACTGACTTGACTGAGGATTGGAGCAGGGACCTCACACATTAGAGACAAGCGCTGAGCAACCGTGCCGCATTCAGTGCGAGCAATTTCATGTGTGAAAAGAAAATGTACATGTTATGTTACATTACACATTTCTGCTCATTGTTACACATACGAGTTTGTTGTGAAATTGCAGAATTTGCTTTTACGAAGAGTATAATGAAAGTTCGTTAATTGAATATCTCTAAGATGTATAAAGGAGGAACGATTCCGGACCTGGTTAACAACATTAATTTTTAGCGTTTTTGTTCACAGATTAAATAAAAATGTTGCAAAGTTTAAAAAAGCTTCCTCGTGCATTGGCTTATAATCATATGTTTAGAAGCAAACGTCAGCTATATTGTGTTGCATGTGCTTACGTATTCGTTGTCAGTATCATTGCCATTCCTTTGTTATTGCATATTGAACATATACGGTATTTAATTCTCAAATAGTTTGTAATGGTTTACTTTGAAAGGATATATTTATTGTTTTAGAAGGATAAAAGGGATGGGATGATGTGATTTTGAACCTAGTTAGTACCTCTCTTTTCCGTTCGTGGATTAAAATAAAAAATGACGTCACATTTACTGTTTGCTTAAATCTGATTAGTTCATTGTTCGAGCGATTTTTTAAACGCTCAGCGTTTTGTTGCTCAGTAAGCGCTTCATTGATGGAAACAATGTTGCCAGATTTTGGACATCTAAACTACTCTTATTCTTTTTCGAAACGGTTCTGCTGAGTGCAAGAATTTTCAAAACTAAAAATTTTGAAAAACTAAATATTTTGAAACTAAAAAATTTAAACAAACTTTTTAAAACGAAAATTTTTTCGAATCCTATATTCAAACTCAAACAAGATTTACGTACAATCATTCATTAAGCTGTTATCATTCATTGTTTGTACTATATAAAGATGATTTTACCTCACTCTCTTCCTTAACAGTATCCTCTTCCAAAGTGCAGAAATTGTTACCACAAGATGCCTGAATAGGATTTTCCAAAAATAACTTCTCATTACATTTAAATTAACAGATAAGTAATTTTTTAAATGTCGCAATAATTAAAAAGATGGTACAAGCCGAAAACGTGTTCGCTCACAAGATGATTCCTACACAGTAGTCGCCATTAAAAATACAACACCAAGGAGGAAACAGGGTAGCCAAAGTTCTCAGGCTGATACCTAATAGTAAGTGTAGCATATGCTTAAAGTTACCGCTGTATTTGCTGTGTGAGAACTGGCGACAGTCAGTGGGCTGAAGCCCAACACTGACAGCCAGAACGACTGCAACACAGTGAGGCAACAAGAGGATGTCCTCTTCTGCTATGGGAAGCCATGCGTCTTCGATCCAATGTCAGAGCTCATCAACTGTACCTGGCGGAGTTCGCAGGATGAGAGTCGTTATACAGCCATTGACCAACCATATTTATTCTTCCCTAATCTACACATTCTGCAAATTTGAACTTTCCTGGATGTCTCCTTAGTGCAACATTTTAAGCAACGAGCAGTGTAACAGTCTCATACATTACTTAAAGAAAGAGCGATGATTCTAAAAATTTTAAGAATTTCAAGTTTACAATCATATATATATATATATATATATATATATATATATATATATATATATATATATATATATATATATATATATATATATATATATATATATATATATGTATATGTATATATATATATATATATAGGGCCAGATACAGGATTGTCTGAGGGGGTGCACCAATAACTAATAAAATAACCAATCACACTGAAACTCTTCAAAGTGGCATATGACAATATTCTTTACCCCTGACAACACTGATGCATAGAACGGAGGAAAGAGGGTCGTAACTAATATACACGAAAAAAAATTTTTCTTCTTTCCTCCTGGTTTCTGTTTTCTTCCCTCCTTGACAAATGCTATATTGTTTTGCTTGGCGAATCCTTTTTTCTTCAACCTTTTGGAAACCCTTTTCCTTAAACTTTTGAAAAGCTCTGTTTTCTTTTAAGCCCCAAACAGTCGTTCTTTCAGAAGAACTGTTCTGGAGGCACACTTACTATTCCGGGGAGCACTGCCGGCACCACTAATCTATTTATTCTTATATTATAGACGTATTATTTTGCTCTCCTCCGGGGTTCACAGAGCTCCGGAGGGGAAGTGCCCCCCCAAAAAACATGTCTGCAAGAAACACTGATCCCAAAACATGATGGCAGAAAGTTTCGGAAAGTGTTGGTACTTTCACTGCTAGCTTCTGATTTTAGATAGTGTATATTTACAACAAAGGGGGGATAAACGTGCACTTTTGCACCCCCCTAAATCCGGCCCTATATATATATATATATATATATATATATATATATATATATATATATATATATATATATATATATATATCGGGTGTCAAAAAATTCCACCGACAAACTTTGGGAGGTAAATCCTCTCATACGAAGAAACAAAAAGTCTTAGTAAACATCGGTCCGGAAACGCATTGTTTCGGAGATATAAGGCGCCGAAACCGTGGGAAATGAATCTTCAAATGCGTATATTTCAGAAACTATTCAACGTAGAGGGTGCGGTTTAAAAACTCACCAACGAAGTCATACCTACTCTTGTTAAACATGCATGTTTCATAATCTTGCAATGCCTGCGGAAGGGATTCCCCAAAGGGGCATAGGGATTCCCGGATAATCTGCCGAGTGAAGATGGCTCAAAAGGGGTATGAATGGACGAATTCCTCACCCGTTCGCAGTACGTCCTGATACCAAGACGATAACTCAAACGGATACAAAATAATGGACACTTGTATACCTGTTGTGTGTGGTTGCATAACCGCCACATACGGATGATGCCCAATAATGAATTTCGGAATATGAAGTACTGTGAATATGCAGTCGAAGGTTCGTAGTGACGCATGTGCGGTGTTGCTACAGCATAACACACGAAGCAGAGTGATTGAGAGCTGTTGAAACTAGATACAAACCCGCTATCAAAATGTACCTAAATTATCGTGGACAAATGTATGTTAAATATGCAACATTGTGGAGTATAGTATTAACATACGTAAAAAGCAGCTGACAAATGACCTCCTAGGAATAGCGATAATGTGATTCGCATATTAGTAGCATAGTTGGTGCCGTGCAATGCTGTAAAGCATAACCTCCAGTCACACAAATAAAATACACAAAGCACAAAGACAGAAGAAGACGAGTCAATGCAGGAAATGGTGTTTGTAATTCACTTGTACCTTACAACGTCACGAAATCTACTAAAAATGTGAACCATTGACTTCAATACACAAGAGATAGCGTCGAAGCACTTCGTCTCGCACACTAGGAAAAACGTCGTGGTTAACACGAATTCTTGCGGAAGCCTCGACAATGTGGCCCACAAGGTCCAATTCATTCTCCACTGGTGTCTGGTAGACCAACTCCTTCATGTGTCCCCATAGGTAAAAGTCCATAGGTGTTATATCCGGTGATCTAGGAGGCCATGCTACAGGACCAGCATGCCCGATCCATCGATTCCCAAACATATCAGAAAGTACATTTTGAACACGCCGCGGCCGATGGGGTGGACCTCCGTCATGCTGGAACCACATTTGTCGCCGGACTGCAAGGGGGACATTTTCTAGCAGTTCCGGGAGTACCTCTGAAAGAAACACACTGTAAGTATGCATGTTCAGTCGTGGAGGCAATACATAAGATCCTACTAAGACATTATTCACTATACCGGCCCACACATTAACTGTGAATCGTTCTTGATGACCTCGGCGAAACATTGCATGCGGATTGTTTGCTGCCCACATATGCCTATTATGAGCATTGTAACATCCGTCACGAGTAAAACTACTCTCATCTGTGAACAAAACATGCCGCGCGAACTGCGGATTCTCCACACACTGCCGCAGGTACCATCGGGCAAATCGCACACGTGTGGGATATGGATAGAAATGTTCTTTATGTAGGACGTTCCACATTTGCTGGTGCTGAACATGCAATACATGTCCAACGGTCCGCGTGCTTTTTCAGGGATTTTGTTCAAATTGGTCCAACACATTCTCTTCGAATGCTGGTGTTCTCACTGTTCGTGGTCTTCCTACATCAGGCCGGTGTATATGTAAGGAACCTGATTCTCGCAGCTGCCGATCAATTGACGTAAATGTAGTGTGATGGGGGCACCGTCGTTCTGGAAAACGTTCTCTATACAGTCTTTGTGCCTCCCTTGCATTTCCCAAAGCTGCACCATATGCCAGATGCATATCACTTAATTCTGCCGAAGTAAACTCCATTTCCCACTACGGTGTTTTATAAAGCACAGACAGTAAGCACTGCACACAAGCACAGTCACTTCCAGAATACACGTCAGTCTTCGGTAGACTAGCTTCTTTAGGTGCTCGTCTGTCATATGGTTTAGAGTCGAATCCCACTAACAGCATGACTCTGTTAATCAATGTTTATTTTATCTCTCCTATCGTATTTTTGTTCCTATAAACAGTTTTGGACGTAAGACAAACGATATGTACTGTCATTTCAAGGACAATGTCTTTTTGTGGAATATTCTGGACTCAGTTAAAATTATCGTGTGAAACTTAAATACCTCTTACATGTTTTAATATTTAAAGAAGACCAGAAACCAATTTCTTTACACACAGTAAAATGATAATCAATGTTGTTTTTGTTTTTCAAGGTCGACAATACCCTACAGAGTTCGACTGCGTGTGCATTTAAGTGCAGCCTAAATCTGTTTACATTATGAGAGTTAATGACATCCGACGACTAAAGTTCAGACACAAACGCAGGCGATCTTGCGGCCAGAGCGTTTATAGAGGTACCATCTTGGCATTCGACTTGTGAAACTGAAGAAAGCCACTCAGAATGGTTGAACAAAGAGTGGCGAATCTAGGGTGGGGTCGGGGGGCCTTGGTCCCCCAATTTTGCTGCGTTACTAGAAAATCACTAATGTCATAAATACCAAAACGCAGTCCAAATTACGTATTTTACATAGCAAAATACTGACACCCCCTCCCCCGCCAGTTTTTACTTTCAAGATCGGCTACTGAACACAATGATCGCACCCGGTTCTCTCTACACTTAATCTACTGTGGTTGCTAAATTGGAATAGGCGTATAGATTTGAGGCTCCAGCAGTTGCATTGTAAGCAAAAATAAACATGAGAAGAGTATGACATTATGATTATTATTTTGTAATAACGTCCCCACCTTATAGACCTAACAAAATGGACACGAAGACAATCTTGATGTAACTTTAAATGGAGGAATAAAGACAAGATATAAAATATGAAGGTGGTTTATTGTTCTGTTTACATATTTTGGAATCCGTTAACACGAGCGGCTTGGGTACCCGAAGAGAAAACGAAACTGTAGCAGGACTTACGTTTAATTTAACGAGCTAAACCAATTCATTTAGATATCACATTCGCGCACTACAGTATCATTCAATTGTACGTTTATAACAATTGTTTATTGTTTAATTGTTTATTTGTTAAGATGTTCAACGTCCCTTTAACAGCAGAGGCGCTATATGGAGACGGGACCCAATGTTTCAAATGCGATCCGATCCATCTCTTAGTTGTTGAGTCCAAAGCTTGGACTCTTAGTGGGGATTGACCCCGCGACACGGCGCGCCAACGTGCAATCTTGCTTTCTGTTGCTTCCTTGCTTATCCACGTAACGATGTAACAACTGAAAGGAACAAGTACCATTGAAATCAGGTGGATGGTTGCAGACTTATTAAGATAATGCATATGATTTCAAATCACAAATCTCTTATACATATAATCAGATCATTCATGTAATGTACTTAACATTGGGTCTCGTTCATTAGTGACATTCACTCAGTTCACTAGACATAACGATATTTGTAGCCATTGCTAAACATTACGCATATCTGGAAATGTGCTGACTGCATTCGCTATCGTGCTATTTGGGGGCTTCCTTTGCATCAAGTGTTTTCACAATTTCAAGCACTCTGCTTCGTGTTATGCTGTAGCAACACCGCACGTGCCTCACTACGAATCTTCGACTGCATATTCACAGTACTTCATATTCTGAAATTCATTATTGGGCATCATCCGTATGTGGCGGTTATGCAACCACACACAGCAGGTATACAAGTGTCCATTATTTTGTATCCGTTTGAGTTATCGTCTTGGTACCAGGAAATACTGTCAACGGGTGAGGAAGTAGTCCATCCATACCCCTTTCGAGCCATCTTCACTCGGCAGATTATCCGGGAATCCCTATGCTCCTTTGGGGAATCCCTTCCGCAGGCATTGCAAGATTATGAAACATGCATGTTTAACAAGAGCAGGTATGACTTCGTTGGTGAGTTTTTAAACCGCACCCTCTACGTTGAATAGTTTCTGAAATATACGCCTTTGAAGATTCATTTCCCACGGTTTCGCCGCCTTATATCTCCGAAACAACGCGTTTCCGGACCCATGTTTACTGAGCTTTTTTGTTTCTTCGTATGAGAGGATTTATCTCCCAAAGTTTGTCGGTGGAATTTTTGACACCCTGTATATATATATATATATATATATATATATATATATATATATATACAATAATTGAAAACGGTTATATCAACTTTGCAATTCAGAGCACGAAAAGAAGTATAGCTAACGGACCCTGATTTTAACCAGATACATTTTTGCATTTGTTTAAAACTAAAAATATATTTTGTCGCTAATCGAACTCAGTATCATATATATACGGACAGGACGTACGTTAGTCACAAGGTTACGTGAGTGAAACACTAAACTATTCGATCGACAACTGTGGCCTTGTCAACACTAGAGAAACGGAGCTTAGTTCATACAAAGTATAGAGATGTATGAAGACTCCTTTCCATACGATTTGGATAAAGATACATCTGAAGAAAGGAACATTGAAATATATAATGATTTATCTGGATAATTTGGATTAGTCCAGAACTCAAAAAAAAATAATCTTCAAATATGTTCTTTACACATATAGTAAGTGGATACCCCAATCGAGTTCGAGAACTTATATATGTTTACCGAAAACCACAACTCTGGAGCCTTATGGATACCGAGATATGGGAAAATAAAGAGTGACACCATAGAAGTGTTAGGTTTGCGCACTAGATGGTGTAGTTTCGAGAACGTAATTCATGATGGCTAACAACCACATCGAAAGCAGTTTCAATTCAATACACTACACACACGCCCTTAAGGGGGTTTTGGGGTACCATGGCATTCGCAGAACTCCCAATTCTAAGCATTCTACAATATCTCTTAATAAAGTTTTAAAGAACGTTACAGGTGTGTGTTTACCGAAACCGCAAGTCAGTACGCCTAACAGTTACCGAAATATGGTGAAATAAAGAGCGACACCATAGACGTGTGGAGTTTGCATACTAGACAGTACAATTTAAAAAATTAATTAAAATATGACTAACGACTATCAAGATATTGTCAAATAAAGGGAGGATCCATACAGTTATGTGGTTTTCGTGTTAAGTGGTAAAAATTCCGAAACCGGTCACGAAATGTTAATAGGCACCAGTAGCAATTTCATCCTAAAGAAATTAGGTATTTCTATGGGGTTTTAGAACATCATGGGGTCTACCAAGATTAAATTTTAAAAGCTTTGGAAAATATATCTTGATATTTGTTAAGAGTATTAGAAGTATGTGTTTACCAAAAACTTCCAACCAGTACATCTAACATCTAGAGAGACACCGTGAAATAAAAGCGTATTACATCTTGAAATTTCAGAAAACAATCATTGATCCCAACAAAATTTAAATAAGATAGTACTTCTATGGGTTAAGTGAGTACCTCATACTCTTCAGTACAATTTCGAAAGATTAGTTCAGCTCTAAGTTTTCTTCGGACAATTCCAAGCGTTCACCGAGCTCTGAAAAAGAGTGAAAATTCTTTACCAATATCTAATATAGCAACCGAGATATAAGGAATTATATATTTTATGACGTTGTAAATAGAGACCCACATGGATTTGTACTTTTGGGTCTTTGCTGTAAGGAGAAATTTCAGAAAACTACCCTATATACTTTAATAGACAACTAAATGGGCTGGGGCACACTGGCTTAGTGGTAGAGTGCTTACCTTATATTGGGTTCCAGATTGGATCCGCGGCCAAGTCAGTTTGAAGTGGAGATCGCATTCGTGGGTTTTCTCGGGGTACTCCCGTTTCCTCCCACTTTTGCATTCCATCAATTCTGTCATCAGCATTCACTTGCCTTAATCATCGTTTTCCTTAGATTAAAAGAAACAATCGTGGGTCACTACACTGAAATATTTCCTTTTATTTCATTTTAAAATTAAATGGGTAGTTAAGTATGATCATATCATTATGGATTAAGTGAATACTCCAGTATAGTTTCTCCAAAAAAAAAACTAGGTAAACACCCTACCACTAAGCTACTGTGCCCCCGCCCATTTAATTGTCTATTAAGATATATACAGTAGTTTTCTGAATATTTTCTTCTAATAGCAAAGACCCAAATTACAAATCCATAAAGATCTCTATTTATACGTCATAAAATATATAATTCCTTGTATCTTGGTTACTAGATTAGATATTGACAGGGAATTTTCACTGTTTTACACAGCTCAATAATCCTTGGAACTATCCGAAGAAAATCTAGGATTGATCTTATCTTTCGACCGAAATTGTACTGAGGTACTCATTTAACCCATAAAAGTACCATCTTATTAAATTTTGTTAGGACCAATAATTGTTTCCGAAATTTTAAAATCTCATACGCTTTTATTTCACGGTGTTTCTCTAGATGTTACATGTACCTAGTGGAAGTTTTGTATATATATATATATATATATTTCTAATACTCTTTACAAATGTCAAGTTATATTTTCAAAAGCTTTTAATATTTAACCTTGGTAGACTCCAAGATGTTCTAACACCCCATGGAGATATCTACGATGAACTTGCTACTGGTGTTTATTAACTTTCCATGACCGATTTCGGAAATTTTACTATCTAACACGGAGACCCCATAACTGTATTGGTCCTCCCTTTATTTGACAATATCTTAATAGCCGTTAGTCATATTTTAATTCATTTTCCAAATTGTACAGTCAAGTATAAGCCCCACATACTTATGGTGTCGCTTTTTATTTTCCCATACCTTGGTATTCATAAGGCTTTCCGAGTTGCAGTTTTCGGTAAACAAATATCAGTTCTTTACATTTTAGAGATGTATTTGCATATATCTAAAATGCAGAAATTAGGTACCGCATGGTACCTCTGAACCCCATTCGGGTACCTCCTTACTTTCGCATAGTAGAGTAAAAACATCAGTGGTCGTCACTTTAAGGTTGAAAACTTACTCTTTTGTTTCTTCTGTGAGCATCGTGAATCTGTCCAAGTTGTGCCATAGTTGGAAAGATACACTGACCATTCCTACATAGGGTGTTTGAAACCAACACCGACAACGTTTGGAAGCTGATTCCTGACACCAAGGTAAGACAAAAAGCACAGAGCAACCTGGGTGCACAAATGCTTCCTTTCCAAGTTATAGGATACCGAAAATATGGAAAAATGAAATTTTAAAGTTCATAGCACCAAAACTATGGGACCTACCGTAATCGGGTGAAGACTTCACTTAGAAACTAACATGTGTGCTATCCAAAAATTCATGTTTCAGAATTCTGTGGCACTCACGCAACAATTTTTATGAAAGAAGTTTGGCTAAAAGTATATGATTCTCCAACCACCTCTATAAAAACTGTTGCTGAAGTGCCGCAGGATTCTGAATCTTGGAAATGAAATGAAATATTTAAGTTTTACGTCCCACGTTTATGCCGGCTAGGCTAAAGGAGACGATGAGGATGAAAAATAAATGAAATGGTAGAATGAAGAAAGTGGGAGGAAACGGGAGAACCCCGAGAAAACCCACGAGCACGGTGTTTGTCCACCACAAAGTAAACATGGTATTCTGGGAATTCTGAAACTTGGATATTTGGATAGGGCACATTTTAGTTCCTAAGTGAAGTCTTAATCCGACTACGGTAGGTCCCACGGTTTTGGGGCTATGAACCTTTAAAGTTCATTTTGTCCTGTTCTCGGCAGCCTATAACTCCGAAAGGAAGCATTTGTGAGCCCAGGTTGGTCTATACTTTTCGTCTTTTCTTGGTGTCAGGAATCACCTCCCAAACGTTGTCGGTGTTGTTTTGAAACATCCTGTATATGACCATGTAGTCAGAATTCAAAATCGAGTAGCCGTTGAAGGAAGAACAAAATTTTTAAATCCCTTGTATTGCACCAGTAGTCGTTACCCCAAAATCGAAATGTTCCAGGTGTTCGTCACTCAAATAACTTGACATAATTTATACAAAAACGCACTGTTTATCAGTTTAAGGTTAAGAATAGAGTATAAAGTACTAAAATTAATAACTGTGCATCACTTGTAGCACTCAAGAAACAAAATAAAAACGTTTTCACATACTATCTATAGCAATTTCAGAAAGAAAAATGGTAACTGAATTCAAAAGTTAACTGTATATCACTTTAACGTTAAGAGTACAATATTATATGCTATGTTTAATAACTATATCCCACTTCAAGACTCAACAATGAAAATAAACATGTTTGTACATACGTTTTTAAAACAATTTGAGAAACAAAATAAGTTAACTTAATTCATAATTTAATTATACATCACCTTAACATAAGAATACGCTATAAAATACTGAGATTAATAATAATGCATTACTTTAAGCACTGAAGAATTAAAACAAAAATGTTTTTAGCTACCTATATTGTATTTACATGTTGTTATTTCTCATTAACATGTCTTTTTGATAACTCACGATCTGGCCTAGGGATGCGCACAAGAAAAGATTTGAGGCTATCTCCGCTCCAAAAGGTTCCGCGATAGTTATGTCTTATGTCAAAAACTATATCTGTTTCTATTAGAAGACCTCTGTCTTATGTCGAATTTCGTAAAAAAATTCTTTCTCGACTCGTCTCATGCGCATCCCTAATCATCCCCATAGCCAAGAACTTAATTTCAGAGGGGATTCGATAGGGCTTTGCGATATCCGAATTTAGATATAGATAATCGATATCGACCAACTATCGAAACTTGTTCGAAATATCGAAAAATACAGCAATATCGAAATATAAGCAATATCAAAAATAGAAAATATAGAAATATAAAAAAAAGATCGAAAATATCGATATATCGATCAAAAATTTTGTCTCGATATTTTGATATTTGAAAATATCAATCGTTCGATCGAAATATCGCACAGCCCTAGGCTCCAACTGTTGCCACCTTTAAAATTAATGTGAAAATTGCTAACTAATCTTCTGTAAGTGCCGTAAGATGGGGTTACTTTGCACTTCAGGATTAACTTTGCACAAAATACGAAAAAAGTTGCAGAGTCCTCTGTCCAGGAACTGTAAGGAGAAAGTTACAACTGCCAACGTCAGATAGAATATCTAACTGGAATTTGGTTATAATGTTTGCGGTTAACATCAGTTCTAATTACCGGAAAAGTTGTTTGTAGGGTATGGAAAGCAGTCACTGTAAAGGCCGACAAATGTGAAAGATGTCACCTACAAGAGTTTCCGTCAAAATTAAGTCGGTTTCTTAGAATACTACTGTGTATAATGGGAATTTCAAGCTATAGTTGAAACTGAAGTGTGAAACGTTTTAAAGTCACAGAAGAAATAAAACTGGAAGAAGGTTGTTTCAGGTTTCAGCCTCTAATCGGGGATACTTTGCACCGTTCGAAAGTAACCCTTAGATAGGAAGTTATTCCTACTGGTATCTCCTGCCGTCTAACTTTAGGAAAATTTCCTATTTAGGTAGATACCAGAATGGATTGCTTGTTTGAAAATAAATTACGAACAGCGGCGGATTCAGAAAAGTATTTTGAGAGGGAATTCACACGGAAAGACTTCGTTTATTTAGAAATTACTACACTTTTTGAAGGGCTTGAAGCGTGTACGCACAGGAATGACTAACATTATACTTTTGAAAAAGAAATCCTGCAATTTGTCTGGGCTTCATCCTGAAAGCCCCAAACCCCGTAAATCTTCCACTGATTACGGTTGGGATGATATTCTTGGATATAAAGAGCAGCCAAGGCAAATCAGCTCACGGAGATTTTTTCTGTTCTTGAGTTGCCATTTTTGTGGGACATGCCAAACTATAAGAATGTGGTTCCTATGTCGATACTAGAAAATACACAATTTTCTTTACAAATATCGATAATTCATACTAAGTACTAGTACCGATTCCGTCATTTCAACATCAATATTTGTAGACTGCATGCAGTATTGTGTAGGAAGTGAAATGTATAAATACATGGGAGAAAACATTACATAGAAACATTATGTCTGTATGCTGAACATACTATTTTGTATGTGGTGCTAACTATCTTCACCTATAGAGTTACTTTGCACCAAAGTTTATATCAAATAAAATGAAATGAAATCTGAGTTTTACGTTCCACGATAATGCAAGGTATGCTAAAGAAAACGATAATGATTAGAACTAATGAAATAGTACAATCAAAATGTGAGAGAAACCTGAGAAACCCGAGTAAAGCACGCACACTGTTTGTCCAAAACAAAGCCCATTTGGCACGTGCTGGGATCGATCCAGGAACTCAACGCAGGAGAAGTGGACGCTCCACCACTGAGCTACCACGCCCTCCAAGACACAATCTCAGAACATACTTCATATAGAGTAGAAATAACAATAATTTGTAAAAAAATGGCCAATCTGACGGTCATGTAAGCTAAATAGCAATACAATTGCTACTCGATTTATTTACTAGCACTGTTTAATTATCTACGATACTGAACATCACAACACCAATAACATTATGTCACATCCTTTCAAAATTATGCCCACTGCAAAGTAGATGTGCTTTGCTTCGTGATGTCCGAAGAGTAGACGAAACAGGCAAGCAGAGGCGGATCTAGAAAGTAAAAACTGAGGGGCCTATCAAAACTCAGATTATGATAGGCATATTATCTTTATTATAAACTTACAAAAATATATAAATAATAGCTTAAATTATTTTTGTCACTCAAAAAAACTTTGGGGCCTAGGCCTCCCCGACCCCGGCCTAGATCCGCCACTACAGGCAAGTAGCATACAAATTTGTGATGTTCAAAGCGTTGTTTTACATAGCTAAGAAGAAAAATTTAAACAAAAAGTAAACAGAAATCCTTCTTTTACGTCCTACGACTATGCTATGTAGGCTGATCGTCACAAATGAGTAATGAAAATTGATGATCTTGGAATACGATTTGGAGGAATAATGTAGGAGAAATATAAACATTGATTAAATATAAAATTGAAAAGAAATAAGAGCCTGACACTCAAATAATAATTTATCCGGCAGCCATCTTGATCCCCCTAAAATATCATGAAGTGCTTGATTGGTAGCTCCACGAACTTGGAACGCCACCATCCCAAAAGTCATTGTTTTATATCTCATCGTTTTGCACTCATTTTGCACCGTTTTGCACCTTAATTTAAAAATTGTGTATCCTCACCATTACTAAGAAATTCAAAATTCAAAATGGTGTTCCAAGTTAAGGGTATTTAAGCCACTAACTCATTTCCAAGATTTAACAATACCAACATCCTCTAGTAGTTTTGCACCGTTTTGCACCCTCTTTCAAAAATTTTCTACCATCATCCTAACAGAGAAAATAACATTTCAAATTTCAAAATTCAAAATTCGAAATCAGCCACTAAAGCAAAATTTAAGTTTCAAACTGCCATAAGATAGACTACCGTACGCTTTGCACCTTTTGAAAATACCAATATTTCATTTTGTACTCTCACAGTTACTGAAAAATTTAAAATTCAAAATGCCGAATTACCATTAACTTGGAACGCCACTGTTTTCTGCTGAAACATTAAGAACACCAGCGTCTTCTACGAGTTTTGGACCCTCAGAAAATGTCGATATTTCATTTTGTACCCTCCCAGTTCATGAGAAATTGGAAATTCAAAATGCGAAATTACCATTAACTTAGAACTCTCGCAACTCATATTTACAGAATTAACAACATCAACGTCTTCTATGATTTTTACACCCTTAGAAGATGTCGATATTTCATTTTATACCCTCAGAGAAATTCTAAATTCAAAAAAATGTCGAATTATCATGCGACTGGAATGCCACGAACACATTTTGAAGAAATAATAACAGCGGCGTTTCCAATGATTTCTGCTCCGTCAAAATATGCTGAGATTTTGATTGGTATCCTCACAGTTAATGACTAATTATAATTCAACATGCCAAAAGTAATGGTGAGTCTACAGTAAAATCTCATATTACAGCAATAGGATAGTTTAGTAGTGAATAATAAATTAAACTGTTCTAATAGGTAGTGCTTGGGGTCCCTGATTCGATCCCAGCTCGCTCCAAGTGAACTTTGTGGTGGACAAAAACCGTGTGCGTGGATTTCCTCGGGGTTCTCCTGTTTCCTCCCACCTTCTTCATTCCACCATTTCATTCATTATTTCATCATCATTGTCTCCTTTAACCTAACCGACATAACGTGGGACGTAAAACTGAAATATTTCATTTAATTTTTTTGCTAATAGATAATGGTAGACACCTCCGAAAATATTTAATAATATGATACTTTAATATAAACTGTTAAAATGTGACTAACGAGGAAGGTCCATAAACCGTGAGAGTTGAATTTTGATGAAAATTTGTGACAAGATTCAGTTCAAGTTGCTAAGTAACGTAGTAATAGTCACTCGATGAAGCTCAATGAAGCATTTGCGCATCGAGTGACTATTACTACGTTACTTAGCAACTTGAACTGAATCTTGTCACAAATTTTCATCAAAATTCAACTCTCACGGTTTATGGACCTTCCTCGTAAGTATACTGATGACCTACATTATTTCTATATTAGGAGTTGACATTAATGTGGAAATTTGTAGTCAGAAATGGGAGGGGTAAAGTAATGAAACAATATAGGAAACATAATCAAAATGCTAATAATATATTATTATTTTTGTGCAAATACATTACATTAACACTCTATACTCAGCAATAGTAAATAAAATAACACACAAAAACTTTTGCGGGGGCTAACATTTGAACAAATTGCGAACAACATTCAATAGCTCTTGATTTGTTGCAGATAGTAAGACAAGGAATTTTAGCCTCTATTCAAGAATGAAAACAGTTTAATCGTGTTCCCATTTCCTTTGTAAAATAAGATTTAAAAAAAGATGAGGAGAAAATTGCTGGAGAATTAAAAAAATGGAAATGATGCTAAAAAATCAAAATTACTGAAAAGGGAGCTGTGTTAACCTGTTTAAAATGTATGCAAAAGTGCAATACTATGTCTTCCTTTTGCTTCACTTTCAGACACAAAACGCATACCTTGAAATCTTGCTATGGAAATATGCATAACCTTGGGGAAGGTTTGCATCTTAAAATAACTCTTATCACTTTGTGTTAATATTTTTATTGAGACAATATCCCCTGTTTATAGAATGGATAGATGGAAACCATAGCCTATTACAACACTGACAAAATCAAAATTACACTCAAAGCTCTTAGCGCCCTTAATACACATCGAAGAGAGGTTAGGGTGACTATTATGTAATAAATTTGCTTCTAAAAGCTATTTTTATAACCGAAAAAATAAAGACAAGTAAACTTTTGTTCAAAGCCACGCATTGTTGCATTTACCGTAATTATTTGTTTGTCCTTCACAGCCTAATAGTTAGTTCTAATTAACTGTGAGGGTACAAAATTGAATATACAAATTAATTAGGGTGAAAAACTCGTAGAAGACGCTGGTATTTTTAATTCTTCTGTACGAAATAGTGGAGTTCTAAATTAATGGTAATTCGCCATTTTGAATTCGGAATTTCTCATTAGCTGTGCAGGTACTCCCATGCGCAAAAAAAAATTGCGCGTATACTGTAACTGAAGATTTTTCGTATTTATTCCATTTTCCTTACGTTTATAGGTAAAATTCAGTTATTAGTATGTGGAGATAATAGAAAGCAATCCATCTAAGGAGATATTTCCAAAAAATATAATAAAATAATAAAAATATAAGCAAAAAACAAAATTATGCTCGGTTTCGTGTATACTGGCAACGATGATTTCTAGGAATTTTTTCAGTAGAAGAGCATGATTGCGGAGGGAATTCAGTAGGGGAGTCGAGGAGTTGGATCAAGGAACTGGATAGTGGACTAAAATGTTGCATTTATTGGTTAAAACCTAGTGTGTAGATTGCCTGCCAAATATAAATTGGCTTCTGTAACTACGATGTCGTACGAAAATATAGAATTAAACAGAAAAACTCTTATCTTAAGGTTCGAAGCAATACGCACCATGGCTATGAAGATTATTTCTTTAAAAAAAAGAGAGCCAATACAACGTAACCTCAGTGGTCAGGTGGATAGAGTGGCGGACTTATGGTTTCTTTTATTATTTTGACACCACATCGAATCCCATCCCATCCCATCCCATTCTTTTTTTTCCAAAACATTATAATTTTCATGTTAATAAGAACCGAAGCAATATAATAAGGACAATTTACTGATATTTTGCTGTAATGACGTATTTATCCAGGATTAGAGAAGTATTGTTAATAGCTATTGTTTCTGTTCATGCTGTTGTATAGCTTCTCTCATCCTGTTTTCTTGGGGAAAGAACAATTTTGTCTCCAACAAAGTGTGAAGGATATATACGGACAGAAAAAGACATCTTAGTACCAAAAGTGATTTATCGTGATGAAATGGACTAGTTTGCCATTATTATTAAAAAAAACTAAATTATTGAAGTTGGCTTTTCTTTAGGTTTTAGCTAAAAAAAATATTTTTTTCTTTATAAGACTATACTTTATGAGGCAAGGTGTGTGATCATACCCACAAATTTAGCTAGGGAGTGAAAGATAATTGTTTATACAAACATTTTACAGGTTTAGGTGCGTGAAACACCAATACACCATGGTCTCGCTTATCCGACCATCCTTTGTTCCACATACCGTATGATCCGATATATCATTGCAAATAGCACCAATCGGCAAGAAGAACTGCAAGTTGTGGTCTTAATCTATTTTTCATGCTCTGGAGTCTATCGCCTAGCGCGCCCTCTACACCTTGACTCACACGTCTATCATTCAGTGTAGACACGTATCCAGGTTTTCTATTCGGAGTGGGCCTAATACATATGATTCTAATTACGTAGAATTACGTCCTCGTAAGGACGTAATTCTAATGTTTTAAAAATATCAATAATAATAATAATAATAATAATAATAATAATAATAATAATAATAATAATAATAATGATAATAATAATAATAATAATGCAATAGTTCTGTACTTCTCTTAAACTTTTTCCTACTTTTCATTTATAAACCGCATTTACTTTACATTTACTTTGTAAACTGCATTATAGCACAAACAAAATGAAACATGTTTTCGAGAAAAATGTAACTAAAGAAAACTGTCTGCTACGTATATCGAATAACAAAAATAGCAAGAAGACATTGAGTGTATCGTTCTAATATATTAAAGTTAAAAACAGAACGGAAAAGAAATGTTAATCCTATTTAAAACTGTTCTTTAATTCCACCTGGTATAATGGCATTATGGTATGTTCTTAGAATTATAACAAGACAACAGCACATTGCCCAAAGTTTGGACACTGACTACTAGTAAAGTGATATAAAAGAACCTAAAAAGGGTAAAAAAAAAAGTTTATTAAAAAGTGCTTGAGTTTCGGAGAGTGACAGCCCTCAGGCTGTCACGCTGGATACGTCCCTGATTCAGTGCAGTGCAGTTATTTGTTATAAAACATTATTATTAGATGCGTAATATGTAAAATTATATCATAAGTTTTACTTTTAATAGGTCTTTTCTTAACACATCCATATTATCCAGCGTTCTGACTGCCTGTTTATGTCGGATAAGCAAAACTCTACTGTATTTCCAAAGCTAGCATATACATGAACTAGAATTGTATCATCCTAGAACAGACAATAGTGTGAAATGCTTATATTAAAAGGCTGGAATAAAAAAAGCGTAAGTACTGTTTTGGTAGCGTGAGAACAAATTAAAAACAATTCAATATATTTCCTAGGTATCAGATTATCATCTTATTGTGTCGATGTGTATTCTTTTTCAAACATTGTTTTAAGTCATACCATTCGCAATATTCCTAAGGAAATCGAAAAAAAAAACTCCTATGTGCCTCTATGGCAAAGCGGCTTAAGTGCATGGTCCGAAACCGATTCCCCCGTTAAGGTATAGGTAAAGTTCCCGTACTTCAAAAATGCAAATCCGGGACGCTACTAAATTACGAGAATCTTTGAAATGCTTAAAATTGAAAGAAGTGTTGAATACTAATTTATTTTCCTCCATTAGATAGAGTTATTCAAGTATTACGTTATCACATTTTTATTCATTTCACTAGACCTTCCAAGGACGCCAATTTCTCTGTAAATTGGGGGGGGGCATTCAAATGCAGAATATATATATATATATATATATATATATATATATATATATATATATATATATATATATATGAGGATTTTAAGACAAATTACACTCAAATAATGCCAAATATTGTATATTCATAAATACAAAGGTGGCCTACATGAGCTTTGGGCGGGCCCGGCCCCCCAGGATCGGCGCTCTTTGCCTTCTTCCTAGTTAAGAAAGAGTATGCAGATGATTTACTCCCTCCCCCTGGTAAGCAAAATTGTTTTCTTTTTCCCTCAAGATCTGTTGTGTTTCGTGAAACAACAGCAGGAATTTCCTGATTACTTAACCATCTAAATGAATGTTTTCACTTAGAGCCATCCTGTCGATTCGCGTTGCCTAGGACTAAAATAAATTAAGGATCAATAATGAAGATGAGACTTCCATATCAAACATGAAGAGACATGTGGATCGAAGATCTTTCTTTATTCCAACTTTGATTTTTTCAAATCCATCATGGGAAATTATATTATGAGTACAATTTTCGAAATTAATAGTATACAATCGTAAAAATATCTTACAAAACGATGGTTTATTGTAAAATACTTTGACTCAAAGAATGAATTACAAGTAATAAACTTGTTACTTTTCCTGAAGAGTCTAAGTCTTGAATGAGACGGAAGCTCTCGAGCATAGTGCTTGGAACGATTGCCTCACTTGTTCTACCTTCCCGTGGCGCAGCCTTGATTCGACTTGATCCTAAACGTATTATTCAGAAGTCGAAGTCGGAAGATGTTTCCCATTTTTCCAAAACACTCTTGGTCGATTACAATCTGCCTCACTCGTGAGGGGAAAATCCCATGTCGTAAGCGTCGGTGGACCACCGATAGGCAACTAGTGACATGTCCCCAAACATTGGCGGTCCCGCAGCCAAAAATTGGTAACACTTCCGTTTTGAAAATTATACCACCACCGGCAGAGAAGCGACGGGACGCCAACGAACCACAAAATCATTCCCCTAAAATACGTTAAATCGCCTATATGCGTAATTTCTTTGCATCAAGGTGTCTAAAAACATTTTTTAAAAATAAAACAAAAGTGCCGTGAGCTGGGCGTGAACCATCAACCTTAGGGTTACTAGTTGCGTAATCTTCCGAACTCGCCACGGAAGCGACTATGAAGACACAGCTTGTAGAGTGATAAATCGTGGAAGTCTTTTTAATATTTCTAATCAGAGTGCTCCTTTAATCGTGTATATTTGAAGATAACTGTTTGAAATCAGATCAAAGCACGCGTCGTGTAATTTTATAACAAAATGGCAAGCGGCTATTTACTTTTTTCATAGTTCTCCCAAATTCACTCGCTAGTGATCGGCGACAGTTGCCAACTAAATTCATACAATTATACGCACCCATCTCAAGATTTTTCACTTCATGATGTAAAGGCAGGAGTTACTCTTGACCCCCGGAGTTCAAGTATTCTCCTTATAATAACAATTCGTCACCTAAAAATAATATATAATAATAACCGCATGCACATGACTGGTGATAGTTCATGTTGGCTATTTTACGATTCTCCGTGACAAATCAAACGAGCGCGGACCAAAATGAATTCCTCGTTCTTACGTGGTCTTAACTTCAATACCCCCGATTTTTTTTTTTTTTAATGCTTAGATCTGCCTCTTCAGTTTCGGCATCTGAAGACTTTAACCGAAACGGGCTATCATCATCGCATTTTGTTTTTCTTTAGCCTTTTTCATCATCCTTTATTTGCAATAATTGGAAAGAAGACAGGGAACAAGGAGAACGGTGGGAAGGACGAGACCACAACACTCAACATCCAACAGCAATGAACAACAAATAAAACAAAATTTTAAAAACAAAAAGAAAAACAAAAGGACTTGAGCTATCTAATCAATATTAACTAACTAAACAAGAATTAAATTACTATCTAATTCCTACCTAATTTTATTATCGTATTACGTAACAAATTTGATTGCTATCTAGCTACTACCTAATTTGTCATATATAGTAAGTTGACAATTGTTTAATATTTCCAAAACATACATTTTCTATTTTCGTTAAGAGTTTATTAAATAACACGAAAAATTCCTGTTATCACACTCTGATAACTTCGGTGTCTGCTTACTGCTGACTGCTGATACTCTTCCTAATCTTGGTTTCTCACCTAAATGATTTTCACCTGTATGTGCGTTCCTCTCCTGTGTCACGGTTTCCCCTGTGGGGTTAATAATCACTATATACACATCACTTCACTAAACACTACACTACACATCACTTCACTAACACGCCACTTTTCTATAATGCATTTAAGTGTCATATCGATAAAGTTGGTTCACTGATTTTTTTTAAAAATTTGTATATGGCTGTATTTGTTGATGTAGCTGTATTGTTCATTGATCTCGGTTCATCCTACACATCAGAAACGGACCGTGAGTATCGACATGAGGCCCAGGACACACTCGCAGCACTTAGTGCGGGCCCTGGTCAGTTGTGTCCCGCCGCCGCGTACCCACGGACCGAAAGTCGCACGCTATCGTAACCGAATCGCGAAGCGGCTTCGAGATGATGCTCTATTTCCGAGTCTTCATGGCAAAATTGGGATATTTTTATATGATTGTTTCTATTACATATTAGTGTATATTTATTCCCACGGCTCTAGATTTAACACTCATTCCGTCACCATCGCATCACACATACGCTCCCAGAGCATCCGGAGTTCCTTACCAGTCAAAGACCGAGAATGCTCTAGGCACTCACACACCATCACTCAACCTCCTTCCTGGGGGCGTGGAGATCCAGCGCTTCCAGAAGTTTCCTTCGGTCCAGGAGGGAGGAATCCTCATTCATTCTGTTTTCCATATTTTATGTTCATTTAGTTTGTGTTTTCTCTGTAAAATATTTTCTGCATAGTTCTGAGTATTCCTCTGCTACATGTGCCAGGATTCTATAATCCTCTTCATCTTCCAAGATAGCTTTTATATCTTTCTGTCTAATTTGGTCACGAATTCGCAAGTACTCCTCCAGGAACGGGCACCACAGAACACTGTGTTCAGGTGTCCCTTGTTCCCCACATTCACAGCTATCATGTTCTTTTTTGTTGATTCTATAAAGATGGGTTGGAAAGGGACCATGTCCTGTTAGGAAATGAATTAGTCCTTTGTTGGGATTGAAGTAATTCCATTTGAGACGCGTTCCAACGTCTGGAATAAACGTGAATAATCTTCTTAATGTTTTGTCTACTTGCCAGTCCTGTATCCATTTTTGTTGAATTTGTCTTTCTATTTCATCGAGTTTTTGTGCTTTGGTCCCTAAAAGTTCTTTCGTCTTATTTAAATTTCCTTTTTTATACCAATATGTTGCCGCTCTCTGGATTACTGTTAAATACATTGGTTTGAAACCCATCAAAATACACAACGCGCTGTGCGGTGTCGTGCTGAAGGCACCAATGAGCCGAATTAAAAGGTTTCTTTGTGGGCGATTTATTTTTGCTTTTAAGGAGTTATTCTCTAATAATCAATGTGCCCATACGCTGGAAGCATAGTTCATCGAGGCGCTTAGGATTACCTCCTGATAAGTCTTAATTAATTTTCTCGGTAGCCTATAATTTGTTTAAGCCAATGAAATGAGTTTACTAGTTACTTTATGACCCTTTTGAGTAACATAATTAATATGCTCTCCAAAATTCAGTTTATCGTCTATCATAATCCCTAAATATTTAAATACTGATACCCTCTCGATCTTACTGTTGCCTATTTTAATTATTGGTCCTCTTAATAATTTACTTCCAAAAATCATGTATTTCGTTTTCCTCTCAGAGATTTTTAGCTTAGACTTTCCACACCAATCAAGTAATTCGTTTATAATTAGTGCTGATTTTCTTTTCAATTCTATTCTAGAGTTTGCTGAGATTATTACAGCCAAATCATCAGCAAAAGCAATTACTCGTTCAGTTTCCTCTAATTGGTTTAGTCTTTCTAAACACGGCTGGTATTCCAAATCCCACATCAATGGTCCTAAGATCGATCCTTGCGGACATCCCTTTTGTGCAGTAACTTTGATATTTCCCAGGTTTTCATGGATGATGATCTGTCTATTCGAGAAGTAATCCCTAACTATATTTACTAAATATTGTGATAAATTTAGCTCTTTTAACCTTTCAATGAGAGATGGTGTCCATAAGTTATCAAACGCTCCCTCTATGTCAAAAAACAGGGCCAGTGCATATTTTCTTTCCATGCTACTTTCCTTAACTTGATACACAAATGCATTTAAGGCATCTTCCGTAGATTTGCCCTTTCTCAAACCATATTGTAAATTATCATCTTCGATATTTCTATGCTTTCGTCGAATTCTATTTGCTATTATCCTTTCTAATAATTTTGAGATGTTTCTCAAAAGGCAGATTGGACGGTGAGAACTCACTTCTGTTAAATCTTTATCCTGATTTTTTAACAAAATTAGCAATTTCGATTCTTTCCACAACGAGGGAAATATCTGCTTCTTAAGTAGGGTGTTGAACAATTTTGTTAGATATGGAGTCCAAATATCCTTTTTATTTTTGTAGATCTCATTTACTATACCATCCAATCCTGGAGCTTTTTTAGTTTTTAGTTTCTTAATTATTGTTTCAACGCGATAAGTGTTGCAATCTAATGCGCAAAAGACAGCCGTGGGAAAGTGCAGTGAAAGTGTTCTTTGTTGGTGCTATTATTGCTGTATAGCTGGTGATTGGAGGTGTGGAGATGAATCCAGGTCCCTACACCCTGGATGATGTGATTAAAAAACTAGAGAAAATGGAAAAGAAGATGACTGACCTTCATGATGACAATAAGGAATTTCAAAACAAGTTAAGTAACTTGTTTTCCGAACTACAGGAGTTGAGGGAATAAAATAAAAGACTGAAGGAGGAAATGCTACTTAACCGCCGGACAATTGATAAACTTGAGAACTACTCTCGAAGAAATAACCTTCTCTTCACTAATTTAAAAGGGAAGACAAATGAAACATGGGCAGATTGTGAAAGTGTGGTGCGGAAATTTGTGCGTGAACAACTTCAAATTGAGCTTTCGGATAGTGATATCGAACGTGCACATCGCTTAGGGAAACGAAGTAACAGACCAATTATTGTTAAGTTTAATTCTTACAAAGTGAAAGATAACGTTTTGAGGAACGCGTTCAAAGCTAAAGGTACACCGACGGTAATCTATCAAGATTTTTCTGCAAATATACGACAAATAAGGAGAGAGTTAACAGAACATATGAAAATTGCTAGATCCGAAGGTAAACGTGCGTTCTTACGATTTGCCCAACTTTGCATCAATAACGAATACTTCACATTGGAGGACCTAAATAACACTCCTTTGAAGTGTGTAGAAGATGTTTCCTCTACAATTGCAGTAGCGTCAGGAACAAAACAAACTGTGAGCGAATTGGATACAGTGTCAGTGAGTCAGGTCACCGGAACGACCACCAACAAGGTCATTACAAGAAAAATGACGAAAGGGACAGGTGCCACGCCCCGAGGGAACAAGTGGAAGTGACCAGAGACTGATTTCAAGGCAGGTAAGAAAGAGGAAAAAGCACAAACAGATTCTTCTTCAGATAACAACGTACATTCCGAAGGGTTTCTAAGTGTGTATTATCAAAATGTGAGGGGGGCTAGAAGCAAAACTGAATCCTTCTATTGTAGTGTGCTGTCAACGAACTACGATTTCTTGGCAATAACAGAGACGTGGTTGCATGAGGGTATCTTTGACTCAGAACTCTTTGATGCCAGATATTCACTAATCCGTAGTGACAGAAAAACCGGCAAGAGTAGGGGGAGGGGTAATGCTTGCAATACTAAGAAATAAATATAAAGTGTGTTTGATATATAATGATGACCTAAATAATGGCGTAGACTGTCTTTTGGTGAAAGTAAGTGGGGAGAGGGTAACAATGTATATATGTGTTGCGTATTTTCCACCAAATTCTGTCACTTGTAAATATGATGAAATATTTCAGTACATTGAATCGAAGTGTCAACCAGGCTGCACCCTTCTTGTACTTGGTGACTTTAATTTACCAGACATTAAAGGTACGGGTTTCGATTTCATGAGCGCCCAGGGGCAGTACAAATTTGTAAATAACTTCATGTCATTATATGACTTGAAATCATTCAATGATGTTCAGAATAGTTTAGGTAGTACACTAGATTTGGTATTAACAAATTTAGATAATGTAGTGGTTGGGAGAGAAGAACCCCCCGTACTTAAAGAGGATAAACACCACCCTGCGCTATTAATTAAAATCAAACAGAACAATAAGGTAAAGATAAAAAGTCAAAGTAAAGTAATGGGTTATAATTTCAGTAAGGCAAACTACAATCAACTATATCACGAATTGGAAAAGGTAGAGTGGGAGGTACTGGGTGAACATACTGACGTTGATTGCGCTGTTGAAAAGTTTTATTCCACCTTATATAATATATTTGACAAATGCATTCCGAAAAAGAAACAGAGCACGGGAAACTATCCTAGCTGGTTCACGCTAGACATTATAAATAAAATTAAAGTGAAAGCTCGTTACCGCAAAGCGATAAGACTCGGAAAGTCAAATATAGATTTACATAAACGCGAATTTAATAAACTTCGAAAAATGATTAAGAAAGATATACAAGTCGCATATACAAACTTCTTTAAGGGAGCGGAATATTTAATACAAGAGGACCCATCTACGTTTTGGTACTTTATTAAGAGTAAAACAAAGCATTTAAATGGTAATGTATTGTGTTATGAGGGTAAAGAGTTAGCATGTGATAAAGATAAAGATAAACCTACTTTAAATCAGTGTATACAGACGGAGCACCACTGCTAGTTGAAATAGATGATTCGACATTAGTTGAAATGTATGAAAAAATTGATATGTTGCAAATAGCGGTAATAGAAGCGGACGAGATTCGAATGGCAATCAGAAAACTAAAATCAAAGTGCACTTTACACATGCTATTTAACCTAATACTCCAAACCAGCACGTTTCCAGCAAAATGGAAACTTACAAAAGTTTGCCCTATTCCTAAAAATAATGACAGTAAAGAAAGTCAAAATTATAGGCCGGTTTGTATTCTAAACTCATTTGCAAAGATATTTGAAAGCATAATTTATAAGCGCATTGAAAATCACATTAAACCAGTAATATCGGATTATCAACATGGATTCGTTCCTGGCAGATCCACCGTAACAAATCTTGCTGTCTTCACTGACCTTCTAGTTGATACATTGGAGAGTAATAATCAAATAGATGTAGTTTATACAGATATTGCGAAAGCATTTGATAAGGTAAACCACACGTTGTTAGTGAATAAACTTAAATTTCTCAACTTTTCTGATCAGTTAATTGCTCTTATGAAGTCATATTTGATGGACAGAAAACAATATGTGGTTTATAAATCCTGTAGATCATTTGAATATATTCAATTTTCTGGAGTCCCACAAGTAGGGCCGTTACTTTTTATAATATTCATTAATGACCTTCCTAATTGTATTAAAACATCACATAAACTACTCTATGCAGACGATTTAAAATTATATAGGAGAATTACAATAGCACAGGACTGTGTCAGTTTGCAGGAGGATCTAGACAGAGTAAATGAATGGTGCAAGAACAACTTGTTAAACATAAATTCAGATAAATGCAAAACTATGTCCTTCACTAAGAAACGGAATGATTTGAATTTCAATATAAGATAGATGGTAAAGAATTAAAGGGGGAACAAACAGTCAAAGATTTGGGTGTAATATATGATAACAAACTATCGTTTGAGCATCATATAAATCAAATTGTAAATGACGCAAACAAAAATCTTGGATTTATTTTGAGAATGGGAAGGGAATTTAATAAGTCGAATGTTTTATTGAAATTATATTTTTCATTTGTTAGATCAAAATTAGAATATGCGTCTATTATATGGAACCCCCACACGAAGAAAGACTCTATTAGAATAGAAAGAGTTCAAAATAAATTTCTGCGGTTTCTGGCGTACAAGAGAACAGGCATCTTCCCCACATATGAAAATAGTACTTCTCTTAATGAAAATTTTAACACAATGTCTCTCAATCACAGAAGAGTGTTAAATGACATGATATTCTTGTACAAAATATTAAATAACAAATTAAATAGTAAGGATTTGGTCTCTGCCTTTCATCTCAGGGTACCCAATGGAAACATACGTGTGAGCAATGGAAATTTCTTTTATTCTAAGAAATCTTCCAACAAATGCAACAAAACAGTCACCAACGTGGAGGATGGGTGCAGTCTACAACAAACTGAGTAAATGTAAAAAAGTTCTGGATATACACAGTATGAGTCAGAATAGATTTCGCAAATATATTATAGATATTCTATGTAACTCTGGTATGAACACTGTAATTGGGTAGAATAACCTGTTGTGTTCTTGTTCTTAAATAAATAAATAAATAAATAAACTTCCTCGTTGTCCGTTAGTTCGATATCTTCCTCTGCTGTCAATGCGATGGGTTGCAAATATTTTCTTCCCGATACCTCCGATTCTAGATATCTGCTTTGACTCGACGAAACCCTGCCACTAGTGGCACACTAGCGGCAATCCTTCGACGCGTCGCTATATCGACGATCGCCATTTACCGGAAAGTGGGCCACTAGGAGTTGGCGACGTTTACGGCATGGGGAAGCCAATAAACAAACAAAAAAATAAATCTAAAGCCTTATAAAAAAGTTTTCCGAAAATTTACATCTAGCAAAATCATTTGTTGGTATTCCAGAACTGTGAATTCACCTTTATTCATAATTTATTTCTATCGTAGTTTTGATATGAGAATGATATGTCTGAAACTGTAACACAGGTCATTAATATATATATATATATATATATATATATATATATATATATATATATATATATATATATATATTTCTTTTTTTTTTTTTGCTTTACTCAGATTTATCAGTTTTACTTAACAGTCAGTCAACTTGGATCTGTGATATCAGAGTTTTAGAGATTTCCTTAAATTTTTCATTTCTAAAACAGTTTGCAACTAACACCATTAACGTATCTCTTTCGATATTTCCATATGTAATGGCTTGGTCACTCCCAGTATATTTCAAACAATAAACTATTTACGGTGTCTTACTCCATTAATCCGAACTACATTTTATATCCAACAACTCTGTGCATTTTCCCTTAAATCTGCAAACTTTCTATTAGGTTAAAACTCAGTATTTTCTATTTTCTTCCTTTCTTGCTAAAACGAAAGTGTTCTTTAGGCAACCTGAAATGATGACTATACTACATTATGTTGCATAGGCCATTTTATGTAGTATATCATTTGAAAGTTGGACATTTTCTTCGTATATTGAAAGCAACAGGGATTAAGTCCTTCTACACTTACATGATAAGTAAACACGTTCTTTTTAATTCGTGGAATTGTGCCAATGCACTAGGTCCAGAGAGTTTTTAATTTAAGCTAATTAATAATAATAATAATAATAATAATAATAATAATAATAATAATAATAGTTATTATTATTATTATTATTATTATTATTATTATTATTTTATTGACAGGTTTTTCTGAATATTAAGCAATATTTCTCAAAAAGCTGGTATTTTTAAACAAATGTGTTCGATATCAAGTTTTCATAAAGTAGTCACTCTCTCCTATAAATAATTTCAGAGGGGCCGCGGTAGCTCAGTGATAAAGCGTTCGCCTTTGGTGCATGGGATCCTTGGTTCGATCCCAGCTCGCATCAAGTGAATTTTGTAGTGGAGAAACACCATGTGCATGGGTTTTATCGGGGTTCTCCCGTTTTCTCCCACTTTTTTCATTCCACCATTGCATTCATTTCTCATCACCGTGTCCTTTAGCCTAGCCGGTATAACCGTGGGCCGTAAAACTTAAAGATTTGACTTCAAATAATTCCAACCCAAACAGTTGCAGGAAGTATGTCATTTCGAATAAAACAAACTACTCTATAAAATTCTGAGTACTATTATTTTTTATATATACAATTCTAGCGGACCTTATTTCTAAATCGAAGGGTAAGAAGATTAAATTCACTCTCTTATTATTATAAATTCATTTCAATTCAAGCAGTTAAAATAGTTGGGAAAAATTAGAAAGCCATACCCTATATTCCAGTGTGCCACAACCGGATAACGGGGCACACTGGCGTGCCCAGCAAAATGAAGAGTGTGACGCAAACTTTTACCTTTTATTTACAAGAATATTTGTCGAGTTTATTTTATTTATTATTATGAACGATTCTTCCACGGATCAGCTGTCTGTATACAGTTAAACAAACAAGTGTCACATTGAGGGAATCAGTGTAATTAAATATTTACTTTAATAGTATTAGAAATGTATATTTTCTTGTATTTTCTACCGGGAATAACTGCATCCGGTCTAGAAAGCTGCGACTAACAACAAAGGAACCCGATGTGCCAAACATACACCACCTACGCACTTCAATACACCAACAAAAGGTGCAGACTATTCATGAGTTAAAGTCTCTCACCCAATGTATGCTCCTAACATGTCTCTCAGCGATTACAACATTTTTTGGTATCTCAATCACTTCCTAGTAGGATAGCTTTACCTAGAGACCACTGATTAACCTGGTATTGGATGTTTCACTTTTTTACCTTTGGAGTTGACAGTCATCGTTTCGATATCTCACACGCAAATATCTAATATTAACAACGTTTCTTCTATAATTTCGTAATATTGTATTATTTCTTTGTATTATTCATTAGCTTGGTTAAGCTTGTTTAAACACTTTTCTCTTTGCACCTACTTATTACCTATAACTTAATGTTGTATAAAAATACACTAACTCTCACCGGGAATCAAATCCAGAACCAATGCACTTGAACCATTTGGCCACAACAAGGCACATTTAAATAGAAGTTTCGATTTTGTTAGGAAAATTGTGATTAGGTGTAACATTTAAAAATATATTTAAGAATGAAAATGAAATGAAATCTTTGAGTTTTACGTCCCACGGTTATGCCGATTAGGCTAAAGGAAACGGTGATAATGAGAGATGAGTGAAATGGTTGAATGAAGAAAGTGGGAGAACCCCGAGAAAACCCACGAGCACGGTGTTTGTCCACCACAAAGTTCACTTGGCGGGGGCTGGGATTGAACCCGGGACCCCAAGCACCAGAGGTGAACACTCTACCACTTTTTTAAACTTCCTGACTATTTTTTCTATTTTAACCACTTCTCAGGACTACTGGACACGACAGGAACACGAACACAGAAACATCGACGACAGTTAAAATTCCACCCTTGCTCTTCAGAGGGACTCGAACCCCCAATGGGCTTCACCCTACGATCATCAGCCTAACGCCTCAGACCGTTCGGCTACACCCACCGGCTACCACTGAGCCACCGCGCCCCCCATATTTAAGAATGGGTACGGATGAAACGCACTGATTTTTCTCGCTCGAATTTCTTAAACTGACTCGTGTTAGGCTGCAGCTATTACTGAAACATTTATTTGGGAAATGCGAATAAAATAATGTGTTTTGGAAAACTTTGTTCAAAGCAACTTATGTCCAAAAGTAAAGTACCCATTGGTCATATTTCTGTTAGAAATAACATATGCCATATATTAGAATTATTAAGGAAATAATTGTATGTGAACTATGAGCAAAAGCGTCTGAGTACTTTCTGCGAAATCGTCAAAAAAGTCATCCCGAAGAATAAAATATCCCTTGTGTATCTTTTAAGGACAAATGAGTTATGCTATTTATGAAATACGAACAAAATTGCCAGAGTCATTCTCGACAAAATCGTAGGGTAATCGTAGGGTAATTACTTGCTCCGAAAAGTAATATACCACTTCTAGCTTTTTAGGATGATGGAATTATACCATATCGTTAGGTTATTTATGAAATATAAACAAAATTGCGTCAGGCGTTAATGGGAAAATCATCGGAGAAGAGTAAACTACCCCTTATGAATGTTTACAGGACGAACGAGTTGTGTCATATTGTTAGGTTATTAATGATACAATTATTTATGAAATGTGATTGAGAAAATTGTTCGAAAAAACGCATCCCATACAGTAAATTACACCTTATGTATTTTTTTCAGAGCAATGATTCATACTATACTTGTAAAAAAATAAGCAAAATCTTTACAGCTGTTTTTGAAACAATTTAATTATTTTAAATTTTCATTCATCAGTAAACTACCCTTATTTTTAGGTGTCGGAGGATATAGAATTCGAAACGATAAAGTGTTATAAAAAATTCGTCTAGAATTCGGTCCAGATACGTCGAACAGTATGGCCTCTATTTGAATGCATGTAAAAGCGTGACGAATCGACAAACGAGCAGATGGACAGACATCAAAATAATTTTTTCGATATGATATGTGGGGACGTGAAACTTGAAGTCATTGAAATCTCGAATTCGATTTTTATCACTATTACTACAATTTCTTCTTTCGTCGCTTGAACGTGAAAAAGAATAGGAATACAACGACACGTAAGGTGATAATTTGTAATTCCCAAAATTTAATGAGTTACGTTTAATGTGTTGCCATGCTAGAAAAAACGCTTATGCCTGTTTGTTATATCATTTTAATATCAGTTTTTCACGCTACTATATAATGTAGAAATATGGTATGATTATCGTTCATATGCATGCTATCTTTTGGAAATATTCGTGTTCCGCATACATAGATCTGTATAATTTAGTTACGTTCAACGAAAGCATTCTTGCACTTGTGGATATGAAAAAAAAGAGATAGAGAAAGTCAATAATCTAAAAAGCAAAAAAACACAAGCACACACACACATAAACGATAATTTAACATCAGGTCGATGTAACAAGTGGTAAGATTGGATAGGCTGTCAAGGTCGCGTATGTTCTTTTTCCTGTTCCAGACACACAAACCCGAAGTGAGTTGTCTGCTGTTCAAGAACGGGAAGTAACATACAAGACTATAAACTGAAAACAATAACTGTTTCCAATAGTACACGTATTCTAATACAGAATAAATACGTCGATTAAAGGATACTATCAATAAATTATTTCCTTATTATATTGTTTCGGTTCTTATTAACATCAAAATTATACACTTCCTATAATGTTTTGTAAAAAAAAATTAAAAATGGGACGGGATGGGATGGGATTCGAGGTGGTGTCAAAATAATGAAATAACTACAAGTCCGCCACTCTTTCCACCTAACCACTGAGGTTACGTGGTGTTAGCTCTTTTTTAAAAAAAGAAATAATCTTCATAACCATGGTCCGTATCGTTTCGAACCTTAAGATAAGAGTTTTTCTGTTTAATTCTATATTTTCGTACGACATCTTAGTTACAGAAGCTAATTTATATTTGGCAGGCAGTCTACACACTAGGTTTTAACCAATAAATGCAACATTTTAGCCCACTATCCAGTTCCTTGATCTAACTCCTCGACTCCCCTACTGAATTCCCTCCGCAATCATGCTCTGCTACTGAAAAAAATCCCTAGAAATCATCGTTGCCAGTATACACGAAACCGAGCATAATTTTGTTTTTTGCTTATATTTTTATTATCTTATTATATTTTTTGGAAATATCTCCTTAGATGGATTGCTTTCTATTATCTCCACATACTAATAACTGAATTTTACCTATAAACGTAAGGAAAATGGAATAAATACGAAAAATCTATTTTTTTTGCGCATGGGAATACAATACGAAATATTGACATTTCCTGAAAGTGCAAAACTCCTACAAAAAGCTGACATTGTTAATTCTTCGAAACGAGTTGGTGTCGTTCCAAGTTAATGGTATTTCGGCATTCTGAATTTGGAATTTTTCATTAACGGCGAGGGTACAAAATGAAATATCGACATTTTCTGAGAGTCCAAAACTCGTAGAAGACGATGGTGTTCTTAATTCTTCAGTACAAAATAGTGGCGTTCCAAGTTAATGGTAATTCGACATTTTCAATTTGAAATTTCTCATTAACGGTGAGGGCACAAAATGAAATATCGACATTTTATGAGGGTGCAAAACTCTTAGAATACTCTTGTGTTCTTAATTCATCATTACAAAATAGTGGCGTTCCAAGTTAATGGTATTTCGGCATTTTGAATTCGGAATTTCTCATTAACGGTGAGGGTACAAAATGAAATATCGACATTTTCTGAGGGTGCAAAACTCGTAGAAGACGATGGTGTTCTTAATTTTTCAGTACAAATAGTGGCGTTCCAAGTTAATGGTAATTCGGCATTTTGAATTTGGAATTTCTGATTAACGGTGAGGGTACAAAATGAAATTTCGACATTTTCTGAGGGTGCAAAACTCGTAGAAGACGATGGTATTCTTAATTCTTCAGTACAAAATAGTGGCGTTCCAAGTTAATGGTATTTCGACATTTTGAATTCGGAATTTCTCATTAACGGTGAGGGTACAAAATGAAATATCGACATTTTCTGAGGGTGAAAACTCGTTGAAAACGCTGGTGTTCTTAATTCTTCAGCACAAAATAGTGGTGTTCCAAGTGAATGGTAATTCGGCATTTTGAATTTTAAATTTCTCGGTAACTGTGAGAGTACAATATGAAATATTGGTATTTTCATGAGGTGCAAAACGTACGGTAGTCTATCTTATGGCAGTTTGAAACTTAAATTTTGCTTTTGTGACTAATTTCGAATTTTGAATTTTAAATTTTGAAATGTTATTTTCTCTGTTAGGGTGATGGTAGAAAATTTTTGAAAGAGGGTGCAAAACTGTGCAAAACTACTAGATGATGATGGTAGTGTTAAATCTTGGAAATGAGTTAGTGGCTGAAATACCCTTAACTTGGAACACCATTTTGAATTTTGAATTTCTTAGTAATGGTGAGGATACACAATTTTTAAATTAAGGTGCAAAACGGTGCAAAATGAGTGCAAAACGATGAGATATAAAACAATGATTTTTTGGATGGTAATGTTCCAAGTTAATGGAGCTCTGATAGGTTCTAAACTCAATAATAGTAATAGTAATTATAAGAATAAATAATAAAGACAGTATATATAAATTACACAACTTGAAATGTAGAAACTAATGATTATAATCACCAACTTTCCAATAGAACTTTGATTTCTCCAATTGAAGGTTCGGACATCTTTCTTTCTTCTCAAGCACTAATGGGTTACAATAATCAGTTGCAGTCTGAAGCCAAGTCACTAAATTAAGCATGAATATAAATGAATTTGTGTTAAATATTACAATGTAAATTTCATTAAATAGAATGCATTAGTTGCATACAAAATCCTACGCATGTAAGTCCGAATCTTGTATTAAATTGTGAATTTAAACAAGTTAAATTATACTACAGTTATAGTGACATCAAACATATAATAGGCTTTGGTAATGGGAAAATCTGTGCAGAATGCCAAAGTAAGCTAAACACAGTAGTTTTAAGAAACAAATTTCTACTGAAAAGACTAAGATTACGTGATTTATGTGTTATTAAAAGACTTCGGATCTTAGAGGCTATGACTTCATATGTTTTCATGATAGTCTGTTGTAAAGTTGTATACCATACAATAGTAAGTATTTTGATTGATGGAACAGTTTCAAACGTTCTACTATACAGAGACTGATATTTTTCATGTAAACACAATATTTTTGTTTTTGCTTTATTAAATTGCGCGCCTGAGGCATGTTGATAAAGGCTTAGTAGCTTCTGTATACATTCTAGATCTGCGTCATTGTGTAATATAAAGTGTGTGTCATCAATGTATGATTGCACCGCTAGACTGTTGTTATACACAGGAACACCAGGGAGTAGGCGGTGTGCCGCATATACAAGAGGCGCTAAAGATAAACTAAATAAAATACTAGACATTGTGTCCCCTTGTGGAATGTCATTACAAACAGAGATGGGAGCACTTAAACCTCCATTTAGCTTTAATCTTGTAATTCGTTTCGTATATATTCCTTTGATAAGAGAAATGAAAAGGTCACCAAATCCATATTTAGCTAAAATTTGGAAGAGATAATTGTGATAATTCTGTCAAAGGCCTTGGAATAATCTGTGGATAAAATTGCTACCGAAGAAGGATCGGCGGACTCATGAAAGGAAATAAAATCTCTGAGATATGATAAGGCCTTATAAATAGGGTTATTGTGGCCAAGACCGTATTGGCAAGGACTTAACAGCTTCTCAATGTATGTTTTCATTCTGATCGTCAGACAACGAGTTAATAGTTTTAGGTCTGTGCACAATAGACTTATTGGTCTGAAATTTGTAACACTAGATGCTGATGAATGTTTGGGGACCAAAACAGTAATGCCTGTTCTGAGAGACTGACCTAAAACAAAATGTGTGCGGTATTCATTAAAAAGATCGGTGAGAAAGGGAGCTAAAATATCCATAAATGTAACATAGAATTCTAGTGGTAGAGAATCAATACCTGTGGACTTTCCTAGTTTGCCTAATCGGATGGACTATTTGACCTCATCTATTGTGAACGGATCCGATAGACACTCTCGATCATCATCCGTTAAAACAGAGGGAATATACTCTAATATAGAAGAATCAGTACAACAAGTAGGGGGGTTGAGCATATAATTGTTTATAATAATCAATAAAACAAGTCATGACGTTTACGCCCTCATGCACACTGCCATCGTCACCCTTAATTTTAGAAATCAATTTTTGTCTGCCCCGTGTGCGCTCTTGCGTATTTGGAGGATGCTTGCCTGTTCAGTGTCATCATATTGACGTTTTTTGCTACGAATCATAAAACCTTGCATACGTCGTTTATGCAGCGTTAATAAATGAGCTTTGATCTGCTGAATTTGAGGTCGTACTTGACCCCGCGTTGTTGTTCTATCATGTAATCCCTCAATAGACCAGTATAGTAGTGATATTGCTGATAATGATCAGCGTTTCGAGTTCGACAATATTGTTTGGTCACAGAGCAAAAAGTTCGTACACGTTAGCCGCCAAGCCATATTTTGGGGGTATTTTGCACCCCACTATTTGTGCATCAGAATTATGCACATGGCGGCCAACGTGTTAACACGGTTTTCCCAAAATTGCATGAAAGAACCTTTGTAGCGTTGTTTCATATGAAGGATGCCTTTCCATTCAGCATGTATCAGAGCTTCATATTCGGGCTCACGTAAAATTGACGTATTAAAGTACCACAATGGGCTACGCTTGAGAAATTTGTGGGCTGGTAGTTTGATGGTAATGAGTACAGCATGATGATCACTAAAACAGACTGAGACCACAGCCATGTGTTGAACCTGATGTGTAAGAGTGCGACTGATATAAAATTTATCCAATCTTGATGAACTCGTCCCTGTAAAGAAAGTATGGCCAGGCGTAGTTGGAAATAAGTGTCGCCACACGTCTACTAGATCATAGATGGCAATTAAATTAGACAAACTGGCTGAGAAGGTATAATTTGGGGTCATATCTGTTGGTGCCAAAACAGCATTAAAGTCTACGTCTAATATACAAGGAGAAGAACCATTATGTAACGCTTGAACAAGCTCAGCATTAAAGAAACTATTGCGCTCTCGTGCATGATTCGAACCGGTCGGAGCATAGGCTGTACACAGGCGTATATTTTCTAGTGTTCCTAAGGTGATAAGTTCAGTAGGCATTTGGAGAAGCGCTTGAAAGTCAATATCACTGCGGTATAGAATAGCAGTTCCTAAACCATTTTCAGTGAAGCGTGAAACACATGAATAATTAGGATTGTCTTGAAAAAAGGGTACTGCCACCTCTTGAGCAAACAGAATATCAACTTCTTCTTGATATATAAAATCTCGTAGTGCATGTAATTTGATCGGAGAAGTAAGACGATTTAAATTGACTGTGGCAAAACGAAAACTAAACATTACAAAAATATATAAAGTAAATACATGAAAGTAAAGCAATGCGGGAACAAGAACATGTGTAAAGTAGAAACAAGGATGAAATATATAAACAATATAAATTATTGATACCAACGATGGGCAACGCACTATTCGCCGTCTGATTGAACAACAGATTTCAACTTTTTGGTCGAAGCTGGTGTTTTCCTAACATTGTTACCACTTGTTTCATCACTGCGATTACCTTTAGAATTTTTAGACACTGCATTACTGTTAAACTGAAGTTGAATTAACTTGCGCTTTTCACAGGATGCTACGCTCAGATCGGAATCACTTATGGTATCACTAGTAGCATCTTCAAAACCAGTGGTGTCAATGGAACCAACTTCGAGAAGAACGCTTGAAGGGAAGCACCGTGCCCCTCTGTTATATTTCTATCATCTACCTCAGAGTTTAGTAGAAGTGGCTGATCAGTCACAGGAACTGGAGATGGAACACTTGTCTCGTCAGCATCGAGAGTAGGTGTCACTTCCATACTATGTGAGCTGTCAACAATGGAAGGGTGGACGGGATGAATGTTGGGAGCACTAGATGCAGCACTTTCAAATGGAAAAATCGGAGACGATGCGGGTATGTGGGTATCCTTTTATAGAACAGGAAATGCAATGTAACAACCGGTATCGGGAGCTGATGTTTCCACTGGAAGGTTGCACGGCATGCGGACACCTGGAGACACAGAAGTAGACCTGGGTAAAGGTGGAGTTCTCTTCTTAGGACAATCCTGTACAAAATGGTCCTGAGAGTTGCAGACCGCACAGGTCTGGATTTGACCGGCGTAACTGACAAAAAGACGTAAACCACAAACAGCAACAAAGGATGGAATGTTACGTTTAACAGTCATTTTGACTAGTTTGCGACCCGTGCGGGTAAGATAAATATGATCAGTAGAGTACTGTTCATCAGCAAAATTCTGAATATCTCCATACTGGAAGAGTACACGACTTAACTGGGTATCACTAAGTTCCATTGAACATAAAGACACTTTTACAACAACAACAGAGTTGTCTGCCAAATCAACTCCATGATCTCCATCAGTATTAGCATAAGTCACGGTGCAGTTGGTACCGGCAAGAATACGTTACATAGCACTTTACTAACTAGTTTGATGTATAAAAGTTTACGAATAAAGTCCAGTTCTATACTTAACACTTGGTCAATTGTTAACTTGAAACACTTCGAATCCATTCATGAATATGAATAGATGTAGGCTTTCGACGCACAGTTACGAAATTAATTCTAAGCGTATTAGACCTCATAAACTCATATTGCTTACACTCGACGTTACACGTCAACTACAGAATGTGTGTGTGTGTGTGTGTGTGTGTGTGTGTGTGTGTGTGTGTGTGTGTGTGTGTAAATGTTGTTGTACACAAGTGAAACAAAGTACTTGTAGTGCACACTTCACCAATTCACTAAGTCACAGAAATAAAAAATCAAACTGCACTATTCTACAAACAAAGCAGAAACGATAGCACAGGTACGGACAGAGAGGCGATGTTATGCGAACTGCCAGGCTAATTGTCTCAATGCGAACTGCCAGGCTAATTGTTGTTGTGAAACAGTTTGCAGGAAAATCGGTTTCAACTGTACGAAGGAAATTGAGGGCATTGATTATAGCTGGATTGAGGCAACTACCATGTGCTACCTTGTATACAGAATTTCGAAATACTTTATCCTTAAGTATTACAATGATGAATTGTTTCTACAGTACAGTTAATAACAGATCAACATATCTTATTACACCTAAAAGAGGAAAATACAGATTTACAGAATGTTTTCGATTTGAACGTTGAACTGCGGGTTCGAACCTATCATCTTTCGCTTACTGTTTCCCGAAGATACTCGAAGTTGAACTTAGGAAATGTTTGCCTCAAAAGACTAATATTACTCAGTCCAAGTTCAAAAACTAGTTCTTATAGCAACTATAGTGATTTCCTAATTAAATTTAATTTAGAGTTACCCGGTGCCATAAGCGTCGGTGGACCATCGATGGGTAACTAGCGACCTCTCGCCAAAAATTGATGGGCCCACTGCAACGATCCGCAGTGGCCCCACTTCCGTTTTGAAAATTATACCACCAGTGGGCCACCGGTGGGAGAGACATGACGAAATGCCAATGAATTACAAAATTACTCCACTAAAATATGTTAAATAGCCTATATGCATGATTCACTTACATTGAGATGAGTCTAAAAAGCACTTACAAAATATATATAAAATTCTCCCGGAGTGGCGCGAAGCAGCAACCTTGTGATGTAGAAGCATGGGTTACTCTTGACCCCGGAGATCACTTTAGGAACATTCGTCAGGAAAAACAAATATATAATAATAGACGCATGCACATGGTTGGCGATAAGTCGTTTCGGTCCCTTCGCCAATTCTCCGCAACGAATCGAAAGACGGACCGAAAAAAAAAGTCATCGCCGCTACGTGGTGGTAACTGTAACACCCCTACTCTAGATGTCTGTTTCGACTCGACGAAACCCTGCCGCCAAGGACACACTAGCGGCAATTTTCGATGCGTCGCTATATCGACGATCGACATTTACCGGCAAGTGGGCCACTAGATATTGGCGACGTTAACGGCATGGGGTCAAGTTTCATCTCACAAATGTGCGATATTCTATTTTTGGCATAAATTTTAACTCCTCCCCTCTGTTAGGATACGCATCTTTAAAAAAATGGCGTGACAACAAGCCAGTCCGCGCATGGCACCCTAAAATGTACTAGGAGGGACTATCTTCATGGTTTCTATATATTAGGTTTGGTATTTTGTTTGTATACATTTCGTGAGTCAGAGGGCGGCCCGCCCTGTCCCCTTCGAGTGCCCATGAGTCAGAGGTAGGTGAAAGTGTTAACTAATAAAATTCATTTCAAACGGTTAAGCCATTTTTTGTTCTGATAGACGACGTCTTTTTCATTTATATCCTATGTAGATAGATAAGTTTAATAGCATTATTACTGTCTTATTATTTATTTCATTTTTACCATATACTTTTCTCAACGTTTAAGTCCTTCAGGCTAAAGAAGACGGGTGATTCATACAAATAAATTCTAGTTCAAGTAAAATTTTAATGGACTCTTAACGGGAATTGAACCCGCGACTATAAGACACAACAACGAACGCGCTAGGCATTAGATACAAAACTGACTTACCGAACGTTCCTCAGTTACTGATTTTTTTTATTTGTAATTGTTTTACTCGGTTTTATAGTTTTAGCAGTACCTCTTTAAGAACAGGGGCACGAACACAGAATAATCACAGATAGGTAAAAACACAATCCTCTCCCAGCGGTAATAGAACCCGGTACTCCGTACACCGAAGGCACACGTGCTAACCACTGGACTATCTGCGTAGGGTAGACAAAGAAGCAGAAATAAATATATATTGCACATTCCGACGAAACGCAAACGTCCCAATGAAAGCAATAATAAAGGAAAAATAGAAAAACTTAGTGAGCTCTTGAAAGAGCTCGAAGGTCATCTGGGTATGAAGACAAATTTTTATTCAGGTATTAATATCTCGTATAATCGCCGTTAGCTTCGATGACGCATCTTAATCTTCTTGGTAATGAGTTAACCAAGCTAGCGACATGTTGATGTCCCTGTGCTATTTCTTCCCACGCGTCAGAAACTAGCTCCCAAAGTGCGTCAGCTGTCCTTGGTGGGGAATCAGGCCAATTTTCGTGTAGAGTTCTTGTAACTTCCGCCCATAGATTTTCCATTGGATTCAAGTCAGAGCCAGTCGACTAGCTCAACATTGGGCTCCTCTTGAACTAGATGGGAATCATGTATTGAGCTTTGATCTTGTTGAACTTCTACAATGCCGTCTTCAAATAAATTTCTCGCAGCGGGGAGCAAGCTATACTGCACAATATCCAGATGCTTCTGGTTGTTCAATCGGCCTTCTATACGGTGTAATTCACCAACTGTATCCTTACACAGCCATCCCCAGCAGTGAATAGTAACATGCCCCATTCGATGCGTTCTGTGCATGTACTGTGGATCGTAACGTTTTCCTGTGGGTCTATACACAAGTCAAGGACCATAATTTGCTGAAGAGAATATCTTTTCGTCTGTGAAGATTACATGATCCGAGTTACGACCAATGTTTGCCCCAGCAAATGCTAGTCGATCAACTTTATGACTATCCGTCAATTGCTCCTTACATGCGGCTCGATATGCGTGAAGCTCTGTATCTTTAAGGCGTCGCCGAGCGGTGAGGAAGGAGCCAGGAAAACGAGACACTAACACTAACTGCCGGGATGACATGAAAGGATTGCGGCGGCTTACATCAACTAGGGCCCGATCTTGTTGTAAGGTTGAAACCCTTTAAAGGCTAGTGGCAGGTTTCCTAGACACGTTACCTGTTTCTGAGTATTTCTTCCATCAAGTATATGCTGTAGAACAGAGAACACCAAGACGTTCGCTAGCTTGTCTCACACTCATACCACCATATTCAACAAGAGCAGTAAGCTGCTCGTGAACATTCTGACCACGATGAGCCATTACTAATGAATAAATTACAGCTGTTTGGCTGTAGATGATTTCGTTCTGCTGCGACAAGGCATACGTCATGTTTTCGTAATTCAGCATTTTTCACGAAAAAAAGTTTTACAGAGTTGTGTGACACACAACACACACACACATATATATCAGGAACATGACTAATTTACATTTTTGACGTCTGTGTTAACGTTTTCATACATAAATTCTGGAAATGACGGGCTAGTAAATGTAACAGAGATTTGAAAAGTGACAGTTCGTCTGATTGTTTTTCCAAGCACTTCAAAGTAGAAATTTATATTTATAACAATGTTCCCATATATTTAAAAGAAAGAAGAAATAAAAACGAATGCTCCACACGGAGGCTCGAACCGTCGCCCTTCGCTTCAAAACTTTCAATCAGCCTTACTAAACCCGCTTGGCTACGGAAGCACTTAGAACATAGTACGTTATAATATTGATAATTATATCGCTCCAAACGCAGGTTGACTCTTGAAGTTTTACGCAGTCATTTTCGCTCTTTTTCAGTAATTTCTACTTAAGATATTGATTATTTTTGCATATTGAAACTGTGCATAAAGTGTGCAATCAATATTAAGCTCAGAAATAAGTAGTTTCATTTTGTTTTTACATTTTCACATCGCTCGGATGACAGTACGGTTTGCGGCTAGTGTCTATATAAAGAACGGAGGGAAAATGCAATTCCCTGTGTATAAATTTGCGGGAATTGTGACGGATCTAGGCTTACTTTTTCGGACTTAGTTTCTGAACGAGTTTCCAGCTTTTTGTGAACAGGTGTGTACCTAACATATTGGTCCCAGGCCGTTTGCTTCCACGTGACTGGGGGCGGGGCTAAAATTTTTGCTGACTCGGCGAACTCTAGTGACGCTTATCTACTCCGTCTTGCAGCAATGTCATTGCGCTCCATCAGAACCAGCCGCCTATTCTTACACTTCGCAAAACAGAAACCCATGCCTATGTGTTGGTATTTCTTTCTTTACTTCATAAAATTCAAGAAATGTTCCTCTCACAACACACTGTTTAAAACTATCTAGTGAATACTTTTTTCTTGTGGTCGCCGTTTACCCGGAATAGAAATCTTTTGCCCAGACAATTCTGCACTTTTACACTCTTTACTAATTTGAAGAACAGTTCTCACACTTTTGGATAGCACACGCGCAGCTCTTTCTGCTGCTTTATTTAATGGCAATATGAGTCCATGTCTTTTTTCTTCTCTACAAAATTTCAATACTTTATGTATAGTTCTTCTATTATCGGACCGAATTATATTGCGTGGGGATTTTTTTTTTTTTTTTTGACGTTTCCATTTTGCACTTATAATTACAATAACGACTTCAACACAACAAACCAACAACACAACACAATAAACCACAAACAACACAAAAAAACTAACAAATGGACTTCACTACTCTACCGATACTACCATCAGGAGTTACACTAAAGCCATCCAAAGAACCAACCTTGGCAACAGTCGGAAATATCTTATTTCGAGGGGTGGGTGGGCCATACCTCTGGTTTAAGTGAGTTACCATAGAAACGGAAGAGGTTGCACAAATACCGTGTGTTCTGTTGACCAAGAAATGTGCGGGAGCGCTTCCTTTCCTCTTTCTTTATTACTCGAATGTCAAAAGGGCAAAGGAATGTTTTCATTCAGTATGGCTTAACACTATGTTGATGGTGCCGGCAGGAGAATAAAATAGGGAAATGATGGATTGATAGAAATAGTCAGTCTGTATGCATGTTACTCTATGAGGGAAACGGGGACGTTTGACGGCGGAAGATCTAGCTGAGGCACAAGGCCTATTACTTTGTAGGAACACGTCCTGGCAACCCTGTAAAGGAATACGGAAACCCATTCCTGCCTTCCCTCCCACCACCCTCTTTGTACTGTGCCAAAATATAAACACAACAGCAGTGCCACTACAAAACAAATCACAGACTCGTGCGACGGGTAATATAATGTACTGTATTATAATGTGTATTTCCAGCTTAAAGTCCTGATTTTAAACTGAAAATGTTGAATTTACTAAATTATAGCGTATATTTACAGAGTACTAGGTATTTTACTGTCAGATTGAATACTGTGCTTCATTAAAGGTGCGATACTGAATCAATCCTGTTTCTTTCGTGATGGAATTGTGGGTATCAACCACAGCAGACTTTAGTGTTAAAACTTATATTTGAAATCGGCAACATCGGACTGATATTCCCTATCCCGCCCTCCTTTAGATGAGTGTATTTATGTTTTAACCCTTTCACTGCTAAATCTGTTCTCGGGGCCATATATATATATATATTGTTGTTTCTGGATTGTTTGTTAGTCATATTAACGTAATATGGAAAAATATCCTGAAAAATTTACATTTTGCGCAAGATTACTAGAGAACAGGTTGCCTCGAAACACTTCGGTTTTCGTTCGGAGGGAGTCGGTGAAGATCGTAAATACGTCACATGTAGACTCAACGCTTTGAAGACACATGAGGGGCAGTGGCGGATTACTAAATAGGCCCACTAGGCACGTGCCTAGGGGCGGCTACTCTTGGGGGCGGCAAATCTTTTCTCCAGAATATAGAAAAATCTTACGTACATAGTAACAATTTAGACCTTTGAAACCAATGTTTCAAATCAATGGTTTGCAACACTTTCGCTTCATAGGAAAGAAACCTTGGCGTATCGTATATATTATCATATGTGTTATCGAGAAATGTTTTGTCTGCTCTACCTCCTTCAGATTCGGATTGAGGCGTCAATCACTTTGTTTTTTTAATACGTGCTGGACTTTTATCGCTTACAATGACAATAATGCAAGCCACCCACCCAACCTTGCTGGTTTGTTTTTGTAAATAAACCGTCGTCTCTCACCATCCTTGCGAAACCCATGGCCAAGGAACAAAGAAGACTGATTGTTTGAAACTGGCATAGTCGCATTGCCTGTATAATGTCAGTCTTAAAAAAAAAAGGAAAAGAAAAGAAAGAAAGAAAAAGAAAAAAGAAATAAAACACAGTTGGTCATTTTTGAGATTGCTGTTGAGTCAGTGCATCTTTCGCATGTGCCGCAAAAGTGGTTGTTTTTGAACGGTGTTATTAATCTCGGAGCTACTGTTATAAGCAGACGAGTAGTTGTGCTTTGAATAAATAATTAAGCAGATATCTAATTCGATGCAACTAGTTTTTGTCTTACTGTATTTTCTAGTGCATTCAGTTGGTTGCTAGTGCGTTTGCGATTTGTTTGTTTGTTTGTTTTGTTTTTTTTTTTTTTTAATCCAGCAGCATGAAGCGAACAAAATTAAGTGGGGCGGCTTATCGTAAACTTGCAAACGAAAAGCGTGAAAGAGAAGCAACCTTACAGAAAAAGCTTGGTACAGTGGATTCATTTTTTAGGCGAAAGGAACAAGTGATTTCCGAAAGCAGTTCAGTAACTGAAGTGGAAGCGGTTACATCGGGTGAACTCTGTGAAACGAAAAATGTTGACAATATTGTGGGTTTAGTGGAGGAAGAAAATGCAGTTAAAGTAGTGTCTCCTCAGTTCATAGGAGTTAGTGATTGTGACAATGAGAGTGCAAATTTCGTTAGTGACGATCCTGCCGAGTGGTGTCTGAGTGAGTCTACAATTGACATTCTTCTAAGACGTGGAATTAATCAGAATACTGAAAACAACTTTTCTAAATCGCAAAGATTCTTAGCAGGTAAGACTAGATTTTTAAATAAGAGTGCTTTCTTTCGTAAACTTGTAAATGGCGAATCGATTTTGCGGAATTATTTGGTATATTCTTGTAGCACTGGCGCCGTTTATTGTGCATCATGTAGGTTGTTCAAAGGCAAGACAAAGATCGCAACTCACGGCATTTCAGACTGGAAAAACATTTCAAATATTCTAGCATCACATGAAAATTCTGAAGAACACAAAAACTGTGAGTTGGCACTCTTAACAAGGCAGAAATCTGTTGGGACCTTGGAGAACCATTTTCAATCACATATTCAGACAGAACATACGTACTGGGTCAATGTCTTAAGAAGAGTTTTTTCTGTCGTAAAGAAGTTATCAAGTCGCGGGCTCCCCTTACGTGGTCACGAAGAAAAATTCAATTCTCTGCACAACGGGCAATACATGATGTCTTTAGAGCTTATTGCCGAGTTTGATCCATTTCTTGCGGAACACATTGAACGGTATGGAAATCCGGGGAAAGGTCATACAAGCTACTTGTCTTCTACAATTTGTGATGAAGTTATTGAACTACTTGCTGATAGAGTGAGAAAGGAAATTATTAATGACATAAAACAAAGCAAATATTTCTCCATAATAGTTGATTCAACTCCAGATATTTCGCATACTGATCAGTTAGCTTTTGTGTTAAGATATGTGAATGAAGAGGGTAAACCTGTTGAAAGGTTTCTTTCGTTTCTGTCAAATCCAGGACACAAGTCTGAAAATCTAGCCGAAGCTGTAATAGATATTTTGACCAGACATTCTATTGACCTTTCTAATTGCAGAGGTCAATCGTACGACAATGCCAGCAATATGTCGGGGGCATATACAGGTTTACAGGCTCGAATTAAAGAAATAAATTCTAAAGCGTATTATGTGCCCTGCGCAGCTCATTCTTTGAATTTGGTCGGAAGTAGTGCAGCAAGCAGTTGTAGGGAAGCATGTGCTTTTTTCACTATGCTTCAAAATATTTACATTTTTTTTTCCAGTTCAACAAAACGCTGGAACTTACTTGCTTCTTTCATGTATCCAGGAACGAAAACACTAAAATCTTTATCACAGACACGTTGGTCAGCACGAGAAGAGGCTTGTACATGTATATATGAAAACTGGGATAGTCTAATTCAGACCCTTACTCATGTAAGTGATGATCCTTTTGAGAAACCTCTAGTTCGAAATGAGGCCTTATCCCTCTTGAATCAACTAAACAGGCTGGAAACAGCTTTCATGATCACATTTTGGAATGATATACTGCAGAGATTCCAGAGTGTCACCGTGAAATTACAAAGTGTCAACATAGATTTAACAATAGTACATGATTTGTTTGAATCACTTGTGAACTTTATAACTTCTCTTCGTGACATGTTCGACTCTTATGAGCAAAAATCCATGGAAAAAACTGATATGGATTACGAGTGTAGTTATAAAAGATTTAGAAAACGTAACATTCAAGCCGATGAACTAAGAGACGGTGAGGTTGTTCTAACAGGAAGAGAAAAATTTAAAGTTGAAGTGTTTCTTCCTATTCTTGATAAATTGCACGTTGAATTAATTAGAAGGAAGGAAAGCTATAAAATAATGTCTGACAACTTCATGGTTTTTAGTAAATTTCTGCAAAGTTCTTCTTGTGTCATTTCTGAGCGCGCAGCCAACCTTCAGGCTGCATATAAAACCGATCTAGAATCAACATTTCCAAATGAATGCGTGCATTTTGCGGGACTTCTGAAAACCAGAGGAATCTGTGACTCACCAGCAGAAATGTTAGCGTTTATACGGAAAGAAAAGTTGCAATCTGTGTTTCCAAATGTAGAGATTGCGTTAAGAATATTTTTGTGTACTGCTGTAACAAACTGTTCAGCTGAACGTTCGTTTTCGGCTCTAAAAAGACTGAAGACTTATATCCGTTCAACTATGTGTAATAAAAGACTGAACGAGTTATCTATTCTCCACATTGAAGCAGACATCTTGGCTGATGGACACATCAACTTTGAAGAACTTATACATGAGTTTGCAGCAACCAAAGTGAGGCGGAAGCAGCTTCATTTATGACTGGTGAGTGGTGAATTTAATTTCTCAATACATTACATAATTTTAGGTATAGTATACATAAAATGAATTGTCTGTACTAGGCCTATTGCTTTTATTATTGATTTTTATCCTTCGCTGTTTATTTCAATATATTAACTAATTTTATAATAGACTTAAAATACTGCAAATACTATTTTTCTTTTGAGAAGGGCGCACACTAAGTTTGTGCCTAGGGCGCCGACAAAGCTTAATCCGCCACTGATGAGGGGTGCGAAAGAATGTTAATTGTTTGACAAGCTTGTGTGACAAGTGTTTTGCAAATCTTTTTTTTTTTTGTGTGTGTGTGTGTGTGTGTGTGTGTGTGTGTGTGTGTGTGTGTGTGTGTGTGTGTGTGTGTGTGTGTGTGTGTGTGTGTGTGTGTGTGTGTTCGAAAGGAAATTTTATTTGATTCTATATCGTAAGCTAGCAGAGTTTTTGCAGCTGTTCGTGTTAGTGAAAACTTGGGCCATTTTCTTGGTTATTTCATTTTTACAGTGTAGTGTTTTTAGTTGTGTTATATTTATTCACTATTATTATAGTTTTTCCTGGAATGAACCTGTTATATCCATATTTGGAATTTAGTGCATCAAATCTAAAGTGATTTTTAAATATATACTTCTGTGGTCATGTGAAAATTTAGTTTTTAATTAGTTGCATTCTATAGTACTTGCAAAAGTTTTTAATATGCCGGGCATAAGGTGTACTGTCGCAGTATGCAACAATAGTTTACTGAAAACGTAAAAAGATGATCTAAAAAAACATGTCAAATATTTTAGATTCCCCGTAGATGCAGAACTACGAAGACAGTGGTTTCAACGTTGTAGGTGTGATGGCAAGTGGAATCCAGATTCGCGTAAAGTGTGTTCGGAGCATTTTGTTTCCAGTGATTTCGAAAGAGATCTAAAAAACGAATTATTAGGGCTGCCTCTTGTCATGAAACTAAAAAAAAGACGCCGTACCTTCAGTTAATTTGGGGTTAGTTAAAGATGTATATAAAGAAAAACAATCTGAAGACCGCGCGAAAAGAAAAGCAATAAGAGACAATAGAAAAGTTGTAGCAACTTTACTACAGTCCAGGGAAGAAATAGACTCTCTAGATGCTTCTATGGTTAATACAGAAGAAACTACAGTAGATGATTCCTCTATTTTCCTTCAAACACAAATAGATGAATTAAAACATCAACTTTTACAGGAGAAAATGAATAACAAAATATTAAATAGTAAACTTGAAACAACAGAAAGGAAATTAACTCTTAAAAGAACAACACTTTCAGATTTGCGAAAAGAACTCCTTCAGTATAGAAGTAAAAATAATTCTCTTGGCGTGGTTCACGAGAAGCTTGTATCGGGACTGAGAGGGATTTTTACTGATAACCAAATTAAAAAGATACTAACAAATAAACAAAAGCGTATTAGGTGGACTGATGAAGACATTTCTGTAGCCTTTACGCTAAAGTACCTAGGCAAAAGAACGTACGTATACCTTAGACAAAAACTACACTATCCACTACCTGGACTGTCAACTTTACAGAAATGGGCTTCAAAAATCGATATGAGAAGCGAGAATGGTATATTGAAACATATTTTATGTATGATGAAAGTAGCTGGATTAAATTATAAATATACTGAAAAACTTAGTTTTACAGTTTGACGAGATGAAAGTTAAAAGCGCTTATGAGTACGACCAGTTGAAAGATGAAATTATAGGTCCTTATTCAAGAATGCAAACTGTAATGGCCAGAGGTTTGTTCAAAAATTGGAAACAATTACTCTATGTGAAATTTGATCAAAATATGTCTAAAAGTATTCTCGACAATTTAATTCTTCGGCTGTCAGATATAAGCTGCAGAGTCATAGCATGTGTGTGCGATATGGGTGGAGCTAATCAAGGTTTATGGAAGGAATATGGAATAAGCATTGAACGAACTTGGGCTTATAATACAAGAACACAGGAAAAAATATACTTTTTCGCAGATGCACCGCACCTATTAAAATTAATTCGGAATTGATTTCTGGATACAGGTTTCATCTTTCCTGATGGCAGTTATGTGACCAAAGACCCAGTAAATGCGCTTATCCAGTGTGATAGTCATGAAATTAAAACTTGTTATGAATTAACTGAAAATCACATAAATTGTGAAGGTACGGAAAGGATGAATGTAAGAAGAGCCGCAGAATTGATGTCACACACAGTTGCAGCAGCTCTTCATCACTTTAAACCTGGAGATGATCCTCAGTTGGCTGAGAACACTGCAAATTTTATTGGAACCGTTAATGATTGGTTTGATATTATGAACACATATGTTCCATCAGCTTCAGATCTGCCAACTAAAAAGGGATACGGAATCCGGCTAGAAGAACAAAATGCTGCATTAGATAAAATGTATAATACAAATAGTAGTATGTTGTGTCGAGGCAAAAAGAGCATACAAGTGTTTCAAACAGCCATTCTTGTGTCCATTATATCCCTGAAACATCTTCTCTCGTGTGTTCGGAGCATGGGAATGAAGTATGTTCTAACACATCGTTTAAATCAGGACTCTTTGGAAAACATGTTTTCGCAGACTCGTTCCCATGGAGGACTTTATGATCATCCTACAGCTTTAAATGCATTAAATCGAATTAGAATGATTATTTCAGGCAATAATCCTGGCGTACTGGAAACTAACAAGAACACAAATACTGTCGAAAATGAAGAATTTATTTCAAGCAAATTTCTTAAAAAATGTGGTGTTGTATATACTGATGAAATGCCGAAGACAATGACCAAAGACAAAGATGTTCTTAAGTTAAGTGAAGTGTGCGATATTGAGACAAAATCAGCAATGGAAGAAGATGGACTGGAGTATATAGCAGGTTGGCTTGCAAAAAAAAAAAATACAAAAAAACACACCCTCATTTAAGTCAACAGTACAATAAAAATGTTCCCGTTCATCACTCTTCACCATCATGGATTCAAAGCTTGTCTCATGGCCATCTCACACAGCCCACTGAAGAATGGCTTTCGTGTGTAAAAGATATGGAAAAACAGTTTTCATTGTACCACGGAAGAACAGTGCGTAGGGAAAAAGATAGCATGAAATGTCTGAAGGGATTTATTTGTGGGAGTAGTGCTAACGTGGATTCTGGAATAGTGACTACATTTGTGCGAATGAGAACATTTGCCAGAATTAAGTTTATGAATAGTTTGGCAAGACAGAAAAATGTTAAGGTTTTTGTAAAAAGAGACGGAAGCTCCCAGGACAAACGGGAGAAAAAGATCAGGAATCTTGTCCAATGAGGTAAGATTTCTAACAATATATTATCGTAGAACACAATTATTATAAATTAATTTTTCGATCATTATTCTCTGTAGTAAATTACAGACACTTAAGATTGATTCTGCATGCAAGCAACAAAAAAGTATTTTAATATATAACGTTAATTCAGTATAGTATTTCTCACGCGAAGACCCTCTTCTTTATTCTTAAGCGTTAAAAGAGCAGACGACAATTTTTTTTGCGCGCTTCATGGGTCCTCGGGTGACGTCATTCCGAAACAGCCTATGACAGTGCAGCATGGATAAGAGGCAACCTGTTCTCTCTAGTAACCTTGCATTTTGCGTAAGAAACCATTCCCTCACATTTGTGAGGGTATAAGAATATATAAGAATAAGAATAAGAATAAGAATAAGAATAATTTATTGTCGTTAAACAACATAATGTTGTAATAGACAACGTCAAAATTTAAGTTCGCGTACATGCAATATTTACAATTTTAATTAATCAATACAATATTTTATATTTTACCTAGTGCTACTTTTCTATTCTAATCCTGAAATTTCTTCTTGAAATTCTGAAATACTATATATACACTTTTCTAAGAGCCACTTTTTACAAAAACATTTAAAATTTTTAATCTCCATTTCTCTCACTCTAAGTGGCAATAGACTATAGAATTTCATCCCTATATATTTATAACTATTTTGAGTTTTGCACAGCCGCACATGGGGAATATTTATTTCATTTTTTGCGCCTTGTATTGTGTGAGTGAATACTACTTCGAGTAACATAATTTGTCCAGTTTTCTTTGATATACATAAGGGACGATAATATGTACAAGGACGGGATAGTCATTATTTCAAAATCTTTGAAAAAATGTCCACAAGATTCTCTCTCTGGAATTCCTGTTATCGTTCTTATCGCTCTTTTTTGCCACTTAAATACTGTTTGTGCCCCGGAAGAATTACCCCATAATAGTATGCCATACGACAGATGAGAGTGAAAGAAAGCATGATATGCAGTGATTAATAGACTTTTACTTACAGATATTTTTAATTTACGTAACACATATACTGCCCTTGATAATTTTTTACAAAGTTGCATAGTATGCACATTCCAGTTTAATTTCGTATCTAAGTATATCCCTAATAGATTAACTGAGGAGCATTCTTTTGTATCAGTTGTGGAGCTGCTGAGATGAAAGTATAACTTCTCTGTTTTATTATGATTCAAATGTAATTTATTGTGGAACAGTCAAACAGTAGATTTATCTATTGCTTTATTATTTTTCGTGTGTATTGCGTTGATATTATTATCTTTCGTTATAAATGTAGTGTCATCGGCATACATAACAGTGGTTTCTGATAAATAGTCAGGTAAATCGTTAATATATACCAGAAATAGAAAAGGTCCAATGACACTTCCCTGTGGCACTCCTGTTAATATTTCAAGTACGTTTGACTGTTTATTTTGTACACACACAACTTGTTTTCTACTTTCTAGATAAGATCTGATCAATAACAGCTCAGTTCCTCAGATCCCATAATACTCTAATTTCTGAGTCAATATTTCATGTAAAACAGTATCAAAAGCCTTACTTAAATCTAATAATGTTGCGCAAGCGAATGAACTGTTTTCAAAGGCATCAATTATCCCAGATACAACTTTTTCAACAGCTTTAATTGTGGACATACCTTTCCGAAACCCATATTGTGCACAGTTAATGAGATTGTTATTTTCAAAGTACAGAGTTAGTTGTTCTTTCATGCAATGTTCAATAATTTTTTATACAATTGGTACGAGAGATATTGGTCTATAGTTGCTGGGACAGTTTTTGTCCCCTTTTTTATATATGGGAATAGTAACCGCAATCTTAAGACAATCTGGGAACACTCCTTCTACTAGTATCCAATTAATTAAGTGTGTAAGGGGTTGCACTATTACGTCTACAATGTTTTTAATTGTACTATTAGTAAACCCATAATAATCCTCGCTACCAGATGTCTTAAACTTACAAACCACTGACAAAATTGCTTCAGGTGTTACGTTTATCCATTTAAATGTCAAGTTACTAGTTTGATATCTACATGAACTTAGAATACTTTCAAAGTCTATAACACCGTTTTCTGCGGACTTAGAGATATTGCTTGTATTACCAATTACATACTTAGCACTACTTACAAAGAATTCATTAAAAGTGTCAGGGGATATTGATATTGAATCATTTTCTTTCCGTACCCCTATTTCCCTGTTTATAATTGTCCACCCTGCTTTACATTTATTTGCATGGTTTACAATAAAATTGTCGTTTGCCTTAACTTTTGCAGCACTTATTTCCTTTCTGTAGTGTCTTTTAGCTCTGATGTATTTTTCTTTTCCCATAGGACAGCCCGATTTAGCGCTATTATACCAAGCAATGACAACCTTACGAAGCTCTGCTAGTTGCGGAGTGTACCAGTTACTAACATTTTGCTGTAATTTGTTTGTAGATAAATTATATCATTTAAATTTTCTTGGACAACATTCGTTTAGGCATCGTGTTAAATTATACATAAAAAATTCACACGCTTCTACTACATTTTTACATCTGAAGAATATTTGCTGCCAGTCAATTTCTTTTAATTTATGTCTTAAACTACAGATATTATCTAAACTAAGTACTCGAAAACTCTTTGTCACCACCCTAGTATTATTGTGTTTGACAAAGGGGTATAACACCCATAGCCATCGTGATCTGACAATGCGCACTGTACTACACCACACGATAAATCATTTCTATATACATTTGTAATAATGTTATCTAAACAAGCTTCCTTTCTTGTTGGCTGATCATTTAGAAAATAAAAGTTATATGATCTAAGTATATCAGAAAAATAATTCTTGGTAGGAGTATCAACTAAAACATTGATATTTACATCCCCCAGATATAATATTTTATATTTATCATGCTTACTTACGGTAGCCACTTACGGTGCACAAATGTCTATTATTTCTAAGAAAATACTTTTCATTGCACTTTTTTGTTGATACTTAGAGTCTTTTGAGTTGTGTATTTTGGCTAAGAAATAAACTTATTTCTGTAATTTTGGCTTACATTAGTACACTTTAAAAAAATTATTTCATGATAACGATGTTTGAACTATTTTCTACCTCAATGCAAGGGGTAAAAGTGAGGGGGAATTCGAGCAAATGTCGTCCACCCACTTCCAAAAAATATATATGGCGTCCCCTCACTTTCTAAAAAAATATAAAGGGCAAAGATAGGCACGTGGGATGGCGTGATGTCAAGCGTCCCCCAACCTTTTCAGATCCACTTTTACCCCTCCTCAAAGATATATGTATATAACTTATGTGATTGCAATGCAGAATTGTTACATATTTTGAAGAGTACAGATTTCTTCTCTTGGCATGGCTCTTGAGTGGAAAACTATTTATAGACAACTACAATTTGCTCATACATTGAAAAGTTGTATCTCGAGTTGTTATATGTGGTAGATACTCCTGATCACTCCAGAGGCATGCTATTGTAACAGTTATTTTTCGGTGGTTACAGTTTCAACTTGCAATAGTTGTGTGAATGAGGAAATATTTACTATAGACCAATCAAAAATAACTAGGTGAGAATACCTCTAATACTACCAGTACTACTACTACGGAGAAGAAATAACAATACATTTCAATACACAGTACTAAGACTCCGTCAAACATTATTTGTATTACCTTTTACCTCACTGTCAAAAACAAATACAAATAAGATTTTACACGAAATTACTGAATTTGTAACAGTAGCATAATTTAAAGAAAAATCCTCCAAAGAATAATAACAATATGCATTCTGTTGTTTTCAAAAGACACCAGAATATGCTTTCTCATAAACAAAGAAAAAACAAATTACTAGATTTCCTAAACAAAAAAAAGTCTGCCCTTATTGGCTACCCTCACAATTGTGATGGCCAAAATTTACAGCGTTCCCACCAATCTGATAATTACCTTGCAGACATAACAAATTGCCGTAATTTAAGAAATAGATTTTAATTCACAATAAAAGGCATCAATATGCACGGAAGTGCATGGCAGCCAAGTTCCACGAAGCAAATGAAAACTGGCCTGCACTGCCGTAAGCATATTATACACGAACAAGAGTTTTGGGTAAAATCGCCGATTTCGAGGCTTCGTAGAAACGATTCTATTAAGAGTATAAACATGAAATTTAGAATGTAAGGAGATATCTCACAGATGTACCCATATGCCAAATCTCACATTCCTACCTTCAACCATATTCGAGTATTGGACCCCCAAAATATGCAGTTTTCAGGCTCACTGACTCACTCATCGAATTGATTAGGTACTTCCCAATTAGATAGAAACGTGAAACTTTGTATAAAGGTACCCTATAACAATTTGAGTATGGAAAAAGTCCAAAATCTGAGGAATGTTCTATGAAAATTTTTTTATGGTCAAAAAACTGTCCTTAGCCAGGAAAAAAAATCGTTTCACTCACTCACTCATCAAATTGATTAGGTACTTCAAAACAGCATCGACAACGTTTGGGAGGTGATTCCTGACACCGAGATAAAAATTATAGACCAACCTGGGTGCACAAATGTCTTCTTTCGGTGTTATAGGCTGCCGAAAACATGAAAAAAAATGAACTTTACAGGTCCATAGCTCCAAAACTATGGGACCTTCTGTAGTCGGGTTAAGACTTCACTCAGGAATTAATATGTGCCCTATCCAAAAATACATGTTTCAGAAAAAATGAAAATGAAAGGAAATTTTTGAGTTTTACGTCCCACAGTTATGCCTGTTAGGCTAAAGGAGACGGTGTTGATGAGTAATGAATGAAATGGTGGAATGAAGAAAGTGGGAGGAAACGGGAGAACCCCGAGAAAACCCACGCATACGGTGTTTGTCCACCACAGAGTTCACTTGGCGGAAGCAGGATTTGAAACCGAGACCCCTTGCATCAGAGGTGAACGCTCTATCACTGAGCCACCGCGGCCCTCATACATGTTTCAGAATCCTAAGGTACTAACGAAGTAACTTTTATAGGGGGAGTTTAGCTACGAGCATATAATTTGAAGTACTCTCCAACTACCTCTATAAAAATTGTTGCAGAAGTACCGCAAGATTCTAAAACTTGGATATTTGGATAGGGGATATACTAGTTCCTAAGTGAAGCCTTGATCCGACTTCGGTAGGTCCCATAGTTTTGAAGCTATGGACCTTTAAAGTTCATTTTTTCATGTTTTCGGCAGCCTATAACTCCGAAAGGAGGCATTGTGCACCCAGGTTGGTCTATACTTTTTGTCTTATCTTGGTGTCAGGAATCATCTCCCAAACGTTGTCGGTATTGTTTTGAAACACCCTGTAGAAGACTATACATATTTCTCTAATGCTATAGACAAGCAATGACACTGATCAGATTCTACGTTACTGTAGCAGGTAATGTAAAATTTAATGTAGTTAGAAATTTATGTATTCCTCTGCCAAGTAAAAGCAGTGTTGCAGTAAATATTTCTAGATTTTTTTTATTTTTATTTCTTTACTAGCTGAATATTCCCATTCTTCGCGTGAGGGCTGTATTTGGAAGTCAACGCCTGTGGGAGTATCACCATTCATTTCAGCAACCGCGAAAACTATGGATTTGACACTAATATCGGTCATTTTGGTCTATTTTTACATGCCTCGGTATACCCCCTCTGACCCCCGGTCCGCATACAATGATAGCTGAATTTGCAAGTCATCGCTAATGGAAGTGTCACCATTGATCTCAGCGACCGTGAAAATTATGAATTCGACACTAATATAGGTCATTTTCTACTACTTTCACATGTTCTGGTAAACGTCCCCCTGAGACCCCCCTGGTTCGAATTTTGACAAAAACGCTTAGCCTTATTCTGGAGCCTGAACCAATATATCCGTGACCAAAATTTGGTAACTCTCGGTCAACTTGTCTGGTCCGCAGGCCGGTCCCGGTAAAAGCCCCCTTGAGAACCCCTTGGTTCGAAATTTAAAAAAAAAAAAAAAACTCTTCGTCTTGATCTGGGGCCTGGACCAAGGTACCCGTGACCAAATTTTGGTAACTTTCGGGCCACTCATCTGGTCCCCAGGCCGCACACTGACAGACAAACACACAAACAAACTCTTTTATTTGTTAGATTTATTTATTTTATTTTATTTTATTTTTTAAAAACAATTATTCAACAGAGATCTTTCAGAAGTTTATTGTGAAGCATAATACCTTTTACGTCCTTTTTCAAATAATGCAGTTCTGTGTTCTACAATAGAAAATGTTTTGTTTATTTCTTGTATCATGATTATGCTGTCCTTCTACTAGCATAGGGACATCCTCTAGGTGTCTCTTTATAAATATCAGTAAATAGGAACCTGGAAGTATATATATATATATATATATATATATATATATATATATATAGATAGATAGATAGATAGATAGATATAGATATAGATATAGATATAGATATAGATAGATAGATAGATAGATAGATAGATAGATAGATAGATAGATAGATAGATAGATAGATAGATAGATAGATAGATAGATAGATAGATATATTAATATTGGTTTGCAGTGATCTTTTAAATTAGAAGTTGCCATCATTTTTACTATTCGTTCCTGTATTGTAAAAGTTACTTTCGGTTTGCATGTATTTCCATAAAATATAATGCCATATCTTAAATTAGATGGAATAATCCAAAGTAAATTCTTTTTAAAGTAAAATGTTTTTAGCATTCTTTTAAGAATTTTAATTACGAAATAAACCTGATTTAATATTTTGCTAAGCTTAATTATGCGTTCAACCCAGGAAAGATTTTCACCTATACAAATTCCTAAGAAGTTCGTCGATTTCTCGTATTCTATTTAATTATTTTCAATTAAAATATTCATAGGTTCTATATGTTCGTTACGCAGGTGATGAAAGTGGATTGCTTATTTCTTTTCACAGTTTAATTCGAGCTTATTTTCTTGAATCCAGTGATATAGATTAGAAACAACGTCATCTATACTACCTTCAACATCTTTATTAGTTTTCCCTTTTACTAAATATTAGTCTTATTTGCATAAACGAATACTTCTGCTTGTTGAATATTACTTGGAAGGTTGATAATATGTATAGTGTGATTTTTTTTAAATCACGGATTTCATTTAGGTCTAAAATTTCTAACTGAAGTCCAAATTACATATGGTTTACGGCAAATGATCAAGGGAGGATGAGACATTTGTGGAACTATGTTTTCTGGTTTAAATTCATCCGAGGTAATATCAGCCACACCTCAAGAAAAACAGCAAATATTCGCCAGTGTACCTTACAATTGGAATGATGTGCGATGCGGTGCGGTGCGGTGCTATGAGTTTTCCCCATTAAATGACAACCTCGCCAAGGTCAACAGGAAACTGGGCCGTTGCATTGGAAATTCTAGTGCTATACAGTTACATTGTTGTCATGCAAAGGGCATTTAGAAACAAATTTGTCTCACGTTTTGCCCCAGACAGGAACACAATATTGTCATTAGTGAATGAATTGGTAGAAACAGGATCACTTCTGAATGAAAAGGAAAGTATAGGATCCCGCAGGCGAGTGTTGTAGAAGATGTCAGTTATCGACTCCTTAGATCGCCCAAGAAATCTCTCCGTCACCCATTGAAATCCTTTTTCGCTTATGGGTGTTACCACTAACACTTAATTTGTGTTCTCATTAACACTTAATTTGTCTTGTGTAATTCCGCTTGAAAAGTCCAAAACCTCATTTCAATTGTAAGGTACACTGGTGAATATTTGCTGCATTTCTTGAGCGCGTGGCCTTGATTACCCGCGATGAATTTAAACTAATAAACATTCCTCCGGTCCTTCCTTGATCATTTGCCACAAACCACACGAAATTCGGATTTCCGTTAAAAATTCTAGACCCAGATGAAATCCGTGAGTTAAAAAAAAAAAAAAAAAAAAAACCTATATATATCAGCAGTCACATAACGGCTCTACTACAGATCCTTGTAGCACTCTACATGATATTCCTTTCTTTTTTTTTCCTATATGTGACATGTAGTTTAATTTGTTTCTCTGTTAATGTATGTACTTTGTACCACTTGCTGTCGAGTTTCTAGATACGATCTAAATCTTTTGGGTGCAATGCCTCTTATTCCATAGTCTTTTAATTAAAAAAAATGATAAATAAAATAAATAAATATAAATAAATAAGTTAAAAATAAATCCAGTCCAAGGAATTATTCCGAAAAGTTCGCTGTAAATAAATAAAATAAAATAAAACCGTTGTGTATCAACTTACTAAGGAATTTATGGTGTTCACTTTCCTTCAAACTACGAGTTGCTCAAATATATATCACTAATTGGTTTCTACACAGTCTTCTGGGCTAGAGCAGACGTGCATTTACGATCTGTAGTACATTTGTGCACCCACACGTCACCGGAAAATAAAACTTAAAATTGACCCCAAAGAAGTTACATAACAAAGACTTCCACATCAAGGCTTGCAGTCTGTTATGTCTAATCCTCCGTAAAGAAAGTTGCAAACACCGGATCGGCAGCACAAGATACCGACCTTTCAGTTGAAACGGAACTAAAAACTAGAAGTATCTATCTATCTATCTATTCTGAAAAAATATATCTGGAAGTCATTGTTAGTAGAAGTTCCAGAAAATTTGAATCATAGTTACTGTTCGGCAAGTATCTAACAATTCAATCACAGATTACATTTTTATCTGTGATAATGCATACAAAATAACCGAATTTGAAATATATTTGACACCTTTGCACCTTCCTATTTATCTTACCAAGCTGCCATATGATCATAGAGACACTTATTTTGGTACTCGTAATGTAGTGTGCTATCCATTCCCAACACGCACACAGAATGTTACTTGAGTTTGGGACTCAGGGCCTTCTAGTTGTTAGGGTGCAGAGTTTACAACACTTTGGCGACCTGTTTCAGTAGTCTAGACCAACACTTTTAAACAATAATACAATCACATATAGAAATAATTGTACAGACGATGAAAATAAACACTAATACTAATCCTATTTGCCTAATCTAACTAACTAACTAAGACAATAGAAAATAGCACCCACACAAATAAATGAACCCACATGCACATACTAGGACATAGAGTAAAGATATATCCGAAGAGAACGGACGTGGGAAGCACTCTAAACACAAGGGCACGTCATGTTTATAAAACCTTTAGTATAAACACAAGAAAATGGATGAAATAAAATGTTACAGTCTATAAAAGCAATTTGTGTTTAAGAATCAAACCACAACTTTCCATCTTTTGTCTATTTTCCATTAAACGTCACACATTACTATATCATTCTACAAACAAGACCAAAACCATACAAATTGACTGAATGTCTTCAAAAATTACAAATGTTACCGGTACACATGACTTCAACCTTTTCTTTTGAACTCTAGCTTTTACTATTTTTTTTCTCTTTTGATATTATACGTAATGCACTGAAACGATTCTGAGTTATGACAATACTTTAAATGCTTTCATATTCTTTAATATGTTAAGGCAACTTTCAGTTTCTGTAGTGGACATCAGAATATTTACTATGATTTTCACGAGTTTTGTTTGGTGCTGGAAAATTAATAAGCCCTAATGTCTTCCTACGAATTCTCCATCAATTTCACTACGTTGCACTAATGGGATCTGCTTTAGACTCACAATGTCTGCTGTCTCATATACTTAAATTTCCAGGTATGCTGTTGTGTGTTAGTAATATGTACTCAACATGCAGCAAATTATTATGATAGTTACAGAGATACCTTTAATTACGAACGCTTTGTCTTTTGTTCTTGCATTGTTATGTCAAGACACTTTATGCATGTTTAATTTGTGTTTACATTCTCTGTTAGAGGTTATTCTATATAGAACGAGATTTACAGTTTGAAAGTGAGATTACTAGTGTGTTCGATGCTCCCCCACCGGGAATTGAATATGAGACTTGTGCGCCAAGGGCATCATACATTAGTCACCAGACGGTGAAGAGGGCAAGACATTTTAAGAATACATCCATACCACGGAAAACATCAGAGTTATCTAAATATTCAGAATTGTAATAGAGACATACAGCATGATCAAACACATCCAAAATTTGATACAATCAATCAAAAGTGAGCGAATATGACATTTTTACTGCAATATTATTATAAGCCTTAATAGAAATGATAATACAAATTAGTTGTGATAGAATACTTGGCATGCTTAGCAGTGTGCACCCAGAAATTTTTGTTAGAATATGTCCAGAGTTTGGCAGGGGAAGGAGGGGGGAGTATAATACAAAAAGCACTACATTTATGCACTATTGAACCGGTGTAATTCTACACCCGAAAAACGATAAGTAATTGTTAAGTTCTGCCACCTATATTCTTAAAAAAAACTGCTAAATTTGATGGAGTGTAAAATCAAATCTTTATCTTGCATCAATCATATCTCTACTAAACAATTGTAATTTTATTATTAAAGTGTACAAATGTACGTGGAGTTACGCAATTTTGAAGCGGCTGGGAAATCTGGACTCGGTGGATCACTCGCTTGGGTGTTACACTAGTAAAATTTAGCATAGTGTTAATGTAGTTCTTGCAGTTCTTATGCTTCTTTTCTTTTCTCTATCAAATGTCGTAAGCATATTACACATTTCAGGTCCACTATTAATTCGCTTTCAATAACAGGCAAAGAACACAAAACAATGATATTTTCATTTCCTAATCGTTCAGCAAGTTGTTGCTTTAAATCAACTTTGAAATTTGGACAGAGTTTAATTTTCATCGCCTAATGATAGTTAACATTGGTCGATGATATCCTTTTACAATCCGTGCAGTTTAAGTGATGTGCAGTAGTTTGCAATCTTTCAACATAATTCTCTACGCAATAAGGTAACAATAAGATTTTTGCTACAAAAGTCTTCCGAAAAATGGTTCTGTGTTAAATAGGTCTCAGACTCACTAGTATTGAGAGAGTATTTTAGGAAAACCTAACACTACGAACCTATCAGGGATATAATGGAGGATAAAGGGGGTATGTGGCGTATATCCACCTAATAGTTTTATAGTTTAGCATACATGGACTTTAATTGAGAGATGTAACGGAGGTCCAAGGGTGGGTAGAAACTACTTTTATGAAACGGTCGAGCACATACCTACCAAAAATTCTTGCAATACATAATGAACTATGAAAAAGAAATAATAAATACTACCAAACACATTTATAAATCAACCAATGCACCACTTCTCCACTTCTGCCACTTTAAAATACATTGAGAGAATTATCTTTCATCGCATGAAGTCATGAAGTACCATTTCCGAACTGAAGTTGGCTTTAAAAAAAGTAAGAAGTGTTATAGCTGAACGTATCTTACTGTAAATAACATTACTTGCCTTTTTTCTATCCCGCAAGTATTACAGAAGAATATTGAAATAGGAAAATCAGTTCCAATATTTTCTTCAGGCTTTCACAATACAGAAAGTAAGATTTTAGCATTGTAGCAATGTTACAAAGTACAGTACGGCTTAATTAGCTATTTGCTGTTCTTACAATTTAAGGAGAAGCTATTTAAGGAGGAAAACCGTACCCGAAAGGAAAATTGGAGATACACGCATTAAATATAAAAATGCAATTGCATTATGCGTTAAGTTAAGAATCTCTGGGAAAGAATTCTACACCTCCCACCCCTCTCGCTACGATCTCGGAAAGCCATAATTTTGTTTGTTCCATTACTTTATTTTATTACAAAGAATGTAACAAAAAGAAATGCAGATAAGGGATTGAGAGAATGAGTTATATACCACTATATTCTTCTATTTTTAGTTGCAAAAGTTTATTCTTCGATTCTGTTTAAAGCGTCACATTACTGGAAATTAGTCAACAACAGCTGTCAATACTACGTATTCAAATCTTTTGAACGTCGGAAGACCGCGAGTCCTATGCTCCGCTGACCTTCTATAAAACACAAAAAGTAGAATGTGATACTAAAATACATGTAAGCAAAGGGAAAACAAGCGGAAAGTTTATTTAAAATTTAAAGAAAACTTCTGTTGACCGTAGCATTAAAGGAAAGAAAAGAAAAGAAAACGTCTCGTCTCAGCATCTGCAGCGATTTCAGAGAGAAAACAAGAACTTCCTTACAAAGATAATCACCTGTTATGAGAGCTGGGTGCACCGTTACACTTCGGAATCAAAGCGCTCTAGTATGGAGTGCAGGCATCCAAACACGCCGCCGCTGCTGATGCTGACAGTATTCTGGGATAAAGATGGGATGATATGCACTGATTTCCTCCCACGCGAGGCCACAATCAATGCAACCTCCTCCAGACCGAAGTCAAAGAGGCTTTGAGAAGAAAACGCTAATAGACCGTGAAGGATGAGTCATCATCCTGCATGAACACGCGCGTCCTCATACGGCTACGACAACAACCACATCACCAAACTTGGTTGGGAGATCCTACACCAACCCCCGTATAGCCCCGATCTGTCGCCTTGCTACTTCCATCTTTGGTCCCCTCAAGAAGGACTTGGGAGGACAAAAATTCCACAAAGACGACAAAGTCAAAATGTGTATGATGAAATGGCTGAAAGGTCATCCGAAAGAATTCTACGCCGCAGGGATACCGGCACTTCCGCACCAATGGGACAAAAGTGTGCGTGTACATGGAAAGTACCTTGAAAAAGAACAGTAATTGATTCTCATATTGTCTTCTGTATGTAACAGAAAAAAGAAATTCCGGTTATAACTTGAACATTCCTCGTATTTCTTCTATAACTTTCGTAATGTCCAAGTCTCTCAACCATATAGTCCAATACTCCATAAATAATTGATCAAATGATTGCATCCAAAAGTTTTGACTGGTACAGTGGGAACTGGCATATAAATAGGCTGTTCCCTACCAAAAAATGATCTATAGTTTGCAACCCAGAGAAAAATAGATGGAACACTTAAATCAGTTCGCAACTTTAAAATCTTGTATAAAAATTTTATAATTGGCACAAAAAAAAAAAAAAAAAAAAGTATTAATGAAAGCAGCATCCGTTGGAGGTCAGAATCATGAAATAGCTTAAAAGTTGAACTGATCGTAAGAATGATGCATTTAAAAAAAAAGAAAAAATATTTGGACATGAAAATGTTATCGGCTATACATGATATATACTTCATTGCATACGTCTTGAAAAGTAAAATGCATTCCAGTCATCAGACAAGCCCACGTTACCATGTCCAGATTACAGGCAATCTTGGGTTTAGACATGAAAACGCTATCAAGCATACTTGGTATCTATCTATCTATCCATCTATATCATTACATTCGACTTGAAGGGGATTCTGAATAATATATAAAATAAATTATATTTATAGTATAATTTGTTATTTTAGTAGGAGTGTAGGTTTATAATCTGCACTCATGCGAGCCCGTAGTTAAGACAAGTTCAGAAATGACTGCAACGGATTCAACTATTCAAGACGAATGACAAATGAAATCTTTCAGCTTTCCGTCCCTCGGTTATGCCACGTATTCTAAAGAAAACGGTGATGATAAAAGTGAATGAAATGGAGGAATGAAGAAAGTGGGAGGAAACGGGAGAGCTCTGAGAAAATCCATGCACACGATGTTTGTTAACTACAGAGCCCACTTGGTGAGAGCTGGGATCGAACAAGGAACTCCATGCAGCAAAGGTGAATGCTCTACAATTTCACCCTTCAACATGGATGCAATGGAATTTTATATATATATATATATATATATATATATATATATATATATATTACATATATATAATGTACGTCTAATAAGGATTTAATATTTAAACTTAAGTGTGTCTGTAATCCGGACATATATAGAAGTGACTGCAATGAATTCAACCCTTCAAGACGAATGTAATGATATATACATAATGTCGGGGCTATAGGTATATAAAAATAACACACTTAAAAAAAGAAAGAAGAAAGAAAAAAAGGATCGATAGATATTTTCGTGCAAATATTTATTCGAAGTGAAATATCTTCAAGTTTGTATGACCAGCTTGACAACACCGCAACAACCGCGCTGTGCACTGTATGAAAGGAAATCTCTCATTGTTAGTATTGAGTGTGCTTTCATACCTTTAAATTCTGCTACCTAAAGCACATTCTGCACTTTCCGCTGAGAGATCCACATCATGACTGTTGGGATATAAGAGTACGTAGGTAGAAAGGGTTTTAAATGTGCTATACTGGCAGGCTAAAGCAAAATGATTGTGGCGACCACATTTGAAACATTGTTGTCCCCACGCAGGACATTCTTCTTTCCTATGACGTAATCTACAAAAACGACATCTAGTTGTTGTTTGGGGAGACGATTGCGTCGAAGAAGACGATTTTGGCGATGATACACTGCTACTAGTCACCTGTCGGTCATTCCATTTTGAGAAACGCTTCTTCGTAGGGTTCACCATATTAATCCCACTTTCTGTCTTCGGTTTATATAAACATAACTGTTGTTTCGTACATTCCATATTGAGGGCGATTTCCGTAGCTAACTGAAATGTCAGATCCTTGGTGTTCAATAGTTTACGTCTGATCGATTCATCACCAACTCCGAATACAAACTGATCTCGTAAGTTTTCTTCTAAACAACAAGTGTAGCCACAATATGACGATTGCTTCTTAAGGTCCAATACGAAACTGGTAATGGATTAGTACGGCTTCTGTTTCATTGAATGAAATTGATATCTTTCCGAGATAAGATTAACTTTGGCAGCATAAAATGTTTTCATCGCCGTTTTAATTTCGTCATAAGATTTATCTGAAGGGGAAGCAGGCCAACAAATATTGCATATTTGCTCATAGGTTTCTGATCCAATTACTGCAAACAAGGTTGATACTTTCCGTTCTTCTGGAACTTGTGTGGCAATGCACAAATGCTCAAACCGATCTAAATATGCTTGTAAACGATAAGTCTCACTGTTGAATGGTGGAAAACTCGGTAAAGAAGACATACTGATTTATCCCAATCAATCTAAACTACTTTACTATCAACATATATTGGTTTGGAGGAATTGTTAGTAAGTATTTTAATAACAAACTACGAATAAATCTCGAATAAAATTTAAAAAAAAAAAAACGTATTGAAAATGATTTTACATTTACGTTCTTCCTCTGTTCACTCAAATATAACAATTTTCCTTTCATTACGACCTCAACTATTATAAAAAGTACACTCATGTCCAAAATGATTGTCGCATCTCTATGACTGTCTTCTTGTAAGAATATAATTTGATAATGATTTTGCAGGGTACTTTTAATACTGATACCATGTGCATAATAGGGAATTGTATAGACCCTATTTGTGGTAAATTTCATAGGAAAAAAATTATAAATACGAAAATTAGAGTGAGTAAAACGAAATGTTGCTAATGGACAAGAAAGTTTTATGTTTGTTTTATTGTTCTTATTTACTGCTCTTTGGACAAAATTTGCCACTTACATGTCTTTGCCGATTATACACATACTAACATTGTAAGAAATACCGGGTGAATTCGTTATCAAATTTTACTCCTATAACAACATATTTATAAACATTTGACAACAATTTTGGACATGAGTGTACAAACTCAATAATGTCTCGTAAAATATTTTACAGTATCTGCGTTCCTTTCTCTGTTGAATCAAATGTTAACAGATCTTTCTTTTCACATTAATTTTTGTTTTCATTATTCCTTCAACTTCTGTCTGTTCCAAATGACAGGTTAAAGGAGTAGTAGAAAATTGTTTTTGAAATAACGTGTTTGATACTGCAAGGATGCGATGACGAAAAATTATGATCAAAAATGTCCACGCTGTTTCACAACCGGCATTATGCTTTCAGAAGCTTGAAATCTCCGTGACTAGTAACAGAACTTCTAAGAATTGCGTAGCTTCCGGAAATTTCAAATTCCCTGACCCTTCCAAGATATTCCACTCGCCTCGCCACCATGTATTGCAAGTAAGAAAGAGTAACCAAAAGCTTTCTGTAGTTTTCTATTTTTTTTTTATTTTTAACGCCGATTCTTCTTTTTCTCATTTCATTTCGTTTTATCCTTCCTTAATTTTTTCATTTCTGGTCTCGAATAGGGGGGTCCGGACCCCCCTTGGCTACGTGCCTGATATGCACATGAAATGGATCATTTTTATGAATGACTCTTCATTATGTATAAGTATACATAGTAACTATCATTGCTTTTATCAGTTAGCTTACTTAGAATACTAAAAGTACTAGCCATGTGAATTACCGAAAAAAATCTGTCACAAAATGACACTGTTACCATTTAACAGTGCATCTAAAAGAAGCACAACACAAGGTAGAAGATTCAAAAATTTTATTGGGGCCCAGAAATGAAGTAGAGAGACTCGAATTTGAAAATTTATTTATTCATTAAAAAAAATAATAATAAATTTGGACAAGGATGATTAAGTAAGGAATGGGAAGCGGTAATTACTAAGTTCTTACAACATGGCATAACAATGAAAATAATAGCATGTCCTGCAACTTTCGCCAAAGAACAAACAAACGCACGAATCGACCCCACCATATTGCAGCTTACATCGTCACCATTTGATGTTTAACCGGTGTACTTGAGAATGTGTTTTACAGCACAGCTCTTCTCTAGGAGGTAAAGTCCGTTCCATTTTATTCCTTGACGTTTTTATTTTTCTTCCTCCTCCCTTTATCCTCCCTGAGCAAGAATGCAGGCAAGAGTCGAAAGCTCGGAAGTGCAAATAGTATCCAGAAATTGCAGAAATCTGTAAGTACAATACAGTTATAGTTCCTGAGTGTGATTTTATATTGTCTGAAATTAAAAATATATGTTGTGCAATAATCATGTCACCTATTAAGATTAAACCAATTCTGAAGTATACGCTAATCGACAAGAGCAAGACGAAAGTATAAACTATGGTTGTGGGACATAGCCCAAAAGAATGATAAATTCTTAAACTTTAATTTTTGTTAAGCTATAATATTGTCCAGCGATTTCAATTCAATATCAATCGATAAACCACAACCAAAATGAATATAATGACATGTCTTAAGGTGAATTATCATGAGTAGTTTTGGGGAAAATCAAGAGGAACGAATTTTATGGCGTTAAAATGTTTGTTGTTGGCAATCTGATACCGATTAAAACTTTTAGATTTTATTGGAATAGTTGTGTATATATATATATATATACTAGCATATATTACCCGCTTCGCTGGGTTAAAACAAAAAATTTAAATGCACAACTCCGTATCTCATGTGTTTAATACCCGTGAAATATGCTGTTTTCGTTTTTAATGACATCGATTTAAGCAGTATCGGAAATATCATTGATCATCTCGGCAACCTCGAAAACCATGGATTTGACACTAATATTGGTCATTTTCGATCATTTTATTATTTCCCCCTCTCCCAAGTTGCGGGACTGAATTTGGTTTTAAACGGGATCGGAAGTGTCACCGGTCATCCCAGCGACCCCGGAAACTATGGATTACACACTAATATGGATTATTTTTTTTATCAGTTTTATGTATTTCCCCTTCCCCCTCCTGCAAGATGCAGGGCTGAATGTGGATTTAAACAGCATCAGAAGTGTCACTGTTCATCTCGGCGTCCCCAAGAACTATAGATTCAACACAAATATCGGTCATTTTCAACCATATATATATATATATATATATATATATATATGTACCCCCCTCCTCTATGTTGCGGGCCATGGCATCGGAAGTGTCAGCGTTCATCTCAGCGACCCCAAAAAATGTGGATTCAGCACTAATATCGGTCATTTTTGATCATTTTTAAATGATGCGAGGTTGAATTTGAATTTAAACGGGATCGAAGGTATCACTGTTCATCTAAGCAACCCAGAAAACTATAAATTCGACACTGATAGTGGCCATTTTCGATCATTTTTATATATCTTTTTCTCCCCCTCCTCCAAGTGACGGGGCTGATTTTGGATTTAAACCGGATCGGAAATGTCACTGTTTTTCTGAATGATCCCGAAAACTACGGATTAGACATTAGTATTGGTCATTTTCGATCCGCTCCCCTCCCCCTCCTCTGTGCTGCGGCAGACGACATCAGAACTGTCACTGTTAATCTCAGCTACTCTTAAAACTATGAATTTGACACTAATATTAGTCATTTTCGATCATTTTTAAATGTTTATCTCCCTCCTCTACGTAGTACCCTCCCCCTCCCCAACAATTAGGGCTGAACTTGGATTCAACAGCATCTGAAGTATCACTGTTTCCCTCATCGACCCCACAAACTATGGATTCAACACTAATATCGGTCATTTTTTTAATTTCTCTTCTCTTTTCCCCCTACGTTGTATCGTCAAAGTGAATATCCTAAAGTAATCCCTGCCCCTAAACTCATGTATGTTGAAAATTTGATTCAGATCGATCGGGTAGTTCAAGAGTGATGAAGTCACAAAGGCAGTCATTTTTATTTTATTATTTTTTTTTTTTTTTTACATATATCTCCCCCTCCCCTAGGTTGGCTCATCAAAGTGAAACGATAAAAAGCACGATAAAAAGGTCAGACCCTCATATATGTTGGAAATTTGATCGAAATTGGTTGGGTGATTCAAAAATTATTAAGTTTTATTAGTTTTTATTTATACGTACAAGGAATCAGCTCCCAAAATTTTTCGGTGTTGTTACCTTCCACTCTGTATGTACAATATATTGTGTATTGTATAATAACAATATGAACCACTAAGTAGCAGGTAGCAACTTGTATTTTTGGTTGCTTGATTTCTCCTGACAGTGATACAAATACAACCTGTAACCAGTATATATCCTTAAGACATATAGTTAGTGATGTGAGGTGGAAAATTTTCCGCGGAAAATTTTCTGATATATTTTATTGAAAAATTTTCCGTTCTAAACAAATATCAGTGATCAAGTAACAATTCCTCATTAACCATAAAATTGATTGAATTCATGTATATACAGATGTTAAAAAAGTGAAAGATCGTTTAAAGAATCTGAAAATTTTTATGGTTCGGAAAATTTTCAGTATTATGTAGGAGCAAGTGAAGCAATCTTTCGTGAATCGAAAAATTTTCTGTAGTGTATGGAAATATTGAAAAAACTTTTTATGTGTACGAAAATTTTCATCATTTTGAAGCAAAATGTAAAACAAAATTTTTATGAATCGGAAAGCTTTGTTGCTCTGTAGAAACAAGTGAAAGGAATTTTCATGGATCGGAAAATTTTCATTACGATGTAGAAACAACCGGAAAATTTTGAATTTTATATATAATGATGTTAGGTGGAAAATTTTCCAATATATTTAATGGAAAATTTTCTAATATTTCGAGTTAGTAGGTAACAATTTACATCGTTTTCTCTCTCACTCTGTGTGTTTGTGGGGGGGAGGGGAGGTAAAGTGCAGGGAACATAAATCTAGTTTGTAGAGTACAAATATCCCATCCCATTGTTTAAATGTGACATGAAAGCGAAAAGAAACCTTTGTGAGTTTATCAATTATTTCAAAAAACAGAAAATTCCACTATTTCTTCATATATAGGCCTGCCTTTGTAATGAAATAACTACGTAAAAGTTCCTCATGAATGTATGTCTGATGAGGATCTTGGTTAGAAGATCAAAACGTAACATGTAAAGTATTTATTTTTATCAATAGTACAGTCCTGTTCAGCAGTTCAGTGTTTTATTTCTGTTCCTATTTGCAAGACGTGCAGCAATGTTGTGTTGTCAAAAGTTTCTTATGAAGATTATTTTTGTAAGAGAAAATAAGAACTGCTTTGATTTCATTGTGTTTGTAGCTATGAGAAAACTTTGTCTTAGATTTATTGAATTGACAAAATATGATTTTGTAAGATCAAAAGTGAATTCTGAGAGAAGAATACATTGAAGTTTTTGAAACATTTTGGAGAAATGAAGAAGCGTTAGATTTTCACTTCATGAAACTTTTCTTTTCAGATAATATTTTTTAGAAATAAATTTTACTGCTAAACAACGATGTAGGAATAAGTGGAGTATGTTTTTTATGAATCGGAAAATTTTCATCATTGCGATATAATTAATTCCAAAGATTTTTCTTTTAATCAACACCACAGCCAAGTTACACCAATTTAAACATCAAAGCCTTACTTAAACCGTAAGAGAGATGTTACTCTTACAAATAAAGCACTTGACAATGACTGTACAATCCAGACCACTCAAAAAAAAAATTTTTTTTCAAGGAACAAAAATTGTTTTCAAAGATCTGCATTTCTTTACACCGAAACGCCTATATTTCAAATGCCCGCACAGAATGACAGATCTTGTGTTGTTTGAGCGAAACGTTTGATTTAATATGAATCTAGGTGTTACCTGATGTAGATACCATCGCTATCTCAATATTCAGTTTCCCAGAATTTTCTGGTTTTTGCTATCAACTTTTTTTTCCCCCATAATTTCACTTTAGTGTAAAATACAAACTCCTTGGCTGATTTCAAATCGCCGATCTTTGGATTTTTCATTCTTTTATGTATTATTTACTCCCTCGTGCATTGCTTCACAGACTGATGAGATTTACTTAATGATTTTCGGCAGGGAATGAAGTTAGCTAATCCAGTATTTCAGTAGATAATTTCATTGTTTACTCCATATATATATATATATATATATATATATATATATATATATATGTAAATCGATGTATAGATACAAATATTGCGACACTGCAGATAATATATGTAGTTCCTTTATGAAAGGAAAAGACGATAAACTGTTTTACATATAGACCTGAATCCCCATTGTTTTTTTGTTGTTTTTTTTTTTTTTTCTAGTGAAACTTCAAGATCTAGTGTTGAGTAGTAAAATTCCATGCATCTCTAGTACAGTATTTCTCTTTACAATGTTACCAGTAGCAGGGGCGGATCCAGGACCGACTTCTGGGGAAGCGGCGGTGGGTTGTCATACTGCTACCTTTAAGGGCTTCAAACTTTGGGATGGGTTTTATTTATATATATAAAATAAGAAAGTTTGTCCGTATTTAGATCCCTCACTTTCGTTTATGCTAATGTGGATAAAAATATTTTTAAAAATGTTGTCAATAATCTTTCCCTCTATCGAGTTCTTCAAAAGCTACATATACATAAGGAAAACGGAGACATATGTATACCAGATGAAAGCAAAGTAAAAATTTTCAGAAATTAGGAAGAAACATGCAGGAGACTACTATAAAACAAATTATATATTAATGTCAAAACTCAAGAGATTTTCTAGTATCAGTAACGTTACTAAATTTGATTTATTGCTTTATTTCTTCTTTTCTCCCTCATTTTCTGCATAGTATTTTACTCTTTCGAAAGCTCACTTGGACAGGGCCCGCCTCAGGCAATTGGCCACCCCGTGAAGCAGTAACATTCCTCTCCCTCTTCTTCCATCCCTAAAAAGAACACTCCTTAAGAGACAAGATTTCAAGTACGTTACTTCATTGTGATTATAGTAGCATTAATGAAAAAATAAGATTCAATGAATGATAATAATAATAATAATAATAAGAAGAAGAAGAAGAAGAAGAAGAAGAAGAGTTGTAGGTCAGTGAAAACGTTCAAAATTACGGGATGTTCGTCAAGAATTAATTTTCAGCTTCAAATATGCATCTTAATTAATATATTTTTCATATATTTCAGTTTTGTATACCTTATGCCAATTTTTTTCCCGCCCAGTGCAAGTGCACGTAGTGCACACACGGTAAACTCGGTCCTACAATAGAACATTACTTAAAAATATTTCTTAACTAGTAAAAACTGGTAATACGATATCTTTCTTACTGTTCATACCCGGCAAAGAGGCACGGCACGCCTTTGCTGCTTATTAATTTAGAAAAGGCATTTCATTAAGTGCCATATCTTGATAGGAGTGCCAAATAATGTTAGATTGTAGTGAAAGGGCATGAATTCATAACAAACTTAATGTAAACCAATGGATAATAGCTAAAATAGGAGAAGTAACGACATACAGAACTGCAATTGGAACAAGAGTTTGATAGAGGTATTCCCTTTAACTGTAACCCTCCAGTTACAGTGTATATATATATATATAAATTCTGGTCCTAATAACTTTAAACCTTCCTATATAGCAATAGAAGTTACAATCGGGTTTTACTGTTTTATTATTATTATTATTATTAATAATAATAATAATAATAATAATAATAATAATAATAATAATAATAATAATAATAATAATAATAATAATAATAATAATAATATTTATATCTCGACTCCGTATTGCCTTCGTTTAAATAAAATTAATTTAGAAGTTTCAGAATAATTAAATACGTAGGTTTTCAGGAAATAATTTCTTTTGTTCCTATATTAATTATCTACGTAATTTTTCGTGTATGGGCATCTCATTTGGATAATTATAAAATATACATTATTATTTCAATTTAATTCATATGTCAGTGCTTGGATACAATTTTCTGAATTTTCCACCAATCCTAAATCTGGTAGGACACTTAGGACACCCTTTGTCCCGATGAGATACCAATATCCTGCCAAAATCTGGTTTTATCCAATTTTTACAATGTTTTATTCGTTTCGTAATCCCGCCGCGCGAAACTTCTGCGTTGTAATTGGGAACTTTTCGTGTATGGGCATCTTAGAATCTATATGGGAACTAGATGCAACCTTAGTAGTTTGGCGCGTTTCTACAACGTCTTTGTTCGAGAGCCGTAGTGGAACCAACATCCTGCACAGCACTGCTGACCAAAATTCACAAATTTTCCAGGGAAAGCTACAATAAACCAGGTAATATTAGACTAAATTATGATCTAAACAACGTAGAAGTAGTATGGAGTTCTAAATTATTGGAATTTTATTTGAGAAACTAACAGAAAGCTACGAAATATGGAATCTCGTGTTGTGATCGCCGTGTTGGGAATTACAAACATCCCAGGATAGGTTCGAGTGCTAGTGAATTGGTTTTCCGCTTTTATGAGCTTTAAAATTAAGTTGGAAATTCGATTTCATTTTTTTCCCCTTTCCGTTCATTACGGATTTAGGTCCGATAACCTGTCCACAAGATAGTAATTTTGTGAGTGTAGTTTCAGTATAAAGAATATAACATGATGATATACGTGGTTTATGCATTAGTTAAATTAATTTCTAAGATGTAAGAGTAAATTTCAGTATGGACTCCTATCTGCTCTTATTTGACATAACTTCCTAAAAACTCAATATGGGTTGAACAACGACGTGAAGATTCCTTTCCTTTCAAAAGGGAATCTTCCTTAACTTTTCTCCCTTTTGATCAAATTTAGTATATTATAATGTAGAAAATGGGTTAGTTTCAGGTACAAGGACCACCTAGTCCTAGCTATCGCCTCCCCCCCTTTTTTTCACTTTAGAGCCGATCAAAGATGTGTTAATTTTTGAAAGTATATTCATGTTTAGTGTAGATATGTAGATTTTCACTTATACATACGTCATATGGATTAGTTACGAGATAACTACATTATCATAGCATGTGTACTTTGAAGAAAGACACAGTGTGCGTGAACACCTGACAAATGAAATATGGACACGCTAAATATGTGTGGTTATAGACTGTGAGTAGATGTAATGTGTGTGTGTGAAAATGTTTGATAGTTTATCTAATGACAATGTATTGCTGAATTTTCAATTATTCATCTCTTCCGGATTAACCTAATGACCAATCCACATATAAATTAGATCCATCGTTATTACTGTATGTGGTTCGTGTCCTGCAGTTCCCTAGGAGGGCTTGGACATTTACGACAGTCCGGGATTCGATCCTCTATGTTTTGGACGTCTCCTTTAGACTTTAATAGTAGTTTGGACTTTCTACCAAAGTCGAACATTATAACCACTGGACAACACGGTTCAGAGTTCGGGTCAGAACATTCTGGGAAATCGACATAAAGCTGATTCTAATCGTACTCTCAATGCCGATACAATTTAATAATGTGAAAATTATTATGTTGTATAGGCATTAGTTATTTATGCTGGAAAGAAAAGTAAATTAGGTTATTTCTTAAACTAGAAAATATAAATTTATACCATGATAATTATTTTGATAAAGGATATGCCAAATTTCACTTTTCACTTTAATACACAACACTGAAACTACACAAACACATGTTACATTACATTTTGGCACTTTAATTCAAATAATTGAATGTGATAAAATTTAACACTTGGCCCAATTATTCTTATTATAATCGCGGAAGGCGCGGTAGTCGCGGGTCACCGGTTGAACTTCACTACATCGTTAGTTTCCGCAATTTCACACTGTCATTTTTCACTCATTTTGATGTTGGAGGAAAATTATTTCTGGCGGTTCCAGGGGGGATATCCTTAAGGTTGGGGGTGAGTTCCCTTACTATCATTCTTATCTTCTTTCGGATGGTCTTGCAATTTTTCCATTGTACTGCTACTCCTTGTCGTCAAGACGACATTACGATCAGTAATGAAACATAAACGTTTGAAACTTTGGTTTTCTTTCTCTCGGCAACATTTTCGTTATTTTAACGTGAATTGGTTGATTATTAGTTGGTCTATTCGTATTCACCTTTACATTTTCCTATATGGTATAATACGTTGCACTAGTTAAAATAAAATATTATTTTTCGACACTATGTGTTCACACGTTGTTGTCATGTTAGTTGCGCCAGTCAGACTGATTTGATTTTTCTCCCCGCCTCTTCGCGTTTCTACTCAACAGGGAGGCTTGGGATGCAAATTGTTGATGTCAGAGCTAAAAATAACTATTACAACCCATAGGCAGGAATTTTTGGAGACGAAGTTTGCTCCCTGTGCTGAATTTTAGCACCTTATTTGGAGAGACGAGAGGGTTTACCAAGATTTCCGTCGCAGACGCGACACACACACACATATATATATATATATATATGCATATTCCTTTGTTTGCTGAGAGAAAAATTCTTAAGAGTGGTTTTATACGAGGTTCACTTAAAAAATTAAAATTTTCTTCATTATTATTCAATAAGCTGTAACCATATGGTTACATCGTGATTCCGCATATTTATTTTATAACATAGAATGTATAGTTCGTCTTCAAAAATATACAGCGCAATTTTCAGTGCAAATATTATTTCTCATTTGACAGTGCCATCTAACGCTAGGAAGCAATTGCATTTCGCGAGTGATTTGTAAAGGATAGAATAGTGAGCTCGGCCAAGTTGAAATTGGTAGGGTTTTTTATCTTTTATTTTTATTTTTTTAATATTTCTATAATCCGTACGAATTCGGTAAGTAACTAAACTTGAAAAATGCATTGTCAAGTGTACACACCAGAAGTATCATGGGGTTTTGATGTTGAACAACTAAATTGTAATAAAAAAAACAACTTTACGTATCGCCTTAACTATAATCGGTTATTAAGAACACTACTCCCGGAGTCGGAGGCCAGGAATTGTTGTTTCGTAGTTTTAAACATTTTTTTTCCTTTTCTTCAGCGAATACTCTAATGGTTGTTTTTTGGAATATATACATTTGTAAATGAGTATAGGATTGAAACATGAATCGTTTCGCACAGTGATGTGCATATCAGAATAGAAATCAGTATAATTGTAGATGTGAGTGAGAGTAAACAAAGATGTAAGTGCCTATGTACCGCGTTAAAAGTAGGTAATTTTAGTTAACGAAGCTGATAAAGGAGTATCGTTCAGAGAATAATATTTAGCTAGAAGCGTAAATCAGTAAACAATACTAAATTTCGTTTGTGTATACATTGTAACAGGCTGCAAAGTGTAAACATAGGATGTCGTTTGTATTGGAAGAAGTGAATTTTGGATCGTGCGAATCTTACCGTCAGTGCTTGAGAAATTTTTATTTAAATTTATAGCCCCTACTCCGTTATTCTTATTGGATATGCGAATATGTGTTATAAGAAGTAGATTATAGTACATAAGTACTCGTTTATAGTGGCCTGTAGATTTGAATGTATAGGATATAGCTGCTATAGGCAGTTTTGAACATTTTAATAATTGGGTGTCTTGAAGATGTACCTGTATGATATGAAATATGAATAAATGAATATAAAAAATAATTATAAATGAGAATATAGTAAGCGTCGTCGAATGATAGACACCTCATAGTATATGTTAGCCCAGTTTATTCTTTCTTGCTACTGATTAGGATCGTGTTTTGTGTATAGTACTATAAATGTTGATGCATGATAGCGAATGTTTCAAGCAGTGGCCACGGCATTGAAAGTTTGTACGGAAGTGAATATTGCATACATGGTTGGCTGTATCTTGTAACTTGTCTATATTATCATAATTATTAAAAACTGAGATGAAATCATCGCGAGTAGAATAAATACAGGTCGAACAGTGAAAGGAATAGTGTTGCTGGGAATGATCAGTATTTTATATCCTTTTCTATTTTTTCTCCATTTACACATATGAGTGACTTAAGCAAACCTAATATGACGTGAACGTTTGTATACATTGACACTATACTTCGCCTGACGATGTGGGTAGTGTTTGCTTATTAATTATTTCCGTACATCTTATGAGAAATTACAGAATATTATAACCAATTACTTAATCGTTGTGCAGTTAAAGTAGACGTGTGCCCTTAATATTTGACTCGCATTCGTACCCGTGTGTTGTTTACTTTTTTCAATATCGCTTCTACGGAATAAAGCTAGTCACTGTTTACATAGGACAGATGAAGGCGAATAATATATTATGTTTACTACGGGAAAATTTTAATTTTCCCGTACCAGACGCCTCCATTATCCCTAGTATTCTTACTGATTCTAATTATGAAATTATTTAGAATCAGGCGTCCAAGGTTTCGCTCCCTTGCGGGATTTGTAGCGCTAGCAAGGTTTCAGCCCAAAAACAACTTGCTAGTACAAAATTATTTTTTATTTATTTATTTTTTAAATTTTGGTTATCCCTTTTTAGGACTGTCTATAATTTCTCACTTTCAAACTATTTTCCTTTGTATCTTAGATCAACATCATCTTATTTTTCTAAGGAGTCTGATTTATTTCTTTATTAGAAATTTCTAAATTAAGATATCACATCACCATCCTAAAAGTAATCCAGATCTTCGGAGGCCGTTTAACCGGATATGGAGACAGAAGGGCGTGTTGGAAAGGAGGAGTTCTTTACAACTACTCTCTTCTTAATACCTCCCAGGACACAGACTTGTTGTGGTCTCCGAGTGCACAATAGGCCTTTATGGCGAAGGTTCTCATCTTTTGGCACAAAAATATTTTGCCTTTAAATCAACACAGTGGTTGTACATTTTTTATCCGACTACTTCTTTTATTCTACCTTCTTCTGTATACTCTTATCTTCTTTCCGTCTGTCTATCCCCTCATCCTCTTTTCTAAGTTTTTTGTAACCTGCCCTTCCCCCATTTTATCTTGACAATTTACATAACCACTTAGTACAACTGATTCGAACCTAAAGATATTTTGTCTATTTTCATTTTGATTTGTACGAGATGTTGTGACTTATAATTTGTTGGGTTATATGCCTTCGTCGTATGCCGAGGGATACTTTACCATCGCCAGCTTTGACCTGCCGTGGTCGTGAATGATTTATTTACGTTTTTATTCTCTCTCTACAGCGAAATAACTTTGAAATATTTTACAGATTTTTTTAAACCTTGTTATACCAATACGAAATACTACGGGTCCCACTAACTGTCGTGGTTATTGCATTCAGTTCTGGTTCAACACCGCGCTAGAGATGAATCTTTACTGATTATGTTTCCGTGGGCTCACAAATTTATTGCTAAATTCTTTTAAATCTTTGTCATTGTGTATTGTAAACTGCATAATTTTCAATAGTATAAATCAATTTGCAATATCTATTCAGTATCATATTGCGCAGTGTATAATATTTCGCGGTCATGCCTGCCTGCTACTCTTGATAAGTACAAATTTCAAATCACTAAGGATCAATTAAGATGTGAACATGTTATTTTCTTTTGTTGGGCGACTACTCTTTGATTTGTCGAGTTTTTTCTTTTCCTTTTTGATATGTTTACGTAACCTTGAAATTATAATGAACGGGGTAGTTAACTGTCAATTGTATAAGATGATTAAATATATTTGTATTAAAATATAAATATGCGATAAATGTCTATTACGAAGAGTGTAGTATAATGTCGAGATAACTTGTATCAATGTAAACTAAGGGTCTGTTGCTTTCCCCGATCGGTTGCGATATAATAAATACGTTTTGCTGCTCTGGTTTCGTAACTTCAACAAACATAAAAGTTAAATGTGTATGCAGAGTACACCGCTTTGTACCTAAATGTTATTCTTGTGTTTGTGATGTAAAGGAACCTATATATGTGTCTAATATCTCTATGTATCACCTTACTGATGACATGTTGGATGTAGTAAAGAGGTAGATTAACGTGACTCATGAGTAATGTTAGATGTATCCATAAATATTGTGAAACCAAAATTCTTTGACATAATTATATCTCTATTCCCTTTCCACGACTTATGAATCTCCAAAATCAGAGTGTCATTCATCTAAGTGAAATTACTGTGATCGCTCCATAACAGTGATAAACAATTTTCACAATATAGTTTATAGTTTCTATACAAGTCCACCTAGGGCATCTTTCATAATGAATAATCTTACTATCTTGTCGTGCTCTAAATTATATTAAATTAACTTTGATCTTTCGAAATTGTCAACGTACCTCGACTTTGACTACGGTATATGCCCAAATAAGTGACGAAAACAAACTAGATCTGTTTAGAACCAAATTGTGGAAACTAAGTAGCTTTAAGAACTAATATAATTTATTTTAATGACTATACATACGTCATATGGATTAGTTAGAGATAACTAAATTATTATAGCATGTGTACTTTGAAGGAAGACACAGCGAGCGTGAACACCTGACAAGTGAAATATGGACACGCTAAATAAGTGATTTTATTTAAAGCGACGGGAAAATAGACTCGTTCAAGGAAATTTTCTCTCTTTTCATAAAACTACGACGGATGAGTTTCGATCTCTTGTCACAAATGTTTGATTTTGTAGGAACCTTTGTTCAATTTCACGATCCAAATGTTGATAGATATGTTTAAACGTTTTATGTATACTAATGTATATATACATTATATATATATATATATATATACAGATGGTGATCAGAAAAATGGAAACACCTGAATGAAATTGCAACTTACCAGATTAATATGGTGTCGGGCCACATTTCGCCTTCAGAACAGCCTTAATGCGACGTGGGATGGAGGCATAGAGGTCGTGAATGGTAGCAAATGGAATTTTACACCATTCCTCATGCAGGGCATCGGCCAGTTCTGTGAGAGAGGATGGAGGTGGAAATCGTCGCCGGAGTCGTGTTTCCAAGACGGACCACAGATGTTCAATTATGTTCAGATCTGGGGATTGGGCGGGCCAGGGAAGGTGTTGAACCTTATCCCCATGTTCCTCAAACTACGCTGCAACAACGCCAGCTGTGTGAATGGGTGCATTATCATCCTGGAAGATGGTGTCATTGTCCGGGAACAACATCCGGACCATAGGATGGAAGTGGTCTCCTAAAATTGCGACATAATCGTTGGCAGTGATTCGTCCGCTAAGTGTGACCACAGGACCCAATGAAAACCATGATATGGCGGCCCACAGCATCACCGAGCCGCTGCCATGTTTCACAGTTGGGCGGGGACACTGCAGATCATAAGCTTCTTTGGGCGTTCTCCACACATAAACACGACCTGTGGTTGGGAATAGGGTGAAGGATGACTCATCCTACCATATCACACGTTTCCAGTCCTCAACGGTCCAAGTTGCATGGTCGCGGCACCAGTTGCGGCGTGCGAAAGCGTTATGGTCCCTGATGAGCGGTTTGGCCCGTGCAACACGACCCCGTAAGTTCATATCATGTAATTTGCGGCGGACTGGGATTGTCGAAACAGGGTGGGGAAGGTGCTGATTGAGTTCCTCCGTCACTTGCTCCGCAGTGGCACGACGGTTCTGCGTGACAATGCACTTTAATACCCGGCGTGACCTGTCACTCATGATTTTCTTCCGCCCACTGTTCCGCTTCCCCGATGTGGTTTTCCCGTGTGTTGTGTAGGCCGTCATCACCTTCGACACTGTCCCACGCGACACACCTAACACAGTAGCCACTGCCGTCACACTCACTCCACATAACCGCGCACCAACAATTTGCTCTCTTTGAAAATCTGAGAGGTCTTCCATTTTACACTACCTCCGTCTGCTGCAGCCACTGGACACTGCTGTTCCACTGCGCCTTACGTAGTATGGAGACCGACCTAACACACCACCACCAGCGGTCGGGCGCTGCGGGCGCCACGACATCTGACGTGTTGCCAACTACAGGTGTTTCCATTTTTCTGATCACTATCTGTATCTATATATATATAACTATATGTAACTAATATCTTTTGTTGTGTTCTTATCATCAGTAGATGTAATAAATGTTATAAAACTGTAGTTAGGTAATAGTTTCCTTTCTAAAGCAATTCTTAACCTGTTTACCTATATTAATACGTTGTCAAATATGGTATGAATGTGTGATTGAATGGTAATTCTCGTCTTACGTAAAGAACTCTAAAGTTTAGTGTAAACTAATAATCTTTGTTACGTGTATATTTTAATTGGAAAATGTGTTTACATATGATTCATGTCCAAGGTCATGAAGGTTACTAATATCTGATTAATTCTAAACGGCTCTATAAGACAAGCCGAACCTATGGAATGGAACTAGGGATAAAAAACTGTTTTGTCAAGAAAACTCCAAGAACTCCAGTTCATGGATAATAAGTTTACCATCTGAATTATTTTTTGTGACTAACTCAAATAGGACATGATTGTGCAAAATTCAATAAGAGAGTAAAGATGGCTTCATAGCCTGAAACGGCGAATAGGTCAACAAACTTAACATTTCTCATCATCTGGGCTGGGTCTAGGTGGCTTCGACTTGTGTATTTACCTGGATCCAGGTTAGAGTTATATGGGTAAACATGTCTTGCAATAAATCTGTTCAAATTCGATTCTCAAGTAATAGAACGGGAATATAAAGAAACTCTTGTAACTATTAAATGTCTTTACTATATTTCGATGATTATCCCGTATTTCTTCCTCCCTACCTCTTCTTTTCCTCCCTCTTTTATCTTATTCTGTCTTCACCATAGACCATTCAATACACCTTTCCTGTAACATTTTCTTCTTGTCTTTTACTATCTCCGACATAATATATTTCCACCAGAAGACCTTTCTAACCATCTTTCTTCTTTCTCTTCTTTCTCTTCTTCCTCTGCTTCCTTTAACTTCACCTTGACTTCCCTTTATCTCTATTTCAGTCCTTCTCTATTTTAATTAAAGCTGAAGGAAAGTCGTGACTGGGAGTTGTCGCCATATGAGCGGTAAATAAGTTCGTTTTTATCTTCGAAAGTCCGATATTGCATAACCATTGCATAAACATATAAATATTAAATTTAAAAATCGACTTAGTTCATTTATTAAACTAACATACCCTATGGTTGAGTATTCAGAAGCTCAGGCTGGCGACCACTTCTTGTCAGTCACTTACATTTCCCTTCTTTCATACCAATATTAGAAATGAAATGAAATTTTTGAGTTTTACGTCCCACGATTATGCCAAATAGGCTAAAGGAGACGGTAATGATAAGTAATGAATGAAATGGTGGGATGAAGAAAGTGGGAGGAAACGGGAGAACCCCGAGGAAACCCACACACACGGTGGTTGTCCACCACAAAGATCACTTGGCGGGAGGATGGTTTGACCCCGGGACCCCTGCACCAGAGGTGAACGCTCTACCACTGAGCCACCGCGACCCTGTACCAATATTAGAGTATGAGCTCAAAGGAAGTAGTTTAAAAGGCGCTAGATGCAGAAAACAATACGAGGTAAACAACGCGAAAACAAATGTGAAGTGTATTTGCTTTGCAGATATTATGGTTCTCATAGCTGAACTTGAAACAAAACAGAACAATATATTATAAAATGTGAGGAAACACTGCTGTATATCGGATGAAAACAAACGTTCAAAAGGCAAAGGTCTTTCGCTAAATGTGTCATCAGATAGTGAAGAGTAAAGTTTAGAAGAAAGAAGAAAATGAGGAAAATAAAAGTATCTTTGAAACTTTAAGGGGAAGGAAATAAATGACAGTAGTATTCAGTGGATGAAAATGAATGCAATGGAACGAATTGTTAGGAAAGAGCACAAGATGGAAGAGGAATAATAAATGAACAAAGAAATTAACATACGTATAATTATGTTAAATAGTATAAATAAACCACAAAAGAAAATTCTATAAATAAAATATGAATTAGAAATAAATAATAAGAAAGTAATAACATTTAATGACTGGTGCATAGGAGAAATAATTGTAAAAATTAACAAAAATATAACCAGTGGTAATTTACGGCACATTACTGTTATGTATTAATGTTCAACTGTTTATGTAGATCCAGCAAATAGTTTCCTGAAATAAGGTAATTTAAGATAACTCATACAGATGTCTCTGTTCTCAATATTACTGCCTAACCCCGTGTTCTGTATAAAGAGCTGCATTGTTCAATAGGTACTTGTCGCACAATCATTTTTGCTGCTTTGTTTTAATTTCTTTCTATTGTAATGTATTCAGGCTATTTAGTATCTACATACCGGTAATTCATGTTCTTACCATGAGATCTACGCTTTTAGCTGGTAACCAGGATATAAATGTTCCACTGCTAATTTTCAGTGGGATTTATTCCAACGGTAGTGTAAGCCCTGACTATTCAGGGAAGATGGGTTCGGAAGTTAGTAGCGTACGAATTCAGAATTAAAAGTACAATAAATATGAAATTCGAAGACCTCTTGAGGACTTTAATGTAGGCTCCGTGGGTGATGGTTCAATAGTTGATGAATATTTATTAAAATGGAAGTAGTGGAGTGGAGGTGAGAGCGAAAGAGAATATAGTAAACGAAGGTATTAATGGCTAGATCTTCAATTCCTACACAAGTTCTGTGATCGAAGAAAATATATGTCATAATTTAGCACAAGTCTTGAAAATAATTTTAGAACATTAATATCACGCTGAATGAATAGTAAGGATATTCTCGCTATAAATAATTGCCAGGACCAGAAAATAATTGTGCTTCAACGGAAACAGCAAGATAAAATAACATGTGATATATTTTGCCAACAAATATTTTCCATCAGCGCCGTGCTGTGGAAAATTAGCGCCCGTGGCGAGAGTATACAATGGCGCCCCGTACATATGAGTGAGGTCGACAGACTAGCTGCGAAGCGCCACTATGGTACTTTTCTTTGATTTTGAGCACTTCTTATTACTTTGTTCCTTCCATTTTATATATGTGCACATGCATGTTCCTAACATGAGTAACATTATAGGTCCACTTCCTGAAACAGGAAGAGGATCACTAGCGTACCTAGATTTTTTTCAGGGAGGCCAATGAAGGGCCCAAGAAAATTTTGAGGCGGCCATCTCCAATGAATGATTTTTTTTTTTTTTACATAAATAGATACACACACACACACACACACACACATATATATATATATATATATATACAGTATGGCGCTAAGTTCGTTGTACAAAAGCAGAGGAGTGATTCCTGAGAGTAAAACAAACAAAAAAGTTCAAATAAACATAGGGCGGAAACCCCATCATTTCCGTGTTATAAGCTGCCAAAAACATGAAAAAGTGAATTCTAAAGGTCCATAGCTCCAAAACTATGGGACCTACTGTAGTCGGGTCAAGACTTCACTTAGGAACTAGTATGTGCTCTATCCAAAAATACATGTTTTAGAATCCTAAGATACTCACGCAACAATTTTTATGGAGGTAGTTGGAGAGTACTTTATATCATAGGCCCGTAGTCAAACTCCCTCTATAAAAATTGTTGTGGAAGCACCTCAGGATTCTTAAACACGCATTTTTGGATACGGCACATACTAGTTCCTAAGTGAAGTCTTGACCCGACCAAGGTAGGTTCCATAGTTTTGGAGCTATGAACCTTTAGAATTCATTTTTTCATGATTTCGGCAGCCTATAACACGTAAACGATGGGGTTTTCGCCCTATGTTTATTGGAACTTTCTTGTTTGTTTTACTCTCAGGAATCACTCCTCTGCTTTTGTACAACGAATTTAGCCCCATACTGTATATATATATAGGGAAACCTCTCTAAAGCGGACAGCCGTGGGGAATCAAAAATTGTCCGCTATAGAGAGGTGTCCGTCTTAAAGAGGTTTCAATATTTTCTTACGTAAATTAATAAACAAGGTAATATGCAATTAGAAACAAAATATTTTTTGCATGAATCGCGTATTTATGAATATTACCAATATGTTACTGTACCTGCATTATCTTGCGCCATCCAATTCGAGGCACAACATGAGAATAAGATGTTATAGTTCTCTGCACTTTACACTTATCGCTACTTACTACGTTTTCGATGTTGCTTTAATTTATGAGTTAATTGCAGTCCAGCAATGACTTAAAAAAAAAAAAAAAAAAAAAAAGACAATATGCGTACCCGTGGTCAAAAATACTAAACTTGTCTTCTGTTTGATTAGAGATTCGAGCGGGACAGTAGAGTGAAGTGTCATTCCGAACAATGGGCAACTGTCAATCACTTTTGTTTCTGAAGCAGATTGGGTGGGAGTGGAATGCAAGCAAAGGATATAAGGGTGTTGTGAAACGGAGACCCCTCCTCTGGGTTGCTGAATAGACAATTGAGGAGGTAAACTGTTGTCACACCCACATGTTCTTCCTTGGTGACATACGCATGAATTACTAAAAGTGTATTTTTACTGCACTTTCCAACTTGTTTCTAGAGAAAGTGTCCGTAATACGGAGATAAATAATAGCTATAAAAGACAAGAAGGACTGTCCGTGTCCGTACTAGAGAGTGTCCGCTTTAGAGAGGTTTGCCAATATGTATTTTCCTATTACAGTGTTTGGGGATTACAAAATATGTCCGTTATGGGAGGTGTCCGCTTTATAGAGGTGTCCGTTAGTAGAGTGGTTTCACTGTATATGTGTGTGTGTGTGTGTGTGTGTGTGTGTTCAAGGTGGTGAATGTTTTCATCTTTCTTGTTCATGATTTTACTCTTTCTACGGTGAAAATGGAAGAATTTACTACTTCAAACAACTAGGATACATTTATACAATTGATTTCTAATAGAAGCAGTTATTTAATCACTGCCTTTAAAATATGTGTGGCTGGTTGATTTAAGTGTAAGCAGAGAAATTCACTTTTACAGGTCAAGAAAATAAAATATAGGTTTATGCCTCTACTTAAAAGAGGATCTTTCTATTCTTGTGGGCAGCAGCAAACTTATCAACAACTTCTTCAAGATCTAACGATTTAGCAATTTTCTTCTCAATATAAAGTAGTCCTAAGTTTTCCAACCTATCATCAGTCATTCAATTGCCTATATGTCTTCAATCTTTTCAAACATGAAAATGACTTTTCACGTGTAGCACTAGAAACTGATATAGTCCCAGAGATGATATCTAGCTTGTAGTTTTTTAGAAATGCGTTTTTGTAGACGCAAAGATCAACGAAATTCATCAAGAAATCAACTTTGGTGTTCTCTCGTATTCATACAACTTAATTGTGTTTGGGAGGATTTTGAGTTCACATTTAAATATTTCCAGATCACTTCCATAATGCTGAGCCATATGCTCCACAATGTTGTAATTTAGAAAGTTTTCACCTTTTGGATGTAGAGTGGTGATTGATTTAATGATTTTGCTATGTGATCCAAAGCGTTTTTCCGTCTCAGTGATTGCCTTATCAATAATAGGCAGAAAAATGTCTCTTAGTATATTATCTTTAGAAAACTCGTTTTCTGCCTCCAATGAAGGAAGAGATTCATCCAAAGTGAATTGGTGATATTTCGATGGCGAATGTCTAGTTCGTTTCCACAGGAACCTCTATAGTCTATCAGTTTCCGGTATAGAATTTCAAGACCATTCTCTTTGCATATTTCCAAACACTCTTGATAAATTTGTTCGAATGTTGTTCGTTGAGAGTCATATTCTCCAGACCTCATCTTCGACAGCGTTTGAACTAGTGAATCTACAAGAATCAAACATTCCGACATGTCTGCATCTACTTGAGATAAGACGAAGCTTAAAGTTACAGCATTGCAGCAGTCATCTCAAATTTTACCAGCCCGAAAGCATTTCCTCTCGTACAGATCCCACTTATTTGCCTGATATAGTGATCGAAGTAAATAAATATTACAAGTTCCAGACTTGGTTTAATACCGCATAATAATATAAATAGTTGTTTGGTAGATAATCTGTATTCATAATAATAATAAGAATAAAGTAAAAAGTGATGTACAAGGACAAAAGTGCTTACGAGACAAACGTCGCTCAGAAACAGGAACTGAACTCTAACAGGACACTGATTTGCCGTTCCAGTCCACTTTTAATTATAAGCCTTGCTCTCGAAGCTTAAGTTTCACTTTAAAGTAAACTGCCAATAATTATCATGTATTCTTAATATTTCACAAAAACGTCCCGAATTCACGCTGTAAAAATATGGTAGCCTAATCAGTGACGAAACTAGACATTTGGTGCCCAGGACAAATTTTGTGATTAGTATCCCTTTCATCTACATCTACACCAATAAACACACATATTAATTTGCTGACGCATGGGGCAACTGCCCCGGTTGCAGCATTTTGTTTCGATCTGTTCGTAGTTCAATTATTTTTGGTTACTTTTACCCTTGATCTCTAAAACTGAGTAATGTATGTGCCTTTACTTTATTAAAATAATGAAGTGAGCATTCTTTGAAGCAAAAAGAGGAAGTGTGTTTTTCTTTCCCTAATATCAAACAGTGTTAGAACAGACATTTCAATCGGGATTCCTTACAGCAAAAGAAGTATACGTGGCATTTTTCTTTCGTTTGTTTGTTTATCTTTATTATTTTTTAGAATTTGGCGTGAATTCAAATACACAAACACCGAATAGCCAAAGCTCAGCAGTAGAACATCAGCTTAAGATGGTGTGATTGATCCCTCGTGGATAAATATTTTAACTGAGGAGATTACCAAGAATCCTCGGTGTCACAAGGGAAATTTTTATGTCCTTATTGACTCATTTCCCTTATTTCTATCTCAGTCGCGGAGCCAAGGGAGGGCCTGGGGGGCCAGGCCCCCCTGCTCAAAATCTTGCCCCCCCTAGTGTCCCCTCATACAGAGTGATACTGCTAAAGGTCGACAAACGGTGAGTTGACGGTCTCCACAAGTGAAACTACTACAGAAACATCTCTCGATAACAGAGTTACCAACTGCAGAATACCATATGTTGCAATAGTCTTTGAGTACTAAGCTGTAGGCTCGTTTTTGTTTGTAGTACAGCAAGATCTAATTCATCGAAATCTGTAAGATGCATGCATTGACCTCACCATCTGTACGTTCCTTTTAAAATCGTTCGAGAAAATTAAGCTACTGAATACTACCAACACTTACTAGCCCTATTTGCTACTGATACTGGTTCTTCTTCTCGACTACCTTCTGGTCTTGTCTCTAGTACGTCTAATTTTCTAACGCTCTTGGCCGTTAGAGCTGAAGGGTAAAAGTAACCAAAAATAATTGAACTACAGCCAGATCAAAACAAAGGGCTGTAACTAGGGCAGTTGGCCCGGGCGCCAGCAAACTAATCTGTGTGTTTATGGTGTAGATGTAGATGAAGGGAGTGCTAATCTTAAAATTTGCCCTGGGCACCAAATGTCTAGTTTCGTCACTGATTAGGCTATCATACTTTTAAAGCGTGAAATCGGGACATTTTTCTGAAAGATTAAGACTACTTGATAATTATTGGCAAATTACTTTAAAGTGAAACTTAAGCTTGAAGAGCAAGGCTTAAAATTTAAAGTAGATTGGGACGGCAAATCAGTGTCCTGTTAGAGTTCACCTCCTGTTCCTGTGCGACGTTTGTCTCTTGAGAACATTTGCCCTTGTCCATCACTTTTAACAATATTATTATTATTATTATTATTATTATTATTATTATTATTATTATTAATATTATTATTAATAATAATAATAATAATAATAATAATAATAATAATAATAATAATAATAATAATAATACAGTATATATATATATATATTAAACAACTATTTATATTATATGGTATTGGGAGCGCGGTGGCTCAGTGGTAGAGCGTTCACCTCCGGTGCTTGGGGTCCCTGGTTTGATCCCAGCTCGCGCCGTGTGGACTTTGTGGTGGACAAACACCGTGCTCGTGGGTTTTCTCGGGGTTCTCCCGTTTCCTCCCACTTTCTTCATTCCACCATTTTCACTCATCTCTCATCATCACCGTCTCCTTTAGCCTAATCGGCATAACCGTGGGATTTAAAACTTAAAGATTTCATTTTTTTATATTATATGGTATTAAATCAAATTTGGAACATGCGATATTTATTTACTTCCATCATTCCATCCTGCAAGTTAGTGTAATCTCTACAAAAGGGAATGTTTTCGGGCCGGTAAAATTTGAGATGACTGCTGCCATGCCATAATTTTGAGCTTCGCCTTATCTCAAGTAGCTTCAGATATGTTGGAAGGTTTGATTCTTGTAGATTCACTAGTTCAAACGCTGTCAAAGATGAGGTCTGGAGAATATGACTCTCAACGAACAACATTCGAACAAATTTGTCAAGAATGTTTGGAAATATGCAAAGAGAATGGTCTTGAAATTCTATACCGGAAACAGATAGACTATAGAGGTTTCCTGTGGAAACGAACTAGACATTCGCCATCGAAATATTACAAATTCATTTTGGATGAATCTCTTCCTTCATAGGGGGCAGAAAACGAATTTTCTAAAGATAATATACTAAGAGACATTTTTCTGCCTACTAGTGATAAGGCATTGGATCATGTAGTAAAATCATTAGAGCAATCGCCACTCTGCATTCAAAAAGTGGAAACTTTCTAAATTACAACATTGTGGAGCATATGGACCAGTATATGGAAGTGATCTGGAAATATTTAAATGTGAACTCAAAATTTTCCCAAACACAATTAAGTTATATGAAGACGAGAGAAAACCAAAGCTGATTCTTTGATTAATTTCGTTGATTTTTGTGCCTATAAAAGGCATTCCTAGAAATCTACAAGCTAGATATCATCTCTGTGACTACACCAGTTTCTACTGCTACATGTGATAGGTCATTCTCATGTTTGAAAAGATTAAAGACATATACTCAATTCAATGACTGGTGATAGGTTGAAAAACTTAGGATTACTTTCCGTTGAGAAGAAAATTGCTAAATCGTTAGATCTTGAAGAAGTTGTTGATAAGTTTGCTGTTCTTCACAAGAATAGAAAGATCATTAGTTTTAAGTAGAGGCATGAATCTATAAAAGTTTTTTTTTTTTTTTTTTTTTAATCTTCACTTGTAAAAGTGTATTTCTCTGCTTCCACTTAATCAACCAACCACACACATTTTAAACGCAGTGATTAAATAATTACTTATTTATATTAGAAATCAATTGTATTAATGTATTCTAGTTGTTTGAGGTACTAAATTCTTACATTTTCACTGTAAAAAAGTAAAATCATGAACAACAAAGATGGAAACATTCACTTGTGTGTTGGGGGGTATTTATGTGAATAAAAATTTTCACTCATTGGAGATGGCCTCCTTAAAAAAATTCCAGCTACGCTACTGTTCTATCCTCTGAGTCTCGGATGTTTCAAACCTTAAAATAAATTCAAATGTAGTTGAAATAAAGCTACTATCCTGTAGTCGATGCTAAATTAATATTGTAAGGTTTGAAATTATTTTGAAGGAGGTGCATTAATTAGTATATCCTGTTGAAAATTCACGTCACCGCTGATTTACTGTTCTGCATAATTCCTACAATGTAATTTTCTCAGAAATGCTTAATGCTTAATTTTCTCAGAAATGCATATTTTGACGAAGAGCAAATATAAATCTGCCACAAAATTTGGTATTCACCGACTGAACTTACTGAATGGAATATCTATGGGTCAGTCACACAAACTCCTGATATCTCTCTGATTACTAAACATCAGGTAACAGGATGATACAACCTGGTCATGGGCACAGGGAATAGCTACCACTTTTACTGCCGCGACCAAGTTGTATCATCTCGGTATCTTGCCTGATGGTTAGTAATCAGGAGATTGTAGCACTGGCTCTGTGATAAATTTCGGAATTTCTCTGATAGTAGCAGTTTTGGGATTAATTTACAGTTAAAATCGTTTAAAACAAAATACTTCTGAACGATTTATTTATAAGGAATCAGTGATTTTTGTTAGCCTCATTTCCCCAGGCTTTAGTTAGTAGTATAGGTTCACCAAGCGCTGACTTCGTTTTCCTTGGAGATCGCTAGTATCGCTTATTAACATCGCAGGAGAAGGTTTCTACTTAGTTGCCACGGCCAAGAGCGTTAGGAAACTAGACGTACTGGATACAAGACCAGAAGGTAGTCGAGAAGGAGAACCAGTATCAGTAGCATATAGTACGTGTTGGTAGTATTCAGTATCTTCATTTTCTCGAACCGCAGAGAGAATGACAGAAATAATAAAAACTTCTGCTCTCTTCTTTCACTGTATATTAAACAAGACGGCTCGATATTATTTGATAATAATAATAATAATAATAATAATAATAATAATAATAATAATAATAATAATAATAATAATAATAATAATAATAATAATAATAATAAATTATTTAATGGATGCTATTCATTTGATCTATGTCACCAGAATCTATGGAAATTAATTACTTAGTGTACGAAGACTTCTGTCGTCCAACACGAGTGTAATGTTTTACTGCAGTGCATGCTATTTGTAAGTAAGCATCTCTTATTTTAGTATGACTTTCAACATCGAAACAAATGAGAATGATGACTAATTTTGCCTTTTTTCTGGTTCTTCGTCGATAACAAAGAAGATAACCAGATAAGGGACAGAGGTTAAAAGGAACGTACAGATGGTGAGGTGAATGCATGCACAATACAGATTTCAATGAATTAGATCTTGCTGTACTACAAACAAAAACGAGCCTGGATATTTTTTCTCGGAACGCAGACTATTGCGACATACGGTATTCTGCAGTTGGTAACTCTGTTGTCGAGAGATTTTTCGGTAGTAGTTTCATTTGTGGCTACTATCAACTCAACGTTTGTCGACCTATAGCAGCATCACCCTTTGTGTGTGGGGGGGAGCACTAGGGAGACCAAGATTTTGAGCAAGGGGGCCTGGCCTCCCAAGGTCTCCCTTGGCTCCGCCACTGAAGAGGGTTTAAGTTCATACTAGCTTGCACTGATCTAATACATTCCAACTATTTTTCATTTCTTTTTTCTTTCCTCCTTTTCTTTTTTCCTCCCGAATTTTGCGCCTCTTACTTAGCCGCCCGGGGCCGTTGCCCCGCTCGCCCCCCTTACGGCATGGCACTGGTTTCCATGTATAATGAGAATAATTAAGTGTATAGATTTATCCGATCAAGAAATGAGCTACTATACTTTTGACAGGAACACACCAAAATGGTGGATTCTTTTTAATCTTCTGATGATGATAATGCTTGGAGTATATTTGAAGACTTACAACATTTAGTATTGCTATTATGAGATATAGTAATAAGAGCTTTAATAAATGTTTCAAAAGTGAAAATACAGGGTGCGGCAGCGTTCATAGCGTAATTTGACTTGCGTAGTACAATGACGTACTGCATGAATGAGCGCCAGCTCGTGCCGCATGAGCTGCCATTTCGAGTGTGACAGTGATATAGAGCGGTGAAGTGCTCAGCATCGTGCCTTTGCTGTTGAAAGTTATTTCAAGAATAACGACTCTGTTATTGCTACCCAGCGTCTATTTCGGCAACATTTCAACTTGGGAAGTCATGGGAAAGTTCCAGATGGACGGACCATTGTGAGGTGGGTACGTGCATTTCGATCAACAGGTTCTGTTTGCAATGGCAAACCGGGAAGAAGTGAAAGAACTGTGTGGACAACAGAAGCCGGGGAAAATGTTTGTGCTGCAATGTTGCGTAGCCCAAAAAGATCTGCTCGTCGTCATTCGCAAACTGTGCATATGTCCGATCGCTCATTCAAGAGAATATTGTACGAATATCTCAATTTTCACCCATATAAGCTGCAGATTGTTCAGGAAATTAGGCCTCGCGATTGGGTTTCACGAGAAACATTCTGCTTAGCCATGCGTGATCTCCTTCGCCAAAATCCACAAATGTTGCACACCATCCTGATGCCAGATGAAGCTCATTTCGAGTTATGTGGTTCAGTGAATAAACAGAATATGCGTTATTGGAGTGATGTAAACCCGCATGAACTGCACATCAAGCCCTTGCACAGTTCTCGTGTCACAGTGTGGTGTGAAGTTGCTTCCTGTGGTGTTATTGGCCCTTACTTCTTTGAGGATGACAGCGGTGTGGCTGTAACTGTCATAAGTGAACGCTACCTAAAGATGCTGCAAGACTTCGTTCTTCCCCAATTAGGTATGGTCGATGTGGATGTGGAACAATTATGGTTTCAACAAGATGGAGCATACACCCAGAATTTGCATGGATTTCTTGCGACAGACATTTCCAGGTAGAGTAATTGCCCCTTTTGGTGACATTCCCGTTTTGGCATGAATTTCCCTGGCCGCCTTGCTCACCTGATCTTTCATGTTCAGACTTTTTTCATTGGGGCAATCTGAAGCAAGAACTGTTCCGAACACATTGTGCCACCATTCCTGAGTTGAAGGATCGTATCAGAACTGCCGTCGGCAATGTCCCAGGGAATACGTTACGCCGAGTTATGGAAAGCTTCCAACGCCGCCTAGATGAATGTGTTGTGCAATGGGGGCATCATTTGACAGGAGTCATATTCAAAAAGTAATCCACGCAATGGACAATGACTTACACATTAGTAAATGGCATACCTTTAACTATTAATTGACATAAGAGGTAATAAATAAATTACAGTTACTGCCTGATGGTGTGTTTTTAATTCCTACTATGAACGCTGCCGCACCCTGTATGAACATCGAAATATAAAATTGGAGTAATAAAAGGGATAGTAACGTTTTCAAGAGAGATTACACTTTGTTAGGAAGAAATTTGAGATGCATTTAGTGGGTTTGTAAAATTTGCTGCAAGCTCAACACTAGTGGATCGAAAGAAAGAGTAGCGGAACAGATAGTGGAAGAAAAACTGAAAAGTAGGGTTGTAGAATTTAGATATTAGGGAGTATTGACTCGTACTATGAAAGGACGATATGAAAACTCAATATAAACAAGAAGCTGTTAAATTTCCAACTGTAGCTATACATAAGGACAGTGCAGAGGCAGAATACAGGTATTGAATAAATATGTGAAACTTTTAGGAAACAAACAAAAATCAACAAAACTATTTAAAAAAAAGAGTTAAACCAGCAGACAAGAGCTAAGGTGAAAATAAAATAAAAACTGAGAAAAAAAACATACAAGAAGTACATGTTATAAAATAAGAAATTGTTTTCTTTCATTGTTAGATCCATAGTTTGCACGAGCGTTGAAACAGGTGGGACTGTTTATGATTTTCCAAGTAGCTACGTCTTACTTCATGTTCTCGCCTTTCTTTTTGTGAGGTCAAAACATATTGAGAATGTACAATTTTTTTCAAAAGCAAACTGCCTCTCATTGAACAGCACTATATATTCATATAACACTTCGTGAATTGAATGAAGTGTTTGTGGTTCTTCTTTCACCACTGTAGACTATGTATTTCAGCACCGCCTTTCCCTTGATAAGTGGGTTAAATTTTATTCCGTGATGTTTATATTTTTCTTCTTCCTATTTTTACCCTCCGTGACCAACACTCCAGTTGAGAGCCGAAAGCTAGGAAGTACAAATAATATTCAGTAATTACAGAAATCTGTAAGAAAAACTTCCTTGACCAATTAATATAATTATGTGAAGCCAAAATGTTAAAATTTCCTATGTGTGGTTCCAAGGAGATGGTTTACATACACATACGCACATACTATTATCTAAAAGAGTATAAGCGAGTCCATTCGCCATCGCCTATGCATACTACTATAGACAGAAACGTTAAACTTGAACAGATTAACCCCTTTTTTCAGAAAGTAAAGAACCAAGGAAGGATTTCTAAAAATAGTATTCTAAGGGGGCTTTAAATTTCTAGCCAAGACTAGTGTATTTTATGAATCTCTGAACTTAAGAAAATGTAAGTAGACATATAAGTTTACCATTGAAAATAACAGAACTCGTGTTTCGGCAATTTTTTTTTTTTTTTTTTTTTTTTTTTTTCAAAATTACGCACCTAAGGAGAATGAGGCAATTTCTACTATATTATAATTTCTCATTTATTACGAAAATGACAAATGTAAGAAATCGCCTAAGGTGTAGGTCTGAAATTCGTCATTTAAACTCTTAACTGAAAATAATTGAATAAGTGTTTCATCGTTCTCAAAATTTCCGCTCGTGAGGGTGGAAGTGGAGTAGTTTCTATAAGATTAAAATTCCCCACTATTTACTCTGAAAATGTTTCATGTAATTATTCGCTTAAGTTTGATGTGTAAAAATTGGTATGCACATTTTTAAATAAAAATAGTTATGTATTTCAGTTTTAAAAAAATCCACTTTTAAGGATGAGGAAGTACTACATTTCTCGAGGTCACAAGCGACGTTGCCTCTCTCATACTAATCATGGAAAAGTGACAACTGTTCGAAATGAATTTTTAAAAATAGTACTATCCTAGAACCAGATTTCTATCACGTCACTTTCATTACAATGCGTATCCTAAAGGTGAGCAGGAAGTTTAGAGTTTAGAGTATCTCAGAGCCCCATTAGGTACGAAGATGAAATTTAATGTATAAACTTATTAATAAATAAATGAATTGGTTTTCAAAATTCCACTTCTAATGGAAAGGAGACAAGTGGATATTTTCTGCAATATCTCCGACAGTGTATGTCCCATTATAACTGAAAAACCGCTCAGGCGTGCAAAATGAATTTCGGAACTTAGCACCTGGATCAAATATTTTTTTAACATATTACTTTAATTAAAATCTTTATTCTAAGCGTTGACGGAGACTTAAACATGCACGCTAAAAAAAAATTGTATATCTTAACATCTCATGTTAAGAGGATGAAACTCGGTATATAAAATAAGTGGCCACGTGCCTCAGCATTTTCGAAAAATTCGATACTAAAGGGGTTACGAACAATTTCTTAAGAATTCTAATTTCTCAATTTATATTCATACAATGATCGAAGTGACGAAATGTATAAATCAGTTAAAATTTATAGGAAGACATACATGTGTTATGTTGATTATGTTCCAAATACAAGTAGTATTCGGGTCTAAATCAGTATTATTGTGAATGTGCAAATGGGAATCGTACAGTTGGATTTGTTCACATGTTTTTGCAATCATTTATTACCTGTAACGTGCTCGGTACCTAATAAGATTGTTATGCCTGCAGAGATTTTAAACAAAAGTGTGTGCTACCGGTCTTGTTACTCCAATCATAAATGCATGCAGTGATGAAAATTGAAGGTTCCACATACCGTTTTCTTCATTTTCCTTGTAATTTTGTCTAGCAAAGACATTTGCAATAATAGCATTTTACATATTTTTGTACTATCATCATCTTGTGCATCATAACATGTACATTATATAAGGATATACATTATACAGAGGGATAATCAAAAACGTTGTGTTCAATAAATCATGATTTAAAATATTGATATCCTACTAAGACAGACTGAAAAGCAGTGGCATTAGGCTCCCACGCGGTTTCTGGAAGGGGTACAATTATATGAGTTATATTGCCATATAGAAACATTTATGACGAGTCAGAAACTCAAACTCGGCCATCTTTGACTTGAGGTATTCGTGCCGGCCAAAACATGTATGGCGTAACGTGGGTTGGCTATTTTGCAGGCGATAGTACACTGTCCAGACTGTTTTTTCTCATTTTACATCAAGTTGCAATGCAAGTATCAAATCATGGTCAAAATATATTTTAGGTAAGTTGGTGCTGCTTCTATGGTGGAAAAAAGAAGGAGGTCACATAAACATAAAGCTAAACATTAGATATTTTTGACGCGCTTTTCACTAGAAATTTGGAGGGCGAAATACTTTGTTTCTTGTTTCCTGTAACGCCCTTGGAACGAAGTAACTATGTTGACATGTTGTTTCATTCTCGTAATTCAAGTCGTTTCCGAAATATGAACATTTTTTGATTTTAGAATTTTCAACAATAACTTCGAAATTCGAAGGAATTTGAAGTTGATTTTCTGATCAATGTTATCTTTGGATATGAGATACCTCTGCTATGTATATCACATAAATCCGTGTAAGGGCAATTTTCTTCCCCTTATCCGACTATACCCTCTATCGATGAACGTGAAACAACAATCACGTTGTACAATAATCGTTCCAGAGAAAATATAATGCAAACAGTAATAACATTTCTGATTATAAAAAGATTATTGAGAATATATTAAAAGAAAGAATATTGAAACTCAGATGAACGATAAAATCCTAACAATATAATTTTCGTTGAAGTAGTTTACTTACTCCAATACTACTAACCGACAGGTCAGGTCAGAAAAGTGTTCGACCAGGCCAGTATTTTCGAAACTATACATGTAATAAAAGAAAAATAATGATATACGTTAAGTTGATTCATAGTCAAACGTGTTCGTAACAGATATATTAATTGATAGAATGTTCAAATGTTATATTCTATATCCTATGGAAATGTTTCATATGGAAAATACCAAACAAAGCCAATTTTTTTTAAAGAGATACCTTATTAATTTGTCTATAAATATCTTTGTCAATTTTATTCACTTGTTACTTCTTCTATGTGGCAAAATTAAGATTATGCTGATCCCGATTGTTCAATCTAACACATCATGACCGTTACGTTTGAGTCAATTATTTAGAATTTAGAGTAAAAATTTAAATTCGAAGGTGATCGTGTAATACATTGTACAAATATGAAATTTTCCCAGTTTACAATATAAAGTTGTTTTCTTCTACTGATAGTACCAAAGTGTGCCGGATTTGAACAAAGGATCAGCGTCACTAAGAATAACACATGAAACAATACAGAATATTCAAGGAATTCTGTAATCGTCGATGTATCCAATGATGTCATGTTCATTTTAACTAAACCTGAATTCAAGACGTCGAGGAACGTACTTGCTATCAGCAAGGAGGTATGCATTGGCTTAACATATATGATCACTTTTTGTTCACTACATACACTGTTTCGGAAATATCGCTCAAACCCTATATACTCAAAGACTATTTTCTATTTCTCAACAATTAAATTTATTCAACACTCTATAACATATAACCACCCCTATGATTTTGCCCTATTCATTCCTACAACCAATCTTGAATTGAAATTATCCCTTCATTGTGAATTGTATTATCCCTTCATAGTTCAACCACTGAGTCAAGATTAAATATCACAGCAGCTATTAAATATCACATCACATGTGTAAAAAATAAAATCTCGTTTACTATTCCAATCTTTTTACGTTCGATGACATGTACAATCCTGTATAATTCAAGCAATTTCCATTGTATACACACACACACTATATATATATATATTTCAACGGAATAAAACATGTATTTTTATGAACGATTCTCATTGCCATTATATTCTTAATTTACAAAGTTATAATTTCTTACTCCAGTCATATAAAAATAAAACCTATTCCATTCAAAGAAAATGCATTTTTTTTTTTTTTAATTAACAACTTTAAATAGTGCTAACAACTGCCGAATAACCACACTGATTTGATATTTAGTTTCCAGTTCCTCCACTGAATCTAGGTTTTTCTAAACTGCATATTACTAAGGATACAAACTTGCTGAGTTTCAGAGTACATTATTATTCTAGTTTCACAAACTGCTTCCTGAGATTGTTGATGATATTGTAACGTATTTCTTTTAGAATTCATCATATGATGCAAGATAGTTCCTAACACAGTAAAGCCAGTAAAATTTCTTGTTTAGATATATTCTATCACTGGTAGACGATGTAAATCAAATTTATGCCATGTAGTGAATGGTATTACCAAGAGAATAAAAGAAGTCGAATATAAGATATAACGAATTATACAATATTATTACAATTCAATTTAACGAAAAAAAAAAGATTGTCCAAACATCAGACATATATCAATTGATGGATTTCACTGAGTAGAACAAAATGATATGCATGAATATAAAAACTCATGCGTAGTTTTGGAGAAAGTTGAGAGAAACAAGGTATTGTAAAGCCATAATCTCCAAGTTTTAATAATTTAAAAATATAAATTAAAAAAAAAAAAGTTTTAACTATATTTTAAAATCTTATTAATCCCATTTCCGTTGTTATGTATTTGTGTGTCATAAGTAAATGTCTATTAATGTATGTCAATGTTGTAAGCTATTGTGTTACGTTATTGTAAAAATATTGTATAATCTGTTTGTAAACAATAACACAACCGTCAAACAGCTTGTTAAAAAAATATTTCACTTTAATATAATGTCAAAGCAACTAATGTCAAAAAAAATGTTTTAGTTAATTTAAATTTCATCAAAGAATCTTGAAAGCACGTATAAAATTTCAAACCAAATTATAAAAAGTATATTACTGCAATTGAACACTTTCCAGTAGTATATAACCCTCAGGTCGCTTCATCAAAACCCTAAAACACCAAAAATAAAAAAAAAAGAGAGTAATAAAAGTCTAACCAATAATACATTAACAAGTTTACATGATTTTAAAAACTCGTACATTCACTTCATTCATTTATTTATTTATTTATTTACTTTGCTTTTTCTCCATAAATTATATTCCAGGCAGTTTTTATCATGTTTAACCAAGAACTACTGCCCCGGACCAAACATTATACCTTTGTGCATAACTACTTTAATTTAAGCCCTCGTACGCAGAACCTATCTATAAAGGTAACCAAGCAAGTTCGGCGAATGTAATGTCCGGGAAGTACGGCAAATGCAATAGTGTTTCCCATCCAAGGCCTAGAATGGTGTCCCGGGTCATCCTAGCCACGTGAGGCTTAGCGTTGTCCTGTAACAGGAGGACCCCTGTGCGATTCAGAAGTGCTGACTCCAGAGTTTCCAGTTTTTCTTGAACACGGCTCAACTGCTAACAGTACACAGTTGTATTGATGCTCTAACCAGCTGGTAGCATGTCTCGATGCACGATGCCGCGAGCAGTCCACCAAACATACACGAAAACCTTCTTCTGGTGCAGTGCTGGTTTCGGCTGTTTTGTTAACTGTTCGTGGGATGCTAACCAATGATGACGGCGCCGTGGAGCTTTGTACAGGACCCACTTCTTGTCACATGTCAATATCCTGTCCAGAAATGGCTCCTTCCTCAAACGAGACATCAAAGAAACACAGGGGTTTGCTCGCGTTGCCTTCTGGCCCGGAGTCAAATCATGTAGACCCATCGACCCAACTTGTAATATTTCCCCAGTTGATGAAGGTGCTGCCGAATGGTTTTCAACTCACACTGGATTTTAGTACCAGTTCCTCACATGTCTGGCCACTGTTCGCTTCAATTGCTGCCTGAAGATCTTCATTTTGTACGTGTTGTTCTTCCGGCACGTGGGGCTTCTTCGAGTGTTTCGTCACCGTCCTTAAACTTGTTAAACCACTGCTGCACTGTCCGCGTAGTCACGACACCTTCGTCAAAAGTCTGGCATGTCTTCTTCCCCGCTGCAGCACCATTTGACCCCAGTTTGAACTCGTACAGCATACACGCCCTTATGACGCTCTGTGGAGGTCTCATGTTCACTGTATCCTTACGCAAGTTCACGGTGTAACTGAACTGCCACAACCATTTAGTATGTTGGATATACCCACACCAACAACTGGCCTTCGCCTTATCTTCATTCGCATTCAACTCACGGTGTGAGGGCCAGTGGAACACAGTCTTAAAAAAAAAAAAAATCTTGGTTACTTTTATACATAAGACTGATTTTCTTTGAAACTGCACTTAATTTCTTTAAGATTTCCTAACAAAAATATTTATTTATCATCCGTGATTAAAAAACTTAACTATTTTATTAATAGGTGTATCTCACTTCCTGCTTTACACCAAGTATCATTAAAAAGAGGGAATGAAATCCTAACTGAATAATTAAAAAAAAACGTTTTTTTTCACCAAATTTTCCATCTAATAAAAAGAAGTTCTTTAAACACTAGGTACAGCATATAAAAATATAATATACTTACTAATTAGTTGAGTTGATTTTAGTTTAGCGTCCCTTTCAGCAGCGAGGCTATATGAGACGTGGACCTACTGATTAACGTGGAATCCGAACCACATGAGCTCCCGCCGGGAATCGAACCCACTTACTAATTAGTTGAGCACCATTGTTTTATGGTAGTATAAAGATAACCAAGAAAGTTCTGTCGCTTTTTGTGGAGGTCTGTGTTCAATTGGCCCCACACACCGTGAGTTGAATGCGAATGAAGATAAGGCGAAGGTCTGTTTTTGGTGTGGGTATATACAACATACAACCTGGTTGTGGCATTTCAGTTACACCGTCAACTTGCGTAAGGATAGAGTGAACATGAGACCTCCACAGAGCGTCATAAAGACGTGTATGCTGTACAAGTTCAAACTGAGGTCAAACGTTGTTGCAGCGTTGTGGAAGTAATGCCAGGCCTTTGGCCACTGTGACTACGTGGACAGTGCAGCGGTAGTTTAACAAGTTTAAGGACGGTAGTTTAACAAGTTTAACGGTGACGAAGCACTCGAAGACACACCACGTGCAGGACGACCAATAGGCTACATGTACAAAATGAAGATCTTCAGGCACCAATTGAGGCGAACAGTGGACAGACATGTTAAGAACTGGGGCTACAATTCTGTATGAGTGGAAAACCATTCGGCAGCACCTCCATCAACTGGGGAAGCACTACAAGTTGGGTCTAAGGGACCTACATGATTTGACTCCGGGCCAGAAGGCATCGCGAACAGACACCTGTATTTCTTTGATGTCTTGTCTAAGGAGCCATTTCTGGACAGGGTGTTGAATGTGATGGAAAGTGGGTTCTGCACGAAGCTCCACGGCCCCGTAATCATTGCCTAGCATTAGTGTTGTAAATAGAAAAAAAACGTTCGTATTTTTTCAGAAATGTACGTTTTATTTTAGAAAAAAAAACATTGCCTCTCTTTTTTTTCTAAATTTCGTTTTTCTAAATAGTCATTTGTAATGCATCTTACGTCTATTTAAGTATGAAATATTTTTATGTAGATGTAATCACCGTAAAATGCAACAAATTAAATGCTAGAAACTGATACGCTACAAATATTTTACAATTTACATGAATACCATACCTATTAACAATTCGGGTTTCAACAGTTTTCATCAATATCAACTAAGAAATAAAAGTAGAAATGAATTTTTTTCGTGAAAACAGGCCTTTAATAAGTATGAAAATAATGTCACAAACAGTATAAAAGTCAAATAACTTGTCTAAAGGTAAAAACTAATACTAATTTGCCTAATAGTATTTTTCTAAATATAAATAATTTGTCGACTAGATATACATGATATGCAGAGCCGGCTCTACCATATATGTAACACGTGCATTTGTATGGAGAGGCAAGTTTGGAGAGTCCGGCAAAATCTGTCATAAGTATATTATTTAAATTTAATATTTCTTGTTGGAAACAGATTTCATGATGATGGTAGTTACACTTACTAAGCTGACCTATTTGAATACTACCTTCATAAATTATGTTTAGGTTGCATTAGTTTAAGGTCACATGGACAATGCTAAAGCAAATGGTCGAATAAATCCGAGCACAAATTGCTTGATTGTTGTCAAATGCAAGAATTCAATTCTAGAATAGTAGCGAATATCTGTTCCCTTTAGTAAGTTATCACAGTTTTGATATGACAACTAGTCTTGATTTTGTCAGAAACAAGTACCTTATCATTGAAGATAGAAACAAGTTTTTTTTAAAAAAAAAAAACACATGTAAAAGAAAAACAAAAAATAAAGATAAAAGAGCTAGTTACACTGGAATTGCAAACTGATACATTGATAATGAAGCTCGATATTGAATTCTATAAAAAGGATTACCATTTTTCCTCTGCAGACGTGTTTGCTTTATCTTTCACTAACATAATAGATTAATATTTAAAGAAAGAAAAAAAGAGACAACGGGATTGCATTTTTAGTAAGTATTTAAGCCTTTCTAAGTGCAACTGCACTTACCCTCCCCTTCGTTGTTCATGCTGGAGTAGCATACTTAAAATCATGACTTTTAAGATTTGTTCTTTCTGGAGAAAGGGGAGGCGGCAAATTATGCCATTGCACGGGCGACAAATTGCCTAGGGCCGGCCCTGATGATATTTATATACAAGATATGAATATAGGATGACACAATTTTAAGCAATGCAGGCTGTTTCAAAATTAATATTTGGGTTTTGAAACTTTGTAGTATCTATTACAATTAACTTACAATTATAAGTATTATATCAAATGAAAGAGCAACTCAAACAGTTTTGTACTCACACATGTACATGCATTGTTTCTTCTGTCTGCCGTTAGAAAGAGCAAGTAGCGAATATGGAGACTAGAGAGCAGAAAACTTTTTATGTTTTAATAAAGACTGAATCTGTACAGCGCAACCGTCTGTGTGAAGAATATGAAGAAGACGCTTGCAACTACGTCCTTATCGTTTGTAGTTGCTACAGGTCTAAAGCCTACAGAGTACGGTTTACGTGCCAATTTCGCAAGTGAAATATTGCTGCATAACAATGAAGATTTCCTGGATCGTGTCGTGTTCAGTGATAAATCGACATTTCACCTAAGAGCTAATCTGAGCACTCATAATGTTTGCATCTGGCGGTCAGCAAATTCTCAGGAGATGGTATAGTTGAAAGGAGACTCCCCTAAATTGAATGTGTTTTGTGCCATATGGTGGAAAGTTTATGGGCCTTTCTCGCCTATCGACTAGATGTGTGCCGTGTGACGAATGAATCGCACATCGAACACTTAAAGCAAAGACTATTTGAGGTACTCTTTTACTTGATGCATTGCTTATAATTGTACGTAAAATGTAATGAGTACTACGAAGACTTAAAACCCCGATATTTATTTTGAAACACCCTGCATTTCTCACCAACAGTGTTGGAACTAAGATGTAAAATGGAGAGAAAATTTTTCTTATAAAGTTTTTGTTTACAACAACAATATTATTATTAGTCGAGACTATAACTACAACAACAACACAGGTTAGTAGTCAAAAAAAAAAAAAAAAAAGAAAGTAATCAAATGTACACTCGGTGGCCCAGGTGGCCGAAGTGGCACACACGGGTGTGTCACTTTTATAATCCACTCCTGTGTGGACACTAATTAAGATATCGGGATATTATTCTTGCCAAATATGGTTGGACCATTGTTTATCATTTTAATTTCTTTTTCTTCTGGTGTCGAATTTTCTTCTTAAATTTCACCCTAGTCAAAAATTCAAGAATTTTCTAATTTCGAATTTCTTTTACTTCTTTTTTCCCTGTAGCTTCCTTCGTTGTAGAAAGACTTAATTAAGACTTGCCAGGTAGGTACCTAGGATGGATACCTAACTGTTGACATCAATTGGATGGGCCTGCGAACAGTGTTGCCAATTAGGGAAATTAAAATTTCCCTAAATTTCGGCAAAAAATACGAAATTTTTGTTTATAAATCCGTACCTATAAGTCTGAGCGCAAGTCAACTTACGCTAATCGAACATTTGTCCTTCTTAGCAAACGTAAGTACAGATCGTTACAACGGGGTAGTTAGGGGGCGCACGAAAAATTCGTATTTAGGTCTAACACTTGATTTTTGTAGCTTTTCCCTACTTTTCTGTTTACCGTAATATATTTTTGGTAATTAGAAGCTTTTTTACTTAAATATCGCCATAATACTTGTAGGATATATTAATGGTACATTAATGTTTAATTTAAGATAGTTTCCGCCTGTCTGGTAGCAGTGTTACCAGCTATAGAAAGTTTTCATTCCAGATTTTAGAGGCAAATTTTGGAAAAATCCCTTTTTAGTTTCTATTTTCTCCCTCTTGTTAGCTACACTCGAACAAACGTACAGTGTTTAAAAGCCTTGTTCTTAGCCTACACAGCGCACCATAAAAAGTTTCACTAGAATAATTAGGGGAAGTACAGTTGAGGTTTATAATAAACCCTGTTCAGGAAATGGTAAATTTCTGAGGTAGAATGAGATTTTTTTTTTTAATTTCATGCTTACTTTGTTAGATATCGACATGATACTTGTTGAATATATTTTCGGAGTACTGAAGTTTATTTTCAGATAGTTTTTGTCTGTCTTATGGCAGTTTTTTCAGCCAAAACAATTAATTCCTGATTTTAGGTTAAAAATTCGGAAAATTTCCCTTTTCCCTTCTATTATTTCCTTCTTGTTGGCTACATTGAAACAAACGTACCACTACCTGAAAGATTCCTCTTTTCCCTACAGAACGCACCATAAAGAGTTTCAATAGGATAATTAGAGAAGCTGTAGCCCCGGCACATCTGTTGATTTTTGCTTCTGAGTCGTAAAAAGTGTCAAAATTTCTTGCGTATGACGACAGAGAATTTTTCTTTCTCTCTTTGAATGGAAGCCAGCGACTTCAGGATTTCACTGTATCTTGTCAAGACACCAAATAATTTTTTTAGGTGACTTGAACCCATATAGCAGCAGTGGTGTTAGATACAAAAAATTTTGAAATTCGGTTAGGGATCTTTTTGTAAATTTTCACCCCTACATTTCCCTCAATAATATCCCACCCATTGGCAACACTGCAATGCAACTTACACCAAAAACTAGCCACATCCATTTCTGCAAAGCAAGGCCATATCAATCGAATGAATGTTTTTTGAGCAATAAATCACTAACTGAGAATGTAGGAAAACGCCAAAAATGACCTGGGTCCGAATGGAATAATCACACAATTTTGCTCGTATAGGTACAAAGAAACAAACGATTTGTAAGTTACGAGGCCTTCGACTCAAGTTCTGTTGATTATTTCAATAATCTGCAACATAAATCAATAAATAATAGTTGCCAGAAAAAAACAGACATATGAAAAAAACATGAAAGAGAACGATGTTTTTTAATGAAAAAAACTTCACAGAAAAAAAAACCGTTTTTTTACAACACTACTTAGCATCCAATGAACAGTTAACAAAACAGCCGGAACAGCACTGCACCAGAAGGAAGTCCTTCTGAGTGGTGGACTCCTCGCGGCATCGTGCATCGGGACATACTACCAGCTGGTTAGAGCATCAATACAACTGTGTACTGTCAGCAATTGATCCGTGTGCATGAAAAACTCAAAACTCTGAAGCCAGCACTTCTGAACCGCACAGGGGTCCTCCTGTTACAGGACAACGCTAAGCCTCACGTGGCCAGGATGACCCGGGACACCATTCTACGCCTTGGACAGAAAACAGTATTGCACCCGCCATATTTCCCGGACATTGCACCGTCCGATTATTACCTGTTCCATTCCTTGGATAATCATCTTAAAAGACGCCAGTTCAGATCCCTAGTAGAGGTGCAAAATGCAATTGATACCTTCTTCGCTTCACTGCCCACCAAGTTCTACGGCGATGGAATCCATGGCCTTCCAGAACATTGGCAGAAGGTCGTCGATGCTGATGGGGACAATTTTGTATCTTCCAGGTACGGTACGTCTTAAGTGACCTATCGATGTCCGTAGGTGGTGGGTGAAAAAGCAACAGAATTTTCTTGGTTACCTTTATATTTATAGTACCTTGTTAAAACTTTTGTCTTCAAACTGTCAAATACAAATCGCAGTAAATAGTAAATCTCCTGTCACAAAAAGTGTACTATACTATTTTTCGATTGGTATAAAGAAGAGATACGATACTATTTTTCGATGGGCATGGTAAAATAGTATTCTTCCATGCTATTTTACCGTCAATTATTAATTATATGTAAACTTTGTTCTTTTTAAATGACTGAAGCGAGGTAATCTTACGATGATGTTTTAAAAGCTGATCATTTGGGGGGCCTGACCCCTAAGGGCCCCCCGTGGCTACACCTCTGATGCTACACAAACAACACACAACACTTACATTTCAGTTTATTATAAATATACATTTAATAATTTAATAACTTGCTCTTTCATTTTATCACAGTTCTGTTGAGCCAATAAACAGTATTAAAACATCCCAAATTACACTGTTCAACAAATCTTGATCGAAAGTATGTGAATTCTTCGAAATTGCGATTTTTACATTCATTTAAGCCTAATATGAAAGGAAATGATAATAGAAGAATTTTCTTAGGTCAGGTTGTGAAAAAAACGCCCTTGTACAACAGTAGCTCTATATATACAAATGTATTAATATTTATAGAACATTTAAGCAAAATCCTTGTAAAAACCTACATTTCACTTTTTTTTTTATCTATTTCACTGTGATGTGATAAGCTGGGGAGTTAAGAAGTACCCTAACCTATAGCTTTCTATACCCTTGTACTTCCTTTTTCAAAATTGCGCAAATACCAGTTTCACAGCGATACAGAAAATAAAGTAACCGTGGTCAAGTTAAACATTAACAATTCCGTAATAAAAATCAGTATTAACATCAAAACATGAAAAATGTGTACAAATACCTTTTTGTGCAAGAACTACACTGCAATGTAGACAAAAGTTTCAAGTGATCCCTTGTACAGGATTATGTTTATTTTATTTTGAGCGTCTTCGTTTGGCTTGCCTTTTGTAGGTTACAGCTGGAGCATCCCTTGCAATAGTCCAACAGGAACATATCCACAAAACTTGAAGTTTCTAAGTGTAGTACCTTGATTTATATACTAGCGTATATAAGCATGTTAAAATGATTTAAATTTTAGAAGAAAAGTTGTTCATTTCATCTTCATTTAATAACTTCCGCTATTCAATAAAAAATGACTCAAACACCTGACTTTCCATTTTGTGAGGTCTCCACTTATTATTTCTACGTTACAATTAGAATGTTTTTACTTTTACTACTATGAGATTTTCATAGAATTTTGAACTATACCTGTATTCTTCAATTCTAATACAAGTGTTTCTTCTGGTCAGGTTTCACAGATTGCTTCATTACATGCAGGAAGAAATTACCAGGTCGCGAATCATCTTTTATACCATGTTAAATTATATTAAGTATTTCTTAGCAAACTTGTGTTAATATTAAGGTAAACCTCTTTTGAAACTTTCTTTTTCCTCTTTAGATTTTATTTTTAATTCTACTAGCTTGAACCTGCGCTCTCTATACAGCACATCATTCACATATGAGCATGAATATCCTTGTTATTTCTCATAACATTTGTATCCTCGTCGCCAAAAGTGCCTTTACATCGCCGTGACGGGTATGTGACACCGCAGTACTCTAAGGAAGGGATGGTTGCATAAGAAATTTTGATTAATTTTGAAGAGTTTTTATTTTGACTAGGGAAATAACGTAGGTATAGGGAGTAAGGGCATAGATTTAAAGCATCAGTGCACTGTCATCTCTGAAAAGATTTGTATTCTCAGTTTTTCAAATTATTGTCTTATATGTTAAGTTAAAAACTGCTAACAACTGCTACTAGCGCTTTTCACTCTTCAGGAATTTACTACGACATGTTCGGGCTTGAATTATTTCATTCGCCTCACTGTAATTATTTGTGAATGGAAACTGATTACGCTGAACATGAATATGTTTCGTTGTCGTAAAGCAAGGGCCGTAATAAATGTAGATCAGGTTCTTATTATTATATAAAACACATAAGTATTTATTCCGTGTATAGAATAATATAATACAGTAACTAAGCAACATCATAATCACTAACGCCCGCAGGATTTTTTCTAACGGGGGGGAGACCGATATAGAGTTTTTCGTTTTATTCCCTATATATATTACGTTAACAGTCATAACACTGATAACGTATATCGTCTTTCGCCGCTGTAGGCTATTAGTTAGAACACTGATCTCCAGATATGTCGAAAGAAAAAATAAATTGATATGAACAGTGATGTGATTAATTTTACTGCGCCCTGGATCGATCTACCTTCGACTTACTCATACTCCCCCAGGCCCCCTGCCCCAGGTATTTCAGCTGCTGCGTTATATATACGGTTCCATGTCAAAAGGGCCTGACAAAAGGGAAAAGACCGAAAGGCCAGAGTCAATATGGCCCGCAACAAAAGGACCCGAGTCAAAACGGCCCTGCTTCAAACGGACCCGGGTTGAAAGAGGCCCCGCTACAAAGGGGCCCGAGTCAAAATGGCCCATGTGAAAAGGACCCAGGTCGAAACGTCTCCGCAACAAAAGGACCCAAGTCAAAAGGGCCCGAGTCAAAATGGACCATGTTTTAAAAAAGCCAGACCACAATGACTCCGCAACAAAAGTGCTCGAGTCAAAAGGTTTCCGAAACAAAAGGGCAGGAGTCAAAATTGCCCGAATCAAAACGACCCTCATCAAAAGGGTCCATGACAAAAGGGCCCGAGTAAAAAGGGACTTGCTTCAAACGAGCCCGGCTGAAAAAGAGCCCTGCTACAAAAGAACCCGAGTCAAACGGCCCAGGCTAAAAGGCCTCCGCAACAAAAGGGCCCGAGTCAAAAGGGGCCGAATCAAAACGGCCCTCATAGAAAGAGCCCGGGTCAAAAGAGACCCAGGACAAAATAACCCGAGTCAAAAGGCCCCGGGTCAAAAAGAGGCATCGCTGCAAAATGGCCCGAGTCAAACGGCTCGGCGTCAAAAGGGCCCTGTTCAAAAGGTCTCCGCAAAAATGGGCACGAGTCAAAACGCCTTTCATTAAAAAGGACCCGAGTCAAAAGGGTCCCACGACAAAAGGGCTTGAGTCCCAAGCGACCTGCGTCAAACGGGCCCGGTTCAAAAGGTCACCGCAACAAAAGGACCCGAGTCAAAAAGGGCCGAAACGAAACGCCCCTCATGAAAATGGCCAGGATAAAGAGAGTCCCGCTACAAAAGAGCCCGAGTCAAAACTTTCCCACGTCAAATGGGCCCGGGTCAAAAGATCTCCACAAGAAAAGAGCAGAAGTCAAAATTGGCCCCTCTACAAAGGGCACGAGTCGAAAGGGACCCGCGAAAAAAGGGCTTGGGACAAACTTCTCCGCAAGAAAAGGGTAGGAGTCACAAGGGCAAGAATCAAAAGCTCCGCGTCAAAAGGGTCCCACGACAAAAGAGCCCGAGTCAAAAGAGACCTGCCTCAAATGAGCCCGTGTCAAAAGGTGCCGCGTACAAGAGGGCCCGAGTCAAAATGGCCCGAGTCAAAATTGCCCGGGTCAAAACCTCTCCGCAATAAAAGGGTTTGAGTCAAAAAGACCCGAATCAAAACGCACTTCATTTAAAGAGCCCGTGTCAAAAGGGTCCCACGACAAAATGACCCGAGTCAGAATGCCCCGCGTCAAACGGACCCGAATCAAAACACCCCTCATCAATAGGGCCCGAGTCAAAGGTTCCCAGTACAAAGGGGCTCGAGTCGCAAGGGCTCTGCGTCGAACGGGCCCGAGTGAAAAAAAGCCCCGCTACAAAATGACCCGAGTCAAATGGCCCCCTATCCAAAGGGCCTGGGTCAAAAGATCTACGCAACAAAAGGACCCGAGTCAAAAGGGGCCGAATCAAAACGCTCCTCATGAAAAGGGCCTGGGTCAAAAGAGTACCACGACAAAAGGATCCGAGTTAAAAGGGCCCTGCGTCAAACGGGTCCGAGTCAAAAGGGGGCCCGCTACAAAATGCCCGAGTCAAAACAGACCCGCGTCGAAAGGGCCTAGGTAAAAAGGTCTCCGCGACAAAATGGCTCTGCGTTAAAAGGGCCCGGGTTAAAAAGGATCTGCAACAAAAGGAGCCGAGTTATAAGGACGCTGCGTCAAAAGGGTCCGGATATAAAGGGTTCTGCGACAAAAGGGAAAGAGTCAACAAGAAACTTCGTCAAACGGGCCCTGATCAAAAGGAGCACCATTACAATAGGGCACGGGTCAAAACGGCCAGGCGTCAACTGGGTGCGAGTCAAAAGGGCCCTGCATCAAAAAGGCACAAGTCAGAAAGACCCCGCGTCCAAAGGGCCCGGTAAATACGGTTCCACGTGTAAAAAGCTTGAGATCAAAGCAAGAGTGGAGATCAATCATGCAAAAGAGGATTGTGTCCCCTTAGTAAGTTGAAGTGTTTATGCAAATGAAGGAAATATATCTGTGGTTATTAATAACAAATAGGAAATTTGAATGATAATATTAGTTTTGTTTGCTTGTTGATTGTTTTGGAACAATCGCTATCGCTTAAGTCGTTCTTCATGAAAGGTTGCTTGCACTCCCGTCATAGGCGGACTGGGTGTATTAGGGCCTAGGCCGCAGTTACTATGGAGGGAGTTCAGACTATAACACCAATTTCTAAAATAACGTACAATCAGTGGCGCAACGAGCTATGAACTCGGGGGCCCATGCTCTCTCCGAAGCAAACCTGATCTATCTTATACAGCAGCGTTGCAGACAAATTTTGGTGAAATTTCAAAATAGATCAAAGCATAAATGAATATTGAATTAAGTCAAAGCACTGTACGAGAGGAGAAATACCCAGTGAAAACCCCTACATTAATTTCTTAGAGTAATAAACGTTAGTAAAGAGTGCGTCATTTTATGCAAAAATAAAGATGTTCAAAATATTTATTATAGCGCAAATTTTAAAACTTGTAACCGTTAATAATAGGGAATTTATGAATTGGAATTTTCATTTTAAGGTTTTTTAGCATGTTAATAATAAGGATAACTAAATTGCTTGTAATGAGGAGAATTCAAAATTTCAATTTTGTCCACATCAAATGGTGCAGCACGTCGTTTGCAGACTACTGTACTGGATATTCTTGGCCCCTCCCGAAATAAAATCCTGGTTGCGCCACTGCGTACAATCAACATCTGCGATGAGCCATCGCGTTGTGCAGTTGTAAATTGGTTGTTACTTGATAGTTTTTGCAAGCTATAATTTATCATTGGTCGGTGAAAATTTGATGACACAGCAAGCACAGAATTTCCAGAAACAAACTTTCAAGAGAATATTTTATAATTATTATTGAATTGCCACACGGGGTGTCTAAAAAGTCCCCTGACATGGATAACTCTGTTGTTATCAGAGTTACAACAAAATGTAAGAGAGGAAACCGCCTACAAATATAATGTTTTTAATAGACAGTAACTTCATTCATTTATGTTGTGGGTCCGGGTAAATGGTAACGTTGCATTTTCATGTAACATTGGGCGCATATAGTGTACAGCCCAAACGGCTTGTCCGATTTGAAAAATTCTTTCACTTTAGATTGAAAACATCATATTTGGAGACCGTTTCCCCGCCTATATTTTGTTGTAACTCTGATAATAAGAGAGTTACCGTATGTCACGGGACTTTTGAGACACTCTGTATAGTAGCTGAAACACTAAAAAAATAATAGCGAATAACTTTTACTATGGAATGAACAGGGCAGCTTACTAAAAATTGTAACACTAAACAACTAATAATAACTTTTGACTGTGGAATGAACACGACAGTTTTACTGAAAATGATAAACACTGCTGAACCACGAAACAACTAATAATTTTAAAAAGTTAAGATTCTTTGCAGTTCAGCTTATGAATCGCGGAGTTTCTGAATAACTTCGTTCACAGACACTAAATTTAACATGTCTCTTTCCATATTCATTAGCAAAAATGTGTCCAAATGTCTTCACACAAACTAGCTCTGAGATTTGTTTACTCTAACTTTAACTTTGAGAAGCACCTTCCACATGTCACTTGTGTGCATGGTAGAGACAACGCATGTTTGTATACAATGTATAAATTATAAAAGCAACTAGACTGACGGAAATTGGTGCAAAATTTCCCCTGCACATGACAAACAATTTTTATACAAGGTGTTTGCAGCATCATTATCACTCTTACCGTGAATCCCGTCCAAAGATGTTCCATCTTCCATAGCATGCTCAGATGCATAATCATCATCATCTTCTACGGATTCAGGGGCATCATTCTCTTCAGGATCATCAAAAACGAGAACGTTTTGTGACAGGGAAATACACGACAGAGAACTGCTGGAGCTCTTTGTATATTTTCTCCTGTTTTATATTTAGTTTTTTTTTCGGAAGAACTCTGAAAGCTCTTGCAGATACACCATTCTTCTTGATTTCTGAAAAGTCCTTAGGTTCCAGTATTTGGAATTCTTTCGGCTGCTGAAATCTATCACTGACGCATGTAACAGCTGTATTCAGAATTTTCGTTGAAGTTTTTTTTATTCTGAATAAATCATTTTCACTTATATTTAAGTTCTTTTCCAGTTCATCTGCTCTCCTGGCATTTTCTTTTTCTTTAAGATTCTTCTGTGCAAAGTTTTTTCCATTGCTATCTCTACACCAGATTGCGCAAGCTGTTGATTTATTTTCACACAAAATATTTTTGTGTTTTCGTAAAGCATTAAACAGACATATTTTGCCTCTATTTTCTTCTGAAGCTGCTGCTGCAAATTGTCTAGAAATCTCCAGGTTATAAGATAGTCCAATCCGTGAGACTGCAGGTATTTTGAAACAGGCTCCGTTTCCGTAAATAAGTCCTGAAACATAGAAGTCCTCATTACAGTGTTAAATTCTGCCCATTTATTCAGCAAAGTTTAGCTTAAAATTTTCATTTCGCATTAAAACCCCTGTTCTTTACATCATCACTGAGGAACAATAAAAATGAAAGAAATCTTGATGATAGACAGTCATCCTCGTCTTGGTTTCATGTTTCGTAGCGAAACTCATTAGTGTCCACTACTGCGTTCAGTGCCTTGTTTCTGCTCCATCATCGTGTTGTACCAACTTGTTGAACTTTTCGTAGTCTGTCATGTCCCTCGTGGCTTGCATCAATCATTTTCTTACAAACATCCTTTCTTTTGTAGTATTCAGACAGAACATGGCACTGGTTTCAAATAAATTTGCAGCTTCAGGTATCTACTCAGTCGAATTTGTCATAACGAAATTAAGAGCATAAGCCATGCATTGGGTGTAAATGATTTCAGGATTATCCTTCTCCAGTAATGCTTTAACTCCTTAATAGCATCCACTGAAGTTAGCAGCTCCATCAAAAAAGCAACTTACAATATCATCACAAGCATCAAAACATTTTTGTCACAAAGTACTCTTTTGATTTCATTATAAGTTACTTGTCTTGTAGTGTCATTGTTTACCACTGGCGTCTCTGGCATATACAATTTGGGGAGGACATCAAAGAAAGTTATTTAAATGGTACTATCTAGCCCAACCTGTTTATTATCTTTAATTCCATTTGTTACATTTCTGCTTACCTTCACGGACCCCGTGAGGCATATGAAGAACTCTGTTACACAGCCTGAATATTATATGACAAATAAATATAATTATTATCATTTATATGTTATTCTGCCGTTAGTAAATAAATTAAATTAGAACAAAATATTGAATAATTTGTACCTCAAAATATTGGAGGGACGCGTCCCCATCGTCCCCCTGCCAGAGACGCCCAAGCTGTTTACGACAACTACTAACAGCCGCTCAAATACTTGACCGTTTATAACGCAGAGAATTACTATAGCCAGCTGATTAAGCCCTGAAACATCTTGGATAGAATCAACCATTATGTTGAAATGCCCGCTTTCTTGGCGTCTTCCACTGTTTTCTCCTGTTATTTTGTAAACTTTTTGATAGAAAATAAATTTTTAAAAATGCGTTGTTTTCCCATTTTTGAATTATCAAATATAGACTACAAGGTGTATTAACATCCATAAAGAACCAACCAGCCTGTGGTTAAATATGAACCCAGCTACAAACCAGGCACCAGTCTTCAACCGTGAAAGGGATGCAACTACCCTACATTATGAAAAAAGGTCCCAGGTCCCAACAGCTCAACATGATGAAAAACATGCCTAGGACCGCAACTGCTCAATGAAATGAAAGAAGGGCCCCAACTGCCCAATATAATGAATAAAGGGCCCAGGGCTCCAACTTCTCAATGTAATGAAAGAAGGACCCAACTGTCCAATATATTGAAAGAAGGGCCCAAGGTCCCAGGTACAAACTAAATCACAGTTTCTGATAATAAAAGACCATAGTGAAAGATGGACCTAGCCACAAATCTAGTAACGAAAGGACCCTATTAAAAAAGATAACTTACTGATTGATGGAAGGGTGGAAGAGGAGTGTGTGTTGGTAGCATAATAACACTGAGCTACCGAATTATTTAGCTCTCTTTTGTTTTAGCTTTTCTTTCTCTTTCTTTCTTTATTCTTTCATTGTTTTCTTAGAGGGCCTAGGCCGCGATTGCGACCTAAGGGCCCTGGCCAGTCCGCCCCTAACTACCGTCTTTCTGAGTTTGTATTCTCGTGACATAGCTCAATCAAACTTTATCTATTGCTGACTTTTCCCTTACTTCTAGAATTCAATTTCTACTCCTGGATCAAAGTATAAAAATACATATTAGTATGAAAAATATTCTGTGGAAAACATTAGATTAATTTTGCTGTGAGAAGACATGTGGATCTGTATACAGGGTTACTGAAAAGTATTGGGACAGAACAATAATAACGACATAAATGATTTAGTGCACATCATGGCAGCCATCTTGAATTCCGAATATTGTATACCACACAATATTTTTAAATAGAAAGAGGTATGTGTTGAGTTTTCATTTAGAGTTTAACGTTATCAAACAGCGATGTTATATGAAAAGAGGTATGTGTGTCACATAAATTGATGCTAGAATCTTCGTACAAACTACATTCATCGTCCGTTTCAAAAGCATCGGAGTCTACATTATTTATTATTTCCATAATTTCTCCGGACGAAAATACGCCACTATCATAAGAACCACGACTTGTCGCGGTGGTATTCATTAGGGATGGCCTTTTTAAAAAATCTGATTTTCGGAAATTTCATTTCTCGTTTTTTCGTTCGTTTTTCGAAAAAAAAAATTTCTTTCGTTTTTCGGAAATTTTTTCGTCTTTCATTTTTCGAAAAAATTTGTTTTCCGTTTTTTCGAAAGATTTTTCGTTTTTCGAAAAAAATCGTTTTTCGTTTTTTCGAAAAGATTTTTTTTTCGAAAAATTCGCTTTCCCTTTTTTGATGATTTTTCGTTTCTCGAAAAGTTTTCGGAATTCGTGGAATGATAATGTGGGAGGAAATGGGAGTACCCCGGGAAAATACACGGACACGATGTTGTCTGCCACGAACTTACTTGGTCTGGGATCAAATGCACAAGAGGTAAGCGTTCTAACACTGAGCTACCGTGCTCCTTGGATTTGGATCTAATGAAATGTTGAATTGATTTTGAGTTTAACGTCCCGTTCAGCAGCGAGGCTATATGAGACGTGGACCTACTGATTAACGTGGACGTTCACCTCTGGTGCTTGAGGTCCCGGGTTCGATCCCAGCCTCCGCCAAGTGAACTTTGTGGTGGACAAACACCGTGCTCGTGGGTTTTCTCGGGGTTCTCCCGTTTTCTCCCACTTTCTTCATTCCACCATTTTCATTCATCTCTCATCATCACCGTCTCCTTTAGCCTAACCGGCATAACCGTGGGACGTAAAACTCAAAGATTTCATTTCATTTCATTGATTAACGTGGAATCCGAACCACATGAGCTCCCGCCGGGAATCGAACGCGGGTCTAACACGGCAAAGGCGCGTACGCTAACCGCTAAGCCACGGAGGAGCTCGATCTAATGAAAGGATAGTGTGTAGTGCTACTATTGACGAAACTCATCCAATCACGACCAAAATTAGTATGGTTATGGACTGCAATGTATTTAGTACACATGTTATATATTAGGGTGTTTGGGACTTTGGTTCCCGAGTTATTGCTAATCAAATTTGTGTTTTAAGTTAGTGATATCAAGAAATCTCACCAAGTCGCATTTGATTAAACTCAAATGATCTTGACTAAAGTTGGTAGGATCGTAAATATTGACAAGCTTGGTATGCATGGAAGCTCATATAAAATATTATGATGTGCAGACTTTTTGTTCCTGAGTTATTAGCTATCAATGTTAGGTTTGGAATCAGTGAAATCAAGAAATTTCATTAAAGCGCGAAAGATGGAACTCGTCCAATTTTTACCAAACTTGGTAAGGTGGTAGATCTTGACGAGCTTAGTAACTATAAAGGTAACCAAGAAAGATCTGTCGCTTTTTCACCCAACACCTTCAAACATCGATATTTAACCTAAGACATACCTGGAAGATCAAAAATAGTCTCCTTCTGCCAACGTTTTGGAAGGCCATGTATTCCATCGCGGTAGAACTTGGTGGGCCGTGAATCGAAAAAGGTATCAAGTGCATTTTGCACCTCTACTAGGGATTTCAACTAGTGTCCTCTAGGCTGATTGTCCAAGGAATGGAACAGGTGGTAATCGGACGGTGCAATGTCCGGGGAGTATGGCGGATGCAATAGTGTTTCCCATCCAAAGTGTAGAATGGTGTCCCGGGTTATCCTAGCCACGTGGGGCTTAGCTTTGTCCTGTAAGAGGAGGACCCCTTTGCGATTCAGAAGTGCTGGCTCCAGTCTTTTTTTTTTTTTTTTTTTGAACACGGCTCAACTGTTGACAGTACAGAGTAGCATTGATGCTCTGACTAGCCTGTAGCAGTATTTTTTCTCAAAATACTGTTCAGAAAATTTGGACTTGAACTTAGTTAAATGAATAAATTTCATTAAAACGCGTTAATCTCATCCGATATTGGCCAAAGTTGATATGGTCATAGACTTTAACAAGTCTAGTACGTGTGCGAGCTCAGCATGAAATATTGTGATCCACAGACCATTGGTTCTCGGTTCTTGAGGGATATAAATTAGAAATAATAATTCACAAAGGTAAACAGTGTAAAATTTATATTTTACAGAATATTAAAAAATAATTATTTACTAGTGATTATTAATGTGTCATCGACAATATGGCATTACTGCTGAATCGCCGGATCAATTTGAAAATCGAAAAACTGGAACAAAATATACTGCATTCGGTTATATTTGGTTGGATTACATTAAGTTACGTTAGATTATGTTATTAGGTGCGTAGGTTTACTATACGGATCCATAGTATAAGTAGGAGTAGCAGTAGTAGTAGGAGTAGGAGTAGGGGTAGTGATAGTAGTAGGAACGGATTAGAAGCCCCACAGGGGTTTGTTGGTTTCTGTTCTCGACATGAAATGGGAAAATTAAAGATTTGCTCAAATTTATCTATACATTTTACAATCTATGGATTCGTATAGTAAAACAAGTGTACCTCTCCGCGAAATAGTCCATCCGTCTCCACATACAGTGCCGCTTACAACATCAAAAACAACCAGCAAATGCAATCACTATCAGAGCTTTTGCTATTCCCCTTACCTGACTTTCAATCACTCTTCCTCATAAACTTAAATAAATTCTCCAATTGACCCGGTAAATTTCCTAAAATTAGTCCGGCGATACAGCAATTACCCCGACATTATATTTTATAATGTAAAAAAAAAGACTAATAAATTACCAAATAGAAGGATGCTGTATAAACTGATCGTGATAGTATCAGGCAACTCTGTAATAAATTGGCTTTTAACAATTGATTTTAACAAAATATGAAACATGAAGTGATTATATGTACTGATACTAAAGACTTCTCACTAAGATCCCCCATTCATTTATCTTATTTTCTATAACTAATTAAGTCAGTATCAAAAACAATTTGATTGCTTTCAAAAATAGGCAATTTAATACTAACAAAATACTATTGAATGGTTTATTTGTTCTAAAGATGTTTTATATACGGTAAGACAAAGAACTAAGTATCTGACTATAATAATCTCATCAAACGAGAATTCAAATTTTAAATAGGTGGGTCTTCGTTTTCGTATTAGTTTTTACTGCTACTAACTTCAGTAGAAGAATACTACTAAGATGAAATATTTTTTATTTGGTTGTTTGTTGAAGTTTAGCGTCCCTTTTCAGAATCGAGCAAGACTATACAAGACTTGGACCTACATTATAAAGTGGAATCCGAACCACCATAACACGTTCAATGTTTTCCCACTCGGGACCCTGTGCATCAAAGGAATACGCGCTAGCCACTAGACCAGTTGCAGGGCTTGAAATCTTTTCTTGGAATTATAAAATTATATATTGAAAAGAAACGTTTGTCGCTTCCTAGTACTTCTCTCGTTCTATAAGAAAGAAAGATTGTAACCAGAGATATAGTAAGTATTTATCACTTTCGGTTGCATTAAACTTAGAGATGGAAACTACCATTGTGGCATAGAATCCATATCAAAAACTGCTTCCGGTTATCGCCTTTTCTTTACTATGAAATCGGAAATGGTAGTTTCTCACTATTTCCGGTTTACATAGAGGGATAGCGATCGATATGACAATCTTCGAATCCTGGATTCATATATATAAACATATCTCATTATCTCTTATTAGTTTTGCTCTATGGTGATCACTATTGAAATTAGAAGTAGTAGTAAATTTCTACCACAGGATAAAACTTGGACATAGTCTATTGCGAAGGTACTGAATTCATGCTTCTCGCTTGCTCTATGATGATCAATACTGAAACCGGGGGTTGTGATCAGGGGCGGATCCAGGACGGACTTCTGGGGGGGGGTTGTAATACTGCTACTTAGAGCTATTTGTACGAGCTCCAACTCTGGGATGGGTTTTATTTATATATAAAATAGGAGTGTTCTCTTCTTGGGGGCGATCGACCCCATGATCCCCCCTGATTGTGATACATTTTTTCCTGTTTTTGTAGAGAAACAAATGAGATTCGTTTCACAGTGTAAAACTGAGGCAGACTTGCAATCCATGCGAATTGAATATTCAAAACTTCAGTACAACAAGTAGCACAACTAAAACTCTTGGTTGGAATAGGTTAATAAAATCAAAGATAGAATCTGTTCCTCGGATGCTGAATCCATATCAAAAAGCCATTATTAGCTATCACTTATCGTTTTTGTTCTATGGCGATAAAGATTGAAAGCAGGAATGGCTAATTTGAACCACTTCCGGCTTGAATAGAGGGTTAAGGGAGGAGACGGAATCTATTTTTAGGACGCTGAATCGATTTCAGAGAACTTCTCGATATCTTTTATAGTTATTGTTCTATGCATATAAGTATTGGAACCGAAAGTAGTAGTAAATATCAAGCATTTCCGTTTCAGAAGAGTGGTGCAGGTTATGAAGATATGTTCTCTTAAAACCCTGAATTGATTCCAGAAAATTGCTTGTCGCTATCTATTACAATTTTGTTTTATCCGACAAGTGTTAACACCGGAAATGGTTAATTTGAACACTTTCGGTTCAAATAAAGTGTTAACGAAGAAGGTGGAATCTATTCTTTGGATGCTGGATTAATTTTAAAAAATGCATCTCGATATCTCTGACCGATTTTGCTCTATGGAAATTAGTATTACCTATAAAATCAAAAATAGTAATAACCTTCAACCATTTCTGCCTTTGTGGAGTGTTGTGGATTGTAATTGTATTTCCTCTTGAGAACCTGAATCGATTGTAGATGAACCACTTGTCGCTATTTATTACCAATTTTCTTCTGTGGCGATTAATGTTGAAACTTGTAATCGTTAATTTGAACCACTTCTGGTGTGAATAGAGATCAAGGGAGAAGATAGAGTCTATTCTTAGAACGCTTAGTCGATCGCGAAAAACCGCATCACTATTTCTTCAATCTTTTGCTTTATAAAAATCCGTATTGAATCCCTATTGAATATACTAGTAAATTCAGCCACTTTCAATTTCGATAGTATTGTGCGTTGAGATGATATATAGCTTATATACTCTTGAGACGCTGTATAGATTCGTTTTTTAAAAAAAAAAAAAAACACTTGTGGCTATCTATTACCATTTTTGTTCTATATCGATCAATGTTAAACCGAAAATGATTATTTTAAACAACTTCCGATCTGAATAGAGGATTAATGGAAAAGGTACAGCTATTTCTAGGTAGTTGAATCGATTGCCAAAATCTACATCTCGATATCTCGTAATTCAGTATTAAAACCGGAAATAATAGTAAATATAAACAATTTCTGGTTTTGATTAAATGTTGTGGATAGTTGTATGTCTAAGACGCTAAATTGTTTGCAACAAATCGCTTCTCGCTATCTATTACGATTTTCGTTCTATAGCGATACAAATTGAAACTAAAAATGGTATTAGAACCACTTACGGTTTTAAATGGAGGGTTAATTTAGGAGATCGAACCTATTTTAGGGGCTCTAAATCGACCGCAAGAAACGACTTCTCAATATTTGTTACTGTTTTGCTCTGACACCTCTCGACAGACAGACGGACAAAGCCATTCTCAAGATTTTCGACACTTATGCATAGCTTAAGCTGCAAGTGTAATAAGGGCGAACATTGAATATATTCTTGGGACACTGAATTGGTTCTGGAAAATCGCGTCTTTCTATATGTTACCGTTTGTGTTCTGTGTTGATCAACAATGTAGCAGAAAGCGATAGATCTCTACCACTTCTGGATTATTAAATAAAAGTCAAATGCATTAGATGAATCTATTCGTGTTGCAAACTTACATGTATGCTTCTCGCTATTTCTTGTCGCTCTTGCTCTGATACCAGCTGACAGACGAACGGATGGATAGGCAGACAGATGAACATAGCCCTTCTATAAGACTTCCTATACGTATGCATAGTATACTATAGTTTGGAAGTACTAACAAATGAAATAAACTCAGTTTGTTTTACAAAAATTATCCGTTTTCCGTTTTTCGGTAGTTTTCGTTTTCCGGTTTTCGGAAAAATTTCGTTTTCGTTTTTTCGAAAAAAAAATCGTTTTTGAAAAATTCATTTTTCGAAAAAGTATTTTTCGAAAAAATGTATCCATCCCTAGTATTCATAGCCGAAAGCTCAACTAAAAAGATGAAGTGAAAGTGCTAAGCAAGCTACAAGAAGGATGTTGAGTTGAGTTGATTTTGAGTTTAACGTCCCGTTCAGCAACGAGGCTATATGAGACGTGGACCTACTGATTAACGTGGAATCCGAACTACATGAGCTCCCGCAAGAAGGATGTTGAAACAACGCTTTCACGCTAATAGAAAAAGAAAAACAAAAGTAGCTACAGGCTTTTGCCTTTTGAGTACTCATATCTTTTTGGGAATATATACTTGACACAGCATGCCTTTTAAATGTACGCCAGACGTGATCTGTACACATGAAGGTGAAAAATATTCGTGAAAAGTAAACAGATGAGACTAGTTATATGCTTCTGTTTTCTAACAGTCAACTTCGTGTTCAACTGCAGGAACTGACCTTGATACTACCTGACTCAACACCTTGCAACAAGAGGGCAACTATAGTTACCCATAGGTCTCTTGCAGGTACACAGCGAGCTGTGTTTTCTGTGTGTGTGTCTCCCTCTGCCCCTGGCTGTGTTTGCTTTTCATGCTTTGGGGGAAGGGGTAAGACACACATGCACACCTTCGAACATAAAATGATCGAAAGACGACCTATGTTAATGTAGACTTCATAGTTTCAAACAGTGGCGTATACTGGTTTGAAGGCATGGGCTACCACTGACCTTGCATATTATTATTAATAAAAATGGTAATAATAATAAAAGTAATATAATAATAATAATAATAATAATAATAATAATAATAATAATAATAATAATAATAATAATAATCACAATATGCATAACAATGAACAAAAAGTGATTGATGTGTTTTGTTTAGTGATGAGCAAATGCAAGGTCTTGGTCTGAGCTCCTCCGTGGCTAAGCGGTTAGCGTACGCGCCTTTGGCGTGGGAGACCCGGGTTCGATTCCCGGCGGGAGCTCATGTGGTTCGGATTCCACGTTAATCAGTAGGTCCACGTCTCATATAGCCTCGCTGCTGAAAGGGACGCTAAACTAAAATCAACTCAACTCAACGCAAGGTCTTGGTCTTGGTCTTGCACATCGAGCCTTGGTCTTGGTATTGCACATCGAGTCTTGGTCTTGGTCTTGCACTGGAACCCTTGGTCTTGGTCTTGGTCTTGCATGCAAGAGTCTTGCAAGTCTTGCATTTAAGAGTTGAGTTGAGTTGATTTTAGTTTAGCGTCCCTTTTAGCAGCGAGGCTATATGAGACGTGGACCTACTGATTAACGTGGAATCCGAACCACATGAGCTCCCGCCGGGAATCGAACCCGGGCCTCCCACGCCAAAGGCGCGTACGCTAACCGCTTAGCTACGGAGGAGCTCTTTGCATTTAAGAAATCTCAAGCTTTTCATAGGTAAATTTTACTATGGATATAAGGGATAATAAACTCTACAAAGCACCAGTAGTAACGGAAATACAATGTATGTTTCTAAATGTAATATAATTTAACGTCGTGTAAGTATGATAGCGTACAACATAGGTTATGACCTTTATTTTTTTTAATGGGTGTCCATGCTTCACTACTTATAAGATATGCCTAAATCACAGGGTTTCGTAATCTGTTTATACATATATTTTTTAACAGATCCAACATTCCACTGGTTCCCAAACTGAGGAGGCTACCCCTGTTTCGCATGAAAGAAAATCAGACGGCACAGATTATTGAAATACCATGAATTGCAAAATTATTTTTACACTCTAAAGGCGTCAGATTTTTCTTTCCAACCACGATTAGCTAATTTTTGTATTAAACAAACTTCCAATTAAATATTGCATTTTTGTTTTACTGATTCCAATATGTACTCCATGGGGCAGAGGGGGCCGCGGTGGCTCAGTGGTAGAGCGTTCACCTCTGGTGCTTGAGGTCCCGGGTTCGATCCCAGCCCCCGCCAAGTTAACTTTGTGGTGGACAAACGCCGTGTGCGTGGGTTTTCTCGGGGTTCTCCCGTTTCCTCCCACTTTCTTCATTCCACCATTTCATTCATCACTCATTATCACCGTCTCCTTTAGCCTAACCGGCATAACCGTGGGACGTAAAACTCAAAGATTTCATTTCATTTCCATGGGGCAGAGACATTCACATTACGCAAAAGCGATGAAAAAATTGCAGACTTTCGAAACATGGGCATGGAGAAAAAAGGAGAGAATTAGCCGTGTTGAACGAAAACGAATGTGTTAGAAATATTAGCAGTAGGAGAAAAAAAGAATTTTAGATATTGTTAAGAGGGGGAAAGGGAACTGTTTAATATATTGGCTGACGAGGAACTGTATTACAAGGGACGTGCTAGAGAGTATTGTGGAAGGAAAAAGAGGGAGGGAGCGAAGCAGACTAGTTGAAGGAAGGTATTGAAACAGAAAATTGCCACGTCAAGACGAAGAGACCAGCTGAGGACCACCGAACGTCAAACCTTGTCTGTTGAAGCAAATAACCTGCCAATAATAGCAGAATAGCTATTATGATGATGATATGTTTAGCAATATTGAGGAAAAAAAGAGGGAAAGAAAATTAAAATAATAATTATTATAATCAAACCTCTTAATATTTTAGAATAATTTGAGGGAAAACTGAAAACAACTCAACTGTCTATGTCTTTTGTGTAGACTCAATTTATATAAATACTTTTGACCTGTATTAGAAATACAAAATAAGGGCATCAAACTCCAAGTTATTTTAAGTCTCACTTGTGAATATGGATTACTAGCATCAAGTATCTACTTTGTTGGGTTAAACTAAAATAATAATAATAATAATGATAATATATATATATATATATATATATATATATATATATATATATATATATATATATATATATATATATATATATATATATATATATATATCGTTAGTCAATCACTTTTTTTACTATTAGTAAAGCGCTCTCTAATATCGGTCATCTTCGATTATTTTTATGTTTCCCTCTCTTCCTCCTCCCCAAGTTGCCGGGCTGAATTTGGATTTAAACGGCATCACAAGTGTCACTGTTCGTGTCAGAGACCACGAAACTATCGATTCGGCACTAATATTTGGTCATTTTTAATCATTATTATGCATCTCCCTCTTCCCCAAATTACGAGGCTGAATTTGGTCGTAAATGGTATAGAAAGTCTCAGTATTCAACTCAGCGACCTCGAAAACTATGGATTCGACACTAATATTCGCCATTTTCGATCATTTTTATATATCCCCCCTCCCCTCCGCCAAGCTACGGAGCTGAATTTTGATTTAAACAGCACCGGAAGTATCATTGTTTACCTTAGCGGTCCCCAAAACTATAGATTCCATTTCAATGTCGGTCATTTTCCATCATTTTTAAATATCTTTCCTCTCCCTCTCCCCGAAACTTCAAGATCAAAGTGATTTGATAAAAACCATCTCAGGCCCGATCCTCATCTATCTTAAAATAAGATCGAGTTCGGTCAGGTGGTTCAAGAGTTATTAAGTTATATATATATATATATATATATATATATATATATATATATATATATATATATATATATATATATATATACCCTTTCGCTCTTCTCCCCCTAGGTTCTACCACCAAAGTGAACTGACATATAACATTCCAGGCTTGAACCTCCTCTATGTTAAAAATTTGATCAAGATTACTCGTTTGGTTGAAGTTGTTAAGTTTTATTTATTATTATATAACTCCCCCTTCTCCCCTTTCCTAAGCTTACCGTCAAAGTGAAATGATGAAAACACTCCCAGGCTCAAACTCCATCTGTGTTGAAAATTTGATCGAGATCGGTTGGGTGGTTCAAGAGATTAGGAGTCACAAAAATAGTCACTTTCAATTTTATGACATAGATTTATTGTTGTAGGATAATGTTATATCGCTCAACCCTCGATGTGTCGTATACCTAAGGATGCTAAAAGTTATATTGATAAACAATTATTCAACGTATAAGCATCCGCCCATGAAATCAAACTTGCGGTTACATGTATTAAGTTTTTTCAATGTCATGAAAATGTTATTTCGATATTAATTTTATGGGCACACAATAAAAATTCCCAACGGATGCTTGAGTCTGGGAGCCAAGGCCATACCTATGTAGTCGACACCTATGGTGTACGGTATCACCAATGTTCAATACTACATTTCACTTTAGTTTTGGAAGAAAAACACCACTAATATGTTTTAAAACGAAACGAAATATCTAGTTTAACGTCCCACGATGCATTGGGGCTAAGGGAGACGGTATTCATGAGAAATGAATGAAATAGTGGATTGAAGAAAGTAGGAGGGAACATCAAAACACCGAGAAATAGAGACCTGCACGGGCCGAAGTTTTTGGCCCGAGCCCAATCCAGCCCGAATGTATGTAGGCGCGGCCCAGCCCGGACCCGAAACGTTTTGGAGATTTTCGGCCCGAGCCCGGCCCGGCCCTATAAGTTTTTTTTTTTAATTCTTGGCCCAAGCCCGGCCCGGGCCCGATAAATTTTCGAAGTTTCATTTTATAACATTTTTCACGGGCACACTTCTTCAACGTTTGCCTTTATTCTAATTATCGTTTAACGAATGTCAATAATTATTAACCCTCGAGTAGTCGCGCCGCGGTCAAAAGCACCACAGGGAAATTATTTTCGATCGTGTGTCCATTCTGTTTGTCCGATAGACTTCTCCGTCTAGCTAATCTTGCCCCTCACCTTCCCAAACATTCCTGCTCAATCACTCCGTTATCCGTTGTTTAGTTTAAGTACTAGTGATTGTTTAGTGATTCTGCGGTGCTTTCCACCGCGCGCGACTAACCGTGTAATGTTTTTTCTCAGTGTTTCGCTCTGCACGTGACCTTTGCTTTGGAGGTGTTTAAGCTTTATAAACATAAATATTATTTTAATGGACGGAAGAGAGGTCGACAGAGTTAAACTGATACCAAGTATGAGAAAAGAGAAAATTAGAACTGAACAGCTTAAAACAACGGAGGGAAATGTTAGGGATTGACTATTTGGATAAATCAGCCGACATGATCTCGTGGAAGCTTTGTCTGAGGAAGATCATAACGAATATTTATATATGAGTGAACACGAAAGGTCAAGTGAGGAGTCTGCGAGCGAATCTGAAGACCTTAAACCCAGAAATGACCAGCGATTCCCCGAATGTAGTCAGAGCAAGAGGGGACGAAATAAGCGACGACGAAGTGTAGAACAGTGTAAATTTGAAGATAACTTAAAATAATTCAATGTAGTGCTGTATAGGTGAAGTTTCAAAATAACAGGACATTAAAATAATTCAATGTAAATTTGATTTGATTTCAATTTAGCGCCCTTTTCAGCATCAAGGCTATGTAAGACGTGGACCTACTGCTTAACGAAGGATCCGAACCACATGAGGTCCCACCGGGAATCGAGCCGGCAGTCCCACGCCAAAGGCGTGTATGGTAACCGCTAAGCTGCGACTGAGCTCTAATTCAATGTAAAATGCGCTGTGAAGCTTTGTTTTATTGTTATGTTTATATAGTATATTTTTAACTAATTTACTATTGCATTTCTAATTTTAGACGAACCAAAGTTGACAAAAACAAAAGATCATCATCAGGTTTAGAATTTTCAATAAAACCAGTGCGTAGCTATCTATCTAAAGAAATATGTAACGACAAAAACATTTTATTCCAAATGAGAAATAAAAAAATAACATGTCTAGTTGTAGGTTTCTCTAATAGTTATTACTGTAAAACTTATTATAATAATAAAAATGTTATTCCCTCTTAATCAGAAAATATACAAAATTACGTTTCTAATACAAGAAAACTGTTTAAAACGATTTTTGCAACACATTATGTTCGTTCGGTCCATTTGACCGCGCGCGACTACTCGCGTTACTTTTTCAGCGCGACTTCTCGAGGGTTAAAGAATTGCAATTAATCGGCCCAAGCCCGGCCCGACTCAAAGAAATAATAGAATCGGCCCGCCCAAGCCCGGCCCGCGGGTAGGGCCGGGCTTCGGGTCTCGGGCAAGGCCCGGCCCATGCAGGTCTCTACCGAGAAAACCCACGCACACGGTGTTTGCCCACTAAAAAGTTTCCATGGCGCATGCTAGAATCCAACCAGGGACCCGTATAACCACATGTGACTGCTCTACCACCGAAACGGTACTTGTACAAGACTCTTGCGCAAGAGTCTTGGTCTTGGTCTTGCAGGTGTGGTCTTGGTCTTGCACCCCTTGGTCTTGGTCTTGCATCGGGATTCCTGGTCTTGGTCTTGCATGCAAGACTCTTGCAAAAACTGCGAGACCAAGACTCTTGCGCTCATCACTAGTTTTGATTGATCTTTTGTTTTGAGACCGTTAATGTTTTCCACCGTAAATGAAATTCCATCATACATTTGTGCAGTTAACTTCTTGTGGATTGCGTTCGTAAAATGTTAATTTTTACCAATGTCACTTCCCTCAAGAGTCGCCTCTGTTACTGACGTTGGTTGTCATTCCGTACCAGTATACACAAAAATTCTGCAGACATCATTATAATTGTTATGTTTATTATCGCTATCTAAATCTCAAATTTTTGCGTTGTGTTAACAAACGATTCTCAGGCCCTTTTGTTGCGGAGACATTCCGACCCGGGCCCTTTTGATGAGGGGCGTTTTGATTCGGGCCTTCTGTCTCGGGCCCGTTTGTTGAGGAAATATTTCGACCGGGCCCTTTCGACGCGGGCCCGTTTGACTCCGGCTTTATTTGACCCGGGTCCATTTGACGCAGGGCCTTTTGACTCGGGTCCCTTTGTCGTGGAACACTTTTGACTTGGGTTCTTTTTATGAGGGGCGTTTTGAGTCGGCCCCTTTTGACTCCAGCCCTTTAAACCAGCACCCTTTTGACGCACGGCCGTTTGACTCGGCCACTTTAGTAGGGGGACCCCTTTGGACTCGGCTCCTTTTTATGAGGGGCATTATGATTCGGGCCCTTATGTTGTGGAGACCTTTTGAACAGGTCCCTTTTGATGTGGGGCCGATTTCACTCGGGCCCTTTTGTAGCGGGGCTCATTTCGACGCAGGCGCGATTAATGCAGGTCCTTTTGACTCGGGTCTTTTGTCGGGAGACTCTTTTGACTATGGCCCTTTTGATGAGGGGCGTTTTGATTCGGGCCTTCTGGCTCGGGCCCGTTTGTTGAGGAGACCTTTCGACCCGGGCCCTTTAGACGCGGGGTCGTTTGACTCCGGCTTTATTTGACCCGGGTCCGTTTGACGCAGGGTCTTTTGACTCAGGTAACTTTGTCGTGGAACCCTTTTGACCCGGGCTCTTTTTGAGGTGCATTTTGATTTGGCCCCTTTTGACTAGGGACTTTTTAATCCGCGACCTTTTGACTTACGGCCGTTTGACTCGGGCCCTTTCGTAGCGGGGCCCCTTTTGACTCTGCTCCTTTTTATGACGGGCGTTTTGATTCGGGCCCTTTTGACTCGGGTCTTATGTTGTGGAGACCTGTTGACCCGGGACCTTTTGATGTGGGGTCGTTTTCACACGGACCCTTTTGTGGCAGAGCCCCTTTTGACCCGGGCTCATTTGACGCAGGGCCTTTGACTCGGATCCTTTTCTCGTGGGCTCCTTTTGACTATGACTCTTTTTATGAGGGGCGTTTTGATTCGGCCACTTTTGACTCGGTCCCTTTTGACGCAGGGTCGTTTGACTCTGGCTCTTTTGTAGCGGAGTCCCTTTTGACTCGGGCTTTTTTATGAGGGTCGTTTTGATTCGGGGCCTTTTGACTCGGGCCCTTTTGTTGCGGAGACCTTTCGACCCGGGTCCTTTTTATGAGGGACGTTTTGATTCGGGCCCTTTTGATCCGAGCCCGTTTGACGCAGGGTCTTTTGACTCGTGCCCTGTTGTTGCGGAGATCTTTTGACTCGGGCCCTTTTGTAGCGAGGGGGCCATCTCGACCCGGGCCCATTTGACGCAGGGCCCTTTTGACTCGGGTCTTTCTGTCTTTGCCCTTTTGTTTGGCCCTTCTAACATGGAACCATATATATAACGCAGCAGCTGAAATACCTGTGGCAGAGGTCCTGGGGGAGTATGAGTAAATCGATGATCGATCGATCCAGGGCGCAGTAAAATTAGTTACACCACTGTTCATATCTATTTCTTTCTATTCTCTCGACATCATGTCTGGAGATGAATGTTCTGACTAATAAGCTACAGTGGCGAAAGACGATATACGCTATCAATGATAAATGTTATGACTGTTAATATATATAGGGAATAAAACGAAACATTCTATATCAGACTTCCCCTCCACCCGTTGAAAAAAATCCTGCGGGCGTTAGTGATTATGATGTTGCTTAGTTACTGTATTATATTGTTCTATACACGGAATAAATACTTATGTGTTTTATATAATAATGAGAACCTTATTTACATTTATTACGGCCCTTGCTTTACGAGAAACATTTTCACGTTCAGCGTAATCAGTTTCCATTCTAAAATAATTACAGTGAGGCGAATGAAATAATTCACGCACAGATTTAGGACTTAGAATAATGTTTTGCGAACATGTAGTAAATCCCTGAAGATTAAAAAGCGCTAGTAGCAGTAATTAGCTTAGTCGTTTCCTATAGTCCCTTAGTGAATTACATAAATCTTACAGATGTTGTATCTCTTTCTTTCTCCTCTCTATACATCATGTCTGGAGATTAATGTATGGACAAATAGGCTACAGAGGCAATTTTAAAAAGTAAGATGATCTACGCTATCAGTGACAGATGTTGTGGTGTTTAACTTAACATATAAGGCAATAATACGAATCTTTTCAGAGATGACAGTGCACTGATGCTTCAAATCTGTGTCTTTACTCCCTATACCTACTTTATTTTCCTAGTCAAAATAAAAACTCTTCAAAATTAATCACAAATTCTTATGCAACCATCCCTTCTTTAATTAACTGCGCTGTCACATACCCGTCACGGCGATGTAAAGGCACTTTTGGCGACGAGGATACATGCCCTTTACACAGACACAAATGAAAGACGTCTTGCTTGATTAAAAAAAAAAAAAAAATCGACATGGAGTACCATAAAGGGGAGATTTTTTTTTCGATTATTTTTTTAATATCTCGCACAGTATGCAATTATTATCTCGCACAATTACCCTGCTTCCGGTTAGAGTTTCTAGTTCATGTATGATCAGTGTTTTCTTTCTTCTTGCAGTATGTAATAAACAGATATATTACCCGCACAATTGAAATGAAAATGAGATCTTTGAGTTTTACGTCCCAGGGTTATGACGGCTAGGCTAAAGGAGACGGTGATGATGAGGAATGAATGAAATGGTGGAATGGTGAAGAAAGTGGGAGGAAACGGGAGAACCCAGAAGAAAAACAAACACTCGTTTGAGAGATATACAATTATGTGTTGCTGGAATGTCGTAAGATATTATGCTTTACTTTTTTAAAATTTTCACACTTCCAATGTATCCCTAAAAAATTGTAATAAAGAAATAGCGGTCACGTTTTTTAAATATTGAATTTGAACTGGACAATCTACACAAAATTTGAAATCGATCAGCCGAAACGGCACGTTTCTAGCACTTGTGGTTTTCGATATCTTATTGTCGAAAGGATTGGAGACAAACATTTAAGCTTTTCTTTGGAGACAAACATATAAACCTAGCATTTTAATATACAGTTGGTTTATTTATGAACACAATGTATACCAATATAAATTATTGTCTCCGTTTCCTGTCTCGGCAATTTTACATTCATTTGATTCGTTGATTTGTTCATGCAATTTTTTATTATGTTAGTAGTATATGGTAACTACTTAATATTTCTATTCTATACAAAAATTTAATTTAATCAATGTGATCAACTTTACTTTCGGGACGTTTTAGATCCTCCAATAAGAGCTTTTCCGTATGCCTGTCTTAGTCTCTGGTGTATGTGCGACTTGGCGTGTGCATTTCATAGAAAGAAGTTGAAGTAAACCTTTGTATGGAATTTAATATTATGGCAATGGAATGTTAAAACTAAGGAGTTCAAACTACTATTTTGAATTGTAATTTTTAAACTAAAGTAAATCTTGTATGACTAGTTAAATAAACACTGGAATTGTTTCTCTGACTTGAGAGTACAATATCGTCTGCGTAGCGGTTATATTTAGTGCATTTCAGTTAAGAGACACTTAAAATTTTAGTGCAATTAACTACTTCATCTGCCACGAACGACGAAATTGAATTGCCCGTAACTAACACATTGATCTGTTTATACACTTCAATTTCAAATTACAAGAGAAATATTTAATTTTCTTTATTTTAACTATATATATCAAGAATCTTTTAAATATCAATAAATTTGGCTTCATAGAGTTACTGTATTGATCACATAAAATGTTCCGAGGTGTATGAAAAGAAAGGAATTTAAATCATTCTTACTGAATAGTAGCTGAAAGGGCCGCTCTTCTCAGGGACGGAATGGGTTTATGCAAAATATTTGAACGCAATTAACGAGGAGTTTATATGCCGAGATTCATCTCTATAACTTCAGGGATAATTGAGATACAGTGTTCTTTGCAAGAAAATTCAATCCCTCCTTACCCCTTAGAATAAGTTTTTCCAAAAAAAATTCTTTATCTGTTGTTTTCGTGTCAATAGAAGCATTCTCTCCAAAGTTGACTTCACATCCTTCTAGTTCCCATTGCGAACGCCATTTGCTTTTCTAAACAACACAAGCTAAGGACCTAAATACAAAGCAAAAATAGTGTTATATTACAGACTGCAAACATTACAGTTAAAAGGAAAGAACTTACATGAAAAAAAAAATCAATCAACTGTATAAAGATAGAAAAACAAAGAGATAAATAGCATGTATTACGTATATTACAAGAAACTGTAATCCTTTGTGCTCTTAATTACTCTATTGGATTTGAGTTTGAACCTCTGGAGGACAATTGTGGCAGCATTTCCATTGTTTCTTACCCGTGGCTCGGAATGTTGAAAATTTATACATGCACGCTAATATGACTGCGAAACACTTTCAATCATGCAAATATAAAAAATATACATTACGTGAACAACGAAGATTTATTGGGAATTTGAATTGTTTTTCAAAAAACTCTCACAGAAATTTCCATAAAACTTATGAGTTATAACCCCAAAGTAATTATATATATATATATATATATATATATATATATATATATATATATATATATATATATATATATATATATATATATATATATATAGATAGATAGATAGATAGATAGATATAGATATAGATATAGATATAGATATACAGTAGCCGATCCAGGATATGATCAAGGGAGGGGCTAAACCATAATTTGCGTTTTATCCAGTGTAAAGCAGGGTTGAAGCCCATTTTATCCAGTGTATATCTGAGCGTCAAGGGGAGGCTATATCCCCTATAGTCTCCCTTGAATTCGCCCTTATGTATATATTTAATGACTTTCTACGAAATATCCTTTTGATCGTGGTTCACTTATAAACTTTGTTTTCACTGTTCACACTTTTCCACTCTATATTCCAAGGGAGAAAAGGGAGATAGAACCTCCAAGGGATTATCTCCTGGTGAAGATGATGATGTAGTTGGGAATTCTTCAGGGCCGGATTAGGGGGGTTGTAGCCCCGGGCCTTCATTCTGATCAAGATCTTAACTGGCTATCTAAAAAGAATCATACAAAATACAATCATCATAATAAAAAAATATGACTAAAGATATGAAACATATTCTCTTAAATCTCCTACTGTACTTTCACAGAATAGTATTAGGCGTAGTCAGTAGGGGTTAAATATTTTTCTAGCTCCGGGCCTCCAGATGGGTTAATCCGGTTCTGGAATTCTTTTAAAATCCACAATATTCTTGAGATGCTATTTACTTCTGAATTTACAGTGCACTATAATCGAATCTTAGTATGAAGTTTCCTGTGTACTCAATGTCCTACAGAAGAGAAGAACTCGTCGTGGTTACTTCATCGGGTCATAGATGTGCACTGCCCGTTAAGAGGTTCGTTTTTCAGGGTGACTGATGTGTTGTTCTTTCAACAGGGAAATTCCCGAAGGCTTGACAGTAGTTCGTTTAAATACTCAAGATGAGCAAATACAATTATGAAAATAAAACATATAGAAATCATTCTCTAAGTAAAATATTTAGTTCAAGCAACATTGATTTTCTTATCAGAGAATTACATTTCGTGAGAGTATTTCTGATTATAATATTACTCAAGCATGAAAAATGTTATTAACTAACTAAATGAAAATGTTGAAAAAAAAAAAAAAAACATTGAATATTCAGAAACGCTATACATATGAAAGTGTTTTAGTTCAAATAAATTGCGATTAGCAATATTGTTGACTGGTGCCTGTCCCGTCTTGAGTACACCTGGTGCAATGAAAATAAATTGGAATGAAAAAAGGGGTGCTTTGTTCTGTTGACTACGACAACTAAAAGGAATTGGTTTGTCATCAATGTTCACCAACATACAAAAAAAGTTTGTTTTCCTTTCTTTTATTCTTGAGCATAACACATATATTAAAATGGACTTTTCCTTTAGTTGCCTTCTATAACTGGAGACAAAAGAACATACATAACCGAGAAGCAGCTTTATATATATACATATATGGCGTTCCGACAAGGCGAGTAATCTTCTTAATAGGATACTAACAAGGAAGAGTCACGCAGTGGCTCAGCTAAGATCCGAACGAGACAATTGTGTTTGCATTTGATATGTTATAACTAGATGAATACCAAAGTTATACGTGCCACCGGGCGGAATATCGTGAGTTACAACATATTTTGTAATGTAAGAAATACAAAAAAATTACCTGGCAGAATAGTTTGAACCAAGTCATTTGTTCGGAAACGGTTGGGTAAGTGGAAAACTCGGTCAACACGTATCCCATCATTTTCAACGACAAATTTTTTGGGGTAAAAAACTTTGTCCCAGGGTCCCCCGCAGGGTCCCAGACGGGGTCCAACTCAAAATTTTTAAATAGCAAGGGGGGTTAAGTAGCACATCATTTGAAAGCTGTTGTAAAATGAAACAAAATGCAGTAAGTCTCGACTCTCTACAACAACCCTGTGCAAAATGGCGACGGGTCAAAGTGTAAACAAAAACTTAATTGAAAAGTCCATGGTCACCCATATAAATCGGAAACGGTGAGACAAATGTGAAAATAGGAAACGAAGTGTGGCATTATTTTCAAAGTACAACGATTTAAGTGAAAACGTCTTGTCCAAGGGTCCCCACATGGTCCCAGGTGGGGTCCAACTAAAAAGTTTCAAATGGCAAGAGGGGTAGCATATCGTTTGAAAACTCTTGTTAAGTGAAAGGAGATGGAGCACGTCTCGACTTTCTACGACAACCCTGTCCAAAATTGCGGCGGGTCAAAATGTAAACAAAAGCTTAATTGAAAATCTATTGTCACCTTGAATGCAAGATGGCTGCTTAAAACCTATATCGAAAGGATAAGCATACAAAACTGCTGAAGCTAGTAAAACCAAATTTGGCATTAATGTTGATTAGTAGGTGACGAAAATATGCGAAATGTTAAAAAACGCGACATCTTGAGTTCAAAATGCCGCACTATGTATCGAACGCATGTCCAGCTCACACCACTGGTGCTGGAGAAGCGAAATGTGATATTTACGTTTATGGTTAATAGTAGATATCCACAAAATATCAAAGAATATAATCTCTAATCCAATGTGGCTGCCAGTGTGAAAAATGAGTTTGTATATAAATATGTTATTTTCTGGAATACTGTGACCAAACCAACGAAGTTTGACGCAACTAGATGTAATGAAATGACTTACATATGGATTGGTAATACTCGCCAATCTTGCAAATGATTTTTTTTTTTTTTTTTTTTTTTTTGTATATTTGGTATTGCTTGAAGTATTGCGATCAAACCAACGAATGACATATAAATGTAACCATCGCGAATACGTTACAATAGAGCCCCCAACCTACTGGTACATCAAGTCCTTTATGCATGAACTACGTATGACAAAATTAGAAAAATACCCGAAAGTATTCAACTTTTGTTTAGCAGAATGAGTAGAAAGTCAGAGTTGTGTGTTCATCGCATATTCGTTATATTCAAGTAAATGACGTTGAGAGAACCGTGACGAACGTTCATTAAGAACAAAACATATATGTGTTGTTACCGAATGAAACAATAGTTGAAGTGAATCGAAATTCAATTGTTCTTTAGTTTTCCTATTGTTTCTAAATACACAATAGAGAAAAATAGAGATTTAGTTATGTACTGTTATGAATGACATAGGTTTTAAGCGGCCAGCTTGGGTTCAAGCCGGCCATAGTTTTTCAATTAAGCTTTTGTTTATATTTTGACCCGCCGCAATTTTGGACAGGGTTGTCGTAGAAAGTCGAGACTTACTCCATCTACTTTCATTTAACAAGATCTTTCAAACGATGTGCTACCTCTCTTGCCATTTGAAACTTTTTAGTTGGACCCCACCTGGGACCCTGTGGGGACCCTGGGACTAAACGTTTAGCTTAAATTGTTGTACTTTGAAAATAATGCCACACTTCGTTTCCTATTTTCACATTTGTCTCACCGTTTCCGATTTATATGGGTGACCATGGACTTTTCAATTAAGTTTTTGTTTACATTTTGACCCGTCGCCATTTTGCACAGGAGTGTCATAGAGAGTCGAGACTTGTTGCATTTTGTTTCATTTTACAACAGCTTTCAAATGATGTGCTACTTAACTCCTCTTGCTATTTGAAAATTTTGAGTTGTACCCCGTCTGGGACCCTGTGAGGGCCCTGGGGCAGACTTTTTTTTAACCCAAAAATGCGTGCCCTTGAAAATGATGGGATACGTATTGTCCGAGTTTTCCATTTACCCAACCGTTTCCGAACAAATGACTCGGTTCAAACTATTCTGCCAGCTTTGTAGCTTTTATATATGTTGTAACTCACGACATTCCGCCCGGCGGCACGTATAACTTTGGGATTCGTCTAGTTATAACATATCAAATGCAAACACAATTGTCTCGTTCGGATCTCAGCGGAGCCACTGCGTGACCCTTCCTTGTAAGTAAGATTAAGAACTCTGATCGTCAAAGATTGCAAAGTTTTCGAAAGCAAAGTCTCAAATTTTCAGTTTGGTTTCAGAGTTTAGTATAACTGGCAACACTGTTCACTAATAGTATCAGTTGACACTGGTAAGTAACACCGTTCTGTTGAAAAAATATAACTGTTGTTTATTAAAATTTGATGTAACACACTAATAAAAGAAAATCCTTCGCATTATACTTCATCAGATGGAATATGGTCACTGGTAATGGTTACAGTCACTGGGGTGGGTATATAGAACGTGTGGAAATTCAACACTTGATTTTCACCTGTAGTATAAAATATTAGGGAATTTTACAGTTAATTTTCCTTGCTGTTTGGAAGTCCATTCGTCTTCCTTTGAAGTTTTTGGATGCTTTAGGTCTATTTAAATTCCATACTAGGTGTGTTCTCCTCTTTAGAAACTCTGTTCCCTCGATGCCAGTGCTATATTCAGGAAATGATTCCAGTATCCTCCTGAAATGAGGGAAAAAAGATATATGTGTGAAATAATTGCTCTGTGTTTGAATTTTCCGCCTTTTTTTCACAAACACTAAAAAACGTTTATATCCATTTCACTCTCTGATCTTATTGACGATATATACGGGGTGTTTCAAAACAACACTGACAACGTTTCAGAGGTGATTCCTGACACCAAGACAAGTAGAAAAGTGTAGACCAACCTAGCTGCACAAACTCTTCTTTTCGGAATTAAACGCTGCCGAAAACATGAAAAAAAAAAAATGAACTTTAATGAAGAAGTAGATTGTAAACTTCCCTTCGTGGAATAGTTAGTTAACGTATAGCCTGTTGTTGTTCCATTTTTTCCGATGATCATTAGTTCCAGTCCCATACATTGAGTTTTTTTTTAAGAACTTGTTCCTGATATTTCGTTAAATAATTCTCTAGTATTTAATATATATATATATATATATATATATATATATATATATATATATATATATATATATATATATTCATATTATTCGTTTCATGCTAATCAATTTTAATATGGGCAAAAAATTCAAAGTATTGTCTTTGAAAGTGCTAAAATTATCAATAATTTTATGAAAAGCAGCAGCTTCATTGCCATAACGTGAAAATGAAACTTTAATCAACATGTCTGCGATCTTTAATAAAACAATACTTCCTTGTTTAACACGAAAGGGGTAAATCAGGGCTATATGGACGATGGCCAATAATTTTCTTGTTGAAACTCATGTTCTATGATAACTACAATTGTTTGCGTCATTTCGTAATACACTTTGATTCTAACTTTCCTACGAGGGGATGCTGATAATTTTTGCCTCCAAGATGATAAAAACATTATAAATTACAGAGGCAAGTATGTACTCTCAAATGAAAGCTTACACAATTCTTTACAAGATTGTGTACTCATTTTTCCACATAGTCGCCATTTACTGCAATATATTTGCGCCAACGATAAACAAGTCGTTTCAATCCGTCGGCGTAGAAGTTAGGGTCATGTGAACGTAACCAAGAGCAAACAACAGTCTCAACTTTTGCATCACAGGTGTAGTGTGTGCCCTTCAAATTTTCCTTTAATTTAAAAAAAAAATCACTAGGAACAAGATCAGGGCTGTAAGGTGGGTGGGATAGCACAATGAACTTCATGATTTCAAAGGCAGCTGTAGTCATGTGGCTTGTGTGTGGCCTTGCATTGTCATGATGTAGGAAGACATCCACTTCCTCTCGAATCCCGTTGACACGTGCCCTTAATCTTCTGTGTTGCCACATACGACTCAGAGTTTACACTTTTCCTGTTGTGCAAAAATTGACAATGAACAACACCTTTGCTATCCCGGAACACTGTCAGGAGCACCTTTCCTACTGATGGCACTGTTTTGGCATTTTTGGGTCTTGGAGAACTATTGTGGTGAAATTCCATGGATTGTCTTTGGTTTTCGGAGTCATAATAATGGGCGTATGACACATCACGTGTGAGAATTCGATGCAGAAATGCATTAGCTTCAGCCTCGTACCGCTACAGGAGTTGTCAAATGTGTAATCTCTTCTGTCAACAGGCGAGGCACCCAACGTGCACACACTTTGCAGTACCCTAAACATTGAATAATGTGTGCCACCCTTTCACGTGAGATGTCAAGGGTATTGAACAGTTCCTGCTGTGTGAATCTTCGATTCTGACAAATCAATTCATCAGCACGTTGTTTGTGATAATTATCTGTCACACTCACTGGTCTTCCTGTATGGGGTTCATCGTTCAGTGATGAGGTGCCCGGATCTGCGTCCTTGGCCTTTCGGGCCCAACTCCTCACTGTACACACATCAACACATGCTGCACCATATATTTGCACCACTCGACGATGAATGTCAATAGGTGGAACACCTTCTACTGTGAGTAACTCTATCACTGCCCGACGTTTTAATCTTATATTGAAAGATGCTGTCATGTTTACACCTGTAGCTTCCCAGAATACCATCTCAGTGGCCTCAAACTTGGTACATCTCAAGATCACAGACCAGCAGTCACACTGCTGCCCTCATTCGACGATTTCTGAAAGTACTTGATTTTTTTTAAATGGAGACAAAAAATTATTAGTAAAACCTCGTAGAAACAAGTAATTACGTTTGTTTAGCTTTCGAAAACACTGGAATAAGCCTTCACTTACTTCAATGATGAGTTTATATACGTAGATTCAAGTCCCTAATTTGACGGACTCGTAGGATAGTGTAATTTTTAACATGAATTTTGAACCTCCTCCCCCTTTAGGATATATATTTTGGCGAAAGTTATGTGGTAAAATCATGGCTTCAGCTAAGTGCTAATAATTTTCAAAAATTAGTTTTAAGTGGTTTAGCCGTTTACCTGTGATAAGGAGACAGGCAACTTCGGTTCATGTTTCCATGTTGAGAAAGTATTATTGAAATTACCTTTATATTTTTCCTGTAGATGGTGAATTTTCGAAAACGCGCTCACATCTAACCATGTGTTTTAAGAGGAGTTTATATACCAAGCTTCATCTATTTAGCACGAGGGACTTTTGGAATACTTTATTTATACCCTAAATTTTTACAATCCCATCTCCGCCCTTAGGATGCGCATTTTAACGAAACCTTGACATGACGACAATGCTAATTATATTTAAAAAGTCATTTAACTAGTCTGAAAAAAAATACATGAATCAACCACCCCACTTTTCTTATAATATCTGTATATGCATTTACTCAAACGCACTTGATAAACTAATAATCATCGTGGAGTTTTTGGTTAGTGTACAGTCTATAATTGTTCCAATTTTGCTGTGATCATCAGTTGAAGTCCCGTACACTATGTTATTTTTTATTTTTATTTATTTATTTATTTATTCGTTTATATATTGTTTGTGATATTTCGTTGCACAATATTATGATAAATCGTTGCATTACTACGTACACGATTATGAAAGTATCAACATTATTTAATTAAAAAAAACCCTTTTAATAATATATACGGTTCAATGCAAAATATTTTAAAAGCAACATCAAATCTTTTGTTTCATAAAAATGACCACAGATGTGATTGCTATTTTTTGTTTACTGCACATATTCTCTGCAAGTAATACGTGTAAATGGGCTTGAAATAATTATATAAACTATCAAATGCCGATAAAAATAATTGTTGGTCAACATGAAGATTTACAAGTATCGTTTTACGTGAAGTCATCTAATATGTTGTGCAATGCAAATTAAATATTCTGAAAGGCACCACTCCAAGTTAATTTTTTAATTGTAAATGTAATATTAAAAGCGCGCTTTTACGAGTGTGCTTGCTCTTTCACGAGTGCGAAAAGGTGAGGTAGTTAAGTTTTCACTTCGATGGCTGATTTTGAGTTTGGCGTCACTTTCGGCACCGAGACTATATGAGACATGGACTTACAGCTTAATGTGGGTTCCGAACCAGTTGAGCTCCTACTGTGAATCCAACACAGGTCTCTTGCGCCGAAGGGGAGTACGCGAACCACATAGTCACGAGGAAGAGGAAACAGTTTTCACTTCGAACAGAAACCTCACTCGGTGGCGACTTTAGAAAATTTCATTTAGAAAGAGAGGCTAAATATTTTCATGTAATTGTCAGAGTTTAACGTTTTCAGGTGTGAGAAAACGATTTAGTTGCGTCTGTACTTTTGGAAATGTCATTTTGAAGGTAGATAGAGTCTTCATCTACTATATTGTATGTGTGTTTTATTATGTTGTACTTTATAGTGACGTTATTGTTTCCCATAGTCGTTCTCTAAAATCAAGTTTTTAAAATAACAATTTTAGTCGAAATCTTTTATGGTAAGGAGATTTAGTGTATGAAATTAAGTTAGAACTCTTTAATAGCCCAGTAAAATTAGCTCAAATTTTGACGAAACCTTGAAGTAATTTATATAAAGCTGAAACTTTGTGTGGTTGTTTATTGGTCAATCCTCATCTCTCCCTGAAAAGTTCCCAAAAATCCGATGACGGGTTTCGGAGTTATGACGTCATCAATATGGCGCCGCCAGAAGTTGCAGTATTATCTTTAAACATGCGTAATTTTTCAAAGAATAGAGATAAACTCTTCGTTTTTTGCACTAAAATGTGGAGAATTGATTGGAAAACACACAAAATAAAAGATATTGAATGTACGTCACTGATGTTGGGTGAAGTTATTGAGTGAAAAATGTAGTTTCGCCAAATTAATAAATTCCGTTCTGTTTAGCTAAATTAATAAATCAGAAAGGAAAACCATATAAAGTTGAAATTTTGTGGGATTGTTCATTGGTTTGTCCTCACCTCTCCACGAAAAGTCTCCAACAATCCGGGAATAGATTTGGCAGCCATATTGGAAAATGACAGCAACCTTTATTTCTACACTAGTTACCTTTTATAAGGGTAAAATATAAACCATTCGGTGTAAATATGAAAATAAGGTGTCATTTTGTTCGCAAAGATATTCTCGTCCATGCTTGATATGTAATGTACTTCATGTGATACAATTGCGGAATAAATGTTGACAAATATTTAACATATAATCAAGATTTAAGTATTTTTTAAGTTTCTGTGTGTTCTATGACTCTTCTGGATGAGAATCTGTGTGTATCCAAGTTGTGTATATTTGATTAAGGTGATAATATTCCAAATTCATGATAGAATCAAATAGTAAGTAATGCATCTGTAATGCTGAAAGCTTACAAGTAAGTTACAAATTACATTAGGCTGTTTTTGGCAGAATTCTGTACTGTTATTTAATGTAGTATTTTACGAAAGGTGATACCATTACGATCATGGTAATGAGGTTAATAAACAGAAACACTGTACTTACTTCTGTATTTAACAGTTTAGTCTTCATTATCATCAGGAATGAATGATTCTAGCATGCTGTACCCTTCCAATGAAGACACATCGCTGAACATGTGAGACCTGCCTTTTTACATCCACATCTACTGCAACCACTTTAACACCCACAATTGATTACATTAAGCAAATCATCTGGGGCAGGAGGTGCAGTCGTATCATTTGGCAATAAAGTATTCCCAACATTTACCCATCCCCAATCTCCAGGATTTAACTTTTTACCAAGCCAGTGTTATACCTGCATGCTGGTATGCCGCGTCTCTGGTTGGCGTAAGAGAAGCGATCTCAAACTTGTCATCAAGAGACTGACGTGGTACAACTTTAGTATAAATAGAATGCCTTAATTCGTTCAAGTTTTGTGATTCTCCTCCACCATAGAGTGACAAAAAATGACTCTGCTGCAGCAGCAATCTCATCCGCGGTTGCATTAGCATGCTGGAAAACATTCACTGTGTCTCAACTAATTTGCTGCTTTTTTTTTTTTTTTTTTTTGCAAACTGCAAATTGTTTTCTTTCCTTTTCTGTTTATAGCTGAGCCGGAGATAGCGTGACAGAAAAGTAAGACATCTCTCCCAAAGCCAGTCGTAATTGTTCTATATCAATAATACGATTTTGGTTGGATGCGTACTCATATCCACTCATTAGCATGGGTATGGATGCACCTGGACACGATCTAGCAATAAGCATGATCAGTATATCTGTGTCGTTTGCTACAACTGTCACTTTTGTGGTTACGTCATTTTCAGATACACTTCATGCTGTCTGCATCATCATGAGTTTGAATTACTTTTACTTCTGCGTTCTGTAATCGGTCAGAAAGAAAAGCTATTAAGCAACATTTGTTGGTCTTGTTGTTAAGAAAAGCTTCCTGGTAAACAATAGTATGCATCTTGGATGTGAACTGAATATCTGGAGAACGCTTCAGATTGCTTCTTCGCTTTCTCTCTTCTGACTTCGTTATAACACGCTGATGTCCATCAAAAATTACAGTGGCCTCACATTGGAAATAAGTTGCAACGTATGTCACATATGATTGGATTATATCTTCATATGTAGCTGGCTTTAGCCAAACAATTTTATGGAAAAGGAACCGTCTATTAAGAACAGTGACAGAAGAGGCACCATATTATTACATGGTGTTTAGTGTAGCTAGAAGATTAGAAGCACTGATTTTTGAGCTTTACGCATCGTTGATCCTCTGAATACAGAAGGAGGTTTTGGTACAGTAAGAGACACTTATGGATAGTACACCATATAGAAATTTACGGCAAAAGTGTACCATCCAGAAGTGTCCCTTACTGTACAAGTTCAGATTCCAGGTATTAACAGAAATTTGACCTTTCCTTCATGATACATAAAATTCTGCAGAATAGCTGTTGTGTGTTAATTGACACTTCATATCCTCTAACTGTCATTGCAGTATCTATTAAAGATAAAGGTCTGATTTTGTTTTTCCGGTGAAGTTTATGGTCACAGAAGTTGTTACCGTATGTTTCCCGTAGTGCTTCAAGACCAACCTCTTATGTTCTGTCACAATTAATGTGTTCGCTTGCAGTCACTCCAGTAGGTAGAGATATGTTGTCCATTGTAAGCTATGGAAAGAGCATTATGAGCAGAAAACCAGTCCAAAAATATTTTAAGATCCACTTCATCTCTCTGTTGACGAGAGTCACGCATTTCCACATGTTGCTCAGATGAAGTTATCGTAACACCACAAAACTCTTCCAGAGAAGATAAGAATTTTGTGCACGTCGGCAATGCAAGTACCCATCTAGCAAGGTTGCAATCAATTATTATCCGTCCTCTTGTTAGACTTTCAGTTAATTTAATGAATCTCATGGAGTACTGATCAACGCACATATCTGTCCACACTCCTCCCCAGAATTTGTCTTTGCGACGGGTAGTGAAATATCCTCTTTCAACTATCTTATAATATTCATTCTTATCCATATTTTCCTTCAATCTTGCATGTCTTGTAAATAGATGTGTGCACTTTTGGCATATTGGGGGTGTCCTGCGCTCGAGAGTGTGACAATATCCTTTGTATACAGTACAGATAAGATTCAAAATGACCAGTCCTTTCTGACCATATGAGTATTATCATTAACTTTACTTGATGGTAGTACTGATTCACAGTTTGCTAGTTCGAGAAAGGGTCTGCATATGTTCTGTGGCTTCTTGGATACAAGCAAGAATGTTCTAATTGAAAATCTCGTCTGTTGCAGATTGTGGATCGATTTCGTTACAGAGCAATTTGTTGTGACATTCAAGCAATTTTTCCTTCATTCCTCTAAACCACTTCCAGACGTTAAATGGCCTATTGAACCCAGAGAGGACATCAGAAGATGGAAACCTCCAAGTTCTACTACGATTCCAGCCAATTCACTGTCAATATTTGCTGCAACTATATCCACAGCCCTGATGTGCAAAGGCTGGTTGAAAGTCTCAAGACATGTTCCCTGATTTTGTTTCCAACACTCGTCACTAGCAAAGATAAGAGCTGAATAAATGGTATCTACTTTTGATGGATCCAGATTAGGATTTAGGATTCTGGGCTTTCGGCATCTATGGCCATTTAGCCCGTCACGTATGAGGGATGACGTCCCTCGGCGATCACACTAACTGGGGAAAGGGAAGGAAGAAAGGATTGGGGAAGGAAGAAAGTGGCCTGGGACCTATAAGTTAGGTACCACACCGGCATTTGCCTGATGTGAATGAGGAAAATCCAGAAAACCTCATTCAGGATAGCCGGCTTGAAAAAGGTTCTTATACTTTTTCGACCGAGTGCTCCCACAGGGAATTGAACCCGGAACCGCTCGCACCAAAGTCGAGAGCGTTAGCGACTACGCCACGCGGACCACATGAATCCAGATTGATGAAAGGAAGGGCATCTAAATGGGATATATCGAAGTCCTAATTTGTACTATAAAATACTTGCATAAATCCATTCCATTCTGGTCTAGGTATTATCTTCAGCCAACAAACACTACTCTAAATAGAATCAAGGTATTCTGCAGAGTGAAGACATGGTTTCTTCATTCCTAAGTCCTCAACTGGTAAAACTTGTTTTGTCTTCAGTCCTTCACCAAATTTCTTTTCATACTTTTAATAGCAAGAAATCCATATTTTCCAAGAACCTGTGAACCAACACTTGTAGTTATTCTGGGCACTGTTGATACTGAGAAACCGAAGAAATAGGACCTACATTTTATAACTTACTTGATATGAAATGTGTTGTGACCATCGACTGTATGCGTTGTGGCCATTGAAATTGGTATGGTCAAAAACAAACTGTGAAAACCCATTCAATGTCACACTACGGGTATCACACTTGACTGCTGATTCTTCAAATGGCAACACTTCAGTATAACTAGCGTAGAAATAAAGATTGCTGCCATTTTGTAATATAGCGGCCAAACCTGACCCCAAATTGTTGGAGACTTTTCGTGGAGAGGTGAGGACAAACCAATGAACAATCCCACAAAATTTCAACTTTATATGGTTTTCCTTTCTGATTTATTAATTTAGCTAAACAGAACGGAATTTATTAATTTAACGGAACTACATTTTTCACTCAGTAACTTCACCCAACGTCAGTGACGTACATGCAATATCTTTTATTTTGTGTGTTTTTCAATCAATTCTCCACATTTTAGTGCAAGAATAGAAAAGAATTTATCTCTATTCTTTGAGAAATTACGCATGTTTAAAGATAATGCTGCAACTTCTAGCGGCGCCATATTGATGACGTCATAACTCCGAAACCCGTCATCAGATTTTTGGGGATTTTTCAGGGAGAGATGAGGATCGACCAATAAACAATCACACAAAGTTTCAGCTTTATATAAATTACTTCAAGGTTAAACCCTAATTTGACTCTACTATAAGTAGTGTTTGAAGGATTGATCTTACGCTTGATACTTCAACAGGTTACTTTCCACCGAATACTGGTTTTGTTTCTAATCTTACGGACATACTTGCTGAAGTGGTAGTAATAATTTACGCTTATTACTACGCGAAGTACTTCTGAACTGAATTTATTTCGGACATAGGTGACTTCAAAACTATATTTTCTAAACGTAAGAGTTACAGAGGATACCTAGCATCTTGCTATGCTATGTAAGGTATGCCGAATAATTGTCTGCAATGGGAGATGAGAGCACAAGAAAGTAAAAATGCAAATGTCATCTTTGAACTTTGACTCCTACAAAACTCTCGTTCGAAAAATAATTCGTTAAGAATTGAGACAACTTTAAACAAATTCAAAATGCTTTGATGGATTCCTAATTGTTATTCTTAATTCAGAAATCTGAGGACGCTTATATATTAACTGACGAGAATACGAGATTCCAGTCTAAAGAGTCCCTTAAAATGTCACTAATTTTTAGTAAACATTCAGCTTAAAACATTTTCAAAAAAGTATAATTCTTATTTCCTTTCTTACACGAAAATAGATGATGCTGATACAAGAAACTTCCTTCTAACGTAACAGGAAATTATTACAACTACACTTATTTCTAATTTAATATGATGTATAACGCGTGTTATAGATTATATATCAGCTTGAGAGTTTACATTGTCAAAGTTACAGCAAGAGAGTCCTTGGATATCTGTGGAAACTAGGCTGCTTTAGAGTGTGTGTTTTAACTGCTAAAGTGTGCAGGTTTGAGCATTGTGGTCAATTGTTGATTTATTACTATTTATTCTTTAACATTATTTTGAGTAGTGCCTCATTAGTTTGTTGTTTGAAGACGGGATTGAATTAAATTAACTCTCGCAGAAAATAGTAAACATTTTACGAAAACAATCATTTAAAATAATTGATCACATGTGCAGTACCTAACGAACGTATGTGTACGTTAGCACGGGTGCTTCAATATCAGAAGTCTTTGGGTTTAAGTTAAATATAGGACATATTAGCTGGAGATTCTCCAATCCCATTAAGCAAAGGCCAAGATACATTTAATATATAGGCTTCGGCCGATTTTAATAAAAATTTAGCTCGCTTTTGGTTGATGCTTCAGTGTATCTGAATTTTTGGTTTTTCCACTTTATCCGAAATCTTTTAAATAAATAAATAAAATACATATGATGTATAATGCTATCACTATGACTTGATTGCTCATTGAATACGAAATTGAAATTAAAACATACTATTACAATCCGTTATATAATTAGATGAGGACAATAATTGGAAATCGTTCATTCTAGATAAACTGTTGCAAACGAATGTGAGTACAATATTGTATGTACTGATAACCTAATAATTTCCAATGACAGCGTTTCAGTGATCAAGTTATTGGAATAAGATTATATATGAGCATGTGCAATCTTTCTATTGGTGTTGCTTTAAACATTGAATCCCAAGTAATAAGCGTGATTCAGATATACCAAAACATAATAAACAAAACTCGATAAATTTTATCAAATTTGTTTTGAAACCATGTTAAAATCTAAGTAATATTTTCAAAAGTATTTTCAAGATATTTAAGATGCATTAATTGACCCCCTGAAATTGTTGTACATTTTTTGTCACTTAAATTAGAAGCTTGTTCATATTTATGTCCTAAATCTCTAAAATATAAGAACTCTGGTCTAGAGATACGATTGCACTTCATTTCAAGTATGGTTCTGGATACGAATTAGCTTTAAATCACTTGCAAAGGAAATACAATTTTCGACTATTGTTTTTGTTTTACATCAGTCAATAATGACGCATACCTTTTCTATGCAGGAGATGTCTTCTTGGTGATTCCAAGCAATGATAGTAATTAGGTATCTCTCTTGTATATAGTCTCTAATTACTTAGGAATATTACGCATGCCATACTGGCTTGACAGGTATTGTACACAAGGTTTCGGTAGGTAGTAACCGCCAGTGAAAGGCTGGAGTAGTTTTCGGCTTCACGTGCTGAAGGTTATGATCAAGTCCCCATCAAGATACATTTTATTGTTCCGTATTTTTGAAAAAAATGCAGCAGAATTTAGAATGGTAAAATGTGTATGTATGGTCTGTAGAAATGTGATGGTTTGTTATGTAAAGATCTTTCAATATGTCAGCTGATTACAATTCCTTCGTGGTAACTCAATGAGCTGTCGTCAATCGAAATTGCTCCGTCAATCAAAAATCTTATACACACTCTATCGATAAACTTAGTGTTTGTGATTTTGTTCAAAGGCTGTTTGACAAAAGCCCACCCCTTTTCTTCTCTTCTCCATAAAAGGTAATAGACTTCGAATATTAGGGAACACACACAATCACGTTGTCATGACATAGATCGAAAGTCTAGAAGGTTCAGAACATAAACCTCCAAGGTTCAGTACCTCAAGCATTACACTCAATCGACCTTACTAGAGGTGACATCGTCCAGCATGAACTTACCAATACAGCTGATTAAAGTAGAAAAAGAAAACAAAAGGATTTCTGCATTAAAACGTTTATGTATGCGAATGTAGACCATATCACTGTAGAAAGCATTAACTGGCATGTTAGTCAATATCAAAATATTGACTCAACAAAGTAATACAATAAAGTATAGCTGACATACAACAAGATGTGTATTGTGTAAAAGCAGCAAGTAAGGGGAAAGTGTAAGGATAAGGATATGAAGTAGATATGTGCAGGGCGAAAGGACTTTTGCTTTTGCACCTAATTTAATGATCCAAATAATTTTATACAAAATGTTTCTAAGAAGCTTGAGGGTACATGAGTTCAATTTAAAAATAAAATAAAAAAACAGCTCTTGAGGAAAGAAAGAAAATAAAATAAAATAAAATAAAATGAAATAAAATAAAATTTTGTAAATGGCGTCAACTGGAATCGAACAACGGATTTCCTGGACCACATCTCTCGGCTTGTAGCATTATTTTGTTGTGTTCAAAAATGTTTCGATGACTGCATCACAAGTTTCTTTGTATACTTAATCACATATTCACATTAATTTTATGGATGAAATGTAGCCCTTACAAGAGCTGTTTGAAACTAAGTGCGTGATTAATAGTATGTCAGGACCATCTGCTTCAACAACCGCTAACATTCGAAGAGGCATTCTTTCTATCATTTTACGGACATAACCCGTGCCATTCGCAGCAAGATATTCCCAAGCATTAACGACTAAATTCCAGAGGTCATGGGTAGATCTAGAAACTACATTAACCTATCTGTTCCTTACACAACTCTTTACCTCTGCCCAGACATTTTCTATCTGATGAAGATTTGTCACACGTGGAGGCCAATTGATTACTTCTACATTATTTTGCTCTACCAGTGACTCTTGGATAAGTCGTGGCATATGAACAGGTGATCGATCATGCTGAAATTGGATTTATCCCTCAGAATAAAGTTCGCGAACAGATGGCAGCATAATATTCTCCAAAATGAACTTATACTGCGCACCTGTAAGACACCCATCAATCCTGTGCAGATATCCAAATCCTTCAGCAGAGATCCAGCCCCAGACTGTCACTGATTGCATCCAATCGATCGCTTGAACCATATGTAGCGCAGATTGAACCTAGAACCTCTCCCACGAAAGACACAGACTGGTCCATCATTTGCAGAAGAAAATATACATTCATCGGAGAAAATGACACCTGTCCAGTTCCGATGTATATTTTCCTTTGCAAATTGACATTGTCGTCTGATGTGTTCAGCTGATAGAAATTCCTTAATTCGAACGACTAGATTAGAGTTCCTGAGTCTCCCAATGGTTGTTTGTCGTGATCCGGGAAAGTCAGTGGTTTGTCGCTGTTGACGCGAATTTGAATAGGGAGTTTCCTTGGCTTGTTCAATCAGACGACAGTCTTGTTAGTCTGTGGTGACTCGTCATCTTCCATTACCACGACGACAACGAATTGTTTCCCCAGTAAAAGCCCACCACTGGCCTGTTATGGGATGAATGACTACACGTTCCGCGGCTTGCTTAGCACTGTAGCCTTTGTTAAGAAGCGTTATGAAGCGAATTCTTGCTTCCTCTATGGCGTCTTCCATTCAATTGTAAGTGAATGTCTTCCCACAAGAAGTCACATGCATTACGAGGTATTCACCACATACGAACTCCTTATCGAATTTTGATTGGCTGTTAAATCAGATGTTTGCTAGTAAGAAATTACTTCTTACTTAATCTTACTACAGTATCACAGGAAAAACAGGCAGAGGCAAGTTTTTTTTTTTTTTTTTTTCAGCTTTACCTTTAAATGTGAGTAATATGACTTTTCTCCAGGCGTTTGAACATCTAAGCTCATTTAACTTGAGAATACGTAACAGCATCCATTTTTTATTACCATATTCAATGCCATGCCATATTCAATGTCGTGGTTAGTTGTGACTCCTTATATTAAGAAAAATACTGGAATGACCTTTTTTTTGTTTTACTTTTTTTTTTTTTTTTTTTTTTTTTTGTCTTAGCTAGTTATAATATCTCGTCTGCCAACACGCTTAGCCTAGCTTTTATCGCAGCTGGGAAACGACAGACTTTTAGACATGAGAGCCGTAAACTAGTGTTGATGAATGTACAATACAGAAGAAAAAAATGTTAATTATTTATTTTTGATTTTAATTAAAACTAAGCAAAAGGAGACTACACACAAATACAGACATTGCATATACATAGAACTATAACTTTTGAACGTTTACGTGCATGCACGGATCGAGGTCACTACTTGGAGTATACTATTTGAGTTTGAAATTGTTTTGAATTATTGAAGGTGGCTGTATGCGCACTTACTACGTACTTTTATAGTTACCACAAATTTGTTTACGAAATTTGAAATTGTTCTCAGCAGTATGGATGAAGGCGACGGCGCAACTTACCAGCTTATTTGCTCGATGAGGGCCCTGGAGGAGGTTAAAATCTTTTGACTATACTTAAGAATGATGCTGACACATTGTTCATTTGGGAATGCACACAACTCAACACAATCCACGAAATATAACACGAAAAAATACACTTCAAAGCTTTGTTTACTTTACACAAAATATGAAGTAAAACTTGTATTTGTGCGGGCTTTACAAGTCTGGCTATCACTCACAATAGCGTGCGAATTAACTTAGAACGGCACACGCAACTTATGTTCAGGGGTGGCCTAGAGAGCAACGATCAACACGGATCGTGCATCGATGCGAGCAGAAACACCACTGGAGATTTTCTTAGCTAACTATGGCTTGTATATGATTAGCCGAGAAAATCCCGATTTTCACTCGTAACATTAGGACCAGAATTATGGCTAAAAAATATTGATGAGTCTTCCTCGTGGAACGAACGCTGAGCGATTTTTTTATTATTATGTAAGGGAGTTTTGGGCGATTTTGTTGAAGCCAAGAGCACCAACACATAGACAAAACATACCAAACCGATGAGAGAAGGCTTCGAGATTTTTCCTTTATGTACGAGGCTTGGTCAATTAAGTTCAAAATTAACGTTTTCTTTTTTCATTTTGCTTAAATGCGATGAATGGCTTGGGGTCGGTGATAAATACTCCTATTCATTGTATTTAATGTCATTGAATGAATTTCCTGCACTTATTTATTTAATAGCAGAGATGTCCATTCATCGCACGGGAAAAGTAGGTTTATTTGAAAAACATTTGGAATTTGTTTGGACCTTCTTCCGCCAGTGAAGATTTGAAGTGAAGTGACCTGACAAAAACTAAGCTCGGCCCAAGTAGTAACTATGTGCAAAAAAATATTTCAAACGGTTGAGTCGTTACTCATGGTGAGACAAGAAATATCGATGGCAATTTTATATTGTATATTGAGAAAACATATAGAAATTATTTCTGTTCCTCCTAAAAATGGAATTTTTGAAAACTTTGGAGCATGCGTCCACCGGGTTTTAACAAGGAGTTTATATTATTACTACTATTAAGTATTTTGCCTGTTGGCAGGTCCTGGGATTAATGAGGGTATTATTATTATTATTATTATTATTATTATTATTATTATTATTATTATTATTATTATTATTATTATTATTATTATAGGTTTGGACCTGGAAATGTTTCTTGATCTTCACCTTCTTCTTTTAACTCCCAATATTTTCTTTTGTTTTTCAAATAATCGATCAGTTGTGTTCTTCTTCCTATTCCTCGCTCTCCCTATAGCGGTATGAAGAAGTCAATTTCTTCGCAAGATGTGTCCAAATCAATTGGCCTTTTTACGAAGGATGCTGGTTAAAACTGTCATCTCTCCTATCCGTTTTAAAACACCTTTGTTTGTTAATCTCTCTGTCCATTTTATCTTCTCCATCTTCCTCCAACACCACATATCGAAGCTCTCTACACATTTTTTCCCTAACTTCCGTAGCGTCTAAGTCTCTGAACCATACTGTCCAATACCTCCATACATAGCACTTGACCGACTTTTTCCTTAGTCCAATATTAAGCCTGCTAGTTAAGAGTGGTCTTTTCTGGAGTTTATATACCAGGTTCCATCTTCCAAACATTAGGGAGTTTGTGAGATACTATATATATATATATATATATATATATATATATATATATTTTACATAAGTTTTGAAGTTACTATCCGCCTGGAGACGCATTTTATTGAAATTGATATAACAAAAGCCTTGTTCGAATTAAGTTGTAATTACGTTCAAAACCCCAACTCAAACGCTTAAGAAGTTTTCCCATCATTATCGGACAGTATTTGATTCGAATGTGAAGAAAATCATTGTAGAAATTGCCCCTTCCCTCCCTCAAACCGGAATTTTTTCTACATATATCTACATATTTGAAATTAGGAATATATACGTACGCCGAATTTCATGTTCCTAACTTAAAGATCTCGTGCGATAGTCTATTTTTGACATAAACTTTGAACGACGTTTCCCTCCTTAGTATATGCGTCTTCATGAAAGTAAAATAAATAAATAAACAGGAGATGGAAGACAGGTTATGGTCATGTTACTTTCATTAAAATGTGCATCCTAAAAGAAGAGAGGAGTTCAAAATATATGCCAAAAGTATATCTTGGAAAACACTCAAATTCCACAGATTAAACTCGGCGTATAAGCATCTAAGCTGACATGAGTTTCAGCGCTTTCAAAAATTTCGATTTTAAGAGGATAAGATCAATTTCTATATTATTTTAATTTTCTATTTTCTATTTTCTATTCATAAAATAACCAAAATAAGAAAATGGATAAACCGTTTAAAATGAATTTGTGACTTAGGTCTACCTGAGTTTTTATCATTTTACTTTTATTCATAATTAATCGGAAGAGACGGCTGTAAAGGAGGCACTTCTTCCGAAACACAAATTTCTTGGTAATTTCTTAACAACATCATAGATATTTATAAATGTTACAGATACAGATCTGTCCATTATACACTGAAACAATGTAACAAAGTAAATAAGAAATAACAAAAAAGAAAGAATAAAGTAAAATATATACAAAATAATAAAAATGAAATATATATACAAAATAATAAAAATAAAAATAAAATATAAAAAGTATGTACAACATTTACAGAGACTTCAGCTTGTTTCTAAAATGATTTCCAGAATCGAAAATATCAACATCTGACAATAGACTATTATACAATGATGCCTGCCTGAAATATAAAGAACGTTGAATAGCTGAAAATCTGGGTGTTACATATGATAGTAACGTATGACTGCGAGTAAAGCGAGAAGGCACACGAAAACAGAACAGAAACAATTAAATCGAAGTTAATTTTCCCATTCATAATTTTATGGAGAAACAGCAGCTCTGCCACCATGCGTCAAGTATTTGGAGTCTGAATATTAAGTTTGTTTAGGAGCTGTGTTTTACTAAGACTGCGCACTAAAGGAACTCTGTTTCACAATGGCAAGAAAAAAAAGTTAAAACTAGAATCAAAACGAGATAAGTTTGAAGCACAGGCTATATTCCATATCGGTAAGTAATATTCAATTTAAGGAGATACAAAAGCTTTGAAGAAAATCCTGAGTGATTTGAGATCGCGAATTTCAGTAAATCTGTAAAGAATACCCAGTATTCTGATAGCACTCTTCACAGTAACAGTGATATGATCCGCGAATGTAAGTTTCTCATCAAATACTACTCCGAGATCTTTATGTGCCGCAACTCTTTCGATAGGACTGTCATTAATACGATATATTATATTTTTATTTTTCTTCAAGGAAATACTAAGAATGAAACATTTATAAGGGTTCAGTTTTACATTCCAAGTTGCACACCAGTCAGTAAATTTAGTAATAATTTGTTGAAGTCGTGGAACATTGTCTATGGAAGAGACTTTATGAAAAATTTTGCAATCGTCAGCGAAGAGAAGGATGTTCGAAGATGATAAAGAAAGAAAGAAAGGGAGATCATCCATGTAAAGAATAAATAACAGGGTACCTAGAACACTACCTTGGGGAATCCTAGAAAGAATTGGGAGAAATTTGGATGATGCATTAGACAGAACAACACGTTGCATGCGATCAATAAGATAGTCCTTTAGCAGGGACAAGAATTTACCATGAAGATTACATCTGTTGGATAGTTTGTGAAGAACCAGATGAATTTTTGATGCAAGAGAAGCGCGAAAGAATATTGCAGTGATTAGCGAACCACCCTCCCTCGAATTGGATTGGACACATCTTGCGAAGAAATTGACTTATCATGCGTAGTTTTATTTCTAAAATGTGGAGAGAGATTTGACTTGTTTTGATTTTCAGTTTAGCGTCCCTTTCGCTTATATAGCAAATTTTACAGCTCAGTCTTTAGCCCAAGCTGCGGAACCAACATTAAAACTTCAACCTAAACTTCAGAAACGTTTCTATTGACGCTGTATGAGAACCGTGCCCTGCATAGGCTCAAGGAAGAAGCCAAATAAAAATTTAAAGACTTCACTTCAGTACATGTAGGAAAGCTTTCAAACTGGGTTGTCATCATCATTTTCTCTTTAGAAGAAAAATCAAAATAATAGCATACAGAAAAATCAATTCAAACTGTTGAACCGGTTCTCGTAAGGGCTTCTTTCCCTGTTCCTAAACTTGCGGAAAAATTAAAGCGTGTCAAATGGTTACACATGAGAGTTATAACACAGTAACACCCTCTCATCAATCTTTTCTAAGAAAACCTCTGCTTTATATTGAAAAAGCACGCCCTATATATATATATATATATATATATATATATATATATATATATATATATATATATATATATATATATATATATATATATATATATATATATTCAAGTCAGAAGTAAAGAAATAACATTCATCAAATTCACTTTAGTCTGAGATGAAATTACTGTTGGGACGCTGAATCAAATCCAAGAAACCATTTCACAACTCTTCATCTTTACAGCTGTTTGTTAACACCCCTCAGAACTTTTGCATATTTCTCTCCGGATGTTACATTTCTAGTTTCAAGGAGAAAAAAGCAAATAATAATATTTTATTTTTCCCTTCATCCAATCTAATCTAACTTATTCGTAATTATGCGTGTTAATATCAAAAAGGAAACAATTCAATTAATATTTGGTACTTTTCGTATAGTACTTTTCATATTTCAAAACTGGAATTTCTCGAAACTCAACAATATTTACGACTATAGAATTTTCAATTTTCGGATTTTTTCCAAATCCCGGAATGTTTCTAATTAAAAATTTCATTAATTTTCAATTTAATTAATTAAAATTTCCAGCTATAAATTACTAATTGATAATCGTTAAGAAATTGGTACTGATTAAAAAATTAGTCGTTCTAAAATTAATAGAAAGAAAAAGAAAACTTTTCTTCGGACACTAAAGTTGTGCTACTTTTTATCAAAATAACAAGGCTACTAGATCTAGAATTAAACAACATGCACGATGTAGCAAAGAACGAAAATTTTGTCGTACTGCCACTAGGAAGACAAAACAGCTGATCATTTGTGACATCAGCAACAGTAATGTTAGATATTCGCAGACTCAAAGTATTAATACGGGAATAAAAAATAAGTTCACGTCAAAACTAAATATGAGGCAAGTTATTCGTGAGTTAAGCATAACTCCTAGAAGTAGGACAACTCAAAAGAATTTTAAAAGACGTAAATTTAAAAACAGACGGGTGAAATGTTACAAAACATGCCGTAGAGGAAGCCGTAGCAGGCGAAGGCAAGCAAAAGCGAAACATAGTAGTTGTGCAACCGTACAAAAGTTGGATAACCATCAGCTGTGTGACATGAGTCAACAAAAACGCAACGGTACTCAGATTAAACTAAAAGCATTTAAATGTAATCGACACAAATGGAAAATTAAAGGGTTTCGAGAACCAAAATAGGTCCCCGAACAGAATCAAACATAGTACCGATAAGACGAAAAGTTAAGGCAAGAACCAATTTAAGAAAGAGATTTACCGCGTTTAAAATCATCGTGTTCTATTTTCCCCGTAATTTTCAATTAGTTCATTAAAAAAAGTAAGGGAGAATAGTTGGGAGGGGAATAAAATGACATTAGGTTTATTTAAACCGATATTAAAAACGTAGCAACTTGTCGTGTATTTCATTCATCCCCTTCGTAATTCGATTGTTAGGGTTTTGATTTTTCAGCTATACCAAGATACCCACCGTCGTCGACCTGCCTGTGCCATGAAGAACAGTCACCCAATTATATACAGGTATGCTTATTTATTTATTTATTTATTTATTTGTATTTATTTATTTATTTATTTATTTATTTTTGAGACTTTTACAGTATTTGGACATCGTGAACTGGATTTGGAGGATGAAGGAAGGAGGACGAAGAATTTTCAAATAGGTAATTGAAATTAGACCGCGATTCGGAATTTTGCACAACTTTTAATATTCCCCACCACCTTTGAAATTATAGAATTCCCATTTCGGATACAGTTCTTCTGTATCATTTGATGCTTGGATGTTTATATACTCGTATGATTTTTCTATTTTTAGCTGCAGTTGAGATTTGAGGTCAGATCTTTGACAATAAAATGTGTTACTTTTTTCAGTTGTAGTTTTATTCTGAACTTTTTTATACTTATGTTGTCTAGCTATTCCCCACACTCTCATGCATTTAGAGAAATAATAGGAAATTAAAGGCTTAGAGAAAATTATTAAATTGGTTAGAGAATTTAAACTTTAAGTGGTGTTAGAATTAATAAACATTACGTATTTTGATTTATGAGTTTGTTTCCATGTTGTTAATGAACAAGGTTAAGAAATGTAAAAGTTAGCACGCCTATATTAGAATGATGCAGAAATTGCAATTTAAACTTAGTAATAGCTATACTGATATTTAAGCTAATTTTGGGAATGTTTAATGTAAGCCCTACGGACATCGTATTTTTAAAATCGATGATCCGGTTGGCGTCCGGTTGGATCCGTAGCTAGTGCTGTGAAATTTGGTTTGTTAACCATGCACTTCAAAAGTTTAAAATTTGAATTTTTTGGCTGTCAGTAAATTAATAACAATTATATTTGTTATTTACATTGTACCAAAATTTTAAAGTAATTAATTTGGATTTTGAATATTGAACTATTTAGTATATAATTGAAAAGAAAAGAAGGTAACGGCGATTTTAATGTAATTATTCTTATTTTTCATTACTGTAAGTCGTTAAATCATTAGAGATTTTGAAAGATAACTTTCAATTGACAACCATTTATGCATTTTATTAGCAAAAATCTATGGAGAACTCCCCTCAGGAGTTGACATGGCCGAAGATCTCTTAGCACGATTCTTCAGGTTTCAGCCATAGTTAAGGGAACGGAGGACTTCTTTTTAGAGGTCAACATGGTCCACTAATTATTTAGTGAGACTTCAGCCGTTTCAAGGAAAATTTATCAACGAAAATAGTTCATTCGTTTTAAAAGTTAAAGTATTAAATTGTCTTTGTGTTGATGACCGTTTTAGTTTTTGTTGGTCAGTAATTTGGTCGTCATTTTGACTTGTCAATATTATTTCTTGAAATGAGTAACTTTTCTTTTAAAGTAAATCTTTTGTTTCATAGTTATTTAAAAATAAAAAGATGAAAATAACATTGAGGACATATATTTTATTGTTTAAAAGTATAAAATGTGTAGTTGCCAGATAAAACTTGTTTGCATAAAGATATTTGTAAAATATGAATTATTTCCCAGTCGTTAAAATTTCATTAAATTCATGATGGATGTTTTATAAAGATTTTAGATGTTTGTCTTCGCGCATTTATGCAATGAAAGGTTAAATAATACCAAAATTTCGTTATTTTACCTCAAAGTGTTTCGTTACAAAGGTTTTCCCTATTCTTATTGAATATTATAAATCAAAGTAATGAAATTGTTCAAGAGTGTATATTAAAAAAAAAAAAAATAAAAAAAAAAGATTCTGAAGTTTGATTTATACAAAAATTTATTCGCAATTTTGAATTTAATTATTTACGTCGTAGCCTGGGTCGTTCAAGTAACAGTTGTCCATTCATTTTTTTGCAATTTGATATGGTTACACAGTAAGATAGAATGTTCGTTTAAGATTTTGATTTGTAAGAAGATTGCAGATCTCAAACAGCAGTTTATTAACATGAAACTCAGGTTAATACTTGATTATGACGGTTTTTACTGGATGTGACGTTTTTTCTGATAGAGGTAAGCGCCTTAAGGCTATGGCAGCGTATATATTTGTATTGACCAGTGCTTTGTGAACAAATGTATATAATAAGGTACACTAATTGTGCATGTATAAGCAAGCCAAAAAATGTATTTTGAGTAAAGAATACTATGTTACGAACTACATCATCATTGCCCTCCAACCGGGAAATAATTTCTTCATTTATTATCCTTTTCATTGGTATTATTTTTTGTTGCTTTACCTCCTTAAGGTATGGAGGTATGTAGTTCAATTAGGGGTTTGGAATTTTACCCGGATGTGACATGGTAAACTTAGTTCAAGAGCTTTACTAGGGAGGGAATGGATTTTAACGTAAAGATCGATTCAACTTCGAATCGTCAGAAGAATTCAGCAACTCCTGCGTCAATCCTAGCTTTGAGAAAGTAGGCCTGGTGGTCTTCAGTTTTCGGAACTGATTCATTAACCTTTATTTTTTTATATAAAACTGGCCTACACCTATGTTGCTACGCAATAGCATATAGGACTTTAGCACACGTCGACTTTACCGTCGTATCAATAATAATGTATGTAAGTTTATAAATCGTGATAGTGTTTTAGAAAAAAAAATAGAGAAAGATATCTATTCTTAGGGTTTATTTGAGTAATGTTTGATCTACTATGAGGTAATAGTTGTTCATATAGTTATAAAATTTCTACTTCTATATTAACACGCATGCCGAAATAGTTTACTTAGAGAATTTTTGTTTAGTCGTGAAGTTTTACTATTCATTAATGATCAATGATAGCAAGTCAATTTTTGTTTTATATTGTGTGTTCGGAAGGGAAGCTTAAAAGCTAATTTTTTTCGTTTAGTTAGTAGTATGATAATTCATATTCGATTTTTGATTATTTGTGTTTGCATGTTGTCATGTATAAATGAATGGAGAGAAATCTATATTGTTTTGTCTAAAGTACGTTTATCGACAGGATTTTCATTTTCGTTTAGGTTTAAATATTGTCTTTATTAGCATAGAATGAAGCTTATGTTAAAGGATAATATGTTATGAAATATGCATAATTGGAAGTACTTAAATAATTCTTAACTAGTATATCATTAGTCAAGTTTTTCGTATTGTAAAACTCAATGTTGAAGCATTCTCATTATTTCTTTAAGTTTGTCTGCATCAGAAATCTATTTCAACTTGATGAAACGTTTTGGCAATTAGCTTTTGTTCTAATGTGAATAATGAATTTTAAATAGTAGTATTATTAATTTGTTTAGGCTCCAAATAAAGCACTGTTATATGTTTGTAGTTGACATCAATCTTGTTCAGTTTGATATGCTTTTGGAAAAAAAAGAAAAGAAAAGGACGTATAGTGGCAATAAATAACTGCGATATGCAAGGCAAAAGGCTAATGGTAATTTAAGGACTATGATTGGGCACGAATGGATTAAAAAGGGCTATTAAGCAACTTCCATGTTATTGGATGACCCCGGTGTCAAAAGGCTGATTGAAGAGCGACACCGATGTTGAGTTTCAGGGTATTAGCGATAATATTCGCATACAGGGCGATCATAGCGTATAAGGCCTATAGAGAGGGAAACGCTTGTATTGAGGACCATGAATAATATATTGCGAAGTATGCAGGATGCAAGGGGCAATGGAAAGGCCGCATCTGTGTTACTTGGGGTCGATTTTTTCCTCGTTGTTGTTGTTAAGTTCCCAGCCAAGGGTGCTGGAGGAGACAAGAATCCTACATTTTTTGTGTATTTATGTTATTAAACGACAATGGTCCATGAGGTTGATATTTGTATCCCTCTTTTGTTCGATACTCAACGGCGAATGTTTAGAAAATGTTTTTGAGGAGCGCTCATACGTTGAGGTGAATTTATCCCTCTTTTACGTTTTGTAAACTGTCATTTTAAAGACAACCAGAGTACGAATTATTTCAGCCCAGTTTTACACGTGCCCGTAACCCAGTTAATTGCCATTAAATGTCCCATCATTGAATTGTTGTTAAGAAATTGTTAAGATAAAGTTAAAAGTTAAATTTATAACGTTAAGTTGAAATGTTAGTTATATGTTGTTTGGATACCAAGATAAAGTGATAAAAGTAATGGAAAGTGACTATTACTTTAAATCATAACAAATTCGAGTCTGAAAGAAAGGGAAAAATTTGAATGTTTAAATATGTTGTATGTTTGGAATCATAACAAAGGATATGTTTCAAAAACTATTTCATTTAGTGTTGTTAAAAGGTTTCGCTTTCATAATTTTTCACAAGTTTATCTATTGCTCAACGACTCACGCAAGGAGATAATACTTAATTTTTGGTTTCGCTTTGTGTTAAATAATTCATACAGGTGGAAAAATTGGTTAATTCAACTTTATTAGAGTTTTTATTCACTTCGATATGGGAAAAGTACTAGTTGAAGCTTTCGCTACATAATTCATTTGAATAGAATAGTCATAATTAACGAATTACTTTGTTGTTTAGCCGATTGTTTTTATGTTTATTGGTTTGAAAGGAGAGAAAGTATTGTCTTAAATAAGCACTTGTCAATAAACTCACACGATAGTAATAATATGTAATGAAACTTAGGTTGGATTTGAGAATTTTGAGATGAAAAAAAAAAAGAAAGAAATTGATTCGTTGTACAATCTAGTAACTAATAGGTCCCAATGCTTATGGTATGTTAAGTAAATCAGGCATAAATCTATTCGGCACGTAGATATTGATAAGGGTTATCAAGCGAACAAAATGATTGCGAATAAAGTATCTTTGGGCTGCATACGTTTCAGTGCAACTGAATGGCAATTGAGCATTATAAATGATTTAGGGCTATTCCTAAGATGCCAAAAGGCTGTTGTACAGCGGCATCCTTACTTGAATTTACTGTTGTGATGCATGCGTGTTTTTACGTGATGTCAGAGTCCATTAGAGGGTGTATCACGTTTGGAGATGGTTACTCCTTGTTACTTCTCGAATGCCTAGCTTGTGGATGCTAGATAAGTAGAGAATATCTATTGTAAATGTTAATATTTTTAGAAGTGGATTGTATATCCCTCTTGCTATGTGTGCTTGCGATTAATGCCCGTGAATGTGTTAGTATAGTTTGCCATTAACAATAAGGTGTTTGCTGAAAACGAAGTTAAGTAATGATTGTATCAGCCAATGATCGTGCGTTCGCTAATATTGCAAAGATCCGTGCATTAGTGTTGATGCCTACATACCTGATATGGTTGATGATTTGATTAAAAAAAAATAAAATAAAATAAAAGTTTACGTTTGTTTTGAGCATTACCTGTAGTTAAAAAAAAAATAAATAAATAAAGGTGAGTTGACATGTGATTCCAAATTTGAGACATTTCAATAAAGCTTTTGTTTGTTGTTTGAGCAGTATGTTTATTGAGACTTTTAATATTTCGTAAGTTGAAATCTAGTATTTTAAATAATTAGTATGAGATTAATATAATTGTCTTACGAGATACTTGTTTTGAAAATTATTTTGTTTTACTAATGTTTTGTGTGTATGAATATATATATATATATATATATATATATATATATATATATATATATATTAGTTGATATAATAATTTTGATGCTATATTAGATGTTTATATTTGGTAATCCAATATTATAAAATTTTTGAATAAGAAGGTTTAAATATTGATTAAATTTGTTGTAAAAAGGTGCATACATACACATTACACTACACCAAATACACATATTAGGAATTTCGACCCTACCGCTCACACTGTCGTCAGGCAATGTTTCCGAAATCGCTACACACACTTTACTATTGTCTAGTAATTAAGTATTTTTCTGTTTATGTTTATTTGCGTATTCATTTGGTTTAATATGTTTAAGTACGCTATATGTTTAGTGAAAATGATTGAAAAGTAAATTGAAGCGCACATAATCATGGTGAGAAACCGATAATTGGAAATAAATAAATAAAAGAAAGAAAAGGAACTATAAACTGCAAATACAAACAAATGAAATAATAATAACCATTTTATTAATGGTGGCACAGATGGCTTATTCAGAACTTCAAAATGGCATTATAAATATAAAAGGTGGCGTTAAGAAATTGGTACTGATTAAAAAATTAGTCGTTTTAAAATTAATAGAAAGAAAAAGAAAACTTTTCTTCGGACACTAAAGTTGTGCTACTTTTTATTACGAATTTTTTGGCGCTCATTAATTGTGTTAGTCAAGAGAAGAAGACAGTCTATGCAGTGTGAAATTCAAAATTAATGAACAGACCTCGTATGGAAATTTTCCAAGAACTCTCTCTCTTCCCAAGCATATACATATATGTTTGAATGTGTGTGTGTGCAACTAACTTCGATCAAATCGCCCAGCAGTCCTTTTATGGCTAAAAAGAAAGAAGAATCGCTTCACAGAACATTCCAGCAAGAAGTCTCATCGCTAAGTTTAGCCATTGCATCAGTTGGTTGCGTTTCAAGTCAAAACCGGGATTTTCCCTTTGGAGAAGCAATACAAGAGGTTGGCGAAAAAAGAAAGTCAGTCTATTGAAGAGACTCCATTAGGCAGGGGTGCGCCTCGCACCTGTCGTGCGTCCTGCACGTAGAGTAGACTTTTACACGGGCTCGCACCCAGCCCGTCGACCTGACTTTAAGTTTCCAGAGCTTTGTGCCCGTCGTTTTTCCCAAGAAGTTGAAGTAAAAGGAACCAAGTGTCGGTGTTGTGTAATTATAGAACGAACCTTGCATCTAAATCCATTTTTTATTTTATGAGTTGTTGTAGCCGAAAAGAAAAAGGGCTAGCAAGCTAGTTTTAAAGGTAATTCGATGCAGTCAGTGGACCTTGGTAGGAGCACTTCCAAACAATAATCCTGTTGTGAACAGCATAACTATTGGATGCCTTCTTTCGTATGACACATGAACTACTGGATTGGATTTGAGAACCAGATTTCTGTAAAGAGGATAGCCAGAAGAGGAAACTGCGGCTGACTTAATCCCCACCCTCCGTGTGCAGTGCATAGTGAAACGCGAGTGTTATATAAATTACCCCTACTCTCATTCGTTGCCACTAGCGCAAATTGTAAGTAGAATTGAGAAAGAATCATTCCTATAAATCGAAAAGGCCATCTGATCAAAGTAAATGATTTTAAGAAAATAAAAATTAAAAACAAAGTAATTGTTTTTGAGCGCTCAGGTTGTTAAATATATAATTTGCTTGTAGTTTACTTATTGTATATTGTTTGTTTAATCATAATACATAGTACTCGCAATTTTAATCTCACATTTAATTCTTGGCCGTAATCACTCGTAGCTTTACAGGGCGTTGTAACAGTTTATAGATTATTTGCTTTAATTTGTTTTGTTCATTAATTTTTACGGCAAGCACTCTTCTCTCCCCCGATATCTTTCCAGCTGTCGGTGGAGACGGAGACTGCTTGTATGGTTTATGATGACATTTTGTGGGCGCTGGAAGCCACGAAACCAAAGTTTGGAGCAAGTGAGACAAAAAGAGAGAAAGATAATATATAGTCTTATTTACGATAAACCCACAAAGGTCGGTCATATTTTCACTAACGAAGTTCATCTCTAAATTATTCCAAATCAATAACATTGGATTTTTAATTATATCAATTTGATTAAAGTCCATTAATATTGTTTATTTTAATGTTTCTTCTTGTATAAACCTGTCTCCGAATATCCTTAATAATCTAATTGCAGAATAAGAATTAAAGTATGAGAACATAATGAAGAACCCGGGTTATTAACAGAAATGTTCTCAGTTTCCCTTCGTTTGTAAAAGTACTAAATTTCTGTCTCCTTATCGTCAATAAAAGTGCGAGTTTTCGCTTTGTACCATCATTTGATAATGCAAATACTATTTCCAAGAATATATTATTCTAATAAAATAAAGTAATTAAGAAACAAGAATTTTAGGAATGATCCAAAAAATGGATCAAAAGATTTAGATCTTGGTCAATAATTAGTTTCTACATCAGGGACAACAAAATTTTTAACGGACCCTAAATCAAGTTTTCATATTTTTTACGGAATAAGCACATTATACTGAGTTAAGTGATAGTTTTGGTTTAGCTGCACTTTATGTAGTTTGAGATATGAGGCATACAAGAAAAATTTTGATTGAATTAAAAATACTGGATTTTTTGGATCAAGGGCCAAAAAATTTTTGAACGACCCTTAATTGAGTTTTCGTATTTTTTTTACAGAATAAGAACATCATACTGAGTTAAGTGATAGTTTGGGTTTGGCTACACTATATGTAGTTCTCGAGATATAAGGCGTACAAGAAAATGTTTGATTGAATTAAATATATTGGATTTTTTGGATAAGGGTCCACAGAATTTTTGAACGGCCCCTAAATTAAGTTTTCTTATTTTTATTACGGAATAGGCACATCATACTGAATTAAGTGATAGTTTGGGTTTGTGTACACTGCATGTAGTTCTACAGATATAAGGCGTACAAATAATTTTTAATTGAAAGAAATGTACAGGGTGTCCGAGAAGTCCTTCCCTGATTACAGAAATTGATAACTCGCTGAGGATACCATCACATCTGCAGTGTACCTGGATATGTTGCAGCTGTATGCTGTTCCTCAGCTGCTTCAGTATCGCCCCGATGTCGTTTTTCAGCAAGACGGTGCACCACCTCATTGGGGTTTGGACGGCCGTGCCTATCTCGATAGGACATTTCCTGGGCGATGGATTGGTCGTGATGGACCAACAGCTTGGCCTCCACGCTCTCCTGACACAACCCCATTAGACTTCTTTTTATGGGGTTATGTCAAGGATGAGGTCTACCGAACACGTGTACCAGATCTTGAAACCCTGCAGCAACGAATAACCACAGTCGTTGCATCGATCCCTCCAGTGATGTTGGGTAATGTGTGGATGGAAATTGAATATCGCCTAGATGTGCTACGTGCTACCAAGGGTGCTCATGTGGAAGTGTACTGATGTGACCAAAACTTTTATAGTTTGTAAACAATTCAACACCAGTTTCATATTTCTATCTTATTTCTAGCCTGAGTTATCAATTTCTGTAATCAGGGAAGGACTTCTCGGACACCCTGTATTTATTTATTTATTTATTTATTTATTTTTTATCAGGGGCCACAAAATTTTTTTGAACGGCACCTAAATCGAGTTTTCGCATTTCTTACGTTAAGTGGCAGTTAAGTGGTAGTTAAATGGTAGTTCTCGTTTAGCTACGTTTTATGCCTTATAACGAAATATTTTAGTTTGTATAATATTTACCTGTACCTCGGACATTTTCCTGTACCTCGGGCAGAAAGTGCTCGTACATATGCAATATACTTAGTAGAATGTTCGTTTTTAAATTAAAAAAAAGAAGAATGTCTTTAGGATATGTAAGAGATTATTATGGGATAGTTGTGGCGATGTACATGTTTAGTTGTTCGTCTAACTAGTGAATTTATGTATTCAATGGTATAAAGGAAAAGATATTTAAGTTATGTCCAGTAATAAAGGTGAGATTATAGATATTCAAAGGTGTAAGTTAATTTTTGCACGAAGAAAAGGTATTATCGCTTCGTAACTTATATTTTAACCAGTGAACCAGGTTTACGACTTCTTTCCATAGAGTCGTTGTAAAACTTTTTGGTGCCTTTCACGCCGGGACTTTCGTAAATTCAGTTCCCGAAGAAAGGAAAGTAGGGGTGAATTTATTTGGATACTGTACTTTATGAATACGAACTTAACCGTATTACGAAGCGGTAGGGTAATCATCAGAAAAATGGATAGCGTATTAGCGCAGCATGAATCAGATACAAGTAATCAAGGTGAAAATAGTGCAACACCAAGTGTATCATCCGAGGATCGACTTTTGTTAGCTCTTCAGCAGATGACCACCGACATGAAACAAACCATGGAACAGAAGCTCAATCAATTTAACACAACCATGGAACAGAAGTTCTATGAAGCTAACCAGACCATGGAACAGAAGTTCTATGAAGCTAACCAGACCATGGAACAGAAGATAGAACAGAAATTTAATGAAGCTAACCAGACCGTGGAACAGAAGATGGAATTAAAATTTAACGAAGCTAACAAGCTATATGAAGAGTTGAGCCGACGGATAGAACTAAAATCAGACGATACGAAACAAACAATCGTCCAGGTGATGAACGACATATCTTCACAGTTTGAAGAAAAGTTACAAAGGATATCTGATGAGTGTCAAGAAAAGCACAACCACCAAGATCAAGAAATCTGTACCATAAAGAAAGATTTAACAATAATAGAATCTTCTGTTAAACAACAAAAGATCCAGGTCAGCAACAACACCAATAACATAAGTGTCAATGCACAGTTGTTAGCTGCTCTCCAAGAAGAAATTAAAACGTTACAGGCTGGAAACAACGTTTACCATAATAACCCAGGTAGTGAACACTTTGAGTTTCCTCACTCACCGGAGAGGAATTTGCCTTCGTCGAGATCTGAGGAGGATATTATATTGGAAGAAAATTGTCCGAAGAACACTGATGAACGAAATATGGATGGTATCATGACACAGCACGTCTCGGGTCAGAATTACCACACAACAAGATCAAGGAATGAGAAAAGGAAGGTAAAATTAGGTGTTAAGATGAGCGAAATTAAAGCCATGAGTAAATTTAGTGGCAAGTGTAATGAAAATGCTACTTCTTTCTTAGAGAAATTCCAAGACGAATGCAATATAATGTCTATTGACAGATCACAGTATATGAAATTAATACCCCATGTATTACTCCCACCTTGCTCCTTATGGTTTAAGGCAATACGTGATCACATTAGTACATATGAGGAATTTAAAGCGGCATTGATCGCAAATTATGAAAACGACTTTTTGCTGGCAAATAGAGATGCCACTCTTAGAAATCAACACTTCAATCCTCGATTGCACAAATCTATTGTAGAGTTTGTTGTGAATGTCTATAACGAATTAAAAGTTGTCAATCCATTGCAATCAGAGTCAAGAATAATAGCATCGATTCGCAATTTGCTTCCATTTAAATTACAACAGATCTTATTTTCCACACAGTGTATGAGTTTTAGTCATTTATTAATGCTCGTTCAATGTTACGAAACCCAATACCATGCTATGAATCTAACACAATCAGGAATGGGTAAAAATAAGAATAATGCAGATCATTTGGTCCCTGTTCGGAATTTAAATATCCGAAACATGAATAATAATACCGAAACGAATCTAAGACGAGTATACTCTAGCAATCAAAATGAGCAAAATAGACAGAGTTATGCAGGGAATCCACCTAACCTAATTAATCGCAATAATTCTTATGTTAGACCATATAGTCTAAATAGGTTTAAAAATAGAAGAAATGTATGGAGAAATTCCAGAAACACAACGAACTATGGGGATAGAAATAATGGAAGGACAAGAGATGGCAATTCACGTCAAGATCCAGGTATTGAAGTAATTTCTGTACAGAACAATAATACAGGACATAATCATGACTGTGCTGTACAGTGTACGTTATTGGAACCATACCCGAGTATGAATTTAAACTAATTGCGGCTGATATGGTAGGGGTTAAACCCATGTCAGCTGTAGATTCTCATGAACCTTTATCTAAAAATTTTAGTGATAATTCTTATGAACATTTATCTTCCAATTTACATGTTCAGGCTAATAATGAAAGTGATCTTTCACATGACGTCACGGAAAATAATTATTCTGAAATAGCAATTAATAGGTGTCAGTATCAATTTATACCGGTTGTAAATCGTTGTTGGCTAGAAGATGATACTGTCAGTGATGGTTTTAATATTGAAGAAAATTTTGTATTTTTAAAATCATATAGTACCGCCAAAATACCTATTAAGGTCAATGGATTGAGTACCGAAGCTTTACTCGATACGGGAGCAAATGCCTCTCTATTATCGTATTCTTTGTGGACAGCAATTACTAATAATTATTCGAATCCTAAGCTACAAAAGGCTGAAAACCTTATTATAGTTGATTTTACCGGTAAACATAAAAAGAGAGTAGCAGGAATTACCCGTGTGTCAATATCTATTCAAGATTTCGAAATATCAATCCCAATTATAGTGATAAAGGATCTCAATGAGAAATTAATTATGGGCTTAGATTTACTATCCCAATTACGAGTCATGCTTGATTTTAAAAATCAAACGTTAACGATACCGGGTATACCTCAGAAGATTGTCCAGAAATTGCTCCCAAAATTAGACAATATTGCTTGTCAACGTAACAATCTGTTTCCTATAGTGAATAATGTTTCTATTAATGCAGAAGGTGATAAATTAAATGATCAACTAGTGGAAAATACACAAAATTTGATGAATGTAAATGATGATATATTATTTTCTGATCATGTTAAATCTCTTGAAAGCAGCCTTGATTTTGCTGATAATACCGTAATAGCAGACTTTAAGAACATTTTGTATAAACATAGAAAGGTCTTTTCGGAACGTCCTGGATGCTGCAAGGATTTTGTTTATTCTTTTAAAGTTAAAACTGATAAACCTATAGTAACCAAGCCCTATGTAATTCCATATAGATATAGAGAGAATGTACGTCAACAAATCGCAGATATGTTAAGAGATGGAATCATTAGGCCTTCGAGGAGCGTCCACCTTAATCCATTACATGTTGTTCCAAAGAAAAACGGTTCTCTACGTGTGGTATTAGATTTAAGACGCACTAACAGTCACATTGATCTGGAACAAGTGAGGTATCCTCCAGTAGAAGAAATACTAGCTTCTTTACAAGGAAACACTGTATTCGGAAATCTAGATCTAGTGATGGCGTATAATCAGGTCGAGTTACATGAAGATTCAAAACCATACACAGCATTTAGTTTTGAAGGTCATTTGTATGAATACAATCGTGTAGTCTTTGGGCTTATCAATGGTAGTGCAGCATTAGCATCCTGCTTGAACAAAGTTCTAGGTCAAGACTTGCGTAGCAACGTGATAACGTACGCTGATGATATCTTAATCATGGGGAAAAATCCACATGAATACCTGAAGTACTTAGACATAGTTTTAGACAGATTGGAAAGTTCAGGCCTTACTATCAATTTTCAGAAATCCAAATTTTTGCAGAATTCTATAGAATTTCTTGGATACCAAATTGATGCCTCCGGTTTACAATTTAGTCAATCTAAAGTTCAAGCCATAGAAGATCTGCCTGCTCCAGTAAATGTAAAACAGACACGACAAATATTAGGACTCTTCAATTGGTTTCGCAAAGCCATCCCGCGATTCGCTGAGATAGCCCAGCCTTTATTCATGATCATAAAGAAAGGTATACCATGGCAATGGGGTCCGATTCAAGAACACAGTTTTAATAAGTTGAAGGAGTGCGTAAAACGAAACATTCATTTGAACCACCCCAGATACGACGTTCCTTTCTATGTACAGTGTGACGGTTCTCAACTTGGAATCTCTGCAGTACTCTGGCAACCTAACCCAACTATTCAGGAACCAGCTGTTATACATTGCGCTAGCCGTACCCTTAAGAAAGCTGAAAAGGGATATACTACGACCGAAATTGAACTTTTGGCTATACGTTTTGCAATACAAAAATTCGCTCCATATACACTCTGTAAAGAAAAAATAGCGACACCTCAATTCTCAAGGAAACTTACACAGAAAACCATAGTTGCAGCCGGCTAGAAGAGGAATAAAAGGAAATTATGAGTGTGATAATTCATTTCCATTATCTGTGACACCTATGGTGTACAATGGCGCTTACTAATTATTTATGTATCAGTAATATTCTCTCCAAATGGCACCTGAGAGCGTCTCGTAAATTATTGGGGTGAGAATTCTGCATTGCATTTGTGATGTGTAAGCCCAGGTAATTAGCATTTTGTGATTGTTCTATGCTTTGTAATTGTTTGAACAGTGTCAAGTGGCAATATTGTTGTTTTGCAGTGTTGTTTTTGTATGAAATTGTTGCTACATGTGAACTGTAAACAAGTATGATTGGTAAGAAATGTGACTTGTCACGTGAACAAGACATACTTCTTGCTTTGCACAGCTAAGTTAAGGGAGATGGCTGGAATACTCAGAATTTACCATTCGACGGCAGAAAGAGTAATTCACAAGCTAAAATAGTATAAGAAATCATCCCTTCGTCAACAGTGTAATAGAAAAAAGAAAGCATCACCCAGAGCTGATTGCCAAATAAAATCAATGGCACTGCAGAATTAAGGAATGACTTCCCCAAAAAATAGTTTTGATCTTTGAACTGCAGTCAGTCGTACGACTGTATTGTCTTAACTGTATGAGGAGGATATTACGAAGAAGAAGAAAAAAACGTCTGGAAAGTCGAAACTAACAAAAATACTGAAGACTTCAACACGTACGTTTGTGAGGCGATATGCTACTTGGACTTATGACAAATGGAAGCATGTTGTTTTCTCCGTTAAAATGTTTAGAATAGTTGGAAACGATAGTGGTGTGAAGTTGTGGATACGAATGAGCGAGAAACTTGATACGGATTTTGTTTAAGAGATGCAAATGTTCAGTTACTGAGTGATGGTATGGGCTTGCTTCAGTGTCAAAGACTCAGAACAATTGATATATGTGAAGAGTCATTTGATGTACAAAAATGTCTTCAAATTCTGGTACGTAAAATTCTTCGAACAGCTAAAGATAACTTTCCTGAAGAAGATATGGACTACTTCATTTTCCAGGACGTAAATGTTTCATGTCAATGAACGAAAATCGTTAATACGTGGTGTAAGAATATGACTATTCAAAGACTCATGTGGCCTCCAAACTCACCTGACATGAATCCAATTGTAAAGTTTGGGTCGATATGAGCAAAAGGCTCAATAGACAACTATCTCGGATAGAATAGAACTCCCGGAACAGATAATCTGGGAGTGATTCCATGAAATCAAGGTTGCATTTTGCAATAGCCTTGTCACCAAAAGTCCCGACGATTCCCCTGCAAGTCCTAAAGCCCATGGTCCACATACGAAATCTAGTTTGATGTACCTCTCAATGTTCGTACACAATATGTCTTACTTTTAAGAAATTACGTTTTTTGTTTTGTAGTATTATTGTTGATTTTTCATACTTTTATGTATAATTCTTCCCACAGTCGTTTTTGCTGAAAACACACATAGCTACTAATATATACATATGAATTCATTATATGCATATAAAAAACCTTAAACTGCGGCGCAAGTATTAAGAATGAGCTGCTCATTAAGAATATGCATTGTAATATCATCAGCAATTCATGTAAAAACTCATATTGGTTAATGTATGTTGTGAAAACTATATCCAAGCGAGTGTCGCTATTTTTTCTTTACAGAGTGTATTAGCGGATGTCATTTTATAGTACTTACAGACCATAATTCATTGCGATACCTCAATAGCGTACAAGGATATAACAACAGATTACTTCGCTGGTCGTTAGATCTTCAAGCTTATGATTTCGAAGTACAACACATTAAAGGGGTAGATAATGGACCCGTGGATACCTTATCACGTCTGTTTCCTGGAGAAGAGCAACATATTTTGTCCATTAACGAATTTAAGATTTTACAGGATGAAATAGCTACCATTTCGATAGAAGATTTAAGAGAACATCAAATGAAGTATCATGAATATAAACAAATCATAGAACATTTATCTTCATGTGACGAGGGATGTAGTTGTCCCAAACACTGGAATTCCAGATTTAAATTAAATAACGGAATTTTACTCATTAAGGATTTTAAGTTCAAATCTAGAAACAAAATTTGTATTCCACCTACGTTAACAGCACGCATATTAAAGGCCTACCATGACGATTTCGGACATTTTGGATATGTAAAGGTATGTGCCTTGATTAATAAATCTTTTTACTGGAAAGGAATGCGAGCTCAGATCAAAAATTATATCAATGATTGTATTGAGTGTATGCAAATTAAGCATAATTATCAGGCTATACAAAAACCAATGCTCTCAATAACACCGGAGAGACCACATTCATTTCTATCAATTGATTTATATGGGCCGTTACCCCGAGCAGCTACTGGAGAAGTTTATTTGTTAACGACTATGGATATCTTTTCACGATATGTGGTAGCCTACCCCTTGCGCAAAGCAACCTCCGCTGCTATAGTGAATAAAATTCTGAACGTATATATTCCACATTGTGGCCCTATCGAGCATATATTATGCGATAACGGCTCGCAATTCAAAAGTGATGTGTTTCTCAAAGCCATGAATAAGGCCAACATTAAAGTTCATTTTGTGACTCCGTACCACCCAAGTAGCTCCGTGGTAGAAAATGTACATCGTAATTTCGGTATGTTGTTTCGGCACTTTTGTAAGGATAAACATGCTGAATGGATTAAGCACGTTAACCAAATTACGTACCTTCTGAACCATTCTATATCAGACACTTTAGGTGTGTCTCCTGCTAAGGTGCATAATGGTTCCGATTTAATTTTCCCTGTGGAACAACATTTTGATGTCAAATTAGGAGATTCGACAATTATAGATTCATCCAATTTAGTGAACATGGTGAAGATCCGAAGACATAACAAGTTTTTGAAACGCAATTCACAAGTAGAGTCCTCGCAAGAAGGAAAATATCGGATTAAGGTCAACGATTTAGTTTTTGTTAAACAACATCCACAGAGTAATATGTTGTTAAAGAAAATTTATAAATTTTGTGACATTTTCGCAGGTCCTTATTTATGTTTTAAGGAAATAAATCCTAAGGTTTTCGAGTTGTTAAACGCTAAAACGGGGACGTCAATTGGACTCCGCAATATAGATGAGTTAAAAGTTTGGAAACCTACCCCGTATACTAAGGAAAAATGGATGCGTCTAGTGAAAGAGTTAGTAGCACCTGACATCCTTGCTCAAATAAATAGGAATGAAAAACAATAATAATAATAATAAAAATGTATTTATATAATAACAAAAGGATGTCTCTTGTTCTGTAAAATGAATTTATTTACTTCCATTTGATTATTTAAACGTAGGTTATGTTTAATTTTTGATCTTTGTTCAATTACATTTTCTTTGATTTTTATTCTTTCTTGTTAATGTGAAGAATCATAATTCAATTTTATAATTAATCAAAGGCAAAGATTATTTATATTAGATTGATTTGTGTTGAAAACTTAATTGTCAAAAGATTATGTTAAGAATAAGATCCATTCTATAAAATCAATTATGCACTGACTATCTTGAATAAAATTCTTCTTTATTTATGACAGCTTAGAACTACGAGGTATACATTAAAATGTAACATCTAACCTATTTGTTATTCAATGCGCCCGAAAAGAAAAAAAAAAAAAATATTATTTGTAACATCACCGTTTGTAATAATGTTCGAAATTATTAATCTTCATAATTTGTATTTCACCCTCGTTTATTATATTTATAAACGACGATGTTTTTAATAATAAAGAATAAATATTAATGTAATAAGAAATAAATGATAATGAAATAAAAGATTTGTTATAAATGTATCTATGTGAATGATTATAAATAATATATATATGAGGGTTAATCAAAATGTAATGAAGATATATACGAGATATGATCAAAATATCAAGAACATATGTAATGTATGAACATTAATGTAACCGGACCAGTGGTTCTTGAATATAAAAGCCAAGCCTACTTATGACTTTTATATTCAGTCCATCTGTCGGGCGACATTTTCTATAACGAAATATTTTAGTTTGTATAATATTTACCTGTACCTCGGACATTTTCCTGTACCTCGGGCAGAAAGTGCTCGTACATATGCAATATACTTAGTAGAATGTTCGTTTTTAAATTAAAAAAAAGAAGAATGTCTTTAGGATATGTAAGAGATTATTATGGGATAGTTGTGGCGATGTACATGTTTAGTTGTTCGTCTAACTAGTGAATTTATGTATTCAATGGTATAAAGGAAAAGATATTTAAGTTATGTCCAGTAATAAAGGTGAGATTATAGATATTCAAAGGTGTAAGTTAATTTTTGCACGAAGAAAAGGTATTATCGCTTCGTAACTTATATTTTAACCAGTGAACCAGGTTTACGACTTCTTTCCATAGAGTCGTTGTAGCCTACAAGAAAATTTTTGCCTGAAATATATTGGATCTTTTGATCCGAAAATAAACGAAATGGATAGTATTAATCGTATAATTTTTAACCCGTTTCATATCTTCTGGAAGAAATTGGCAAGTAACACAGTAGAAATTTTGTGGAAAATTTCTACTTAGAAAAAAAATAAAAAGTTGCCATGTTTCCACTGAGTCAGGTTGCCCGTGGGTCCGTGCCTCAATAAATTTTGGTTTGGTCTCAAGTGGGCAAAATTCCAAAACAAATCGTACAATATTAAGTTGTCAGTTTTTTATGAAGAAAGCCCTAAAAGGAACTTCCTGTCCAAACTGAGCTGTTTTCACAATGAGTGCGTGAAATATTTCTCAGTTTTCCATTTTCTGGCACGTTTTGCTATGCGAAACTATATATGAATATCACACACCGCTAAAATCCGAACTTGTCAACAATCGTGTTAATATCATCCATATATTTGTTATGATTTGTTTTCCCTAATTTATATTTAATACGTGAATGAAAGGAAGAAAGAGAAGGGTTTTTACACCGACAAATAAAAAAAAGGAAAAGAAAAGGAAAAATGGATGCAACACGAGGGACGTGCTGCTTTCTTTCTTTCTTTTTTCTTGTTTTCTGAAGTGAAAGGACAATGCTTTAACTGGTAAGAAGACTTGAAGCTGAAAACCATTGGGTAAGGAATACAAGTCAAAGTATGTCTAATGTTGAATCTTCGTCTTCATATTCCAGACTGGAGGCTGAACTTGAACTAGAATGGGAAATAGAATGTTTTACTCACAAGGAAAACGATTCAAGTTGACACGAAATTGTGGACAAGTTTATGCGCAATCGAAGTGTTTTTGTGAAGAATGAATTCCCTTTGAGGGAAAAACCCTCGATCTCAAAATTTCCGGAGATGTAGAGAGGTAAAGGGAAAGTTGGTGCTCAGATATTTTGTGGATTTTCGCTATGTTACGAGTGAATATGTTTGAAAATTGCATTTAAACGTTAAGAAAGATGCACCAGAGCGAATAAAAGTGGTGTTGAATGTTGAGTTGAGTGGCTTAGCTTTTACCCGGAGCCGGAAATGAGGAATATCAAACGCCATTGATACGAATAACAAAATGTTATGATATTACTTGCTAATATGTATCATGTCTTTACTTCGTAGAAAATGAAAAAAGGTGATATGAAAAGGTATTAATTACATTGCCAGAAGAACAGAGACATTATTATGTGAATGAAAACACAAGGTCATATTCTGTGCAAAAGTGCTATAAGAAAAACAAGCTAAATGACATGAAACATAAACACATATTGTTGCTAACGTAAGTAAGACAGTGTGTAGTTGTGTGACATATATTAAAACGCAAAGTATGAATCAATAAGCAAAAGTATTATTTTCCACTTAAAAAACGAAAACTTGTATGCCTGGTATACTGTATATCACAAAGTTATTGCATGTAAACAACACTGGCGTCACAAATTAAAGCAGTTCCTCATATCGTCGTACGTAAGAACATACTGTACATTATGAAACGATAAGAAGTTGTAAACACTAGATCAAAAGAAGCACTCTGTACAATAAATGTCTGACAACAATGCTTTACGGCAATAAGCACGTAAGAGTCATTGTTTGTCCACACAGTCTCCACTCTGACAGCTAACACCGTCAAGGTCTTCAGAAAAGCACACTCCACTGAAGTTAAGGAAGGAATCATTGGTTGCGCTAATATTGTAGCCTGACTTTCACCATATGTACAGAATTATATTGCAGAAGACAGGAGCTTGCAAGTGATTAAGTACTAAAAAATGTAAATTAATTATGAAATAGTGATCCACAATTATTTCTATATTATCAAGAACGATCCGCACAAACACTTTCCACTGGCGCAAAAAATAAATATAATTGGGTTGGCATATCGCGGTGGTTCCAGGGGAAATAGTCATCAGCGTAACCACATTGTCGCCTCCACAGTTACAATAAGGAGGATGATCGTCATCATCTGCAGGAACCTTTCTATCCAAAATTTCCATAAGAAGTTGCTGCACATAGTCTTCACTTTGCCCTGACCAGCTGTCCAACAGAAGTATGGCTCTTCCTTCAATATGTTCGATGTAGCTCTCCATCCATTCTCTGACGTACGTTTTCATCATTTTACCAGACCTGCTGCAGGATACAAAACGTTTGGAGGATTATGTTTAGCAACTTGAGAGCCACTTGTGGACCAAACGTATTGCCAGTTGTCGCTTGTAGACATGTGTACAACGGACTCAATAAATGACCATCGAACGTGATCGCATGCATTATAGTGTATGTGTGTGTAGTTTTGTTGAAACTGTTCGCTCTAACAAACACTTTATTCTCACCAATATTGGACAATGTGCGTGTTAAAACGTATTCCATACAGAAGTCTGGCTGGTCCGCGTTTATGGCTCTATTGCAATTTGGTAGCTCCAGATTGACTTGTGATGTATGCGTTGTTTGCTCGTTGACGAATGTTCGCCTCGTGTGCTACACTTCTTGATATTACTTTACCTGACTTCATACGGAAAATTTGTTTTAGCTTCCTAATAAAGAATTCACTCACTTGAAATGATTGTAAGCCCATATTTCGTTCAGTTATTCGTCCCATTTTCTCAGATCATTGTCATGGACTGGCAAGTCATTCTTCCGGGAAGCCTTAAATAATTGGAACACATTCTTTTTCACATTTTTTTGTTTACACTTCGTTCGTTTCTCCCCGTTGCACGTATTTTATTATTCTGTAGACTTGACTCCTATGTTTAATTTTCGGATAAAATTTTATAATCGACTTAATTGTTCGTCGACTTTTATGCAAGTCCTTCACCTTCGATATACTGTAAAAATCACATACTTTCAAAAGCTCACGTTCTTCTACGTCATGTGGGTCACTACACGTATCACTGTCCTTTCATTAGTTTCACTCACTTCACTAATATCACTGTCAACATCAAGCGCTTCAACAGGTTCCACTGAAGTAGATGAATTTTCGACAATGTCTTCCAAAATTGTGAACAAATTTCGTACCACTTCCTCCTCCTCTATAGACGGTCTCGTTTCTAAAGTTAGTATGCTGTATTTCTTTACCACCAATTTCTACAATGCATTCACAATTATGACGGAATTTAGTACCATTTTCACCACAAAGAGTAGTTTTACTAACACGGGATGTACTTGCACCTGAACCCACAAAGTGGGGGTGATATATATATTTCCTGAAAGCTCGGGTCAAGGTAAGATCAAAATCAGTTACCAAAATTGGGGAGGTCTCATGCATTTCGCTTGGGGGCAGCACTTTACTCATTTTTATTACAATCTTCAAGCGTGTCTATAAAGTCAATTGCAACCCCAAAAAATCTGAAACGGTGACACAGATATGAAAACAGAAATACATGCCTTTCATCATTTCAAAAGTACAACGTATCAAAGTAAAATAAATTGTCCCAGGATCCCCCGCAGGGTCCCAGACGGGGTCCAATACAAAATTTTTAAATGGAAGGGGGGAGGGGGTCAACTTGCATATCGTATGAAAGTTGGTGTTAAATGAAAGAAGATAAATCAAATCCCGACTCTCTACGATAAGCCTGTGCAAAATAGCGGTGGGTCAATAAGAATAGAAAATAGCGCTCTCCAATAAGAAAGAGCGATTCTGGAAGTCACGTTTCCGAGAAAATTTCGAAAATCGATAATAAAGCAAGTAGGGAGGGTTTCGTGGTTCAAACCTCCTTCTTCAGCTATTATGATATAATTTGATCAGATGATCGGAGAAGAGAAAAAAAAAAATAAGAAAGCAATTGTGTATGGGGATGCCAGGAAATAGAGGGAGCGGCGAAAGATAGTACTTTCGTCTACAATATAAAAGTTGTTCCATTTTTCAAGTTGCATTGGTAGAGAGGGAATTCCGTAGCCTAGGTTAAATTTAATTCCAGGAAAGACAGGCGGATACTGGAGTACCTTTATTCCAAGAATTACAAGTAAGCGTATTTCCTCTTTCCTATATCGAAGGGAAAGTTCCTTTTCAAAATTCTATTGTTTTCTCTGTGGTTCATGAATAAATTCTTCGTCACCATGAATTTTTTGTAAAAGGAAGATTCACTAAAGTATGATTTCAAATTAGTGAAAGGTAAGATGGAGGTAATTTTTCTTGGTTGTGACATTGAACGTGAAGAAACTTTTCTCAGAAATGCAATGCTATGTTTGCTTTTATGCTTTTTATTATCATTATTATTATTATTTATTTATTTATTTATTTATTTATTTATTTTATTTATTTATTGAACAAATTCCCAGATACAGCATAATTGTGCCATTTTACACAGGGAAATGTCAACAAGCGGGAAAAAAAAAGAAAAATAATAAAAAATAAACAAGAGTAACATCTATAGTATTAACAAAGAGTGCACAAGTAATATTATTTGGCCAGCACTCGTTTTATTGCTCTTTCAAACACCGGGTAGCTCGAAAAAATGTCCACCTCACTAGTTAGATTATTATAATAGGTCAGTACTCGGTGAAAAAGAGACCTCTGTATAATTGTCAACCTAGGGCGTGCAAGATGGAATAGGTGGGTATTCCGGGTTTTGCGGGAAGGGACATGTAAGGATAGTTGTTGAATTAGGGTTTCTGATCTTAGGTTCCCATTAACAATCTTATGAAGAAACTTCAAATCAGAGTTGTTCCTGCGTACTTCCGGCGTCTGGATATTAAGATATCGCAAAATTTCCTCCTTAGGTAATATTCGAAGTGCGGGAACACGAAAACGTACTATTGCAATGAAGAAATTGAGAACAGACTCAAGTCTAGAGAGATGTGTAGGTGCAGCCATGGCCCATATGGGAGAGCAGTATTCGATCTTGGGTGCTATTAGAGTTTTATAGAATGTTGTTAATGATGCCACAGTACGCAGTTCAGTGAATCGGTAAAGAAGCCCCAGCATACGCATTGATTTCTTAACTATTGAGGAGATGTGATCAGAGAACGAAATTTTCGAATCAAAGATGACACCAAGATCATTATGACTGGCAGAATGTGTTATACGGGAGTCATTAATATGGTATTTGGAGGGAACAGGAGACTTTTTCAGAGTAATTGTAATACTGTTACATTTCTTACTGTTAAGTTTAAATTGCCACATTTCACACCAGTCTACAAAGTAATTTATGTCTTCCTGTAGGGCAATTGTGTCATGGAAACATGATATTTCTCTATATAATTTGCAATCTTCAGCAAAAAGCAAAAGGCCACTAGGATTAACTGATAGGTGAGAATAGAACCTATTATTATTATTATTATTATTATTTCTCATACATTTTCAATTCTCCGAAAGCTGCGAATCTTTTAATTCTTCTTTATCACATAGCTTACTTTCTTTATTTCTTTCTTCTAAACTTCCCAAAATTAGATGAGGGGAATGCAAGGCTGGCCTTCCTTGAGACTGTATTTTAATTGAAAGAAAAGTAGTTAAAAAAAAACAAACTAGTAAAACATTCTATATTTTTCGCTGCTCATGCGCTGGTTTGTTGACTTAGAATTCAGCGTCCTCTAAACAATGAATCTTCTTTTTGAATTTTTGTTTTATTATGGAAGATGGAACTTCGTATATTTTATACACTGAAACCTGTCTATGTTGACCACCATCGGTTCCATTGAAAAGTGGCCAACTTACAGAAAATAAGTGCGGTTGGTGTATTTTTAGAACCGGATTCCTAGTATTACCTGATTGTAAAATTGTAATAATCAATGGCACGGCACCTACTTTTATAATGTATATAATCATAATAATACACAGTACTAGGGAAAATAAGTATTTTATGGTGGTTTATTCTAGGCGTATTTATTTTATTCTTTTTTTTCGTACATATGCACATTCTAATTTTATAATTCTCGTATAGTATCGTCTGCCTCTTGTTAATGAGCTACAAATGTTTCCCTCAGAACAAAAGATGTTTTGAGAAAGTTTTAAGGGAATTCATATCTCAAAACCTTCGCTACCTTTCAGGTGCCAATAGTTGACAATTGAGATGGTTAGGTTTAACCTTTAGAATTTTCCGGAATTACTAAAGCTTTCCACTGATGAAAGGAACCGATATAGCTTAATGGTTTTACCAAAACAGACAGGGTAAACAAATACACACAACCATTTCCAGAAATCCTGTACGTGCTTTTTCTTATTCACATCTTCCTTCACCACCCCTTTACCAGGGCAGTCTTCTGGCCATTGACCTCCAAGAACAAATCGTGGGATTTTTTTTTTTTTTTTTTAATATATACTTCAGTCACAAATACAGAACATCTTCTTCTCATATGAGAATACGAAAGAGTTGGGACGTATTTTGCGTAGTCAAGATACGCAGGTAAATTTATCATTATCATCATAGGGTAAACATTGCTTCAATGCGGCCAACTTCCAAGATTGACAGGTGGCCAACTTACAGAGTAATAAGTAATGAATGTTTAATGGGAAAATGCAGGTTCAAGACAAACCAGGCCATGAGCAGGGGCCAATTTTGGCCAAGTTGACAGGTTTTACTGTACTTTTAAAAAAATAATTTATTGGAATGTATAAACTTGCAGAAATATAGAATTCAGAAATTTATCCGCCGGTTTGTACAGAAGAGGCATCTGGTTGGCATGTTTTATTCTTTTACTTCAGGAAAAGGAACTTCTTCAAAGTGGCCTGATACGTGCAAAGGAACTGCTTCTAAACTATTTCTTAATAAATGGAACAAGCTTCTTGTTCTTGTTGTATTAAACCATACTGAAAAAGGCGTTTAAACCATACTAATTGCATTCTTGTTCTTTCGTCTCCTCATTTTTAAGTTCTGAGAAATGTCGTCATAGGAACGAGAGAAGAGAAATATTTTCCTTATCATTTCTTCCTTATCTTTCCTATGTATAAAATAGAGAGAGGGCGAAAGAGAGAGAGAGATGGTGACACTTTCTAAGAAATTGCGTCCCTCTCTTCTGAAGCATTTAAACAGAAAAGAACAATTACATGTTCGCTTATTTTATGTCTATGTGTGTGAAATTCTGTTGAATTCATGCATGCACTTTTAGGGTATTGGGTCAGGAGATTATTTTTTCCCCTACCTTTTCGAATAAATTTTCCTATTTTTTCTTTACTGGCAGGGGGAGAATAGAGGTGGGAAGGGGCGACATAAAAATAATCGAAAATGGGAGGGAACAGAACCCCGAACTGCTTGCCCTTTCTCGTCTTCTTTCTCCCAGATATTCTCTGATCACTTCATTTCTTTGCTACTGTGCAGGTTGTATAAATTACTTTCAGTAGCATAGATCTTTTAGTAAACAGGCTTAATAATTACTACTAACAAATGTGTGGTTGTCTTTAACCTACCGTACTGATCTGTTATATGTACAAATTTTGCATAACAGATTGTACTCTACGTTACGGATGAAGTACCAAATTAAACTTGCACGACTGGAAAGAAAAATTACTCGTTTGGGTAACACTCTTGTTACTAATAAGCACAGACCGACAAAAACAGATTCAGACCCTCCCGTACAATTGTTTGTTAATCTTACTGATACTGACATACCAAAGAAATTTTATCAAATTTTTCGAATACCTAGGTAGACCTAAAATTCAGTGGCCTTCCGCTTTTCATCTCATTAGAAGAGATAATTTGTTCTGTTGAAAATGCTATTGACCTCCCACCCGATATTAGTTCCGCACAGTTTATTAGAAATGAATGTTTAGCGAATATCAACACATTCTTATACTCACACAGAAAAATAGGTCCGCATTCAAAATCAGGTTATGTACAAGGGCTTCTTACACAATTTAAAAAATTTCTTAACAAACATGAAATTTAGTGTTTAAAGGCTGACAAAGGAAATGAATATGTAATTATATCCAAATAGAGATATGCTTCCGGCATTTTAAAAATAGCTGAGAAATGCAATTTTGTTTCATATCCGTGCAATCCATTTCTACAGGTCATAAAAACAGTACAATAGATAATAATTGATTCTCCTCCGCTGTACGACTCTCAAAAGATAAGATGAAAATACATGCACCTGACCTTTCTATTATTTATGGTCTTCCGAAATTGCACAAGCCCGACATTCCCCTTCGTCCGATCATATCAGGCTTCAACCATCCAGCTTACTTACTATCCAAATGGTTATACAAAAAGCATAATGATTATAACAGTGGTTTCAAATATGTTGTAAAAAACCGTATTGACGTTAAACGACAGCTGTCATCACTTGCTAATGCTAATGCCATTTTGCTTGCATGCATAGTCGTTGTTGATATATACCCGTCCAGACACTTCGAACTTACTATCAAAGGTACACGCTCTTGACTATTACAAAATGGTACATTTGCCTATGAATCTCATTTTCTATTACAACTGCTGGAGGCCTCTTTAACAACCAATGTATTTCAATTTGAAAATCATTACTTTTCCCAGAATGATGGTGTAGCCATGGGAAATACACTACCTCTGATACTGTTCAATGTTGTTTTAAATAAGAGAAAAACGTCTATTTTAAAACAAGATACATTTAAATATATTCGATATTATCGTAATGCCGATGACATTTTATGAGTTGTACGTGATGAAAATACATTTTTACCAATATTTGAACAATTCAACAATCAGCATTCTAAGCTAAAGTTCACCCTCGAACGTGAATCTGATAACTGTCCTCCTCCTTAAGATTTACTGATTACTCTATCACATAATAAATTTATAGGAAAAGTATATCGAAAACCAACTGCAAGCACTACTTACATACATCCACCACTGTACAAGGCCAATATTTGGAAGAATTCCTTTCGTAGGGACATTACTAATTTGTAATCGTCCAAGTGATCTCAATGAAGAAATACTGTTTTTATATCAAATGGGACAAAAGAACGGTTAAAAGTTGTGCACCTTACAAAAATGGTTTAATCAAACACGTAAATCGGTGAAAGTCCCTAAAACAGTTATTCCCAAAAAAAGAAAAAAACTTAGATAGAAATTCCTTACTTTCTAGAATTATAGACAAAAACTCAACGTATTCTTGCAAAGCATAACATATCTGCTTCCAGCATCCCCCATAAAGTTTAGAGAAACATCTCATCGGATTTAAAAGTTAATTTGTTGATCCACTAAATAGGTCAGGTATTTACCGGGCTCAGTGTGAATGTGACAGCTTCATATGCAGGTCAAACCAGATGTAATATTAACACCCGAATCAAAAAATAATCAGACAATCAAAAAAGGCACAAGAAAGTATGTCATGATTGTCACTTCACCTAAAACATATTCATAATATAAAACAGGTTAATGTGATACGATTAAGAAAAAGAAGAAAAAAACGGGAGATTAAAGAATCATTCTTTATTCATAAATATAAACCAACTTTAAATTTGGATTCTGGCAATATTGATAAAATCTGGCTACCTACCTTGATGTATACTTTGGATCTTGCAATAGTGACGTAGCATGGGCACCACGCTTCTTTCAACTCAGCTCGTTCTTTCTTTCGTCTACTGTGGTGTGCTCGTTTTTAGTATCCATCTCTCAAGGTGTATTTATTTGGTGGTATATACTCTTTTCTCCATACCATAATTGTCTCATCCACTTTTATCCTTGTTATCTTACCACTGAAGACGAAACTAGCTTGTTCTACGATTTGGTTTTCCTACGGGAGTATATATTGGTAAATAACCGATTTTTTGTTAATTTGGATCATCCTCTCACGCGCCTACATAATTTTAATTTTAATTTTTAATTTTACTTCCACTAGCATTTACGTTTATACCTTGGACATTATAGTAAATGTTCTAACGAAAGAATGAATGAAGTGGTGGAATGAAGAAAGCAAGAGGAACGAGAACGGCAAAGGTGGAAGAAAGAAAGGAATGGGGAATAAAGGGATTCCTCAGAGAAAGGGAGAGATTCCTACGAAGTTTAGAAAAAGCCAATTATATGATTAAAAATCGGGAGAACAGAGGTTCAATTATACATTTCAAATAATTTGCATAAGTTTCAATTATATTTTGCTTTCAGTTGTTCTTCATTATAAAGAAAAGGACAGAGAAACCCCCAGGAAACTCATGCACATCATGATGTGAATAAAAAGTACATGGTGTCTCAAAAGTCCCCTGACATAGCAGTAGCGTAGCCAGGATGTGTGTTTGGGGGGGGGGGGCAAGTGCTGTTATAGGCACATATAGAAAAATTACAAACAAAAAAATATATAAACATAAAAATATATAAAAAATTACAAACATCAAAGTACCAAAGTACATTGTCGGACCTCTTTGGGGGGGGGCCCTCCGGGCCCCCCCTTCCCTACGCCACTGTGACATAGGGTAACTCTGTTGTTATCAGAGTTACAACAAAATGTAAGAGGGGAAACTGTCTCTAAATATGATGTTTTCAATCTAAAGTGAAGGAATCTTTTAAATCGGACGAACCGTTTGGGCTGTACACTCTATGCACCAATGTTAAATGAAAATTCAACGTTGCCATTTACCTAGACCCACAACTTAAGTGAATTAAGTTACTGTCTTTTACGCTAACGAGTCGATGGTCAGCCTCCATTTCAAATATGTCTCCATTCACTTTGTTTAATTTGAAGATATACTTTCAATCTGCACGTCAGATAGTTTCTAAAAAAAATATAGAGAGTTAACTAGAAGCTTCAGAAGATACTGTAAGAGAGGTTTTTTCTTAACTTTTTATTCAAAGATAGGTAAACGGTATAAACTATGCAGTTCCTGGTAATTGATGTGGATGAGAAGAGAGGTAGAATGAGACAAGGAAATGTACGCGGAAGAATTATTCTCAGAAAATATTTGACCTACTGAAAAGACGTTAAGGTTTCATATAAATAAAATTTTGACCCACGATAGATTAAAATGATATTGAAGACAAAAGTCTTTCTAACGTTGTGTCAATACACTCTTTGCAAGTGCCTTAAAAAAATAAAATAATAAAAAAAAAAATCATATGCATTATGCTTTAGGGCGAGGTTATAGTGAAATTTTCCTTTTTTCATCCTTCAGACTTCACTTTCCTGTAGAAACTGGAACAGAGATGGGTTGAATTACAGGAGAGGAATTCTCTTACTTTTTCTTCTTAAGGAACTTATTTTATTTTTTTAAGTAATTTTCTGGAACTGTACCAAAAAAAAAAGATATATTTTTTCTTTGATTGCAATGGTTGTTGAGACAGCTTTTCCTTAGAAAAATTATGTTATTTAGCGCTTTCGAAAATTTCAAACAAACCGAAAAGAAGGGGTAATTATTATTCTTTTCTCCTTTGATAGTTTTTCCTGGGGTTTAATTCCTGGCATGACAGCTTTTAAACGAAAAAGCTATTATATTTGTAAAAATATACTTCTCTCCTTTTTCTAAAAAAATATTTTTCCTCTATTTCCTTTGTTGCATTCTCGGAAAAGTTCTCTCGTTTCTGAAAATAATCTCGTTTATGAATTCAATGACCTCTGTTTTCATAAAGTGACAGGGGATCAGACTTGAGTTCTATTCTAATCGTGTTTCCTTTCGTATCAGTATTGTTTCTACTAATCTTCCAATTCAGTTTTCTTTAAAATGAGATAGAGTTAAAAAGAAGAGCATGGAAAACACTTTCCGAGAATCGAGACAAGACGGGAATTCGATTAAAAAAAAATACGAGATGTTGAATATTTCGAGCTTTGTACCAACAACAAACAAGCAACGAAAAGTATATGCGAGAAAGACTTCCTTTTGTACGGATAAATGTTTCTTCTTCTTTGATCTAATACCATGTCAAAGGTAGCGAATGTTTCTCTCTTTCTCCACTAGATATAGACTTTTCTCTCTTCTCGTTTCCTTAAATGGACTCCAGAAATTTCTGCAAAATTGAAACTAGCATCATTATTTTAGTTCCTTTGCTTCTTACCCTACAAATAAATTCATGCGTTTATAGAAAAATTGATAAAATAAAATAATGAATAAATAGGGATAGAAAAAAATTTTAAAATATCATCCAATCATTCCTAAACATTAGATTCTTTAGAAGGGGAGAAATTACAATAAATGAAAAGATATTTAAGAAACTTACCAATTGAACTGATTGGGAATTTCCCATAAATCATGACTGGGTTTCAAAACAGCATACTGCTGGCATATGTCAGCAATATGTGTATAATCTATTATCTTAAAATATATTATAATCGATCACAAACAATACAAATATTTTTGTTTAAAAGTATTTGCTAAAATTTTTCAAAACTGATAATGTTTTATTTCGAATTGGAAAGAGCAAGTCCTGCTCCAACAGTACAGAAATGAATGCCAGTTTGTTTTCGAAAGATGTATATAAATAAATATGCATTTTTCTCGGAAGGAAAAAGCAAGGAATGCACAATGTACAAAAATAAGAATCTAGCCGGAAAAAAAAAATCCGATTTGCACAATAAATGAGCCAGCATTAAACCAATTATGTAATTTGTACCCAATTGAAATGAAATGAAATGAAATCTTTAAGTTTTACGTCCCACGGTTATGCCGGTTAGGCTAAAGGAGACGGTGATAATGAGAGATGAGTGAAATGGTGGAATGAAGAAAGTGGGAGGAAACGGGAGAACCCCGAGAAAACCCACGAGCGCGGTGTTTGTCCACCACAAAGTTCACTTGGCGGGGGCTGGGATCGAACCCGGGACCCCAAGCACCAGAGGTGAACGCTCTACCACTGAGCCACCGCGCCCCCTTGTACCCAATTGAATACGTACTCTTATCGCCGGGTCTATAGTACCCTATAGTGCGACCAGACATCAGCCAGCATTAAACCAATTATGTAATTTGTACCCAATTGAATACGTACTCTTATCTCCGGGTCTATAGCACCCTATAGTGCGACCAGACCATACTTCCTTGTACTACTGGTGAATTTTGAATTGTGTTGAAACGTATATGTGAAGTTTTCTGTCAATAAGTTGACAAATGTTATGCGAAAATTTTATTGTATTACTATTCATTTATTATCCTACTGCATGTAAATAGAAACAGTGTGACAAAAATAAAAGAAAGCACAAATAGAATACAGATACAGTAATCCAAACAAGAATATTACATATGAATTTGAATATACATTTAAATAAGAATATACAGCTGCAAATAAAGAACAACAAGAACATAGCGATGTATACTTGCGTTAATGGATTACGCGATGAATATTATATAGGTCCTACATGGACAAATGAAATTAGTAGACTGAACGTGAGACATCAAATTTGTAATCTTTAAGTAATTAGACTCAAGGAACATCATCTAACCTAAGAAAAGGACAAATCTGGAAACCTATTTGTAAGCAACTCGTTATTACAGAAGAAATGAGATACTCAAGAACTAATATGAACGTGACCAAAGTAAGATCCTGAAAACGTGAATTGTAATATCTCAAGTCCACACGAATAGGATAAATGAACTTTACTGTAAACTATAGTGTTGCTCTTCACAGACGTAAAATGTTTGTATTTACTTGATGTTATGCCAAATAGGAAATATTACACAAATGTTGGGATTATAAAAAATACAATGAATACTGAATTCTTAGTCTAAATATAAAGTCATCACTATCGTTTCCAAGATTGCTGCTGCTACTATAATCATCTGATTCATAAGAATCCTTAATCAAACTCCAAACCTCATTGGGAAAACGCTTTTCCCTCTTGTAACGTTTGCAGCTCATAGACGAAATCGAAGGATCTGACGACCCGAGTAACAGGCAGAAAACGTCTTCCATGTTCGCCTGTGTTGTTTTCCTTGCATGACCAGATCTGAACCTCTTGAAGTCATTGTTTCTGGTTTCTTGGGCCTTTTCAGACAGTTATGCAATCGGAAGAATAGCATTTTCAATTATATTTGCCCCGTGCATTAGAATTTTATGTACATTTGCTGGCATGTAGAACCAGGGATACAATTGTAATAAAGTTTAGCAGAGTTGACACTGCATTTGCGAAAGGCATTTGTGTTGATAGGGACACCACTTGAAATTGCTTGTAAAATAACTGAAAACGGTTTACACTGAATACCGTTTACACCGTGAAAACTGAATACAATCTACAAATCGTATCCAGGCATGCAGCATAGATAGGCCAAAACGATAGTTTTAAAAGAATATTTAATAGTGCACATTATTTATTTCTGGCTGCGTGATTCTACTAACGGCTTCACTTCCACTTGCTTCCACCTTTCTGTACATTGTCCAGATACGTTTTGGGTCTTTCAACCTGTGACGTTGACAGACCAAATATACTAGTTGAACATTCGTACAAGACACACATTCAGAGGAAATCTTAATGGTTTATAAGCCAGTCACTACACGCTTTGAGCAATTTGTCTTTTCTTCTGGAACATTTCTTCACCGACTGCACGTGCATACCTCAGTATGTCTTCTGCAACATCTCTACTCCCGGTTTTCTGCAGACATAATTTGTAAGCGTACCTTTGGTCTTTATGTTGTTCTATAGCAAGTTAAGCAGCTCGAGTCGTGTCACCAAAGCCATCATCACTGGTGCGGATTCCTGCACCTGCAATGAAATATAATGAAAAGGGCAGTTAGGGGCAAATATTTATTTCGACAACTTAAAAGTGAACACTTCAGCAAAACAATTGTATAACATTCAAATTACATGTAACATTCGAATTATAACTCTACAAATAAACTTCGGTTTAGAGGTTTATTTCATGAGATACGAAGTCGATGTTTGTTGTAGACACAAAAGCTAATGGTTTTTATCATTCCACTTTGACAGTACTACTTAGGGGAGGAGGACGGGGAGATATTTAAAGTGACCTAAAATTAGCGACATTAGTGTCGAATCCATAGTTTTCGTAGTCGCTGAGACAAACAGTGACAATTCCGATGCCGTTTAAATTCAAATTCGCCCCTTTATGTCCAAAATGAAATGTATTCTCCCTGTGCGAAGAAAGGGTATTCTGCTAGTGTTGTTATAATTTACTGACTTTTTGAATTATAGTGAAACGAAAATTTATTTTTTGCGAATTTGTCCTGACGACTTCTGTTTCATTCCGCTTGGATTTTTTTTTTTTTTTTAGCACTTTCAGGATAGAGCAGAACTGTTAATTTTTATAATCATTCACTGCACTTTTTTTTCTTGTATGGCATCGAAGAAAGAAAGAATGAAGAATTCTTAAACGGAACAAAAATGTAAAGAAGAAATTACGACTTGTGGGTAAACTCACTGTTTCGAATATGAAGTTGTTCCTCTAAGGCCGTTTTAATTTTCTATTCTAAATCGGGTGGAACGAAGGAGGAGAATAAATATAATGCTGAATAATATCTTTGGTTATTGAGCAAATACAGTTAACTCTGGAACCCTCTTCTGCAGCATTCGTAACTGAGTTCAACGCTTCTTCAGCATTGTTTTCCGAAGGACTGGGAAGTAGTAAACTAAGATGGAAAAGAAATCAGATTGGGTTGGAATTTAGTTTAGCGTCTCAATACTGGAAAGAAAACATGTGATTTCGCTGCACAGAGAGGATTGAAGATAATTACTGTGGTAAAATTATTAAGCAAATCTTTCTTTAAAACTTTAAAAACATTTATAGGAACTGGTATCCATTTATGTTTTCACAGAAAGAATCATTAACTTCGAAGAATAAAGAAATATAAGCAATTCTTTTTTAAGTCTGTACAAAGAAAGATCTCCCACTTTTCTATACTTCTCATGCTCTGTTTCTCTACCTGCACATCGATTGTTACTTTCGAGAGGCGAAAGAAGAGAAGGAAGTATGGTGCCAGGCAAAAAGATGTTGCCAGTGCTCAAATTATCTTTTTTATTGAGAAAGTGTTTTTTCTTCTCTCTCTCTCTCTCTTTTAACGTTGAAACAGAGGGCGCGGCATTATATTTTGGAGAAGTGGATAGAATGTGCGAAATTGTAACATGTAAGAATCAAGGAAGAAGAAAGGAAGACAACTTCCATATAATATTTATTTATAAAAATTCAAAAATTTTAGAAATTAAGGACAGATTTTTCGCGAAACTGAAAATCGATTTTTGGACCAACCAAATTAACAGAAATATATATATTTGGGACGCAGAGTGCTCGTGCTCAAGTGTGATTATTAGTAAAATAAAAAAAGTCAAAACACAAGTACTGAAAATGCCGCGGCGTGGGAACAAATTTATAATGTTTCTGCAAAATGCAAAGAAATTTATATTTGTGCAACCGGCTGGCACAGACTTTTGAAAATTGTTCTGAGAGATACAATTCATATTTGTAATGAAAAATAAATAAATTTTGCTAAAGCGAAAATCGCATTTTTTATTTTCCCTTTTCAGTAGAAACGGAACGAAAGGGAGCCAAGAACTCCAATTCACGGAAACATAAATTAGAGAAAGGATAATTACTTAGACGTTACTCTCTTTTGTTGAAAAGAGTTTACATCAAGGAATATTACGACAAAATATGAAAGAACATGAAACCCACAGAAATTTATTTTCATGGAACTATACTATAGTATTCAAGCACTTCTTGATAACAGAAAATCTTCATGGACTTTTGTGTGAGAGATTAAAGATATTTCCCTGGCTACCACCTTGCGATACAAACCCTTTTTAGAGGAGAGACTTATAATTGGAATTAATTTTCTTTCTTTTCTTTTTCTTTCTTTTTTTTTTCTAAATTATTGACCGCTATAGAGGAAGAACGTATAGGGAGGGTGAGAAACAAGTAATCAAGATGTTTTCATGTTTGAAAACCAAAATAGTGATTCACAGGAGGAGGACGAAGTTGTTGGAATCAATTCAGCTTTAGAAGAAAAGTTTCCACAACCAAAATTGAAGGTGTCTCTAAGAAGGAAAGAGGAACCACATTAATAAAGAACAGGACTTTTAAAATTTATTTGAAGTTACATTGCCCTCCAGCAATACTTGCTTTGGAGATCCATGATGCCCTTCCCCAGTAATAATAGTTAATAAATTCTCATATGACATACAGGCTACAAAGACCACGCGAACATATGTTTGTTTGCGGAAGCTATGGAAAAAATCAAAGAAATTCTGGAGATCTCTTTGAGCTGAATAAAGTGATAAATCGTGAAAAAAATCTTGGAATGATTACATCGTAGAATCGAAACTTTGCTACTTTCCTGGGAGGGCGATACGACAAGGACGATTAAGAGGCGGTTGACGAGACAATATTTTTCTGCTCTTTGTTCTCACTAAATCTGTAATTGTCTTTTTTCAGAGTAAAATCTTTTGGCATCTGTCATTTGAAAAAAAAATTTAAAAAATAAAAAAATAAAAAAATCACCAATAACTTATCATGGTTCCTTCAGCTGTTTGGTTTACACTAAGTGATAAAATAATGCCGGAATAGCCGACTCAACAAATATTGAGTACTCTGATATATATATATATATATATATATGTCTTCTTTAAATAAACAAGATAACATATAGGGTTTTACGGACTAGTAGTCGTCACTTTAAGGTTGAAAAATGACTCTTTTGTCTCTTCTATGAGGATCGTAAATTTTTCGGAGCTGTACCATAGTTGGAAAGGCACAATAATCCTTCCTATACATGAGCCTGGAGTACAGTGTCGTCATAGGTAACTAAATTCCGTACTTCATTATAACTTTCACTAACTTTTGTTGTCTTTTCCTCTCTTTTTTAAACGTAAAATATAGTGCAAACAAAATAATATATACGAGGTTTGTCAGGAAAGTAATGAGACTGTTTCTCTATTTCAGGAACTACACACAGTAGGACAATGAAACCAATGGAGCTGATAGAGGCATTCCTTGGCTACAAGCAGCGAAAATTTGAAGTACCTACGGCGAACACAAGTGAGTATATAACATATTTTGTGAGGGTGTGTTAGTTGCTCGTCGGAGAGATGGCGAGTACAAAACTGGAACAACGCTACGCCATCAAATTTTGTGTGAAACTCAAGGACAATGCAGCAGAAACATTTAGAAAATGGGGACCACACAATGTCCCACGCACAAGTGTTTCGGTGGCATAAGGCATTTATAGACAGTAGAGAGGAAGTTGAAGATGAGGCACGTTCAGGAAGACCAAGCACGACACGAAACAATGAAAATGTTGCCAGAGTGAGAGATCTGGTAAGAACAGATCGGCGCTTAATGGTTAGGATGATTGCTGATGAATTGAACATTAATCGCCAAACAGTGTATGAAATTCTTACTCAAGATCTGGGAATGAGAAAAATGTGTGCGAAAATGGTGCCAAAAAAGTTGACAATTGAACAAAAGGAGAATCGCATGACTGTGTGTTGTGACCTCATCAACCGCATCGAAACTGATCCAAATATCTTCAAACATGTTGTGACAGGTGATGAGACATGAGTTTTCGAGTATGACCCTGAAACCAAAAGACAAAGTGCTGAGTGGCACACAAGCAACTCACCACGACCGAAGAAGGCCAGGAAAAGCAAATCAAAAATCAAGGTCATGTTGATTTGCTTCTTTGATCATCAAGGCGTGATCCATAAGGAATTTGTTCCTCAAGGACAAACATTGAATCAACGATTTTACATCCAGGTCCTTGAAAGACTGAGGAATCGGGTCATTCGTGTCCGCCCTGACATGTCCCAATCATGGATCCTCCATCACGACAATGCGCCGTTTCACACTGCTCTCTCCGTTAATGAGTATCTTGCGAATAAGGGCATTCCTGTTTTGCCACAACCCTCCTATTCCCCAGATCTCAGTCCCTGTGACTTCTTCCTATTCCCCAAAATCAAAAATGCTGTTCGAGAAAACATTGAAAGGGTGGTGACACAGGAACTTCGAAGGGTGTCACTTGAGGACTTCCAGCAATGCTTCCGCGAGTGGGAGCAAGGTCTGCTTCGGTGTGTGGCTTCCCAAGGGAACTACTTCGAAGGTGACTATGTGGTTTTGTAATGCATTGTAAATAAACATGTTTTACAAACACAGTCTCATTACTTTCCTGACAGATCTCGTACATATATATATATAATTCCTTGAAATCCACCACAAAATAGAAAAACATAAACAGTAAAAGCAAAATACGCATAAAAATAAATGAAATACTCAACAATAACAATAGAATAGATTGAAATGTAAAAGATAAGAGCAAAATGCTAAAAGCGGTTAATAATATGTAGTGTATCGTTCAAATAAGACACGGACATAGGTATATTGTTTAATGATCGTGTATTTTCGGTATTAGAAGTAGCAGGGGGAGGGGAGGGGATGGGATGGAGGCAGGTTTGATGCACGAACAAGATGAGGATTTCTTCGAATAACAACACGTCGTTTGTACAGTTTAAATAAAAGAAATAGAGCCAATAGAAGTAAAACGATCTCAATAATGTGGACTACAATCCATAAGACATCCTGATCCAAAGAAATCTTTTCGGCTTTTACACTAGGAAAGCAAAGTGCACACAAGAACAACCCCTGACGATGTAATAAGTAACCAATATCAATAGACAAAATAACATTCCATCCAATAAGAAAAATCGGTATAAAATTTTCTCTATAATATATAGGATTATAAGGCACAACAGGAGCCACAGAAAACTGGAATTGTTTAAAGTTCAATAAATTAGAGGAGTTAAAAATTTCATGAGACTTAAATCGTTGATTTAAATGAATAAAATTATTAGAAGCGAGAAATGCAAGGAACAAATGAATAACTGTTGGGGAAACAGCATGCGGTTGAAAACACGGAAATACAGCTTTAGCAAAAAGGTGGGTATTTACTTTTAAAAGCATGTTGCAGATTAGCGAAATCAAAAAAGAATCAAATCTTGCTTTTTCTGAAATGTCCATTAGAGTAGTGTTATCACCAGCAATTAATTGCAAAGTAGAAGGTAAGAACGTACGTGTGAGGTTTTAATTCCAAAAGCTGAGAATGCGTACTGTCTTGACATACATAAAAACACGTAAAAATGATGTCATGAACTGTAGTTCAAAAAAAAAAAAAAATAAAATAAAAATAAAAATAAAAATAAAAAATAAAAAAAATAAAAAATAAAAAAAAAAAAATACAACGTGCTAACTGTGATGATGCAACTATATGGAAAGGAATTTTGCACAAGTTAGGAACTTGAAGATTGCAATAAAGTAAATTTGAATCAACTAAAGGTAGGGCCAATACTTTTGATTGAAACACGACATAGATTGATTCCAAGTTAATAGAGCAAGTTTGATTGTGGTAGAGAAAAGGTATCACTTTAACAGAATACAACTTAAACAAAATATCACGTTCTCTAAAAGGTACTTTAAGTTGAGCATAAATGTATCCAGTAATTGTACAAGATAATAGTTTCACAGTGTAATATTCATCAATAACAGATGACCGTATAGCAAGTATCATTCGGTGAGTAGACAAAGATTTCTAGTAAATGTAACTGGGCTTCCAATACATCGTAGAGAACTAAAGTTGGATCTAATTTTCCCAAACGGCAACTTTTAATAGCTGTTTCATATTTTTTCAGATCTACCATCTTTAAAATATGCATAGTTGACTGATATATCTCGGCTAAAATCGAAAGAAGTTGAAGTTAATTGCTGTCAGAAAGGCTTTGCAATGATTTAGCTAGAATTTTAGATTGTCTAATAGCGTCTTCGAAAATACTTCCGTCTTGAAAATTTTGGTCTAATTTTGATAGAAAATTTAGCAGAAGGATTTAGGGATGAGAATTTAGGAGTTCAGCAGAAGCATTATCAATATAAATCGAATTACGTATTAATTGCTGACAAAGCTGTAAAACAGTTTCTTCCAATTTATCTTGTTTTTTCTGATAGGATGATAGTTGACCTTGCGTAGCTATACCACAACAATAGGAGAAAAAATTTCTACAAATCCTAATAAAGCACGTTTAGAACGGGAACCTTCCTTATGCCTATACGGTTCGTTAATAGTCAACAAGTTATTTGCTAGGTGAGAATGTAGGGCATGCAATGATGAGCCTAAACTACATATCTGAATCGGATAAGAAGAATTATCGGCACAATGTAAATCTTTAAACATAGATGAAGCAGGAATAGCCTGCGGAAATTCAAAACTTACATTAGAAAAATAGCGGGATTGAGTGTTGATAAAGAACTTGCCCATGCAGTTCGTTAAAATAGAATCCACTAGATACGGACACTTCTACGTTTGATGAAATATATGCTATAAAGAAGCACAGAATCATCTGAAAGTATAATACAAAAGACAGGAATAAAAATAAGAAAACTATTCACCTTAAATTACAACAATAATACACTTTTATATATTCATAATAATAATAAAACAAACAAACGAAATATCTACTATGCTTTCTCTTAAATAAAATTATTCAAGTTCGTTAGTGAAATATAAAATACACCAGTTTAGAAAAAATCTTGAAAATAATATTTATCTTTTCCGATAAACTTACATATATGTCTCAATTTTTTAACACACACACACACAAACACACACACACACACACAAAAAAAATCGGTCAAATTCAATTTATTTTTCTCCAAAACATTACGCACTGTTGATAAAGCAATCTTCACGGTTTCAGTTTTGTCAAAATGAAATGCGCCTGTTCTTAAATATGGTATACTCAAAGTTCTACAACTGTTTTCAATAGCTTGCTGACAACAGTTAACTTAACGTTGACGTAAAATACGCTTATTGTTATCCCCTGGCGCACACGTGAAGAAAATAATGTCTGCAGGCAAATTGAAACCAGGAGAAATTTTAAGTTCACCAGATTTCAGAAAATCCAGTAAAAAAAAAAAAAAAAAAAAAAAAAAACCTTCTCGTAATTGTGGCCCGACAGCAGAATGCAAAGCACCGCCCACTCCTGAAAGAGGTGTTAGCGTTTCATTTGCAGCATTAACGACTGCACCGCACTTCAGTGTGGCAATATTACCATAGTAAATACTAATTTTGTCGTTAATCGCCTCATTATAATTATACAACGGTTTTTTAACTGAAAATTTATGTTTCATTTGAGTAATAGTACGTAACTTTAACACATCTATCACAGCAAAACATTCAGTAGTTGGTTGAGAATCCATTGTTAGCGCAGCATGATAAGATTCGTTCCTTCGTTGAACTTCTGAGCCAGGATCAAGAATACTTGCACGCAACTCTTCTTCATCCTCTTCGTTCGGTATAACATCTGGATAATAAGATAATTAACTTTGCATAATTTGCCCTCCTACGAGAATACTGCCACCTTCATTGAAATTGTGAATAGGTCTTCTCGGGCTAGCAGCCAGGTAAATACTGTTATATTTTGCGACGTTTCGAGGGCTGACATCGTCCTCATCTTCAAGCGAATATGATGGTGCAATGGAGTGTATTGTATATATATATTCATGTATGTACGATTGGACTCTTCTGATTGGTAGTTGAAATGGCGGCTTCTGATTAGTGCTTGGAATGGCGGGATATGATTGGTGTCCATGTTTTACTCAGTTGGAATCCTGTGTCTCTGTTAAGGTTCGTTTTTTCTTGTGTGATTGCAACGGCTTCTTTTATCCTCCTGTCCCAAACTCTTGAGCATTTTGCTATTATTTCGGCATCTGCGAACAACATCTTATGTTGCTCTTTGATGCTATGTTCAGCCAGTCCGGATTTTTCTGGTTGGTTTAGCCTGATGTAACTGTTGTGTTCTTTGCATCTGGCTTCAATGGTTCGTCCTGTTTGTCCGATATATGACTTACCACATTCACATGGAATGCGGTAAACTCCAGGAGTTCGGAGGCCCAAGTCGTCTTTGGTTGATCGTATTAAGTTCTTTATTTTTGCTGGAGGCTTGTGTATTGTCCTGATGTTGTACCTGGCAAATAGTCTGCTGAGCTTTCCAGAAGTGTTCCCGGTGTATCGGAGGTTCAGCAAACTATTTGCCAGGTACAACATCAGGATAATACACAAACCCCCAGCAAAAATAAAAAAACTTAATACGATCAACCAAAGACGACCTGGGCTTCTGAACTCCTGGAGTTTACAGCATTCCATGTGAATGTGATAAGTCATATATTGGACAAACAGGACGAACCATTGAAGCCAGATGCAAAGAACACAACAGTTACATCAGGCTAAACCAACCAGAAAAATCCGGACTGGCTGAACATAGCATCAAACAGCAACATAAGATGTTGTTCACAGATGCCGAAATAATAGCAAAATGCTCAAGAGTTTGGGACAGGAGGATAAAAGAAGCCGTTGCAATCACACAACAAAAAACGAACCTTAACAGAGACACAGGATTCCAACTGAGTAAAACATGGACACCAATCATATCCCGCCATTTCAAGCACCAATCAGAAGCCGCCATTTCAACTACCAATCAGAAGAGTCCAATCGTACATACATGAGTATATATATTCCATACACTCCATTGCACCATCATATTTGCCTGAAGATGAGGACGATGTCAGCCCTCGAAACGTCGCAAGATATAACAGTATTTACCAGGCTGCTAGCCCGAGAAGACCTGTTCACAATACGTCGCCAGGAAAGCTTCAATAGATACTTTTCATTGAAATTATTGAAAAATGATGGAGTATTGTCAATGTTAAATCACCAATGAAAGGACTTATTGTTCAAGGAATTTCTTATTGTTCAAATTTTATGCAAGGAATATGAGCAAGAATTTTTAAAAGTACAAAATGAAAGAACAGTGGCAGGGAAGTAACATCAAAGAACTCCAGAGTAGAGAAATGTTAAATGTCTTAAATTTATGTTCGAATGGTCATACTGCAGAAACTCTAATTCGTTTGGTGTTAAATGTATCGAACAATTGTCTACTAAGTAACTATTGTAGGATAAGATCAGATACATTAACGATAGAATGGATTCAGCAGAAACAAAAAAGAAGGAAAATACAAACATTCAATTAGAAATTATACTAAACTTTTTTGTATTCTTAGTAGATTGATATAATCTCCGATATTTCGGACAGTTAACCAAGTGTCTATTTTCAAGATCACAACAACTTATAGCATATTATGCAGCGAGATATTCACATCCTGTTTGCTTTAAAACTAGTGGAAATTCACCAGTTTATATATTATTCCATCTTACATATTGTAAAGGGATCTGTGTGTTGGTGCTGGTGCCCACATTAAAGACTGTTAGTAATCGAACTATAACTGAATGATTGATTTTGTGTATAACATATTTTTTTAGCGAACAATGATGGTGGTGCGCCTATTTTTGTCCATGCTGTTTGTGTTTTGTGAGATTTAGTGTATTTTGGGAAAGGACAGATACCTTTGCATTATTATTATGTGTTTATGTTGCGGCGCAAGAAACAAGAAAGATGTGGACCAGTGGCGGCTCGTGCTACTTATACTTAGGAGGGCTGCATAAATAAAACACCTTATTTAGAAATTAATTCCATACGATGGTCCTTCCTTGTAGTAAATTTTTCGATAACTCTATCATTGAAATTAGCGATCTTTTCAACTATTTCCTTTTTTATTGATAACATGGCAAGCATCTTTAACCATTCTTCTCCCATTGTATTTCTTAGAAAAGTTTTCACTCTTTTAAGGGTAGAAGAGCATCATTCAGGTTCACTTGTAGTTAGGAGCAAAGTTATGAATATTTTCGAAAGTTTTAGCACTTCAGAAAAAGTGGAAGCAAGACTATTGCTTATAACATACTGAAGGAATTTCACAGCACTACCAAGTTTGCTGATCTCTTCTCTTGCACAAACTACACTAAGTTCAGTGTGAAGTTCGTCTTTATCAAAAACAGGAGAGCTCTGTTCATTTACTGAAGATTCGGGAAAGGAAGCATTAAATTGATCAAAATTACAGTTCTGCAGAAGTAAAGATATAGATAAGAGGTCTGTAAAATGGAAGCACAAGATTACTTAGTTTAAAATAACTTCACACTTCTTTGGCTGCGTGTGCTCTTGACTGTGTATTTGAAAGAATTGTCTTTTGGGTTTGATTTTACGTTTCGGTATCAACTAGTTCAATTGATTCCCTGATTTTATTAATTTCAGTGGTGACGGCAGATAAATATGACTGAACTTTTGCTGCATTTATATAATGACTATGTAAGTTGGTTATATAGAATATTTAGAGTGGCGTAACTAAGTGAAAAAAAAAAAATAACCAGGAACAAAATTCTTCATTCAATAAGGATTAGGGTGTATCTCTCTCACTACAAGGCAGATGCTTCATTCATTGTTGTAGTGCTTGATGTCTCGGATTCTGAAAAAATTTGGAAGCATTCTTTTATTTCTTCCTGCTTTCCATACACCACATTAAGTCTTAGATTTAAAATTTCATCTGGTTGGTCCACCACTGGCTATCCGCTTTGCAAAACAGATCTAATACTGCTGTTCTGTTATGAGAGCGATAAAAAACCGGGATAAAAGAAAGATTAGAAAAGAATATTCTGGCTTTAGTGTTTTGTCTGGTGGCTTTTTCCATTACTAAATTTAATTGATGAGCAAAACAGTGCACAAAATAAGCATTAGGAAACATCTCTCTCACTTTGGCCTCGACTCCATTTATAGCCCCACTCACCACAGGTGCGACATCATAGCTTTGGCCAATAAGAAGGCCACTCATAAGGAAGAAACACACCACTCTAAAATAACTGAAAAAGAAACTAATTGTATAGTTTCATATTTCATCGATTTTTCCCTTGTCTTTTGGAAACACTGATACAGAAGATAAAAATCACAAGTAACACCAGATCACTTGCACGACATCACGCAAATACTGAAAGAATTAAAGAATTAAATATAATCACATTTTTAAAGAATTAAATATAATCGCATTTTGAAAGAATTAAATATAATCGAATATTGAACAGAATAAATCAGTTGCCTACTAGAAACACCCCGGCAGCAGACAAACAAACCCCAAACAACATAAGTATACTCAGCATTGCTAATCAAAGAAAGGGGATTATGCCTCTCGAAGCTAAAATCAGAAACTAAAGTTTTGTATAGGATTGGCCAGGGGATATTTCCCTAGAGTTGGCAAGCCTGAATATACGTACTCATCGCTGATCAGAGCAGACGAACACAAAATGAGAAGAGTGCGCTTGCGCAAACTGTCAACCATCCGAAAGGACTGCATGTAAAACAGTCCACATATTACCAGTAAAGACATGCTATAAAGAGGAGGAAGTGGAATAAGAGCATCGTAAGAAAGGCCAGGCGAGATTGTACTGACAGTCCAAGGGGTGAAGTGGAACAACAAATTTGCTTCAAGGAGGTGAAAAATTGAAAAACAAAACGCGCGTAAAAAAGGCATAAATATAAAGATTTATTATTAAGTCTCGAATTGGAAATATGGAATTACGTTGGGGGGGCTGCAGTCCTGCAACCTTCCCCCACGGGCCGCCGCTGATGTGGACTAATGCTCTAAAGAATCAGCGTCCGACTGTCCTATGTTTTACTGATTCAGCACCTTGTAATTGTGATATAATTTATGTAACTGTTTTTCTTGTGTTTTGAAATAAATGTTTGAGAGACTCCTTTCCTAACTCCTCCCACTATCTCATACCACACCTCCCATGATGTCTAGGACTCGCTACTTGGCTCACTTGTAATAGTCGGCGAGCCCTGGGCCCGACGTTAAATAGGACCGAAGACTTCCGCTTTGGGAGTTGGATTGGGTGTCGGACTGGCAGTTGGAGTTGCAGTTGGCCAGTGGTCGAGATTCTGATGCACAAGGGAGAACTTCTAGTTATAACGGTTCGAGACCAGCAGACGACAAGGTCCCTTGAGAGAGGAAGGAGCCAAGTCTTTGGATATGTGACCCGATCTTCGAGGAGTGACAGCTCTACACCCAGACGTCGTAATGAAGGTATTCCTATCATACACCTAATTTCCTTCCAAACCCAGTCTCTCTTCTAGAAAATCATTTCGCTAAATTCATTACTGTTTACCCATGCCTTTATCCCAGAGGACAGCCGTCCGATTCCAGTAGTCAATCATCTCGGGCTAGATCCCCCGCTTATTTCTACTGACGGCTAGTGGTATAGGAACGAGATATAGCCGATTCTCCTGTATTTTCACCTTAATCTTACACACCCTCTTCAATATCAATTTAGATATTATTTTTGTCCAAGGCACTTGATCGTATTAATATTTTCTAGATGATATTAATACGCTCAAATATCTGGAAGATAGAAAAAACGAAAGTGCACTTATCACGATCATATATACAGAATTTCGTGCAGGAAAATTTAGGAGTGTGTTGCCCACGATATAAAGATTTTTCTTTTTTTTTAATACGCTGCTCCGTAAATACACATTACTTCGTATACAAATTGATGAATTTCCACTGATGTTGAAGCAAATAGCATGAGAAATTTTACTGCATAATATATTGCCGAAACTGTAACCAGATTAGTGTAATTAAAAGTGGTTGCTTGGGTCATATTTCGCTTCTAGTTATGCATATTATCGAAGCCGTTGTGTCCTCGAAAATAGATACTCTTTGAACTATCCGAAATATTGTAGACTATCTGAGTCTACCGCGAATATAAAGAAGGTTAATATAATATCTAATTTGAAAAATGGTTTCCAATACATTCTATTAGTCAGCATTGAATTAGGTGTTACTTCTATGACTATTAACACTCTACATATATCAGGCACGTTCATATGTATTTACAGCAAAATTTTCGTATCAGTATAACTGTATGTAACATTTGTCACCATGTATGTAGGTGTATTATTCAATATTTCAGTAGTGTTTGATAAGTATAAATTTAGATTTAAATATGTCAAACTAACTTATTAAAACCTTTATTATGGTATCAACTGGATAATAATCTCGTTGTTATTCACTGTGAGAGCAAATATTTTTACCTGTGTCGCGCGTCTTGTGCTATTTTTCCCACAATATTTCTCAAACTTTACAGTTTGCTTATCCATCTAGTCATTCTTTATATTGCTTGTTGAATTGCTTAATTCATGATTTTTTTCCCTTTTCTACTCTCTCTCGATATATATATATATATATATATATATATATATATATATATATATATATATATATATATATATATATATACTAGCCTTTGGCTAGCTGGGGGCTCCGCCCCCAGTCCCACAAATTTGCTCGGCCTACGGCCTCGCGTTTCTTATCTCTTGGCATTTGCATCAACATTGAATTTCGTGAACTTGCTCTTCATATTTCCTGAATCTGCCCATCCAGGGGCTTCGCCCCCACGCACTGTCTTTGCTCGGCCTACGGCCTCGCACCCCTTGAACTCACAATTCTATTGTTTCTTTCCTATTTCAACTATATAAAGATAAGATTATGTATCGCAAGAAAACGCCATTCAAATAAGATGGAAATTTCTTCATCCCCCTTTAGAAACCTTAAAAATTAAAAATATGCGCTTTTGGCAATTTTCCTATCCAGTAGTCCTGAAAGGCTACAATCATGCCAATTTTCACCATTGTAATCTTGCCGGAAATGAATAAACATTTTGGGGTGTAGAAGACGTCCCATATAAATAACTTGGAAAAGAGTTTTCAGTTCCCCATAAAACAATTCTATGGCTGGAAATTTTTATTTCCAATAATTTACTAGGCAACGCTAACGAAAACGTACAAGCATACAGAATTTCAAGTTTTTATTCCAATTCCAAGTACCTAAAACATGAGATTATAGGTCCAAAAAAAAAAGGCCCATTTAAATAACATGGAGAATTTTTTCATCCCCTCTTTAGATCTTCTAAAAGTTAAAAATATTCACTTTTGGCAATTTTTCTGTGGGTTTGCCTCAAAAAGCTACAATCATGCCAAACTTAATCATTGTAGCTCTACAGGAAGTGCTCAATAATTTGTAGGTGTAAAAGGTGTTCCATATAAATAACATGGGAAAGATTTTTCAGTTTCCTACAAAACCACTCTAAAGTTGGATTATTATTTTTACTGATTTACTTAAGTAGTGATAATGAAAGCGTACAAGCATACGGAATTTCAAGTTTTTATTCCAATTATAAATACCTAAAACATGAGATTATAAGTAAAAAAAAAAAAAAAAAAAAAGGCCCAATTAAATAGCATGGGGCAATTTTTCATCCCCTCTTTAGACCCCTTAAGAATTAAAAATATTCACTTTTGACAGTCTCCCTGTGGGTTAGTTCCGGAAAGCTACAATCATGCCACATTTAATCATTGTAGCCCTACAGGAAGTGCTCAATGTCAGCTCATGTAGTTTTATATATAGTAAAAGAAAAGAAATATATATATATATAACACGAATTAATCAACTCAACAAGTAATCCGGAAAATAAGACTAGACAGATAAGCAAACGTTGAAGTTTGCGAAATATTGTAGGAAAAAAATACCCCAAGACGCACGACACAGGTAAAAATATCTGCTTTCCTTTATATAAATAGTGCGTTAAAAGCATTCATTAGTGTATAATTTCTGTAATTAATTGGAATATTTCGGCTGCTTCCCGAACTTTAGAATATTTTTTCACTTTTATGTTAATGATATTTGTTTATTTTAAAATACTTAGATTTTTAACGTATAAAATTTAAAATATTGTAAAAAAAATACTGCACAATAAAACACATAATTACTTCAAGAAAAAAATACCATATTTTAAGAAAAAAAATCATATTAGTGTCAGAGTTACAATAAAAGGATGGCAGGTAACAGGTGTGATAATTTCATTGGCCAGGGCTGTTGTGATTTTACTACACTTCAATCTCCCGTCTAACTTTGTAAAAGACATCTGTTCTGCAATCAATAAGCGAATTTTGAATTTTATTGACGTAACTCCTTTGATACCAAGTTTCTTAGATCTACATTTAAATATGATGTATTATAAACAGAATCAAAGCAAATTTTACATTTAATGCTAAGCAAAATGTTGTAGTTACCGACATTTGCTTACGATCTTTTTTTTCTAGGAGGATCTACAGGTAGTGTTATTATATGCCGAAATATTCCAGACAGATAATTTACGTACCTTTCGAATAGCTAGCTTGCAAGCAAAAAACGGATTATTTTTATTTCATGAAGATTGTTTGATCGGTTTCAAAGATAAAAGTTTAGTGTCCCCATAATGAAACTCTAAAGAAGCCGCCAAGTTAAGTTTTCGAAAGTTGGGACTAAGATAAATCTATTGCTTGTACTCGAAGAAGTTTTACAAAATTTCATGATCCTAAGTTCTCTTTTAACTTGAAATTTTGTTGCTACAAATAAAGCGCCTCAAAACTCTGCTGGAGTAATTTGCGGTACTTGAGTCTTAGCTAAATCGCTTTCTTGTGCGCGACATTTACACAAAATATCGTGAAGATACTTTGTTTATTTTGAGATATAATTGAAGCGCCCGAAAACTCCGCTAAAGTGATTTGTGGTAGTTGAGCCATAACTAAATCGCTTTCTTGTACGCTACAACACATTTGCAAAGTATTTGTTGAATATCCCTTGTAGTTTTTGAAATATAAGTGAGGTGCCCCCGATATAAAGAGCCCCAAAACGCCGCTAAACAAGTTTTGTAGAAAGTTGAGACTAAATTTAATCTCTTTACTGCACCTGGAAAAGGTAGTTTTACAAAATTTCAAAATGATCGTAAGAACTCTTAAGTTAAAATTTTTCCGCCCCCCCCCCCAAATGAAGCTCCGAATACTCCACTAAACTTATTTGTGGAACTTGAAACTTAGCTAAAACGTTTTCTTGTAGGGGAAAATGCATTTTCACAAAATTTTGTGAAAATTCTTTGTTATTTTTGTAATACAAGTGAGGTGTCCCCAAATTAATGCGTCCAAGAATGTCACTGAACAAGTTTTTCGAAAGTTGAGACCAAGTTAGATCGATTTCTCGTATCAAGAAACGCTTCATCATCAAATTTCATGTAAATCAATAGATCTTTTTTTAATATAATGGAGTTGAGTTGAGTTGAGTTGAGTTGAGTTGATTTTAATTTAGCGTCCCTTTCAGCAGCGAGGCTATATGAGACGTGGACCTACTGATTAACGTGGAATCCGAACCACATGAGCTCCCGCCGGGAATCGAACCCGGGTCTCCCACGCCAAAGCGCGTACTTAATATAATGGACTTTCAATCTTTACTCCCTTGTAACATGAAAGCCCTACCGATGATGACGTCACATTCCTGTCCACAGGTCTGTATATTGGTGGCTACAGGTTGAAGGTTGGGGATCTCTCTTCAGAAAGTACTGTCACATATACATATTTCATAGCATAGAATTATTTCTTCGTAGCAACTGTATCAAGTAACTTAATTTTCATTTTGAAATCAATAAAAAACAATTTTAGATATTACTGAGAAGAGGAAGAGAAACCTAATTATCGGCAGATCATTGCTGATCATTCTTTAGTTATCTTAGCTCTATCCTTGTTTCTTCGTAAATATATGATCTACTTTTTTTTCGTACATCCCCATTGCTGTATTTTGAAAGATGAGTCGTTTTCATTTTTACGATCCACTGTTTGGATTATTTTTATATGTTTCACCATCCCACTAGGATTACAATGGAAAATGTTTTTTAAATTCTTAATTTACCGTGAAGATAAATGTAAGTTTGTTTCTAATAGCGAGAAATGGTTTTCTGATATGAATCCAGTGTTCCAAGAATATGTTCCATCTCCCAGTCACTTTCTTTCACCAAAGGTATCTATTTATTATTATTATTATTATTATTATTATTATTATTATTATTAAAGAAACTTTCTCTCCTGTAATTTATCTTGCCACAAATTTAACTCCAACTCATGAAATCATACGTAAACATGATTTCTGACTCATTTCTTTATATTTTGGGCAATACCGAAGGGGTTTCTCTTCGTTATTTGTGTTTCATTTGTTTGTAGAAAACTGGAGATACAAATAAGTAATGTAACAGAATCTTTTCTTGGGATGCTGAATCAATTGATAAAACTACATTTCGATATAGAAATACCGAACAAATCATAATATTTGTATAAAGAATTATAAATTCTAAATGTGAAAGTAAAAGGAGCTTTTGTATTGTATAATACATTTAGAAATGCGCCAGTGGCATAATTTATTTAAGTTTGCGTAGAACATACGAAAAAAAAAAATGACCATTGTATGGTTAAGACAATTATGCTAAAGAAGGTTGATCAGTGCATGACATTTTGTTTTCGAAATTTTTGTTTCTTACAGCAGCAAGGCGGGCTTGATTTGATGCATGTCTCACTAAGATTTTTGAAAAATAAATTAAAATTATTTGAAAATCATGGCATAAAATTTTGTTCATTAATTCATGAAACGAGACGAAAACTTTTCCGAAAATCAAGGAAAGATAAGAAAGAATTCTTGGAGAATCGAGGAGAGATACATACCTCCTCTGATTCTCAGAATCAAAAGAAAGTTCAAAAAATGTTCCCAGAGAACATACCAAAAAAAAAAAAAAAAATTTAAGCTTTTTTTTGTTTGGCAAGATTTATGCAATCTAGTTAGCATTACAATTTCAATGAAATGCATATCCTAAAGGCGATCAGAAGAATTCAATGTTATTATTCATACCAAACTCTTCTGTCTTTACATTCGAATTCTACGTGGAAAAATAAGTTTTTTTTATTCGAAATATATTTCTCGAGAAAGAGATGATAAAAAGAAATACTTTTCTCTTGAAGGGCAGTCGTCGTTAGCTGAACTTTTGAATTGGCATTTTCCTTGATTTATTTATTGAATTATATTTCGAGACGGATGATTAATGAAAGTGAAATATTATAAAATAATTGAGAAGTATAAGGTGAGCGGTAATTTATTTCTTTATTTATTTATTACTTTTCATCTTTAACACAGCAAAACTTTAAGTATACATGGAAAATAAAGGAAAATATTTTTTCTCTAAAGAACTTTTGCAGGTCGTCAGAGTGTTTGGATCACTTTAGAAAATTATTTACCTTCACCTGTTTGTAAATTATTGAGTTTTATATTCTTTATTATCTTTGAACAAGGGTCTCTAAATTATATTTCAAAAAAGCAAAGCCACTCAGCTTTCTTTGCTGTCTTTCCGCTAGGTTTTGGCAACATGGAAAAGAATTGATCAAAATGGATCATTGTGGAGAAGCGTGAGTTCTGGGAAAAGTTTTTTTTTTTTTTTTTTTTTAATTCACAAAGCCTATTTTTCTTTCCTTTCTAATTCTACTTTTCTCTGTAATGTACTCTGTCCTATCATTTCCTTTGCTTTTCCCTCTATGGCAGTATGAAGAAAATTTGTTACATCATGGTGCACGTGGATATTCTCGGAGTTCTCTCGTAGAGAAGATAAAAGGCGAGAAGAAAAATGGCAACATTCGTTATCGCAGAAGCTTCCCAAGGATCGATACGAAACGAGAAAGAATTCTTCCATAATTTCCATAATACAACTTCTAAATTTTACTTACCTTCTGGTAGTTTACTGGAAGGGAGAAGGGCGAAGTTTTTCGAAAAGGGGTTATGCTGTTTCGAAATCCCTTTATAACCAAGATTTGAAGAAGCGGAAAAGAAAAAGAAAATAATAGGAGATGATAGGAGAACAATCGAATTTATGTTTTCCAAGATCGTTTCTAGATGAATTTCTCGAGATTTACTCAATCGTGAAAGTTTTATTAAAAGAAACCTAAATTTAAAATGTGACCCGGTTTCTAGAAAAAACAAAAAAAAAAAAAAAAAAAAAAAAAGAAAAACGATATTTTGACTTTGTCTGAAATTTGTTCCTGTTTTTAATATTTCCGGTTTCAATAGAAGAATAAGATCTGAAACGAACTCTATTGTTGGGATTCTAAAATTTCCGAGAATCGAGACGAGAAATGAGTTCTACAATAATTCTCGAAATACTTTTCTTATGTCTCGGTCTTTCTATGAAGCGCAATATGCTGTTTCTTTACTAACTGTTCGTGGAAAGAATCTGCACAATCATATTCATAAATCTTACAAAATGAGGTAAAGGTGATTCAAATGTTTTACCCATTTTTACGTCACTATTTCCTTCTCCTTACCTGTTAGCGCTTCACCCTAATAGAAAATGAAGGCGTTTCCATTAAATTGATAATGACCTGTAGATAGAATGGATACTTCTATAATATTAAATTTTCTCTTGCCCTGGAAAGTATGTTATCCAAGAATTTCCTGTAAATCTAGAATTCATTTTCGATTCCCGTTGAAAGCCTTCAAAAATCGAAGGCGCGTTTTTTCTTTCGCACGTTTTTCTTTTCAAAGATGGAAATATTCTTTATACCCTTTTCGTCTTTCAGTAAAATAAATGTCTCCAACAGTGGGAAAAATATGTGCGAGCTCAAAAGAAAATGAAATCTTCAAGTTTAACGTCCAACGGTTATGCCGGTTAGGCTAAAGGAGACGGTGATAATGAGAAATGATTGAAATGGTGGAATGAAGAAAAAGGGTGGAAACGGGACAACCCCAAGAAAACCCACGAGCACGGTGTTTGTCCACCACAAAGTCCACACGTCGCGAGCTGGGATCGAACCAGGGACCCCAAGCACCGGAGGTGAACGCTCTACCACTGAGCCACCGCGCCCCCCTCGTGACAAAAATGAATAGACTACCAGAAAATTAATGTAATAACTGAAATTCCAATGAAAAACTCTGAAATAAGCACTGTTTTCGCAAAAAGATAAACTGCTATTCTAAGAATGAACGAAATGGTAGAATGAAGAAAGTGGAAGGAAATTGGAAAGCAAGAACTGAAAAGAACGAAATGAACTTAGCCTCGGTAAGGGCTTGTCCTTCGCTCACTACAAACGAGAATTATACAGATGTATTTGATTTAAGAAGAGAAAGAAATTACCTTTCATTTTTAGCTTTGCACATCTCTTAGGCGAATAGATAAAGAATCCGAAGAAATATGAAATTATATCTCCTTGAATTAAATTTCTGTTTCCCACATGGATGATTTAAGTAATAACTAGTTGGGTAATTAAAAAAGAAACTTCCTGGAATATCTTCATTTCTAAGAATTTGTTAGAAATTATAAATTGTTACTTTTGTTTCCTGAAGTTATATATAATTAAGTTCCTTTGCCATTACTTTATTAATTATACGATCATTACCTTTTGTACGCACTAAAAACCAGTAAATATAAACATTTTTAAAGGAAGATAACCGACTTTAAAAACACACTAAAACAATATTAGTAAAGTAACTTATTATTATTATTAGTAAAGTAATTTACCGAAAGGCACGTCCTGGGACTAATGAGTTTTTTCTTCTTATTTTAAGCCCGAAAATGTTTCTGCCAAGTTTTTCGATCTTCAGTTCCTTTTTAACTCCTAATATTTTCTTCTGTTTCTCAAATCATCGATCAGGTGCGTTCTTCTTTTTCCTATTCCTTGTTTTCCTTCGATCTTTCTTTCTATGACGGTATGAAGAACATAGTTTCCAATCCAATCCAATTGGCCTTCCTACAAGGGATGCTGGTTAGAAGTGTCCTCTTCTCTCCTATCCTTTTTAAAACATCGTTTGTTGCTCTCTCTGTCCATTTTATCTTCTTCATTTTCCTCCAGCACCACATTTTGAAGCTCTCTAAATATTTTTTTCTCTAACTTCCGTAATGTCCAAGTCTTTGAACCATAAGTCCAATGCTTCAGATATACCACTTGACCAACTTCTTCCTAAACCAATATTGAGTCTGCTAGTTAAGAGTGGTCTTTTCTTGTTGAATGCTTCTTTGGCTATGGCAATTCTCGACCTGATCTCTTTGGTGCAGTAAGCGTCTCTTGTCAAAATATTTCCCAGATACTTGAAATTCTCGACCTCTTCAAGTTCTCTTTGTTCTACTCTACCCGTAATGGCGCGTTTTCGTGGGATATTGTCATGACTTTCGACTTTTCGATGTTGATTTCCATTCCATATTGTTAACCAGTGTCAACTATTTTGTCAATCATCTCTTATAGTCCTCCTTCGGTTTTAGCTATTATAACCGTATCATCTGCATACCTGATCTTGTTAATGATCTACCCCCCTGTCTTGGAATCTCCAATTCCAATTAATGGTTCCTTAATTAAACATTCACTGTAAATGTTGAATAATTGGGGCGACAAACTACATCCTTGTCTGACTTCTCGTCCAATCTCTACACTATTGGTTTCTCCTTCATCCAAGCGCATCTTCACTCGTTGTCCTATGTACAGGTTTTGAATGAGTCGTCGATCTCTCCAGTTGACATCGATTTCATTAAGTATTTTCAGAAGCTTCTTCCAGTTGACTCGGTCGAAAGCTCTTCGCCAGTCGATGGAGCACAAACACAATTCTTCCTTTACATCAAGAATTCTTTGATATAATTCTCATCAATCCAATAGCATCTCTGGTGCCTTTTCCTTTCCGGAATCCAAATTGATCTTCTTCTAACCTCTCTCTATCTTACTTTCAAGCCGCCTATTCAGTATGCGTGCAATGATCTTTCCAGTATGGACTGTGATCGCTGCACTTCTTTGCTTGGTTTTTCTTGGGCAATGCAATCATTGTAACATCAAGAAATTCCTTTGGCCATTCTCCACTCAGGTAGATCTTGTTAATAATGAAGTCAGTACTTTCATTGCGTTGTCTTCTAATCCCTTGAGCAAATCTACTGGTATGTCGTCGTCTCTACTGGCTTTTCTCCTTTGCATGATTGCTTGTACTACTTCACTTTTCAATACAGTGGGTCCTTTTTCAGCATCATCCACCTATTCCTCTGCTTTGATCGCAATATCTTTGGGCGATTCTTCTGATCATACAGTTCTTTTATGTATTTCTCCCAAACTTTAAGGATTCCTTGATGGTCAGTGATCACGTGACCTTATTGATCTTCGATTACAAACGTTCGTATACTTTTGTTAGCTTCTTTCTAAAAACAAATAAAACAAAAATCACGGGCTCAATACTTGTTATACAATCTGATATGATTAGGGAACTTAAGAGTCCTGACGTTCAAAAGAAAAAAAAAGTTATGACAACAATTTATAAAGAATTTCAATCTCTTTCACACAAAAAGAAAGAAAAAGAAAAAAAAAGAAAAATCATTAAACATTCATTAACAGAAATTAAGTTGATTTTTCTTCCATGAATAACTATAGAAATAATTGGGTCTTCTTGAAAAATGTGTTCTCGCATCGAGGTTGGAAAAATAAGGCTGAATTTGCTTTTTCTTTTTTATTATTATTATAAAATTAACTATGTGCTAATCATGTAATTTGGTTATGACGTTTAGCTCCATGGTATACTTTTACATGGACCTTATCCAAGTAAAAGAATATATCTAATGAAAGGAAGAAATGAATCAGAAAATAATGCTTTATTTACTGCGAAAAATAATCTTATATAGCCTTCATGCTCAAGGGGAGTGCTCAAATACAAAATTAGTTTATTTCCCATTTTTTATTTCTTTTTTATTTTTGTCAGAAAAGCTTTGTATTTTGGAGGTCTCTTTCCCAGTTACGCACACTTTTTTTTTCTGCTTTGGAATCGATTCAGACTCCCAAGAAGAGAATTTGTTTTCTCCGATATTCCCCTAATCAAACTGTAAAAGGTAGAATCACTCCAAGATTTTCCAGAAATTGTATTCAGACATAATAGTTTATAGACCTAGCATTAGTACTGTTCACTGCAATGTAGGTGAATTATAAGTCCGTTGAGATATCCATTTTTCTCCTTCTCTTATATATAAAATTGTATATAAAAGTGTATAGTAAATGATGTGAAACTTTTTTTCGTTTTTATTATTATTTTCGTTCCTCTAATTTCTCTATTATTCTTAACTCTTTACGCAGCACTCTCCTTTTGGTTCTCGAAGAATTCCTTTTCGTTGCTCGGAAAGCTTTTTCGTACCGGAAGTGGTTGAAGTTTAGTACTAGTTCCGCTAATCCTGGATAAAATTTACCGAAACCAATAAAATTCTAGAAATCATTGATCATTTTAAACACAACACTATCTGAAAATAATAAAAACAAATAAAAAATTTTGCTCCCAACATTAGTAAAGTTAAATCTAGAGATGCTTATTATGACATTGCAAACTGAGCGAGCGCGTCCCTATCACATATTAGAGTTTAGGCTGCCATTTTTGATCCCGTTCTACGTAAGAAAAGGAAAGAAAAAAATGAAATCTTTGAGTTTTACGTCCCACAGTTATGCCGGTTAGGCTAAAGAAGACGATGATGATGAGTAATGAATGAAATGGTGGAATGAAGAAAGTGGGAGGAAACGGGAGAACCCCGAGAAAACCCACGCACACGGTGTTTGTCCACCACAAAGTTCACTTGGCGGGGCTGGAATCGAACCCGGGACCCCAAGCACCAGAGGTGAACGCTCCACCATTGAGCCACCGCGGCCCCAAGAAAAGGAAAGAATAAACGTAAGAAACATACAACGAGATACTTTGTATCGATTGATAATTACCTGTATTTTTGGGCAGAAAGTGCTTCTACATAAGCACTATACCTGATATAATGTTAATTTAAAAATAACAAAAGAAGAATGTTTTTAATATATGTAAGAAATATACATTATTGTATAATTGGTTGCTAGGTAGTTGTTTATAGATACATAATTAACATGTTTGATTGCAAAACAGTTTGTATGAATATACGTTAAAAGAGAATCAACGAATAAATTATTTACTACTCATCATCGACTTGTAATTTCAGTATAAAAGGTGAGTCGTTGTAAAATTTTGGTTTACCTCACCCGGGAGCTTTGTAAATTCATATCCTGAAGTACAAAGTAAGGGGTGAATTTACTTCAGTAATAAGGTTCATGTCTACGAACTTAACTATACTTAGAAGTGGTAAAATAATCACAAGAAAAATTATGCTCGGTGAGGCAATGGAGAAAGAAACTGGTGACAGTGGTAACGACGAACAAAATACAGCTCTTGTTGTACCTGAAGTGTTGACATTTGAAGACAAAATCTTAATGGCTTTACAGCGACAAGAACAAAAGTTAGCCCAGATGTCGGAAGAATTAAAGCATACGGTTCAGCAGAAATCCGAGGAATCCAGTAAACAGTACGAGGAATTAAGTAGACGGTTGGAGCAAATAGACCAAAATTCAGAAGATACGAAACAATCTGTGATCCAGGCGGTGAAAGACCTTACATTACAATTTGATGAAAAGTTAAAAAGAGTATCAGAAGATTGCCAGGATAATTACAACCATGTAATCCAAGAAGTCAATTGTGTAAAAAAGGATTTGGAAGTAATAGAATCTTCTGTACGGCAACAAAAGATTCAGGTTACGGATAATTCTAACCAAATACGTGCAAATACTCAGTTGATATCTACATTACAAGAGGATATTAGGATGTTACAAATTAAGGACAACGCATACCACAACAACATGGTTAATGATCATTTGGAGTTCCCTTGTTCACAAGAGATGACCTCGCATTCACCCGTAACAGATCAACGTGGACCTTATATTATCTCATCTTCAAGTAATCCATCCGATGAGGACATTATTTTGGAAGGAATTCATTCAAGGAATAAAGATGGGCGGAAAAGAGATGGTGGAACCACAGATAATGCAGTAGGTAAAAATTGTCACTCAACACGAACACGAAATGGTGAAAGGAAGGTAAAGTTAAGTGTAAAGATGAGTGAAATACGTGCTATGAGTAAGTTTAGTGGTAAATGTAATGAAAATTCTACCTCTTTCTTAGAAAAATTTCAAGATGAGTGCAATATAATGTGTATAGATAAATCGCAATATATGAAACTAATCCCTCATTTATTACTCCCACCATGTTCTTTATGGTTTAAAGCAGTACGAGATCACATCAATACATATGAGGAATTCAAAGCAGCGCTGATTGCAAATTACGAAAACGACTTTTTGCTTGCAAACAGAGATGCCACGATTAGAAACCAACCTTTTAATCCTCGTTTGCACAAATCTGTTGTCGATTTTGTCGTAAATACATATAACGAATTAAAAGTCGTAAATCCGTTGCAATCGGAATCCAGAGTAATTGCATCAATTCGAAATTTGCTACCGTTTAAACTACAACAGATCCTGTTTTCTACCCAGTGTATGAGTCTTAATCACCTATTAACGCTTGTCCAATGTTATGAAACTCAATACCACGCTCAGAATTATCAAGCAGGATTAGGCAAAATTAGAAACAATTCAGATCACCTTGTACCTGTTCGGAATCTAAATATCCGTAATGCAGACAATACGGAATATAACCTAAGTCGAGCAAATTTCAACAATCAAAACGGACAAAATAGGCGAAGATATGTTGGGAATCCACCTAACCTAATTAATCGTGGCAATCCGTATGTTAGACCATATAACCAAAATAGATTTAAAAATAGACGAAATACATGGCGAAATTCCAGGAATACAGTAAACTATATGGATACACGTAATCGTAATTCAAGAGATGGCATTTCGCATCCAAATCAAGATAATGACACAATTCCTGTACAGAACAATAATACGGGACATAATAATGATTGTGCAGTACAATGTACTTTATTAGAATCATATGCAGGTACGAATTTAAATTGACTGCAATTGATGAAGTAAGGGTTGAGCCCATATCAGCTATAGATTCTTATCAACATTTATCTTCAAATTTATGTGTTAATGTTAATAATGAAAACAACCCTTATGACTTTTAGATACTTTATCATGTCTGTTTCAACAAATGATAATTTTCAAATGATTTTAATTCTTTCTTGTTAATGTGAAGAATTATAATTCGATTCGTAATTGATTAAAAGCAAAGGTTATTTATATTATATTGATCTGTGTTGAAACTTTGTTGTCAAAGATTATGTTAAATATAAGATTCATTCTATTAAGCTAATTATTCGACGGCTGTCTTTATGAGCTACCTTATATGTTATTCGAATAAGATCCTTTTGTATCATGACGCCTTATTGATATAATGTATATTTTAAAATATCATCTAACATAATTACTATATAATGCGCCCTGGAAAGATCAAACATCTTTTTCTTAATATGATCGTTTTTAATAATGATTGAAACTATTGATCATTGTGATTTATGTTTTAAAATGTAATTGACTTTTACAATTTTTGACTTCGCACCCTTCAGTGATTAGATTAATAAGCGATGACGTTTCTATAATAAAAGATAAATATTAATGAAATAAAAGATTTATTATAAATGTATTTCTATAAAGGAAGCTTAATAAAGTTATATACGAGGGTCGATCAAAATGTAAAAGGACGTAATTAATAGAATATCATTATTATAAACGGACCAGTGGTTCTTAAATATAAAAGCCAAGCTCGCTTGTAACTTTTATATTCAGTTCCGTCGTCGGGCGACATTTTATACAACGAGATACTTTGTATCGATTGATAATTACCTGTATTTTTGGGCAGAAAGTGCTTCTACATAAGCACTATACCTGATATAATGTTAATTTAAAAATAACAAAAGAAGAATGTTTTTAATATATGTAAGAAATATACATTATTGTATAATTGGTTGCTAGGTAGTTGTTTATAGATACATAATTAACATGTTTGATTGCAAAACAGTTTGTATGAATATACGTTAAAAGAGAATCAACGAATAAATTATTTACTACTCATCATCGACTTGTAATTTCAGTATAAAAGGTGAGTCGTTGTAAACATTATAATAGGAAGGAATAAATATAATACAAAGAAAAAAGAAACTCAAAATAATATTTTTTCTGAAAATTATGTGAAATTCTCGACGGAAAAACAAAGAAAATTCCGAGAAAACAATTCATCTTTTAAATTTTTGTCTTCTTTAAAAATACATTATCTGAAAGGCAAATAAATAAATAAATAAATAAATAAATAAATAAAATAAAATAAAAATAAAAATAAAAAAAATCCTTAGAAGCAAAAGGTTGGAAGCAAAATGAAAAACTGCAGTCACAAATAAAAATAAACAAATAAATAAATAAAATAAAATAAAATAGAAATACCAATTTGAAAATAATATTTTCTACTTTTCTGTGCTTTAGAACTTTTGATAAGAGAGTTCAAAATTTATGCCCAAAAACTGTATTGTGCAAGTAAATAAAACTATTCTGCCAGTTGAGAGAGAAAACTAAGAATCTTTCACCGCTACCTAAGATTAGAACAACTTTTGTATTTCTATTTATAAGAAAGAAAAATCAGAATTTCAGAACAAAAGGACGCTTTTCAATGGAATCTTTGCTTCCTTTGTTTTTTCCTGATTCTCTAATAATAATATAATTTCAAGCACACTTTTTTTTTTTTTTTTAGAAATTGTTGAATATTAATACTAAATGTGCAGGAATCACTGAATCGATTTCAGAAAAGAAAAAAAAATGATATTCTGTGCTTGAGATCCTCTTTTGGTAATAAATATAACTTTTACTCCGTTTATTTATTCTATGAAGCTATCCTGCAGCGCGACTGGAAACCCATTAATATTTCACCAATTAAATCAGAATCGCCCTTCCCACTTCCAGAAAGTATCAGAAGGAAAATCTGGGGAATCTCAATCAAATAATTTCTTGTATCATGAAAATTTACTTTAATCCTAATTATCTTGGAACAGTCGGGAAAGTCCCGCAATTTTGCGTTTGGAACATTATTTTTCTTTTTAATGTTTCAGAAAGGCATAATGAGCCGATGTTCTGATTTCAGCTCCTCCGTGACTTCGTAGCAAGATGTCTTATACCAAGGATAACAAGACGATAATGAGGCTATGAAAGTTAAGAATTCTTACTGTCTTAGAATGCGATTTTTCTCATCTATTACATTTTTCTTCCCGTCTTTAACGAAAGTTCTAAAAGGTAAAATTATGTAGTGCCAATCATTACTGAATTGTTAGAAATAATTTCCTTTTACTACTTTCCTGGAAGGTGACAAGGTCCAATTTAAAAATCGTTTCTTAATAGTTGTATTGAAAAACCAACTTACGTGAAGAGAAGGGTAGTTTACGAAGAAAAATGCGGAAGAGCGCTCATTTTCACGAGCGAGTGGTTCTTGGTTTCATAAAATTCTTGATCATTTAAAAATTTCGTTTTTAAAGAAAACTCGTTCTTAACTAAGACGAAACTTATTGGAAAAACAATTGACGCACTGAGAATCAGAAGTTGCTAAGTCATTATTGCTAGATTTTACAGGAGCACGCTTTGAAGTTTATAGAACTGTGTTGAAATACCAAGATATGAATACAATGAACTGAAATTTTGTATAACATTTAAAACAGTTTTGACCAGAACAAAATGAATTATTTAATAACTATACGTTTTTTGTTACAGTTTCAAGGACCTAACGTCCTCTTCACCAGACATTGAGGAAAGACAGATGACAGCAAATCTTATATCTTCCTCAGCCGTTAGTTAGCATATTCATTTATATAATTTTAATTGTTGTTTTTATATATATAAAATTTAAATTTGTAATATGTAACAATATCATATAATAACATTGTTAATACATGCTAATTGTCAATGCAATTTTACAATTCTATTGATCTTTATATAAAATAAAATAAAATATAACATAACAGAAATTTGGAAATATTCAAAATGCACTAATAGCCTTTATGCACTTTTCTTCTCTATAACTTCTAATAATTTCTCCCATTGCTCATGTATATTTATACCACTTGTCCAGTTCATTAAGTTCTCCTCTTGTTCTTTCTTTATTCTTCTCGCTTCCTTCCACTTCCTAATAAGCTTTCTTTTTTCTCTTTCTAAACCTCTAGCCTCTTCCCAATCTATCCTATGTCCCGTTTCTTTGACGTTTGTAAATAGCGTTATTTTCTCTTTTCATTCGAACATCATCTTTATGTTGTTTTAATCTGTCCATAAGCCTTTCTCCCGTCTCCCCTATGTATTTCATGTCTACCCTATGTATTTCACTTCATAGATAACTCCTTTTTCTTCTTCCTCTATATTGCATTTCCTCCTTTTCTTTTTCTTCCTTATACACCTCAACAACGTTTCTCCTCCTTTTCTATATGTCTTAATGCCTCCTTCTCTTGATAACTTCTTTAGCACTTCCGTCTTTTCTCCTATGCTCTGAATTCCATACCACTTCTTATTTTCTTCCTCTTCTTTCTTTTTTTTATAATTTCTTCTCTTTTATTTCCCTTTATCTGTTCTATCCTATATCCATTACTTTTAAGTTGTTTATAGAAATTTTACAAATCTTTCTTATGGACAGATTAAAACAACATAAAGATGATGTTCGAATGAAAAGAGAAAATAACGCTATTTACAAACGTCAAAGAAACGGGACATAGGATAGATTGGGAAGAGGCTAGAGGTTTAGAAAGAGAAAAAAGAAAGCTTATTAGGAAGTGGAAGGAAGCGAGAAGAATAAAGAAAGAACAAGAGGAGAACTTAATGAACTGGACAAGTGGTATAAATATACATGAGCAATGGGAGAAATTATTAGAAGTTATAGAGAAGGAAAGTGCATAAAGGCTATTAGTGCATTTTGAATATTTCCAAATTTCTGTTACGTTATATTTTATTTTATTCTATATAAAGATCAATAGAATTGTAAAATTGCATTGACAATTAACATGTATTAACAATGTAATTATATGATATTGTTACATATTACAAATTTAAATTTTATATATATAAAAACAACAATTAAAATTACATAAATGAATATGCTAACTAGCGGCTGAGGAAGATATAAGATTTGCTGTCATCTGTCTTTTCTCAATGTCTGGTGAAGAGGACGTTAGGTCCTTGAAACTGTAACAGAAAACGTATAGTTATTAAATAATTCATTTTGTTCTGGTCAGTGCTGTGTTTTAAATGTTATTGTGATTATCCAGAACCATGGTTTGTTTATTGAAATTTTGTATACTGGTTCGTTTCGATAGGTGTGACGTTGTGTTACAATACCAGATGCGTATAAGGCAAGCAGAACGTTTTTGAACAAAATTTCAAACCTTAACTTAACAACTTTTCTTATAAAACGAGTGAAAAGTTAGTAAGTCAGTGCTTAACAACTTCTGACCCTCACCGTTATCACAGATGCCACAATAAAGAGTAGATAAGGAATACGAAACATAGCTACGAACTTTATGTCTAATAACCACTTGTACATTTACTCTACATCGTCATCCACATCACTACCAGACACCATTGTGTTGTAAAGTGTAGTCCCTTCTGGCAGAGATACATCTTCCAGAGCAAACGTACATAATCACATTTCTCTTTCTTAACCAGCCGCAATTGATCTGAGGTCCGTGGACCACCGTTATATGGATTTTGCAAGCCTTGCAATCACACGTCGCGTTTCAGAAACGACTGTGGACGAAAAGGAGTTTGTGTGATGAAGTTCCGGTACACACCCTCTTTCCAATCATACACCACGAATTCCGGTAAAGTCAGGAACACTTTGGATAAGAATACCGTTAAAGGATGCTTTAAAATCAAAGGCATCTGCAACTGGAGTGCCATCATGTCCCCTATTATCAGTGAGTTATTTTTTGACATATACAAACGGGAAAGAAAGTATTTAACAGTTGAAAAAATTTCTTTTGCCAATAATTAGAGAACAAATGAATTAATTTGGATCTTTTTGTTGCTATTCTTAGAATGGTTGTAACTTGATAACTTGCCAAAGTAGGTACTCTAATAGGTTGATTTGTTGTTGCGTTACTAGGATAAGAAATTGTGTCAACTGAAGAATAGTTTCTTTTGTGACTGTACAACCTCAATAGGATTTTCCTGAGTGCGTGGGTTTCCTCGGGGTTCTCCCGTTTCCTCCCACTTACTTCATTCCACCATTTCATTCATTACTCATCATCACCGTCTCCTTTAGCCTAACCGGCATAACCGTGGGACGTAAAACTCAAAGATTTCATTTCATTTTTTCAATAGGATTTTCGCTTAGAGTTTCTCTGATCAGTTTAACCCATGTGAAAGGGAAGAGGACTTAATCTTTTGATCGCTTCTTCTTTTCAATATGCCCAAAATTTGTCAATGGAGATGAAAGAATGTCCTGGAATGGGGAAGTATAAATAAATACACTGAAAACGGACGTAAGGGGGCGCGGTGGCTCAGTGGTAGAGCGTTCACCTCTGGTGCTTGGGGTCCCGGGTTCGATCCCAGCCCCCGCCAAGTGAACTTTGTGGTGGACAAACACCGTGCTCGTGGGTTTTCTCGGGGTTCTCCCGTTTCCTCCCACTTTCTTCATTCCACCATTTTCACTCATCTCTCATCATCACCGTCTCCTTTAGCCTAACCGGCATAACCGTGGGACGTAAAACTTAAAGATTTCATTTCATTTCATTTTTTGAAAACGGACGTGTGCAACTATGTCAGCCAGCAAGATGTAACCAAAATGCAGATGCAGTCCAGAAGAGGCCCTGATGTCGGAATAGACATTGAATAAGTTTATTCCGCTGGAAGTATATCTGTAGCTGATGCGGAAGGTGCACCGTCACTATTGCTGTCGCTACTACTTGTTGCTCATAACTCCCTCACATATATGAAGTCACAAGAAGGGGTATATTCAGAACTATTATCTTCAGATAAACATTGACTTGTGACATCGTCACTGGAATCTTTCTCGGCGTCAGCCATCTTTTCACTATGCAGCAAGTCCTCTGGCGGCAAAGCAGCAGCGCTGCTCGTAGAGCAGACGAGGAACGAATTTGACTTAACAACATCTGCCACCAAATATGGACTTAACAACTTCTCTTCCGAAACTCACACTCCCTTCCCAAGGGCAGGTATGTCATTTGAACGACTTATCGTCGTCTGATTCGTTTAATATTTAATACTGGTGCAGACCTGTATAGCAGGATATTTATCGTGCACTCAACTACATTTCTTCCAAAACTTGACTTAACAACTTCTGATTCTGAGTGCGTCAGTTCTGTTATATACCTAAAGTATTTTAGCTTTGCGTGTGTGAGGGGGGGGGGGGAGATTTCGGTTGCTCATCGGTAGGCCAATTTCTTGTATTTGTCACCTCTTTCCAACACTGTGTGCGTGGGTTTTCTCGGGATTTTCTCGTTTCAGCAAGTTCAAGATTAATTCGTTTCGTAAATGCTTGCGAAAAGAAGTAACTTTTTTCTCCTTTTATAATATATAAAGACAGAAACATTCTTAGGAACGAAAGTCTTGAAAAAGATTAAGAAAATCTGCAATAAGCGTTTTAGGAAAATTTTGTCCGAAGGCTTCAGAAGTGATTGGTCTTTTGTGCATGGCTAAAGAACTGTTAGTGAAAGAAAGATTAAAAATGTTAAATTTAAAATTTGAAAGTAATAGTTAAACAATACCCAAACATTGTACATGAGCATACGTATAAAGAATGTTTTTGCACAGTTTTTCTCGCGTACGTCAGAATGCGTTCTTTTGTCAGAAATTCTCTCTATTTCCCCTTAATTGGGTTCATAAGGTTCATCGCTTCTCGATTTCAGTTTCCTCTTTTAACTTCCATTTTCTTCATTCAATTATGTCATTCATTCTCAACAGTCTCCTTTTTCTTGGATTCAAATTATCTCCGAAAAAGTTGTTTTTTAATACTCAATTCTTTTGGCTTCTGCGTTTTCTATAATTGTCGTGAGACATTTAAAAAAAAAAATTGGGAAAAATGTTATTCTACGTTTTGGCGCTTTCTAAATTTACAGGTAACTTTTTAACTCTACCATCGGTCTATTTTACATTCTCTAAGTTATGATGTTTTTCAAAAATACTAAAAAATTCTAGATTTTTTTTTTTTTTTTTTTTTTTGAGAAATACATAGTTTTCATTGAAACAGAAATAAGATGATTATCAGTTTCACGTTTTCTAAAATCATTTATAAAATCATTTATCATACTTTTATTCAAAGCATACAGTTTGAAGATAGTTGAATCGAGATCCAAGAAAGTGTCATCTTTTCACGAATATATATATATATATATATATATATATATATATATATATATATATATATATATATATATATATATATATATATATATATTCCCAAAACATTTCTATTTCATTCCTCTGCATCGTCCCATCTTCCTCTACCTGTTTCCTTCGGAAGAAACATATATATAAGATGAATCTTCTGATCCAATGAATAATAAAAGTGGAGAAGTTTCTTAAAGATAGAGAAAGGGGACAACGTGTCAGAGGGTGTGGTAGTAGCAAATAGAGGGAGGAGGCGAAGAAAGTAAATCTACTGGAGACAAAGGTCTTAGAAAGCAGCTTGCCACTAAAGCTCCACTTAAGCCTGTTATAGGCGAACAAATATTCCATCATATATTGTATCAAATATTTCATCAAAGTGGAATTTGAACATGTATGATACCAAGTTGTATGCAACTTTTGGGTTGGTTACATCATTTGATACAACTGTTCTAAATTAGAACTTGTTCTATTTCTATCCAACATTGTATCAAAGGAAACAAACGAAAATCGCTATGCGGTGGCACTAAAATTGAGTATAATGTGGACACGGAAAGTTGATATTCTTTTGATGCATACTAGCAGTAATTTGTGTTATATAACTATAAAATTAAAGAATATTAGAGCTAAGTACCAAAGGTGACTTCTCAAAATTGGCGTAGAATGAGAATATTCCGTGAAATTAAAAAAAAAAAAAAATCTTTCACTTTCCTTGATTTAAATGATTTCTTAAGATGTTCTGGCATGTTATTACTTGGGCACACGCTCAGATTATTGCGTACAGATTGACAATATGCCTGCATACGATTTCTCTGGAATGATAATGTGCTATCTTATTATATGTAGTTATTTCTTCACGAAATTCATTCGTAATGTCTTAAAAATTGTTTCTCAGGCTAGGATCTGAATTCATGAGTGCAGATTCACTTTATGAGGACACTTTAAGGTATAAATACGCATCGGATGAATACCATTTAAAAGGAGACTGGAGAAAAAAAAAGCAACTTACGATAGGTGGTCATTAAAAGCGAGGATGATATTTAATCGATTCAGAGCAGGAGTACAGCATGGGACCTATGAATTAGCACAGGGTTGGGTTCGCAAGAGATAGCGGCATCAGTGACTCAAGGTGAGAGCGAAAATGAGGATAGTGTGAAAAACACTTGATATTGCATAAAATCACATGTGTTAGAGTGCGTAATATTTTTGCATTTCTAAATATAAATTAGTAGTTTCCTACACTGGAAATTCCTCCGGAATTAATATCCTACAGAACCCTCTTTAATATGTACTCTCTCATTTTAACTGTAAAAACTAACAGTTGGTAATTGTTTAGTAATGGGGGGCCATCACTAACGAAGACAGAAAACAACGTGCTCTGCGGGACTCTAACCCGCCTCCACTCGCTAACGCTCACTCGGCAATACTGTCTGAATTAAATGTAATTAACCTAACTTAACCAAATGTAAATAGAATATCGCAAAAAAGTCAATTAAAAACATGGCCCCCCAAAGCTAAACAATAGCCTAACGTTTTTATTGCGGATTGTTTATTCTTAATCAGTGCCCCAAAGTTACTCGAAAATCAACTAAATTAGACGAAAGTTAAGCATCGGACAAATAAATAGAATATAGATTCATACGTATTTACTGAACAAGAAAGGAAGCATGAAAATAAGATTTATTTGGGAATAGCAATTAAGGAGGGAAATGAGACAGAAGTAACTGTGAATAGTCATTCCATTCATTTCTACAACCTTATTCATTATGGTTACACCAGCAGGTACTACCATAAAACTACACAGATACGTTTAAGTAACCTAACAATTGAATCAAGAAATATAAACAAATGAGCAAGTATATTCATCTTTATATTTGATCGTTTATAATGGATGCGAAAGTTTTAGCCAACTTATTTGACCAAATTACCATCAAGGAAAAATTTGATACAATATTTGATGGAAAAGTATGACGATGTATAATACGCTTTACGTATATAACAATTATGTTTAGTAATGGAGATAGAAAAAAAAGTGCGACGTCATGATTCCAAAGAAAGAAGCCAATAAAGTGTGAAGGAGGCTTGTGAATTTTGAGTACTTCTCTCCTTTCTTTTAATGTTTTTCTTTCGAAACCTGAAACACACTTCCGTTTCTAGAAGACGTCACAAATTCATGGGTAGTTCCTGAGAAAATGGAGAAATAATTTTGTTTTACGTCTCTCATAACTTGTGTAAATGTTTTTCTTTCTTTTTTATTGGTTCATCGAAATAAAACGACAATTGGGAGTTATAATATACACCGAAAATAAGTATCACACGAGTACTTCATGTTACAGAGATGAAATTTTATTTTTTCTCTCTCTCTCTCTCTCTCAAAACATATGCACAAAATTCTTCCTTCTTCGATTTGTAATATGAAAAAAAAATAGGGAAAAATAAAACTTTCCATGGAATCAGGGGCGGATCCAGGGGGGGCGATCGCCCCCCAGAAGAGGAAGCTTTCTTATTTTATATATATAAATAAAATCCATCTCAAAGTTTGGAGCCCTTAAAAGTAGCAGTATGACAACCCACCGCCCCCCCCCCCAGAAGTCGGTCCTGGATCCGCCCCTGCATGGAATGCAACAAAAATATGTATAACTATTGTTTTCTTCAGACTCCAGACCAACTCGGTATTCAAGGCCTTTAAGCATCATTCTCCGGGTGGATCCTTGTACTCCCAGTTCGCATCTGGTCACGATATATTACTATTTTTGTTCTATGGCGATGAACCACTTCCTTTTTTGAATATAGGGTTAATGGAAAACGCGGGACCTATTCTTGGGAAGTTGAATCAATTTAAAAGAAAGAAAGAAAAACCGCATAAAGATATATATTCTGTTTTTAGTCTATGGAAATCAGTATTTAAACCGGAAGTAGTACCGGTAAATTTCAACCCCTTCTGGCTTTGGTAGAGTGTTACGGGTTTTGTATCTAATACAATTTTGTTCTAGGCGATAAATGGTGAAACTGGAAATAATTAATTTGAACCACTTACGGTTTGAATATAGGGTTAACTGAGTAGATGAAGCCTATTCTTGGGACACTGAATCAATTGCAAAAGACCGTGTCTCGATATTGCTTATCGTTTTTTCTCTATGAAAACCAGCTTCGAATCTGATAGTAGTAGTAAATTCCAACTACTTTCGAATTTGGTAGAGTGTTGCGGGTTGTGACGATATGCTCTCTTGAGACAGTAAATCAATTACATCAAAACCGCTTACCACTGTCTATTACCAGTTCTTTCTATGGCAATAAGCGTTGAGACCGAAAATGGCTAATTTGAACCCTTGCGGTTTGAATAGAGTTAACGGAGGAGATGGATCTTATTCTTGGGAAACTGAATCGATTGCAAAAAATGTATCTTGTTATCTATCGCCATGTTTGCTCTTATACCTGTCGACAGACAGCCGGACGGATAAACTAAGTTCTATAAGACTTCCCACATTTATGTATAGCATAGTTTGGAAGTCTAAAACGAGGAACCTCTGAATAAATTATCTTCATGATGTAGTTACATTGGTGTAACTGGGACATTTTTGCTAGGGGGTCATAGCCCATTATTTCTGGGAGTTGAAAAAAACCTTACCTGTGGTTCAACGGTATTCTAGAAATGTTAACAGTATTCTAGGTGGTCTGGCTCCCTCTAGCTACGCCTTTGTGTAGTTGTGACGGTACCTGTAAATTTCCTCAAGAAACTTGTTCTAGATATGATATGATCATTTATAATATATGTATTTATTATGTGCTTCAAGATACACGAACATATCTAGCTCTATTAATTGTACAGTTTTAACATTCACTTACTTCGCTCACTGAACATTTACATTTAACTAGATGCTGTAAGTTTCGTTGAATTTACATTTATATTCAGACATTGTTGTTGTTTCTTTCCCCTAAACGGCTCTAACGATTTTGTTTACAGTTCATTAGCAACCCTATAGTCTTTTCATATGACATTTCTCTGAAAAAAAAAGAAAAAAAATCAATTGGGAATGCTCCAACAGCATTGCCAGAACTAACGAAATTAATTTTTCTTATTAACTTCTACAGGCTTTATACCAATTGTTCTATATACTTTATTATTATATTCATTAAACAATTCTTGTAATATATCTATCCATTTATAATTTCCTTGAGTACTAAATTTTTTCCACATGTTTTGTTTAAGAGTTCTGTTAAATCGTTCTACGATATATTGTTTTACGAAGACAAACGCTCGAAATGGAGATCCCAAAATTGAAAATTCGCAAAATATCATCACAGAGTGACTTACGGTTCCCGAGATATGGCTCCTTAAATCTCCTAAAATCGGAAATTTTTGACCAATATATCAGGAACTGTATTGGTCCAAATAACAGACGCACACATACACACACACACACACACACTCACACACAGACATAGAAAATTCAGTAACGAACTTTTTAACTTCGTTAAAAACAAAAAGCGTAGTTTATTCCTGGATGTGAGTTCTTTTCGGCTGATTTTCTCAGAAAGAACTCCTGAGATATTGTTAATATTTCATAAATATCTCATTACTAACGTGACATTTGTTAATATACAAGCGACCAGATTTTATTCTACTCATTCTAAAACTTATACACTAGTATAAATATAATGACTACAGTTGTACTGCAGAAGTGAAAAGCAGAGAAGTGCAGATTAAGACGCATGTTCAACAATGGACTAATTTTATCGCTATTGTTAACAATCAAAAAAAAAAAAAAAAAGGAACTAAACACAATGGGTTTAAAAAATATATATATATTACTAGACATAGCAAGCAAAGAGTACAGCAATTACATACTTTTTTCTTCTAGTTTTTGGAATTAATAAAAAAAATCATACTACTGCAGTCAGAAAAACGAGTGATATTTAACATTTTAACGACAATTAAATGGAAGAAGAATAAATATTCTTTAAAATACTTGCTATCCGGCGAAAGCAATTACTCTAATAACTGTACACTTTTGTCGACTGTGTTTATCATATCATTTCAATTGGCATCCTTAGGGGGGGGGAGGAATTTCAAATAGGCTATATTCCTTTCATTTTTTAATGAACTTTCTTTCTCCCATTTTTAAATGAACTATTTCTCCCCGGTCAATGTGAGGTACTTTAGTTAAGCAGCTAGCGTACACGTCTTCAGCGTGGAAGGCCCGAGTTTGATTTCCGGTGAGACCTCATGTGATTCGGATTCCACGTTAAGCTATAAGTCCACTTCTCATATAGCCTCGTTTCTGTAACTAACGAACTTCAAATCATATATTTGGATAAGGAAAACTGGATATTTAATAAAACGAAAGTATACAATTGTCAGAAAAACTAAAGAATTTCGTTACTGAAATTAGCAGTTTTGAAGCAAAAAGTATTCAACAATGTAATCCAAAGCTCACTTACAGTAGTCTCCATTAAGTGAAAGGGGTACAGGTGGCTACAGGTCGACAAGTTAGAAAAATGTTTCTAGTTTCACAAGCGCGAGAGTCATAGGAGTGGCCTTTCCCTTCCCAATCTCCAACTTGCCCAATATAGTATGAACAGAAGTAGTATGAGGTGTGGGGTTTTTCGTCTTTCATTGATTTCTCCTGTAACAAGTTAAGGACACCATATATATATGGTATGACCTTTGGTGTGGGAGACCCGGGTTTGATTCTCGGCGGGAGCTCATTTGCTTTGTATTCCACGTTAAACTGTAGCTCCACGTCTCATATAGCCTCGCTGCTAAAAGAGACCGAAATGATCCGTCCTGAACCGAACGTGGTTCTAAAGTTATAGATAATCATATTTTGGGGTTGCAAAAGAAAGAAACATTGACCGAACTCATCCAATCACGATTAAACTTGACATGGTGCAATTGTGGTAGACACCAGGGGCGTCATTTAGGGAGGGCAGGAGGGGGCAATTGCCCCTCCAAGAGTTTGAGTAATACATATACTTTAATCTATTGACTACTAATATACTAGTACAAAACGTGAAAGTCTTCTTACGTCGGTGGTGCTCTTGCCCTCCTCAAGCGAAGTCTGAAATGACGCCCCTGGTAGACACAGTGTGCAAATTGAAGCACTTCGATGTGGGAGGAAGTTAGTGTGGGCCTAAAAGATACTTGTACGAAGAGAGTACTCTTGCAGCAGTGGCGTATACTGGTTTGATGGCTTGGGCTACCACTAATGATTATAACACCTGTACATTATATTATTATTATTATTATTATTATTATTATTATTATTATTATTATTATTATTATTATTATTATTATTCGACTTATATAATCTTCAAAATAAGATAAAATACACTATCCTTTTATCAAGTAGAGAAATATAATTTTCTCTTCACTAGCAAGACTTATATTATTAATATTACGGAAAAACGATCGTACATTTCTACCTTTATTTGTTGCATGAAGTATCACTACATTTTGCATTGGATAAGTGGTAACCCTACACACCAGAGCAAATGGAAGCTGTCCGAGTAATAATGAGCGCTGAGATAGGCGATTAGAAAAGAAGTCGTCTTAGTCTGTAAGAGCTACGCAAACTACTGTAAAACACAAAACTTCCGTTGCGTTAACGCAAATCGCTAGGAACGAGGCTCATGATGTTCAAAACAATTCCCAGAGACCCCCAAAATGCACTGTCGTTACTTGTATAATTTCCTTTTACTCTTCATTCACGCCCAAGAAACCGATTTCTCTAGAGGCAACTGCTTTTACCTGGCGGCCCGCTCGCATATTCTGTTTTTCTGCCCCGGCCTAGCCACAGACTCATTCTTATTGGCTGATCAGATCACGTGCTAATAAACTTTCACATCTTATTTCAGTGTATCCATCTTAGAACAACACGTGATTGAATAAATTGCGTTCTGATGCATATTGTGTGTTGTTGATATCAATGATTTGTACATGTAACATTTCATAAAGTTAGCATTTAAGAATTTTTACTGAAACAAGGAAACAGGCAGCTTGATATTAGTATTTATCAAGTTAATATGATGTAGACGTAGCTCTTTATAAAGTTACCTAACACTTAAGTATTTTTATTGAAACAAGGGAAAAGGCACCACGATATTAACTTTTAAAGATTAAATCAGTTTACAAAGGGGAGGGTAACGTGTAGGAAACTTATTTATGAAGACGGCCAAATACCTAAATGGTATATTGACGAAGATACAGCACTGCAAAAATTATGTCGTAAGCATGATATACATATCCACAGTGGAAAACACAATTTTTCTCACAATATTGCACAAATCATGTAGCGAACCGCAATCAGTGGTAAAATTTGTAGCTATTTTTGCATTAGGCAATGAATTTGCGACGTCCCTAGGTATATAGGAATAAATACCAGTACTCCAAAAGTTCACCTAGCTAATGCGCCGTTTACTATTAACACATTCACGCACGTGTAATACCTTTAGGGAATAGGGAATAAACACATTCAAAGGTGGGACTGGGGACATTATTCTAAAAAAATGTTCAAATAGTATAGAACTTAAAAATTTTAACCTTTAAACGACGGAGGGATTTAAATGCCGCAGCCCCTTTTATACGGCGCCATTTAAAGCGTTTTCGTAAGAGTTTACAAACAAATCCATATCTTCACCCCTATTTATCCTGGGATCATGGTTCATACCTCATTCTCTTCAGAATGGAGCTGGCTTTCAAATGGTACCACTTGCATGCTCGTATCATATACCAGGAGAGGGGAAAATGATTTTAAATATAAAATTTCGTAGGGGAAGAATTTTTTTCCACACTTTGGGCCCCTCTGGAACGGCCCTGTGTGAACGTAGAGATCTCAAAAAAAATCTGGTAAATAGTACTTGGTATACTGAATGTGTGTGCTAAATTTCAAGTTTATATCTTGAATACTAAGGGCGGGAGAAATTTTATCAAGAATTCCCACAATGCCCCAAATTACCGCAAAACACCATGATCTCAGGTAAAAAATTTCCTGAGACATCTCTATTTACCCTAGAACTACAATCTGCCAATCATTCTCTTCAGAATAGAACTGCCTTTCAGGCGGTACCATTCACATGTCTCCATCATGTATCTAAGGCGGGAAAATCCCGATAAAAGGAATTTTTGGGTGTAAATATCCCTTTTTTCAAATTTTAGCCCCTCTGGCTCCCCCCTGTTTTAACGCAGAAATCTGAAAAAAAAATCTGTTAAATACTACTCGGTGGACTGAATGTTTGTGCATAATTTCAATCTTCTAGGTGCAAAAATAGGCCCGCAAAAAATTATATATACCGACAACGTCCCATATTCCCCTATACAGAAGTATATTTTGACAAAAATTCCCTGACACATCCCTAATTACCCTAGGGTCATGTTTCGCCCATCATTCTCTTCAGAATAGAACTGCCTTTCAGACGGTACGACTCACGTGTCTCCATCATGTACCTAAGGCGGGAAAATCCCGAAGAAAGGGATTTTTTTGGTCTAAATATCCCTTTTTTCAACTTTTAGCCCCTCTGGACCCCCCTGTTTTAACGCAGAGATCTGAAAAAAATCTGATAAATACTACTAGGTGGACTGAATGTTTATACACAATTTCAATCTTCTAGGTGCAAAAGTAAGCCTGCCAAAAATATATATATACTGACAATGTACCATATTCTCGTATACAGAGGGATATTTTTGAAAATTCCCTTAGACATCCCTAATTACCCTAGAATCATGGTTTGCACATCGTTTTCTTCAGAATAGAACTGCCTTTCAGGCAGTACCATTCACATGTCTCCACCATGTATCTAAGACGGGAAAATCCCGAAGAAAAGGATTTTTTGATAAAAATATCCCTTTTTTCAACTTTTTCCCTCTCTGGATCCCCCCCTGTTTTAACGCAGAAATCTAAAAAAAATCTGTTAAATACTACTCTGTGGAGTGAATGTTTGTGCAAAATTTCAATCTTCTACGTGCAAAAATAAGCCCGCCAAAAAATAATGAACATAGGCTTAATAAAAGAAAATATATATATATTTGAGAATTATGACGTCATCACCTCCTATGTCTCGACGCAGGAAGGTGTGAAACCATACGTAAGGTCTTCTACAATGCCTCTTGACTTGAAAAACAAAAAAAAAAACCGGACGAAAAAGCTCAAATAGGAGAGAGATAACGCAATGTACCATGAAACACACAAAGGGATAGAGTGTGGACTGTCTGGACAGAAACACTCTCACACACACACAAACGCATTCACGCACACACATTTCCCTTATCTCATCAACATCATTGGTAATAAACACCTCGAAGTGTAAGCTGAGTTCCTCACAAGAGAAACAATCTCCTCGTGTCAGCAGAAATAATTGATAAACAAGCGGTCACAAAAGTCAACGTGAAGAAATGAAAAAAAAAATAAAGGGAGGAAAAGTAACCAATTTTATAGTTTGTTTGGGTTACAACTGGTGAACCATATTTCAGTCACGTGTTTCTATGATCGTTTTAGAACACACAGATGCTAGTAGCGGAAGGTTTGATGCAGGATAGCCAGTGCTACATTAGTTATTGGTCTGAATAATTCTTTTGGTCGAAAAGGACCAAACCGTATTTTCAGCCAAAATCGCTATTGGTCGAAAACGACCAACTTCGTCGTGTAAAGGTTAATAAGCGTAACGTCCTGAGAACAGAAATAATTGTTAATGTGTTCTATTCCTTTTTGGAGAGAACAAAGGGTGCATATTCCCCCATAAAACCCTATGGTTCGGCTCTTGGACCTAGCCTAGATGGAGTTGAGCGATTGGAACGAAATTTGCAGGATTCATAGCTCTCCAGCCTACAATAAAAACGAGAAAAAATAACATCTTTCGTTTGCGAATACAAAGGGAGTACAGGGTACATGACCCTAAAAAAATTTCCAAATGAGGCAAACTTACAAATTTTAATTCGAGTAACGTACTGAGAGCAGACGTAATTTTTTTTCTATTTCTATTTAAAGGGAGCAAAGGGGGCATATTGCTTCATAAAATCCTATGGTTCGAAAATTTGTCCAAATAGGACAACACTTACAAACGTCGATAACGTCCTGAGAACACACAATTTCTAAGTGTTTTTGTTCCTATTTGGAGGCAGCAGAGGGGGACTATTCTTCCATATAATCATATGGTTGGGTTCTTGGGTCTATCCTAGAAGGAGTCGACTGATTGAAACGATAATCGCAGCATTAAAACCTCTTGAGTCTACAATAAAAATTCGAAAAAATAAAATTTTCCATTTCCAAATACAAAGGAAGGAAGGGGCATAATCCTCAAAAATTATCCAAATGGTACAAAAATTAGAATTTTAATTCAAATAAGGTCCTGACAACAGAAATAATTTTAAAACCTTTTCTATTCCTATTTTGAGGGAGCAGAGGGGCCATATTCCTCCATAAAATCCTATGGTTCGGCTTTTGGGTCTATCCCTAGAAGGAGTTGAGCAATTGGAACGAAACTTCCAGGATTAATAGCTCTTCCGCTGACAATAAAAATGAGAAAAAAATAAAATATTGTATTTGCACATACAGAGGAGGGACGGGTGTCTTGATCCTTAAAGTTATAAGGATCAAATTGAATTGAAATCTTTAGTTTTACGTCCCACTGTTATGCCGGTTAGGCTAAAGGAGACGGTGATGATGAGAAATGAATGAAAATGGTGGAATGAAGAAAGTGGGAGAACCCCGAGAAAACCCACGAGCACGGTGTTTGTCCACCACAAAGTCCACACGACGCGAACTGGGATCGAACCAGGGACCCCAAGTACCGGAGGTGAACGCTCTACCACTGAGCCACCACATATTGTATAAAGGATCTTGGGTATCCTCTGTGAGAGCGGCTCTATAAAATGTGCTCATAATTGTAATTTGTGTAATCACTTGAACACCACGTTAAATTTGTTACAAATATGCATAACGGCAATTATTATGAATACTTACTCAAAGTAGTTAACATTCTAGTTTAAAAGAGGTGTACTATACAAAAAAGGTAGAACAGATATTTGTTAAAAAACTATCTTATATCCATTGTTCACAGTAAAATAGCTTCCAATGAAACATAGAACTAAACTTGAGAGACTGAAACACACCTCAATCTGTTCACTGTTCAGGAGATGTTACTTTTCAGCGTTTCGGATAAACTCACTATACCATTGGCGTATTTAGAATTTTGTTTCGGGTAGGGCTATGCACAATACGGGGGAGGGCAATTGCCCACTTGAGTTTGAGAATTAATATTTTAATCAATCGTCTACTAATTCTTTACTAGGAAAAAACGTGAAACTCGTATGTCGGTGGAGGATCTTATCCACCCAGCCAAATCTGAAGTGACACTCCTACAAACACACGTTGAATATTTGTAATCTTATTTCAGCTTAACTGGTTTCAACTTAGAGAAAAATGGAAAATTCAGTTTTAGCTGTGTAAGTTTTTACCTGAAAGAATATGTTGAGACAAGTTGAAGCTGAAATATACTGATTTGCAGTTTTAATGGCAAGAATTACAGACTGGTGAATCTTATGTGATATGATACACACAAAAATTTAGCAGTGAATCTAACCTTTTATTCTATTCATAGAAGGAAAAGGACGCATCTTCTTGGCCTACCTAATTTCCCGGGCTACTTATTTTCCCCCTTGATTTTCTTTAATTCAAACATTTACCTTTCCTTATAACTAAATGATGTAAATATTCCTTTGCTATAATAACTAAAGTACCGTTATGTTGATATCCGTGCAAGTTGGTGTGGAACATCAGTTTCGCTTATCAGCTTCTCTTAGTTTTGGTGTTACTGACGACGGCCGACTCGAATCACAACCAACAACGATCGAAATTATGAAAAGAAAAACAAAAGGAAGTAACAAAAAAAAAAAAGAAACAGAAGAGTAGAATGGACGAAAGATAGAAAAAGAAAACAATTCTTACATGGAATAATACAGTATTATTTGTGAACAAAGAGCATAAGAAAATGTAAAGTCAATGAAATTCTTAGAAATGGTTAGAAGAATTATTATTGTAGCCCTACGTGGAATACGGAAAACCATCAAATTTATTTCAGGAGGGGCTTGAGCCCGATAGCCCTCTCGTAAATACGCCACTGCACTGTACTAAAACTTCTCGGAGTAGATTCTATTTCGACACAGATTCCTTATTAGTAAGTTGAAAAACTGATGATTTTTATTTGTATATAAATTTAATGTTTGTAATTACACATTGGTTCATTACCAAGCCCCCCCCCCATAGAAAGCACAAAGGAAACGTGGTTCCGGGGAAGTGTTCAGAGGTGCCTGGGAATTTCTTCCCTTTCCCCCTTCAATCACCACACTGGGTAGACATTGTCGTGCTATACAAGCGTGTGAAATATGATGTGTGTAGGCTTTTAGTTCACGAGTTTTGGGTCATTAAATGTACGCAGAGATGGCTTCGGTCAATGAAAACTTGACCCATGACCCAGTGACCCACCATCCAGCAATCTGACCCATCACCCACCAAAACGCATCATCATCAACTCTGATCCATGATCCACGCCCTCCTCTTCACTGATTAAATGACTTACAAGTGTAGTAAAACAAGGCTGCGAAATTATCCCTAATCGGAGTTTGATTGAATTTCTGCAGTCAATCGCTGAAGCACCATTCCGTTCAATACCGCTGTAGGTCTGATCTTTGCGATATGGTAAAGTGTTTGTCATAGGCCATGTTACAATGAAGTTCATTTTAATTATCATGTATAGCTATTTCCTTGTTGAATTACGGACACTTCTCAGTGGAAAACAGGAATAAATTTGAAAGTCTCAAATCAAGGTAAAATAAGCCAAGGTAAAAAAAAAAAAAAAAAAAAAAAGTAAAATTTGACTGTCTCTTGAACGCCAAGTAGTAGGTTACAATTACAATACAAATACAGTATTAATACCCAATAATGCCTGAAGTTTTTTTTTCTCTTAGATATACTCATCTCAGGTAATAAATAGAAACAAATGAAAAAGAAAAAAAATGGATGCCTTGAATGTAAAACATAGACAAATTCACCAGTGTTCAGATGCTGTTTACAATGCACTGAGCAGAGTGGGTCAATAGGTCAGCATGGGTCACGTCCAGTTAGCACACGACCCACTCCATCTCTGAATGTAGGGTATGGGCAATGAAATTTTCGAAGAACATTTCAATAAAAACTTGCTCAGAAAGTCAGCAATTTGTTGGCCTAGAGTTAAACATTTCATGCAGCCTCGGGTCTGTACGAGACATGGAATTAGAGCTTTACGTGGGACCCAAACCACATAAGCCCCACCGGGAATCGAACCCGCATCTCCCACGCCTAAGTTGCGTACACTGACCATATAGCCGTGCGGGATCATATTTTTATTTGCAATTGCGAAACTTATCATGTAAAATAGCACCTGAATATTTGATCTTTCAGTAAGTTATATATTGAAATATCTTTGGGAATATGCATAGTGTAAAATAGTTACAGAAGTAAAATTAACATTATTAATAATGATAAGACAGTTTTGTTACGTAACATATTCTGACGACATGAAAATTAGAGTATGCAAGATTTTTTTTTTTTTTTTTTTTGCCTATTAAGGATACACCTACATATACAACATACGAAATATGTCCAAAGGTCTAAATTTTGCTTTTAAACAAACTTCTGGCTTTCGAATTATAGGCTTTTAATTTTAGGTATGCTCAGAAATTTATTGTGTTTAGCGCGTTGGAAGTGCGTAATTTGCAGATTGAGTCACAAAGGGATAAATAATGTAATCTTATATCACATAACTTCTGTCATAGGAATTGGAATTAACAAGGGAAATTTTGATAAGAAAACGGAAAATTTTATGTCAGTCGAGGGTGATCCTACGAACACTGCAGCTTAGTCGATAGTTAGAAAATATAACATACCACTACGCTCGCCCGAGCAGAATAGGCCCTACATATAAAACTTTAAAAAAAAAAAAAAAGTTTTAGTAATCTCTTCATAATAGAAAGAAATTATTATCAGATTATACGTATTTAGCACAGTTATAGAAGTTCACCATTAATCTTTCTGGCAATGAAACCCTCTAATTTAGGGTCTCTACCTATGGTACGAGTACCACTGGTGGTACACGAGCCGCTGTTGGTGGCACGTACGATTTATCTTGGTATTAATAATTAATGTGTTTTGGTGGTACGCCAGCGATAAAGGTTGAGAATCCTTGTTCCTAATTAATCCAGCAGTTGTTAGCCAATTTTGAGCAGAAACTAATATCCCGAGAATATGCACGACAGACAACTATTGCATACCTTTCCGCAACAATCATGAACCATCAAGATTAGTGAGTATGTTTTAGTATTTAATAAAAATGTTGCATGTTCTTGTTGTGTTAATTTTAGTATAGTCAATATGCACACTAAGAAATTTTTGCAAGAGGATGACATGTACTTGAGAATAAGATTACCACACGATTACGTATATGATTTGTACTTTACACACGTGTAATCACACCCCACAGCAGTGGCATCGTTAGGGAGCTGCGGGATGCACCGACTCTCTTCAAGTTTCATGTGATCTCCAAATTGATTTTGATTTATTCATTTACCGTTCGTTCCCTTAATAATAATAATAATAATAATAATAATAATAATAATAATAATAATAATAATAATAATAACCTCCTTTAACGAGTGCTTCTCAATAACGGACATTTCTATAATATAGACAATAACCATATTTCATAAATATGTATTACTTAATAGTTATTATTATTATTATTATTATTATTATTATTATTATTATTATTATTATTATTATTATTATTATTATTATTATTATTATTATTATTACTATTATTATTCATTAGCAGCGTTTTTAGGGGTAAGGGAAAATTAACCAGCACTGTCTCAGTTTCTGTGCATAGGCAACGTGCATAAGTGGATCTAGTCTGTTAATTTTGGAGGTCTTGAATTTATTTTGAAGAAGCTTCAAAGGGTAATATCTGTAATTTCAATTTTAGTCTGCAATTCATTATAACTTGGAGACGTTTGTGTGGGACAGCCCTCTAACCCGCGGCTGTGCGTGTAGGCCGAGCGTCCCACCCTTAGATTGCAGTACAGGAGTAAATGGCAATGCTTTTCCTTATGCCCATTGTTGCCAAACTTAGCCTGAATTTTAGAAATAGTTTTCCTGCTAGATATGGATAGGTTATTGTAGAACATTGTATTCTCTATCAAATAATCTGTTTTTCTCATATCAAGAAGAATTTTCAATATTGAAATAAATTGAAATAGTGATATCTTGCTAATGACAAATTCTAAAGTCGCGTTAAATATATCACACCATAAGTCTGGAACTATAAGAGATACAAAGTTGAAACTTATACAGCTATTAACACCATATTTGGTGCCAATGTTGAAAAGGTTTGCATTCAAAAAACTTTTTGAATTTTAAAATAAAAAAAAAAATAAAATGTAAGAGAAAGTGCATATACTATTACAATGCAATATCTAAAAAGCTGACTAGTGAGAAACTTTTTTTTTTTCACCTTAGACGGGGGTGCAAAGCGAGAAAAATATTGAGAAATGATTGAAGTTATTTTTAAAACAATTTGCAAGGCGATATCTTTCTTTATTTGCGTTTTATGACTTTTAGAGTTAAGAGTCAACTTTCCAAAGCGCGCGCATCTGACCAGAAGAAAGGCAGTGACAAATCTTGCCAATGCTATTTTCCTTACAATGTTTATTTTAAAGTTACTGATGTAGAGTGTCGTGCTATACCGATGAGTATTCACTGTTGATGCTATGTGAGCAAGAATCTACTGATATACAGTAGGTATACACCCCTGCATTGATCAAATATAATATTCTAGTTTATGGGTTTATTTGCTTCGGCTCTTCCGAGCTTAAGATGTAAGTAAAATCATATTCAGAACAAATAATGAAAAAAAAACTAAGTCTACCTGAAGAATAACAATAAGAAATGATATAAAAAGCAATACTGTACTGTATACCTACTTTAGGGCCACCCTATATATATAGATTATCATACAGGCTTGCGCGAGCCTATAGTTCTTATTTTCTCTTTTCCAAGAAAGACAATTTTCAATCGCGGATGGATGGTAAGTACAGTGGACACTTGAATCAGGATAGTAATTAATTTAGCAATAACATAAATCACAAAAATGCAGTTGGTACTCAAACAAAACGAACTGTTTCTTCAGAAGATTAATATCTATAGAAGAGAAAAAACAGGCCAATATCTGTTAATAAGAAAACACAAAGCAGAATGAAAAGGCTCTTTGTTCTTTTCCTCGATGTTTCTTTAGAAAGCATGGAAGAAACAAAATGAATTTTCGGAGGGTTTATTTTGTTTGGTTTGGTTTCCTCGCCCAACGATCTGTACCTTGTTGGCTGTCACTATACGTGATTTAAAATCACAACTTGGTGCGTTTGTTTAGAATAGATGTAATAGGATTTTTTTTTCATTCTTCTTCTGTTTCCAGACTGTCATTGTGTGTCTGAGGTGTCAGAAGTGAGTATAGAAACAAGAGCGGTTCAGTTTCGGGTGTAGATTGTTGAAATATTTAAAATATTTGGTGTGTCGTGTACAATAATATTGTATTTACTGTATTGTTCATAACGGAAAGTGAAGTGCGAAAAAGACGTTCAATTGGTAAGCTGCGTGGGAGAGAGCGTGAAATAGTGCTGAACGTGTTTAAACATTTTGCACAAAGTATGAATGTTAGTTCTGCAGTTAAAGAAGCTTCAAGAGCTACAGGATGTTCAGAAAGAACTATTTACACAATACGAAAGGAATAACACATGGGGAAAATTGACGACTCCTGCGAAGGTCAAGCAAAGAAGAAAAGGACTGCAGAAAAATGCAAGATCGGTGATCTACGATGGTATTGTTCAGAGTGGAGTACGCCGTATTGTTCACTCGTTACTTTTCGCAAATATTCCACCAACACTAAATGTTATTAAAAAAAAAAAAACGTTAATGAAGACGAAACCTTGTCTAATTTTTCAAGAACTACTTTGCACAGGTTTCTACATGACATCGGATTCCGATATGTAAGGCGAAGTAATAAGTGTGCTTTCATAGAACGCGATGATATTATACGTTGGCGTCATCGGTACCTGAGGCAAGTCAAACAGTTTCGAGCAATGGGTTTACCGATCTTTTATACAGATGAATCTTGGGTAAATGTTGGGCTTACAGTGGATAAAGAATGGAAGGACACCAACATTAAAAGCGTTCGACAGGCTGTGTTAGAAGGTGTGAGTTCTGGCTTGAAACCTCCACGGGCAAGGGGACCGCGATTTGCGCTAGTTCACACGGGGAATGAAATGGGGTTTGTAAAAAATGCCGAGTTGACATTTCTTTGTAAGAAAAATACCGCTGACGTCCACGATGAGATGACAGCAGATACTTATGAAAAGTGGTTTGCGGAACAATTAATACCAAATACAGCAGAAAAGGCTGTTATTGTACTTGATAACGCATCTTACCATAGTCGATTGTGCGAATCCATTCCAACACAAAAAATGGCGTGTAGGTGAAATCAAACAATGGTTAAGCGAGAAAAGTATTGCATTCGAAGATAATATGATAAAACGAGAGCTTTTACACATAGTGGCAGGAGTAAGAGAAAAATATGAAAAGTACAGACTCGATGAAATGGCAAGAAGTGTGGGGAAAACAGTGATTCGGCTACCTCCATACCACTGTGAGCTGAATCCCATAGAATTGATTTGGGCGCAATTAAAAGCATTCATTAAATTACACAACACAACATTCAAAGTCAGTGATATAGAAAAATTAATATCTGAAGGTTACTCCCAGATTTCCCCACAAAAATGGAGCGATTGTGTGGACCATGTAAAAAAAAAAAAAAAAAAAAAAAAAAAAAAAAACTGGAACAAGAATTATGGAAGGCCGATGAACTGCAAGACGATGAAAAACGTCTTCTCATAGCACTATCATCATCATCTTCAACTTCATCGTCGTCGTCGTCGTCACCTCAACCATGCTCTTCGGGTTTGCAGCTACAGACTGAATACATGGAAGGGATTTCACCTTTAAATGGTAGCAGTGACAGTGATTAAAAGGTATTTAGCATGCGTTCTTTTCTTATCCTTTTATTTTAAATTTACTAATCATTCGTTAATATTCACAAATGCATTTATAATGACTATTATAGTGTGGTGTTTCAAGTAGACCTCCTGGTATTTGTTAAAATATCATGCTGTTGTTCCGCGGAGAAAATCGGATGTAAACCGTCGGAAGTGGGGAGAGCAGCCGCCTTCACAATATGCTTTGTTTGACAAACGCAATTGGATTTGCGTATATTTTGCGTACACAGACGAATGAGTGTTTTCGTACATCATATTTTCTGGCCACGTATCATTATCACCCTATTCCAATTTTCACTCTTATCCAATTTCAGTATCTTACCCAATGCTATTCCTTAGTTTGCCGCACAATCGGTACAGGAAATTTCAGTGTGAAACTGTTTAGTCTGTCGTCTATTTCAATCATATGTTTTCTATTCGTTCATATATTCTCTCGATTCCGTATTGCCTTTTTCGAAATTTTATTGCAAATATTTATAAACCATCATAAAAGGAAATTTCTAACACACAATTATTAGACTGTTTCGTACTCTTCAATTCGCCGTTCCAAGTGAATTTGCGCGAATGGAATGACAAAAAGGTTGAAAATATATGAATTAAAAAAAAGAAGATTTATTTACAACACAGTCACTCTTTCTTCTTTCTTCAGAAGAAAACACAGCGGAAGAAATGTGGCAACAGCGCGCTCCATTTACCCTGTACTGCAATCTAAGAGTGGGACGTGAGAGTGAGTTATTCTAGCCATACCTTCAGCAACTTCTAATGTTGGCTTTTACCACCCGCAACTTGGAAAAGCCTACTCCGCAAAAGAAAGTTAGGAAAGCTTTTAGATATATATAGGCCTTTTATCACCTACCCAAGGTAATGGCTATATCCAGTGACGTGCGCAGGGTATGGGTCCCCCGGTTCCGGACTTCCCCCAAAATTCCAATTTTTAAGAAAATAATTATGCTTTTTAAGCAAAAATACAATAAATAAATTATATGGATTTTGTATAATGGAACAACACCCTTGAATTTTCTCCGTTCCTGGCCATGACCGTTAAGACGTAAAATACTTCCAGTAGCATATTTAGGATTTTTGCCTCGGGGCGGTCTTATAAAGCCTACATAAAGGAAAGCCATTTATTTTCGTTTATTATATGGCAGCTTTTGCTGGAGTTTCTGGGATGGGGGTTAACTATTCAAAGCTCCTTTAAATATGCCACTGCCTGCTCATTTTTGCAAACTTTGTCGCAGAAAGTTTTAAATTGTAAACCTACCATCCCGTTCACATGTTACAACTTCTGATTCTATTTTCAGATCGGCCGCTGTGCAACGTTAATCGGTCGCTGTCTTTTAAACGAAAGCCTAAGTTAATTAGATTTAATGGAAAGGTCTCTAAATTGACTACATAATTCGAATCATAGCCGTCAATTGAATTGAAATCTCCAAGAATGATATTGGTATTGAAAACAACACATCGAAATAACTAGAAATAATAACATAGTTAGGGAGTGACCTCAAAATTATTATGAAAAAGTTTATTAAAAGTGGATATATTTCCCGTCAGCTGGGTCTTGTGATTAAGAAAAAAAAAGTTTTTAAAGTTGAATCTAAAAAGACATCTACGGTTGAAACAGAATTATCCTCTAATTATTTAAAGAGTTAATAATGCGGGTTACAAATTAGTCGTGTTGTAAATAACAAGGCAAACGATTCTCAAAAAGACTCGTCTTGATATGACTGAAGTGATTTGGGTGAAGAACATCCATATGCAACTGAATTAAGTAGACATCCCAGTACTACATTTTGGAAGAGAAAATGTTCGTTTCAGTGTAACTAGTTTCACGAGATGGCGTGGTTGGAAAACAGCATTAAAGCAGATGTCTGTTTTTGTTGTCCACCCCAAAGTTCGGGATGGTACTCTGTACGCAGTGCCCACATTTCGAAAGAACACAATGAGAAACTGGAAGAAAGCTTGTGAAGAATTTCATGACAGAAGTCAGTATTACTTAACCTTTCGGCAGTCGCGCTGTTGTAGAAAGTACAACAGTGTTGTTGTTTTTGTTGTAAGTCACTAACTGACTGAACTGACTGAATTGCAACTGACCGAATTTATTGCATGTGTCGTTTGTATTTTTATTTATTATTACTATTTTGAATGTGACAATGGGATCACAATGTGAATATAAGTCAATAACATCTTTACTGTTAAGTGTTGTAAAAAGTACAACGCGCGACTGCCCGTGTTACATAGACAGACGCGACTACCGAAAGGTTAAAGTGTAAGGGGGATATGTGCCAATTATAAAGTAAGTTTTTCTAATTTATATTGTTTCTTGACTTATTGTTTGCTCGCAGGAAAAGCATGTTAGTTTCGCTCTTTTTTTTTGTTTGTCGCTTTGGCATCTGAATCATAAAGTAAACTAACTGTTTGTCCCTGGGTTTCGGGAATATTTCCTGAAAATGGGTTTAAGCCCTTGCCTTACTGTGTTTCTGATCTGGTCCGATTTTAATACAATTACCATATTGTAAATTCAAGAGAGCACACGTAGCTCGGTTGCTAGAGTAGCGTCTTGTTACTCGCTTAGTTCCGAGTTCAAATCTGGTGCTGGTTATCCTGTCTGTTTCAATGGATCATACCAGACATATGTTTGTAAGTACCTTGAACAAGGACAGAGCCAATAACGCATCAAGTCCTTATCTCAAGTTATTGTAGTTCAGTGTAAAGTGGTCCATGTGCTATATCTGGCACTTGTTAAGTAAATAAGTAAAATTTACTATCTGCATTAAAAATTGACACATCAAAATTTGTATATAATGCAAAACTCTTTATGAATAACTTTTAACGTGTAATTTTAGTTCATATCACAACAATAGTTGAATTTGGAATCAATTATAGCGTATTTTGTAATATTCAATCAGGATTTGAATTTCTTTTATTTTCTTCTTTTTTTTAAACATGATGTTTTGCATTTCTAATGTTATATTTTTATGATGGTATATGGGTTTCTCCCTTTGCGGGAGATTTCATAGTAAGGTTACATATCATTTCTATTGTAGCTTATTTCTTTAGAATGGAAAGCAGTTAAATAATCATGAACAGTTACTTCTACATAAATTGTCAGGAACATATGTCTGCTTTTAAGTAAATATAATAGTATTTCATTGTATAATAAGATTTGTCAGTTCTTACGTATATATGAAATCTTTCTGTTTAACGTCCCACGTTGTGCCCTTTAGACTAAGGGAGACGATGATTAAGGCAAATGGATGATGATGGAATAACTGGTGGAATGAGAAATTGGGAGGAAACGGAAGTATCCCCAGATAACCCATGGACACAATGTTGTCAGTCACAAACTCACTTAGCCGGGGATCGAACCAGGAACCGCAATGCTTCCTTTCAGAGTTACAGGCTGCCAAAAACATTTTAAAAACGAACTTTAAACGTCCATAGCTCAAAAATTATGGGACCTACCGTAGTTGGGTCAAGATTTCACTTAGGAACTAAAATGTGCGCTATCCAAAAATGCATGTTTCAGAATCCTAAGGTACTCACGCAACAATTTTTGTACAGGCAGTTTGATTACGGATAATCTTAAGTACTCACCAACTACCTCTATAAAAATTGTTGCGGAAGTACTGCAGGATTCTGAACCATGTATTTTTGGATAGAGTACATATTAGTTCCTTAGTAAAGTCTTGATCCGACTACGGTAGCCCCAAAGTTTTAGAACTAGTTTTCGGCAGCCTATAACTCTGAAAGGAAGCATTTGTGCACCCAGGTTGGCCTATATTTTTTGTCTTATCTTGGTGTCAGGAATCAACTCCCAAACGTTGTCAGTGTTGTTTCGAAACACACTGTATATAGTGTTTCTTACTTCTCCTTGGCTGAAATCAATCACCTTCAAGGAGTGTAATATAATATGGGCAAACACTGTATGCACCGTATATTAAATCGAAAAAACGCAATATACAATGTTTTACTAATTAGAATTATTGTGAGAAAACACAAGGGAAGTACTTGAAAATAACTCTGATATCTGGATTTTAAAGCCACTTATCCACATAAACAGGTCATAAGTTTATACATTTTACCTCCTCCCTCAAATCAAAAACGTAGGTACGTCACTGTCCCTCAACAATATTTTCATTTTATTAGATAGGGATATTTTCCCTCCTCATCCTTCCATTTGCCTAATTCGAACGTTGTGTACATTATTTCGTTATTAGCCTATAGAGTATTTCAATTTGAGGTCGCGGTGGCTCAGTAGTAGAGAGTTCACCTCCGGTGCTTGGGGTCCCTCGTTCGATCCCAGCTCGCGCCAAGTGAACTTTGTGGTGAACAAACAACATGTGCGTGGTTTTTCTCAGGGTTCGCCCGTTTCTTCCCACTTTCTTCATTCCACCATTTCATTCATTTCTCATCATCACCGTCTCCTTTAGCCTAGGCAGCATAATTGGGGGACGTAAAATGTATATATATATATATATATATATATATATATATATATATATATATATATATATATATATATATATATATATATATACTAGCAGCGTTCACCCCGCTTCGCTGCGGTCACCCCGGAACGCAATAAACTTTGTTACTTAGATAATTTTTACTTTTTCGCTTTCAAGTGATATGATAAAAACCATAGAAGATTGCACTAATGTTAACATTATATCGCCTGTCATTTATGTTAACCCGCCCCGCTTCGCTGCGGTCACCCCAACCCGCCCCGCTTCGCTGCGGTCATCCCCGAACGCAATAAACTTTGTTACTTAGATAATTTTTACTTTTTCGCTTTCAAGTGATTTATAGCGCCTGTCAGTTATGTTAACCCGCCGAGTCACAGGGTCATGCGGGTTGCATATAAATACGTTTATTTTTATACCTATGATGAACTAATAACAAAGGATTTGTACGTATGGACACCTGAATGGTCAATTATCTCAAGACACTGGTAATTGAAAATTAAAGTGATATGATAAAAACCATCTAGGGTCCACATCCTAACAACCCCCCAAAAATGAAAGAAATCGGTTCAGCCGTATTAGCGTGATGAGCGGACAAAGGATTTTTTGTACGTATTGACACCTGATTGGTCAATTATCTCAAGACACTGGTAATTGAAAATTAAAGTGATATGATAAAAACCATCTAGGGTCCAAATCCTAACAACCCCCCAAAAATGAAAGAAATCGGTTCAGCCGTATTAGCGTGATGAGCGGACAAAGGATTTTGTGCGTTCTCTTTTATATATATAGATATATATATATATATATATATATAAAGTATTTCAGTTTTTAACCAATGTACTGTATATCATTTACAATTACATGAGTTCTGATTAATTAAATTGTGTAACTTCTCTGTAAAGGACAACTTTCGTTTACGGACAAATAATTATGTTGTCAAGTTGGATTCCTGGTGGAGAAACACCTTGTGCGTGGGTTTTCTCAGGGATTTCATGTTGCGCTTCTACTTTTTTTATTCTACCTTTCCATACATTATCATCACCGTCTCCCTTAACCTTGGTACATAATTGTGGGATGTTCAACCAGAAATTCCATTTCAAATACTCAAGGCCCATTGGTGTTCGTTATTCAGAAGTTTTACTGTATACTACAAGATAAAAGTGTCAGCTACTGAGAATTAAGGATAGGATTCTTTATTTGAAAACGAAACATTGAACTCCTTTAAGTTGTAACAGTCATAACGGTTATATTATTATTATTATTATTATTATTATTATTATTATTATTATTATTATTATTATTATTATTATTATTATTATTATTATTATTATTATTCATTGCTAAACAAATATTATTTTACAGAAATACCAAACCTACATTCAAATAGCGTCATTTCTTTTAATCAGATTTGGCACTTTCCACTCGACAACAATGAGCAACGAAGAGCTTTTCTAACTATTAAATGTTGTATTGTTTAGCCTCTTGCTTGCTGATCTCAATAATGACATCATGTTTTGCCTCTAGTTTTATTTATTCTGATCAACCGATTGCCTGTATTGCCAAGAAAGAGTCTACATCAAAATTCTACCAACTCTTTCAGTGTGTGCTGCATCATTTTCTTTGGTTCGGAATATTAAAAAGCTGAGGACATAATGGCTTCTAAAAACAGCAGTTTTTACATACACAGAACAAGCACATTACGTATGTCAAGTATAGAAAATGAAATCTTTCAGTTTTACGTCCCACGGTTATGCCGGTTAGGCTAAAGGAGACGGTGATGATGATTAATGAATGAAATGGTGGAATGAAGAAAGTGGGAGGAAACGGGAGAACCCCGAGAAAACCCACGCACACGGTGTATGTCAAGTATAGAGTGCACAAGCAAAGCAAAAGAAAGAAAACAAAGTGTGTTTAAAATTTGTGCTTCAGTCGTGGATATAGTTTGTGAATTTCGTAGTGAATAGCATTTCAGAATTGCCCGTGTGGATTTTTCGTGGGATTTGCATTTCCTTCGGCCACAATTTTCATTTCACTATTTTCTCACTATTTTCTTTTCTTATCCGATTTCATTTATCGCGTCTCCTTTAGCCTTAAGAGCAGACCGGGGAAATTAAATATATACATATATAGTACACTAATAGACTAGTTCAAGCTGTTGACAATAGTGGAAATAATATTTACTACTTGTTAGTTTAGCTACCGCGCTAAAAGTGGGGAAGGGAGAAGACTCCGCTCGGCTGTTCGTGTGCAGAAGTAGGTTGTAAATTGCAGGCCTATAACAATATTGATATCGGTTCAATCAACCAAATGACCGTAAATGAAATATCTGGCATACCAATTACATATTTAAGGGGCCGCGATAACTCAGTGGTAGAGCGTTCACTTCTGGTGCATGCGGTCCTTTGTTTGATCCCAGTTCGCTTTGTGGTGGACGAACACCGCGTGGGTCGGGGTTCTCCCGTTTCCTCCCACTTTCTGCATTCCACTATTTTACTCAATTCTCGTCATCAACGTCTCCTTTAGCCTAGCCGACATATCTGTGAGACGTAAAATTTAAAGATTTCATTTCATTTCATTTCATTTCATTTCCAATTACATATTTGGCAGTTGTCTCAGTTGCTGAAGGAAACCAATAACGAATTTTCCTACTGAATTTCTGAATTCGTTTTTAACCTCCAGGATTACATTTTCGATTTAGTACCGAAGCCAGAATAAATTGCTATGCTTTTACAAGATTTAAAATCATTGCAACTATGCAACTGAGGCTGCGGTGGTTCAGTGGTAGAGCCTTCACCTCTGGTGCATGGGGTCCTTGGTTCGATCCCAGCTCGCACCAAGTGAACGTCGTGATAGAAAGACACCGTATGCGTGGGTTTTCTCGGCGTTCTCGGTTTTCCTCCGACTTTTCTCATTCCACCATTTCGTTTATTTCTGATCATCACCGTCTTCTTTAGCCTAGCGGCATAATTTTGTGACGTAAAACGGAAAGATTTCATTTCATTTCATTGCAACTATGCGATGGAACTTGCTTTAGATTAGATAAGTGTTTGGAGAATTTAATAGAAAAAACATTAATACCTCGTGAAGTTGAAGGCGAGAAGGTATAGGTATGCATATCAAATCTACACTTAATACCTTTGAATTACACCGTTCCGTCCAAACGACAGGGGGAAACGGTGGCTCAGTGGTAGAGCGTTCATCTCTGGTGCTTGGGATCCCTGCTTCGATCTCAGCTCGCACCAAGTGAACCGTGTGGTGGACAAAAATTGTGTGCGTGGATTTCCTCGGGGTTCTCTCGTTTCCTCCCACTTTTTCATTTCACTCATTTCTCATCATCACCGTCTCCTTTAGCCTAACCGGCATAACCGCTGAACGTAAAACTCAAAAATTTCCATTCAAACGACAATTCCCAGCAGTGGCGTAGCCAAGGAGCTCACCCGGCTCAAACTTCCCCTTTAGTGCAGTGATATCGAAAATTGATTTTGGTTACATGTAGTATGTTCCGTGTGTTATCCCGATGTTACGATGTTACCTTTATAATTTATCACAAAGAACAAGTATTGTGCAATCAGTCATGTTGAAGGAAACTTACTTGCCAGAAACTTTATATTTAAAATTTCATAAAAATTCATTAAACTAATTATATGATACTTATTATTAATCCTTTTTAGCTCTTAGAGATAAATTTAAATATAAAACTTAATCGCTTTGTTAACATAAAGGTTTCTGTCATTGGCTTGCCAATGATTCGTTCCCTTAATGAAGGAGAAATGAATTTAGCCATTCCTTGTTTGCAACAAATCAAGCTGTTAAAATCCCATTAAACAGACTAATTGTTCAATGTATTTCATGTGATTTTATTTCTACGTAGCTCATTAAGGAAAATCGCATTTCATATCATTTATGTGCTTACAAACTATGAAAGAAAGATGAACTCGGGTTATATTCCCCGCAAGACCATCTCAGTTTCCTCTTTACTATTCTGGCAATGGTTCTGGTAGAACATAGACAAAAAGGGGAAAAAATGTTTATAAAAAGGCGCTGGAGCGACAATTAATCTACTGTTTATTAAAAAAAATGGTTAAGCACAAATAGGTTTTCTAGTAAGAAATATTTTACCGGAAAAGCGTTGTGAAGAACACGTTTGTAAGAGTCTTCACTAAATTTATAACAAACTGCAGGGATACATGCTGGTGTTAGATTACACTTGAGCACAAGGAAAGGAAGATGGTTTACATTACGTACCTACATTGTCCGATTTCCACGTTGGTGTAGCTGTTCTTGTTGGAGAGAGAGTGAAGAACTTGTTAGCTCATATTATTTTTGTGATAGTTGGGCCAGCAAATTTTAGTACTTGAAAATGTATAAAGCTAATAATAATAATAATAATAATAATAATAATAATAATAATAATAATAATAATGTAATGTCTGGCGAAATGAAACTTATCCCTCTCCACTTATCTAGTGATTAGTGTGTGCGCTGGATTTAGTAAATTGGATTCCGGTATCGATTTCCGGTGAAAAAGCAGTGCAATTTAAAGGAATCACGGTGGTTCTGCTTCCACCTTAAAACTATACAGTAGGTCCATGTCTCATATAGATTCGGTACTGAAAGAAACGCGAAACCTCAATCCAAGTAATATTTTCGAATTAGAAAAAGCGGGGCAGAATTTGAACAAATTATTTTTATGATATGGGTTTCACCGGGGTCCGAAATCGTAACATTCGAGCTTCTTCGTGGCTAAGCGGTTAGCGTACGCGCCTTGGGCGTGGGAGACCCGGGTTCGATTCCCGGCAGGAGCTCATGTAGTTCGGATTCTACGTTTATCAGTAGATCCTGTCTCATATAGCCTCACTGCTGAAAGGGGCGTTAAACTCAAAATCAACTCCACTCAAATCTTAACATTCGAAATATGTGTGTCTATGACGGGAGTGGGGTGGGGTAGGTGGAAGTGGAGAGAAAAGAGTTAAAATAAATCTCATCATATTGTAATGTTTTAAGATTGAGATTTTTAATATTTGAATCTTAATAAATATTCAACTATGTAAAATTAGGGATACCACTAACGCTAGTTCACTCATTAATTTCAGGTAAATTACTGTAATTAATTAGGGAATTTCTGTCAATAGTTCACTCCCCAGGAAGTTATTCGTGGGGGAACTTGTTTTAATATTAAGTGTAAGGAATTCCCCCAACTTCCGGTTTTCACATATTTCTCACTGCCTTGAACTTTCTTCAGGAAATCTTAGTTACAATACTATTATATCGCATTAATCTGTACATATCATGTGTTTCAAGTTATACAGATATTTTCAGATCAATTTGAGTTAATTTAATTTATACTCTCTTCCCACTGAACTAGGTCGTCTTTTCACACAAATTGCTCTTTCAATGGTTGTATTGTTTGCAGGTGTGAGAGAGAAATACAGAGTTATCTTTAATAATTCAACACGATTGTCAGAACAGCTGCTCATATACTGCAATCATTTATCTGTATCATTAAGCTCAACAATTGCAGATTAAATCATGTGACCAACAATACACTGGGTTTGCTATTACAGTTAGAAATTCGTAGAACGGAGGACGAGAAAAAACAACACAAATAAGTAATATGAACTACACACGAAAGCAGTGTGTAACAACTACCTATTGTTTTCTTTCTCCTGTTTGAGCTTTTGGCTGCAGTCAGAGAAACATGTTTTTTGAACGATAATTAAATGGAGGAAGAAAAACAGGAGTTTCAAAACGGAGTAACCGAAATCACACAGTGTTGACTGAGTAGTCCAGGATCTGAGGGGTTGAGCATGCATGGAAAGCCTAACGCAATTTTATTTCTGATTATTGTTATAATCAGTGGCGGTGTAAGGGAAACTGGGGCCCGGGGCCAGTGAGGTAGATCGGGGCCCCTTCTCGAACAATCATAATTTATGCATTGCTACTTTTGACATTCATTTTCATACTTATTCTTTCTGTTTACTCCTCCTCCCTCTTTCCCGTTGGTGTGTGTGTGTTTATTCCATCTTAATTTGGGATATGTTAAATAAATGGGGATGACATTCAGCATATATATCATATATATACAGTATAGGCCCTATATTCATTTTTAAACAAGGTGCATGACAAAAAAAAAAAAAAAAAAAAAAAAGGATTAGGGATACAAGTGTAACGGAAACTACAACCCATGACAGAAATGGTATAATCTTAAGAACAAACGAAGCATAACAACAAATAATCCAGAATTTATCCGACACCTAAGTTAAACTATTCTAGATTAAAAGCGTACTGTAATTAGATAGAATAGTTTAAGTAATGCTCCTAATAATACACTTAGAGACAAATTTACGTACAAAATGTAACAATGAGCTTATATTGAAAAATATGCAAATAATAATATAACCGATGCGATTTCTAAATGTAAGTCCTCAGTTTTCTATAGAATTTTCTTGTTCGCTTCTCGCGTTTGGTGTTTGTCCTGTCCAATTTCTCATATGATTAAGTTTATTCATAGTCTCTCACCTGGCTGAGTTTACGCTACATGGGTTAGATTTTTCTCATACAATTAGCCCCATTCACTTTAACATTCGTTTTCTCTCCAGTGATAACACATGACACTGAAACACTTTTTTTTTTTTTTTTTTTTTTACCGAACTAGTAAATAATGGCTAGAATAAATTTCTCTCCTGCGTGTCTTCTTCATTTATCTTTTACTAGGTTTCTGCCCAGTGATAATATACGATCTATTTAGTGCCACTGCTTTTGCCGGAATATCAATAAATAGTTAAGCATTAGAATCTTTCTCTCCAGTTTGTTCTTTTTTACTATTGTTTCCAGATTTCACACTTGTTTTATGATTCCATTATTTTGTATTTAATAATTCAGTCATATTTATATTCTGCCACTTGTGACTGTTTCCATTACCACTTACTAACGCAATTAGTATTAGCATATACTGTAACAAAAAATCCTGAATATATTGAATAATTGGGGATAGGGCTATATCATAGATTAACCCTTATCCGGGCAACCGGGCCCTCCCAGGCCCAGTAGCTTCATTTTTCTAAAATTTCTCAATAACCATACATATTTCGAAGACATAAAATACTGAATTCTTCTATCTTTCGTCGAAGTTAAAATCATGAACATATCGAGTTGGTAAAGCTTTTTTTTTTTTTTTTTTTAATTTGAAAATCTTTTCCTGACGTAACCGGGCAACCGGGGCCTAGGAGGCCCCGTATAACTTTAGTGAAATTCCTGTCAAATATTAGATCAAATTGTCACATAATTATATATTGAACACGTGACTATTGTAACCTTTAGTCGGAACAGTATGCGGCAACATACATTGAATTTTGAGTGTTCTGCACTTAAAATATATACTGGGCCTGACAGGCCCCGGTTGCCCGTTTACGTTACAAAAATGTCTGGACCGGATTTGCTATTCTGCTTGGTTTACCAAAGCGTGACACGAAGTTTCGCTACTTGACAAAAATATATACCGGTACATTCTAGACTAGTCTGAACAGTAAGTGACAATAGGCATTGATTTTGTGTATTCTGCACTTAAAATATATACTGGGCCTCACAGGCCCCGGTTGCCCGTTTACGTTACAAAAATGTCTTGCCCGGATAAGCGTTAAATATGTGAACACAGAATTCTACTATGGGTTGTGTACCATCCTACTTTCATTACCACCCATCACCAGTCAATTGACAGATCTTGACGGCTTTTTATTATTCTTTTGGTACTTTTGTATTTTTATTGTCTTAAGTTGAAACACTTGGGGTCCCTGGTTCGATCCCAGCTCGCGCCGTGTGGACTTTGTGGTGGACAAACACCGTGCTCGTGGATTTTCTCGGGGTTTTCCCGTTTCCTCCCACTTTCTTCATTCCACCATGTCACTCATTTCTCATTATCACCGTCTCCTTTAGCCTAACCGGCATAACCGTGGGACGTTAAACTTAAAGATTTCATTTCATTTTTAAGTTGAAACATGAAACTACTTTCGGCAATAGTTCCGCTACCTTATTAGCCTGTGTTCCGCCAGCATTCCGAATGCTACCTTCCTTGCTTTAGTAGCTGCGAAAGTATCAACTATATTATCAAAATCCAAAGTAGATGCTATTCCATTATCGATAGAAAGAATGTCTGGTTTCGTGTCTTTCTTGACTCATAGTGGAGCGTAAGTATGTCTTATCAGCTTCATTTTGCTGAAAGACCTTTCAAATGATGCGACAGATACGGGTAGTGTATCAAAATCTGAAGAGGAATTGCCAAACTTTGGTAAGCATCAAGCAGGGGCGGATCCAGGGGGGGCGATCGCTCCCCCCAGAAGAGGAAACTTTCTTGTTTTATATATACTGTATAAATAAAATCCATCCCAGAGTTTGGAACCCTTAAAAGTAGCATTATGACAACCCACCGCCCTCCCAGAAGTCGGTCCTGGATCCGACCCTGGCTTCAAGCCCCATTGAAAATACATATTTCAGAATACCTTGTGGAAAAAAGTCAGGTTGTTCTTTAGGTTTCTAAGCACACCTTAATGAACGGATTATATATAAACAATTCTATGCCATCCAGGTCATTCGCTTAGAACAAAGCCAAATCAGAGCAATAAACATGCTTTTAGCCTTTCCTCGTTTTCATCATTTAGCTGCTGAACAAAGTTGGCAAAGTAAGAAAATAGTTCTATTTTATTTCTATCTAAATATAGAAGGAAGCAACATAACATAATTTACGTTTTCTTCTTTTGAATATTTGAACACTTGTTTTCTTATTGAACATCTTATTTACTCTAAATTTGTGGGCTGAAGTGTAAATTTGTACGCCAAGAAACAAGAGCAGAAAAGGAGAAACCAGCTAAGCAAAAGAATTTCGCTCGCTAAGTAATTGAACAGAGTGAAATTTTTATTTTATTCATATTTTAATCCACATTCATTTTCTTCCTTTGAATTTCTTTGGGCCCCCACAGAGTGAAACTGATTTAACTTATTTTTCACCTACATTCAGCTTTTTTCTTTAATTTTTTTGGGCCCCCAAGAGTGTGAAACGTTTGTATTATTATTTTTCAGCTACGTTCAGCTTTTCCTTTAAATTTCTTTTGAGCCCACGAGATAATAAAACTGTTATTTTATTTATTTTTAATCTACATTCAGTTTTTCTTTAAATTTCTTTGCAGGTCCCCAAGAGAGTGAGGCTCTAACTTATATGTTGTTTAGCTTATACGGAAATCCGGCACTGATTAGTTTTATTAGACCTGTGTTTTTGTTGTTTCATCTGTTATTTGGTGTAATGCTGATTGAAAATTCATCAATATTTACTTTTACTTTTAGGGAAGCTGTGAATTGTAAACCTTGACGGTCCTTGTACTCACGCTAACAAGTTTCTTTAGTAATTATCTTTACCTACGGTCCGGGGGCTCCCACACAGTGGGGCCCGGGGCGAGGGGCCCGCTGGCCCCGCCCTTACGCCGTCACTGGTTATAAAAACTATAGTAATCCTGAAAACCGATGTCGTCACCCCCCAGTGTGGTCGACAAATTGAGGGAGGGGGAAAGGGGTGGGGCGCAGAAAATCGTAGACCTTCATGTTGGCGGTCCTAATGTCCCTTCTAATTGTCACAGGGACAAGAGCCATACCTCGTTGGAAAGCTTATAGAACACAAATTCCTACGAGGTAACTTTTGTGGCCCCAGTGCCCAACACGTAAAAGAAGAGGAAGAAGAAAATAAAAAATAGGAAGAAAAACTAATTTTTGTAAAATTTGTGAGATGCTGGCAGCATTGTTGTTTGTCGTACGCAGGAAAAAAATAATCTTACATTTACGCCATACATAGGTAACAATAATATAATAAAATGAAGGGCGTAGATACAATAACAAGAGAGATAAAATTTCGGAAGTACCTACTTCCGATGGTCACTCTGTACATATTTTTCGATGGATTCTCGTCACTTTAGCGGCTTTAGCGACGCCCCTAATTGTCACAGAGACATGAACTATACCTCTTTGGAAAGCATGTGGGACACAGATTTCAGATAGGTAACTTTTGTGCTCCTCCTGCGTAAGACAAACAACAGTGTTGCCAGAGCTCCATAAATCTAAATTGTTTTTCAATTTTTTAAAATTTTCTTCTTCCTCTTCTTTTACAGGTTGGAGACAGGGACAACAGTTACCTAGTTAAAATTTGTCTTCTATAAGCTTTCTAATGAGGTATTGTTCATGGTCCTGTGACTAATAGGGGCGTCGCTAGGGCTACCAGACAACGTGAAGGTAGACGACAAATATACAAGGGGAGTGGAGAGTGGTACGAGCTTCCGAATTTTTTATCTCCTTGCTATTGCACCTACGCCTTTCATTGTTTTCATATGAATGTTCCTAATGTTTGGTGTACATGTGAGATTTTTTTCTGCGTACGACAAATAACAGTGTTGCCAGCGTTCCTCAAATTTCAAATATGTGGCTTTCCTTTATAAGAAAATATAAAAATATACATTGGAGAATTGAGCAAATTCAACACCCCCATTAACCCTTCGTATGTCAAATGACCAAATACAGGCTATCACTAGTTCGTATGCAGTGGCGAAGGGTGGTAAGAGGCCCTGAGGCCCGGCCTACCCATTTACTTTCACAAATTATAATTTATAATTAATTCATTTTCCTTGCACAGAATGCATGATATTTTCTAAGTTGAAAAAAATTGTTCGATAAAGAAATCGTGGTTGGCACCACTGCTGGGAGGCTCACCGAGCAGTGTCTCAGGCGGCAGAAGAACTACCGCCAAGCTACTCAGAAAATCCTGCGAGAGAACGTTTTGAAAATGACGTTTTCTTCGCCAGCGTATAACCTGCGGAAGAGACCGGCCTCAGCACTTATCGACTATCGTTTCTACCTACTAGTTTCTCTCGAGACCTTCGATTTCGATTAGATATATCAAACAAATAAAGAGCAAGATAACGTGGGCTCCATTCCGTTCCAACTTTGCTTAATTTTGCGGACTCTAACGCAACACAAAAACTGGAACAAGAAATTCTAAAGGCGCTACGCCTATTACCTCAAACTAATGCCCTTTTATTCCGTTGCGTTGGTGCAAACCTATACAAAATCAGACTCGTTGACTTCATTAGAAAGAGTGTGTGTTTTTGAGATATTATGAGTGATTTTTTTTCTTACATTTGCAAAAGTGAATAAGAGAAAATGTCAGTAAGTGGAGAATATGAATATGCGTAATATAATTGCTATTAAAGAATCTTCTATGTCAGTGGTCTTTTGAAAATTAATGTGTTATTAAGGAACGAAGACTAACGCCTGTGTTGAAAATAGAACAAACAGCGGGCAAGAAAGTTTTGCATGCATCGGTACAATATATATATTGTGTGCGTGTTGTGTGTGTAGTTGTTGAAATAAAGAGCAGCGTATGGAAATATTTAAGTCTGATTCTATTTTTAAAGGGGAATTAAGTGACACACAAAATATCTTGATTGAATGCGTGTCATGTGTTTTGAACAATATAGTTAAAGACAAAATTTTACAAGCAGTTTTGTTTCAGCATATGTTTCTTGTGAAGCGCAGATAATGCGATAATCCATCTTCCCCACCCGATCACGCCAATTAAAGCAATTAAATTGCATTATGGCGAACTAAGATCAGCTATGAGTCACATATGTCAATTTCATTATAAAAATTGAGATCCGGATCGAATAAGTGCTGTCGATGAACTACAATTGCATTAAATTTATGTGAATTAGTCTTCTTGTATTTCTGTAGTAAAATATTTATGTCTAATCTGTTTCATTTTACTATTATTATTATTATCATTATTATCATTATTATCGTTATTATTATTATTAGTAGTAGTAGAACATTGGGCCTACCCTCTTGAAACTATCACCCTTCGCCACTGTTCATATGATGGTAACCAAGAAAGTTCTGTTGCTTTTTGTGGAGGTCTGTGTTTCATTGGACCTCACACCATGACTTGAAACTAATGGAGATAAGGCGAAGGTCAGTTTTGGTATGGGTATACCCAACATACTACCTGGTTGTGGTAGTTCAGTTACACCGTGAACTTGCGTAAGGACTGAGTGAGCATGGGACCTCCACAGAGCGTCATAAGGGCGTGTATGCTTTACAGCTCGAACTGGGGTCAAACGCCGCTGCAGCGGGGTGGAATATATGCCAGTCCTTTGGTGAGGGTGTCGTGACTACGCGGTCAGTGCAGCGGTGGTTTAACAAGTTTAAGTTCGGTGACGAAACACTTGAAGACACATCACGTGCCGGAAGATCTACACATGTACTAAATGAAGATCTTCATGCAGCGAACAGTGGCCAGACGTATGAGGAACATGGACTACAATCCAAGTGTGAGTAGAAAAACCATTCGGCATCACCTCTATCTACATTGGAAGCACTATAACTTGGGTCGATGGGTCCAACATGATTTGATTCTTGGCCAGAAGGCAACGCGAGCAGACACCTGTGTTTGTTTGCTGTCTCGTCTGTGGAAGTAGTCATTTGTGGAGAGGGTGTTGACATGTGAGAAGAAGTGGGTCCTGTACGAAGCTTTACGGCGCCGTCATCATTGGTTAGCATCCCATGAACCGGTCCCAAAACAGTCGACACCAGCATTACACAAGAAGAAAGTTCTCCTTTATATGTGGTGGACTACTCGCGGCATCGTGCTTAGAGAACTGCTACAGCCGGTCAGAGCATCAATGCAACTGTATACTGTCAGCAGTTGAGCCGTATTCAAGAGAAACTCAAAACTCTGAAGTCAGCATTTTTGAATCGCAAAGGGTTCCTCCTGTTACAAGACATTGATAAGCCGCACGTGGTTAGGATGACCCGGGACACCATTCTGCGCCCTGGATGGAAAACACTATTGCATCCGTCATACTCACCGGACATTGTACCGTCAGATTATCACCTGTTCCATTCCCTGGACAATCACCTTACAGGACTCCAGTTCAAATCCCTATTAAAGGTGAAAAATGCACTTGATACCTTCTTCGCTTCACGGCCCACTATGTTCTACCGCGATGGAATCCGTGGCCTTCCAGAACGTTGGCAGAAGATCGTCGATGCTGATGGAGACTATTTTTGATCTTCCAGGCACGTCTTACGTGACATATCGATGTTTGAAGGTGGTAGATGAAAAAACACAGAACTTTCTTGGTTACCTCATACATATATTCATTTATTTATATTGATACCAATTTTTGTGCTTGTAGCTCCTTTGAGATAAGTTTAAAGATAATTTGAGTTGGTTATTATGGATAACATTTTTTGAAATACATCTTTAGTTGTAAAACCGTTATCATATTGTTATTAAATGTAACTCAAATAAAAAAATAACATTAGTATTACAACAACTTTATTTGCACTTACTTTCATTTGTTGAACATTTGTGTGCCTGATGTTAATCCAGCCAATTTTCAATGACAAATAAAGCCCACATTTTCACGTGTTGTTTAATAACATTTCTTAATTTCACAAACGAATTGTTATTGATTTTCAAAATTTCCATTTTTTTTTTAACTAAACATGAATCATTTAAGGCCTAACATATGGTAACTGTTGCCCTAAAGTTTGCATATGAATTAAAAAGATAAATCTAATACTAGTGGTTTGTTCTTAATTATTGCATTTGGGTATAATTTACTAAGTCACTATTGGCTTCTTCGCAGAGATATTTTGTCACAAGATTTTTGCGATTGTCCTTACAAGCACAATAACTGCAGCAAGACTACTTACTGACAAAACATCTGCAAGACAGTGTTTTGCAGGTTGGTTTTGCATGTGCAAGGCGGAATTAAGATATCTGGCATGGCAGGCTGTGTCATCAGAAGTGGACGTATGGTTTTATTGTCATCTAAGAAAAAAACAGACTTGGTAAACAGGTTCTGCAAACGGAATGGTGGAGTTATTCCAATAGTAGAGTTGAGCTGTGCATCTCAGTACATGTTGTCGGAAATAGTTGGAGGTGAATGGTATACAAACAATGTCATTAATTGCTGATAGGGATTGCAGGAAGTGAATGTTTTACTTTCATCACAAGAGTATCCGTCTTTTTTAACAATCTTTAAATAGAGAAGCCCTAGTTGGTGCGGTTGAGATATCATTCAGGTCTTGTTGCTGTAACAACTGTAGCACATGTAACCAGAATCCGATTTTCTTGCTAAACTGAAAGCATACTGTTTGTTTCCTACTTTGCTCGTCGAGTCACAGCCTGTAAAGTCATGAAGAGCTGGTAAACTTTAGGAGAATTTTCTTTCAAGTGCTTCTGAAGCTATATGACATCCTAAACCTCTTTTCCTTTCTCCAATACCAGCGACTAACCACACACTGGCAACCGATGTCTTTCAAATCATGCCAGTATGATATGGCAAACACGAACACACCCGTGTCTGGGCTGTGAATTATTTGGGTTACACTTTCTTTGTTTCTAACTGAATCAAACACATGAAAAAAATCTTGTGTCTGCTTCATTCTGGTTAGTTTTCAGGTTTTCATACGTTCTTACTAATTGATCTTCATGTTTTAGGTTACTATCGTTTCGTCTTAAAAACTACCAGACATTGGAAATTGGCTGGATTAACATCAGGAACACAAATGTTCAATAAATGAAGGTAAATCCAAATAAAGTTGTTGTAATACTAATATTATATTTTCATTTCAGTCAAATGTATTAACAACATGATAATGGCTTTAAAGTGTGGGACAAGAATAAACGACCAAAAATGCCATTAAAACTAATGGCGTTTATGGTCGTTTATTCTTGTCCCGTACTTTACAACTAAAGATGCATTTCAAAAAATGTAATCCATACCAAATTCATAATGTCTTTAAACTTATCCCAAAGGAGCGACAAGCATAAAAATTTGGTATCAATTAAATAAATCAATATTCTAACTAGTGATACCGTGTATTTGGTCATTGGGCTTACGAGGGGTAAATGGAGGGGTATTGAATTTGCCCATTTCACCAGTGTATATTTTCTTATAAAAGAAAACCACATATTTGAAATTTGAGGAACGCTGGCAACACTGTTACTTGTCGTACGCATGAAAAAAACTCACATGTACGCCAGACATCAGGAACAGTCATATGAAAACAATGAAAGGCGTAGGTGCAATAGCAAGGGAGATAAAAATTCGGAAGCTCGTACCACTCTCCACTCCCCTTGTAAAATTTTCGTCTACCTTCACGTTGTCTGGCAGCCCTAGCGACGCCCCTATTAGTCACAGGACCGTGAACAATACCTCGTTGGAAACCTTATAGAACACAGAATCCAACTAGATAATTTTTATGTCCCCATGCTCAACTTGTAAAAGAAGAAGAAAAAGAAAATAAAAAATTGAAAACACGATTTTAAGTTTGTGGAGCTCTGGCAACACTGTTGTTTGTCTTACGCAGGGGGAGCACAAAAGTTACCTATCTGAAATCTGTGTCCTATATGCTTTCCAAAGAGGTATAGTTCATGTCTCTGTGACAATTAGGGGCGTCGCTAGGGCTGCCAACTTGACGACAATCCATCGAAAAATATCTACAGAATGACCATCGGAAGTAGGTACTTCCGAAATTTTATCTCTCTTGTTATTGTATCTACACCCTTCATTTTATTATATTATTGTTACCTATGTATGACGTAAATGTAAGATTATTTTTTCCTGCGTACGGCAAACAACAATGTTGCCAGCATCTCACAAATTTTACAAAAAAATAGTTTTTCTTCCTATTTTTATTTTCTTCTTCTTCTTCTTTTACGTGTTGGGCACTGGGGCCACAAAAGTTACCTCGTTGGAATTTTTGTTCTATAAGCTTTCCAACGAGGTATGGCTCTTGTCCCTGTCACAATTAGAAGGGACATTAGGACCGCCAACGTGAAGGTCTATGATTTTCTGCGCCCCACCCCTTTCCCCGTCACTCAAGTTGTCGACCACGCTGGGAAGCGACGAAATCGGTTTTCACGATCACTATAGTGCCTATAACAATAATCAGAAATAAAATTGCATTAGGCTTTCCATCCATGCTCAACCCCCCTCAGATCCCGGCCTAGAGACCTATTTCTCAATGTCATTAGATCTGTAACATTTGTGATACTGCTTTAAATACATGAGTGTTTGTTTCTCGAACCTGCAAAGGTAAAATAACTAGCTACAAGTCCCTACTGGAGCACGCAACTTGCTTTATGACTGATCATGTTACAGAAATCACTATGCAGTGGCGTACACAGGTTTTCATTAAGGAGGTCAAGCACAGAACCGTCAATATCATATCCTTTCAGGACAAACGTGATTTTAGTATATAGGCCTATATCTTAATATATTACATTTTTCCTAATATCTTGCTTAAGGTTTTAAACCCGATCCACCTTGCGTATGCCACTGTACTACTTCTCGAAGTGAGATCATGCAGATCCCACGTTAAGATGTAGGTCCACGCAGGCACGTAGCCAAGGGGGGTCCGGGGGGTCCGGATCCCCCCTTCGAGACCAGAAATGGAAAAAAAGGAAGGATGAAAAAATGAAATGAGAAAAAGAAGAATCGCGTTAAAAAATTTTTAAAAAATCAGGAAGCTTTTGGTTACTCTTTCTTATGAGGAGATTTGTGTTACCTGAAATACATGGCGAGGTGAGCGAGATATCCTGGAAGAGTCAGGGAATTTGAAATTTCTAGAAAAGTTACGGAATTCTCAGAATTTCTAAAAGAGTAACGAAATTCTCAGAATTTCTGCTACTAGTCAGGGGGATTTCAAGCGAGATTTCAAACTTCCGAAAGTATAGTACCGTTGTGTAACAACGTGGACACTTTTTATCATAAATTTTCGTCATTGCATCCTTGCAGTATCAAACATGTTATTTCAAAAATAATTTTCTACTGCTCCTTTAACCTGTCATTGGAACAGACAGTAGTTGGAATAATAAAAACAAAAATTTATATGTAAAGAAAGTTCTGTTGACATTTGATTCAGCAGAGAAAGGAACGCGGATATTGTAAAATATTTTACGAGACGTTATGTACTTTTTATAATAGTGAATATGTACATTTTATAATAGTTGGGGTTATAATGAAAGGAAAATTGTTATATTTGAATGAACAGAGGTAGGATGTAAATATTGTAAAATCTTTTTCAGCACGTTATTTTATTATTATTATTATTTTACTCGAGATTTCTCATAGTTTGTTATTAAAATACTTATCAACATATCCTCATTTTATTGTCCTAACAAATCAATATATGTTGATAGAAAAGTACTTTAGATTGATCGAGATCCTGGGCATTCAGAATTTATGCCACGCCCCCCCCCCCCCGTTACGAAATCGTGGCTGAACGAACCAATGTATGTTCCAGTAAAATAGTTTAGAATGATCGAGCCCCTGTTGTGATGACCAACGTATTTCATGTCACGGACCCTCCCACCCCCTTCACGAAATCCTGGCTACGTGCCTGGTCCACGTCTCATATAGCCTTGCTGGTGAAAGGGACGGTAAAGTCAAATCTATCCAACCCAATCCTCTGCACTAGTATGTGCACTGCGCAGTGTGTTTGTAATTAACTAGTAAATAACCACAAGAGTTTGCAGACTTGGAAAGCGTTTGTGAAACCTCTGAAGGACAAAAAGCTCGGTGTTCTTCCATTGAAGTAATTAAGAAGCAATCCTGTCAATGAAGAGGGAAAATCAGTTAAATTGAAACAATAAAGAAATTATGCATCCCGAGAAAAGCTCTAAGTTAATTTTAATATTTATTTACTTATTTATTTTTATTTTTGAAATTCTTTAATCGTTTTTCAACTTCCAAGTTATGCAATGCGTAAGTATTGGTACCGTAAGACGGGGCTACTTTGCACAAGATTTAAGTAATTTTAAAGAAAATCGCATTAACTTACAAACGTAATGATTTAGAACACTGTATTTTAAACATGTAGTAATAGCAAGAGATATAAGGAAAATTTTAGTGCAAGTTCATTAGTAAACATTCAGTATGACCATAGTTATTGAAATATAAACTTTGGTGCAAAGTGGGGTTACTTTGCACAACATACAAAAACGTATGTTCAACATACGAACATAACGTCTCTGTGCAATGTTTTCCCTTCAGTATTTATACACTTTACTTTCTACACAAAACTGCATTAAGTTTACAAATATTGATTAGAATGAGTGCACCGGTATCGATACGTAGTATGAATTACCAATATTTGTCAAGGAAGTTTATATATCTTTTTTACCGGCCTAGGAACCACATTCTAATAGTTTAGCATATGTCCCACAAACATACCAGCTAAGAAGAAGAAGAAAAAAAAAAAGAACTCCGTGCGCTGATTTGAATTGGTCATTCCTTATGTCCAAGAATATCATCCCAACCGTAATCAGTAGAAGATTCGCGGGGTTTGGGACTTTCAGGCTGAAGCCCAGCCAAATTGCATGATTTCTATTTTTTTAAAATCTAATCTTAGTCATTCCTATGCGTATAAGCTTCCTTCCCCCCCCCCCCCCAAAGTCTAGTGATTTCTAAAACAACGAAGCGTTTGTGAGTGAAGCCGTTCTCAAACTATTTTTCTGGATCCGTCACTGTTCATAATTTATTCTCCAACAAGAAATTCAATCCGACATCTACCTAAATAGGAAATTTACCTAAATTTAGAATGCAGGAGGTTCCAGTAGTAATAGTTTCCTATCTAAGCGGTATTTTGGACCGGTGCAAAGTAACCCGATTAGAGGCTGGAATCGCCTTCTCCTAATTTTACTTTTTTTTATTACTTTAAAACGTTTCACATTTCAATTTCAACTACTGTATCAAAGTCCCATTGTATACAGTAGTATTCTACGAAACTGACTTAACTTTGACGGATATTCTTGTACGTGATATCTTTCAAATTTTGGCGCCCTTTATAGTGATGATTTCCATACCTCTACAACAACAAACCCTCCGGGTAATTAGAACTGGTCTTAAGCCGTGTCTAACGTTTTCAGCTGAGATCATCAATCTCTATATAATAACATGGTGAACTTCTTTCGAAAGTATTATGAAAACTCTTTGTCTTATACAGTTCAAAATTTCTCCAGATGTTAACGTACCCCAATACTATATGTTATTTTTTAATTTTTATTTTTAGTGCACCTCCTATAGTTCATTAATATTACTTTTTACAAGGAAATATGACAGCGTTGGAAAGCACATAAGCAGGGTTTCTTTTCCTGTGCGTCCATTCACAACATTGTTCCTGACTGATCTTCAAAAAGTTGGTAGGGGAGGGAAACGAGTTACGAAATGAGATAAGATCGTTTATCTAAAAATGCGGAGAATGCATATCTTTGAAATTATGTTAGTTGACTACCTGATCATATGGTCGGAAGAACAAAAGGTTGCGGCAGGCAAGACTGGCTGCTGTCAGAAAGAGGCAATCTTATCTACCTACACATCATTTTATCTCATCTACCTACACCTCCAATATTCCTCTACAGGCAGGGGTGGACTGGTCATAATCAAGTACCGGCCCGATGGCCGCTGCGCCCTCCTCACATCAGTGCTTTGCACCCTCCTCGGGAGGAGCTAAGATCCGTCTTAGCCTCGGGAAGGCGCACAGTTTCCTCTCTGAACACATTTTTTTTAAAAAAAACAAAGCTACATAATTATTTTCAAATTCGCTAGCCTTTGGCCAGCTAGGGCTCCACCCCAGACCCCGGTATTTGCTAGGCCTGGGGCCTCGCTCTTTCTGTTTTCGGCGTGGGAATGCTATTAATGATATTAGATTTGACTCTAATATCGGTCATTTTGGACGATTTTTACATATCATCCTTACCAACCCCTCGCTCCGCCCCAAATCCTAGTATTTGCTCGGCCTGCGGCCTCGCTCTTTCTGTTTTTGGCTTTGGGAATGTCATTATAATGATCTTAGGGACCCTGAAATTTATAATTTGACTCTAATATCGGTCATTTTGGATGATTTTTATATATCAGCCCTCCCACCCCCACTGCTCCTCCCCCAGATCCCGTCTTTACTCGGCCTATGGCCTTGTCCTTTCTGTTTTAGGCTTTGGTGGTACCATTAATGATCTCAGCGACTTCGAAATATGTTGATTTGACTCTAATCTCGGTCATTTTGGATCATTTTTACATGTCTCTCCCTCCCACTCCCGCCGTTAGAGGCGCTAGTGGCGTTACATAAAAACAAGACTCCGTTCAACACTTACAGATGAACATCTGGAATCATTGTTCTTGATGAACTCAGAAAGAGACATTCTGACCAAAATAGACAAAAATCTTATTATTGACAAAATGTGTGAAAAAAGCAAGGAGATGCGAAGGCTCCTTCAAGCATAAAGCAGTGACTTCACTTTCATTTTCCAGTTTTGTTTTTGAATTTCTTTTTTCACTAGGTAGGTATATCATTCTAAATTTACTTTTGTTAATTTGTAGTAAATGTTTCATGTATACTTTTTATTAACGGTTTTAAAAATATATGAAAAATAAGTTAATGTTATGATGAACATAGCTTTAAAAGGACAGAAGTATGAAAAATAGCATAAGCCCTAAACTTAACTCAAATCTTCAGTTATAATTAGGCTGTTAACAAATGTAGCCGAAGAATTTAAACAAATGGTGTGATTTTTGTAGTCTCAGTTTAAGTGTGCAGATGTATATAGGCCTAATAGAAAGGCCGTTTGAACATAAGTACACAACGAAAGGTTATTTTAAAAAAAGTAAATGTATTTTCAGAAAGTACATAGTTTACTCTATTTTTCGACATAGTTGCCAAGTTTGTTCAAACACTTATCATACCTCTCAACCAATTTCAAAATACCCTCTGCATAAAAACTTGCAGCCTGCTCCGATAACCAAGAGTTCGCTGCCGTTTTCACATTGTCATCATCATTGTAACGGTTGCCACTGAGGTGTTGTTTGAGGTGGAAGAACAGATGATAATCGCTCGGCGCAAGATCAGAACTGTAGGATGGGTGGTCTAAAACTTCCCACCCAAAACTGTCCAACAAATCGCGGGTCTGACCTGCAGTGTGAGGTCTTGCATTGTCATGAAGAACAATGTCCTTTGTCAGCATGCTGCGTCGTTTGTTTTGAATCGCTCTGCGTAGCTTTCTCAGGGTTTGGCAGTATGCTTCTGTACTGATAGTGGTTCCTCGTTGCATGAAGTCGACCAACAAAACACCATGCCTATCCCAAAACACCGACGCCATGATTTTACGCTGGGACAGAGTCTGTTTGGCCTTCACCTTTACAGGCGAGTGTGTGTGTCTCCATTCCATGCTCTTTTGCCTCGATTCGGGCGTGATATGCGAAACCCATGTTTCGTCTCCAGTTACGATCTGACTCAAGAAGCCGTTACCTGCTTCGTGATAACGAGTCAAGAACTTCATGGCACACTCAAATCTTTGGTTTTTGTGGTTCTCTTTAGGAGTTTCGGGACCCAACGGGAGCACAGTTTCTAAAATTTAGATGTTCAGAAACAATTTTGTAAAGCACTGATCTCGACACGTCAGGAAATTCGTTTTAGAGACCTGTTATTGTGAAGCGCCTGTTCTCACGAACCCTCACTTCAACTGAAGCCACCAAATCGTCTGTAATCGAAGAAGAGCGACCGGAGCGGTCCTCATCATGGACGTTGTCACGGCCATTTTTGAATTCTCGTACGCACTTACGTACTTTGCTTGCACTCATAACAGTATCACCGTACACTTCGCAAATCTGTCGATGAGTTTCTGCAGCAGACAGGTTACTTGCTAACAAAAACCGTATCACTGAGCGAACCTCACACGCGGCGGGCGACTTGATAGTCTTAAACATTGTGAAAGCATACTGCCACAGAACACAGCCGTACAGGTCAGCTACAGAGTTGAAACTGAGCACAGTTGTTCCCGAGGCAAGCCGGTACACGACGCACACGCTAGTTGCGGTATGCGCGCGAACTACTAGTGTCTACAACAAAACGGACCTTATTTAAAAAAAAAAAAAAACACGCCTCGTATTTAGTACTCAAAGTCTCTTTGTTTGTTTATCAAAATATTGAATTTGTATAATTCTATCGTGATTAACTGCAATAGCTACTTAACCTTTTGTTGTTTTTGTGTACTAATTTTCCGAGGGAAGCCCCCGGTACTTTCTTTTATTAGGAGGGGGTATTCCAATACAAGCGAAAGCCTCAGATGGACGGCGCCCTCCCAGAGTATGTGACCGCGCCCTTTTTACATAGCCAGTCCACCCCTGTCTACAGGTAGCTATTCGCGGAGAAGTTTACGTAGAATCAATAAAATCTTTAAGATCTATGAAGAGAGAGAAAACAGACTTCGCTCTTTTTTTTGCTGTAATCTGCATTCCATCGGTTTCTTTATCTCCAGGAACAACCCAAAGTTCGTGCACGTGACCCATCGGGGGGCAGAGAATGAAAGAAACCTACCTGGTTAGCCTACTATCTGCTGTTCTGCGTTGTTGCAAAATGTAGGGTCATATATTAAACAGCTTTTAAATGGAAGAAAATTAATTTTTAATTAGCGCCCTCTAATATTACAGTAGCAAGAAAAAGTAAATGTTAACTTGCAATATTGATAGTAACAAACATTTGGACGAATTTTGAAATGTATAAAACAAATAGTTTTCATAATATTTTGGAAAGAAATATGCCATGTTATTATATAGGGAAATCCGAACGCATTTCGAGTGTTGGACACAGCCTTATAGCCAAAATACAGTTGGATGTTCTACCTTACGGTGACAGTTAAAATTTCCTCTATGGTTTTACCGATAGAGGACTGTGAAACTGTTTCCATATTTAGTGCAAAGTAACCCCGTCTTACGGTAGTCTTAAGATTGGCTTTGTCCGTCCGTCTGTCGACAGGTATCAGAGCTGAAACTGTAAGAGATACCAAGAAGTGTTTCTTCGCAATCGATTCAGCGTCCTAAGAATAGCTTCCATCTCATCCATTAACCCTCTATTCAAACCAAAACTAGTTTAAACTAACGATTTCAGGTCTCAACTTCTCGTTAACATATATATATATATATATATATATATATATATATATATATATATATATATATATATATATATATATATAAATGAAACTCATGAAAAAGATTTACTGAATATGAGTTGATGTCCCGTACGTATAATAGCATTTAAAAGAAAAAAGCTGTTCTTATATTCAAGGCACACTAGGTACTGCACAATAGTGTACGACTCCTTAGAATAGTTTTTATAGCAAAACTCATATTACAATGAAAGTAAACTACAATACATTGTATATTATGGTGGGTTGAGTATAAAGTATTTCACCAAATTCGATATTGGAATAATCCTTAGAAGTTGTGTTTCAATTATTGTTGCGGAAAATATGCATCTGTGAGATAGATTCATAATGAATCGAATAGTATCAAATTGAACCTAACACTTCCACATGATCGCAAATGACGCGCCTATCTTGGGTATTTTTACAATAACTATCAATGGTCGCAACTGACACCCTTGAACAGGAATTTTCTCCATGGTCGCAAATCACGCCACAACAAACATTAGATTTAGTACGGAGTGCTTTAAAATAGAAAAAAGGAAGAAAATGTATTACCGGTATTATATGTCAGATTTATTCCTATTTTGTACAGGAAACTAGAATTAAGTACAAGGCTAAGGCTTTGTAAACAAAGAACAAACGTCGGTAAAATTATAAAAAGCCCGTGGACATCGCGTAAATATATCCATATTAGAGTAATGATGATCCATAAGTGGTATTTTCATTTTAGAGACGCTCATTTGGTTGACAAAACTCAACGACCTTGAAAGCAACTTCAATTGTAGGGAAAATAATTACTATTAAATTTTCCTGAAATCTAAGGGTTAGGCTATTCGAGAATGCGTTTTTGATGCGTTACCCCTCGTAGTGAACGCGACCTACTTGGCTACTCGGCAATTTTACTTTCGCCAGAGTTATAAATCATACTGGGAGCAAGTCAGGGTTTGCAGGTCTTTTTTTTTTACCAGGTCTAGGTCTATAATAGCAGAGTTCCAATACTCTGCACAAAGCATCTTCCAAGTAGCTGTTTCTTGCTAAAATCTCCTTGCCTGGCAACACGTCTTGACTTTTCCTCTTCTTTTAGACATCTTTTAAACAGCAGGCGGTCTATTGTTCCGAAACGCACCAAATACGCTCGAGCCGACGTTTCCTGCGCGTTTATAGCGCATTGTGATTAGCCATCCACATTTAAATACACGGCCAGCGTATTCCAAGCGTACGCATATGCAATAAAAAAGGCTTTGCGAACGCTTCGAATAGCCGCCCAGTAAATATTCCTTTCTATGAACATTAGGAAGAACAGGAATTCTTGTTCTACCTAAAGCTAATTATAAGATTTTTTAAAATGCTACAAAGTCTTGTAGGTTTATAAGCAGTGCAGGAAGATGCTATTTGTTCTGTTTGTGACACAATATTCGTGAATGACAGTTCCGAAAGCTGCACAAGATAACTCACGCTCTGTACTACACCTTTGGCTCAGGTAGGATAACGCCAATTTCTCCCACTATCAATTCTCTTGAGAGTGAACTCCTTCGTGGCTAAGCGGTTAAAAGCAAATCTTTCAGTTTTACGTGCTACGTTATGCCGGTTAGGCTAAGAAGACGGTGATGATGAGAAATAAATGAAATTGGTGGAATGAAGAAAGTGGGAGGAAACGGGAGAACCATAGAAAACCCACGAGCACGGTGTTTGTCCACCACAAAGTCCACACGGCGCGAGCTGGAATCGAACCAGAGACCCCAAGTACCGAAGGTGAACGCTCTACCACTGAGCCACCACGCCCCCTAGTAGTGCTTTCTGTTGAATAATTTCGATGGTGTCACTCACTGGTGCGTGGCGTGTAGACATGATGACGTCATCAACATGGCGGGCAACTCGGTTCAAGGAACGAGACAGCAATTAGCTGGATGTGTGGTTGGGAAGAAGCCGAACTGCACAAGCATAATGATGACGCTAAGCAAGTAATACGCAGGGGAGATATTACCTTAAACAAATTACGCATGTAGCTTAAAAGAATAGGGAATCCTGTTCTATGATAGTTCTGATTTAGTAAACATTCTAAGTAAGGCTGTTTTCTCAGAAAATATAAAAGCAGGTCTCATTAACATTCGTTCGCTTGGAAATACATTAGTTGAAGATTTCAAAAATCAAAGATTGATATCTGAAACCAATACCATAAATTTATGGAACTCAGTCAGAAAGAATAAATTAAATCTGTGTTCTAACAGAAAAATAAAAGTAAAAGAAGCCGACAGCATCAAAGAATTGAAGGCAGATAGATGTCTGTTTCCTCTGGAGACCTGCACAGGCCGAATGTTTCGGCCCAAGCCCAATCCACCCTGAATATACCTAGGCCCGGCCCAGCCCGGGCCCTAAAATTTTTGGAGATTTTCGGCCCGAGCCCGGCCCGGCCCGGCCAGATAAGTTTTTTAAATTCTTGGCTCAAGCCCAGCCCGGGTCCGATAAATTTTAAAAGTTTCATTTTGTAACATTTTTCACGGGCACACTTCTTCAACGTTTGCCTTTATTCTAATAATCGTTTAACGAAAGTCAATAACTATTAAAGAATTGCAATTAATCGGCCCAAGCCCGGCCAAACCTGAAGAGAAATCAGTGTCGGTCCGCCCAAGCCCGGCCCGGCCCAAAGAAACAACAGAGTCGGCCCGCCCAAGCCCGGCCCGTGCAGGTCTCTAGTTTCCTCCACTACTTCTTATAAGCACATTACAGCGTTATATCGACTTACATGAAACGATTGGAAAGTACGAGTTGTCAGCTGTCCGGAAATGACTTGTTGACCATGACGGTACAATGACTATGTTCCAGATAAAGTATGCTGATTGAGATTTTGAAATCTATCATACCAAACAGTAGTATCTTAGAGTAAAATCATCTCCATTCGGAAGCAGGTTTGACTGATAAAAGATTGTTTTCAGTTGCAGTCGTATATGGCATATGCTAGAACTTCAATCACCTGACATAAGTAAAGGGATGGATATCAAAAACTGCAAGGGCCTAGCAGAAGCATTTATGAAGAAAATGGAAACGAAGTACTGGAGTTATGATGAGGTTCACCTTGCTTTAACATTTATCAAGAAAACTCCATAAAGAATACTACAAGGCAAAAAAAAAAAAAAAAAAAAGAAGAAGTAAGTGGCCCCGCGTAGTGTAGTCGCTGACGCTCTCGCCTTTGGTGCGAGCGGTCCCGGGTTCGATTCCCGGTAAGGACACTTGGTCAAAAAAGTGTTAAAAGCTTTTTCAGGCCAGCCATCCTGAATGAGGTTTTCCTGGGTTTTCCTCATTCACACCAAGCAAATGCCGGGCTGGAACCTAACTTATTGATTCCAGGCCGCTTCCCTTTCCCTGGATAGTGTGCTCGCCCAGGGACGTCATCCCTCATACGGCCATAGATGCTGGAAACCCAGAAATCTAAATTCTAAAAAATACAACTATACATACTAAATACGAAATCACTGAGAGCAAAAATATAGTAAATGTCACGATGCAGAAACTGCTTTCGCACTTTGGTACAAAAAGATGAACTAACAGAATACTTGGCCCAGATAACGCTTTACTGTGCAAAGGCGAAGAAGAAAAATTTTGTGGTTTCATGGTATTCAGAAGTATCTTCTACACAATGCTCATTGTACCATAGACGTAGAACTCAAGAAGAGGAAGATACGAAGAATAATTCTCCATTCTGTCGACGCGGAAAAAATAAGGTAGACAAATTTTTCTACTTTTGCACAAGATATAGATATTTTGGTTTTCAACATACGAAGATATCCTTAACTTCCAGTGCTGTCATGTTTTGTGTCCATTCAAAAGACATAATTTCGATTAGAGCATTTCAATGCTTTGTGTGCATTAAAGCTTCTGCACATCCAGCATTACATTAGCTTTCTGGATGTGATAGCACAGGTATTTTGTCAGGGAAATGGAAGATTTCATATTGGAAAGTTTTCTGTTCTGCATCAAACGATATGCTATAAGCCCTTTGTTCACAAGGCAATCACGATTTTATTCCTGATGGAATGACGATAGCGCAAGAAAAATTCATCTGCCAATTCTACCAACCAAAATCAAATATTTGCAATCTTCAAGATTTGTGATGGTAATGTGTTCTCGAAGAAATAGACAAGCTCGGAAAAGTTGCACCGACAAAGTGTTTATTTATGCCTAACATGAAGAGAATTAATTATCAACTTATGATTTGGAATCATGATTGTAATTCCCAACCAACAATTCCATCTGCAATTGGACATGGATGGACTGCAGAAAGTGACAATTCCAGTTACATGTGAAATAGCATGCACTATAGATTACACTCTTCATTTGGTGATTTTTTTTTTTTTTTTTTTTTTTTTGCTCAAGAAACAAATCCGCCGCATCAAGTACATGGTCTTCACATAGACTGCTGTGCACTGAAATGTATGAGTGTGGAGATAGTGAGGAATTTTATGAAAACCTGTTACATAATAAGCTAATGGAATAAGAATTTGACTCGGAAATTGGTGAAGATGAGAGGCCTAGAGATAGCCTGCAAAGCCATAATCAATCATATTTATGCAACTGATTTCATATATATACTTGTACTGTTCATTACTGTAACTCATTTTAGAAATAATATTACAATCCTGTTCAAAATAACTATCCAATTTTCAAAAAATACATTGTGAACTTTTCAAAGGAAATTTATTTACCTTGCAAATAAGGTATTAAGAGAAAAAAGCCAGCTCATAAGCAGCGAAAGTAATGTATATTTGGCTATCAAGCAGAGGCGGATGCAGAAGGTGAGAACTGGGGGAGCCAGCCACAATCCAGACTATGGTAGGCATATCACGAGTTTGCTATATAAACTTCCAAAACTATATAAATAATAACTTAAATTATTTTTGTCAATCAAAAAACTGGGGGGCTCAGCCCCATCAAAAAACTGGCGTGGGCTACATGCGCTACTGCTATCAAGATCACTGCCATTGACCGAGATTCCATCACACAAATCCCTTACACATCATATCTCAAGTATTTTTTCTGCGATTTCCTTTCATTATAACCCATGATATAACCCCATATTTAATAAATAACTGTTCAGTAATTCATCAATTATTAAATAACTCCTGTACATTTAGTTTCAGAGGAAATACTTACATATCATGTTATTAAAAATAGATTTTCTTTTAAAATGAGCTATGGAAAAAATCAGTCCATAAACAACGGAGATAATGGTTGTTTCTTCAATCGAGTTGTCTTTCATTTTGGTGACGTCATCATGTGTACATACCATGCACCACTGAGTGACACTATTGAAATTATTTACCAGAAGGCTTCTCTAAATAATAATAATAATAAAAAAATCACACCCTCGTCTTATCTTCACCAAAGCTGCCACGGGATGACATATGCTCCACTACTAATAGTCTCGGTGCTGAACGGGGCGATAAACTCGATATCAACCAACCAAGAAGACAAGAAACGAGGCGACAATTGTAACAGTCCAGTTTGGCTGGACACCTTATGTTTATACCGTAATCTTATGTATCCGTAATCCAGTAAAGCTCTATTGGAGACGGGGTAATGTGATGGGGAACGGCATATACTTAAGGTCGATCTTGTGGGATGGTGTGCGCCCGCAACAACTGAACCGAATTCAAGCTCAAGTTGCGGTTTGCAGCCCACGTTAATGGTAAGTCCTGCCCTTCATAACTTTGGTACTGCGCTAAGCAGTTATTGTACGCGCCTTTGAAGTGAGAGACCCGGGTTTGATTCCCGGCTGGAGCTCATGTGGTTTGGATTCCACGTGAATCAGTAGATCCACGTCTCCGTGCAGAAGGGAATGTTAAACTCAACCTGACACAAACTGCGGTTTTGCATGAGGGCACGAAACAGGAAAGAAACAACAAAATAATACAAGTATATGATGTTTTTATCTACTTCTGGTATGTATTTATTTACTGAATTTTAAGTCTCAATGGAATTTCAGTCCAGTATTTTTACCAACCCTCTGTAATAATAATAATAATAATAATAATAATAATAATAATAATAATAATAATAATAATAATAATAATAATAATAATAATAATAATAATAATAATCTCCCACTACTAATATATTCTTAGTTGGAATCATATATCTTTATTTTATTTAAAACCCTAACTAATATTTCTCAAGTGATTTAATCATAAATTTTCATCTTCTGTTCTAGAAACGCATTATCTCATAATCTTTAGTCACCAAGATAGAGCTTTAATTCAGGGGTTGTAGATTAAACAGTCAACAATGGAAAATACCTCGCAATCTGATTGGTTCAAATAACCTGCTGATTCTCTTTCTTTCTTGTGCCTTCACGCTTTCATCTGTTTGATTTCCCAGAAGCATGCTTGCTATTGCGTAGTGTTGATTAGTAGTGCAGTGCTGTGGTTGTGGTTGTGTTTTATCAGCTTCTTTTTTATATATAGGGCCTATATATGTATTTTATACTTAATGTGAGTCGGAGTTTTTTTAAAAAGTAAGTAGATTGAAAGAGGAAAATAGTTCTTTAATAAGTAAGTAATTTTTTTTAATAGCATGCAAAGGTGAAATGTGTTTATGAAGATTAGTGAGAGATCTCTATCAAGAGATCTCTTTTATTTTTTGTTTAAGTCTCGGAGAATGTTCTTTTCTGTTTTTTCTTTTAAATTAATTAGAATTTTAATTATCTTACTGTTTTTTTTCTACAAAATGTACTTAAATACTCTTAGTTATTTGGATGGTTAATTTGGAGTTTTGTGTTCTGTTCACCAGTGAAGCTATACGGAACGTGAATCTGTAGCTTAACATAGAGCAATGATTTTTATGATTGGGAGGGGCGACGAGTGACGATGCCAGCCAGCTTTAATTTCTTGTACGGAAAAGAGAACGGGCAGAATTTATATTTTGTTTTCGGGGGACAGATATTATTTTGTATACCGAAAAGAATAGTTTTGTATTACTTGACTTACTTTATAATATAATGTGTCTGGGAAGGGGAAGGCGTGACAAATGGGTGGACGCTTATTCCCTCTAGTGTCATCAGTGCATGTAATCCGAACAACTTGAGCACCACTGAGAATCAAATCCCGATATCCCGCGCTAAAGGCGCATACGCTAACCATATAGCCACGAGTAAGTTCAAAATAAATTTGAATTATATGTGAAGTTAATATAACTTAAATAAAGTTTGATTATTAAGTATTGAAGCTTATATAAATATTGAAATACATTTTTTCGAAAATTTGGAAAATAAATACTGTATGTAAAATCATAGCATTCAAATTCCAGTTTAAAAAGAAAAAAACATCCATGTTTTAATAGATGCGCCAAAACAGAAAGACGATTTAGGCATTCATCGCTGTAAATAATATGTAATATTTCATTAATAGTTCCGTTTTTAACACAAAGTAAAATTGAATTCCCTCGTGGCTATATGGTTAGTGGACGGATTTGAGCGCGGAAGACCCCGAGTTCGATTCACGGTAGGAACTTATGTGGTTCTGATCTCACGTTAAGATGTAGGTCTACGTGATGAAATGAAACGAAATCTTTCATATTAACGTCCTTCGATTATGCCCTTTAAGCTAAGGGAGACAAATGATTAAGCCAAGTGAATGATGGTGGAAGAATTGTTGGAATAAATCATGTGGGGAAAATGGGAGTATCCCAAGAAAAACCCACGGAAACGATGTTCACCACGAACTGAATTGACCGGGGATCTAACCACACGGCCCCTTGCATCAGAGGTATCTTTGGTCGTTAGGGTTCGGCTCTTTAGGAGTTGTGTGTTGGGACGAAAGTTCCAGGATTCATAGTTCTTTAGCCTACGATAAAAACGCGAAAAAATACTTTCTATTTGCACGTACAAATGGGGGACGGTGAGCATGGCCATCAAAAATTATCCACATGGGATAAAACTTACAAATTTTAATGTGTAACATCCTGAGTGCAGAAGTAATTTCTATTTTTTTCTATTCCTATTTGGAAGAGGCAGAGAGGGGCATATTCCCTATAAAATTCTATGGTTCGGCTGTTGAGTCTAGCCTAGAAGGATTTGAACGATTGGAACGAAACTTGCAGGGTTCATACCTCTTTACCCTACGATAAAAACGCAAAAAAACATAGCATCTTCCATTTACAGATACAAAGGGGGGACGGGAGCATGACCATCAAAACTTGTCCAAATGGGACAGATCTTACAAATTTTAATATTTGTATCGTCTTGAGAACAGAAATAATTTTCATTTTTTTTTTCTATCCATATCTGGAGGAAGCAGAGGGGCATATTTCCCCATAAAATCCTGTGGTTCGGCTCCTGGTTTGCAATGAGAACTTTCAGACTCATTGCTATTTTTTTGGATATATTTACATATATTATAGAGTAATTTAATATTCTTAGTAGATAGTACCAGCGCTGGTAACATAAGGTCAATCTTATTAATATTTAGTAATCATTTATATAGATATATATTTCCTGTTTATAATTTTGTATATTGTTGAATGTAGCCTATATGTATGTATATATATGCTTAATCTGAAAACCATCTTTAGAGCTTTAGTGAAAAAGTAATTCCAATTAAGCTAAAGTTTGCTATTTGGGCACTAGCTAGTTTAGTTAGAAACACTGTCAAGTAGAATAACAGCTATCCCGTTGTTTCGGAGTGGGAGTTGTAAAATCATATATAAGAAAAAAGGCAAATAGCGGAGGGGATAGGGCAGCGTTTCCCAACCTTTTTCAACTTGCGGCACACTACGGGTGTAACTTGAATTCTCGCGGCACACTCATAGATATTATTATTATTTGCAAATATAAAATACCGTGGTAATTTTTTTCTGTGATTACTGATCTCCTCCTCCACAGAGATGAAAGCTCGATTACTGGTTTTCCCCTATGCTAATTCATTGTGCTTATTTGTTATTGTAATTTTAAAATAGAAAACAAATGCAATGAAATACAGAACGCAGATTTCTAAAAATACGCTTTCTTTTTCGAAAACTGTATCCAACCTTTCACTAAGAACGAAGATCACTAAATAACGAACGAACAAACAAACAAATGTCTTGTACTTTTAACTTTGCTGTTTTAACCAAAACCGGTGCATATTATTGCAATCACACAGCTTGCGATGCGTCTAAGTCAAAACACAGCTGTTGAACAAAGTGTTGTTCTGCCATTCACGTGCCAAAGTGTGTTCTACGAGCGTTCACTTGACGCGTACCGTACAAATGCTTCTATTTCTCGGTGTTAGTATGACTCTCAATTGAAGCATAACATAGCAGCTAAACGTGGAAATGTGTACGAGCCGAAATACTGTCTGCTACACAGTAATAGATGTAGAATAATATATTACAATTACAGTAATTTTTTCCATGGTAGAAATTCATAGTAATGTGAAATACTAAAATGTACATTTTTCCCTATGTTTTGCAATTTGGTTGCTACAGAATTAATAATTTTGTTTCGATTTCCTCGCGGCACACTAGCGATCCATTCGCGGCACACCGGTTGGGAAACGCTGGGATAGGGGATTGAATTCATTCGTTCATTTCATGCCGCTCGCCGCTGAGACGGAATTTTCTTTCAGGTCGGCCAGTGAGAAGTCGGCGCGCTTCTAAGGTCTCGTTTTTTTCGCGATTTTTTTTTTTGAGTTAGGAGCGAGGAAGCAGCCGAAGATAATGGCTGTAGCTTAGGGCCCAAGACCTTAGTTGTATATTAGAGGAATAAATATCGGAATATTTAAATTCTGGTTGTATGTTCTTGGGGTTTTAGCACTAAGGCTGGGCTTTCGATCTCAAGATAAGAAATTTGTGTGGAAATGAATTTTAGTAGGGTTCACAAGATTTTTTTTTCTTTTTAGAAGCAGCGTTCAATTTGCGCGTGTGCTGTTATTTGAATCTTGATTGAGTTTTAGGGAAGGTCGTTGCTATGGCAACAGGAACCGAATAAGTTATTTTTTTAAGAGTTAGTTGTGTTTGACTAGCTGGGTTGGAAATTTGACACAGCTGATTCCTCAGGAAAGAGGATGACGGGCTGTGTGTTTTGAGATTGTTTTCTTTTTGCCGAGCCTTGAATGAAGGTGCTGTATTCCTAAGTGAAGGAAATTTCCCTAGTACCATATTTACCACATTTAATTATTAATAGCTATTTTTTTTCCCCTGAAGGTTTGTCCAGTAGAGGGTAGTACCTGAATTAGGGATTTTAGGCCAGACAGTTCTCAGAATGTTGGATCTGTCTTTAGAGATTTTGAGGTTTATGATGGCTTGTATGAGAACGAATGTTCAGAATATCTTTTAGAGAAAATCTTAGTTTCTTTTTAATTGAAAGCTTCTGAACTGAAGCAAACAGGACTTAAGGATTTAAGTAGGTGGTAACCTCTAGTACTAAAGGGGTGAACCTAGTTTTCACAAGAAATTGAACAATTAAGGGAATCTTTTTTTTTTTTTTTAATTAAGGAAATTTTGATTGAATTAGAGAATTTTTCGTTTCCTGAATAAAATTTGGTCTAATTGGAAAAGCCTAATTTATATAAAATTTCCTGAACCTTGCGTATTATGTTTAAGTTATTCATGTGTCGTTAATTATCTAGACGATTAGCGAACATATTTTTATTTTATATTATGTAAGCGTCTCTTGAAATTTAGTCTCAAGTTAAGGATAAAGAGAGAAAGAGACCAACCACTTACAGGGTATAGCCTAGAAGAAGTTGAGCGATTGAAACGAAACTTGCAAGGTTCATAGCTCTTCACCCTATAATAAAAACGTGGAAAAATAACATTTTCTCTTTGCACATACAAAGGAGAGACGGAGCATGATCCTAAGGAATTGTCCAAATAGGATCGAAAACATATGCAATTTTTAATTTTTTTCTATTCCTATTTGGAGGGATCAGAGGGGCATATTCCCCACAAAATCATGTGGTTTACCTGTTGATCTAGTCTAGAAGTAATTGAGCGATTGGAACGAAACTTGCACGATTCATAGCTCTTCGGCCTACGAAATATAGGATTTTATGAGGAATATGCCCCCTCTGTTCCCTCTAAATAGGGATAGAAAAAAATAAATGTCTGTTCCCTGTATGCAAAGGAGATTAAAATTTGCAAGTTTTATCTTATTTAGACAATTTTTTTAGGATCATGCCCCTTTGTATGTGCAAATACCTTTTTTTTTCGTTTTAATTGTAGGCTGAAGAGAGAATGAATCGTGCAAGTTTCGTTCCAATCGTTCAACTCCTCCTTGGCTAGACCCAAGAGCCGATCAATAGGATTTTATGGGAGAATATGTCCCTTCTATTGTAAAGAATATTTCTTGTGACCCTGGTCAACAGGAAGGTTATCTGTCCTACTCGAGTGCAAGTAGTGTTGCCAGCTCATACGTTAAAAAATAATAGTGTAGCTACGTGATGGTCTTATTCCAATATCTGCATTTATTGCCAGGATTACAGCAACAGCTATCACTTACATAAATTATTATACATCCAAAGCAAATTTCTCCTATAACTGTGATCATTAGTACTAAACTTTAGAATTTCACAAACTAGTAAACTTTGGTGACATACATATGAATAAAGGTTTATTAAATGGGATGCAAGGGTCACTGACGCATGTGGAATTGCTTTCTGTTTTCCAGATGTTTTTTCTCTGAAGGAGGAAAAATGCCCAAAAACAGAATGCTCAGCTGTGAGGGAGGGAGTTTTTCTTTGAGGAAGATTCCACGGAACCTTCTTCTCATTCATTTTTTTTTTTTTTTTTTTGTATGTGTTTGCTTCACATTCAGTAAAGTTTCAACATTCAACCGACAATTAACGAAAATTTAGGGGAACCAATTTGTTTTTTACCAATGACAATAGTCACAGGGAGGTCTGTAACTGGAAGTGCCCTTTCGGAGGAGTATTCCGAACGATATGCTTGCCATTGCAAGGTGTATATTGAATAGTAATCGGTAAACATAAATTCCCATTAGCATAAAGTTGCAAACTGACATACAATCATAGTCATACGTCTTGCGAATAAAATCAGAAAAATAAACACACTGCTGAACAAAACTGCACTTATTTAATATAAAAACACATTTACACGTGACGTTTCGATCTTCTAGCCAAGATCCTCATCGTACATTCTTTCATTAAAAGCATGACATTTCAGCTTTTTTTTTTTTTTTTTTTTTTTTTTTTTTTTTTTAAGAAAGGCCATTAATTTTTGTAATTTTTTTCTACTTTAAATTTCTATTCATAATGTTGAAGCCGTCTCATTTTAAACGGTAAAAATCCCTTCTTCATTGTTTGTCCTGGCTGTCTTTGGTAAAAGAGAGCGAGGCCAAGTATCAGGTTAGTTTTAATAAATTAAGGTCTTATATCAGATCGCCACTTGGGTATGGTATTAACGTCACTTTGGTTTCTCTGTTCAGTTGTTTCGGTTTGGAAATAAAGTGCACACACTTTTTCAGTTTTACTTTAACCTGAACCCACAAAGGGGGGTGATGTAAATATTTCCTGAAAGCTTAGGTCAAGGTAAGATCAAAATAGGTTACCAAAATTGGAGAGGTCTAATGTATTTCGGTTGGGGGCAGCACTTTACTAATTTTTATTAAAATCTTTAAGCGTGTTCAGAAAGTCCGTTGCAACCCCGAAAAATCTGAAATAGTGAGACAGATATGAAAACAGAAAAAACATATCTTTCATCATTTCCGAAGTACAACGTATCAAAGTAAAATAAATTGCCCCAGGGTCCCAGACAGGGTCCAACTCAAAATTTTTAAATGGAAAGGGCGGTCAACTTGCACATCGTATGAAAGTTGATGTTAAATGAAAGAATATAAATCAAGTCTCGACTCTATGATAGGCCTGTGCAAAATAGCGGTGGGTCAAAATCAGGGTGGATTGATTTAAATGTCTGATTTAAATCATAATTTAAATCAAGATTCAAATCACTTGATTTTTTAAATAAAAATCGTTGATTTAAATCGAATTCCGAAATAAATTAATTTAAAGTGAAAATAAGTAAAATCCTGTTTCTGCTCTGTTATTTCGATTATGGAAGTTAGTAATCATAATACAATGAGACTCAGATGTACAGTATACTATGAAAACAAGTGTCATGCAGAGGATGATTAGGGAAAATCCCGTTTTGAACAGGTAACGGAGCAATCCTGCTTTCTTCTTTTCGTAACATTGGGTTTGGGTTTTAAAATCGTTAACTATTCCAATGAGGAAATCGCCATCGACATTTAAGACCAAAAAAAAAAAAAAAAAAAAAAAAAGTGCGTGTCTGTTTGTTTGTTCCTAGATAATAGGGCGTATTTAGAGGGACCCTATTCCGTCTCCATTTTTTTAAAAATTTTATAACCGCGCGAAATTTATGTATTTCATGCGGCAAGCTAGTTCTGAGTTTTTAAAAATAGGCCCCTGCCAAATATCAGTAACTTTGTGAAAAAAGTGTCATTTTGATAAACGTTGCTGTACTTTTTCCTTAATACTTAACCTTTTAAATTGTATCACCTATTTTTAGGTGATAGGGTAGAATCTTAATTATTCGATTAAAAAAGTTCCAATAAGGCTTTCTACTTCGATTTCTGCAAGACTGGAGGCATCTTAGAACACGTTACATATGCTTTCACGCCTTTCTGCGTTGAGGCATAGTTTGTGATGACGTCATAAATTTAAAAAGATTTTTTTTGTTATGCGTATTATTATTATTATTATTATTATTATTATTATTATTATTATTATTATTAATTTTGCAATCAGAAGACTGAAATTTTGCACACTCGTTCAGTGCACCCCTTAATAATTTTCAGATCTCTGCGTGGAAGCAGCGGGGACCAGACGGGCAAAAATGTTTTTAAAAAATTATATTTTTTTAAAAAAAAATAGCTTTTCTCGTGAATTTCCAGCCTCAGATGGAAACACATGAATGGTACCGTTTGAAAAGCTGTTCTATTCTGAAGAAAATGATGTACGTACTATGCTCCTAGGATAAATAGGTATGTCTCAGGAAACTGTTCCCTGAGATCCTCTTTTATACGGGAATCTGGGATGTTTGGGGAATATTATTTTTCGCGGGCTTACTTTTGCACCTACAAGACTGAAATTTTGCACATTTACTCAGTGCGCCCCTCAGTATTTTTCAGATTTGTTTCAGATCTCTGCCTTAAAACAGGGGGAGAGAGTCCACAGAGGAAAAAATTTAAAAAAAAAAAGATATTTTTAACAAAGAATTCCTCTTTTCGTGATTTACTCGCCTCAGATACATGATGGAGACATTTGAAGGGTACCGTTTGAAAATTTGTTTTATTATGAAGAGAATAATGTACAAATCATGATCCTAGACAGGGTTGGCTGGTTAAACCAAAAAACGAAAAATGTTTGTAAAAGTGTAAGTGTTCGTAAAATCTTGTTGAACACACATTTGTGGGTTATCACTTTTCACTCCCGTATATTATTCGTATTATACTCAGACCTAAATTCCCCATTCACTACTCGAAGAGATTATACTACAAAAGGAACTTTTTTTTTACTATATAAGTTTATGAATATTTCTTTTGTGATTTTTATATAGTTTGTTATTATTATTATGCAATTGCAATCAAAGAAATTCTAAATATTGTTTCGTTTTAATAATGTTTACTATTGATAAAATACATTGAAATGTCGTACTTTGGGGGGGGGAGGAGGGGTATACAAGCCTCACGAGAGATATTTATTGAAATCAGAAGTATCTTTTTTAACTATTTATGTATAAATGGGTCAGAGCCAAAGTGGACTCGAATAATTCGTATCTTTATTCACTTTTCTTACTGATATGCAAATTAAGTCGTCGTATTTCTTTAACTTGGACAAATAAAAGTCGTAGTGAACTAACTTGGACTAAATTAGTTCTTCTGTACTCTGCAATACTTTGAAATTGTCCGTATGTAATTCTGTATAATGGTTTCACTTGTGAAACTGATTATCTTTTTTTCCTTCTGAAATGTCTCTTGACAGTTATATTAACAAGTATGTAGAGATTAATACAACGTATTTTTTTTTTTTTTTTTTTTATCAGGAGTCCTTCGTGAGTGCGGTTTGGATTCCACTTTGGGCTTATGTGACCCCTTGTAGCATAACCCGGTTGTTGCATAATAACATTAAGGCGAAAAAAAACTTGTTTCTGTCTATACGTGGTATAAGTGCGTAGAGCAAATTATTTAAACAAAACAAACAAACAAACAAACAAAAAAAGGGTTTTCTGTTTTTTTTTTCAATAAAAATCATGGTTTTTGCCAACCCTGATCCTAGGATAAATAGGGATGTCTGAGAAAATTTTTATATTACATCCGGGTCATCTGGGGCATTGTGGGAATGTTCTTAGCTCATTGTTAAATAGTTTTCTCATCCTTACTACTCAAGATAGAAGCTTGGAATTTTGTACACACATTTAGTACACCCCTTAGTATTTTCCAGTTGATTTTGAGATCTGTGCGTTAACACAGGGGAATCCAGAGGGGATCAAAATTTAAAAAAAAAAAGTTTAAAAAAATGCCGAATACTCTCAAAATTTCTCGCTTCAGGGACATGATACGGAAATGTGAATGTTACCGTTTCAAAAGCTGTTCTATTCTAAAGAGAGTGATGTATGCACCATGATCCTAGGATAAATAGGGATGATAGTGTAGCTGCTTGACTGAAAGTCTATAGTTTACCTTTAGAAAGAGCCATAATTGAAAAGAGTTAAGAAACATTGTTTGGGATTGATATAGGTTAACGATGGGGGATAATTCAAAATTCAACCCCTATACTTTCCCTTAAATGGCATAATTAGCATTAAATACTAATTCCTAATGCTTTTTTTTTTTTTAAGTTCGCGACTTGTATTATACGAGCAGAAAAATTTGATTTAAATAAAAAAATCGATTTAAATCAAAAGAATCAACAAAAATGTTTTTTTTTTTTTAATAATGATTTTTTTCACCCTGGTCAAAATATCAACGCAATCTTCATTGCAAAGTCTGAAACGGTGGGATTGCTGTAGAAACAAAAACATGGATATGTCATTATTTCAAAAGGATAATGATTCAAATTTTAAAAAAAATGTTCCAGGGTCCCTCGCAGGGTTCCAGACGGGATCCAACTCAAAATGTTGAAATGGGGAAGGGTTTTAAGTTGAATATTTTTTTCTAGAAAGTCGGTCGCAGCGACCTGAACAGGTAGCGTATTAGTTGCGGCAGGAAATGTAACTTCTCATGTTTAGCAGGGAAGAGTCTGCGCGATTTCTTCCCAATATCTTAGACATTTCCAATTAGCACAGTCACGACTTTTTCAATAAGTTTAGTCTTTCCAATTTTTACATAAACAACATCCAGCCGGGGCCTTTTTTCTCTCATAACCCAAGCCTTGTGATAGCAAGAGGACGTACACCTTTCTGGGGTTACTAAACAGTACACGTTCATGAAATGACTATGTTTGACATGTTAACAAAATAACTATTCAAGTTCAGTCCGTTGGGATTTGAAGCTTTTGAGTTGGACCTCGTCTGGGATCCTGTGGGTGATCCTGGGACATTTCTTTTTTACTTTGATACATTTTTTTTTTTTTTTACACACCTGTCTAACCATTTCAGATTAATAGGATTGGCCATTGACTTTTCAATGACGCTTGTGTTGACATTTTGACCTACCACCATTTTGCACAGGCTTATCATCAAGAGTCGAGACTTGATTCATCTTCTTTCACTTAACATCAGCTTTTATACGATATTCAACTTGAAACCCTTTTCCATTTCAACATTTTGAGTTGGACCCCGTCTGGGACCCTGGAACATTTTTGAATCATTATACTTTTGAAATAATGACATACCCGTGTTTTTGTTTTTACACATATTCCACCGTTTCAGATTCATACGAGTGGTCATAGACTTTGCGATGAAGATTGTGTTGATATTTTGACCCACCGCTATTTTGCATAGGCTTATCATAGAGAGTCGAGCCTTCATTTATCTTCTATCATTTAACACCAACTTTCATACGATGTGCAAGTTGACCCGCCTTCCCATTTAAAAATTTTGAGTTGGACCCCCTCTGAGGCCCTGTGGGGGACCTTGAGAGAATTTATTTTACTTTAATACGTCGTACTTTTGAAATGATGAAAGATATGATTTTCTGTTTTCATATCTGTCTCACCGTTTGAGATTTTTCGGGGTTGTGACGTACTTTACGGACACGCTTAAAGATTTTAATAAAAATGAGTAAAGTGCTGCCCCAAAGCAAAATGCATTAGACCTTCTCAGTTTTGTTAGCCGGTTTTGATCTTACCTTCACCCAAGCTTTCAGGAAATATATGCATCAGCCCCACTTTTTGGGTTCAGGTTCAAGTACATCCCTAGTAAGAGTGATATCCTACTGAGGGCAGTATTATGGACTTTTCAGGACAGAATATATCACACACACACACACACACACACACACACATTGTATATGTATATTAGATTGAAACAGTATTGTATGTTATAATATGGAATAAATTCTGCCGTTTCATTCAAACACACTGTAAAATCTGCTATAACTTTGGTTAAACAAGCAAATTCTATTTTTAAAGGAGAAAGGTTAACACATACTACGAATGCACGTGATTCCTGGTTCAATCCTTGGTGGAGGATACAGCCTTGGAAAGAATACAGCAATACCTCAGGTCACATTGCTATATTAAATTCACTGTTTTTATATTTTCGGAGTTGTGTGAACTAGTGATGATTTCAAGGGGTGGCTTGGTGAGGAAATTCTATCGCTCTCCAAAAGCTATGAAATTTTCTTCGGTGCATATCTCCGACCATGTTTAACGTGTCTTATCAGTATTTAGATTTTTTAAAAGTAAATGTTTTAGGTAGGTAGTTAACTTAAGCTTGGGGGCTCATGTTGCTATTGTCAGCGGCGTACGCAAGGAGAGTTTCCGGGTTTAACTCCTTTGAGGAAGATATGATGCAAAAATAATCATTTACCATATTAAGATGTGTATACAAACACCTGAATTGATAACTTGGGAGCTTGAACCCCCAGTTAATGAAATTCTGAGTACGCTGATGTTGCTTATTATTATTATTATTATTATTATTATTATTATTATTATTATTATTATTATTATTATTATTATTATTATTATTATTATTATCCTAGTAGTATTAGTAGTAGTAGTGGTGGTAGCATACATTTCTAACACTGGCATTAAAATGACAAGTTGTAACAATCATCTGATTTACAGAAGTTATTGAAAAGTAACTTGGTGATAGTTCCAGATGTGCTAGTTAATTTATTGCTGATTTTGTTATGACGTCACCTAAATGTGTTCCATAATATTAAGTCTTTCTTTTAATTTTCTCTTTTAAGTAAGAATTTTTGTAGTTTCGATAATGGGGTGTAAGGGGAGCTCCCAAGTGAGCGCCCAAATGCCAACCTCACTTCCTCGTAGTGCACCCTGGTAACTGCATTTTCAATGCAGGCTAACGAGGCTCTGGCGACTGGTGACACCAGGATAAACATGTCATAATTAAGATCAATTAGAATGAAAACGAGGTGGGGCTCATTGTTATGGTGACGACTCCGTTAACCTCAATCAATCGATTGAATCACCACCAGAAGTTTACGGTCTTCGTAGTCCACGCAATTAGTATGAATGCATCTTTGAATGGAATCATACTAATCGAATTAATACTTAACGGTTAAAAAAAAATGGTTAAGAAGTTACCACCATGGACAAGAGGTTTACCATTGCGTATCTATACCTCACTCTTACCATCTGTACAGTCTTTTCTCTCGTTACAGTCAACGGCTGATTCTCCATGAACTCTTAAGACTAGACTCCATATCTACCGCGTTAAACATACTTACCGTTAGATCACCTTCGTGCTATCCATGAACATGATCAGACTACCGCTCACTATAACCCGTGTCGTGTATGTATTGTCGCCAGCCATTCATCCATTGCACAAAATGTCATGAATGCACTCCTTTGGATTTTCTAACTAACAGGGCTCCAAGTGTCTAAACCTGCTCTGAGTAGCCCCAGAGCAGAAGATTAACACCATCGTCGTAACTAACATCATACATGCTTATGTTCTGTTATCTGCACTTCATTTCATAATATACTGTATATTACCATGCTCAGGTCGCCTTCTTCTGTGTGCCTAACCAGATAAATATATCAATAAATAAGTAAATCCTGATGCCAATCTCCCAATGATACTACCAATGAATGAATGCTCTTGGTCTTAGAGAAGGCGTTACCTTCTGCGGCTCGCCCATCTTCGGATGGGAATGAAATTGCACTTAGAGAAAAACATGTATGTTCATATTTTCCTTCTATATTGTCCCAAATCAACTGTAAGGGATTTCCTCCGTTCACAATTGGAATATTTACCATCCAATCAAGTTTTCGCAGTGCTTGATTAAGTCAATAATTCACTGCTGAAATTGTGAGATGGATTATTGATATTATTATTAAATTTCATGATTAAGTAATTATTAGGCCTATTTTTTTTAACAAGGTTTGAACTAAAAAAAGGAGGAAAAAGTTCAATACACAGAATTTGTATTCCATTATCGTCATGTATTCCTAATGAATTTGGCTGTCTCGCTTTCATCAAGTAGTCGAGTCTCACTGAAACCTTCCACTCGTCAATTACAATGGTTTCTTGATAATGGGACCATATCTCAACTCAACTTTCCGTTGTTCCAGAACGTGCACGTTGTCTATTATGTTTCTATAAGAATCTTGAAATAAAAGAAACTTTGCTGTAGGGTTTCTAATTCCTTGAATTCACTATCCCATTTGTTTAAATTTCAAGCTTCCAGATTTTTTTTTTTAATCCGAGAGAGGTTAGTAACATCACTTTTCATTACAGACTGCTTCTCCAATAACAACTGTTTTGTTTCTTCTAATTCCTGAGAAAGTTGCACCACTTTCTGTTCACTAACTGCATGAGAAGCATTAGTTACGAAAGGCAATACCATAAGTGTTTTCTCTTGTCCAGGAAATTACACTGCTTATTCTCTCAATTACTTTATTTTTCCTGTTCGAATCACCACCACAGATACCCAAGTGCTTGTCACTAGAAGCTTTCTGTCTTGGTAATCGATATTGAATCTGGTGACATTATTTTCAGACAGTTTATAATTCATCGTGCTGATTGAAATTAGCATATCTCAGTGCCTGGGGTATGATTTAATGCAGTCTTATAACCAGCTCTCCTTTCGTCCTACATTTCTAATCGAAAGCAACCGTTATTCAAAGTTCTTGCTGTATAAAAAACAAGTCATCAGTTCTCTACACATCCCTGAATAAACTTGAGCAAACAGGAAATTATGATAATTGAAAATTTTATAATAATAATTTACTACCTTAACACCACTTTCTCTTTAGATTTTTTTTTTTTTTTTTTTTTTTTTTGCTATACTGTTCCAAATCAGCTATAAGGGACTTCCTCCAATTCACAATTTACGTGTCCATGGTAAAATCTTCTCTCTTGCAGTGTCTGATGAAGGCAATGATTCACTGCTGAAATTGTAAGAAAGATTATTAATACTATTTTTTAAGTTTTAATATACATATTTTCCTCCAAAGTCTCAGCTTCAGCTTCGAATGAACCCACCGGTACACAAAGTTCATATTCCTTCCTCGTCCATATTTCTACTTATTTTGACTGCCTCGTTTTCACCAAGTAGTAGATACTTACTGAAAAAGAAACAACACACCAACTACTGATAGTGGTTTCTTGATAGTGAAGTGATAACTCAGTTACACCATTCACTTGTTCCAGAATGTGAATGTTGTCTACAGTTGTCTAGTAATTCCCATTGCCTTAGATATTCTAATTCCTTGTATTTTCCATCAAGAGTATGGCTTTCCATTTGATTACATGTCGAACACTCAGATTCTTTCTTTATAATCAGATACGTGTGCAAGGCCAGTTTTCATTACAGACTGCTGCTTCAATCACAACTGTTTTAATTCTTGTAGTTTCTCGGAATACTGATACACTTCCTCAACAGAGGAAATGCTTCCGTGTCTTATAACTAGCTAAATCCTATGGTCTTGTAACTACAGGAGGAAACACTGAATTTCCACCATGTATACACGCTTGTGGAGCAATTCAGATTTTTTCTAAGAAAGCATTCTTCATCAGCTTCATCAGATAATATATATATATATATATATATATATATATATATATATATATATATATATATATAGAGAGAGAGAGAGAGAGTGAGACTCATCTTGCATCCTGTGTTATGTTTCGATGTTTTCAACACAGATTCCGAGACTTTCTCAGTTACTTTTTTCTGGAAAATTTCTATTGCTATCAACATGAATTACTGAAAAATGTTTTTCAACGGCACGAATTTGTGAACGAAAGAAGCTCTCATACCAATTTCCCTTTTTACATGTCATGTAATTTCGCTAAGTCACGTCTGACATTCCCGGAGTGAAAAAGACGTTAGTGGTGAAATTCGAAAGCAAGTGTCTATTTGTGAAGCCAACATTTGAACTTACTCTGAAAATTGTGTCTTCTATGTGGTAAATTCTGGTACTTATTCTCGCAATTATTTTACTATATTTTGTTCGTTCGAATCAATACAACGAACACTCAGGTACTTGTCACCAGAAGAATTCCGTCTTCTCAATGGAGCCTATGGGATTATTTTGTCGTAGCCTATGACGTTACCTGGAGAACAAAATTAGCACGAATCGCCTTTTAATGTCACTGTTCATTCAGTGCAGTCTGAAAACCATGTTTCTAATCGTCATGGGTTTCTAATCGAAACCAAGTAATTTATAGCAACGAAGTTATCAATTCTTTATCACATCGCTGAACAAAATTGAACAAAAAATTAAAACAGATGGAAATTACTATAATAATTATTTGTTTCTGTAAACACCAATTTAGTATATATACTTATTTCTCTTCTACAGAATTCCGAATCAGCCGTTAAGCGCTTGAATCTAGCTCTCAATTTCCTTCTCCAATGCCCAATTCTCTGTTTCGTTGTATCTGACGAAGGAAATGATGCATTGGTGTGATTTTAAAAAGATTACCAATATTAATAATTAAGTTTTAATACTAAAGAACGATAGTAATAATTATTACTTTTTACAAAGATTGAACTGCGAAAACTTTGGTACACAGAATTCACATTCCTTCCTCGTCATGTAATCTACTGGTTCCCGTTGTTTTGTTTTCGCAAAGTAGTCAAATTTAACTAAAGACGTTCCATTCGTAAATTACGGATAGTGGTTTCTCGATAGCATGATAGTAGCTCAGTTATACTCAGGGTTTTTTTTTTTTTTTTTTTATATTGATACATTCCTTTAACAGAAAAGTTTCCATCTTCTAAGTAGCTAAACCGCACGGTCTTTAAGTGAAGGAGGAAGTATTTTGAATTTCATCATTTATGCACACTGTTGTTACAATTCAGATTTCTTACATTATATTCTTCATCATCTTATAACAAATTTCCACTATAATACTGTTTTTGGTCTTAGCATTTGATATTGAGTATGTTTTTATTTTTTTATTTATTTATTTTTCATTTTTTTACTTTCTTCAACACACAATCCGAGTGTTTCTCAGTTTCCTTCTTTGGAAAACCGTTGTTGCTTTCAACATGAATCACTGTGAAATTTCTTCCAATAGTGACAAGTTGTGAAGAAGAAATTGCGTCAAATGAGCTACCTGTTGTAATTCGAGTTAACATGTGTGATAATTTCATTAAGTGATTTCACACATTATCAGATTGATAGAAAAGCGTCAGTTGTGAAGGTAGACACCACGACTAAACATTTTCTGCAGCCAACATTTTGACCTGCTCTGAAAATTCTGTGATTTCTCTAGTAAAATCTCTACTCGAGTAAATTAGTTATTACTTTTCTTTGTCAACTAAAGTAAAGTAGTTGTTTTCTCAATCATTTCACTTTATCTTGTTCATTAGAATCAACACCACAAACAAGCAGGTGCTTATCCCCAGGAGGATTCTGTCTCCCTAGCCTTGCAATTGTAGTTGATACTGAAGCCTATGACATCTTTTTGTCACAGATTATAACGCAAGACGAAGAGCAAAATGAGCAAAGATCACCTCTTTAATGTTTCGGGTTCATTCAGACCATCTAAAAATCCACCTTTCCCTTTATTCGATTTATCCATTTCTGATAACTTCCGACCAATTATCTTATTTGAAATTATTGTACAAAAACAAATAATCAATTCTCTATCACATCCCTTGAAATGCCTGAACAGAAAAATATGATAGTTTCAATATGTTATGATAATTAACATTAACATTACTTTCTCTGTAAGTGTGTACTTTGTTTCCACTGCAACCTGCATTGCTTGGAAGGGACTTAACTGAAATTCGTAATTTACTTTATCCCATCCGGTTCTGTTTTCTACAATGTCTGACGAAACCAAGGATTCATTGATGAATCATATGCATTTAGTTCTATATTATCAACTAAATGCTTGAAACCACCTATTCAATTATCGAAAATTAGCCTAAGCTCTTGTCCATGAAGTGCATATGTGTTAATTTTCTCATCCTGGATGTTGAAAGTTCTTCTTCATGTGAATAATTCCACATGAAGAAGAATATAAATAAGAAGAAAAATATTTTCCACGCTCTCATGTCCCTCTTGAATTGCCAATAATTAGACCTTATTTTCACTTTAACTTTCCTTAGAGCTTTAGGCTCACGTAATTGAAAACTACCTAACCTCAAATGGATATCCTGGATGAAAGATTTTACTCCTATTTGCTCTCCATTGTTCTCATTTACACATTGAGACATCTCAACATCTGCGCATTTTCGTAAAATAATGGTGAAAAACCACAAATAAAAATTCGTTGCTCCCTAAGAAAAGAGATTGTAATGGCAGCCTTCTTTTCCAATTATACGAACTTTTATAACAAACTACTTAAATTTCTACACCAGGTGTTCCATCACTGCTTGATGGCACTGGTATTCAAAATCATCATCAGATTCGCAGCATTCACTAGTACGTAAATATATGTGTTTCATTAGATCATCTAATCATATGAATTCACTTTCACATTTTATGCTGGGGTGGTTTCTCTGCTTGCCCGCATCCCCGACTGACGATACGACATGGCGCTCTCTGTAAACATCCATTTAATGTATGTTCAGTTTGTGGAAAATTAGTAAAGAAAAGGCTCCCACATCTAGAAGTGAATGGCTTTATTCAGGGGTAAAAATGCATCTGAAAAGATGCTGGGAGGGTAGGTAGCGACATGACGCCGTTCTCCTTGCCTATATTTACCCATTGTATTTTTTTAGGAACTGTGGGGACACCGTACATTATTTTATCGAGGTGGGAGGGCGCCGTTCCCCCGCGTTCCCCTTAACTTTTACATTCAGATTTATTATGGTCCATTACATGAAATTCCATCATTTTTATACGTTGAAATACCTCGTTACATTTGTTATAAGAATAATGCTTAATTTTTCAGTGAAGTTTGAAGTATGGATTTTTAAGACACGATTTCGTTTGTTGCACGAAAAACAAAACAAAACAAAACAACAAATAACTCCATTGCTTAAAACAGGAAGTGTGGACTCTTCCCAAGTATGGGAACTCAAGTGGTAGTCTAATCGTTATCTACTTGTAAATTGTTTCTCGTGGGATTATGTATTACTATGCCAACACGTTCATTGGAAATGTGCACTTGTCACCTATCTCCTGAAGAGAAATCCGTCTGTTGCTCAAAATCAGGTCATGAATCTGGTCCACTTTTTTCGGAGTTGACACTGACACTGGCCTGCCGCATCTGCCACCATCTTCTGTTGAAAATTCACCACGCTTGAAGTTCTCACACCATTTCTTCACAGTGGAGTATGAAGGTCACTGTCCTCCCAATGTGTCTAGCATGCAACCATGGATTTCCTTGGGCGATTTCTGTTGCAGGAAGAAGAAATTCATTACGCCTCGCAACTCCTCTTTGGTGAATTTGACATCTGGCTCCGCCATGATTCTTTCAATTACCTGTAAAATAAAAACCGTTCATGGTAGGATCGTGAAATTTGGTACTTAAACATATAAAAGATCAAAATTTCACATGATATCAATTACATCAGGTAGTACATTCGGAAGGGGGTCGGGCCGAGAACTTACCAGCCGACCCTCGTACTTTATTAATTCTATTATCCTTTGTGGGATCCTTTGTACGAGTTTAGCACATTTTGCCTTCAATTCAGCATCGTGATACTATATATTATTGATCTCCTTGATCAATTGAACCTTAGTTCTAATGTGCTTCTTCTCTAGTTTTTCTTTTATGAAGCTCCAAAAGTTTTCAATCGGGTTCATATCAGGACCAGTGCCTGGTCACGAAAGAACACTAATTTCGTTGTCCTGGAAGAATATTGTCACAGCTTTGTCCCGGTGCCATGGTGCTCCATCATGCATAAAGATGAATTGTACGTCATGAAACGATAGTGCACTCTGGGAAAGCAGTTCTTCTTGAAGAACTTGTAGGTATTAGTCGTGGTGCTTCATTGTCCTCTGTACTATATACAGTCTTACAGGCCCGAAGACAGAGATCAGCCCCCCACACCATGACTGAAGTAGGATGCTTCAAGGTTTATTAAATACCTATCAACTTGAATTCCTCTCAGGTCAATATCGCGCATATTGTGAACATTCATCAGACACAAAGATAAATGATTAAAAACTGAAAAACACTATTTTCCTATCGTCAGCAGTCCAATATTCTAGGGTTTGTGCTCATTCGAGGCGCTTCTTTGTCATGATTGGAGTAGACTCTAATTTTTGTTTTGTTTCTTGACCGTGTGCTTTTATTCCCTCGGTACAGATTTGATGTCAGGTTCGAAGATTTCCTCAATTCCTAAGGACAAATAAATGTACCTTAATTAAGTGGGGATTTTCATTTACATCGCACTGACTGTATTTATGTGAGGCTCCCATCTCCGTATTTCCACAATGGGTTTCTAGCTTTTCCTTAGATATTCTTACATTTTGTTTAATTTCACTCATAGATTAAAGCATTAAAACTGACTGTCAGTTTAATTTGTTTTGTTACGCCCTACATTACATTTCGTTTCAATATCATTTATTACTGTTCTGTTGGAAAGAATTTAGATTGCCTCCTAACAGAAAATTTACTATGATTTTCCGCACATTTCGTAAACATTTGTCTTTCTGAATACCATTGCTGAGCGGGAGAATCGTAACAGGGATCTAACGGCTGTACTCCACCGTATTCTTCACAGCTATCACCGAAAGGTTCAACACTTGTATCTGTACACGCCTAAATAGAGCGAATGCCATACTAAGAAGAATCATTATTCAATTCCTGATTGAATTTATTACAATGTAGTAAAGACAGTATGTGTCGTAGTATGTGTTGCGCAGGATACGTACTAATTTTAGGTAAACTACTGGAAATGAATAACACTGAATTTGATGTGAGACGTAAGGTTCATTAACGATAGTGGCAACTGAGGTGATTAATATTTCTAAATAATTGATCTTTCTGATTTTATTGTTGTGTTTGTGAAGAGCATGCTGTTTGGACTCAGGGAAGACATTTCCTCTATGTATAAGCAATGAGATAGGGTCAATAATCAGCTTTGTATCTTGCGGCATCTGTAAGCAGTTTACAACACCACAGTCATTACAGTGAAACTTCATGGCCAAGTCTATGACTTTAAGACATGGCAGGGAACTTACATTTTTTCGTCTTCCAGCGTGCTTCAGCGATTTTTGAGGGAAGAATCCTTAAGATAAAACATTCCCAGTCTCCAAGATCTCACAAATATTTCTGTTTTAAAGCCTATCGTCTATGTCATTTTGGGGAACAAGTTTTCGATTTTTAATTCATACTTCTGTGTAACTGATCTGTACATTTGTCACACGAATCATATCTGGATATGAGAACATTGGTCGCCTTTTCGTTTTTAGAGCTGCTTTTCAACCTATGAGAATGAATTCCCGTGTCGTTTTTCATCTGAATTTTAGGTGAAGACTGCCTTGAAAGGTTATGGTATGAATTTTCTTTCAACTCAGACCTTGAATTTCTAGAGCATGGTGTTACAGTACTGCTAGGGAACGAAACTTCATGTGCTAAACAACTCAGAAATAGTTATTTATTTATGTGCTATAAATTTTGAAAATATGTGATAAAATTAGAAAAGTATGTGATAAAAATATTTGGCAACGGAAACTTAAATATTACGTGTATTGTGAACATCTTAAATTCAGTTTTGAAATGTTTTCCTTCTAGCGAGGTATTCCTTAGACTACCATAATTTTCTCCAAATTCTCCATTGGAAATTTGTGATGATTATACCTAAAAAGCACCTTACGTTGCGAAAAAAAGTCGCTCCACGTCACAAATTTCTCGCATATTTGAAACAGCAAATTTCACTAACTCTGAAATTGGCCACATCTTCTTTCACCATTTTCCCTTCCAAAACACGTGCAATTTCACACAATGTTTGAAAGCCTAGGTTTCTTTCAGAAATGTCTGTAAATTTAGACATTGGCACTTGTACGTTAGCAACAGGAAGTTCTATTAGTTTCGTTTCTACTATGTGGATTTGTTCCACTGAAGATGAGAGTGCGTTCGATGAAGATTCATGCTTTTCTATACAACTAGAGAGAAAGGACAGGCTTGTTGAAATGAATGCTAACTCGAGTTTTACGGATGGATTTTTTAACAGTTCTTGTAGAATTTCTATGGAGGATGCTTCGTCTTTGTCGAGATCATTTACGACAGATCCGAATTGTTCAAAGGTTTGGGCATAATACTCATCGGCATTCAACCAAGTACCCCATAGTGTAACTACAGGAGCGGTTGTAAGAGGAATCCCAGAATATTTTTGATTAAAAATGTCTATTCGTTTAGGTGACTTCGTAAAAATTTTCTTTCCATTTGAAACTAGTTTATCGACCTAGGGACAAAGAACTCTTATCTTTTCACGTATTCTATGCAACGCAGTAATCACACAGATAACATGCACCCCTTTGGTGCATCTAAGGGCAAGGCCTATTGCATCTTTTTCATGTAAGCTGCAGCATCTGTAACAAGAAGAATATTGTCAAATTTTATGCCTTCTGGCCACAAGTTGCATTGCTTCGTTGAAAGGCCTTGCTATCGTTACATGCGTAGCAGCAGATAGCTCTTTACACACTAGCAAATAATTTTTCGTCAACACAGTTTCATCATCATTACTTAGCACTCCTACAATCACGTTTCCCAATTTTTTTTACTACGAGGTGGGAGGATGCCGTTCCCTCTCGTTCACCTTAACTTCTACCTTCGGATTTATTATAGTCCATTACATGACATTCCATCATTTCTATATGTTGAAATACCTCGTTACCTTTGTTACAAGAATAAGGCTTAAATATTCAGTGAAGTTTGAAATATGGATTCTTAAGACAAGATTTCGTTTGTTTGCACAAAAAACAAAACAAAACAAAACAACAAATGACTCCATTGCTTAAATCACGAAGTGTGGACTCTTCCCAAGTACGGGAACTCAAGTATTAGTCTAATCGTTATCTACTTGTAAATTGTTTCTCGTGGGATTATGTATTACTATGCCAGCACGTTCTTTGGATATGTGCACCTGTCAGCTATCTCCTGAAGCGAAATCCGTCTGTTGCTCAAAATCAGGTCATGAATCTGGTCCACTTCTTTCGGAGTTGAAACTGACACTGGCCTGCCGCATCTGCAACCATCTTCTGTTGAAAATTCACTACGCTTGAAATTCTCACACCATTTCTTCACAGTGGAGTATGAAAGTCACTGTCCTCCCAATGTGCCTAGCATGCAACCATGGATTTCCTTGGGCGACTTCTGTTGCAGGAAGAAGGACTTCATTACGCCTCGCAACTCCTCTTTGGTGAATTTGACATCTGGCTCCGCCATGGTTCATTCAATTACCTGTAAAATAAAAACCGTTCATGGTAGGATCGTGAAATTTGGTACTTAAACATATAAAAGATCAAAATTTCACATGATATCAATTACATTAGGGTAGTACATTCGGAAGGGAGTCGGGCCGAGAACTTACCAGCAGACCCTCGTACTTTATTAAGTCTATTATCCTTTGTGGGATCCTTTGTACGAATTTAGCACATTTTGCCTTCATTTCAGCATCGTGATACTATAAATTATTGTTCTCCTTGATCAATTGAAGCTTAGTTCAAATGTGCTACTTCTCTAGTTTTTTTTTTTTTTTTTAATGAAGCTCCAATAATTTTCAATCGGAATCATATCAGGACCAGTGCCTGGCCACGAAAGAACACTAATTTCGTTGTCCTGGAAGAATATTGTGACAGCTTTGTCCCGGTGCCATGGTGCTCCATCATGCATAAAGATGAATTGTACGTCATGGAACGATAGTGCACTCTGGGAAAGCAGTTCTTCTTGAAGAACTTGTAGGTATTAGTCGTGGTGCTTCATTGTCCTCTGTACTATATACAGTCTTTCAGGCCCCGAAGGCAGAGATCAACCCCAGACAATGACTGAAGTAGGATGGTTCAAGGTTTGTTAAATACAATCCAAGTTGAATTCCTCTCAGGTCAACATCGCACATATTGTGAACATTCATCAGACACAAAGATACATGATTAAAAACTGAAACACACTATTCTCCAATCGTCAGCAGTCCAATATTCTAGGGCTTGTGCTCATTCGAGGTGCTTCTTTGCCATGATTGGATTAGACTCTAATTTTTGTTTTCTTTCTTGACCGTGCGCTTTTACTCCCTCGGCACAAAGAAACCTTCGAACACTTTCAGGACAAATGTCTGCGCCATACTCAGCCATTTTTATGCTTAAGTCTTTTAGAAGTTGCACTTCTTTTTCCCAGAGCCAATTTTATAATTTTCTGATACCTCTTGATAGGTTTGGCTTTCACTTACACTTCTCAATCCTATTTTGGCTTTTGTTCATTTCAACAGAGATTCCACTCACATTTTTTTTCTATCCCAACTCTACTAGCAATGTATCAGTGTATATCTTATTTCCACCAGAAGTATTTTGTTAACTTCCATTTTAGGCGGAGAAAGGTCTTTTGCTTTTCCCATTATGCTGCAATTAGAGGACTACACAGAATAAAAAATTGATACACGAAACACGACTCGATCATTTTAAACTGGCCCATTCGAACTGGTGAACGCTCTGAATGTCGTTGGCTTCTTACGACAGCAACCACAACACTTCAGACTGTAACTTGATAGGGACTACAATGGCTTTCAACAAGTGAAACACCCCCCCCCTATTACAATGCACTCTGCTGTTCAATGGTGATATCACTACTTCAACTGTACACTAAACAAACGAAGGATTGTATATTTGTGGTTTAGAAATTAAACTAAATATTCTAGAACTCTGAAATTAGGACTCCTAAATCAATTTTGAATTTTTCGAGCCTGAGTCTAATAATCTGAACACGTATGTATGTCCCTTTGAAGATAAAGTGCTTTCAGGTTTCTTAAAATGTCATTTAAACTCAAAATTCTTTCTCGATGGATCGGTACAGATTTGATGTGAGGTTCGAAGATTTCTTCAATTCCTCGGGACAAATAAATGTACCTTAATTAAGTGGGGATTTTCATTTACTTCACACTGACTGTATTTATGTGAGGCTCCCATCTCCGTATTTCCACAATGGGTTTGTTGCTTATCATTAGATATTCTTACATTTTGTTTAATTTCACTCATAGATTAAAGCATCAAAACCGACTGTAAGTTTAATTTGTTTTGTTAGGCCCTACACTACATTTCGTTTCAATATCATTTATTACTGTTCTGTTGGAAAGAATTTAGATTGCCTCCTAACAGAAAATTTACTATGATTTTCCGCACACTTCGTAAACATTTGTCTTCTGAATACCATTGCTGAGCGGGAGAATCGTAACAGGGATCTAACGGCTGTACTCCACCGTATTCTTCACAGCTATCACCGGAAGGTTCAACACTTGTATCTGTAAACGCCTAACCAGAGCGAATGCCATACTAAGAAGAATCATTATTCAATTCCTGATTGAATTTATTACAATGTAGTAAAGACAGTATGTGTCGTAGTATGTGTTGCGCAGGATACGTACTAATTTTAGATAAACTACTGGAAATGAGTAAAACTGAAATTGATGTGAGCCGTAAGGTTCATTAACGATAGTGGCAACTGAGGTGATTAATAATTCTAAATAATTGATCTTTCTGATTTTATTGTTGTGTTTGTGAAGAGCATGCTGTTTGGACTCAGCGAAGACATTTCCTCTATGTATAAGCAATGAGAAAGGGTCAATAATCAGCTTTGTATCTTGCGGCATCTGTAAGCAGTTTACAACACCACAGTCATTACAGTGAAACTTCATGGCCAAGTCTATGACTTTAAGACATGGCAGGGAACTTACATTTTTTCGTCTTCCAGCGTGCTTCAGCGGTTTTTGAGGGAAGTATCCTTAAGATAAAACATTCCCAGTCTCCAACATCTCACAAATATTTCTGTTTTAAAGCCTATCGCCTGTGTCATTTTGGGGAACAAGTTTTCGATTTCTCAATCCATACTTCTGTGTAACTGATCTGTACATTTGTCACACGAATCATATGTGCATATGAAAACATTGGTCGCGTTTTCGTTTTTAGAGCTGCTTTTCAACCTATGAGAATGAATTCCCGTGTCGTTTTTCATCTGAATTTTAGGTGAAGACTGCCTTGAAAGGTTATGGTATGAATTTTCTTTCAACTCAGACCTTGAATTTCTAGAGCATGGTGGTACAGCACTGCTAGGGAACGAAACTTCATGTGCTAAACAACTTAGAAATAGTTATTTATTTATATGCTATAAATTTTGAAAATATGTGATAAAATTAGAAATGTATGTGATAAAAATATTTGGCAAGAGAAACTTATATATTACGTGTATTGTGAACATCTTAAATTCAGTTTTGAAATGTTTACCTTCTAGCGAGCTACTCTTTAGACTACCATAATTTTCTCCAAATTCTCCATTGGAAATTTGTGATGATTATCCCTAAAAAGCACCTTACATTGCGAGAAAAATCGCTCCACGTCACAAAATTCTCGCATATTTGAAACAGCAAATTTCACTAACTCTGAAATTGGCCACATCTTCTTTCACCATTTCCCCTTCCAAAACACGTGCAATTTTACACAATGTTTGAAAACCTAGGTTTCTTTCAGAAATGTCTGTAAATTTAGACATTGGCACTTGTACGTTAGCAACAGGAAGATCTATTAGTTTCGTTTCTATTATGTGGATTTGTTCCACTGAAGATGAGAGTGCGTTCTATGAAGAGTCATGCTTTTCTATACAACGAGAGAGAAAGGACAGGCTTGTTGAAATGAATGCTAACTCGAGTTTTAAGGATGAATTTTTTAAGAGTTCTTGTAGAATTTCTTTGGAGGATGCGTCGTCTTTGTCGAGATAATTTACGACAGATCCGAATTGTTTAAAGGTTTGGGCATAATACTCATCGGCATTCAACCAAGTACCCCATAGTGTAAATACAGGAGCGGTTGGAAGAGGAATCCCAGAATATTTTTGATTAAAAATGTCTATTCGTTTAGGTGACTTCTTAAAAATTTCTTTCCTTATGCATCTAGTTTATCGACCTAGGTACAAAGAACTCTTATCTTTTCACGTATTCTATGCAACGCAGGAACCACACAGGTAACATGCACCCTTTTGGCGTATATAAGGGCAAGGCCTATTGCATCTTTTTCATATAAGCTGCAGCATCTGTAACAAGAAGAATATTGTCAAAATTTATGCCTTCTGGCCACAAGTTGCTTTGCTTCGTTGAAAGAACTTGCTATCGTTGCATGTGTAGCACCAGATAGCTCTTTACACACTAGCAAATAATTTTTTGTTAACACAGTTTCATCACCATTACTTAGCACCACTACAATCACGTTTCTCACTATTTTTTTACCACGAGGTGGGAGAACGCCGTTCCCCCGCTTTCTCCTTAACTTTTACATTCAGATTTATTATAGTCCATTACATGACATTCCATCATTTTTATATGTTGAAATACCTCGTTACATTTCTTACAAGAATAAGGCTTAAATATTCAGTGAAGTTTGAAGTACGGATTCTTAAGACAAGATTTCGTTTGTTTGCATGAAAAACAAAACAAAACAAAACAACAAATGACTCCATTGCTTAAATCACGAAGTGTGGAATCTTCCCAAGTACGGGAACTTAAGTATTAGTCTAATCGTTATCTACTTGTAAATTGTTTCCCGTGGGATTATGTATTACTATGCCAACACGTTCTTTGGATATGTTCACTTGTCAGCTATCCTCTGAAGCGAAATCCGTCTGTTGCTCAAAATCAGGTCATGAATCTGGTCCACTTTTTTCGGAGTTGACACTGACACTGGCCTGCCGCATCTGCCACCATCTTCTGTTGAAAATTCACCACGCTTGAAGTTCTCACACCATTTCTTCACAGTGGAGTATGAAGGTCACTGTCCTCCCAATGTGTCTAGCATGCAACCATGGATTTCCTTGGGCGACTTCTGTTGCAGGAAGAAGAACTTCATTACGCCTTGCAACTCCTCTTTGGTGAATTTGACATCTGAATCCGCCATGGTTCATTCAATTACCTGTAAAATGAAAACCGTTCATGGTAGGATCGTGAAATTTGGTACTTAAACATATAAAAGATCAAAATTTCACATGATATCAATTACATTAGAGTAGTACATTCGGAACGGGGTCGGGCCGAGAACATACCAGCAGACCCTCGTACTTTATTAAGTCTATTATCCTTTGTGGGATCCTTTGTACGAATTTAGCACATTTTGCCTTCATTTCAGCATCGTGATACTATAAATTATTGTTCTCCTTGATCAATTGAAGCTTATTCTAATGTGCTTGTTCCCTAGTTTTTTCTTTCATGAAGCCCCAAAAGTTTTCAATCGGGTTCATATCAGGACCAGTGCCTGGCCACGAAAGAACACTAATTTCGTTGTCCTCGAAGAATATTGTGACAGCTTTGTCCCGGTGCCATGGTGCTCCATCATGCATAAAGATGAATTGTACGTCATGGAACGATAGTGCACTCTGGGAAAGCAGTTCTTCTTGAAGAACTTGTAGGTATTAGTCGTGGTGCTTCATTGTCCTCTGTACTATATACAGTTTCCCAGGCCCCGAAGACACAGATCACCCCCCAGACCATGACTAAAGTAGGATGGTTAATGGTTTGTTAAATACAATCCAAGTTGAATTCCTCTCAGGTCAACATCGCACATATTGTGAACATTCATCAGACACAAAGATACATGATTAAAAACTGAAACACACTATTCTCCAATCGTCAGCAGTCCAATATTCTAGGGCTTGTGCTCATTCGAGACGCTTCTTTGCCATGATTGGAGTAGAATCTAATTTTTGTTTTCTTTCTTGACCGTGTGCTTTTATTCCCTCGGCACAAAGAATCCTTCGAACACTTTCAGGCCAAATGTCTGCGCCATACTCAGCCATTTTTATGCTTAAGTCTATTAGAATTTGCAATTCTTTTTCCCAGAGCCAATTTTATAATTTTCTGATACCTCTTGATAGCTTTGGCTTTCACATACACTTCTCAATCCTATTTTCCGTAGGCTCCCATCTCCGTATTTCCACAATGGGTTTCTTGCTTTTCTTTAGATATTCTTACATTTTGTTTAATTTCACTCATAGATTAAAGCATCAAAACTGACTGTCAGTTTAATTTGTTTTTGTTAGGCAATACACTACATTTCCTTTCAATATCATTTATTACTGTTCTGTTGGAAAAATTTAGATTGCCTCCTAACAGAAAATTTACTATGATTTTCCGCACACTTCGTAACATTTGTCTTTCTGAATACCATTGCTGAGCGGGAGAATCGTAACAGGGATCTAACGGCTGTACTTCACCGTATTCTTCACAGCTATCACCGGAAGGTTCAACACTTGTATCTGTACACGCCTAAAAAGAGCGAATGCCATACTAAGAAGAATCATTATTCAATTCCTGATTGGATTTATTACAATGTAGTAAAGACAGTATGTGTCGTAGTGTGTGTTGCGCAGGATACGTACTAATTTTAGATAAACTGCTGGAAATGAGTAACACTGAATTTGATGTGAGCCGTAAGGTTCATTAACGATAGTGGCAACTGAGGTGATTAATAATTCTAAATAATTGATCTTTCTGATTTCGTTGTTGTGTTTGTGAAGAGCATGCTGTTTGGACTCAGCGAAGACATTTTCTCTATGTATAAACAATGAGAAAGGGTCAATAATCAGCTTTGTATCTTGCGGCATCTGTAAGCAGTTTACAACACCACAGTCATTACAGTGAAACTTCATGGCCAAGTCTATGACTCCAAGACATGGCAGGGAACTTATATTTTTTCGTCTTCCAGCGTGCTTCAGCGGTTTTTGGGGGAAGAATCCTTAAGAGAAAACATTCCCAGTCTCCAACATCTCACAAATATTTCTGTTTTAAAGCCTATCGTCTATGTCATTTTGGGGAACAAGTTTTCGATTTCTCAGTCCATACTTCTGTGTAACTGATCTGTACATTTGTCACACGAATCATATCTGGATATGAGAACATTGGTCGCGTTTACGTTTTTAGAGCTGCTTTTCAACCTATGAGAATGAATTCCCGTGTCGTTTTTCATCTGAATTTTAGGTGAAGACCGCCTTGAAAGGTTATGGTATGAATTTTCTTTCAAATCAGACCTTGAATTTCTAGAGCATGGTGTTACACTACTGCTAGGGAACGAAAGTTCATGTGCTAAACAACTCAGAAATAGTTATTTATTTATGTGCTATAAATTTTTAAAAGATTTGATAAAATTAGAAAAGTATTTGATGAAAATATTTGGCAACAGAAACTTAAATATTACGTGTATTGTGAACATCTTAAATTCAGTTCTGAAATGTTTACCTTCTAGCGAGCTCTTTTTTAGACTACGATAATTTTCTCCAAATTCTCCGATGAAAATTCGTGATGATTATCCCTAAAAAGCACCTTACATTGCGAGAAAAATTGCTCCACGTCACAAATTTCTCGCATATTTGAAACAGCAAATTTCACTAACTCTGAAATTGGCCACATTCTCTTTCACCACTTCCCCTTCCAAAACACGTGCAATTTTACACAATGTTTGAAAACCTAGGTTTCTTTCAAAAATGTCTGTAAATATAGACATTGGCACTTGTTCTTTACCAACAGGAAGATCTATCAGTTTCGTTTCTATTATGTGGATTTGTATCACTGAAGCTCATTGTGCGTTCACCACTTCAACTGTACAGTAAACAAACGAAGGATCCTATATTTCTGGTTTAGCCATTAAACTAAATGTTTCAGAACTCTGAAATTAGGACTCCTAAATGAATTTTGTATTTTTCGAGCCTGAGCCTAATAATCTGAACACGTATGTATGCCCCTTTGAAGATAAAGTGCTTTCAGTTTTCTTAAAATGTCATTTAAACTCAAAATTCTTTCTTGATGGATCGGTACAGATTTGATGTCAGGTTCGAAGATTTCTTCAATTGCTAGGGACAAATAAATGTACCTTAATTAAGTGGGGATTTTCATTTTCATCGCACTGACTGTATTTATGTGAGGCTCCCATCTCCGTATTTCCACAATGGGTTTCTAGCTTTTCCTTAGATATTCTTACATTTTGTTTAATTTCACTCATAGATTAAAGCATCAAAACTGACTGTCAGTTTAATTTGTTTTGTTAGGCCCTACACTACATTTCGTTTCAATATCATTTATTACTGTTCTGTTGGAAAGAATTTAGATTGCCTCTTAACAGAAAATTTACTATGATTTTCCGCACACTTCGTAAACATTTGTCTTTCTGAATACCATTGCTGAGCGGGAGAATCGTAACAGGGATCTATCGGCTGTACTCCAACGTATTCTTCACAGCTATCACTGGAAGGTTCAACACTTGTATCTGTAAACGCCTAAACAGAGCGAATGCCATACTAAGAAGAATCATTATTCAATTCCTGATTGAATTTATTACAATGTAGTAAAGACAGTATGTGTCGTAGTATGTGTTGCGCAGGATACGTACTAATTTTAGATAAACTACTGGAAATGAGTAACACTGAATTTGATGTGAGCCGTAAGGTTCATTAACGGTAGTGGCAACTGAGGTGATTAATAATTCTAAATAATTGATCTTTCTGATTTTATTGTTGTGTTTGTGAAGAGCATGCTGTTTGGACTCAGCGAAGACATTTCATCTATGTATAAACAATGAGAAAGGGTCAATAATCAGCTTTGTATCTTGCGGCATCTGTAAGCAGTTTACAACACCACAGTCATTACAGTGAAACTTCATGGCCAAGTCTATGACTTTAAGACATGGCAGGGAACTTACATTTTTTCGTCTTCCAGCGTGCTTTAGCGGTTTTTGGGGGAAGAATCCTTAAGATAAAACATTCCCAGTCCCCAACATCTCACAAATATTTCTGTTTTAAAGCCTATCGCCTATGTCGTTTTCGGTAACAAGTTTTCGATTTCTCAATCCATACTTCTGTGTAACTGATCTGTACATTTGTCACACGAATCATATCTGGATATGAGAACATTGGTCGCGTTTTCGTTTTTAGAGCTGCTTTTCAACCTATGAGAATGAATTCCCGTGTCGTTTTTCATCTGAATTTTAGGTGAAGACTGCCTTGAAAGGTTGTAGTATGAATTTTCTTTCAAATCAGACCTTGAATTTCTAGTGCATGGTGTTACAGTACTGCTAGGGAACGAAAGTTCATGTGCTAAACAACTCAGAAATAGTTTTTTATTTATGTGCTATAAATTTTTAAAATATGTGTTAAAATTAGAAAAGTATTTGATAAAATATTTGGCAACAAAAACTTAAATATTACGTGTATTGAGAATATCATAAATTCAGTTTTGAAATGTTTACCTTCTAGCGAGTCATTCTTTAGACTACCATAATTTTCTCCAAATTCTCCATTAGAAATTTGTGATGATTATCCCTAAAAAGCACCTTACATTGCGAGAAAAATCGCTCCACGTCACAAATTTCTCACATATTTGAAACAGCAAATTTCACTAACTCTGAAATTGGCCACATCCTCTTTCACCATTTCCCCTTCCAAAACACGTGCAATTTTACACAATGTTTGAAAACCTAGGTTTCTTTCAAAAATGTCTGTAAATTTAGACATTGGCACTTGTTATTTAGCAACAGGAAGATCTATCAGTTTCGTTTCTATTATTTGTATTTGTTGCACTGAAGCTGATTGTACGTTCACCACTTCAACTGTACAATAAACAAACAAAGGATCCTATATTTCTGGTTTAGCCATTAAACTAAATGTTCTAGAACTCTGAAATTAGGACACCTAAATCAACTTTGCATTTTTTGAGCCTGAGTCTAATAATCTGAAAGCGTATGTATGTCCCTTTGAAGATAAAGTGCTTTAAGTCTTCTTAAAATTCATTTAAACTCAAAATTCTTTCTCGATGGATCAGTACAGATTTGATGTCAGGTTCGAAGATTTCTTGAATTCCTAGGGACAAATAAATGTACCTTAATTAAGTGGGGATTTTCATTTACTTCGCACTGACTGTATTTATTTGAGGCTCCCATCTCCGTATTTCCACAATGGGATTCTTGCTTTTCCTTAGGTATTCTTACATTTTGTTTAATTTCACTCATAGATTAAAGCATCAAAACTGACTGTCAGTTTAATTTGTTTTGTTAGGCCCTACACTACATTTCCTTTCAATATCATTTATTACTGTTCTGTTGGAAAGAATTTAGATTGCTTCCTAACAGAAAATTTACTATGATTTCCCGCACACTTCGTAAACATTTGTCTTTCTGAATACCATTGCTCACCGGGAGAATTGTAACAGGGATCTATCGGCTGTACTCCACCGTATTCTTCACAGCTATCACCGGAAGGTTCAACACTTGTATCTGTAAACGCCTAAACAGAGCGAATGCCATACTAAGAAGTATCATTATTCAATTGCTGATTGAATTTATTACAATGTAGTAAAGACAGTATGTGTCGTAGTACGTGTTGCGCTGGACACGTACTAATTTTAGATAAACTACTGGAAATGAGTAACACTGAATTTGATGTGAGCCGTAAGGTTCATTAACGATAGTGGCAACTGAGGTGATTAATAATTCTAAATAATTGATCTTTCTGATTTTATTGTTGTGTTTGTGAAGAGCATGATGTTTGGACTCAGCGAAGACATTTCCTCTATGTATAAGCAATGAGAAAGGGTCAATATTCAGCTTTGTATCTTGCGGCATCTGTAAGCAGTTTACAACACCACAGTCATTACAGTGAAACTTCATGGCCAAGTCTATGACTTTAAGACATGGCAGGGAACTTACATTTTTTTTCGTCTTAGAGCGTGCTTCAGCGGTTTTTGGGGGAAATATCCTTAAGAAAAAACATTCCCAGTCTCCAACATCTCACAAATATTTCTGTTTAAAAGCCTAACGCCTATGTCATTTTGGGGAACAATTTTTCGATTTATCAATCCATACTTCTGTGTAACTGATCTGTACATTTGTCACACGAATCATATGTGCATATGAGAACATTGATCGCGTTTTCGTTTTTAGAGCTGCTTTTCAACCCATGAGAATGATTTCCTGTGTCGTTTTTCATCTGAATTTTAGGTGAAGACTGCCTTGAAAGGCTATGGTATGAATTTTCTTTCAAATCAGACCTTGAATTTCTAGTGCATGGTGTTACAGTACTGCTAGGGAACGAAAGTTCATGTGCTAAACAACTCAGAAATAGTTTTTTATTTATGTGCTATAAATTTTCAAAATATGTGTTAAAATTAGAAAAGTATTTGATAAAATATTTGGCAACAAAAACTTAAATATTACGTGTATTGAGAATATCATAAATTCAGTTTTGGAATGTTTACCTTCTAGCGAGTCATTCTTTAGACTACAATAATTTTCTCCAAATTCTCCATTAGAAATTTGTGATGATTATCCCTAAAAAGCACCTTACATTGCGAGAAAAATCGCTCCACGTCACAAATTTCTCACATATTTGAAACAGCAAATTTCACTAACTCTGAAATTGGCCACATCCTCTTTCACCATTTCCTCTTCCAAAACACGTGCAATTTTACACAATGTTTGAAAACCTAGGTTTCTTTCAAAAATGTCTGTAAATTTAGACATTGGCACTTGTTCTTTAGCAACAGGAAGATCTATCAGTTTCGTTTCTATTATTTGTATTTGTTTCACTGAAGCTGATTGTACGTTCACCACTTCAACTGTACAGTAAACAAACGGAGAATCCTATAATTCTGGTTTAGCCATTAAATTAAATATTCTAGAACTCTGAAATTAAAACTCCTAAATCAATTTTGCATTTTTTGAGCCTGAGTCTAATAATCTGAACGCGTATGTAGGTCCCTCTGAAGATAAAGTGCTTTCAGTTTTCTTAAAATTTATTTAAACTTAAAATTCTTTCTCGATGGATCAGTACAGATTTGATGTCAGGTTCGAAGATTTCTTCAATTCCTAGGGACAAATAAATGTACCTTAATTAAGTGGGGATTTTCATTTACTTCGCACTGACTGTATTTATTTCATGCTCCCATCTCCGTATTCCCACAATGGGTTTCTTGCTTTTCCTTAGGTATTCTTACATTTTGTTTAATTTCACTCATAGATTAAAGCATCAAAACTGACTGTCAGTTAGTTTGTTTGTTATTCCCTACCCTACATTTCCTTTCAATATCATTTATTACTGTTCTGTTGGAAAGAATTTAGATTGCTTCCTAACAGAAAATTTACTATGATTTTCCGCACACTTCGTAAACATTTGTCTTTCTGAATACCATTGCTGAGCGGGAGAATTGTAACAGGGATCTATCGGCTGTACTCCACCGTATTCTTCACAGCTATCACCGGAAGGTTCAACACTTGTATCTGTAAACGCCTAAACAGAGCGAATGCCATACTAAGAAGAAATTCTATTCAATTCCTGATTGAATTCATTACAATGTAGTAAAGACAGTATGTGTCGTAATATGTGTTGCGCAGGATACGTACTAATTTTAGAAAAACTACTGGAAATGAGTAACACTGAATTTGAAGTGAGCCGTAAGGTTCATTAACGATAGTGGCAACTGAGGTGATTAATAAGTCTAAATAATTGATCTTTCTGATTTTATTGTTGTGTCTGTGAAGAGCATGCTGTTTGGACTCACCGAAGACATTTCCTCTATGTATAAACAATGAGAAAGGGTCAATAATCAGCTTTGTATCTTGCGGCATCTGTAAGCAGTTTACAACACCACAGTCATTACAGTGAAACTTCATTGCCAAGTCTATGACTTTAAGACATGGCAGGGAACTTACAGTTTTTCGTCTTAGAGCGTGCTTCAGCGGTTTTTGGGGGAAATATCCTTAAGATAAAACATTCCCAGTTTCCAACACCTCACAAATATTTCTGTTTTAAAGCCTAACGCCTATGGGGAACAATTTTTCGATTTCTCAATCCATACTTCTGTGTAACTGATCTGTACATTTGTCACACGAATCATATCTGGATATGAGAACATTGTTCGCGTTTTCGATTTTAGAGTTGCTTTTCAATCTATGAGAATGATTTCCTGTGTCGTTTTTCATCTGAAGTTTAGGTGAAGACTGCCTTGAAAGGCTATGGTATGAATTTTCTTTCAAATCAGACCTTGAATTTCTAGTGCATGGTGTTACAGTACTGCTAGGGAACGAAAGTTCATGTGCTAAACAACTCAGAAATAGTTTTTTATTTATGTGCTATAAATTTTTGGAATATATGATAAAATTAGAAAAGTGGGGGGCGCGGTGGCTCAGTGGTAGAGCGTTCACCTCTGGTGCTTGGGGTCCCGGGTTCGATCCCAGCCCCCGCCATGTGAACTTTATGGTGGACAAACACCGTGCTCGTTGGTTTTCTCGGGGTTCTCCCGTTTCCTCCCACTTTCTTCATTCCACCATTTCACTCATCTCTCATTATCACCGTCTCCTTTAGCCTAACCGGCATAACCGTGGGACGTAAAACTTAAAGATTTCATTTCATTTCAAAATTAGAAAAGTATGTGATGAAAATATTTGGCAACAGAAACTTAAATATTACGTGTATTGTGAACATCTTAAATTTAGTTTTGAAATGTTTACCTTCTAGCGAGTCATTCTTTAGACTACCATAATTTTCTTCAAATTCTCCATTAGAAATTTGTGATGATTATCCCTAAAAAGCACCTTACATTGCGAGAAAAATCGCTCCACGTCACAAATTTCTCACATATTTGAAACAGCAAATTTCACTAACTCTGAAATTGGCCACATCCTCTTTCATCATTTCCCCTTCCAAAACACGTGCAATTTTACACAATGTTTGAAAACCTAGGTTTCTTTCAAAAATGTCTGTAAATTTAGACATTGGCACTTGTTCTTTAGCAACAGGAAGATCTATCAGTTTCGTTTCTATTATTTGTATTTGTTTCACTGAAGCTGATTGTACGTTCACCACTTCAACTGTACAATAAATAAACAAAGGATCCTATATTTCTGGTTTAGCCATTAAACTAAATGTTCTAGAACTCTGAAATTGGACTCCTAAATCAATTTTGCATTTTTCGAGCCTGAGTCTAATAATCTGAACACGTATGTATGTCCCTTGGAAGATAAAATGCTTTCAGTTTTCTTAAAATGTCATTTAAACTCAAAATTCTTTCTCGATGGATCGGTACAGATTTGATGTCAGGTTCGAAGATTTCTTCAGTTCCTAGGGACAAATTAATATACCTTAATTAAGTGGGGACTTTCATTTACATCGCACTGACTGTATTTATTTGAGGCTCCCATCTCCGTATTTCCACAATGGGTTTCTTGCTTTTCCTTAGATATTCTTACATTTTGTTTAATTTCACTCATAGATTAAAGCATCAAAACTGACTGTCAGTTTAATTTGTTTTGTTAGGCCCTACACTACATTTCGTTTCAATATCATTTATTACTGTTCTGTTGGAAAAAATTTAGATTGCTTTCTAAAAGAAAATTTACTATGATTTTCCGCACACTTCGTAAACATTTGTCTTTCTGAATACCATTGCTGAGCGGGAGAATCGTAAGAGGGATATAACGGCTGTACTCCACCGTATTCTTCACAGCTATCACCGGAAGGTTCAACACTTGTATCTGTACAAGCCTAAACAGAGCGAATGCCATACTAGATGAATCATTATTCAATTCCTGATCGAATTTATTACAATGTAGTAAAGACAGTATGTGTCGTAGTATGTGTTGCGCAGGATACGTACTAATTTTAGATAAACTACTGGAAATGAGTAACACTGAATTTGATGTGAGGCGTAAGGTTCATTAACGATAGTGGCAACTGAGGTGATTAATATTTCTAATAATTGATCTTGCTGATTTTATTGTGTTTGTGAAGAGCATGCTGTTTGGACTCAGCGAAGACATTTCCTCTATGTATAAGCAATGAGAAAGGGTCAATAATCAGCTTTGTATCTTGCGGCATCTGTAAGCAGTTTACAACACCACAGTCATTACAGTGAAACTTCATGGCCAAGTCTATGACTTTAAGACATGGCAGGGAACTTACATTTTTTTCGTCTTAGAGCGTGCTTCAGCGGTTTTTGGGGGAAATATCCTTAAGAAAAAACATTCCCAGTCTCCAACATCTCACAAATATTTCTGTTTAAAAGCCTAACGCCTATGTCATTTTGGGGAACAATTTTTCGATTTATCAATCCATACTTCTGTGTAACTGATCTGTACATTTGTCACACGAATCATATGTGCATATGAGAACATTGATCGCGTTTTTGTTTTTAGAGCTGCTTTTCAAACCATGAGAATGATTTCCTGTGTCGTTTTTCATCTGAATTTTAGGTGAAGACTGCCTTGAAAGGCTATGGTATGAATTTTCTTTCAAATCAGACCTTGAATTTCTAGTGCATGGTGTTACAGTACTGCTAAGGAACGAAAGTTCATGTGCTAAACAACTCAGAAATAGTTTTTTTATTTATGTGCTATAAATTTTTGGAATATATGATAAAATTAGAAAAGTATGTGATGAAAATATTTGGCAACAGAAACTTAAATATTACGTGTATTGTGAACATCTTAAATTTAGTTTTGAAATGTTTACCTTCTAGCGAGTCATTCTTCAGACTACCATAATTTTCTCCAAATTCTCCATTAGAAATTTGTGATGATTATCCCTAAAAAGCACCTTACATTGCGAGAAAAATCGCTCCACGTCACAAATTTCTCACATATTTGAAACAGCAAATTTCACTAACTCTGAAATTGGCCACATCCTCTTTCACCATTTCCCCTTCCAAAACACGTGCAATTTTACACAATGTTTGAAAGCCTAGGTTTCTTTCAAAAATGTCTGTAAATTTAGACATTGGCACTTGTTCTTTAGCAACAGGAAGATCTATCAATTTCGTTTCTATTATGTGGATTTGTTCCACTGAAGCTGATTGTACGTTCACCACTTCAACTGTACAGTAAACAAACGGAGAATCCTATATTTCTGGTTTAGCCATTAAATTAAATGTTCTAGAACTCTGAAATTAGGACTCCTAAATCAATTTTGCATTTTTTGAGCCTGAGTCTAATAATCTGAACGCGTATGTAGGTCCCTTTGAAGATAAAGTGCTTTCCGTTTTCTTAAAATTCATTTAAACTCAAAATTCTTTCTCGATTGATCAGTACAGATTTGATGTCAGGTTCGAAGATTTCTTCAATTCCCAGGGACAAATAAATGTACCTTAATTAAGTGGGGATTTTCATTTACTTCGCACTGACTGTATTTATTTGAGGCTCCAATCTCTGTATTTTTACAATGGGTTTCTTGCTTTTCCTTAGGTATTCTTACATTTTGTTTAATTTCACTCATAGATTAAAGCATCAAAACTGACTGTCAGTTTAATTTGTTTTGTTAGGCCCTACACTACATTTCCTTTCAATATCATTTATTACTGTTCTGTTGGAAAGAATTTAGATTGCTTCCTAACAGAAAATTTCCTATGATTTTCCGCACACTTGGTAAACATTTGTCTTTCTGAATACCATTGCTGAGGGTGAGAATTGTAACAGGGATCTATCGGCTGTACTCCACCGTATTCTTCACAACTATCACCGGAAGGTTCAACACTTGTGTCTGTAAACGCCTAAACAGAGCGAATGCCATACTAAGATGAATCATTATTCAATTCCTGATCGAATTTATTACAATGTAGTAAAGACAGTATGTGTCGTAGTATGTGTTGCGCAGGATACGTACTAATTTTAGATAAACTACTGGAAATGAGTAACACTGAATTTGATGTGAGGCGTAAGGTTCATTAACGATAGTGGCAACTGAGGTGATTAATATTTCTAATAATTGATCTTTCTGATTTTATTGTGTTTGTGAAGAGCATGCTGTTTGGACTCAGCGAAGACATTTCCTCTATGTATAAGCAATGAGAAAGGGTCAATAATCAGCTTTGTATCTTGCGGCATCTGCAAGCAGTTTACAACACCACAGTCATTACAGTGAAACTTCATGGCCAAGTCTATGACTTTAAGACATGGCAGGGAACTTACATTTTTTTTCGTCTTAGAGCGTGCTTCAGCGGTTTTTGGGGGAAATATCCTTAAGAAAAAACATTCCCAGTCTCCAACATCTCACAAATATTTCTGTTTAAAAGCCTAACGCCTATGTCATTTTGGGGAACAATTTTTCGATTTATCAATCCATACTTCTGTGTAACTGATCTGTACATTTGTCACACGAATCATATGTGCATATGAGAACATTGATCGCGTTTTCGTTTTTAGAGCTGCTTTTCAACCCATGAGAATGATTTCCTGTGTCGTTTTTCATCTGAATTTTAGGTGAAGACTGCCTTGAAAGGCTATGGTATGAATTTTCTTTCAAATCAGACCTTGAATTTCTAGTGCATGGTGTTACAGTACTGCTAGGGAACGAAAGTTCATGTGCTAAACAACTCAGAAATAGTTTTTTATTTATGTGCTATAAATTTTTAAAATATGTGTTAAAATTAGAAAAGTATTTGATAAAATATTTGGCAACAAAAACTTAAATATTACGTGTATTGAGAATATCATAAATTCAGTTTTGAAATGTTTACCTTCTAGCGAGTCATTCTTTAGACTACCATAATTTTCTCCAAATTCTCCATTAGAAATTTGTGATGATTATCCCTAAAAACCACCTTACATTGCGAGAAAAATCGCTCCACGTCACAAATTTCTCACATATTTGAAACAGCAAATTTCACTAACTCTGAAATTGGCCACATCCTCTTTCACCATTTCCCCTTCCAAAACACGTGCAATTTTACACAATGTTTGAAAACCTAGGTTTCTTTCAAAAATATCTGTAAATTTATACATTGGCACTTGTTCTTTAGTACAGGAAGATCTATCAGTTTCGTTTCTATTATTTGTATTTGTTTCACTGAAGCTGATTGTACGTTCACCACTTCAACTGTACAATAAACAAACAAAGGATCCTATATTTCTGGTTTAACCATTAAACTAAATGTTATAGAACTCTGAAATTAGGACTCCTAAATCAATTTTGCATTTTTTGAGCCTGAGTCTAATAATCTGAAAGCGTATGTATGTCCCTTTGAAGATAAAGTGCTTTAAGTTTTCTTAAAATTCATTTAAACTCAAAATTCTTTCTCGATGGATCAGTACAGATTTGATGTCAGGTTCGAAGATTTCTTGAATTCCTAGGGACAAATAAATGTACCTTAATTAAGTGGGGATTTTCATTTACTTCGCACTGACTGTATTTATTTGAGGCTCCCATCTCCGTATTTCCACAATGGGATTCTTGCTTTTCCTTAGGTATTCTTACATTTTGTTTAATTTCACTCATAGATTAAAGCATCAAAACTGACTGTCAGTTTAATTTGTTTTGTTAGGCCCTACCCTACATTTCCTTTCAATATCATTTATTACTGTTCTGTTGGAAAGAATTTAGATTGCTTCCTAACAGAAAATTTACTATGATTTCCCGCACACTTCGTAAACATTTGTCTTTCTGAATACCATTGCTGAGCGGGAGAATTGTAACAGGGATCTATCGGCTGTACTCCACCGTATTCTTCACAGCTATCACCGGAAGGTTCAACATTTGTATCTGTAAATGCCTAAACAGAGCGAATGCCATACTAAGAAGAATCATTATTCAATTGCTGATTGAATTTATTACAATGTAGTAAAGACAGTATGTGTCGTAGTACGTGTTGCGCTGGACACGTACTAATTTTAGATAAACTACTGGAAATGAGTAACACTGAATTTGATGTGAGCCGTAAGGTTCATTAACGATAGTGGCAACTGAGGTGATTAATATTTCTAATAATTGATCTTTCTGATTTTATTGTTGTGTTTGTGAAGAACATGCTGTTTGGACTCACCGAAGACATTTCCTCTATGTATAAACAATGAGAAAGGGTCAATAATCAGCTTTGTATCTTGCGGCATCTGTAAGCAGTTTACAACACCACAGTCATTACAGTGAAACTTCATGGCCAAGTCTATGACTTTAAGACATGGCAGTGAACTTACATTTTTTTCGTCTTAGAGCGTGCTTCAGCGGTTTTTGGGGGAAATATCCTTAAGAAAAAACATTCCCAGTCTCCAACATCTCACAAATATTTCTGTTTAAAAGCCTAACGCCTATGTCATTTTGGGGAACAATTTTTCGATTTATCAATCCATACTTGTGTGTAACTGATCTGTACATTTGTCACACGAATCATATGTGCATATGAGAACATTGATCGCGTTTTCGTTTTTAGAGCTGCTTTTCAACCCATGAGAATGATTTCCTGTGTCGTTTTTCATCTGAATTTTAGGTGAAGACTGCCTTGAAAGGCTATGGTATGAATTTTCTTTCAAATCAGACCTTGAATTTCTAGTGCATGGTGTTACAGTACTGCTAGGGAACGAAACTTCATGTGCTAAAACCCTCAGAAATAGTTTTTTATTTATGTGCTATAAATTTTTAAAATATGTGTTAAAATTAGAAAAGTATTTGATAAAATATTTGGCAACAAAAACTTAAATATTACGTGTATTGAGAATATCATAAATTCAGTTTTGAAATGTTTACCTTCTAGCGAGTCATTCTTTAGACTACCATAATTTTCTCCAAATTCTCCATTAGAAATTTGTGATGATTATCCCTAAAAACCACCTTACATTGCGAGAAAAATCGCTCCACGTCACAAATTTCTCACATATTTGAAACAGCAAATTTCACTAACTCTGAAATTGGCCACATCCTCTTTCACCATTTCCCCTTCCAAAACACGTGCAATTTTACACAATGTTTGAAAACCTAGGTTTCTTTCAAAAATATCTGTAAATTTATACATTGGCACTTGTTCTTTAGTACAGGAAGATCTATCAGTTTCGTTTCTATTATTTGTATTTGTTTCACTGAAGCTGATTGTACGTTCACCACTTCAACTGTACAATAAACAAACAAAGGATCCTATATTTCTGGTTTAACCATTAAACTAAATGTTATAGAACTCTGAAATTAGGACTCCTAAATCAATTTTGCATTTTTTGAGCCTGAGTCTAATAATCTGAAAGCGTATGTATGTCCCTTTGAAGATAAAGTGCTTTAAGTTTTCTTAAAATTCATTTAAACTCAAAATTCTTTCTCGATGGATCAGTACAGATTTGATGTCAGGTTCGAAGATTTCTTGAATTCCTAGGGACAAATAAATGTACCTTAATTAAGTGGGGATTTTCATTTACTTCGCACTGACTGTATTTATTTGAGGCTCCCATCTCCGTATTTCCACAATGGGATTCTTGCTTTTCCTTAGGTATTCTTACATTTTGTTTAATTTCACTCATAGATTAAAGCATCAAAACTGACTGTCAGTTTAATTTGTTTTGTTAGGCCCTACCCTACATTTCCTTTCAATATCATTTATTACTGTTCTGTTGGAAAGAATTTAGATTGCTTCCTAACAGAAAATTTACTATGATTTCCCGCACACTTCGTAAACATTTGTCTTTCTGAATACCATTGCTGAGCGGGAGAATTGTAACAGGGATCTATCGGCTGTACTCCACCGTATTCTTCACAGCTATCACCGGAAGGTTCAACATTTGTATCTGTAAATGCCTAAACAGAGCGAATGCCATACTAAGAAGAATCATTATTCAATTGCTGATTGAATTTATTACAATGTAGTAAAGACAGTATGTGTCGTAGTACGTGTTGCGCTGGACACGTACTAATTTTAGATAAACTACTGGAAATGAGTAACACTGAATTTGATGTGAGCCGTAAGGTTCATTAACGATAGTGGCAACTGAGGTGATTAATATTTCTAATAATTGATCTTTCTGATTTTATTGTTGTGTTTGTGAAGAACATGCTGTTTGGACTCACCGAAGACATTTCCTCTATGTATAAACAATGAGAAAGGGTCAATAATCAGCTTTGTATCTTGCGGCATCTGTAAGCAGTTTACAACACCACAGTCATTACAGTGAAACTTCATGGCCAAGTCTATGACTTTAAGACATGGCAGTGAACTTACATTTTTTTCGTCTTAGAGCGTGCTTCAGCGGTTTTTGGGGGAAATATCCTTAAGAAAAAACATTCCCAGTCTCCAACATCTCACAAATATTTCTGTTTAAAAGCCTAACGCCTATGTCATTTTGGGGAACAATTTTTCGATTTATCAATCCATACTTGTGTGTAACTGATCTGTACATTTGTCACACGAATCATATGTGCATATGAGAACATTGATCGCGTTTTCGTTTTTAGAGCTGCTTTTCAACCCATGAGAATGATTTCCTGTGTCGTTTTTCATCTGAATTTTAGGTGAAGACTGCCTTGAAAGGCTATGGTATGAATTTTCTTTCAAATCAGACCTTGAATTTCTAGTGCATGGTGTTACAGTACTGCTAGGGAACGAAACTTCATGTGCTAAAACCCTCAGAAATAGTTTTTTATTTATGTGCTATAAATTTTTAAAATATGTGTTAAAATTAGAAAAGTATTTGATAAAATATTTGGCAACAAAAACTTAAATATTACGTGTATTGAGAATATCATAAATTCAGTTTTGAAATGTTCACCTTCTAGCGAGTCATTCTTTAGACTACAATAATTTTTTCCAAATTCTCCATTAGAAATTTGTGATGATTATCCCTAAAAAGCACCTTACATTGCGAGAAAAATCGCTCCACGTCACAAATTTCTCACATATTTGAAACAGCAAATTTCACTAACTCTGAAATTGGCCACATCCTCTTTCACCATTTCCCCTTCCAAAACACGTGCAATTTTACACAATGTTTGAAAACCTAGGTTTCTTTCAAAAATGTCTGTAAATTTAGACATTGGCACTTGTTCTTTAGCAACAGGAAGATCTATCAGTTTCGTTTCTATTATTTGTATTTGTTTCACTGAATCTGATTGTACGTTCACCACTTCAACTGTACAATAAACAAACAAAGGATCCTATATTTCTGGTTTAACCATTAAACTAAATGTTCTAGAACTGTGAAATTAAGACTCCTAAATCAATTTTGCATTTTTCGAGCCTGAGTCTAATAATCTGAACACGTATGTATGTCCCTTGGAAGATAAAATGCTTTCAGTTTTCTTAAAATGTCATTTAAACTCAAAATTCTTTCTCGATGGATCGGTACAGATTTGATGTCAGGTTCGAAGATTTCTTCAATTCCTAGGGACAAATAAATGTACCTTAATTAAGTGGGGATTTTCATTTACATCGCACTCACTGTATTTATGTGAGGCTCCCATCTCCGTATTTCCACAATGGGTTTCTTGCTTTTCCTTAGATATTCTTACATTTTGTTTAATTTCACTCATAGATTAAAGCATCAAAACTGACTGTCAGTTTAATTTGTTTTGTTAGGCCCTACACTACATTTCGTTTCAATATCATTTATTACTGTTTTGTTGGAAAAAAATTTAGATTGCTTTCTAACAGAAAATTTACTATGATTTTCCGCACACTTCGTAAACATTTGTCTTTCTGAATACCATTGCTGAGCGGGAGAATCGTAACAGGGATCTAACGGCTGTACTCCACCGTATTCTTCACAGCTATCACCGGAAGGTTGAACACTTGTATCTGTACAAGCCTAAACAGAGCGAATGCCATACTAAGATGAATCATTATTCAATTCCTGATCGAATTTATTACAATGTAGTAAAGACAGTATGTGTCGTAGTATGTGTTGCGCAGGATACGTACTAATTTTAGATAAACTACTGGAAATGAGTAACACTGAATTTGATGTGAGGCGTAAGGTTCATTAACGATAGTGGCAACTGAGGTGATTAATATTTCTAATAATTGATCTTTCTGATTTTATTGTTGTGTTTGTGAAGAACATGCTGTTTGGACTCAGCGAAGACATTTCCTCTATGTATAAGCAATGAGAAAGGGTCAATAATCAGCTTTGTATCTTGCGGCATCTGTAAGCAGTTTACAACAACACAGTCATTACAGTGAAACTTCATGGCCAAGTCTATGACTTTAAGACATGGCAGGGAACTTACATTTTTTTCGTCTTAGAGCGTGCTTCAGCGGTTTTTGGGGGAAATATCCTTAAGAAAAAACATTCCCAGTCTCCAACATCTCACAAATATTTCTGTTTAAAAGCCTAACGCCTATGTCATTTTGGGGAACAATTTTTCGATTTATCAATCCATACTTCTGTGTAACTGATCTGTACATTTGTCACACGAATCATATGTGCATATGAGAACATTGATCGCGTTTTCGTTTTTAGAGCTGCTTTTCAACCCATGAGAATGATTTCCTGTGTCGTTTTTCATCTGAATTTTAGGTGAAGACTGCCTTGAAAGGCTATGGTATGAATTTTCTTTCAAATCAGACCTTGAATTTCTAGTGCATGGTGTTACAGTACTGCTAGGGAACGAAAGTTCATGTGCTAAACAACTCAGAAATAGTTATTTATTTATGAGCTATAAATTTTTGGAATATGTGTTAAAATTAGAAAAGTATTTGATAAAATATTTGGCAACAAAAGCTTAAATATTACGTGTATTGAGAATATCATAAATTCAGTTTTGAAATGTTTACCTTCTAGCGAGTCATTCTTCAGACTACCATAATTTTCTCCAAATTCTCCATTAGAAATTTGTGATGATTATCCCTAAAAAGCACCTTACATTGCGAGAAAAATCGCTCCACGTCACAAATTTCTCACATTTTTGAAACAGCAAATTTCACTAACTCTGAAATTGGCCACATCCTCTTTCACCATTTCCCCTTGCAAAACACGTGCAATTTTACACAATGTTTGAAAGTCTAGGTTTCTTTCAAAAATGTCTGTAAATTTAGACATTGGCACTTGTTCTTTAGCAACAGGAAGATCTATCAATTTCGTTTCTATTATGTGGATTTGTTCCACTGAAGCTGATTGTACAGTCACCACTTCAACTGTACAGTAAACAAACGAAGGATCGTATATTTCTGGTTTAGCCATTAAACTAAATGTTATAGAACTCTGAAATTAGGACTCCTAAATCAATTTTGCATTTTTTGAGCCTGAGTCTAATAATCTGAACACGTATGTATGTCCCTTTGAAGATAAAGTGCTTTCAGTTTTCTTAAAATTCATTTAAACTCAAAATTCTTTTCGATGGATTGGTACAGATTTGACGTCAGGTTCGAAGATTTCTTCAATTCCTAGGGACAAATAAATGTACCTTAATAAAGTGGGGATTTTCATTTACTTCGCACTGAATGTATTTATTTGAGGCTCCCATCTCCGTATTTCCACAATGGGTTTCTTGCTTTTCCTTAGGTATTCTTACATTTTGTTTAATTTCACTCATAGATTAAAGCATCAAAACTGACTGTCAGTTTAATTTGTTTTGTTAGGCCCTACACTACATTTCGTTTCAATATCATTTATTACTGTTCTGTTGGAAAGAATTTAGATTGCCTCCTAACAGAAAATTTACTATGATTTTCCGCACACTTCGTAAACATTTGTCTTTCTGAATACCATTGCTGAGCGGGAGAATCGTAACAGGGATCTATCGGCTGTACTCCACCGTATTCTTCACAGCTATCACCGGAAGGTTCAACACTTGTATCTGTAAACGCCTAAACCGAGGGAATGACAAGTCTATGACTTTAAGACATGGCAGGGAACTTACAGTTTTTCGTCTTAGAGCGTGCTTCAGCGGTTTTTGGGGGAAATATCCTTAAGATAAAACATTCCCAGTCTCCAACACCTCACAAATATTTCTGTTTTAAAGCCTATTGCCTATGTCATTTTGGGGAACAATTTTTCGATTTCTCAATCGATACTTCTGTGTAACTGATCTGTACATTTGTCACACGAATCATATCTGGATATGAGAACATTGGTCGCGTTTTCGTTTTTAGAGCTGCTTTTCAACCTATGAGAATGATTTCCCGTGTCGTTTTTCATCTGAATTTTAGGTGCAGACTGCCTTGAAAGGTTATGGTATGAATTTTCTTTCAAATCAGACCTTGAATTTCTATTGCGTGGTGTTACACTACTGCTAGGGAACGGAAGTTCATGTGCTAAACAACTCTGGAATAGTTATTTATTTATGTGCTATAAATTTTTGGAATATGTGATAAAATTAGAAAAGTATGTGATGAAAATATTTGGCAACAGAATGTATTTATTTGAGGCTCCCATCTCCGTATTTCCACAATGGGTTTCTTGCTTTTCCTTAGGTATTCTTACATTTTGTTTAATTTCACTCATAGATTAAAGCATCAAAACTGACTGTCAGTTTAATTTGTTTTGTTAGGCCCTCCACTACATTTCCTTTCAATATCATTTATTACTGTTCTGTTGGAAAGAATTTAGATTGCTTCCTAACAGAAAATTTCCTATGATTTTCCGCACACTTCGTAAACATTTGTCTTTCTGAATACCATTGCTGAGCGGGAGAATTGTAACAGGGATCTATCGGCTGTACTCCACCGTATTCTTCACAGCTATCACCGGAAGGTTCAACACTTGTATCAGTACACGCCTAAACAGAGCGAATGCCATACTAAGAAGAATCATTATTCAATTCCTGATTGAATTTATTACAATGTAGTAAAGACAGTATGTGTCGTAGTATGTGTTGTGCAGGATACGTACTAATTTTAGATAAACTACTGGAAATGAGTAACACTGAATTTGATGTGAGCCGTAAGGTTCATTAACGATAGTGGCAACTGAGGTGATTAATAATTCTAAATAATTGATCTTTCTGATTTTATTGTTGTGTTTGTGAAGAGTATGCTGTTTGGACTCAGCGAAGACATTTCCTCTATGTATAAACAATGAGAAAGGGTCAATAATCAGCTTTGTATCTTGCGGCATCTGTAAGCAGTTTACAACACCACAGTCATTACAGTGAAACTTCATGGCCAAGTCTACGACTTTAAGACATGGCAGGGAACTTACATTGTTTCGTCTTCCAGCGTGCTTCAGCGGTTTTTGGGGGAAAAAATCACTAAGAGAAAACATTCCTAGTCTCCAACATCTCACAAATATTTCTGGTTTAAAGCCTAACGCCTATGTCATTTTGGGGAACAATTTTTCGATTTCTCAATCCATACATCTGTGTAACTGATCTGTACGTTTGTCACACAAATCATATGTGGATATGAGAACATTGATCGCGTTTTCGTTTTTAGAGCTGCTTTTCAACCTATGAGAATGAATTCCCGTCTCGTTTTTCATCTGAATTTTAGGTGAAGACTGCCTTGAAAGGTTATGGTATGAATTTTCTTTCAAATCAGACCTTGAATTTCTATTGCGTGGTGTTACACTACTGCTAGGGAACGAAAGTTCATGTGCTTAACAACTCAGAAATAGTTATTTCTTTATGTGCTATAAATTTTTAAAATATGTGTTAAAATTAGAAAAGTATTTGATAAAAATATTTGGCAACAAAATCTTAAATATTACGTGTATTGTGAACATCTTAAATTCAGTTTTGAAATGTTTACCTTCTAGCGAGTCATTCTTTAGACTACCATAATTTTCTCCAAATTCTCCATTGGAAATTTTGTGATGATTATCCCTAAAAAGCACTTTACATTGCGAGAAAAATCGCTCCACGTCACAAATTTCTCGCATATTTGAAACAGCAAATTTCACTAACTCTGAAATTGGCCACATCCTCTTTCACCATTTCCCCTTCCAAAACAAGTGCAATTTTACACAATTTTTGAAAGCCTAGGTTTCTTTCAAAAATGTCTGTAAATTTAGACATTGGCACTTGTTCTTTAGCAACAGGAAGATCTATCAATTTCGTTTCTATTATGTGGATTTGTTCCAGTGAAGCTGATTGTACATTCACAACTTCAACTGTACAATAAACAAACGAGGGAACTATATTTCTGGTTGAGCCATTAAACGAAATGTTCTAGAACTCTGAAATTAGGACTCCTAAATCAATTTTGCATTTCTTGAGCCTGAGTCTAATAATCTGAACACGTATGTATGTCCCTTTGAAGATAAAGTGCTTTCAGTTTTCTTAAAACGTCATTTAAACTCAAAGCTTTTTCTCGATGGATCGGTACAGATTTGATGTCAGGTTCGAAGATTTCTTCAATTCCTACTGACAAATAAATGTACCTTAATTAATTGGTATTTTCATTTACTTCGCATTGACTGTATTTATGTGAGGCTCCCGTCTCCGTATTTCCACAATGGGTTTCTTGATTTTCCTTAGAAATTCTTACAGTTTGTTTAATTTCACTCATAGATTAAAGCATCAAAACTGACTGTCAGTTTAATTTGTTTAGTTAGGCAATACACTACATTTTTTTTCAATATCATTTATTACTGTTCTGTTGGAAAGAATTTAGATTGCCTCCTAACAGAAAATTTACTATGATTTTCCGCACACTTCGTAAACATTTGTCTTTCTGAATACCATTGCTGAGCGGAAGAGTCGTAACAGGGATCTAACGGCTGTACTCCACCGTATTCTTCACAGCTATCACCGAAAGGTTCAACACTTGTATCTGTACATGCCTAAACAGAGCGAATGCCATACTAAGAAGAAGTAGTAAAGACAGTATAGTAAATTTCTCGCATATTTGAAACAGCAAATTTCACTAACTCTGAAATTGGCCACATCTTCTTTCACCATTTCCCCTTCCAAAACACGTGCAATTTTACACAATGTTTGAAAACCTAGGTTTCTTTCAAAAATGTCTGTAAATTTGGACATTGGCACTTGTTCGTTAGCAACAGTCAGTTCTATCAGTTTCGTTTCTCTTATGTGGATTTGTTCCACTGAAGCTGAGAGTACGTCCCATGAAGATTCAAGCATTTCTATACAACGAGAAAGAAAGGACAGGCTTGTTGAAATGAATGCTAACTCGAGTTTTACGGATGGATTTTTAACAGTTCTTGTGGAATTTCTATGGACGATGTTTCGTCGTTGTGGAGATTATTTACTCGGCATAATACTCATCCAAATTCAACCAAGTACCCCATAGTGTAACTGCAGGAGCGGTTGGAAGATGAATCCCAGAATATTTTTGATTAAAAATGTGTATTCGTTTAGGTGACTTCGAAAATATTTTCTTTCCATTTGACTTAGGGAATAGTTTATCGACCTAGGGACAAAGAACTCTTATCTTTTCACGTATTCTATGCAAAACAGGAACCACAGAGGTAACTTGGACCCTTTTGGTGTAGCTAAGGGGAGGCCTTTTGCAGCTTTTTTCATGTAAGCTGCAGCATCTGTAGCAAGAAGAATATTGTCAAATTTTATGCCTTCTGGCCACAACTTGCTCTGCTTAGTTGAAAGGCCTTGCTATTGTTATAAGTGTAGCAGCAGATAGCTCTTTACACACTGGCAAATAATTTTTCGTTAACACAGTTTCATCACAATTACTTAGCACTCCTACAATCACGTTTCCCACTTTTTTTTTACCACTGGAGTCTGTAATTTTGTCCATACATACCCAAATATTTTGATGTGCACATTCCGAATGTATATGTTGAAATGTTTGCTCGTAACATCTGTGCATATAAGTTTTTCGCAATGTCGATTCGGCAGGTGGTACGAAGTTCGTATATTTCACGAGAAACTTTCGTAATTCAGGGATCTTTAATTTGAACAGTGGAATATCTGTCTATACAAAAGCTCTGCACAAATCATTTGAAAAATGGACAATTTTGACGGTTTACCGGAATTAGACACAATTGGTTAACAGATAAATGCCTGTCTCTTGCTGAAACGTGAAGCAGCAACAATATGCTTTTTGCTCTCCAAGTGCTGCTTAATTTGTGAACGTTGGTCAGCCGCGACAGATTTATCACAAGGTTGGTAAAATAGCACTTTGTCGTCAGTAGGAAATACATCTTTATATTCATCACAAAAGTTCTGCGAACGAGAGGAAACTCTCGCTTTTATTTTAGGCATTTTACAGTAAGGAAATGCATACACTATGCTGAAGCACCATTTAGAATGTAATAAACGAAAAGACACATAGTGGATTCAAGGTTTTGCAGTGTTGTAACTGCATTGTTGTCTTAGAATATTACTATTCTTATTAGTGTCGGTGTGGTAGTACAGTGATAGAGTGTGACCTATGATTCGATTCCCCTGTAAGGTATGCTATCTGCAATGCAATAAACCGTATATGCTTCTTCTTCCTAACGGGGCTGGGCGATGAGCCCCTGCAATTCCGTCATAAGTAAGGACGTTATTATTTCACAAACTACTTGGTGAACCTTCGCTAATATAATGCTATTAGTTCTTTCAACCTTTCGGTAAACTTACTTAAGAATTGCAAAATGGAATAAGAGAGAAAACATATAATGATGATGATTGTTTATTTGCATAAGCTATACATACAACAAAAGGGAACTTTTTGGTAACTACTGCTTATCTGCTAAACCAGGGTCAAACTCTGTGTGTCATAAAAGTTAATTTAATAGAGTTTAATTAATTAAAATAGATTTTGTCTGACCTACAAACAAAATCATTATATCAGCAAGGTGATCTGAAATAATACGCCAGACATAAGTTAAACCTTGGGCTATATCGCTTAGAACCGTCTTAAGAGTGAATCTATCATTTATGCATTGCATTCCATTACTGGCTACTTACATGTTTCAGCCTCGTCTTGGAAGTCAGCTTCCGGTCTAATATTCATACCACACGATAATGAGTTGAATCACGCACTAATTATAGGCACTATAGATCACTGGATTCATCACTTCTTCCTCTTCCAAGCCTAGAGCAGCGACCAGATTGCAAGCCCACAACAAACCTCTTTGTGTGGCTACGGAGTCGGGATCGAACTTTGGACCTTCCAGGATAGCATCAGTGGTAGCCCACAGCAAACCTTTTTGCTTGGCTTATGGAGTTGGGACTCAGAACATCTCGTTTCCGAAATCGAGGCAGCCTGTTACTCAAGAATTCGTTTGCGAACGTGCAATACCTTTGCCTACCATTCGACCCCTGTGACCTCAAAACCCGAAGTTTAAATACTGCTTGCTGTTCTTGGTTTTCAGGTCACGAGCTACTTTCTGTAACTAAATTTTACTTAGAAAGTTAATTTTTAGCTTGTGTTCCGTGTCTTAATGCAGCCACGGAAACTTTTCCAACGGTTTCTTGTTGATTTGTAGGAAAACACAGGTTTATTTTGCTTAATATTAGAAGTAAAGTTATATATATATTTTTTTTCATTCTCCCAGTGTATATTGTCCTGATCCTAGGTGACCATTACATTCCTCTTCCAAACAATACTACTTTGTCAATTTTGATAATGAATGGAACAGAATGCCCTTTTTCATTTTTCCAGTAGTGAACAGTTTGTGCGAAGGGAAGGAGGGAAATTTTGCTATATTTGTGCATTAATGTATTAGGTTTCACCTGTGTATGCTAGAACGTGGATAAAAAATTAGTTTTTTACCTGTATGATGCAAATTGCAGCAGGATTCACCGTGTTTCTGCGTGTTTGGTTTCTGAGAGAAGCTGAAATCGATACACAATGGTCTGAAATTTGCGGTAGCTAAGTATTTGATAAATGTAAAAGTTTGACTCTTGTATTCTAGTGGTGACAGCTGGTATGCCCTGTTACAAAATTTTTGAATGTCTGGTCTAGCTTGCAATAAACCTATGAAATGCACTTACAAACTAAACTTAGGCTACGTACAAAGAAAAAAAATATTTACAAACATGAATGAAATTAATGCAAAATGGAAAGTTATCAGTTCGTCTTTGAAAGTCCACTGTCTTCGATGTCTGACTTCATTAGGCAACATATTAACAATCAATATGGCCTTTGTAACACAGCAATAGAATCATGCGCAATCAATGATGCAAGTGTACCCTTCTTTCTTATTGCAGATGCGTTATATTCCCGTTGGTTGCACACTTATGTGAGCCAAGTCCATGCAGGCACATACTTCAATCATTATGGTTGCTCATGGTTGCTCAAGGTTGGGGGAAGCACAAAGGGGATGATATGAACGCATATACATACCTAATGGGATATATTGTAACTCTATCCATAATCCCCTAAAAATCTTACAAGCTAAGAATATTGTCGTAAATGGAAGAATGACACACTAGTTTGTGACGGAGAACAAAATACTGGTATGCTACGGGGATTATGAATGAAAGAAACACTTTCGAAAACGAGAGTGAAAGTGATAGCTAGAAGTAAAGGAAGTTATTTGTTTACTTGGAATGACATGCCAGAGAATATAAACGAACAAAGAGTAATGCACTTGTGTTGAGTATATTATTGGAGGGTTGTTAGAAAGCGAAATGAGCAAATGAAAGCATGCAATGAGGAAATATATGAGCAGGGTTGCCAACACACAGCAAGAAAAAAATTGGGAGAAACGTATTTCAAGAAAGCTAATTATTATGAAAATACTAATGTTAATTATAAGAGAAATAGTACGTGTCACTAAAATGGTTAAAGTGGAAATCATGGAATGAAAGGATTGCGCTGGTTAGAAAAATGTATGAGCAAACAGTGAGAAACGAAGTCGGAAACTGGAAACTAAAAAAAAGTTTGTGTGAAAAAATATGCAGGTTACAAGTACTTGCGATATTCTCTCACAAATTCTGGGTTGACATCATTTTCATAGTAGAGTTTAAGTCTGTTGTTAGCGATAGGCATGTGCTGTTCATTGATGTCAAGGAGATATGAATTACCATCAAGTCGGGAAATAATAGTATAGGGGCCATCAAATAAACTACGAAGAGTACAATCTTCATTTGATTTTGTATACAATTTTTTGACCATTACTTGCATACCCGGAAGAAAATCAGTAGGAAATTTATGAGCGTGAATTTTGCATTGGTGTTTTTTCAAAGCGACATAATCTCGGAGATCTTTAAGTTTCGTTAACGTATCGTATAAATCGATGTTTTCAGTAGGAATTTGAAGGAGTCTATGTATTGAAAATATAGGGTGCAGGGGCGGATCCAGGGGGGCGATCGGGGTGATCGCCCCCCATAAGAGGATTCTTTCTTATTTTATATATGTTAATAAAACCCATCCCAAAGTTTGGAGCCCTTAAAAGTAGCAGTATGACAACCCACTGCTCCCCAAAAGTCGGTCCTGGATCCGCCCCTGATAGGGGGCACTCCGTACAAAAGTTGAAAAGGAGAAAGAAAAAGTTGGCTTATGACTGTCTTGTTTATTTTGTCAGTCGTAGTAGGTAAATGCTCGGCCCATAATGAATGGTCATTCTTGGTTAGAAAACGCAAAACCTGTTGGAGATATCCTACTTTCGTTACGGCGTAACCTAATGTACAATGTTGGTTCGGAAGTGTATATCTAATCTCAACACCTAGCGCTTTGAGAAATTCTTTAGTTTTCGCACTGGTGTAAGAAGATTCCTTGTCCATAAAAAACAAACGAGGGCATGAGTATGGGATAACAATATGGTTCATAAAAAATTTAATGAAGGCATCTGAAGTAGGACTTACAATCGGGGCCGTGATTGTAAAAGACGTACTATGTTCTACTGCGGTATAAAAATATTGATATTTTTTAAAACCAGAAGGCATTAGTTTTCCACATAAATCCAAGGAAATAGCCTCAAACAGCTGATATGAAGGATGTCTCTGTACAGTTTGAGTAACAGGGGGGTTGGTGAGTTTGAAAATAGCACAATCTTGACAACGCTTGAGCTTGTGAAATAACCAAGATTTTAATTGAGGGATGTAGTATTTTAATTTGAGCAACAAATCCTTTTTTCAAAAATGCAGAATGTGTCAGGGAATGCTTATGGAATTCATCAAATATCGCATCGCGAAAACTTTTAGGAATACACAACAAGTGTTTGTCTTCGGGAATGGATTTCATGCGTTTATATACAATTCCTTGTTTGTGAACAAACTCATTCTTGAAACGTTTATATTGGGGGTGGTTTGTGTCATTGGTGTACAAAATTTTGATTATTTTTCCGAAAAATGAATCTTCACGTTGCAACGCTGCAATATCAACCGATTTATCGAGAGCAAGAAGTTGAAGGATGTGGAGCGTGGGTTGTCCACTGCCGTGGGCGGTAAGGGGTTTCTACTCATATGGCCCGGAATTGAGTTCCGGACGCCCGAAATGTGTTGAATGTCAAAGTCGAAAGACCTAATGAAAGAACGCCATCTTTGTAGTTTGGATGTTAAATAAGTGGAAGATTTCAATGCTTGTACAACAGTACTGTCTGTAAAGATAGTGAAATGTTTTCCAATGAGATATTTGTAAAATTTCTTCAGAGCAAAGAAAGCCGCATAAAATTCCATCTCATAGATTGGGGGTGTCCTTTTTCTGGGGGGAAAGCGTGAACTTGCATACATAACGGGTTTGTAGTCCTCTTCACCTAACTTACATTGTAATAACACGCTACCACAGCCTATCATTGAACTGTCAACCGCGACTGCGTGTTCCGTATTGTCAGTTGAATAAATTTGGAGGAGAGGGGGATGAAGTCAACGCTTGCTTCATCCACTGGAAAGCTTTTTCTCTTTCATCGTTCCAAATGAGCTTTGCGGGTTTATTTTTAAGTGTTTCATACAATGGCGCAAGTTCAGTTGAAATTTTTTTGAAAAAGGAGCGGGAAGAAATTGATACTACTTAACCAGGAACGCAACTGTTTGATGGTGGAAGGCCTAGGAATTTCTAAAATTTCCTTTAGTTTGCCCTTATCTGGTGAAATTGTGCCATCTTTAATATGAAAGCCTAAACACTTAATTTCAGTATCACCAAAAGTAGATTTGTCAAGGTTAAAAAGTACAGAATATTTCTGTGCTCCTTGAAGGATTTTGTCGAAAACACTAAGCAATTCTGGGAACGTTTTGCAGCCAACACAGACATCATCAATATATAAAGCATGGGAGTCAGAAGGCACTTTTTCAAATTTTGTCATAAAACATGTTGTAAGTTGATAGTACTATTAAGAGCGCCCATTGGCGTCATGCAGAGTTGAAACATACTATGGGGTAAATTTAAGGAAGGAATACTAAAAGCAGTAAATTCTCTATCCTCTTTACATAGGGGCAATTGGAAAAAAAACTTTGACAAAGGTCATAACATATAAAATAGCGAGCACCTGTTAACTTCTGAATATTGTCGTCAATAGACGCTATAGAATAGCGAATAGCGTTTGAATGGGGGTTGAGCCTGCGTAAATCCAGCACACAACGAACTTCGTCCTTGTTTTTCTTGGGAATCACAAGGATATTATTCCTTGTACTACTACCAGATTCCTCTATAATTACCTGTCTTAACAGTTTCAGAATTTGTTAGCGAGCATGTGGTCTTAATCGATGAGGAATGGTGAACATTGGGCTCTGAAAACTCTCACACGTCTTTAAGTTTAGCGAAGATTCAAAAGCAGTTATGTTAGTAAAAGCGTCAGGACTAGATTCTTCCCCGGCGGAAGGTTTAGAGTCTTCTACAACAGGCTTAAATTCGGATTTCTTTCCAGTCGATTCAGATTGGTCAGGAGTTTCCTCAGGAACATTATTAGATGCAGGTTTTTCAGGCTCTTTTTCCTTCACTGGCTCTTCAACGGATTTATACTCTTTCGCACTTACTGCCATCTCCTCGGTGGCCTCTTTAACTTCTTTCTCCTCTGCAACCTTAACACTAGACTTAGCATCTTCACTAATACAATTTTCGGCTCTCAAATTTTCTTTTTCTTTACTTAACTCTGACATACTTTCTGACTTTTTAGATTCTGATTCTGATTCTGTGCTTGAATTCTCACTAGGTTGAGATTCGGTTTCTTCGGATTTCTGAGCTTCTGACACTTCTTCTTTCGCGTTACTGGATTCTACCTTTACTTCAGCCTCTGTTTTATCATTTACGGCTTCCTTTTCAACATTATTGGCGGGCGTTTCAGCATTGGACTCTTTAACACTATCAGCATCTACTGTTTTCTTCTGTTCACTGACCTCTTTCGAATTTTCAACAGTTTTTCCTGGAATTCGATCTGAATTTTTTTCGTTGTCATTTTCACTTTTCAGTCTTTTCGAGTACAGCGGATTCAGTCTTTTCTTCAGTCTTATTATTCACGCGGTTCTAGTCTAATTTTTAACTTACTCCGTCGAAGGGTCTGCAGACTTCTCGGGAATGTTCGCATTGGACATTCCTTCGGACATTTCCACATCAGTCTCTTTCGGGTTTTCTTGCGCAGCCTCAGGCTCTGAAACAGGCTTCGCGGATTCGGTAATTTTGTTTATTTCATTAACCGTGGATTCTTCCTTCTCTGTAGAACCGACCTCTACGTTTTTCTCTTTTTGTGGGGATTTCAAAGACTATCTCTGCGAAAGAATGAATTACTTCGAACCTAGCAGTGTCGTCTTCTGACAGTATTGGAACAATTACGGCATAACATTTATTTGAACAGACTACTTAATATTCCTGTAGAATGAGGTTCCCATACCATCTGATGACTCTGATATCGGAGCATTATCTTCTCAATCATCATCCTATGCGCAGCATTCGCCAGTATGTGAATATCCGTATTTCCTTAGTGCCTTTAGTAATACAAATTCACGTTCACATTTTATACACGGCTAGCTTCTCTACATGCTCGCATCATCGCATGATGATATGACAGAGCTCTCAGAGCTCTTTCTTTACATATACATTTGCTGCATGTGTTTAAATCGTGCGAATAGAAACTGTTCTAATATTCCGAACAAGGAAATCATTTATTATGACCCATTACATGATGATCCACCTTTCTTGTATCTTGCAATACCCTGTTACATTTGTTACAAGAATAATATTAAGCATTCAGTGAAGCTTGTTGTATTTCTAATTAAGACATCTTTCGTTGCACGCACAAAACAGTTTCAACTGATAAAACACGAATTGTGGATCTTTATCCCACACATAAGAACTCATCTGTTCGTCTTATCGTTTTCTACTTGGAAATTGTTTCTCACGTTATTATGTATTACTATGAATGAGGAAAAAACCGTTCTTTCTATACTCTTCCACGCATGTCTCAGTTTACATGCCATTTTAGCTACACTAAACTTTAATATCAATGAAAGAGAGATTAAGAATAAGAGAGGAATTTTGTTAATTAGCTTCCTCAGGTTATGCTCGTCTCTGATCCTTTATTTCTGGAAGTATCGGCAGATAATTTGCGAATCCCTCCGGATACATATTTGGACCACAAGGATTCAGAGCCAAAATCAAAGTATTGCCCGACGACAACAGAATTTGGCTGGTTAACGGAATCTCAGTCAGCTTATGAGGAAATTGCTGGAAGGCTTAGACTCTATATTTTAAACGAAAGCGTATTTTCATAGAGGTGGAATTTATATCACGTTTAAGATAAAGGTGTTTCAGAATTGTTAAAATTTGATTGAAACTCAAGCTTCTTTCTCCACTGGCATGCACAGATTCGATGTCGGGTTTAAAGTATCCTTCAATTCTTGGGGATAACTAAATTTGTATAACTTGAGAGGATTTCCATGTACGTCGCACGAATTGTATTTATCTGACTCGCCCATTTTGGTACTTCTACTATTACGTGAAAATAGACTAGACCAAAATTTTTTACTTTTTTTACTAAACAATTTATTTTCAAAAGAGCCCTGAAAGTGTATTTACGGATATAACAAGGATACAAACCATTTTTAGAAACATACATTCGAAGTGAAAGGAAAAACAGAAACTATTTGCGTAACAAAAGTGTACACCGTTATCAAAATATTTGTGACCATAGTAACAAGGAGTTCCGTATCGATGTCAAATGAAACATTTCATTGTCAGGATAGTCCAGAAATAGAGAACAGAAAGAAACAAAGTAACAAAAAAAGAAACAAGAAAAACTTATACCAGAAGAAGAGTTGTCTTTTGTCGGTGAGACTTTGCTAGTCGCGCTTACCGTCCGTTAAGTCGTGAATAAATTATTCGTCTTTCACTAATACTATTGCATGTCTTTATGGACTCAATCACGTAAGTGGGTTCATATCTTTATTGTTTCCACTTGCGTAAGATGATTAGCAGTAGTAGCATTGGTCCGATTTAATATTTCCAATGCACGTTAGGTCTTTGTACCAGGATCATACTTATGTTTATTCGTAGTTACACATGTTGTTACAAGATAACTTATTGTTTAATTATAGTTAGTCATTAATTATGAAGGTAAAGATCATTGAGAATGACAGAAAGCTTTAACTTATATTCCTAACAGATTTATGTAACTTATTTTAAATGTTCATGTAATCACGTGAGCTGATTGGTTCGGATCTCATACAGACTCTCATGTCTCGCATTATTCTAGATATTTTAATTTTGTTGTGAGAACTAATCCATCCTACTCTGTCTCCTTGACCAAGATATTCTAATAAACTGATAGATAATGAATGATTATGATTATTGAACTACTTTAATAATATTAAAATCCCCGAAGATATGGTTTTTGGGATTTCTGAGCTTGTGACACTTCTTTGCTGGATTCTACCTTTTCTTCAGCCTCTGTTTTATCATTTACGGCTTCCTTTTCAAGATTATTGGCTGGCGTTTCAGCATTGGACTCTTTAACACTATCAGCATCTACTGTTTTCTTCTCTTCACTGACTTCTTTCGAATTTTCAACAATTGTTTTCTGGAATTTGATCTGAATTTTATTCGTTGTCATTTTCAGACTTTTCAGTCTTTTCGGGTACAGTGGACTCAGCTCTTTCTTCAGTCTTATTATTCACAGCGGTTTTAGTCTAATTTTTAACTTCATCTGTGTAAGACTCTACGGGAATAGTGTGAATGTTCGCATCGGACGTTTCTTCGGTTATTTCCACGTCACTCTCTCTGTTTTTTTATTTGCGCAGCCTCAGGCTCTGAAACATTCTTCACGGAATCGGTCTTTTCGTTTATTTCATTAACCGTGAATTCTTCCTGCTCTGTAGGACTTACCTCTACCTCTTTCTTTTTTCTGGAGATTTAAAAGACTATCTCTGCGAAGGAGTGAATTACTTCGAACTTAGCAGTGTCGTCTTCTGACAGAGGAGCGTTGCCTTCGCGAACGACGAGAATAGATTTCATACCTGCCGCGGACGCTGCTCTGGCCTCTTTAGGAACGTATGTAAGAAAATTATACTCTTCAGTCTTTTGTTTTATCTTCTTGGCGATGTTTATATAGCTTTGGGATTGCCATTTCAACCCAACTGTTGTATCGAAGTGACCTGAAAAATATTGGAGCAAATGTCCTTCTTCTGAATGACCAAACAATAACTTCTGTGCGTCAACATTGCTGAAAGAATACACGTATATGGATTTGCCTGTGTCCATCCATTTGTTTAATGCAGGAACAACATCTGGGTAAACATGTCCTTTTATCTATCCTTTCTTTTAACCATCACGCCAAATGTCTCCCTGAAGACGCTTTAAAGCTGTGGGTTTTCTTTCGGCATCCATCTGCCAATTTACATTTTTTATAAGAGCTTCTTTTGCGCCCTCCTCGGAATGATCGGGTATTAGTACAATTCTTCTAATTCATCCTCAACGTCTTGATTCGCTTGCTCCTTTAAAAGATTAAAAAGTTCCTTGAACTCAGCTTTTTCCCACTGCTTTTCTACGTAGTCTCCAAGATTAGATCGGACATACGGAAATAACGCATCCTTAATAAATGTGATTGCTGTTGTGGTACCTTCAATATCGACTATAATTATGTTTGCCTTCTGGGTATCAGTTTCTGCAGATCTTTTCGATATCATTTTGATATATTCTACCACTTTTTAAGTCAGTATAGCATTCTTCGCCTATCTCTACTCTTCTCTTCCAACCACCGTTGAAGCTACAAACTTGGATTTCTTGTTGACTTGTAGGAAAACACAGGTTTATTTCGTTTAAAATTAGAAGTAAAGTTTTATATTTTTTCATTCTCCCAGTGTATATTGTTCTGATCCGAGGTGATCATTCCACAATTGAATTTGAATAATTGATTCTAAATAACTATTTTCCTAAGATTTTTTATTTTGTTGGCTGAGTGCGTGCTGTTTGTTCTCAGAGCAGACATTTCCCCTATATGCAGTGAGAAAAGGTCAACAATTGGCTTTATATCTTTCGGCATTTCAAAGCGGTTTACAACGCCACAGTGATAGCACTGAAGCTTGATTTTCAAGTCAGCTTTTAAAAGATTGCAGTTAACTTATATATCTACTGACTTCAAACGTGGTTCTATTTCGATTTCTTTTCGGGGATTAATTCTTAAGGTGAAATTCATTGTCGGTTTCCAAGCTTTCACAAATGTTTCTGTTTTGAACCTTTTTTGTAGATCATTTCGGGGAACATTGTCCGAAGTCTCAATCCATATTTCTGTGTAAACTGATCAGTACATTTATCACACGAAACATTTCTCGATATGAAGTGATTGGCCTATTATCCTTTTCAAAAAAAGCTTTTCAAGCTACTAGAATAAATTATATTCCCGTTTTCGATGTGAATTTTAGGTGGAGACTGACTGGAAGAATTACGGCATAAACTTTATTACAACAGACTATTTAATATTCCTATAGAATGAGATTCCAATACTTTCTGATGACACTGATATCGGAGTATTCTTTTTCCAATCATCATCCTATGCGCAGCATTCACCAGTTTGTGTATATGTGTATTTCCTGAGTGCCTTTAGTCCCATGAATTCACGTTAACATTTTATACACGGCCAGCTTCTCTACATGCTCGCATCATCGCATGATGATACGACAGAGCTCTTTCTTTACATATACATTTGCTGCATGTGTTTAATTCGTGCGAATATTGTAAAGAAAATGTTCTAATAATCCGAATAAGGAAATCATTTATTATGACCCATTACATGATGATCCACCTTTTTTGTATCTTGCGATTCGTTGTTACATTTGTTACAAAAATAAGATTAAACATTCAGTGAAGCTTGTTGTATTTCTTCTTAAGACGTCTTTCGCTGCACGCAAAAAACAATTTTACCTGAGAAGAGACGAACTGTGGATCTTCATCCCACACATAAGAACTCATCTGTTCGTCTTATCGTTTTCTACTTGGAAATTGTTTCTTACGTTATTATGTATTACAATGCCAGAGGGAATAACCGTCCTTTCTATACTGTTCCATGCATGTCTCAGTTTACATGTCATTTTAGCTACACTAAACTTTAATATCAATGAAAGAGAGACTAAGAATAAGAGAGGAATTTTGTTAATTAGCTTCCTCAGGTTATGCTCGTCTCTGATCCTTTATTTCTGGAAATATCGACAGATAATTTCCGAATACATGTATCTCTGGATACATATTTGGACCAGAAGGATTCACAACCAAAATCAAAGTATTGCCCGTCGAAAACAGAATTTGGCTGGTTAACGGAAGGTGAGTCAGCTTATGAGGAAATTGCTGAAGGTCTTAGTGTCTATATTTTAAACGAAAGCGTTTGTTTTCATAGAGGTGTAATTTATAACGCTTTAATGATAAATAGCTTTCAGTTTTATTAAAATTCGATTGAACTCTAGCTTCTTTCTCCATCGGCATGCACAGATTCGATGTCAGGTTTAAAGTATTCTTCAATTTTTGTGGAAACTAAATTTATCTATTTTGTGGGAATTTCCATGTACGTCGCACGAATTGTATTTATTTGACTCGCCCATTTCGGTATTTCTGCTATTATGTGAAAACGGAGGAGACCAAAAATGTTTAGTGCTTTTACTAAACAATTTATTTTAAAAAGAGTCCTGAAAGTGCATTCACGGATACAACAAGGAAAAGCCACTTTTAGAAAGAAACATTCGAAGTGAAAGGGAAAAGAGAAACTATTTGCGTAACAAAAGTGTACACCGTTATCAAAATATTTGTGATCATAGTAACAAGGACTTCCGTATCAATGTCACACGAAACATTTATTTTGTCACGATAGTCCAGAAATAAAGAACAGAAAGAAATAATGTAACAAAAGCAAAAAAAAAAAAAAAACAAATGGTGTATATAATCTCTGGTGACTTATACCAGAAGATGAGTTGTCTTTTGTCGGTGAGACTTTGCTAGTCGCGCTTACCATCCGTTAAGTCGTGAATTAATTATTCGTCTTTCACTAATACTATTTGATGTCTGTATGGACTCAATCATGTAAGTTGGATCATTTCTTTATTGTTTCCACTTGCATAAAATGATTACCTGTAGTAGCATTGGTCCAATTTAATATTTCTCATGCACGTTATTCCTTTGTACCAGGATCATACTTATGTTTATTCGTAGTTACATATGTTGTTACAAGATAACTTATTGTTTAATTATAGTTTGTCATTAATTATGAAGGTAAAGCTCATTGAGAATGACAGAAAGCTTTAACTTATATTCCTAACAGATTTATGTAACTTATTTTAAATGTTCATGTAATCACGTGAGCTGATTGGTTCAGATCTCATACAGACTCTCATGTCTCGCATTATTCTAGATATTTTAATTTTGTTGTGAGAACTAATCCAGCCTACTCTGTCTCCTTGACCAAGATATTCTAATAAACTGATAGATAAGGAATGATTGTGATTATTGAACTACTTTAATAATATTAAAATCCCCGAAGATGTGGATTTTGGGATTTCTGAGCTTGTGACACTTCTTTGCTGGATTCTACCTTTTCTTCAGCCTCTGTTTTATCATTTACGGCTTCCTTTTCAAGATTATTGGCTGGCGTTTCAGCATTGGACTCTTTAACACTATCAGCATCTACTGTTTTCTTCTCTTCACTGACTTCTTTCGAATTTTCAACAATTGTTTTCTGGAATTTGATCTGAATTTTATTCGTTGTCATTTTCAGTCTTTTCGGGTACAGTGGATTCAGCTCTTTCTTCAGTCTTATTATTCACAGCGGTTTTAGTCTAATTTTTAACTTCATCTGCCGAAGACTCTACGGGAATCTTGTGAATGTTCGCATCGGACGTTTCTTCGGTTATTTCCACGTCACTCTCTCTGTTTTTTTATTTGCGCAGCCTCAGGCTCTGAAACATTCTTCACGGAATCGGTCTTTTCGTTTATTTCATTAACCGTGAATTCTTCCTGCTCTGTAGGACTTACCTCTACCTCTTTCTTTTTTCTGGAGATTTAAAAGACTATCTCTGCGAAGGAGTGAATTACTTCGAACTTAGCAGTGTCGTCTTCTGACAGAGGAGCGTTGCCTTCGTGTACGACGAGAATAGATTTCATACCTGCCGCGGACGCTGCTCTGGCCTCTTTAGGAACGTATGTAAGAAAATTATACTCTTCAGTCTTTTGTTTTATCTTCTCGGCGATGTTTATATAGCTTTGGGATTGCCATTTCAACCCAACTGTTGTATCGAAGTGACCTGAAAAATATTGGAGCAAATGTCCTTCTTCTGAATGACCAAACAATAACTTCTGTGCGTCAACATTGCTGAAAGAATACACATAAATGGATTTGCCTATGTCCATCCATTTGTTTAATGCAGGAACAACATCTGGGTAAACATGTCCTTTCATCTATCCTTTCTTTTAACCATCACGCCAAATGTCTCCCTGAAGACGCTTTAAAGCTGTGGGTTTTCTTTCGGCATCCATCTGCCAATTTACATTTTTTATAAGAGCTTCTTTTGCGCCCTCCTCGGAATGATCGGGTATTAGTACAATTCTTCTAATTCATCCTCAACGTCTTGATTCGCTTGCTCCTTTAAAAGATTAAAAAGTTCCTTGAACTCAGCTTTTTCCCACTGCTTTTCTACGTAGTCTCCAAGATTAGATCGGACATACGGAAATAACGCATCCTTAATAAATGTGATTGCTGTTGTGGTACCTTCAATATCGACTATAATTATGTTTGTCTTCTGGGTATCAGTTTCTGCAGATCTTTTCGATATCATTTTGATATATTCTACCACTTTTTAAGTCAGTATAGCATTCTTCGCCTATCTCTACTCTTCTCTTCCAACCACCGTTGAAGCTACAAACTTGGATTTCTTGTTGACTTGTAGGAAAACACAGGTTTATTTCGTTTAATATTAGAAGTAAAGTTTTATATTTTTTCATTCTCCCAGTGTATATTGTTCTGATCCGAGGTGATCATTCCACAATTGAATTTGAATAATTGATTCTAAATAACTATTTTCCTAAGATTTTTTATTTTGTTGGCTGAGTGCGTGCTGTTTGTTCTCAGAGCAGACATTTCCGCTATATGCAGTGAGAAAAGGTCAACAATTGGCTTTATATCTTTCGGCATTTCAAAGCGGTTTACAACGCCACAGTGATAGCACTGAATCTTGATTTTCAAGTCAGTTTTTAAAAGATTGCAGTTAACTTATATATCTACTGACTTCAAACGTGGTTCTATTTCGATTTCTTTTCGGGGATTAATTCTTAAGGTGAAATTCATTGTCGGTTTCCAAGCTTTCACAAATGTTTCTGTTTTGAACCTTTCTTGTAGATCATTTCGGGGAACATTGTCCGAAGTCTCAATCCATATTTCTGTGTAAACTGATCAGTACATTTATCACACGAAACATTTCTCGATATGAAGTGATTGGCCTATTATCCTTTTCAAAAAAAGCTTTTCAAGCTACTACAATAAATTATATTCCCGTTTTCGATGTGAATTTTAGGTGGAGACTGACTGGAACAATTACGGCATAAACTTTATTACAACAGACTATTTAATATTCCTATAGAATGAGATTCCAATACTTTCTGATGACACTGATATCGGAGTATTCTTTTTCCAATCATCATCCTATGCGCAGCATTCACCAGTTTGTGTATATGTGTATTTCCTGAGTGCCTTTAGTCCCATGAATTCACGTTAACATTTTATACACGGCCAGCTTCTCTACATGCTCGCATCATCGCATGATGATACGACAGAGCTCTTTCTTTACATATACATTTGCTGCATGTGTTTAATTCGTGCGAATATTGTAAAGAAAATGTTCTAATAATCCGAATAAGGAAATCATTTATTATGACCCATTACATGATGATCCACCTTTTTTGTATCTTGCGATTCGTTGTTACATTTGTTACAAAAATAAGATTAAACATTCAGTGAAGCTTGTTGTATTTCTTCTTAAGACGTCTTTCGCTGCACGCAAAAAACAATTTTACCTGAGAAGAGACGAACTGTGGATCTTCATCCCACACATAAGAACTCATCTGTTCGTCTTATCGTTTTCTACTTGGAAATTGTTTCTTACGTTATTATGTATTACAATGCCAGAGGGAATAACCGTCCTTTCTATACTGTTCCATGCATGTCTCAGTTTACATGTCATTTTAGCTACACTAAACTTTAATATCAATGAAAGAGAGACTAAGAATAAGAGAGGAATTTTGTTAATTAGCTTCCTCAGGTTATGCTCGTCTCTGATCCTTTATTTCTGGAAATATCGACAGATAATTTCCGAATACATGTATCTCTGGATACATATTTGGACCAGAAGGATTCACAACCAAAATCAAAGTATTGCCCGTCGAAAACAGAATTTGGCTGGTTAACGGAAGGTGAGTCAGCTTATGAGGAAATTGCTGAAGGTCTTAGTGTCTATATTTTAAACGAAAGCGTTTGTTTTCATAGAGGTGTAATTTATAACGCTTTAATGATAAATAGCTTTCAGTTTTATTAAAATTCGATTGAACTCTAGCTTCTTTCTCCATCGGCATGCACAGATTCGATGTCAGGTTTAAAGTATTCTTCAATTTTTGTGGAAACTAAATTTATCTATTTTGTGGGAATTTCCATGTACGTCGCACGAATTGTATTTATTTGACTCGCCCATTTCGGTATTTCTGCTATTATGTGAAAACGGAGGAGACCAAAAATGTTTAGTGCTTTTACTAAACAATTTATTTTAAAAAGAGTCCTGAAAGTGCATTCACGGATACAACAAGGAAAAGCCACTTTTAGAAAGAAACATTCGAAGTGAAAGGGAAAAGAGAAACTATTTGCGTAACAAAAGTGTACACCGTTATCAAAATATTTGTGATCATAGTAACAAGGACTTCCGTATCAATGTCACACGAAACATTTATTTTGTCACGATAGTCCAGAAATAAAGAACAGAAAGAAATAATGTAACAAAAGCAAAAAAAAAAAACAAATGGTGTATATAATCTCTGGTGACTTATACCAGAAGATGAGTTGTCTTTTGTCGGTGAGACTTTGCTAGTCGCGCTTACCATCCGTTAAGTCGTGAATTAATTATTCGTCTTTCACTAATACTATTTGATGTCTGTATGGACTCAATCATGTAAGTTGGATCATTTCTTTATTGTTTCCACTTGCATAAAATGATTACCTGTAGTAGCATTGGTCCAATTTAATATTTCTCATGCACGTTATTCCTTTGTACCAGGATCATACTTATGTTTATTCGTAGTTACATATGTTGTTACAAGATAACTTATTGTTTAATTATAGTTTGTCATTAATTATGAAGGTAAAGCTCATTGAGAATGACAGAAAGCTTTAACTTATATTCCTAACAGATTTATGTAACTTATTTTAAATGTTCATGTAATCACGTGAGCTGATTGGTTCAGATCTCATACAGACTCTCATGTCTCGCATTATTCTAGATATTTTAATTTTGTTGTGAGAACTAATCCAGCCTACTCTGTCTCCTTGACCAAGATATTCTAATAAACTGATAGATAAGGAATGATTGTGATTATTGAACTACTTTAATAATATTAAAATCCCCGAAGATGTGGATTTTGGGATTTCTGAGCTTGTGACACTTCTTTGCTGGATTCTACCTTTTCTTCAGCCTCTGTTTTATCATTTACGGCTTCCTTTTCAAGATTATTGGCTGGCGTTTCAGCATTGGACTCTTTAACACTATCAGCATCTACTGTTTTCTTCTCTTCACTGACTTCTTTCGAATTTTCAACAATTGTTTTCTGGAATTTGATCTGAATTTTATTCGTTGTCATTTTCAGTCTTTTCGGGTACAGTGGATTCAGCTCTTTCTTCAGTCTTATTATTCACAGCGGTTTTAGTCTAATTTTTAACTTCATCTGCCGAAGACTCTACGGGAATCTTGTGAATGTTTGCATCGGACGTTTCTTCGGTTATTTCCACGTCACTCTCTCTGTTTTTTTATTTGCGCAGCCTCAGGCTCTGAAACATTCTTCACGGAATCGGTCTTTTCGTTTATTTCATTAACCGTGAATTCTTCCTGCTCTGTAGGACTTACCTCTACCTCTTTCTTTTTTCTGGAGATTTAAAAGACTATCTCTGCGAAGGAGTGAATTACTTCGAACTTAGCAGTGTCGTCTTCTGACAGAGGAGCGTTGCCTTCGTGTACGACGAGAATAGATTTCATACCTGCCGCGGACGCTGCTCTGGCCTCTTTAGGAACGTATGTAAGAAAATTATACTCTTCAGTCTTTTGTTTTATCTTCTCGGCGATGTTTATATAGCTTTGGGATTGCCATTTCAACCCAACTGTTGTATCGAAGTGACCTGAAAAATATTGGAGCAAATGTCCTTCTTCTGAATGACCAAACAATAACTTCTGTGCGTCAACATTGCTGAAAGAATACACATAAATGGATTTGCCTATGTCCATCCATTTGTTTAATGCAGGAACAACATCTGGGTAAACATGTCCTTTCATCTATCCTTTCTTTTAACCATCACGCCAAATGTCTCCCTGAAGACGCTTTAAAGCTGTGGGTTTTCTTTCGGCATCCATCTGCCAATTTACATTTTTTATAAGAGCTTCTTTTGCGCCCTCCTCGGAATGATCGGGTATTAGTACAATTCTTCTAATTCATCCTCAACGTCTTGATTCGCTTGCTCCTTTAAAAGATTAAAAAGTTCCTTGAACTCAGCTTTTTCCCACTGCTTTTCTACGTAGTCTCCAAGATTAGATCGGACATACGGAAATAACGCATCCTTAATAAATGTGATTGCTGTTGTGGTACCTTCAATATCGACTATAATTATGTTTGTCTTCTGGGTATCAGTTTCTGCAGATCTTTTCGATATCATTTTGATATATTCTACCACTTTTTAAGTCAGTATAGCATTCTTCGCCTATCTCTACTCTTCTCTTCCAACCACCGTTGAAGCTACAAACTTGGATTTCTTGTTGACTTGTAGGAAAACACAGGTTTATTTCGTTTAATATTAGAAGTAAAGTTTTATATTTTTTCATTCTCCCAGTGTATATTGTTCTGATCCGAGGTGATCATTCCACAATTGAATTTGAATAATTGATTCTAAATAACTATTTTCCTAAGATTTTTTATTTTGTTGGCTGAGTGCGTGCTGTTTGTTCTCAGAGCAGACATTTCCGCTATATGCAGTGAGAAAAGGTCAACAATTGGCTTTATATCTTTCGGCATTTCAAAGCGGTTTACAACGCCACAGTGATAGCACTGAATCTTGATTTTCAAGTCAGTTTTTAAAAGATTGCAGTTAACTTATATATCTACTGACTTCAAACGTGGTTCTATTTCGATTTCTTTTCGGGGATTAATTCTTAAGGTGAAATTCATTGTCGGTTTCCAAGCTTTCACAAATGTTTCTGTTTTGAACCTTTCTTGTAGATCATTTCGGGGAACATTGTCCGAAGTCTCAATCCATATTTCTGTGTAAACTGATCAGTACATTTATCACACGAAACATTTCTCGATATGAAGTGATTGGCCTATTATCCTTTTCAAAAAAAGCTTTTCAAGCTACTACAATAAATTATATTCCCGTTTTCGATGTGAATTTTAGGTGGAGACTGACTGGAACAATTACGGCATAAACTTTATTACAACAGACTATTTAATATTCCTATAGAATGAGATTCCAATACTTTCTGATGACACTGATATCGGAGTATTCTTTTTCCAATCATCATCCTATGCGCAGCATTCACCAGTTTGTGTATATGTGTATTTCCTGAGTGCCTTTAGTCCCATGAATTCACGTTAACATTTTATACACGGCCAGCTTCTCTACATGCTCGCATCATCGCATGATGATACGACAGAGCTCTTTCTTTACATATACATTTGCTGCATGTGTTTAATTCGTGCGAATATTGTAAAGAAAATGTTCTAATAATCCGAATAAGGAAATCATTTATTATGACCCATTACATGATGATCCACCTTTTTTGTATCTTGCGATTCGTTGTTACATTTGTTACAAAAATAAGATTAAACATTCAGTGAAGCTTGTTGTATTTCTTCTTAAGACGTCTTTCGCTGCACGCAAAAAACAATTTTACCTGAGAAGAGACGAACTGTGGATCTTCATCCCACACATAAGAACTCATCTGTTCGTCTTATCGTTTTCTACTTGGAAATTGTTTCTTACGTTATTATGTATTACAATGCCAGAGGGAATAACCGTCCTTTCTATACTGTTCCATGCATGTCTCAGTTTACATGTCATTTTAGCTACACTAAACTTTAATATCAATGAAAGAGAGACTAAGAATAAGAGAGGAATTTTGTTAATTAGCTTCCTCAGGTTATGCTCGTCTCTGATCCTTTATTTCTGGAAATATCGACAGATAATTTCCGAATACATGTATCTCTGGATACATATTTGGACCAGAAGGATTCACAACCAAAATCAAAGTATTGCCCGTCGAAAACAGAATTTGGCTGGTTAACGGAAGGTGAGTCAGCTTATGAGGAAATTGCTGAAGGTCTTAGTGTCTATATTTTAAACGAAAGCGTTTGTTTTCATAGAGGTGTAATTTATAACGCTTTAATGATAAATAGCTTTCAGTTTTATTAAAATTCGATTGAACTCTAGCTTCTTTCTCCATCGGCATGCACAGATTCGATGTCAGGTTTAAAGTATTCTTCAATTTTTGTGGAAACTAAATTTATCTATTTTGTGGGAATTTCCATGTACGTCGCACGAATTGTATTTATTTGACTCGCCCATTTCGGTATTTCTGCTATTATGTGAAAACGGAGGAGACCAAAAATGTTTAGTGCTTTTACTAAACAATTTATTTTAAAAAGAGTCCTGAAAGTGCATTCACGGATACAACAAGGAAAAGCCACTTTTAGAAAGAAACATTCGAAGTGAAAGGGAAAAGAGAAACTATTTGCGTAACAAAAGTGTACACCGTTATCAAAATATTTGTGATCATAGTAACAAGGACTTCCGTATCAATGTCACACGAAACATTTATTTTGTCACGATAGTCCAGAAATAAAGAACAGAAAGAAATAATGTAACAAAAGCAAAAAAAAAAAAACAAATGGTGTATATAATCTCTGGTGACTTATACCAGAAGATGAGTTGTCTTTTGTCGGTGAGACTTTGCTAGTCGCGCTTACCATCCGTTAAGTCGTGAATTAATTATTCGTCTTTCACTAATACTATTTGATGTCTGTATGGACTCAATCATGTAAGTTGGATCATTTCTTTATTGTTTCCACTTGCATAAAATGATTACCTGTAGTAGCATTGGTCCAATTTAATATTTCTCATGCACGTTATTCCTTTGTACCAGGATCATACTTATGTTTATTCGTAGTTACATATGTTGTTACAAGATAACTTATTGTTTAATTATAGTTTGTCATTAATTATGAAGGTAAAGCTCATTGAGAATGACAGAAAGCTTTAACTTATATTCCTAACAGATTTATGTAACTTATTTTAAATGTTCATGTAATCACGTGAGCTGATTGGTTCAGATCTCATACAGACTCTCATGTCTCGCATTATTCTAGATATTTTAATTTTGTTGTGAGAACTAATCCAGCCTACTCTGTCTCCTTGACCAAGATATTCTAATAAACTGATAGATAAGGAATGATTGTGATTATTGAACTACTTTAATAATATTAAAATCCCCGAAGATGTGGATTTTGGGATTTCTGAGCTTGTGACACTTCTTTGCTGGATTCTACCTTTTCTTCAGCCTCTGTTTTATCATTTACGGCTTCCTTTTCAAGATTATTGGCTGGCGTTTCAGCATTGGACTCTTTAACACTATCAGCATCTACTGTTTTCTTCTCTTCACTGACTTCTTTCGAATTTTCAACAATTGTTTTCTGGAATTTGATCTGAATTTTATTCGTTGTCATTTTCAGTCTTTTCGGGTACAGTGGATTCAGCTCTTTCTTCAGTCTTATTATTCACAGCGGTTTTAGTCTAATTTTTAACTTCATCTGCCGAAGACTCTACGGGAATCTTGTGAATGTTCGCATCGGACGTTTCTTCGGTTATTTCCACGTCACTCTCTCTGTTTTTTTATTTGCGCAGCCTCAGGCTCTGAAACATTCTTCACGGAATCGGTCTTTTCGTTTATTTCATTAACCGTGAATTCTTCCTGCTCTGTAGGACTTACCTCTACCTCTTTCTTTTTTCTGGAGATTTAAAAGACTATCTCTGCGAAGGAGTGAATTACTTCGAACTTAGCAGTGTCGTCTTCTGACAGAGGAGCGTTGCCTTCGTGTACGACGAGAATAGATTTCATACCTGCCGCGGACGCTGCTCTGGCCTCTTTAGGAACGTATGTAAGAAAATTATACTCTTCAGTCTTTTGTTTTATCTTCTCGGCGATGTTTATATAGCTTTGGGATTGCCATTTCAACCCAACTGTTGTATCGAAGTGACCTGAAAAATATTGGAGCAAATGTCCTTCTTCTGAATGACCAAACAATAACTTCTGTGCGTCAACATTGCTGAAAGAATACACATAAATGGATTTGCCTATGTCCATCCATTTGTTTAATGCAGGAACAACATCTGGGTAAACATGTCCTTTCATCTATCCTTTCTTTTAACCATCACGCCAAATGTCTCCCTGAAGACGCTTTAAAGCTGTGGGTTTTCTTTCGGCATCCATCTGCCAATTTACATTTTTTATAAGAGCTTCTTTTGCGCCCTCCTCGGAATGATCGGGTATTAGTACAATTCTTCTAATTCATCCTCAACGTCTTGATTCGCTTGCTCCTTTAAAAGATTAAAAAGTTCCTTGAACTCAGCTTTTTCCCACTGCTTTTCTACGTAGTCTCCAAGATTAGATCGGACATACGGAAATAACGCATCCTTAATAAATGTGATTGCTGTTGTGGTACCTTCAATATCGACTATAATTATGTTTGTCTTCTGGGTATCAGTTTCTGCAGATCTTTTCGATATCATTTTGATATATTCTACCACTTTTTAAGTCAGTATAGCATTCTTCGCCTATCTCTACTCTTCTCTTCCAACCACCGTTGAAGCTACAAACTTGGATTTCTTGTTGACTTGTAGGAAAACACAGGTTTATTTCGTTTAATATTAGAAGTAAAGTTTTATATTTTTTCATTCTCCCAGTGTATATTGTTCTGATCCGAGGTGATCATTCCACAATTGAATTTGAATAATTGATTCTAAATAACTATTTTCCTAAGATTTTTTATTTTGTTGGCTGAGTGCGTGCTGTTTGTTCTCAGAGCAGACATTTCCGCTATATGCAGTGAGAAAAGGTCAACAATTGGCTTTATATCTTTCGGCATTTCAAAGCGGTTTACAACGCCACAGTGATAGCACTGAATCTTGATTTTCAAGTCAGTTTTTAAAAGATTGCAGTTAACTTATATATCTACTGACTTCAAACGTGGTTCTATTTCGATTTCTTTTCGGGGATTAATTCTTAAGGTGAAATTCATTGTCGGTTTCCAAGCTTTCACAAATGTTTCTGTTTTGAACCTTTCTTGTAGATCATTTCGGGGAACATTGTCCGAAGTCTCAATCCATATTTCTGTGTAAACTGATCAGTACATTTATCACACGAAACATTTCTCGATATGAAGTGATTGGCCTATTATCCTTTTCAAAAAAAGCTTTTCAAGCTACTACAATAAATTATATTCCCGTTTTCGATGTGAATTTTAGGTGGAGACTGACTGGAACAATTACGGCATAAACTTTATTACAACAGACTATTTAATATTCCTATAGAATGAGGTTCCAATACTTTCTGATGACACTGATATCGGAGTATTCTTTTTCCAATCATCATCCTATGCGCAGCATTCACCAGTTTGTGTATATGTGTATTTCCTGAGTGCCTTTAGTCCCATGAATTCACGTTAACATTTTATACACGGCCAGCTTCTCTACATGCTCGCATCATCGCATGATGATACGACAGAGCTCTTTCTTTACATATACATTTGCTGCATGTGTTTAATTCGTGCGAATATTGTAAAGAAAATGTTCTAATAATCCGAATAAGGAAATCATTTATTATGACCCATTACATGATGATCCACCTTTTTTGTATCTTGCGATTCGTTGTTACATTTGTTACAAAAATAAGATTAAACATTCAGTGAAGCTTGTTGTATTTCTTCTTAAGACGTCTTTCGCTGCACGCAAAAAACAATTTTAACTGATAAGAGACGAACTGTGGATCTTCATCCCACACATAAGAACTCATCTGTTCGTCTTATCGTTTTCTACTTGGAAATTGTTTCTTACGTTATTATGTATTACAATGCCAGAGGGAATAACCGTCCTTTCTATACTGTTCCATGCATGTCTCAGTTTACATGTCATTTTAGCTACACTAAACTTTAATATCAATGAAAGAGAGACTAAGAATAAGAGAGGAATTTTGTTAATTAGCTTCCTCAGGTTATGCTCGTCTCTGATCCTTTATTTCTGGAAATATCGACAGATAATTTCCGAATACATGTATCTCTGGATACATATTTGGACCAGAAGGATTCACAACCAAAATCAAAGTATTGCCCGTCGAAAACAGAATTTGGCTGGTTAACGGAAGGTGAGTCAGCTTATGAGGAAATTGCTGAAGGTCTTAGTGTCTATATTTTAAACGAAAGCGTTTGTTTTCATAGAGGTGTAATTTATAACGCTTTAATGATAAATAGCTTTCAGTTTTATTAAAATTCGATTGAACTCTAGCTTCTTTCTCCATCGGCATGCACAGATTCGATGTCAGGTTTAAAGTATTCTTCAATTTTTGGGGAAACTAAATTTATCTATTTTGTGGGAATTTCCATGTACGTCGCACGAATTGTATTTATTTGACTCGCCCATTTCGGTATTTCTGCTATTATGTGAAAACGGAGGAGACCAAAAATGTTTAGTGCTTTTACTAAACAATTTATTTTAAAAAGAGTCCTGAAAGTGCATTCACGGATACAACAAGGAAAAGCCACTTTTAGAAAGAAACATTCGAAGTGAAAGGGAAAAGAGAAACTATTTGCGTAACAAAAGTGTACACCGTTATCAAAATATTTGTGATCATAGTAACAAGGACTTCCGTATCAATGTCACACGAAACATTTATTTTGTCACGATAGTCCAGAAATAAAGAACAGAAAGAAATAATGTAACAAAAGCAAAAAAAAAAAAAAAACAAATGGTGTATATAATCTCTGGTGACTTATACCAGAAGATGAGTTGTCTTTTGTCGGTGAGACTTTGCTAGTCGCGCTTACCATCCGTTAAGTCGTGAATTAATTATTCGTCTTTCACTAATACTATTTGATGTCTGTATGGACTCAATCATGTAAGTTGGATCATTTCTTTATTGTTTCCACTTGCATAAAATGATTACCTGTAGTAGCATTGGTCCAATTTAATATTTCTCATGCACGTTATTCCTTTGTACCAGGATCATACTTATGTTTATTCGTAGTTACATATGTTGTTACAAGATAACTTATTGTTTAATTATAGTTTGTCATTAATTATGAAGGTAAAGCTCATTGAGAATGACAGAAAGCTTTAACTTATATTCCTAACAGATTTATGTAACTTATTTTAAATGTTCATGTAATCACGTGAGCTGATTGGTTCAGATCTCATACAGACTCTCATGTCTCGCATTATTCTAGATATTTTAATTTTGTTGTGAGAACTAATCCAGCCTACTCTGTCTCCTTGACCAAGATATTCTAATAAACTGATAGATAAGGAATGATTGTGATTATTGAACTACTTTAATAATATTAAAATCCCCGAAGATGTGGATTTTGGGATTTCTGAGCTTGTGACACTTCTTTGCTGGATTCTACCTTTTCTTCAGCCTCTGTTTTATCATTTACGGCTTCCTTTTCAAGATTATTGGCTGGCGTTTCAGCATTGGACTCTTTAACACTATCAGCATCTACTGTTTTCTTCTCTTCACTGACTTCTTTCGAATTTTCAACAATTGTTTTCTGGAATTTGATCTGAATTTTATTCGTTGTCATTTTCAGACTTTTCAGTCTTTTCGGGTACAGTGGATTCAGCTCTTTCTTCAGTCTTATTATTCACAGCGGTTTTAGTCTAATTTTTAACTTCATCTGCCGAAGACTCTACGGGAATCTTGTGAATGTTCGCATCGGACGTTTCTTCGGTTATTTCCACGTCACTCTCTCTGTTTTTTTATTTGCGCAGCCTCAGGCTCTGAAACATTCTTCACGGAATCGGTCTTTTCGTTTATTTCATTAACCGTGAATTCTTCCTGCTCTGTAGGACTTACCTCTACCTCTTTCTTTTTTCTGGAGATTTAAAAGACTATCTCTGCGAAGGAGTGAATTACTTCGAACTTAGCAGTGTCGTCTTCTGACAGAGGAGCGTTGCCTTCGCGAACGACGAGAATAGATTTCATACCTGCCGCGGACGCTGCTCTGGCCTCTTTAGGAACGTATGTAAGAAAATTATACTCTTCAGTCTTTTGTTTTATCTTCTCGGCGATGTTTATATAGCTTTGGGATTGCCATTTCAACCCAACTGTTGTATCGAAGTGACCTGAAAAATATTGGAGCAAATGTCCTTCTTCTGAATGACCAAACAATAACTTCTGTGCGTCAACATTGCTGAAAGAATACACATAAATGGATTTGCCTATGTCCATCCATTTGTTTAATGCAGGAACAACATCTGGGTAAACATGTCCTTTCATCTATCCTTTCTTTTAACCATCACGCCAAATGTCTCCCTGAAGACGCTTTAAAGCTGTGGGTTTTCTTTCGGCATCCATCTGCCAATTTACATTTTTTATAAGAGCTTCTTTTGCGCCCTCCTCGGAATGATCGGGTATTAGTACAATTCTTCTAATTCATCCTCAGCGTCTTGATTCGCTTGCTCCTTTAAAAGATTAAAAACTTCCTTGAACTCAGCTTTTTCCCACTGCTTTTCTACGTAGTCTCCAAGATTAGATCGAACATACGGAAATAACACATCCTTAACAAATGTGATTGCTGTTGTGGTACCTTCAATATCGACTATAATTATGTTTGCCTTCTGGGTATCAGTTTCTGCAGATCTTTTCGATATCATTTTGATATATTCTACCACTTTTTAAGTCAGTATAGCATTCTTCGCCTATCTCTACTCTTCTCTTCCAACCACCGCTGAAGCTTCGAGCTTGGGTTTCTTGTTGACTTGTAGGAAAACACAGGTTTATTTCGTTTAATATTAGAAGTAAAGTTTTATATTTTTTCATTCTCCCAGTGTATATTGTTCTGATCCGAGGTGATCATTCCACAATTGAATTTGAATAATTGATTCTAAATAACTATTTTCCTAAGATTTTTTATTTTGTTGGCTGAGTGCGTGCTGTTTGTTCTCAGAGCAGACATTTCCGCTATATGCAGTGAGAAAAGGTCAACAATTGGCTTTATATCTTTCGGCATTTCAAAGCGGTTTACAACGCCACAGTGATAGCACTGAAGCTTGATTTTCAAGTCAGTTTTTAAAAGATTGCAGTTAACTTATATATCTACTGACTTCAAACGTGGTTCTATTTCGATTTCTTTTCGGGGATTAATTCTTAAGGTGAAATTCATTGTCGGTTTCCAAGCTTTCACAAATGTTTCTGTTTTGAACCTTTCTTGTAGATCATTTCGGGGAACATTGTCCGAAGTCTCAATCCATATTTCTGTGTAAACTGATCAGTACATTTATCACACGAAACATTTCTCGATATGAAGTGATTGGCCTATTATCCTTTTCAAAAAAAGCTTTTCAAGCTACTAGAATAAATTATATTCCCGTTTTCGATGTGAATTTTAGGTGGAGACTGACTGGAACAATTACGGCATAAACTTTATTACAACAGACTATTTAATATTCCTATAGAATGAGGTTCCAATACTTTCTGATGACACTGATATCGGAGTATTCTTTTTCCAATCATCATCCTATGCGCAGCATTCACCAGTTTGTGTATATGTGTATTTCCTGAGTGCCTTTAGTCCCATGAATTCACGTTAACATTTTATACACGGCCAGCTTCTCTACATGCTCGCATCATCGCATGATGATACGACAGAGCTCTTTCATTACATATACATTTGCTGCATGTGTTTAATTCGTGCGAATATTGTAAAGAAAATGTTCTAATAATCCGAATAAGGAAATCATTTATTATGACCCATTACATGATGATCCACCTTTTTTGTATCTTGCGATTCGTTGTTACATTTGTTACAAAAATAAGATTAAACATTCAGTGAAGCTTGTTGTATTTCTTCTTAAGACGTCTTTCGCTGCACGCAAAAAACAATTTTAACTGATAAGAGACGAACTGTGGATCTTCATCCCACACATAAGAACTCATCTGTTCGTCTTATCGTTTTCTACTTGGAAATTGTTTCTTACGTTATTATGTATTACAATGCCAGAGGGAATAACCGTCCTTTCTATACTGTTCCATGCATGTCTCAGTTTACATGTCATTTTAGCTACACTAAACTTTAATATCAATGAAAGAGAGACTAAGAATAAGAGAGGAATTTTGTTAATTAGCTTCCTCAGGTTATGCTCGTCTCTGATCCTTTATTTCTGGAAATATCGACAGATAATTTCCGAATACATGTATCTCTGGATACATATTTGGACCAGAAGGATTCACAACCAAAATCAAAGTATTGCCCGTCGAAAACAGAATTTGGCTGGTTAACGGAAGGTGAGTCAGCTTATGAGGAAATTGCTGAAGGTCTTAGTGTCTATATTTTAAACGAAAGCGTTTGTTTTCATAGAGGTGTAATTTATAACGCTTTAATGATAAATAGCTTTCAGTTTTATTAAAATTCGATTGAACTCTAGCTTCTTTCTCCATCGGCATGCACAGATTCGATGTCAGGTTTAAAGTATTCTTCAATTTTTGGGGAAACTAAATTTATCTATTTTGTGGGAATTTCCATGTACGTCGCACGAATTGTATTTATTTGACTCGCCCATTTCGGTATTTCTGCTATTATGTGAAAACGGAGGAGACCAAAAATGTTTAGTGCTTTTACTAAACAATTTATTTTAAAAAGAGTCCTGAAAGTGCATTCACGGATACAACAAGGAAAAGCCACTTTTAGAAAGAAACATTCGAAGTGAAAGGGAAAAGAGAAACTATTTGCGTAACAAAAGTGTACACCGTTATCAAAATATTTGTGATCATAGTAACAAGGACTTCCGTATCAATGTCACACGAAACATTTATTTTGTCACGATAGTCCAGAAATAAAGAACAGAAAGAAATAATGTAACAAAAGCAAAAAAAAAAAAAAAAAACAAATGGTGTATATAATCTCTGGTGACTTATACCAGAAGATGAGTTGTCTTTTGTCGGTGAGACTTTGCTAGTCGCGCTTACCATCCGTTAAGTCGTGAATTAATTATTCGTCTTTCACTAATACTATTTGATGTCTGTATGGACTCAATCATGTAAGTTGGATCATTTCTTTATTGTTTCCACTTGCATAAAATGATTACCTGTAGTAGCATTGGTCCAATTTAATATTTCTCATGCACGTTATTCCTTTGTACCAGGATCATACTTATGTTTATTCGTAGTTACATATGTTGTTACAAGATAACTTATTGTTTAATTATAGTTTGTCATTAATTATGAAGGTAAAGCTCATTGAGAATGACAGAAAGCTTTAACTTATATTCCTAACAGATTTATGTAACTTATTTTAAATGTTCATGTAATCACGTGAGCTGATTGGTTCAGATCTCATACAGACTCTCATGTCTCGCATTATTCTAGATATTTTAATTTTGTTGTGAGAACTAATCCAGCCTACTCTGTCTCCTTGACCAAGATATTCTAATAAACTGGTAGATAAGGAATGATTGTGATTATTGAACTACTTTAATAATATTAAAATCCCCGAAGATGTGGATTTTGGGATTTCTGAGCTTGTGACACTTCTTTGCTGGATTCTACCTTTTCTTCAGCCTCTGTTTTATAATTTACGGCTTCCTTTTCAAGATTATTGGCTGGCGTTTCAGCATTGGACTCTTTAACACTATCAGCATCTACTGTTTTCTTCTCTTCACTGACTTCTTTCGAATTTTCAACAATTGTTTTCTGGAATTTGATCTGAATTTTATTCGTTGTCATTTTCAGACTTTTCAGTCTTTTCGGGTACAGTGGATTCAGCTCTTTCTTCAGTCTTATTATTCACAGCGGTTTTAGTCTAATTTTTAACTTCATCTGCCGAAGACTCTACGGGAATCTTGTGAATGTTCGCATCGGACGTTTCTTCGGTTATTTCCACGTCACTCTCTCTGTTTTTTTATTTGCGCAGCCTCAGGCTCTGAAACATTCTTCACGGAATCGGTCTTTTCGTTTATTTCATTAACCGTGAATTCTTCCTGCTCTGTAGGACTTACCTCTACCTCTTTCTTTTTTCTGGAGATTTAAAAGACTATCTCTGCGAAGGAGTGAATTACTTCGAACTTAGCAGTGTCGTCTTCTGACAGAGGAGCGTTGCCTTCGCGAACGACGAGAATAGATTTCATACCTGCCGCGGACGCTGCTCTGGCCTCTTTAGGAACGTATGTAAGAAAATTATACTCTTCAGTCTTTTGTTTTATCTTCTCGGCGATGTTTATATAGCTTTGGGATTGCCATTTCAACCCAACTGTTGTATCGAAGTGACCTGAAAAATATTGGAGCAAATGTCCTTCTTCTGAATGACCAAACAATAACTTCTGTGCGTCAACATTGCTGAAAGAATACACATAAATGGATTTGCCTATGTCCATCCATTTGTTTAATGCAGGAACAACATCTGGGTAAACATGTCCTTTCATCTATCCTTTCTTTTAACCATCACGCCAAATGTCTCCCTGAAGACGCTTTAAAGCTGTGGGTTTTCTTTCGGCATCCATCTGCCAATTTACATTTTTTATAAGAGCTTCTTTTGCGCCCTCCTCGGAATGATCGGGTATTAGTACAATTCTTCTAATTCATCCTCAGCGTCTTGATTCGCTTGCTCCTTTAAAAGATTAAAAACTTCCTTGAACTCAGCTTTTTCCCACTGCTTTTCTACGTAGTCTCCAAGATTAGATCGAACATACGGAAATAACACATCCTTAACAAATGTGATTGCTGTTGTGGTACCTTCAATATCGACTATAATTATGTTTGCCTTCTGGGTATCAGTTTCTGCAGATCTTTTCGATATCATTTTGATATATTCTACCACTTTTTAAGTCAGTATAGCATTCTTCGCCTATCTCTACTCTTCTCTTCCAACCACCGCTGAAGCTTCGAGCTTGGGTTTCTTGTTGACTTGTAGGAAAACACAGGTTTATTTCGTTTAATATTAGAAGTAAAGTTTTATATTTTTTCATTCTCCCAGTGTATATTGTTCTGATCCGAGGTGATCATTCCACAATTGAATTTGAATAATTGATTCTAAATAACTATTTTCCTAAGATTTTTTATTTTGTTGGCTGAGTGCGTGCTGTTTGTTCTCAGAGCAGACATTTCCGCTATATGCAGTGAGAAAAGGTCAACAATTGGCTTTATATCTTTCGGCATTTCAAAGCGGTTTACAACGCCACAGTGATAGCACTGAATCTTGATTTTCAAGTCAGTTTTTAAAAGATTGCAGTTAACTTATATATCTACTGACTTCAAACGTGGTTCTATTTCGATTTCTTTTCGGGGATTAATTCTTAAGGTGAAATTCATTGTCGGTTTCCAAGCTTTCACAAATGTTTCTGTTTTGAACCTTTCTTGTAGATCATTTCGGGGAACATTGTCCGAAGTCTCAATCCATATTTCTGTGTAAACTGATCAGTACATTTATCACACGAAACATTTCTCGATATGAAGTGATTGGCCTATTATCCTTTTCAAAAAAAGCTTTTCAAGCTACTAGAATAAATTATATTCCCGTTTTCGATGTGAATTTTAGGTGGAGACTGACTGGAACAATTACGGCATAAACTTTATTACAACAGACTATTTAATATTCCTATAGAATGAGATTCCAATACTTTCTGATGACACTGATATCGGAGTATTCTTTTTCCAATCATCATCCTATGCGCAGCATTCACCAGTTTGTGTATATGTGTATTTCCTGAGTGCCTTTAGTCCCATGAATTCACGTTAACATTTTATACACGGCCAGCTTCTCTACATGCTCGCATCATCGCATGATGATACGACAGAGCTCTTTCTTTACATATACATTTGCTGCATGTGTTTAATTCGTGCGAATATTGTAAAGAAAATGTTCTAATAATCCGAATAAGGAAATCATTTATTATGACCCATTACATGATGATCCACCTTTTTTGTATCTTGCGATTCGTTGTTACATTTGTTACAAAAATAAGATTAAACATTCAGTGAAGCTTGTTGTATTTCTTCTTAAGACGTCTTTCGCTGCACGCAAAAAACAATTTTACCTGAGAAGAGACGAACTGTGGATCTTCATCCCACACATAAGAACTCATCTGTTCGTCTTATCGTTTTCTACTTGGAAATTGTTTCTTACGTTATTATGTATTACAATGCCAGAGGGAATAACCGTCCTTTCTATACTGTTCCATGCATGTCTCAGTTTACATGTCATTTTAGCTACACTAAACTTTAATATCAATGAAAGAGAGACTAAGAATAAGAGAGGAATTTTGTTAATTAGCTTCCTCAGGTTATGCTCGTCTCTGATCCTTTATTTCTGGAAATATCGACAGATAATTTCCGAATACATGTATCTCTGGATACATATTTGGACCAGAAGGATTCACAACCAAAATCAAAGTATTGCCCGTCGAAAACAGAATTTGGCTGGTTAACGGAAGGTGAGTCAGCTTATGAGGAAATTGCTGAAGGTCTTAGTGTCTATATTTTAAACGAAAGCGTTTGTTTTCATAGAGGTGTAATTTATAACGCTTTAATGATAAATAGCTTTCAGTTTTATTAAAATTCGATTGAACTCTAGCTTCTTTCTCCATCGGCATGCACAGATTCGATGTCAGGTTTAAAGTATTCTTCAATTTTTGTGGAAACTAAATTTATCTATTTTGTGGGAATTTCCATGTACGTCGCACGAATTGTATTTATTTGACTCGCCCATTTCGGTATTTCTGCTATTATGTGAAAACGGAGGAGACCAAAAATGTTTAGTGCTTTTACTAAACAATTTATTTTAAAAAGAGTCCTGAAAGTGCATTCACGGATACAACAAGGAAAAGCCACTTTTAGAAAGAAACATTCGAAGTGAAAGGGAAAAGAGAAACTATTTGCGTAACAAAAGTGTACACCGTTATCAAAATATTTGTGATCATAGTAACAAGGACTTCCGTATCAATGTCACACGAAACATTTATTTTGTCACGATAGTCCAGAAATAAAGAACAGAAAGAAATAATGTAACAAAAGCAAAAAAAAAAAAAACAAATGGTGTATATAATCTCTGGTGACTTATACCAGAAGATGAGTTGTCTTTTGTCGGTGAGACTTTGCTAGTCGCGCTTACCATCCGTTAAGTCGTGAATTAATTATTCGTCTTTCACTAATACTATTTGATGTCTGTATGGACTCAATCATGTAAGTTGGATCATTTCTTTATTGTTTCCACTTGCATAAAATGATTACCTGTAGTAGCATTGGTCCAATTTAATATTTCTCATGCACGTTATTCCTTTGTACCAGGATCATACTTAGGTTTATTCGTAGTTACATATGTTGTTACAAGATAACTTATTGTTTAATTATAGTTTGTCATTAATTATGAAGGTAAAGCTCATTGAGAATGACAGAAAGCTTTAACTTATATTCCTAACAGATTTATGTAACTTATTTTAAATGTTCATGTAATCACGTGAGCTGATTGGTTCAGATCTCATACAGACTCTCATGTCTCGCATTATTCTAGATATTTTAATTTTGTTGTGAGAACTAATCCAGCCTACTCTGTCTCCTTGACCAAGATATTCTAATAAACTGATAGATAAGGAATGATTGTGATTATTGAACTACTTTAATAATATTAAAATCCCCGAAGATGTGGATTTTGGGATTTCTGAGCTTGTGACACTTCTTTGCTGGATTCTACCTTTTCTTCAGCCTCTGTTTTATCATTTACGGCTTCCTTTTCAAGATTATTGGCTGGCGTTTCAGCATTGGACTCTTTAACACTATCAGCATCTACTGTTTTCTTCTCTTCACTGACTTCTTTCGAATTTTCAACAATTGTTTTCTGGAATTTGATCTGAATTTTATTCGTTGTCATTTTCAGTCTTTTCGGGTACAGTGGATTCAGCTCTTTCTTCAGTCTTATTATTCACAGCGGTTTTAGTCTAATTTTTAACTTCATCTGCCGAAGACTCTACGGGAATCTTGTGAATGTTCGCATCGGACGTTTCTTCGGTTATTTCCACGTCACTCTCTCTGTTTTTTTATTTGCGCAGCCTCAGGCTCTGAAACATTCTTCACGGAATCAGTCTTTTCGTTTATTTCATTAACCGTGAATTCTTCCTGCTCTGTAGGACTTACCTCTACCTCTTTCTTTTTTCTGGAGATTTAAAAGACTATCTCTGCGAAGGAGTGAATTACTTCGAACTTAGTAGTGTCGTCTTCTGACAGAGGAGCGTTGCCTTCGCGAACGACGAGAATAGATTTCATACCTGCCGCGGACGCTGCTCTGGCCTCTTTAGGAACGTATGTAAGAAAATTATACTCTTCAGTCTTTTGTTTTATCTTCTCGGCGATGTTTATATAGCTTTGGGATTGCCATTTCAACCCAACTGTTGTATCGAAGTGACCTGAAAAATATTGGAGCAAATGTCCTTCTTCTGAATGACCAAACAATAACTTCTGTGCGTCAACATTGCTGAAAGAATACACATAAATGGATTTGCCTATGTCCATCCATTTGTTTAATGCAGGAACAACATCTGGGTAAACATGTCCTTTCATCTATCCTTTCTTTTAACCATCACGCCAAATGTCTCCCTGAAGACGCTTTAAAGCTGTGGGTTTTCTTTCGGCATCCATCTGCCAATTTACATTTTTTATAAGAGCTTCTTTTGCGCCCTCCTCGGAATGATCGGGTATTAGTACAATTCTTCTAATTCATCCTCAGCGTCTTGATTCGCTTGCTCCTTTAAAAGATTAAAAACTTCCTTGAACTCAGCTTTTTCCCACTGCTTTTCTACGTAGTCTCCAAGATTAGATCGAACATACGGAAATAACACATCCTTAACAAATGTGATTGCTGTTGTGGTACCTTCAATATCGACTATAATTATGTTTGCCTTCTGGGTATCAGTTTCTGCAGATCTTTTCGATATCATTTTGATATATTCTACCACTTTTTAAGTCAGTATAGCATTCTTCGCCTATCTCTACTCTTCTCTTCCAACCACCGCTGAAGCTTCGAGCTTGGGTTTCTTGTTGACTTGTAGGAAAACACAGGTTTATTTCGTTTAATATTAGAAGTAAAGTTTTATATTTTTTCATTCTCCCAGTGTATATTGTTCTGATCCGAGGTGATCATTCCACAATTGAATTTGAATAATTGATTCTAAATAACTATTTTCCTAAGATTTTTTATTTTGTTGGCTGAGTGCGTGCTGTTTGTTCTCAGAGCAGACATTTCCGCTATATGCAGTGAGAAAAGGTCAACAATTGGCTTTATATCTTTCGGCATTTCAAAGCGGTTTACAACGCCACAGTGATAGCACTGAATCTTGATTTTCAAGTCAGTTTTTAAAAGATTGCAGTTAACTTATATATCTACTGACTTCAAACGTGGTTCTATTTCGATTTCTTTTCGGGGATTAATTCTTAAGGTGAAATTCATTGTCGGTTTCCAAGCTTTCACAAATGTTTCTGTTTTGAACCTTTCTTGTAGATCATTTCGGGGAACATTGTCCGAAGTCTCAATCCATATTTCTGTGTAAACTGATCAGTACATTTATCACACGAAACATTTCTCGATATGAAGTGATTGGCCTATTATCCTTTTCAAAAAAAGCTTTTCAAGCTACTAGAATAAATTATATTCCCGTTTTCGATGTGAATTTTAGGTGGAGACTGACTGGAACAATTACGGCATAAACTTTATTACAACAGACTATTTAATATTCCTATAGAATGAGATTCCAATACTTTCTGATGACACTGATATCGGAGTATTCTTTTTCCAATCATCATCCTATGCGCAGCATTCACCAGTTTGTGTATATGTGTATTTCCTGAGTGCCTTTAGTCCCATGAATTCACGTTAACATTTTATACACGGCCAGCTTCTCTACATGCTCGCATCATCGCATGATGATACGACAGAGCTCTTTCTTTACATATACATTTGCTGCATGTGTTTAATTCGTGCGAATATTGTAAAGAAAATGTTCTAATAATCCGAATAAGGAAATCATTTATTATGACCCATTACATGATGATCCACCTTTTTTGTATC